>NC_140590.1:1209471357-1211871357 GCF_964204655.1 Triturus cristatus
CCACCCCAGTTTAGACATGGCCATATGCAAATCAGTCTTGACCCTGTGCCTCATGGGAACAGTCCAGCCCGAACTGCCAAGCCATGTCTTCCCTGGACCGGAATCAAGCATCCTAGGACCGGTTTCTGGCTATCAGCCGTCATCAGCCAGGATAGCTTGACTCCAGTGGCGTAGTGAGCACGGGTCCCACGTCTGGGAATACCCATCCCACTTAGGGCGAAAAGCGTTACAACAAACAAATGATGGACGGAATGCTGACAATGCAGACATTCTCCCCCAGTCAAGAGATCTGGGTTAAATCCATTGTTCTTTTGCCCACTACGCCACCCTAGTTTAGACATGGCCATATGCAAATCAGTCTTGACCCTGTGCCTCATGGGAACAGTCCAGCCCGAACTGCCAAGCCATGTCTTCCCTGGACCGGAATCAAGCATCCTAGGACCGGTTTCTGGCTATCAACCGTCATCAGCCAGGATAGCTAGACTCCAGTGGCGTAGTGAGCACGGGTCCCACGTCTGGGAATACCCATCCCACTTAGGGCGAAAAACGTTACAACAAACAAATGATGGACGGAATGCTGACAATGCAGACATTCTCCCCCAGTCAAGAGATCTGCGTTAAATCCATCGTTCTTTTGCCCACTACGCCAACCCAGTTTAGACATGGCCATATGCAAATCAGTCTTGACCCTGTGCCTCATGGGAACAGTCCAGCCCGAACTGCCAAGCCATGTCTTCCCTGGACCGGAATGAAGAATCCTAGGACCGGCTTCTGGCTATCAGTCGTCATCAGCCAGGATAGTTTGACTCCAGTGGCGTAGTGAGCACGGGTCCCACGTCTGGGAATACCCATCCCACTTAGGGCGAAAAGCGTTACAACAAACAAAGGATGGACGGAATGCTGACAATGCAAACATTCTCCCCCAGTCAAGAGATCTTGGTTAAATCCATCTTTCTTTTGCCCACTACGCCACCTCAGTTTAGACATGGCCATATGCAAATCAGTCTTGACCCTGTGCCTCATGGGAACAGTCCAGCCCGAACTGCCAAGCCATGTCTTCCCTGGACCGGAATCAAGCATCCTAGGACCGGTTTCTGGCTATCAGCCGTCATTAGCCAGGATAGCTTGACTCCAGTGGCGTAGTGAGCACGGGTCCCACGTCTGGGAATACCCATCCCACTTAGGGCGAAAAGCGTTACAACAAACAAATGATGGACGGAATGCTGACAATGCAGACATTATCCCCCAGTCAAGAGATCTAGGTTAAATCCATCGTTCTTTTGCCCACTACGCCACCCCAGTTTAGACATGGCCATATGCAAATCAGTCTTGACCCTGTGCCTCATGGGAACAGTCCAACCCGAACTGCCAAGCCATGTCTTCCCTGGACCAGAATCAAGCATCCTAGGACCGGTTTCTGGCTATCCGCCGTCATCAGCCAGGATAGCTTGACTCCAGTGGCGTAGTGAGCACGGGTCCCACGTCTGGGAATACCCATCCCACTTAGGGCGAAAAGCGTTACAACAAACAAATGATGGACGGAATGCTGACAATGCAGACATTCTCCCCCAGTCAAGAGATCTGGCTTAAATCCATCGTTCTTTTGCCCACTACGCCACCCCAGTTTAGACATGGCCATATGCAAATCAGTCTTGACCCTGTGCCTCATGGGAACAGTCCAGCCCGAACTGCCAAGCCATGTCTTCCCTGGACCGGAATCAAGCATCCTAGGACCGGTTTCTGGCTATCAGCCGTCATCAGCCAGGATAGCTTGACTCCAGTGGCGTAGTGAGAACGGGTCCCACGTCTGGGAATACCCATCCCACTTAGGGCGAAAAGCGTTACAACAAACAAATGATGGACGGAATGCTGACAATGCAGACATTCTCCCCCAGTCAAGAGATCTGGGTTAAATCCATCGTTCTTTTGCCCACTACGCCACCCCAGTTTAGACATGGTCATATGCAAATCCGTCTTGACCCTGTGCCTCATGGGAACAGTCCAGCCCGAACTGCCAAGCCATGTCTTCCCTGGACCGGAATCAAGCATCCTAGGACCGGTTTCTGGCTATCAGCCGTCATCAGCCAGGATAGCTTGACTCCAGTGGCGTAGTGAGCACGGGTCCCACGTCTGGGAATACCAATCCCACTTAGGGCGAAAAGCATTACAACAAACAAATGATGGACGGAATGCTGACAATGCAGACATTCTCCCCCAGTCAAGAGATCTGGGTTAAATCCATCGTTCTTTTGCCCACTACGCCACCCCAGTTTAGACATGGCCATATGCAAATCAGTTTTGACCCTGTGCCTCATGGGAACAGTCCAGCCCGAACTGCCAAGCCATGTCTTCCCTGGACCGGAATCAAGCATCCTAGGACCGGTTTCTGGCTATCAGCCGTCATCAGCCAGGATAGCTTGACTCCAGTGGCGTAGTGAGCACGGGTCCCACGTCTGGGAATACCCATCCCACTTAGGGCGAAAAGCGTTAAAACAAACAAATGATGGACGGAATGCTGACAATGCAGACATTCTCCCCAGTCAAGAGATCTGGGTTAAATCCATCTTTCTTTTGCGCACTACGCCACCCCAGTTTAGACATGGCCATATGCAAATCAGTCTTGACCCTGTGCCTCATGGGAACAGTCCAGCCCGAACTGCCAAGCCATGTCTTCCCTGGACCGGAATCAAGCATCCTAGGACCGGTTTCTGGCTATCAGCCGTCATCAGCCAGGATAGCTTGACTCCAGTGGCATAGTGGGCACGGATCCCACGTCTGGGAATACCCGTCCCACTTCGGGCGAAAAGCGTTACAACAAACAAATGATGGACGGAATGCTGACAATGCAGACATTCTCCCCCAGTCAAGAGATCTGGGTTAAATCCATCGTTCTTTTGCCCACTATGCCACCCCAGTTTAGACATGGCCATATGCAAATCAGTCTTGACCCTGTGCCTCATGGGAACAGTCCAGCCCGAACTGCCAAGCCATGTCTTCCCTGGACCGGAATCAAGCATCCTAGGACCGGTTTCTAGCTATCAGCCGTCATCAGCCAGGATAGCTTGACTCCAGTGGCGTAGTGAGCACGGGTCCCACGTCTGGGAATACCCATCCCACTTAGGGCGAAAAGCGTTACAACAAACAAATGATGGACGGAATGCTGACAATGCAGACATTCTCCCCCAGTCAAGAGACCTGGGTTAAATCCATCGTTCTTTTGCCCACTACGCCACCCCAGTTTAGACATGGCCATATGCAAATCAGTCTTGACCCTGTGCCTCATGGGAACAGTCCAGCCCGAACTGCCAAGCCATGTCTTCCCTGGACCGGAATCAAGCATCCTAGGACCGGTTTCTGGCTATCAGCCGTCATCAGCCAGGATAGCTTGACTCCAGTGGCGTAGTGAGCACAGGTCCCACGTCTGGGAATACCCATCCCACTTAGGGCGAAAAGCGTTACAACAAACAATTGATGGACGGAATGCTGACAATGCAGACATTCTCCAACAGTCAAGAGATCTAGGTTAAATCCATCGTTCTTTTGCTCACTACGCCACCCCAGTTTAGACATGGCCATATGCAAATCAGCCTTGACCCTGTGCCTCATGGGAACAGTCCAGCCCAAACTGCCAAGCCATGTCTTCCTTGGACCGGAATCAAGCATCCTAGGACCGGTTTCTAGCTATCAGCCGTCATCAGCCAGGATAGCTTGACTCCAGTGGCGTAGTGAGCACGGGTCCCACGTCTGGGAATACCCATCCCACTTAGGGCGAAAAGCGTTACAACAAACAAATGATGGACGGAATGCTGACAATGCAGACATTCTCCCACAGTCAAGAGATCTGGGTTAAATCTATCATTCTTTTGCCCACTACGCCACCCCAGTTTAGACATGGCCATATGCAAATCAGTCTTGACCCTGTGCCTCATGGGAACAGTCCAGCCCGAACTGCCAAGCCATGTCTTCCCTGGACCGGAATCAAGCATCCTAGGACCGGTTTCTGGCTATCAGCCGTCATCAGCCAGGATAGCTTGACTCCAGTGGCGTAGTGAGCACGGGTCCCACGTCTGGGAATACCCATCCCACTTAGGGCGAAAAGCGTTACAACAAACAAATGATGGACGGAATGCTGACAATGCAGACATTCTCCTCCAGTCAAGAAATCTGGGTTAAATCCATCGTTCTTTTGCCCACTACGCCACCCCAGTTTAGACATGGCCATATGCAAATCAGTCTTGACACTGTGCCTCATGGGAACAGTCCAGCCCGAACTGCCAAGCCATGTCTTCCCTGGACCGGAATCAAGCATCCTAGGACCAGTTTCTGGCTATCAGCCGTCATCAGCCAGGATAGCTTGACTCCAGTGGCGTAGTGAGCACGGGTCCCACGTCTGGGAATACCCATCCCACTTAGGGCGAAAAGCGTTACAACAAACAAATGATGGACGGAATGCTGACAATGCAGACATTCTCCCCCAGTAAAGAGATCTGGGTTAAATCCATCGTTCTTTTGCCCACTACGCCACCCCAGTTTAGACATGGCCATATGCAAATCAGTCTTGACCCTGTGCCTCATGGGAACAGTCCAGCCCGAACTGCCAAGCCATGTCTTCCCTGGACCGGAATCAAGCATCCTAGGACCGGTTTCTGGCTATCAGCCGTCATCAGCCAGGATAGCTTGACTCCAGTGGCGTAGTGAGCATGGGTCCCACGTCTGGGAATACCCATCCCACTTAGGGCGAAAAGCGTTACAACAAACAAATGATGGACGGAATGCTGACAATGCAGACATTCTCCCCCAGTCAAGAGATCTAGGTAAAATCCATTGTTCTTTTGCCCACTACGCCACCCCAGTTTAGAGATGGCCATATGCAAATCAGTCTTGACCCTGTGCCTCATGGGAACAGTCCAGCCCGAACTGCCAAGCCATGTCTTCCCTGGACCGGAATCAAGCAACCTAGGACCGGTTTCTGGCTATCAGCCGTCATCAGCCAGGATAGCTTGACTCCAGTGGCGTAGTGAGCACGGGTCCCACGTCTGGGAATACCCATCCCACTTAGGGCGAAAAGCGTTACAACAAACAAATGATGGACGGAATGCTGACAATGCAGACATTCTCCCCCAGTCAAGAGATCTGGGTTAAATCCATCGTTCTTTTGCCCACTACGCTACCCCAGTTTAGACATGGCCATATGCAAATCAGTCTTGACCCTGTGCCTCATGGGAACAGTCCAGCCCGAACTGCCAAGCCATGTCTTCCCTGGACCGGAATCAAGCATCCTAGGACCGGTTTCTGGCTATCAGCCGTTATCAGCCAGGATAGCTTGACTCCAGTGGCGTAGTGAGCACGGGTCCCACGTCTGGGAATACCCATCCCACTTAGGGCGAAAAGCGTTACAACAAACAAATGATGGACGGAATGCTGACAATGCAGACATTCTCCCCCAGTCAAGAGATCTGGGTTAAATCCATCGTTCTTTTGCCCACTACGCCACCCCAGGTTGGACATGGACATATGCAAATCAGTCTTGACCCTGTGCCTCATGGGAACAGTCCAGCCCGAATTGCCAAGCCATGTCTTCCCTGGACCGGAATCAAGCATCCTAGGACCGGTTTCTGGCTATCAGCCGTCATCAGCCAGGATAGCTTGACTCCAGTGGCGTAGTGAGCACGGGTCCCACGTCTGGGAATACCCATCCCACTTAGGGCGAAAAGCGTTACAACAAACAAATGATGGACGGAATGCTGACAATGCAGACATTCTCCCCCAGTCAAGAGATCTAGGTTAAATCCATCGCTCTTTTGCCCACTACGCCACCCCAGTTTAGACATGGCCATATGCAAATCAGTCTTGACCCTGTGCCTCATGGGAACAGTCCAGCCCGAACTGCCAAGCCATGTCTTCCCTGGACCGGAATCAAGCATCCTAGGACCGGTTTCTGGCTATCAGCCGTCATCAGCCAGGATAGCTTGACTCCAGTGGCGTAGTGAGCACGGGTCCCACGTCTGGGAATACCCATCCCACTTAGGGCGAAAAGCGTTACAACAAACAAATGATGGACGGAATGCTGACAATGCAGACATTCTCCCCCAGTCAAGAGATCTAGGTTAAATCCATCGTTCTTTTGCCCACTACGCCACCCCAGTTTAGACATGGCCATATGCAAATCAGTTTTGACCCTGTGCCTCATGGGAACAGTCCAGCCCGAACTGCCAAGCCATGTCTTCCCTGGACCGGAATCAAGCATCCTAGGACCAGTTTCTGGCTATCAGCCGTCATCAGCCAGGATAGCTTGACTCCAGTGGCGTAGTGAGCACGGGTCCCACGTCTGGGAATACCCATCCCATTTAGGGTGAAAAGAGTTACAACAAACAAATGATGGACGGAATGCTGACAATGCAGACATTCTCCCCAGTCAAGAGATCTGGGTTAAATCCAATCTTCTTTTGCCCACTACGCCACCCCAGTTTAGACATGGCCATATGCAAATCAGTCTTGACCCTGTGCCTCATGGGAACAGTCCAGCCCGAAATGCCAAGCCATGTCTTCCCTGGACCAGAATCAAGCATCCTAGGACCGGTTTCTGGCTATCAGCCGTCATCAGCCAGGATAGCTTGACTCCAGTGGCATAGTGAGCACGGGTCCCACGTCTGGGAATACCCATCCCACTTAGGGCGAAAAGCGTTACAACAAACAAATGATGGACGGAATGCTGACAATGCAGACATTCTCCCCCAGTCAAGAGATCTGGGTTAAATCCATCGTTCTTTTGCCCACTACGCCACCCCAGTTTAGACATGGCCATATCCAAATCAGTCTTGACCCTGTGCCTCATGGGAACAGTCCAGACCGAACTGCCAAGCAATGTCTTCCCTGGACCGGAATCAAGCATCCTAGGACCGGTTTCTGGCTATCAGCCATCATCAGCCAGGATAGCTTGACTCCAGTGGCGTAGTGAGCATGGGTCCCACGTCTGGGAATACCCATCCCACTTAGGGCGAAAAGCGTTACAACAAACAAATGATGGACGGAATGCTGACAATGCAGACATTCTCCCCCAGTAAAGAGATCTGGGTTAAATCCATCGTTCTTTTGCCCACTACGCCACCCCAGTTTAGACATGGCCATATGCAAATCAGTCTTGACCCTGTGCCTCATGGGAACAGTCCAGCCCGAACTGCCAAGCCATGTCTTCCCTGGACCGGAATCAAGCATCCTAGGACCGGTTTCTGGCTATCAGCCGTCATCAGCCAGGATAGCTTGACTCCAGTGGCGTAGTGAGCATGGGTCCCACGTCTGGGAATACCCATCCCACTTAGGGCGAAAAGCGTTACAACAAACAAATGATGGACGGAATGCTGACAATGCAGACATTCTCCCCCAGTCAAGAGATCTAGGTAAAATCCATTGTTCTTTTGCCCACTACGCCACCCCAGTTTAGAGATGGCCATATGCAAATCAGTCTTGACCCTGTGCCTCATGGGAACAGTCCAGCCCGAACTGCCAAGCCATGTCTTCCCTGGACCGGAATCAAGCAACCTAGGACCGGTTTCTGGCTATCAGCCGTCATCAGCCAGGATAGCTTGACTCCAGTGGCGTAGTGAGCACGGGTCCCACGTCTGGGAATACCCATCCCACTTAGGGCGAAAAGCGTTACAACAAACAAATGATGGACGGAATGCTGACAATGCAGACATTCTCCCCCAGTCAAGAGATCTGGGTTAAATCCATCGTTCTTTTGCCCACTACGCTACCCCAGTTTAGACATGGCCATATGCAAATCAGTCTTGACCCTGTGCCTCATGGGAACAGTCCAGCCCGAACTGCCAAGCCATGTCTTCCCTGGACCGGAATCAAGCATCCTAGGACCGGTTTCTGGCTATCAGCCGTTATCAGCCAGGATAGCTTGACTCCAGTGGCGTAGTGAGCACGGGTCCCACGTCTGGGAATACCCATCCCACTTAGGGCGAAAAGCGTTACAACAAACAAATGATGGACGGAATGCTGACAATGCAGACATTCTCCCCCAGTCAAGAGATCTGGGTTAAATCCATCGTTCTTTTGCCCACTACGCCACCCCAGGTTAGACATGGACATATGCAAATCAGTCTTGACCCTGTGCCTCATGGGAACAGTCCAGCCCGAATTGCCAAGCCATGTCTTCCCTGGACCGGAATCAAGCATCCTAGGACTGGTTTCTGGCTATCAGCCGTCATCAGCCAGGATAGCTTGACTCCAGTGGCGTAGTGAGCACGGGTCCCACGTCTGGGAATACCCATCCCACTTAGGGCGAAAAGCGTTACAACAAACAAATGATGGACGGAATGCTGACAATGCAGACATTCTCCCCCAGTCAAGAGATCTAGGTTAAATCCATCGTTCTTTTGCCCACTACGCCACCCCAGTTTAGACATGGCCATATGCAAATCAGTCTTGACCCTGTGCCTCATGGGAACAGTCCAGCCCGAACTGCCAAGCCATGTCTTCCCTGGACCGGAATCAAGCATCCTAGGACCGGTTTCTGGCTATCAGCCGTCATCAGCCAGGATAGCTTGACTCCAGTGGCGTAGTGAGCACGGGTCCCACGTCTGGGAATACCCATCCCACTTAGGGCGAAAAGCGTTACAACAAACAAATGATGGACGGAATGCTGACAATGCAGACATTCTCCCCCAGTCAAGAGATCTAGGTTAAATCCATCGTTCTTTTGCCCACTACGCCACCCCAGTTTAGACATGGCCATATGCAAATCAGTTTTGACCCTGTGCCTCATGGGAACAGTCCAGCCCGAACTGCCAAGCCATGTCTTCCCTGGACCGGAATCAAGCATCCTAGGACCAGTTTCTGGCTATCAGCCGTCATCAGCCAGGATAGCTTGACTCCAGTGGCGTAGTGAGCACGGGTCCCACGTCTGGGAATACCCATCCCATTTAGGGCGAAAAGAGTTACAACAAACAAATGATGGACGGAATGCTGACAATGCAGACATTCTCCCCAGTCAAGAGATCTGGGTTAAATCCAATCTTCTTTTGCCCACTACGCCACCCCAGTTTAGACATGGCCATATGCAAATCAGTCTTGACCCTGTGCCTCATGGGAACAGTCCAGCCCGAAATGCCAAGCCATGTCTTCCCTGGACCGGAATCAAGCATCCTAGGACCGGTTTCTGGCTATCAGCCGTCATCAGCCAGGATAGCTTGACTCCAGTGGCATAGTGAGCACGGGTCCCACGTCTGGGAATACCCATCCCACTTAGGGCGAAAAGCGTTACAACAAACAAATGATGGACGGAATGCTGACAATGCAGACATTCTCCCCCAGTCAAGAGATCTGGGTTAAATCCATCGTTCTTTTGCCCACTACGCCACCCCAGTTTAGACATGGCCATATCCAAATCAGTCTTGACCCTGTGCCTCATGGGAACAGTCCAGACCGAACTGCCAAGCAATGTCTTCCCTGGACCGGAATCAAGCATCCTAGGACCGGTTTCTGGCTATCAGCCATCATCAGCCAGGATAGCTTGACTCCAGTGGCGTAGTGAGCACGGGTCCCACGTCTGGGAATACCCATCCCACTTAGGGCGAAAAGCGTTACAACAAACAAATGATGGACGGAATGCTGACAATGCAGACATTCTCCCCCAGTCTAGAGATCTGGGTAAATCCATCGTTTTTTTGCCCACTACGCCACTCCAGTTTAGACATGGCCATATGCAAATCAGTCTTGACCCTGTGCCTCATGGGAACAGTCCAGCCCAAACTGCCAAGCCATGTCTTCCCTGGACCGGAATCAAGCATCCTAGCACCGGTTTCTGGCTATCAGCCGTCATCAGCCAGGATAGCTTGACTCCAGTGGCGTAGTGAGCACGGGTCCCACGTCTGGGAATACCCATCCCACTTAGGGCGAAAAGCGTTACAACAAACAAATGATGGACGGAATGCTGACAATGCAGACATTCTCCCCCAGTCAAGAGATCTGGGTTAAATCCATCGTTCTTTTGCCCACTACGCCACCCCAGTTTAGACATGGCCATATGCAAATCAGTCTTGACCCTGTGCCTCATGGGAACAGTCCAGCCCGAACTGCCAAGCCATGTCTTCCCTGGACCGGAATCAAGCATCCTAGGACCGGTTTCTGGCTATCAGCCGTCATCAGCCAGGATAGCTTGACTCCAGTGGCGTAGTGAGCACGGGTCCCACGTCTGGGAATACCCATCCCACTTAGGGCGAAAAGCGTTACAACAAACAAATGATGGACTGATTGCTAACAATGCAGACATTCTCCCCCAGTCAAGAGATCTGGGTTAAATCCATCGTTCTTTTGCCCACTACGCCACCCCAGTTTAGACATGGCCATATGCAAATCAGTCTTGACCCTGTGCCTCATGGGAACAGTCCAGCCCGAACTGCCAAGCAATGTCTTCCCTGGACCGGAATCAAGCATCCTAGGACCGGATTCTGTCTATCAGCCGTCATCAGCCAGGATAGCTTGACTCCAGTGGCATAGTGAGCACGGGTCCCACGTCTGGGAATACCCATCCCACTTAGGGCAAAAAGCGTTACAACAAACAAATGATGGACGGAATGCTGACAATGCAGACATTCTCCCCCAGTCAAGAGATCTGGGTTAAATCCATCGTTCTTTTGCCCACTACGCCACCCCAGTTTAGACATGGCCATATGCAAATCAGTCTTGACCCTGTGCCTCATGGGAACAGTCCAGCCCGAACTGCCAAGCCATGTCTTCCCTGGACCGGAATCAAGCATCCTAGGACCGGTTACTGGCTATCAGCCGTCATCAGCCAGGATAGCTTGACTCCAGTGGCGTAGTGAGCACGGGTCCCACGTCTGGGAATACCCATCCCACTTAGGGCGAAAAGTGTTACAACAAACAAATGATGGACGGAATGCTGACAATGCAGACATTCTCCCCCAGTCAAGAGATCTGGGTTAAATCCATCGTTCTTTTGCCCACTACGCCACCCCAGTTTAGACATGGCCATATGCAAATCAGTCTTGACCCTGTGCCTCATGGGAACAGTCCAGCCCGAACTGCCAAGCCATGTCTTCCCTGGACCGGAATCAAGCATCCTAGGACCGGTTTCTGGCTATCAGCCGTCATCAGCCAGGATAGCTTGACTCCAGTGGCGTAGTGAGCACGGGTCCCATGTCTGTGAATACCCATCCCACTTAGGGCGAAAAGCGTTACAACAAACAAATGATGGACGGAATGCTGACAATGCAGACATTCTCCCCCAGTCAAGAGATCTGGGTTAAATCCATCGTTCTTTTGCCCACTACGCCACCCCAGTTTAGACATGGCCATATGCAAATCAGTCTTGACCCTGTGCCTCATGGGAACAGTCCAGCCCGAACTGCCAAGCCATGTCTTCCCTGGACTGGAATCAAGCATCCTAGGACCGGTTTCTGGCTATCAGCCGTCATCAGCCAGGATAGCTTGACTCCAGTGGCGTAGTGAGCACGGGTCCCACGTCTGGGAATACCCATCCCACTTAGGGCAAAAAGCGTTACAACAAACAAATGATGGACGGAATGCTGACAATGCAGACATTCTCCCCCAGTCAAGAGATCTAGGTTAAATCCATCGTTCTTTTGCCCACTACGCCACCCCAGTTTAGACATGGCCATATGCAAATCAGTCTTGACCCTGTGCCTCATGGGAACAGTCCAGCCCGAACTGCCAAGCCATGTCTTCCCTGGACCGGAATCAAGCATCCTAGGACCAGTTTCTGGCTATCAGCCGTCATCAGCCAGGATAGCTTGACTCCAGTGGCGTAGTGAGCACGGGTCCCACGTCTGGAAATACCCATCCCACTTAGGGCGAAAAGCGTTACAACAAACAAATGATGGACGGAATGCTGACAATGCAGACATTCTCCCCCAGTCAAGAGATCTGGGTTAAATCCATCGTTCTTTTGCCCACTACATCACCCCAGTTTAGAAATGGCCATATGCAAATCAGTCTTGACCCTGTGCCTCATGGGAACAGTCCAGCCCGAACTGCCAAGCCATGTCTTCCCTGGACCGGAATCAAGCATCCTAGGACCGGTTTCTGGCTATCAGCCGTCATCAGCCAGGATAGCTTGACTCCAGTGGCATAGTGAGCACGGGTCCCACGTCTGGGAATACCCATCCCACTTAGGGCGAAAAGCGTTAAAACAAACAAATGATGGACGGAATGCTGACAATGCAGACATTCTCCCCAGTCAAGAGATCTGGGTTAAATCCATCGTTCTTTTGCCCACTACGCCACCCCCGTTTAGACATGGCCATATGCAAATCAGTCTTGACCCTGTGCCTCATGGGAACAGTCCAGCCCGAACTGCCAAGCCATGTCTTCCCTGGACCGGAATCAAGCATCCTAGGACCGGTTTCTGGCTATCAGCCGTCATCAGCCAGGATAGCTTGACTCCAGTGGAGTAGTTAGCACGGGTCCCACGTCTGGGAATACCCATCCCACTTAGGGCGAAAAGCGTTACAACAAACAAATGATGGACGGAATGCTGACAATGCAGACATTCTCCCCCAGTCAAGAGATCTGGGTTAAATCCATCGTTCTTTTGCCCACTACGCCACCCCAGTTTAGACATGGTCATATGCAAATCCGTCTTGACCCTGTGCCTCATGGGAACAGTCCAGCCCGAACTGCAAAGCCATGTCTTCCCTGCACCGGAATTAAGCATCCTAGGACCGGTTTCTGGCTATCAGCCGTCATCAGCCAGGATAGCTTGACTCCAGTGGCGTAGTGAGCACGGGTCCCACGTCTGGGAATACCCATCCCACTTAGGGCGAAAAGCGTTACAACAAACAAATGATGGACGGAATGCTGACAATGCAGACATTCTCCCCCAGTCAAGAGATCTGGGTTAAATCCATTGTTCTTTTGCCCACTACGCCACCCCAGTTTAGACATGGCCATATGCAAATCAGTCTTGACCCTGTGCCTCATGGGAACAGTCCAGCCCGAACTGCCAAGTCATGTCTTCCCTGGACTGGAATCAAGCATCCTAGGACCGGTTTCTGGCTATCAGCCGTCATCAGCCAGGATAGCTTGACTCCAGTGGCGTAGTGAGCACGGGTCCCACGTCTGGGAATACCAATCCCACTTAGGGCGAAAAGCATTACAACAAACAAATGATGGACGGAATGCTGACAATGCAGACATTCTCCCCCGGTCAAGAGATCTGGGTTAAATCCATCATTCTTCTGCCCACTACGCCACCCCAGTTTAGACATGGCCATATGCAAATCAGTCTTGACCCTGTGACTCATGGGAACAGTCCAGCCCGAACTGCCAAGCCATGTCTTCCCTGGACCGGAATCAAGCATCCTAGGACCGGTTTCTGGCTATCAGCCGTCATCAGCCAGGATAGCTTGACTCCAGTGGCGTAGTGAGCACGGGTCCCACGTCTGGGAATACCCATCCCACTTAGGGCGAAAAGAGTTACAACAAACAAATGATGGACGGAATGCTGACAATGCAGACATTCTCCCACAGTCAAGAGATCTGGGTTAAATCCATCGTTCTTTTGCCCACTACGCCACCCCAGTTTAGACATGGCCATGTGCAAATCAGTCTTGACCCTATGCCTCATGGGAGCAGTCCAGCCCGAACTGCCAAGCCATGTCTTCCCTGGACCGGAATCAAGCATCCTAGGACCGGTTTCTGGTTATCAGCCATCATCAGCCAGGATAGCTTGACTCCAGTGGTGTAGTCAGCACATGTCCCACGTCTGGGAATACCCATCCCACTTAGGGCGAAAAGCGTTACAACAAACAAATGATGGACGGAATGCTGACAATGCAGACATTCTCCCACAGTCAAGAGATCTGGGTTAAATCCATCGTTCTTTTGCCCACTACTCCACCCCAGTTTAGACATGGCCATATGCAAATCAGTCTTGACCCTGTGCCTCATGGGAACAGTCCAGCCCGAACTGCCAAGCCATGTCTTCCCTGGACCGGAATCAAGCATCCTAGGACCGGTTTCTGGCTATCAGCCGTCATCAGCCAGGATAGCTTGACTCCAGTGGCGTAGTGAGCACGGGTCCCACGTCTGGGAATACCCATCCCACTTAGGGCGAAAAGCGTTACAACAAACAAATGATGGACGGAATGCTGACAATTCAGACATTCTCCCCCAGTCAAGAGATCTGGGTTAAATCCATCGTTCTTTTGCCCACTACGCCACCCCAGTTTAGACATGGCCATATGCAAATCAGTCTTGCCCCTGTGCCTCATGGGAACAGTCCAGCCCGAACTGCCAAGCCATGTCTTCCCTGGACCGGAATCAAGCATCCTAGGACCGGTTTCTGGCTATCAGCCGTCATCAGCCAGGATAGCTTGACTCCAGTGGCGTAGTGAGCACGGGTCCCACGTCTGGGAATACCCATCCCACTTAGGGCGAAAAGCGTTACAACAAACAAATGATGGACGGAATGCTAACAATGCAGACATTCTCCCACAGTCAAGAGATCTGGGTTAAATCCATCGTTCTTTTGCCCACTACGCCACCCCAGTTTAGACATGGCCATATGCAAATCAGTCTTGACCCTGTGCCTCATGGGAACAGTCCAGCCCGAACTGCCAAGTCATGTCTTCCCTGGACCGGAATCAAGCATCCTAGGACCGGTTTCTGGCTATCAGCCGTCATCAGCCAGGATAGCTTGACTCCAGTGGCGTAGTGAGCACGGGTCCCACGTCTGGGAATACCCATCCCACTTAGGGCGAAAAGCGTTACAACAAACAAATGATGGACGGAATGCTGACAATTCAGACATTCTCCCCCAGTCAAGAGATCTGGGTTAAATCCATCGTTCTTTTGCCCACTACGCCACCCCAGTTTAGACATGGCCATATGCAAATCAGTCTTGCCCCTGTGCCTCATGGGAACAGTCCAGCCCGAACTGCCAAGCCATGTCTTCCCTGGACCGGAATCAAGCATCCTAGGACCGGTTTCTGGCTATCAGCCGTCATCAGCCAGGATAGCTTGACTCCAGTGGCGTAGTGAGCACGGGTCCCACGTCTGGGAATACCCATCCCACTTAGGGCGAAAAGCGTTACAACAAACAAATGATGGACGGAATGCTGACAATGCAGACATTCTCCCCCAGTCAAGAGATCTGGGTTAAATCCATCGTTCTTTTGCCCACTACGCCACCCCAGTTTAGACATGGCCATATGCAAATCAGTCTTGACCCTGTGCCTCATGGGAACAGTCCAGCCCGAACTGACAAGCCATGTCTTCCCTGGACCGGAATCAAGCATCCTAGGACCGGTTTCTGGCTATCAGCCGTCATTAGCCAGGATAGCTTGACTCCAGTGGCGTAGTGAGCACGGGTCCCACGTCTGGGAATACCCATCCCACTTAGGGCGAAAAGCGTTACAACAAACAAATGATGGACGGAATGCTGAAAATGCAGACATTATCCCCCAGTCAAGAGATCTAGGTTAAATCCATCGTTCTTTTGCCCACTACGCCACCCCAGTTTAGACATGGCCATATGCAAATCAGTCTTGACCCTGTGCCTCATGGGAACAGTCCAGCCCGAACTGCCAAGCCATGTCTTCCCTGGACCAGAATCAAGCATCCTAGGACCGGTTTCTGGCTATCAGCCGTCATCAGCCAGGATAGCTTGACTCCAGTGGCGTAGTGAGCACGGGTCCCACGTCTGGGAATACCCATCCCACTTAGGGCGAAAAGCGTTACAACAAACAAATGATGGACGGAATGCTGACAATGCAGACATTCTCCCCCAGTCAAGAGATCTGGCTTAAATCCATCGTTCTTTTGCCCACTACGCCACCCCAGTTTAGACATGGCCATATGCAAATCAGTCTTGACCCTGTGCCTCATGGGAACAGTCCAGCCCGAACTGCCAAGCCATGTCTTCCCTGGACCGGAATCAAGCATCCTAGGACCGGTTTCTGGCTATCAGCCGTCATCAGCCAGGATAGCTTGACTCCAGTGGCGTAGTGAGCACGGGTCCCACGTCTGGGAATACCCATCCCACTTAGGGCGAAAAGCGTTACAACAAACAAATGATGGACGGAATGCTGACAATGCAGACATTCTCCCCCAGTCAAGAGATCTGGGTTAAATCCATCGTTCTTTTGCCCACTACGCCACCCCAGTTTAGACATGGCCATATGCAAATCAGTCTTGACCCTGTGCCTCATGGGAACAGTCCAGCCCGAACTGCCAAGCCATGTCTTCCCTGGACCGGAATCAAGCATCCTAGGACCGGTTTCTGGCTATCAGCCGTCATCAGCCAGGATAGCTTGACTCCAGTGGCGTAGTGAGCACGGGTCCCACGTCTGGGAATACCCATCCCACTTAGGGCGAAAAGTGTTACAACAAACAAATGATGGACGGAATGCTGACAATGCAGACATTCTCCCCCAGTCAAGAGATCTGGGTTAAATCCATCGTTCTTTTGCCCACTACGCCACCCCAGTTTAGACATGGCCATATGCAAATCAGTCTTGACCCTGTGCCTCATGGGAACAGTCCAGCCCGAACTGCCAAGCCATGTCTTCCCTGGACCGGAATCAAGCATCCTAGGACCGGTTTCTGGCTATCAGCCGTCATCAGCCAGGATAGCTTGACTCCAGTGGCGTAGTGAGCACGGGTCCCATGTCTGTGAATACCCATCCCACTTAGGGCGAAAAGCGTTACAACAAACAAATGATGGACGGAATGCTGACAATGCAGACATTCTCCCCCAGTCAAGAGATCTGGGTTAAATCCATCGTTCTTTTGCCCACTACGCCACCCCAGTTTAGACATGGCCATATGCAAATCAGTCTTGACCCTGTGCCTCATGGGAACAGTCCAGCCCGAACTGCCAAGCCATGTCTTCCCTGGACTGGAATCAAGCATCCTAGGACCGGTTTCTGGCTATCAGCCGTCATCAGCCAGGATAGCTTGACTCCAGTGGCGTAGTGAGCACGGGTCCCACGTCTGGGAATACCCATCCCACTTAGGGCAAAAAGCGTTACAACAAACAAATGATGGACGGAATGCTGACAATGCAGACATTCTCCCCCAGTCAAGAGATCTAGGTTAAATCCATCGTTCTTTTGCCCACTACGCCACCCCAGTTTAGACATGGCCATATGCAAATCAGTCTTGACCCTGTGCCTCATGGGAACAGTCCAGCCCGAACTGCCAAGCCATGTCTTCCCTGGACCGGAATCAAGCATCCTAGGACCAGTTTCTGGCTATCAGCCGTCATCAGCCAGGATAGCTTGACTCCAGTGGCGTAGTGAGCACGGGTCCCACGTCTGGAAATACCCATCCCACTTAGGGCGAAAAGCGTTACAACAAACAAATGATGGACGGAATGCTGACAATGCAGACATTCTCCCCCAGTCAAGAGATCTGGGTTAAATCCATCGTTCTTTTGCCCACTACATCACCCCAGTTTAGACATGGCCATATGCAAATCAGTCTTGACCCTGTGCCTCATGGGAACAGTCCAGCCCGAACTGCCAAGCCATGTCTTCCCTGGACCGGAATCAAGCATCCTAGGACCGGTTTCTGGCTATCAGCCGTCATCAGCCAGGATAGCTTGACTCCAGTGGCATAGTGAGCACGGGTCCCACGTCTGGGAATACCCATCCCACTTAGGGCGAAAAGCGTTAAAACAAACAAATGATGGACGGAATGCTGACAATGCAGACATTCTCCCCAGTCAAGAGATCTGGGTTAAATCCATCGTTCTTTTGCCCACTACGCCACCCCCGTTTAGACATGGCCATATGCAAATCAGTCTTGACCCTGTGCCTCATGGGAACAGTCCAGCCCGAACTGCCAAGCCATGTCTTCCCTGGACCGGAATCAAGCATCCTAGGACCGGTTTCTGGCTATCAGCCGTCATCAGCCAGGATAGCTTGACTCCAGTGGAGTAGTTAGCACGGGTCCCACGTCTGGGAATACCCATCCCACTTAGGGCGAAAAGCGTTACAACAAACAAATGATGGACGGAATGCTGACAATGCAGACATTCTCCCCCAGTCAAGAGATCTGGGTTAAATCCATCGTTCTTTTGCCCACTACGCCACCCCAGTTTAGACATGGTCATATGCAAATCCGTCTTGACCCTGTGCCTCATGGGAACAGTCCAGCCCGAACTGCAAAGCCATGTCTTCCCTGCACCGGAATTAAGCATCCTAGGACCGGTTTCTGGCTATCAGCCGTCATCAGCCAGGATAGCTTGACTCCAGTGGCGTAGTGAGCACGGGTCCCACGTCTGGGAATACCCATCCCAGTGGCGTAGTGAGCACGGGTCCCACGTCTGGGAATACCCATCCCACTTAGGGCGAAAAGCGTTACAACAAACAAATGATGGACGGAATGCTGACAATGCAGACATTCTCCCCCAGTCAAGAGATCTGGGTTAAATCCATTGTTCTTTTGCCCACTACGCCACCCCAGTTTAGACATGGCCATATGCAAATCAGTCTTGACCCTGTGCCTCATGGGAACAGTCCAGCCCGAACTGCCAAGTCATGTCTTCCCTGGACTGGAATCAAGCATCCTAGGACCGGTTTCTGGCTATCAGCCGTCATCAGCCAGGATAGCTTGACTCCAGTGGCGTAGTGAGCACGGGTCCCACGTCTGGGAATACCAATCCCACTTAGGGCGAAAAGCATTACAACAAACAAATGATGGACGGAATGCTGACAATGCAGACATTCTCCCCCGGTCAAGAGATCTGGGTTAAATCCATCATTCTTCTGCCCACTACGCCACCCCAGTTTAGACATGGCCATATGCAAATCAGTCTTGACCCTGTGCCTCATGGGAACAGTCCAGCCCGAACTGCCAAGCCATGTCTTCCCTGGACCGGAATCAAGCATCCTAGGACCGGTTTCTGGCTATCAGCCGTCATCAGCCAGGATAGCTTGACTCCAGTGGCGTAGTGAGCACGGGTCCCACGTCTGGGAATACCCATCCCACTTAGGGCGAAAAGAGTTACAACAAACAAATGATGGACGGAATGCTGACAATGCAGACATTCTCCCACAGTCAAGAGATCTGGGTTAAATCCATCGTTCTTTTGCCCACTACGCCACCCCAGTTTAGACATGGCCATATGCAAATCAGTCTTGACCCTATGCCTCATGGGAGCAGTCCAGCCCGAACTGCCAAGCCATGTCTTCCCTGGACCGGAATCAAGCATCCTAGGACCGGTTTCTGGCTATCAGCCATCATCAGCCAGGATAGCTTGACTCCAGTGGTGTAGTCAGCACATGTCCCACGTCTGGGAATACCCATCCCACTTAGGGCGAAAAGCGTTACAACAAACAAATGATGGACGGAATGCTGACAATGCAGACATTCTCCCACAGTCAAGAGATCTGGGTTAAATCCATCGTTCTTTTGCCCACTACGCCACCCCAGTTTAGACATGGCCATATGCAAATCAGTCTTGACCCTGTGCCTCATGGGAACAGTCCAGCCCGAACTGCCAAGCCATGTCTTCCCTGGACCGGAATCAAGCATCCTAGGACCGGTTTCTGGCTATCAGCCGTCATCAGCCAGGATAGCTTGACTCCAGTGGCGTAGTGAGCACGGGTCCCACGTCTGGGAATACCCATCCCACTTAGGGCGAAAAGCGTTACAACAAACAAATGATGGACGGAATGCTGACAATTCAGACATTCTCCCCCAGTCAAGAGATCTGGGTTAAATCCATCGTTCTTTTGCCCACTACGCCACCTCAGTTTAGACATGGCCATATGCAAATCAGTCTTGCCCCTGTGCCTCATGGGAACAGTCCAGCCCGAACTGCCAAGCCATGTCTTCCCTGGACCGGAATCAAGCATCCTAGGACCAGTTTCTGGCTATCAGCCGTCATCAGCCAGGATAGCTTGACTCCAGTGGCGTAGTGAGCACGGGTCCCACGTCTGGGAATACCCATCCCACTTAGGGCGAAAAGCGTTACAACAAACAAATGATGGACGGAATGCTGACAATGCAGACATTCTCCCACAGTCAAGAGATCTGGGTTAAATCCATCGTTCTTTTGCCCACTACGCCACCCCAGTTTAGACATGGCCATATGCAAATCAGTCTTGACCCTGTGCCTCATGGGAACAGTCCAGCCCGAACTGCCAAGTCATGTCTTCCCTGGACCGGAATCAAGCATCCTAGGACCGGTTTCTGGCTATCAGCCGTCATCAGCCAGGATAGCTTGACTCCAGTGGCGTAGTGAGCACGGGTCCCACGTCTGGGAATACCCATCCCACTTAGGGCGAAAAGCGTTACAACAAACAAATGATGGACGGAATGCTGACAATTCAGACATTCTCCCCCAGTCAAGAGATCTGGGTTAAATCCATCGTTCTTTTGCCCACTACGCCACCCCAGTTTAGACATGGCCATATGCAAATCAGTCTTGCCCCTGTGCCTCATGGGAACAGTCCAGCCCGAACTGCCAAGCCATGTCTTCCCTGGACCGGAATCAAGCATCCTAGGACCGGTTTCTGGCTATCAGCCGTCATCAGCCAGGATAGCTTGACTCCAGTGGCGTAGTGAGCACGGGTCCCACGTCTGGGAATACCCATCCCACTTAGGGCGAAAAGCGTTACAACAAACAAATGATGGACGGAATGCTGACAATGCAGACATTCTCCCCCAGTCAAGAGATCTGGGTTAAATCCATCGTTCTTTTGCCCACTACGCCACCCCAGTTTAGACATGGCCATATGCAAATCAGTCTTGACCCTGTGCCTCATGGGAACAGTCCAGCCCGAACTGACAAGCCATGTCTTCCCTGGACCGGAATCAAGCATCCTAGGACCGGTTTCTGGCTATCAGCCGTCATTAGCCAGGATAGCTTGACTCCAGTGGCGTAGTGAGCACGGGTCCCACGTCTGGGAATACCCATCCCACTTAGGGCGAAAAGCGTTACAACAAACAAATGATGGACGGAATGCTGACAATGCAGACATTATCCCCCAGTCAAGAGATCTAGGTTAAATCCATCGTTCTTTTGCCCACTACGCCACCTCAGTTTAGACATGGCCATATGCAAATCAGTCTTGACCCTGTGCCTCATGGGAACAGTCCAGCCCGAACTGCCAAGCCATGTCTTCCCTGGACCAGAATCAAGCATCCTAGGACCGGTTTCTGGCTATCAGCCGTCATCAGCCAGGATAGCTTGACTCCAGTGGCGTAGTGAGCACGGGTCCCACGTCTGGGAATACCCATCCCACTTAGGGCAAAAAGCGTTACAACAAACAAATGATGGACGGAATGCTGACAATGCAGACATTCTCCCCCAGTCAAGAGATCTAGGTTAAATCCATCGTTCTTTTGCCCACTACGCCACCCCAGTTTAGACATGGCCATATGCAAATCAGTCTTGACCCTGTGCCTCATGGGAACAGTCCAGCCCGAACTGCCAAGCCATGTCTTCCCTGGACCGGAATCAAGCATCCTAGGACCAGTTTCTGGCTATCAGCCGTCATCAGCCAGGATAGCTTGACTCCAGTGGCGTAGTGAGCACGGGTCCCACGTCTGGAAATACCCATCCCACTTAGGGCGAAAAGCGTTACAACAAACAAATGATGGACGGAATGCTGACAATGCAGACATTCTCCCCCAGTCAAGAGATCTGGGTTAAATCCATCGTTCTTTTGCCCACTACATCACCCCAGTTTAGACATGGCCATATGCAAATCAGTCTTGACCCTGTGCCTCATGGGAACAGTCCAGCCCGAACTGCCAAGCCATGTCTTCCCTGGACCGGAATCAAGCATCCTAGGACCGGTTTCTGGCTATCAGCCGTCATCAGCCAGGATAGCTTGACTCCAGTGGCATAGTGAGCACGGGTCCCACGTCTGGGAATACCCATCCCACTTAGGGCGAAAAGCGTTAAAACAAACAAATGATGGACGGAATGCTGACAATGCAGACATTCTCCCCAGTCAAGAGATCTGGGTTAAATCCATCGTTCTTTTGCCCACTACGCCACCCCCGTTTAGACATGGCCATATGCAAATCAGTCTTGACCCTGTGCCTCATGGGAACAGTCCAGCCCGAACTGCCAAGCCATGTCTTCCCTGGACCGGAATCAAGCATCCTAGGACCGGTTTCTGGCTATCAGCCGTCATCAGCCAGGATAGCTTGACTCCAGTGGAGTAGTTAGCACGGGTCCCACGTCTGGGAATACCCATCCCACTTAGGGCGAAAAGCGTTACAACAAACAAATGATGGACGGAATGCTGACAATGCAGACATTCTCCCCAGTCAAGAGATCTGGGTTAAATCCATCGTTCTTTTGCCCACTACGCCACCCCAGTTTAGACATGGTCATATGCAAATCCGTCTTGACCCTGTGCCTCATGGGAACAGTCCAGCCCGAACTGCAAAGCCATGTCTTCCCTGCACCGGAATTAAGCATCCTAGGACCGGTTTCTGGCTATCAGCCGTCATCAGCCAGGATAGCTTGACTCCAGTGGCGTAGTGAGCACGGGTCCCACGTCTGGGAATACCCATCCCAGTGGCGTAGTGAGCACGGGTCCCACGTCTGGGAATACCCATCCCACTTAGGGCGAAAAGCGTTACAACAAACAAATGATGGACGGAATGCTGACAATGCAGACATTCTCCCCCAGTCAAGAGATCTGGGTTAAATCCATTGTTCTTTTGCCCACTACGCCACCCCAGTTTAGACATGGCCATATGCAAATCAGTCTTGACCCTGTGCCTCATGGGAACAGTCCAGCCCGAACTGCCAAGTCATGTCTTCCCTGGACTGGAATCAAGCATCCTAGGACCGGTTTCTGGCTATCAGCCGTCATCAGCCAGGATAGCTTGACTCCAGTGGCGTAGTGAGCACGGGTCCCACGTCTGGGAATACCAATCCCACTTAGGGCGAAAAGCATTACAACAAACAAATGATGGACGGAATGCTGACAATGCAGACATTCTCCCCCGGTCAAGAGATCTGGGTTAAATCCATCATTCTTCTGCCCACTACGCCACCCCAGTTTAGACATGGCCATATGCAAATCAGTCTTGACCCTGTGCCTCATGGGAACAGTCCAGCCCGAACTGCCAAGCCATGTCTTCCCTGGACCGGAATCAAGCATCCTAGGACCGGTTTCTGGCTATCAGCCGTCATCAGCCAGGATAGCTTGACTCCAGTGGCGTAGTGAGCACGGGTCCCACGTCTGGGAATACCCATCCCACTTAGGGCGAAAAGAGTTACAACAAACAAATGATGGACGGAATGCTGACAATGCAGACATTCTCCCACAGTCAAGAGATCTGGGTTAAATCCATCGTTCTTTTGCCCACTACGCCACCCCAGTTTAGACATGGCCATATGCAAATCAGTCTTGACCCTATGCCTCATGGGAGCAGTCCAGCCCGAACTGCCAAGCCATGTCTTCCCTGGACCGGAATCAAGCATCCTAGGACCGGTTTCTGGCTATCAGCCATCATCAGCCAGGATAGCTTGACTCCAGTGGTGTAGTCAGCACATGTCCCACGTCTGGGAATACCCATCCCACTTAGGGCGAAAAGCGTTACAACAAACAAATGATGGACGGAATGCTGACAATGCAGACATTCTCCCACAGTCAAGAGATCTGGGTTAAATCCATCGTTCTTTTGCCCACTACGCCACCCCAGTTTAGACATGGCCATATGCAAATCAGTCTTGACCCTGTGCCTCATGGGAACAGTCCAGCCCGAACTGCCAAGCCATGTCTTCCCTGGACCGGAATCAAGCATCCTAGGACCGGTTTCTGGCTATCAGCCGTCATCAGCCAGGATAGCTTGACTCCAGTGGCGTAGTGAGCACGGGTCCCACGTCTGGGAATACCCATCCCACTTAGGGCGAAAAGCGTTACAACAAACAAATGATGGACGGAATGCTGACAATTCAGACATTCTCCCCCAGTCAAGAGATCTGGGTTAAATCCATCGTTCTTTTGCCCACTACGCCACCTCAGTTTAGACATGGCCATATGCAAATCAGTCTTGCCCCTGTGCCTCATGGGAACAGTCCAGCCCGAACTGCCAAGCCATGTCTTCCCTGGACCGGAATCAAGCATCCTAGGACCAGTTTCTGGCTATCAGCCGTCATCAGCCAGGATAGCTTGACTCCAGTGGCGTAGTGAGCACGGGTCCCACGTCTGGGAATACCCATCCCACTTAGGGCGAAAAGCGTTACAACAAACAAATGATGGACGGAATGCTGACAATGCAGACATTCTCCCACAGTCAAGAGATCTGGGTTAAATCCATCGTTCTTTTGCCCACTACGCCACCCCAGTTTAGACATGGCCATATGCAAATCAGTCTTGACCCTGTGCCTCATGGGAACAGTCCAGCCCGAACTGCCAAGTCATGTCTTCCCTGGACCGGAATCAAGCATCCTAGGACCGGTTTCTGGCTATCAGCCGTCATCAGCCAGGATAGCTTGACTCCAGTGGCGTAGTGAGCACGGGTCCCACGTCTGGGAATACCCATCCCACTTAGGGCGAAAAGCGTTACAACAAACAAATGATGGACGGAATGCTGACAATTCAGACATTCTCCCCCAGTCAAGAGATCTGGGTTAAATCCATCGTTCTTTTGCCCACTACGCCACCCCAGTTTAGACATGGCCATATGCAAATCAGTCTTGCCCCTGTGCCTCATGGGAACAGTCCAGCCCGAACTGCCAAGCCATGTCTTCCCTGGACCGGAATCAAGCATCCTAGGACCGGTTTCTGGCTATCAGCCGTCATCAGCCAGGATAGCTTGACTCCAGTGGCGTAGTGAGCACGGGTCCCACGTCTGGGAATACCCATCCCACTTAGGGCGAAAAGCGTTACAACAAACAAATGATGGACGGAATGCTGACAATGCAGACATTCTCCCCCAGTCAAGAGATCTGGGTTAAATCCATCGTTCTTTTGCCCACTACGCCACCCCAGTTTAGACATGGCCATATGCAAATCAGTCTTGACCCTGTGCCTCATGGGAACAGTCCAGCCCGAACTGACAAGCCATGTCTTCCCTGGACCGGAATCAAGCATCCTAGGACCGGTTTCTGGCTATCAGCCGTCATTAGCCAGGATAGCTTGACTCCAGTGGCGTAGTGAGCACGGGTCCCACGTCTGGGAATACCCATCCCACTTAGGGCGAAAAGCGTTACAACAAACAAATGATGGACGGAATGCTGACAATGCAGACATTATCCCCCAGTCAAGAGATCTAGGTTAAATCCATCGTTCTTTTGCCCACTACGCCACCTCAGTTTAGACATGGCCATATGCAAATCAGTCTTGACCCTGTGCCTCATGGGAACAGTCCAGCCCGAACTGCCAAGCCATGTCTTCCCTGGACCAGAATCAAGCATCCTAGGACCGGTTTCTGGCTATCAGCCGTCATCAGCCAGGATAGCTTGACTCCAGTGGCGTAGTGAGCACGGGTCCCACGTCTGGGAATACCCATCCCACTTAGGGCGAAAAGCGTTACAACAAACAAATGATGGACGGAATGCTGACAATGCAGACATTCTCCCCCAGTCAAGAGATCTGGCTTAAATCCATCGTTCTTTTGCCCACTACGCCACCCCAGTTTAGACATGGCCATATGCAAATCAGTCTTGACCCTGTGCCTCATGGGAACAGTCCAGCCCGAACTGCCAAGCCATGTCTTCCCTGGACCGGAATCAAGCATCCTAGGACCGGTTTCTGGCTATCAGCCGTCATCAGCCAGGATAGCTTGACTCCAGTGGCGTAGTGAGCACGGGTCCCACGTCTGGGAATACCCATCCCACTTAGGGCGAAAAGCGTTACAACAAACAAATGATGGACGGAATGCTGACAATGCAGACATTCTCCCCCAGTCAAGAGATCTGGGTTAAATCCATCGTTCTTTTGCCCACTACGCCACCCCAGTTTAGACATGGTCATATGCAAATCCGTCTTGACCCAGTGCCTCATGGGAATAGTCCAGCCCGAACTGCCAAGCCATGTCTTCCCTGGACCGGAATCAAGCATCCTAGGACCGGTTTCTGGCTATCAGCCGTCATCAGCCAGGATAGCTTGACTCCAGTGGCGTAGTGAGCACGGGTCCCACGTCTGGGAATACCAATCCCACTTAGGGCGAAAAGCATTACAACAAACAAATGATGGACGGAATGCTGACAATGCAGACATTCTCCCCCAGTCAAGAGATCTGGGTTAAATCCATCGTTCTTTTGCCCACTACGCCACCCCAGTTTAGACATGGCCATATGCAAATCAGTCTTGACCCTGTGCCTCATCGGAACAGTCCAGCCCGAACTGCCAAGCCATGTCTTCCCTGGACCGGAATCAAGCATCCTAGGACCGGTTTCTGGCTATCAGCCGTCATCAGCCAGGATAGCTTGACTCCAGTGGCATAGTGAGCACGGGTCCCACGTCTGGGAATACCCATCCCACTTAGGGCGAAAAGTGTTACAACAAACAAATGATGGACAGAATGCTGACAATGCAGACATTCTCCCCCAGTCAAGAGATCTGGGTTAAATCCATCGTTCTTTTGCCCACTACGCCACCCCAGTTTAGACATGGCCATATGCAAATCAGTCTTGACCCTGTGCCTCATGGGAACAGTCCAGCCCGAACTGCCAAGCCATGTCTTCCCTGGACTGGAATCAAGCATCCTAGGACCGGTTTCTGGCTATCAGCCGTCATCAGCCAGGATAGCTTGACTCCAGTGGCGTAGTGAGCACGGGTCCCACGTCTGGGAATACCCATCCCACTTAGGGCGAAAAGCGTTACAACAAACAAATGATGGACGGAATGCTGACAATGCAGACATTCTCCCCCAGTCAAGAGATCTGGGTTAAATCCATCGTTCTTTTGCCCACTACGCCACCCCAGTTTAGACATGGTCATATGCAAATCCGTCTTGACCCTGTGCCTCATGGGAACAGTCCAGCCCGAACTGCCAAGCCATGTCTTCCCTGGACCGGAATCAAGCATCCTAGGACCGGTTTCTGGCTATCAGCCGTCATCAGCCAGGATAGCTTGACTCCAGTGGCGTAGTGAGCACGGGTCCCACGTCTGGGAATACCAATCCCACTTAGGGCGAAAAGCATTACAACAAACAAATGATGGACGGAATGCTGACAATGCAGACATTCTCCCCCAGTCAAGAGATCTGGGTTAAATCCATCGTTCTTTTGCCCACTACGCCACCCCAGTTTAGACATGGCCATATGCAAATCAGTCTTGACCCTGTGCCTCATGGGAACAGTCCAGCCCGAACTGCCAAGCCATGTCTTCCCTGGACCGGAATCAAGCATCCTATGACCGGTTTCTGGCTATCAGCCGTCATCAGCCAGGATAGCTTGACTCCAGTGGCGTAGTGAGCACGGGTCCCACGTCTGGGAATACCCATCCCACTTAGGGCGAAAAGCGTTACAACAAACAAATGATGGACGGAATGCTGACAATGCAGACATTCTCCCCCAGTCAAGAGATCTGGCTTAAATCCATCGTTCTTTTGCCCACTACGCCACCCCAGTTTCGACATGGCCATATGCAAATCAGTCTTGACCCTGTGCCTCATGGGAACAGTCCAGCCCGAACTGCCAAGCCATGTCTTCCCTGGACCGGAATCAAGCATCCTAGGACCGGTTTCTGGCTATCAGCCGTCATCAGCCAGGATAGCTTGACTCCAGTTGCGTAGTTAGCACGGGTCCCACGTCTGGGAATACCCATCCCACTTAGGGCGAAAAGCGTTACAACAAACAAATGATGGACGGAATGCTGACAATGCAGACATTCTCCCCCAGTCAAGAGATCTGGGTTAAATCCATCGTTCTTTTGCCCACTACGCCACCCCAGCTTAGACATGGTCATATGCAAATCCGTCTTGACCCTGTGCCTCATGGGAACAGTCCAGCCCGAACTGCAAAGCCATGTCTTCCCTGCACCGAAGTTAAGCATCCTAGGACCGGTTTCTGGGTATCAGCCGTCATCAGCCAGGATAGCTTGACTCCAGTGGCGTAGTGAGCACGGGTCCCACGTCTGGGAATACCCATCCCACTTAGGGCGAAAAGCGTTACAACAAACAAATGATGGACGGAATGCTGACAATGCAGACATTCTCCCACAGTCAAGAGATCTGGGTTAAATCCATTGTTCTTTTGCCCACTACGCCACCCCAGTTTAGACATGGCCATATGCAAATCAGTCTTGACCCTGTGCCTCATGGGAACAGTCCAGCCCGAACTGCCAAGTCATGTCTTCCCTGGACTGGAATCAAGCATCCTAGGACCGGTTTCTGGCTATCAGCCGTCATCAGCCAGGATAGCTTGACTCCAGTGGCGTAGTGAGCACGGGTCCCACGTCTGGGAATACCAATCCCACTTAGGGCGAAAAGCATTACAACAAACAAATGATGGACGGAATGCTGACAATGCAGACATTCTAGCCCAGTCAAGAGACCTGGGTTAAATCCATCGTTCTTTTGCCCACTACGCCACCCCAGTTTAGACATGGCCATATGCAAATCAGTCTTGACCCTGTGCCTCATGGGAACAGTCCAGCCCGAACTGCCAAGCCATGTCTTCCCTGGACCGGAATCAAGCATCCTAGGACCGGTTTCTGGCTATCAGCCGTCATCAGCCAGGATAGCTTGACTCCAGTGGCGTAGTGAGCACGGGTCCCACGTCTGGGAATACCCATCCCACTTAGGGCGAAAAGCCTTACAACAAACAAATGATGGACGGAATGCTGACAATGCAGACGTTCTCCCCTAGTCAAGAGATCTAGGTTAAATCCATCGTTCTTTTGCCCACTACGCCACCCCAGTTTAGACATGGCCATATGCAAATCAGTCTTGACCCTATGCCTCATGGGAACAGTCCAGCCCGAACTGCCAAGCCATGTCTTCCCTGGACCGGAATCAAGCATCCTAGGACCGGTTTCTGGCTATCAGTCGTCATCAGCCAGGATAGCTTGACTCCAGTGGCGTAGTGAGCACGGGTCCCACGTCTGGGAATACCCATCCCACTTAGGGCGAAAAGCGTTACAACAAACAAATGATGGACGGAATGCTGACAATGCAGACATTCTCCCCCAGTCAAGAGATCTGGCTTAAATCCAACGTTCTTTTGCCCACTACGCCACCCCAGTTTCAGCATGGCCATATGCAAATCAGTCTTGACCCTGTGCCTCATGGGAACAGTCCAGCCCGAACTGCCAAGCCATGTCTTCCCTGGACCGGAATCAAGCATCCTAGGACCGGTTTCTGGCTATCAGCCGTCATCAGCCAGGATAGCTTGACTCCAGTGGCGTAGTGAGCACGGGTCCCACGTCTGGGAATACCAATCCCACTTAGGGCGAAAAGCATTACAACAAACAAATGATGGACGGAATGCTGACAATGCAGACATTCTAGCCCAGTCAAGAGACCTGGGTTAAATCCATCGTTCTTTTGCCCACTACGCCACCCCAGTTTAGACATGGCCATATGCAAATCAGTCTTGACCCTGTGCCTCATGGGAACAGTCCAGCCCGAACTGCCAAGCCATGTCTTCCCTGGACCGGAATCAAGCATCCTAGGACCGGTTTCTGGCTATCAGCCGTCATCAGCCAGGATAGCTTGACTCCAGTGGCGTAGTGAGCACGGGTCCCACGTCTGGGAATACCCATCCCACTTAGGGCGAAAAGCCTTACAACAAACAAATGATGGACGGAATGCTGACAATGCAGACGTTCTCCCCTAGTCAAGAGATCTAGGTTAAATCCATCGTTCTTTTGCCCACTACGCCACCCCAGTTTAGACATGGCCATATGCAAATCAGTCTTGACCCTATGCCTCATGGGAACAGTCCAGCCCGAACTGCCAAGCCATGTCTTCCCTGGACCGGAATCAAGCATCCTAGGACCGGTTTCTGGCTATCAGCCGTCATCAGCCAGGATAGCTTGACTCCAGTGGCGTAGTGAGCACGGGTCCCACGTCTGGGAATACCCATCCCACTTAGGGCGAAAAGCGTTACAACAAACAAATGATGGACGGAATGCTGACAATGCAGACATTCTCCCCCAGTCAAGAGATCTGGCTTAAATCCATCGTTCTTTTGCCCACTACGCCACCCCAGTTTCAACATGGCCATATGCAAATCAGTCTTGACCCTGTGCCTCATGGGAACAGTCCAGCCCGAACTGCCAAGCCATGTCTTCCCTGGACCGGAATCAAGCATCCTAGGACCGGTTTCTGGCTATCAGCCGTCATCAGCCAGGATAGCTTGACTCCAGTGGCGTAGTTAGCACGGGTCCCACGTCTGGGAATACCCATCCCACTTAGGGCGAAAAGCGTTACAACAAACAAATGATGGACGGAATGCTGACAATGCAGACATTCTCCCACAGTCAAGAGATCTGGGTTAAATCTATCATTCTTTTGCCCACTACGCCACCCCAGTTTAGACATGGCCATATGCAAATCAGTCTTGACCCTGTGCCTCATGGGAACAGTCCAGCCCGAACTGCCAAGCCATGTCTTCCCTGGACCGGAATCAAGCATCCTAGGACCGGTTTCTGGCTATCAGCCGTCATAAGCCAGGATAGCTTGACTCCAGTGGCGTAGTGAGCACGGGTCCCACGTCTGGGAATACCCATCCCACTTAGGGCAAAAAGCCTTACAACAAACAAATGATGGACGGAATGCTGACAATGCAGACGTTCTCCCCTAGTCAAGAGATCTAGGTTAAATCCATCGTTCTTTTGCCCACTACGCCACCCCAGTTTAGACATGGCCATATGCAAATCAGTCTTGACACTGTGCCTCATGGGAACAGTCCAGCCCGAACTGCCAAGCCATGTCTTCCCTGGACCGGAATCAAGCATCCTAGGACCGGTTTCTGGCTATCAGCCGTCATCAGCCAGGATAGCTTGACTCCAGTGGCGTAGTGAGCACGGGTCCCACGTCTGGGAATACCCATCCCACTTAGGGCGAAAAGCGTTACAACAAACAAATGATGGACGGAATGCTGACAATGCAGACATTCTCCCCCAGTCAAGAGATCTGGGTTAAATCCATCTTTCTTTTGCCCACTACGCCACCCCAGTTTAGACATGGCCATATGCAAATCAGTCTTGACCCTGTGCCTCATGGGAACAGTCCAGCCCGAACTGCCAAGCCATGTCTTCCCTGGACCGGAATCAAGCATCCTAGGACCGGTTTCTGGCTATCAGCCATCATCAGCCAGGATAGCTTGACTCCAGTGGCGTAGTGAGCACGGGTCCCACGTCTGGGAATACCCATCCCACTTAGGGCGAAAAGCGTTACAACAAACAAATGATGGACGGAATGCTGACAATGCAGACATTCTCCCCCAGTCAAGAGATCTGGTTTAAATCCATCGTTCTTTTGCTCACTACGCCACCCTAGTTTAGATATGGCCATATGCAAATCAGTCTTGACCCTGTGCCTCATGGGAACAGTCCAGCCCGAACTGCCAAGCCATGTCTTCCCTGGACCAGAATCAAGCATCCTAGGACCGGTTTCTGGCTATCAGCCGTCATCAGCCAGGATAGCTTGACTCCAGTGGCGTAGTGAGCACGGGTCCCACGTCTGGGAATACCCATCCCACTTAGGGCGAAAAGCGTTACAACAAACAAATGATGGACGGAATGCTGACAATGCAGACATTCTCCCCCAGTCAAGAGATCTGGCTTAAATCCATCGTTCTTTTGCCCACTACGCCACCCCAGTTTAGACATGGCCATATGCAAATCAGTCTTGACCCTGTGCCTCATGGGAACAGTCCAGCCCGAACTGCCAAGCCATGTCTTCCCTGGACCGGAATCAAGCATCCTAGGACCGGTTTCTGGCTATCAGCCGTCATCAGCCAGGATAGCTTGACTCCAGTGGCGTAGTGAGCACGGGTCCCACGTCTGGGAATACCCATCCCACTTAGGGCGAAAAGCGTTACAACAAACAAATGATGGACGGAATGCTGACAATGCAGACATTCTCCCCCAGTCAAGAGATCTGGGTTAAATCCATCGTTCTTTTGCCCACTACGCCACCCCAGTTTAGACATGGTCATATGCAAATCCGTCTTGACCCAGTGCCTCATGGGAACAGTCCAGCCCGAACTGCCAAGCCATGTCTTCCCTGGACCGGAATCAAGCATCCTAGGACCGGTTTCTGGCTATCAGCCGTCATCAGCCAGGATAGCTTGACTCCAGTGGCGTAGTGAGCACGGGTCCCACGTCTGGGAATACCAATCCCACTTAGGGCGAAAAGCATTACAACAAACAAATGATGGACGGAATGCTGACAATGCAGACATTCTCCCCCAGTCAAGAGATATGGGTTAAATCCATCGTTCTTTTGCCCACTACGCCACCCCAGTTTAGACATGGCCATATGCAAATCAGTCTTGACCCTGTGCCTCATGGGAACAGTCCAGCCCGAACTGCCAAGCCATGTCTTCCCTGGACCGGAATCAAGCATCCTAGGACCGGTTTCTGGCTATCAGCCGTCATCAGCCAGGATAGCTTGACTCCAGTGGCATAGTGAGCACGGGTCCCACGTCTGGGAATACCCATCCCACTTAGGGCGAAAAGTGTTACAACAAACAAATGATGGACGGAATGCTGACAATGCAGACATTCTCCCCCAGTCAAGAGATCTGGGTTAAATCCATCGTTCTTTTGCCCACTACGCCACCCCAGTTTAGACATGGCCATATGCAAATCAGTCTTGACCCTGTGCCTCATGGGAACAGTCCAGCCTGAACTGCCAAGCCATGTCTTCCCTGGACCGGAATCAAGCATCCTAGGACCGGTTTCTGGCTATCAGCCGTCATCAGCCAGGATAGCTTGACTCCAGTGGCGTAGTGAGCACGGGTCCCACGTCTGGGAATACCCATCCCACTTAGGGCGAAAAGCGTTACAACAAACAAATGATGGACGGAATGCTGACAATGCAGACATTCTCCCCCAGTCAAGAGATCTGGCTTAAATCCATCGTTCTTTTGCCCACTACGCCACCCCAGTTTAGACATGGCCATATGCAAATCAGTCTTGACCCTGTGCCTCATGGGAACAGTCCAGCCCGAACTGCCAAGCCATGTCTTCCCTGGACCGGAATCAAGCATCCTAGGACCGGTTTCTGGCTATCAGCCGTCATCAGCCAGGATAGCTTGACTCCAGTGGCGTAGTGAGCACGGGTCCCACGTCTGGGAATACCCATCCCACTTAGGGCGAAAAGCGTTACAACAAACAAATGATGGACGGAATGCTGACAATGCAGACATTCTCCCCCAGTCAAGAGATCTGGGTTAAATCCATCGTTCTTTTGCCCACTACGCCACCCCAGTTTAGACATGGTCATATGCAAATCCGTCTTGACCCAGTGCCTCATGGGAACAGTCCAGCCCGAACTGCCAAGCCATGTCTTCCCTGGACCGGAATCAAGCATCCTAGGACCGGTTTCTGGCTATCAGCCGTCATCAGCCAGGATAGCTTGACTCCAGTGGCGTAGTGAGCACGGGTCCCACGTCTGGGAATACCAATCCCACTTAGGGCGAAAAGCATTACAACAAACAAATGATGGACGGAATGCTGACAATGCAGACATTCTCCCCCAGTCAAGAGATATGGGTTAAATCCATCGTTCTTTTGCCCACTACGCCACCCCAGTTTAGACATGGCCATATGCAAATCAGTCTTGACCCTGTGCCTCATGGGAACAGTCCAGCCCGAACTGCCAAGCCATGTCTTCCCTGGACCGGAATCAAGCATCCTAGGACCGGTTTCTGGCTATCAGCCGTCATCAGCCAGGATAGCTTGACTCCAGTGGCGTAGTGAGCACGGGTCCCACGTCTGGGAATACCCATCCCACTTAGGGCGAAAAGCGTTACAACAAACAAATGATGGACGGAATGCTGACAATGCAGACATTCTCCCCCAGTCAAGAGATCTGGCTTAAATCCATCGTTCTTTTGCCCACTACGCCACCCCAGTTTAGACATGGCCATATGCAAATCAGTCTTGACCCTGTGCCTCATGGGAACAGTCCAGCCCGAACTGCCAAGCCATGTCTTCCCTGGACCGGAATCAAGCATCCTAGGACCGGTTTCTGGCTATCAGCCGTCATCAGCCAGGATAGCTTGACTCCAGTGGCGTAGTGAGCACGGGTCCCACGTCTGGGAATACCCATCCCACTTAGGGCGAAAAGCGTTACAACAAACAAATGATGGACGGAATGCTGACAATGCAGACATTCTCCCCCAGTCAAGAGATCTGGGTTAAATCCATCGTTCTTTTGCCCACTACGCCACCCCAGTTTAGACATGGTCATATGCAAATCCGTCTTGACCCAGTGCCTCATGGGAACAGTCCAGCCCGAACTGCCAAGCCATGTCTTCCCTGGACCGGAATCAAGCATCCTAGGACCGGTTTCTGGCTATCAGCCGTCATCAGCCAGGATAGCTTGACTCCAGTGGCGTAGTGAGCACGGGTCCCACGTCTGGGAATACCAATCCCACTTAGGGCGAAAAGCATTACAACAAGCAAATGATGGACGGAATGCTGACAATGCAGACATTCTCCCCCAGTCAAGAGATATGGGTTAAATCCATCGTTCTTTTGCCCACTACGCCACCCCAGTTTAGACATGGCCATATGCAAATCAGTCTTGACCCTGTGCCTCATGGGAACAGTCCAGCCCGAACTGCCAAGCCATGTCTTCCCTGGACCGGAATCAAGCATCCTAGGACCGGTTTCTGGCTATCAGCCGTCATCAGCCAGGATAGCTTGACTCCAGTGGCATAGTGAGCACGGGTCCCACGTCTGGGAATACCCATCCCACTTAGGGCGAAAAGTGTTACAACAAACAAATGATGGACGGAATGCTGACAATGCAGACATTCTCCCCCAGTCAAGAGATCTGGGTTAAATCCATCGTTCTTTTGCCCACTACGCCACCCCAGTTTAGACATGGCCATATGCAAATCAGTCTTGACCCTGTGCCTCATGGGAACAGTCCAGCCCGAACTGCCAAGCCATGTCTTCCCTGGACTGGAATCAAGCATCCTAGGACCGGTTTCTGGCTATCAGCCGTCATCAGCCAGGATAGCTTGACTCCAGTGGCGTAGTGAGCACGGGTCCCACGTCTGGGAATACCCATCCCACTTAGGGCGAAAAGCGTTACAACAAACAAATGATGGACGGAATGCTGACAATGCAGACATTCTCCCCCAGTCAAGAGATCTGGGTTAAATCCATCGTTCTTTTGCCCACTACGCCACCCCAGTTTAGACATGGTCATATGCAAATCCGTCTTGACCCTGTGCCTCATGGGAACAGTCCAGCCCGAACTGCCAAGCCATGTCTTCCCTGGACCGGAATCAAGCATCCTAGGACCGGTTTCTGGCTATCAGCCGTCATCAGCCAGGATAGCTTGACTCCAGTGGCGTAGTGAGCACGGGTCCCACGTCTGGGAATACCAATCCCACTTAGGGCGAAAAGCATTACAACAAACAAATGATGGACGGAATGCTGACAATGCAGACATTCTCCCCCAGTCAAGAGATCTGGGTTAAATCCATCGTTCTTTTGCCCACTACGCCACCCCAGTTTAGACATGGCCATATGCAAATCAGTCTTGACCCTGTGCCTCATGGGAACAGTCCAGCCCGAACTGCCAAGCCATGTCTTCCCTGGACCGGAATCAAGCATCCTAGGACCGGTTTCTGGCTATCAGCCGTCATCAGCCAGGATAGCTTGACTCCAGTGGCGTAGTGAGCACGGGTCCCACGTCTGGGAATACCCATCCCACTTAGGGCGAAAAGCGTTACAACAAACAAATGATGGACGGAATGCTGACAATGCAGACATTCTCCCCCAGTCAAGAGATCTGGCTTAAATCCATCGTTCTTTTGCCCACTACGCCACCCCAGTTTCGACATGGCCATATGCAAATCAGTCTTGACCCTGTGCCTCATGGGAACAGTCCAGCCCGAACTGCCAAGCCATGTCTTCCCTGGACCGGAATCAAGCATCCTAGGACCGGTTTCTGGCTATCAGCCGTCATCAGCCAGGATAGCTTGATTCCAGTTGCGTAGTTAGCACGGGTCCCACGTCTGGGAATACCCATCCCACTTAGGGCGAAAAGCGTTACAACAAACAAATGATGGACGGAATGCTGACAATGCAGACATTCTCCCCCAGTCAAGAGATCTGGGTTAAATCCATCGTTCTTTTGCCCACTACGCCACCCCAGTTTAGACATGGCCATATGCAAATCAGTCTTGACCCTGTGCCTCATGGGAACAGTCCAGCCCGAACTGCCAAGTCATGTCTTCCCTGGACTGGAATCAAGCATCCTAGGACCGGTTTCTGGCTATCAGCCGTCATCAGCCAGGATAGCTTGACTCCAGTGGCGTAGTGAGCACGGGTCCCACGTCTGGGAATACCAATCCCACTTAGGGCGAAAAGCATTACAACAAACAAATGATGGACGGAATGCTGACAATGCAGACATTCTAGCCCAGTCAAGAGACCTGGGTTAAATCCATCGTTCTTTTGCCCACTACGCCACCCCAGTTTAGACATGGCCATATGCAAATCAGTCTTGACCCTGTGCCTCATGGGAACAGTCCAGCCCGAACTGCCAAGCCATGTCTTCCCTGGACCGGAATCAAGCATCCTAGGACCGGTTTCTGGCTATCAGCCGTCATCAGCCAGGATAGCTTGACTCCAGTGGCGTAGTGAGCACGGGTCCCACGTCTGGGAATACCCATCCCACTTAGGGCGAAAAGCCTTACAACAAACAAATGATGGACGGAATGCTGACAATGCAGACGTTCTCCCCTAGTCAAGAGATCTAGGTTAAATCCATCGTTCTTTTGCCCACTACGCCACCCCAGTTTAGACATGGCCATATGCAAATCAGTCTTGACCCTATGCCTCATGGGAACAGTCCAGCCCGAACTGCCAAGCCATGTCTTCCCTGGACCGGAATCAAGCATCCTAGGACCGGTTTCTGGCTATCAGCCGTCATCAGCCAGGATAGCTTGACTCCAGTGGCGTAGTGAGCACGGGTCCCACGTCTGGGAATACCCATCCCACTTAGGGCGAAAAGCGTTACAACAAACAAATGATGGACGGAATGCTGACAATGCAGACATTCTCCCCCAGTCAAGAGATCTGGCTTAAATCCATCGTTCTTTTGCCCACTACGCCACCCCAGTTTCAACATGGCCATATGCAAATCAGTCTTGACCCTGTGCCTCATGGGAACAGTCCAGCCCGAACTGCCAAGCCATGTCTTCCCTGGACCGGAATCAAGCATCCTAGGACCGGTTTCTGGCTATCAGCCGTCATCAGCCAGGATAGCTTGACTCCAGTGGCGTAGTGAGCACGGGTCCCACGTCTGGGAATACCAATCCCACTTAGGGCGAAAAGCATTACAACAAACAAATGATGGACGGAATGCTGACAATGCAGACATTCTAGCCCAGTCAAGAGACCTGGGTTAAATCCATCGTTCTTTTGCCCACTACGCCACCCCAGTTTAGACATGGCCATATGCAAATCAGTCTTGACCCTGTGCCTCATGGGAACAGTCCAGCCCGAACTGCCAAGCCATGTCTTCCCTGGACCGGAATCAAGCATCCTAGGACCGGTTTCTGGCTATCATCCGTCATCAGCCAGGATAGCTTGACTCCAGTGGCCTAGTGAGCACGGGTCCCACGTCTGGGAATACCCATCCCACTTAGGGCGAAAAGCCTTACAACAAACAAATGATGGACGGAATGCTGACAATGCAGACGTTCTCCCCTAGTCAAGAGATCTAGGTTAAATCCATCGTTCTTTTGCCCACTACGCCACCCCAGTTTAGACATGGCCATATGCAAATCAGTCTTGACCCTATGCCTCATGGGAACAGTCCAGCCCGAACTGCCAAGCCATGTCTTCCCTGGACCGGAATTAAGCATCCTAGGACCGGTTTCTGGCTATCAGCCGTCATCAGCCAGGATAGCTTGACTCCAGTGGCGTAGTGAGCACGGGTCCCACGTCTGGGAATACCCATCCCACTTAGGGCGAAAAGCGTTACAACAAACAAATGATGGACGGAATGCTGACAATGCAGACATTCTCCCCCAGTCAAGAGATCTGGCTTAAATCCATCGTTCTTTTGCCCACTACGCCACCCCAGTTTCAACATGGCCATATGCAAATCAGTCTTGACCCTGTGCCTCATGGGAACAGTCCAGCCCGAACTGCCAAGCCATGTCTTCCCTGGACCGGAATCAAGCATCCTAGGACCGGTTTCTGGCTATCAGCCGTCATCAGCCAGGATAGCTTGACTCCAGTGGCGTAGTTAGCACGGGTCCCACGTCTGGGAATACCCATCCCACTTAGGGCCAAAAGCGTTACAACAAACAAATGATGGACGGAATGCTGACAATGCAGACATTCTCCCACAGTCAAGAGATCTGGGTTAAATCTATCATTCTTTTGCCCACTACGCCACCCCAGTTTAGACATGGCCATATGCAAATCAGTCTTGACCCTGTGCCTCATGGGAACAGTCCAGCCCGAACTCCCTAGCCATGTTTTCCCTGGACCGGAATCAAGCATCCTAGGACCGGTTTCTGGCTATCAGCCGTCATAAGCCAGGATAGCTTGACTCCAGTGGCGTAGTGAGCACGGGTCCCACGTCTGGGAATACCCATCCCACTTAGGGCGAAAAGCGTTACAACAAACAAATGATGGACGGAATGCTGACAATGCAGACATTCTCCCCCAGTCAAGAAATCTGGGTTAAATCCATCGTTCTTTTGCCCACTACGCCACCCCAGTTTCGACATGGCCATATGCAAATCAGTCTTGACACTGTGCCTCATGGGAACAGTCCAGCCCGAACTGCCAAGCCATGTCTTCCCTGGACCGGAATCAAGCATCCTAGGACCGGTTTCTGGCTATCAGCCGTCATCAGCCAGGATAGCTTGACTCCAGTGGCGTAGTGAGCACGGGTCCCACGTCTGGGAATACCCATCCCACTTAGGGCGAAAAGCGTTACAACAAACAAATGATGGACGGAATGCTGACAATGCAGACATTCTCCCCCAGTCAAGAGATCTGGGTTAAATCCATCTTTCTTTTGCCCACTACGCCACCCCAGTTTAGACATGGCCATATGCAAATCAGTCTTGACCCTGTGCCTCATGGGAACAGTCCAGCCCGAACTGCCAAGCCATGTCTTCCCTGGACCGGAATCAAGCATCCTAGGACCGGTTTCTGGCTATCAGCCGTCATCAGCCAGGATAGCTTGACTCCAGTGGCATAGTGAGCACGGGTCCCACGTCTGGGAATACCCGTCCCACTTAGGGCGAAAAGCGTTACAACAAACAAATGATGGACGGAATGCTGACAATGCAGACATTCTCCCCCAGTCAAGAGATCTGGGTTAAATCCATCGTTCTTTTGCCCACTACGCCACCCCAGTTTAGACATGGCCATATGCAAATCAGTCTTGACCCTGTGCCTCATGGGAACAGTCCAGCCCGAACTGCCAAGCCATGTCTTCCCTGGACTGGAATCAAGCATCCTAGGACCGGTTTCTGGCTATCAGCCGTCATCAGCCAGGATAGCTAGACTCCAGTGGCGTAGTGAGCACGGGTCCCACGTCTGGGAATACCCATCCCACTTAGGGCGAAAAGCGTTACAACAAACGCATGATGGACGGAATGCTGACAATGCAGACATTCTCCCCCAGTCAAGAGATCTGCGTTAAATCCATCGTTCTTTTGCCCACTACGCCAACCCAGTTTAGACATGGCCATATGCAAATCAGTCTTGACCCTGTGCCTCATGGGAACAGTCCAGCCCGAACTGCCAAGCCATGTCTTCCCTGGACCGGAATCAAGAATCCTAGGACCGGCTTCTGGCTATCAGTCGTCATCAGCCAGGATAGCTTGACTCCAGTGGCGTAGTGAGCACGGGTCCCCCGTCTGGGAATACCCATCCCACTTAGGGCGAAAAGCGTTACAACAAACAAATGATGGACGGAATGCTGACAATGCAAACATTCTCCCCCAGTCAAGAGATCTGGGTTAAATCCATCTTTCTTTTGCCCACTACGCCACCTCAGTTTAGACATGGCCATATGCAAATCAGTCTTGACCCTGTGCCTCATGGGAACAGTCCAGCCGGAACTGCCAAGCCATGTCTTCCCTGGACCGGAATCAAGCATCCTAGGACCAGTTTCTGGCTATCAGCCGTCATCAGCCAGGATAGCTTGACTCCAGTGGCGTAGTGAGCACGGGTCCCACGTCTGGGAATACCCATCCCACTTAGGGCGAAAAGCGTTACAACAAACAAATGATGGACGGAATGCTGACAATGCAGACATTCTCCCCCAGTAAAGAGATCTGGGTTAAATCCATCGTTCTTTTGCCCACTACGCCACCCCAGTTTAGACATGGCCATATGCAAATCAGTCTTGACCCTGTGCCTCATGGGAACAGTCCAGCCCGAACTGCCAAGCCATGTCTTCCCTGGACCGGAATCAAGCATCCTAGGACCGGTTTCTGGCTATCAGCCGTCATCAGCCAGGATAGCTTGACTCCAGTGGCGTAGTGAGCATGGGTCCCACGTCTGGGAATACCCATCCCACTTAGGGCGAAAAGCGTTACAACAAACAAATGATGGACGGAATGCTGACAATGCAGACATTCTCCCCCAGTCAAGAGATCTAGGTAAAATCCATTGTTCTTTTGCCCACTACGCCACCCCAGTTTAGAGATGGCCATATGCAAATCAGTCTTGACCCTGTGCCTCATGGGAACAGTCCAGCCCGAACTGCCAAGCCATGTCTTCCCTGGACCGGAATCAAGCAACCTAGGACCGGTTTCTGGCTATCAGCCGTCATCAGCCAGGATAGCTTGACTCCAGTGGCGTAGTGAGCACGGGTCCCACGTCTGGGAATACCCATCCCACTTAGGGCGAAAAGCGTTACAACAAACAAATGATGGACGGAATGCTGACAATGCAGACATTCTCCCCCAGTCAAGAGATCTGGGTTAAATCCATCGTTCTTTTGCCCACTACGCTACCCCAGTTTAGACATGGCCATATGCAAATCAGTCTTGACCCTGTGCCTCATGGGAACAGTCCAGCCCGAACTGCCAAGCCATGTCTTCCCTGGACCGGAATCAAGCATCCTAGGACCGGTTTCTGGCTATCAGCCGTTATCAGCCAGGATAGCTTGACTCCAGTGGCGTAGTGAGCACGGGTCCCACGTCTGGGAATACCCATCCCACTTAGGGCGAAAAGCGTTACAACAAACAAATGATGGACGGAATGCTGACAATGCAGACATTCTCCCCCAGTCAAGAGATCTGGGTTAAATCCATCGTTCTTTTGCCCACTACGCCACCCCAGGTTAGACATGGCCATATGCAAATCAGTCTTGACCCTGTGCCTCATGGGAACAGTCCAGCCCGAACTGCCAAGCCATGTCTTCCCTGGACCGGAATCAAGCATCCTAGGACCGGTTTCTGGCTATCAGCCGTCATCAGCCAGGATAGCTTGACTCCAGTGGCGTAGTGAGCACGGGTCCCACGTCTGGGAATACCCATCCCACTTAGGGGGAAAAGCGTTACAACAAACAAATGATGGACGGAATGCTGACAATGCAGACATTCTCCCCCAGTCAAGAGATCTAGGTTAAATCCATCGTTCTTTTGCCCACTACGCCACCCCAGTTTAGACATGGCCATATGCAAATCAGTCTTGACCCTGTGCCTCATGGGAACAGTCCAGCCCGAACTGCCAAGCCATGTCTTCCCTGGACCGGAATCAAGCATCCTAGGACCGGTTTCTGGCTATCAGCCGTCATCAGCCAGGATAGCTTGACTCCAGTGGCGTAGTGAGCACGGGTCCCACGTCTGGGAATACCCATCCCACTTAGGGCGAAAAGCGTTACAACAAACAAATGATGGACGGAATGCTGACAATGCAGACATTCTCCCCCAGTCAAGAGATCTAGGTTAAATCCATCGTTCTTTTGCCCACTACGCCACCCCAGTTTAGACATGGCCATATGCAAATCAGTTTTGACCCTGTGCCTCATGGGAACAGTCCAGCCCAAACTGCCAAGCCATGTCTTCCCTGGACCGGAATCAAGCATCCTAGGACCAGTTTCTGGCTATCAGCCGTCATCAGCCAGGACAGCTTGACTCCAGTGGCGTAGTGAGCACGGGTCCCACGTCTGGGAATACCCATCCCATTTAGGGCGAAAAGCGTTACAACAAACAAATGATGGACGGAATGCTGACAATGCAGACATTCTCCCCAGTCAAGAGATCTGGGTTAAATCCAATCTTCTTTTGCCCACTACGCCACCCCAGTTTAGACATGGCCATATGCAAATCAGTCTTGACCCTGTGCCTCATGGGAACAGTCCAGCCCGAAATGCCAAGCCATGTCTTCCCTGGACCGGAATCAAGCATCCTAGGACCGGTTTCTGGCTATCAGCCGTCATCAGCCAGGATAGCTTGACTCCAGTGGCATAGTGAGCACGGGTCCCACGTCTGGGAATACCCATCCCACTTAGGGCGAAAAGCGTTACAACAAACAAATGATGGACGGAATGCTGACAATGCAGACATTCTCCCCCAGTCAAGAGATCTGGGTTAAATCCATCGTTCTTTTGCCCACTACGCCACCCCAGTTTAGACATGGCCATATCCAAATCAGTCTTGACCCTGTGCCTCATGGGAACAGTCCAGACCGAACTGCCAAGCAATGTCTTCCCTGGACCGGAATCAAGCATCCTAGGACCGGTTTCTGGCTATCAGCCATCATCAGCCAGGATAGCTTGACTCCAGTGGCGTAGTGAGCACGGGTCCCACGTCTGGGAATACCCATCCCACTTAGGGCGAAAAGCGTTACAACAAACAAATGATGGACGGAATGCTGACAATGCAGACATTCTCCCCCAGTCAAGAGATCTGGTTTAAATCCATCGTTCTTTTGCCCACTACGCCACCCTAGTTTAGATATGGCCATATGCAAATCAGTCTTGACCCTCTGCCTCATGGGAACAGTCCAGCCCGAACTGCCAAGCCATGTCTTCCCTGGACCGGAATCAAGCATCCTAGGACCGGTTTCTGGCTATCAGCCGTCATCAGCCAGGATAGCTTGACTCCAGTGGCGTAGTGAGCACGGGTCCCACGTCTGGGAATACCCATCCCACTTAGGGCGAAAAGCGTTACAACAAACAAATGATGGACGGAATGCTGACAATGCAGACATTCTCCCCCAGTCAAGAGATCTGGGTAAATCCATCGTTCTTTTGCCCACTACGCCACCCCAGTTTCGACATGGCCATATGCAAATCAGTTTTGACCCTGTGCCTCATGGGAACAGTCCAGCCCGAACTGCCAAGCCATGTCTTCCCTCGACCGGAATCAAGCATCCTAGCACCGGTTTCTGGCTATCAGCCGTCATCAGCCAGGATAGCTTGACTCCAGTGGCGTAGTGAGCACGGGTCCCACGTCTGGGAATACCCATCCCACTTAGGGCGAAAAGCGTGACAACAAACAAATGATGGACGGAATGCTGACAATGCAGACATTCTCCCCCAGTCAAGAGATCTGGGTTAAATCCATCGTTCTTTTGCCCACTACGCCACCCCAGTTTAGACATGGCCATATGGAAATCAGTCTTGACCCTGTGCCTCATGGGAACAGTCCAGCCCGAACTGCCAAGCCATGTCTTCCCTGGACCGGAATCAAGCATCCTAGGACCGGTTTCTGGCTATCAGCCGTCATCAGCCAGGATAGCTTGACTCCAGTGGCGTAGTGAGCACGGGTCCCACGTCTGGGAATACCCATCCCACTTAGGGCGAAAAGCGTTACAACAAACAAATAATGGACTGATTGCTAACAATGCAGACATTCTCCCCCAGTCAAGAGATCTGGGTTAAATCCATCGTTCTTTTGCCCACTACGCCACCTCAGTTTAGACATGGCCATATGCAAATCAGTCTTGACCCTGTGCCTCATGGCAACAGTCCAGCCCGAACTGCCAAGCCATGACTTCCCTGGACCGGAATCAAGCATCCTAGGACCGGTTTCTGGCTATCAGCCGTCATCAGCCAGGATAGCTTGACTCCAGTGGCGTAGTGAGCACGGGTCCCACGTTTGGGAATACCCATCCCACTTAGGGCGAAAAGCGTTACAACAAACAAATGATGGACGGAATGCTGACAATGCAGACATTCTCCCCCAGTCTAGAGATCTGGGTAAATCCATCGTTTTTTTGCCCACTACGCCACTCCAGTTTAGACATGGCCATATGCAAATCAGTCTTGACCCTGTGCCTCATGGGAACAGTCCAGCCCAAACTGCCAAGCCATGTCTTCCCTGGACCGGAATCAAGCATCCTAGCACCGGTTTCTGGCTATCAGCCGTCATCAGCCAGGATAGCTTGACTCCAGTGGCGTAGTGAGCACGGGTCCCACGTCTGGGAATACCCATCCCACTTAGGGCGAAAAGCGTTACAACTAACAAATGATGGACGGAATGCTGACAATGCAGACATTCTCCCCCAGTCAAGAGATCTGGATTAAATCCATCGTTCTTTTGCCCACTACGCCACCCCAGTTTAGACATGGCCATATGCAAATCAGTCTTGACCCTGTGCCTCATGGGAACAGTCCAGCCCGAACTGCCAAGCCATGTCTTCCCTGGACCGGAATCAAGCATCCTAGGACCGGTTTCTGGCTATCAGCCGTCATCAGCCAGGATAGCTTGACTCCAGTGGCGTAGTGAGCACGGGTCCCACGTCTGGGAATACCCATCCCACTTAGGGCGAAAAGCGTTACAGCAAACAAATGATGGACTGATTGCTAACAATGCAGACATTCTCCCCCAGTCAAGAGATCTGGGTTAAATCCATCGTTCTTTTGCCCACTACGCCACCCCAGTTTAGACATGGCCATATGCAAATCAGTCTTGACCCTGTGCCTCATGGGAACAGTCCAGCCCGAACTGCCAAGCAATGTCTTCCCTGGACCGGAATCAAGCATCCTAGGACCGGATTCTGTCTATCAGCCGTCATCAGCCAGGATAGCTTGACTCCAGTGGCGTAGTGAGCACGGGTCCCACGTCTGGGAATACCCATCCCACTTAGGGCAAAAAGCGTTACAACAAACAAATGATGGACGGAATGCTGACAATGCAGACATTCTCCCCCAGTCAAGAGATCTGGGTTAAATCCATCGTTCTTTTGCCCACTACGCCACCCCAGTTTAGACATGGCCATATGCAAATCAGTCTTGACCCTGTGCCTCATGGGAACAGTCCAGCCCGAACTGCCAAGCCATGTCTTCCCTGGACCGGAATCAAGCATCCTAGGACCGGTTTCTGGCTATCAGCCGTCATCAGCCAGGATAGCTTGACTCCAGTGGCGTAGTGAGCACGGGTCCCACGTCTGGGAATACCCATCCCACTTAGGGCGAAAAGTGTTACAACAAAAAAATGATGGACGGAATGCTGACAATGCAGACATTCTCCCCCAGTCAAGAGATCTGGGTTAAATCCATCGTTCTTTTGCCCACTACGCCACCCCAGTTTAGACATGGCCATATGCAAATCAGTCTTGACCCTGTGCCTCATGGGAACAGTCCAGCCCGAACTGCCAAGCCATGTCTTCCCTGGACCGGAATCAAGCATCCTAGGACCGGTTTCTGGCTATCAGCCGTCATCAGCCAGGATAGCTTGACTCCAGTGGCATAGTGAGCACGGGTCCCACGTCTGGGAATACCCATCCCACTTAGGGCGATAAGCATTACAACAAACAAATGATGGACGGAATGCTGACAATGCAGACATTCTCCACCAGTCAAGAGATCTAGGTTAAATCCATCGTTCTTTTGCCCACTACGTGTGAGAAAGTGGCTCTGTATATACTGTTCCCTAATAGGTACAGGGTGTACAGAGTCCACAGTCCCCCAGAGATTGATAGAGGTCAAAGTTAGGTATGACCTTACTCTCAAAAGTGGTAGCTTGGTCGAGCAGTAAGGCAGTACCAGAGGACAGTGTAAAGCATTTATTGTACACACTCAGTCAGCAAATGGTTTCACACACTCAATAACTGAACTCTAGGCCAATGGTTTATATATATAAAATATATGCTTGTTTTATTTTTAGAACCACAAAGGGAGTAAAAATATACTTTCTCAGAATGGGAGGTTGAATATAAATACTTTTGTCCTAAGCAATAAATTTGTGTAAACAGTCACAGTTGGTTGCAATAAACAATCCTATTTCCTAAACATAACAATGCATTGAGCTCAATGGTAAATTCAGGTTACATGTAATAAATTACTTTTCAGATTACTTTTGGAATTCCAGGTCTGGCTCCTAGAACCAGCCTGGGGTCAGTATTCAGAATCAAGTGATGAAAGTCGACTTAATAACTGTAATGATTTTTAAAGAATATTTAGCTATTTCAAAAGTTAGCACTTAGAAAATATTTCACAGAAAACATTCAATGGATCTCTATGGCAAGAAATTCAAGTTGCAGGTAGAGTACTTTATCGTTACTGTAGTAATCCAGGACTGGGTGCCTAGACCCAGGACTGGGGTTCTTATCAAAAGCAGGTAAGCAATTTCGTTTGCAGAAATGGTACGATTTTTAAAGAATATTTCAAATTTTCAAAAGTAGACACTTAGAAGAAATTTCACAGAAAAGCAGACAATGGTTTCCTATGGGAGAAAAATGAGTTAGAGGTAAGTATAGTTGTGAACACTTTTCAGAGTCAGGGCTGGGCACCAAGATCCAGCACTGGGAGCTCACCTAGGAGCAGGTGAGTAAATTCGTTTTTGTCACTTGGCTGATTTTTGGTGAATTTTTGCAGTTTTGAAAAGTTCACACTTAGAAGATTTTTGAAGAAAAAGCCAGTCAATGTTACCCTATGAGGAAAATGAAGTTAGCGGTTTAAGGGTAAGTACTCGACTGGCAGAGTTGAAATTCCGGGCATGGACTCAGGGGTCCCCCAGTGTCAGGTAGGTACAGTTGGTTCACCCTCAGCGGTTTCAGGACGGCCGGGTGCAGAGAGAGTTAGGCCCAATGTTATCCTATGAGGGATAGGGGGGCCTTGGTTGGTGGCTGCTGTCTGGCAAGCCACGCGGTTGTGGGAGCTGGGCTCCTGGTCACTTACTCAGGGCAAGTGGGGAAGTAGATTAGTGTAGAGAGGGCACTGCCAGGGCCACTCGGGCGGCTGGGTGCAGGGTGCTTTTGAGCCTTCGGGCGCTCAATGGAAATCAATGGGAATGTTCCGGTTTGGAAAAAGGCTGCAGGCTCGGGGACGAGGAGGTTTCAGGTGCCACCACCACTTCGAGAGGTAAGTTGGGTAGTTGTAGGTTAGGTGGGTACCCCGGGATTGGGCACAGGGGGCCGCAGGGCGCCGGGTGCAGGGGTGCCTTTTGACGTCGGGAATCTTACCCTCTAGTTGATCGCGGCTGGGGTGGCACTTGGTTCTGAGGCTGCAGGCTTCTTCCGGGATGTCGAGGGGGGTCCTTGGGTGCCGGACTCTGGGTCACAGTCGCCGTGGGGTCGTCCTCTGGGTCTTTGCCCACTCCGGCACTGGCCAGGCTTGGCTGGTGCAGAGTGTGTTGGGTCCGCGGTCCCGGGCTGGTGCCAGGGATAGCAAATAGGTTTCTTGAGTAGAGCCTCTACTCGTGGGAGTCCCAGGGGCTTAGAGCTAAAGGGTAGCCAGGTCCTCCGGGGTTGGTGAGGTTGCTGGCCACGAGGGATGCCGCGCTGGTGCAGGTTCGAGAGTCGACAGGCCGGTAGGGCTGGGGCCAAAGCAGTTGGTGTCTCCGTCTCTTTTTAGCAGCTGCAGGGCAGGTCTTTGTTCTTCTTGCTCTTCTTGTCGTTTTCTATCTGGAATCTGAGGAAGGAAGGTTCAGGGTGCCCCTAAATACTAGATTTGGGGGCGTTACAGGTAGGTGAAGGCCAGGGACCAATGGGTCCTTGTCCTGGGGTGGGTACACCCCCTATCCTGCCTCTCTCCTGTGGGAGGGGGGCAGTAGCCTAATCCTGATAGGGTAGGGCCTCCCATCTTCAAGATGGCGAGAGCCCGGAGATGTGCTTCACCTCGCCTCCCCCACCTGAGGGGTGGGGTGGGCAGGCTGGCACATCCCCTGTCCTTGTATGGGGTTTCCGGCCAAGCTTCCCGCCAGAGTGGGGGGTTGCAGTGGCCTTGGGAAACTCCAAATGGCGGCATGCCTTTGAAGCTTCCCTTGGCTCATCCTGGGGGAGGAGATTTCTCACCTCACCCAGGATGTGCATTGTTGCAGGCCCGGGAGAGCAGGGGCTCTCCCACCCAGGGGTCCAGCAACGTGTCTGCTGTGTGGCAGCCTGGGCAGCCTCAGAGCAGACATGGATTGTAAGTTAGCTGTAAGGGGGCATCTCTAAGATGCCCTCTGGGGTGCTTCGTACATTAAATCCCACACTGGCATCAGTGTGGGTTCAATGTGCTGAGAAGTTTGATACCAAACTTCCCAGGCTTCAGTGTTGCCAATATGGTGCTGTGGAGCTCGTGTTTGACAAGCTCTCAGCACCATGTACTCTTAAATGACAGCACTGCACTTACAGTGCCCAGGAATGGACCCGGGTACTGTAGGGGCACAGGGCTCCTGCTCCTGTGCCCACACCATAGGCGTAATGCACCCAGCTAGAGGGGTGGCTGACATATGCCTTGGCAGTGTAGGTGATGGGCATGGAACACAGTGATGTGTGCCATGTCGACTCTTTGTTTTCTCCTGCACCCAGACACCCAGCCTGCAAGGGCAGTGTGTGTGTAAGGGTACAGGGCCTCTGAGGGTGGCACAATGAGTGCTGCAGCCCTTAGAGGCCTTCCCTGGCCACAAGGCCCTGGGTACCTAGGGTACCATTTACTAGGGGCTGACATGTGGCTAGGGTTTGCCAATTGGGAGGTTGTGTGGTTTAAGGAAGGAACATAGGCCCTGGGCACCTGATTGGCAGGAGCCCAGGGTACACTCAATCGAAGTACATTCAGCCATTTAGCAAAAAGTGGGGGCATACCATGCAAGAAAGATGGCACTTTCTCACACTACGCCACCCCAGTTTAGACATGGCCATATGCAAATCAGTCTTGACCCTCTGCCTCATGGGAACAGTCCAGCCCGAACTGCCAAGCCATGTCTTCCCTGGACCGGAATCAAGCATCCTAGGACCGGTTTCTGGCTATCAGCCGTCATCAGCCAGGATAGCTTGACTCCAGTGGCGTAGTGAGCACGGGTCCCATGTCTGTGAATACCCATCCCACTTAGGGCGAAAAGCGTTACAACAAACAAATGATGGACGGAATGCTGACAATGCAGACATTCTCCCCCAGTCAAGAGAACTGGGTTAAATCCATCGTTCTTTTGCCCACTACGCCACCCCAGTTTAGACATGGCCATATGCAAATCAGTCTTGACCCTGTGCCTCATGGGAACAGTCCAGCCCGAACTGCCAAGCCATGTCTTCCCTGGACTGGAATCAAGCATCCTAGGACCGGTTTCTGGCTATCAGCCGTCATCAGCCAGGATAGCTTGACTCCAGTGGCGTAGTGAGCACGGGTCCCACGTCTGGGAATACCCATCCCACTTAGGGCAAAAAGCGTTACAACAAACAAATGATGGACGGAATGCTGACAATGCAGACATTCTCCCCCAGTCAAGAGATCTAGGTTAAATCCATCGTTCTTTGGCCCACTACGCCACCCCAGTTTAGACATGGCCATATGCAAATCAGTCTTGACCCTGTGCCTCATGGGAACAGTCCAGCCCGAACTGCCAAGCCATGTCTTCCCTGGACCGGAATCAAGCATCCTAGGACCAGTTTCTGGCTATCAGCCGTCATCAGCCAGGATAGCTTGACTCCAGTGGCGTAGTAAGCACGGGTCCCACGTCTGGAAATACCCATCCCACTTAGGGCGAAAAACGTTACAACAAACAAATGATGGACGGAATGCTGACAATGCAGACATTCTCCCCCAGTCAAGAGATCTGGGTTAAATCCATCGTTCTTTTGCCCACTACATCACCCCAGTTTAGACATGGCCATATGCAAATCAGTCTTGACCCTGTGCCTCATGGGAACAGTCCAGCCCGAACTGCCAAGCCATGTCTTCCCTGGACCGGAATCAAGCATCCTAGGACCGGTTTCTGGCTATCAGCCGTCATCAGCCAGGATAGCTTGACTCCAGTGGCATAGTGAGCACGGGTCCCACGTCTGGGAATACCCATCCCACTTAGGGCGAAAAGCGTTAAAACAAACAAATGATGGACGGAATGCTGACAATGCAGACATTCTCCCCAGTCAAGAGATCTGGGTTAAATCCATCGTTCTTTTGCCCACTACGCCACCCCAGTTTAGACATGGCCATATGCAAATCAGTCTTGACCCTGTGCCTCATGGGAACAGTCCAGCCCGAACTGCCAAGCCATGTCTTCCCTGGACCGGAATCAAGCATCCTAGGACCGGTTTCTGGCTATCAGCCGTCATCAGCCAGGATAGCTTGACTCCAGTGGCGTAGTTAGCACGGGTCCCACGTCTGGGAATACCCATCCAACTTAGGGCGAAAAGCGTTACAACAAACAAATGATGGACGGAATGCTGACAATGCAGACATTCTCCCCCAGTCAAGAGATCTGGGTTAAATCCATCGTTCTTTTGCCCACTACGCCACCCCAGTTTAGACATGGTCATATGCAAATCCGTCTTGACCCTGTGCCTCATGGGAACAGTCCAGCCCGAACTGCAAAGCCATGTCTTCCCTGCACCGGAATTAAGCATCCTAGGACCGCTTTCTGGCTATCAGCCGTCATCAGCCAGGATAGCTTGACTCCAGTGGCGTAGTGAGCACGGGTCCCACGTCTGGGAATACCCATCCCACTTAGGGCGAAAAGCGTTACAACAAACCAATGATGGACGGAATGCTGACAATGCAGACATTCTCCCCCAGTCAAGAGATCTGGGTTAAATCCATTGTTCTTTTGCCCACTACGCCACCCCAGTTTAGACATGGCCATATGCAAATCAGTCTTGACCCTGTGCCTCATGGGAACAGTCCAGCCCGAACTGCCAAGTCATGTCTTCCCTGGACTGGAATCAAGCATCCTTGGACCGGTTTCTGGCTATCAGCCGTCATCAGCCAGGATAGCTTGACTCCAGTGGCGTAGTGAGCACGGGTCCCACGTCTGGGAATACCAATCCCACTTAGGGCGAAAAGCATTACAACAAACAAATGATGGACGGAATGCTGACAATGCAGACATTCTCCCCCAGTCAAGAGATCTGAGTTAAATCCATCATTATTTTGCCCACTACGCCACCCCAGTTTAGACATGGCCATATGCAAATCAGTCTTGACCCTGTGCCTCATGGGAACAGTCCAGCCCGAACTGCCAAGCCATGTCTTCCCTGGACCGGAATCAAGCATCCTAGGACTGGTTTCTGGCTATCAGCCGTCATCAGCCAGGATAGCTTGACTCCAGTGGCGTAGTGAGCACGGGTCCCACGTCTGGGAATACCCATCCCACTTAGGGCGAAAAGAGTTACAACAAACAAATGATGGACGGAATGCTGACAATGCAGACATTCTCCCCTAGTCAAGAGATCTAGGTTAAATCCATCGTTCTTTTGCCCACTACGCCACCCCAGTTTAGACATGGCCATATGCAAATCAGTCTTGACCCTATGCCTCATGGGAACAGTCCAGCCCGAACTGCCAAGCCATGTCTTCCCTGGACCGGAATCAAGCATCCTAGGACCGGTTTCTGGCTATCAGCCATCATCAGCCAGGATAGCTTGACTCCAGTGGTGTAGTCAGCACATGTCCCACGTCTGGGAATACCCATCCCACTTAGGGCGAAAAGCGTTACAACAAACAAATGATGGACGGAATGCTGACAATGCAGACATTCTCCCACAGTCAAGAGATCTGGGTTAAATCCATCGTTCTTTTGCCCACTACGCCACCCCAGTTTAGACATGGCCATATGCAAATCAGTCTTGACCCTGTGCCTCATGGGAACAGTCCAGCCCGAACTGCCAAGCCATGTCTTCCCTGGACCGGAATCAAGCATCCTAGGACCGGTTTCTGGCTATCAGCCGTCATCAGCCAGGATAGCTTGACTCCAGTGGCGTAGTGAGCACGGGTCCCACGTCTGGGAATACCCATCCCACTTAGGGCGAAAAGTGTTACAACAAACAAATGATGGACGGAATGCTGACAATGCAGACATTCTCCCCCAGTCAAGAGATCTGGGTTAAATCCATCGTTCTTTTGCCCACTACGCCACCCCAGTTTAGACATGGCCATATGCAAATCAGTCTTGACCCTGTGCCTCATGGGAACAGTCCAGCCCGAACTGCCAAGCCATGTCTTCCCTGGACCGGAATCAAGCATCCTAGGACCGGTTTCTGGCTATCAGCCGTCATCAGCCAGGATAGCTTGACTCCAGTGGCATAGTGAGCACGGGTCCCACGTCTGGGAATACCCATCCCACTTAGGGCGATAAGCATTACAACAAACAAATGATGGACGGAATGCTGACAATGCAGACATTCTCCACCAGTCAAGAGATCTAGGTTAAATCCATCGTTCTTTTGCCCACTACGCCACCCCAGTTTAGACATGGCCATATGCAAATCAGTCTTGACCCTCTGCCTCATGGGAACAGTCCAACCCGAACTGCCAAGCCATGTCTTCCCTGGACCGGAATCAAGCATCCTAGGACCGGTTTCTGGCTATCAGCCGTCATCAGCCAGGATAGCTTGACTCCAGTGGCGTAGTGAGCACGGGTCCCATGTCTGTGAATACCCATCCCACTTAGGGCGAAAAGCGTTACAACAAACAAATGATGGACGGAATGCTGACAATGCAGACATTCTCCCCCAGTCAAGAGATCTGGGTTAAATCCATCGTTCTTTTGCCCACTACGCCACCCCAGTTTAGACATGGCCATATGCAAATCAGTCTTGACCCTGTGCCTCATGGGAACAGTCCAGCCCGAACTGCCAAGCCATGTCTTCCCTGGACTGGAATCAAGCATCCTAGGACCGGTTTCTGGCTATCAGCCGTCATCAGCCAGGATAACTTGACTCCAGTGGCGTAGTGAGCACGGGTCCCACGTCTGGGAATACCCATCCCACTTAGGGCAAAAAGCGTTACAACAAACAAATGATGGACGGAATGCTGACAATGCAGACATTCTCCCCCAGTCAAGAGATCTAGGTTAAATCCATCGTTCTTTTGCCCACTACGCCACCCCAGTTTAGACATGGCCATATGCAAATCAGTCTTGACCCTGTGCCTCATGGGAACAGTCCAGCCCGAACTGCCAAGCCATGTCTTCCCTGGACCGGAATCAAGCATCCTAGGACCAGTTTCTGGCTATCAGCCGTCATCAGCCAGGATAGCTTGACTCCAGTGGCGTAGTGAGCACGGGTCCCACGTCTGGAAATACCCATCCCACTTAGGGCGAAAAACGTTACAACAAACAAACGATGGACGGAATGCTGACAATGCAGACATTCTCCCCCAGTCAAGAGATCTGGGTTAAATCCATCGTTCTTTTGCCCACTACATCACCCCAGTTTAGACATGGCCATATGCAAATCAGTCTTGACCCTGTGCCTCATGGGAACAGTCCAGCCGGAATTGCCAAGCCATGTCTTCCCTGGACCGGAATCAAGCATCCTAGGACCGGTTTCTGGCTATCAGCCGTCATCAGCCAGGATAGCTTGACTCCAGTGGCATAGTGAGCACGGGTCCCACGTCTGGGAATACCCATCCCACTTAGGGCGAAAAGCGTTAAAACAAACAAATGATGGACGGAATGCTGACAATGCAGACATTCTCCCCAGTCAAGAGATATGGGTTAAATCCATCGTTCTTTTGCCCACTACGCCACCCCAGTTTAGACATGGCCATATGCAAATCAGTCTTGACCCTGTGCCTCATGGGAACAGTCCAGCCCGAACTGCAAAGCCATGTCTTCCCTGCACCGGAATTAAGCATCCTAGGACCGGTTTCTGGCTATCAGCCGTCATCAGCCAGGATAGCTTGACTCCAGTGGCGTAGTGAGCACGGGTCCCACGTCTGGGAATACCCATCCCACTTAGGGCGAAAAGCGTTACAACAAACAAATGATGGACGGAATGCTGACAATGCAGACATTCTCCCCCAGTCAAGAGATCTGGGTTAAATCCATTGTTCTTTTGCCCACTACGCCACCCCAGTTTAGACATGGCCATATGCAAATCAGTCTTGACCCTGTGCCTCATGGGAACAGTCCAGCCCGAACTGCCAAGTCATGTCTTCCCTGGACTGGAATCAAGCATCCTTGGACCGGTTTCTGGCTATCAGCCGTCATCAGCCAGGATAGCTTGACTCCAGTGGCGTAGTGAGCACGGGTCCCACGTCTGGGAATACCAATCCCACTTAGGGCGAAAAGCATTACAACAAACAAATGATGGACGGAATGCTGACAATGCAGACATTCTCCCCCAGTCAAGAGATCTGAGTTAAATCCATCATTCTTTTTCCCACTACGCCACCCCAGTTTAGACATGGCCATATGCAAATCAGTCTTGACCCTGTGCCTCATGGGAACAGTCCAGCCCGAACTGCCAAGCCATGTCTTCCCTGGACCGGAATCAAGCATCCTAGGACTGGTTTCTGGCTATCAGCCGTCATCAGCCAGGATAGCTTGACTCCAGTGGCGTAGTGAGCACGGGTCCCACGTCTGGGAATACCCATCCCACTTAGGGCGAAAAGAGTTACAACAAACAAATGATGGACGGAATGCTGACAATGCAGACATTCTCCCCTAGTCAAGAGATCTAGGTTAAATCCATCGTTCTTTTGCCCACTACGCCACCCCAGTTTAGACATGGCCATATGCAAATCAGTCTTGACCCTATGCCTCATGGGAACAGTCCAGCCCGAACTGCCAAGCCATGTCTTCCCTGGACCGGAATCGAGCATCCTAGGACCGGTTTCTGGCTATCAGCCATCATCAGCCAGGATAGCTTGACTCCAGTGGTGTAGTCAGCACATGTCCCACGTCTGGGAATACCCATCCCACTTAGGGCGAAAAGCGTTACAACAAACAAATGATGGACGGAATGCTGACAATGCAGACATTCTCCCACAGTCAAGAGATCTGGGTTAAATCCATCGTTCTTTTGCCCACTACGCCACCCCAGTTTAGACATGGCCATATGCAAATCAGTCTTGACCCTGTGCCTCATGGGAACAGTCCAGCCCGAACTGCCAAGCCATGTCTTCCCTGGACCGGAATCAAGCATCCTAGGACCGGTTTCTGGCTATCAGCCGTCATCAGCCAGGATAGCTTGACTCCAGTGGCGTAGTGAGCACGGGTCCCACGTCTGGGAATACCCATCCCACTTAGGGCGAAAAGCTTTACAACAAACAAATGATGGACGGAATGCTGACAATTCAGACATTCTCCCCCAGTCAAGAGATCTGGGTTAAATCCATCGTTCTTTTGCCCACTACGCCACCCCAGTTTAGACATGGCCATATGCAAATCAGTCTTGACCCTGTGCCTCATGGGAACAGTCCAGCCCGAACTGCCAAGCCATGTCTTCCCTGGACCGGAATCAAGCATCCTAGGACCGGTTTCTGGCTATCAGCCGTCATTAGCCAGGATAGCTTGACTCCAGTGGCGTAGTGAGCACGGGTCCCACGTCTGGGAATACCCATCCCACTTAGGGCGAAAAGCGTTACAACAAACAAATGATGGACGGAATGCTGACAATGCAGACATTATCCCCCAGTCAAGAGATCTAGGTTAAATCCATCGTTCTTTTGCCCACTACGCCACCCCAGTTTAGACATGGCCATATGCAAATCAGTCTTGACCCTGTGCCTCATGGGAACAGTCCAGCCCGAACTGCCAAGCCATGTCTTCCCTGGACCAGAATCAAGCATCCTAGGACCGGTTTCTGGCTATCAGCCGTCATCAGCCAGGATAGCTTGACTCCAGTGGCGTAGTGAGCACGGGTCCCACGTCTGGGAATACCCATCCCACTTAGGGCGAAAAGCGTTACAACAAGCAAATGATGGACGGAATGCTGACAATGCAGACATTCTCCCCCAGTCAAGAGATCTGGCTTAAATTCATCGTTCTTTTGCCCACTACGCCACCCCAGTTTAGACATGGCCATATGCAAATCAGTCTTGACCCTGTGCCTCATGGGAACAGTCCAGCCCGAACTGCCAAGCCATGTCTTCCCTGGACCGGAATCAAGCATCCTAGGACCGGTTTCGGGCTATCAGCCGTCATCAGCCAGGATAGCTTGACTCCAGTGGCGTAGTGAGCACGGGTCCCACGTCTGGGAATACCAATCCCACTTAGGGCGAAAAGCATTACAACAAACAAATGATGGACGGAATGCTGACAATGCAGACATTCTCCCCCAGTCAAGAGATCTGGGTTAAATCCATCGTTCTTTTGCCCACTACGCCACCCCAGTTTAGACATGGCCATATGCAAATCAGTCTTGACCCTGTGCCTCATGGGAACAGTCCAGCCCGAACTGCCAAGCCATGTCTTCCCTGGACCGGAATCAAGCATCCTAGGACCGGTTTCTGGCTATCAGCCGTCATCAGCCAGGATAGCTTGACTCCAGTGGCATAGTGAGCACGGGTCCCACGTCTGGGAATACCCATCCCACTTAGGGCGAAAAGTGTTACAACAAACAAATGATGGACGGAATGCTGACAATGCAGACATTCTCCCCCAGTCAAGAGATCTGGGTTAAATCCATCGTTCTTTTGCCCACTACGCCACCCCAGTTTAGACATGGCCATATGCAAATCAGTCTTGACCCTGTGCCTCATGGGAACAGTCCAGCCCGAACTGCCAAGCCATGTCTTCCCTGGACTGGAATCGAGCATCCTAGGACCGGTTTCTGGCTATCAGCCGTCATCAGCCAGGATAGCTTGACTCCAGTGGCGTAGTGAGCACGGGTCCCACGTCTGGGAATACCCATCCCACTTAGGGCGAAAAGCGTTACAACAAACAAATGATGGACGGAATGCTGACAATGCAGACATTCTCCCCCAGTCAAGAGATCTGGGTTAAATCCATCGTTCTTTTGCCCACTACGCCACCCCAGTTTAGACATGGTCATATGCAAATCCGTCTTGACCCTGTGCCTCATGGGAACAGTCCAGCCCGAACTGCCAAGCCATGTCTTCCCTGGACCGGAATCAAGCATCCTAGGACCGGTTTCTGGCTATCAGCCGTCATCAGCCAGGATAGCTTGACTCCAGTGGCGTAGTGAGCACGGGTCCCACGTCTGGGAATACCAATCCCACTTAGGGCGAAAAGCATTACAACAAACAAATGATGGACGGAATGCTGACAATGCAGACATTCTCCCCCAGTCAAGAGATCTGGGTTAAATCCATCGTTCTTTTGCCCACTATGCCCCCCCAGTTTAGACATGGCCATATGCAAATCAGTCTTGACCCTGTGCCTCATGGGAACAGTCCAGCCCGAACTGCCAAGCCATGTCTTCCCTGGACCGGAATCAAGCATCCTAGGACCGGTTTCTGGCTATCAGCCGTCATCAGCCAGGATAGCTTGACTCCAGTTGCGTAGTTAGCACGGGTCCCACGTCTGGGAATACCCATCCCACTTAGGGCGAAAAGCGTTACAACAAACAAATGATGGACGGAATGCTGACAATGCAGACATTCTCCCCCAGTCAAGAGATCTGGGTTAAATCCATCGTTCTTTTGCCCACTACGCCACCCCAGCTTAGACATGGTCATATGCAAATCCGTCTTGACCCTGTGCCTCATGGGAACAGTCCAGCCCGAACTGCAAAGCCATGTCTTCCCTGCACCGAAGTTAAGCATCCTAGGACCGGTTTCTGGGTATCAGCCGTCATCAGCCAGGATAGCTTGACTCCAGTGGCGTAGTGAGCACGGGTCCCACGTCTGGGAATACCCATCCCACTTAGGGCGAAAAGCGTTACAACAAACAAATGATGGACGGAATGCTGACAATGCAGACATTCTCCCACAGTCAAGAGATCTGGGTTAAATCCATCGTTCTTTTGCCCACTACGCCACCCCTGTTTAGACATGGCCATATGCAAATCAGTCTTGACCCTGTGCCTCATGGGAACAGTCCAGCCCGAACTGCCAAGTCATGTCTTCCCTGGACTGGAATCAAGCATCCTAGGACCGGTTTCTGGCTATCAGCCGTCATCAGCCAGGATAGCTTGACTCCAGTGGCGTAGTGAGCACGGGTCCCACGTCTGGGAATACCAATCCAACTTAGGGCGAAAAGCATTACAACAAACAAATGATGGACGGAATGCTGACAATGCAGACATTCTCCCCCAGTCAAGAGACCTGGGTTAAATCCATCGTTCTTTTGCCCACTACGCCACCCCAGTTTAGACATGGCCATATGCAAATCAGTCTTGACCCTGTGCCTCATGGGAACAGTCCAGCCCGAACTGCCAAGCCATGTCTTCCCTGGACTGGAATCAAGCATCCTAGGACCGGTTTCTGGCTATCAGCCGTCATCAGCCAGGATAGCTTGACTCCAGTGGTGTAGTGAGCACGGGTCCCACGTCTGGGAATACCCATCCCACTTAGGGCGAAAAGCCTTACAACAAACAAATGATGGACGGAATGCTGACAATGCAGACATTCTCCCCTAGTCAAGAGATCTAGGTTAAATCCATCGTTCTTTTGCCCACTACGCCACCCCAGTTTAGACATGGCCATATGCAAATCAGTCTTGACCCTATGCCTCATGGGAACAGTCCAGCCCGAACTGCCAAGCCATGTCTTCCCTGGACCGGAATCAAGCATCCTAGGACCGGTTTCTGGCTATCAGCCGTCATCAGCCAGGATAGCTTGACTCCAGTGAGCACGGGTCCCACGTCTGGGAATACCCATCCCACTTAGGGCGAAAAGCGTTACAACAAACAAATGATGGACGGAATGCTGACAATGCAGACATTCTCCCCCAGTCAAGAGATCTGGCTTAAATCCATCGTTCTTTTGCCCACTACGCCACCCCAGTTTCAACATGGCCATATGCAAATCAGTCTTGACCCTGTGCCTCATGGGAACAGTCCAGCCCGAACTGCCAAGCCATGTCTTCCCTGGACCGGAATCAAGCATCCTAGGACCGGTTTCTGGCTATCAGCCGTCATCAGCCAGGATAGCTTGACTCCAGTGGCGTAGTTAGCACGGGTCCCACGTCTGGGAATACCCATCCCACTTAGGGCGAAAAGCGTTACAACAAACAAATGATGGACGGAATGCTGACAATGCAGACATTCTCCCCCAGTCAAGAGATCTGGGTTAAATCCATCGTTCTTTTGCCCACTACGCCACCCCAGTTTAGACATGGCCATATGCAAATCAGTCTTGACCCTGTGCCTCATGGGAACAGTCCAGCCCGAACTGCCAAGCCATGTCTTCCCTAGACCGGAATCAAGCATCCTAGGACCGGTTTCTGGCTATCAGCTGTCATCAGCCAGGATAGCTTGACTCCAGTGGCGTAGTGAGCACGGGTCCCACGTCTGGGAATACCCATCCCACTTAGGGCGAAAAGCGTTACAACAAACAAATGATGGACGGAATAATAATAATAATAATACTGGATTTTATACAGCGCGAACAGCTACCTCACGAGGAGGTGTCCCGGCGCTAGTAGAACACAGTAAACCTGGGCAAAAAAGGAAGGAGAACTAGCGTGGATGGGTGAAGAGCCAGGTTTTTAGCATCTTCTTAAAACAGGGTTCGGATGGGGCCTGTTGGATTGCTTGTGGCAGGGAGTTCCACAAAGCGGAGACATTTGCTGAAAAGGTTCGACCGCCAAGTCGAGCCTTTTTTGCTCGCGGGACGACCAATTGGACACGGTCATTGGACCGTAATGCGCGGCTTTGGGCGTATTTTGGAAGGCGTTTTTTTAAGTAATGTGGGCAGGAGCCATGTAAAGATCTGAACGCAAGCGTCAGAATGCTGACAATTCAGACATTCTCCCCCAGTCAATAGATCTGGGTTAAATCCATCGTTCTTTTGCCCACTACACCACCCCAGTTTAGACATGGCCATATGCAAATCAGTCTTGCCCCTGTGCCTCATGGGAACAGTCCAGCCCGAACTGACAAGCCATGTCTTCCCTGGACCGAAATCAAGCATCCTAGGACCAGTTTCTGGCTATCAGCCGTCATCAGCCAGGATAGCTTGACACCAGTGGCGTAGTGAGCACGGGTCCCACGTCTGGGAATACCCATCCCACTTAGGGCGAAAAGCGTTACAACAAACAAATGATAGACGGAATGCTGACAATGCAGACATTCTCCCCCAGTCAAGAGATCTGGGTTAAATCCATCGTTCTTTTGCCCACTACGCCACCCCAGTTTAGACATGGCCATATGCAAATCAGTCTTGACCCTCTGCCTCATGGGAACAGTCCAGCCCGAACTGCCATGCCATGTCTTCCCTGGACCGGAATCAAACATCCTAGGACCGGTTTCTGGCTATCAGCCGTCATCAGCCAGGATAGCTTGACTCCAGTGGCGTAGTGAGCACGGGTCCCACGTCTGGGAATACCCATCCCACTTAGGGCGAAAAGCGTTACAACAAACAAATGATGGACGGAATGCTGACAATGCAGACATTCTCCCACAGTCAAGAGATCTAGGTTAAATCCATCGTTCTTTTGCCCACTACGCCACCCCAGTTTAGACATGGCCATATGCAAATCAGTCTTGACCCTGTGCCTCATGGGAACAGTCCAGCCCGAACTGCCAAGCCATGTCTTCCCTGGACCGGAATCAAGCATCCTAGGACCGGTTTCTGGCTATCAGCCGTCATCAGCCAGGATAGCTTGACTCCAGTGGCGTAGTGAGCACGGGTCCCACGTCTGGGAATACCCATCCCACTTAGGGCGAAAAGTGTTACAACAAACAAATGATGGACGGAATGCTGACAATGCAGACATTCTCCCACAGTCAAGAGATCTGGGTTAAATCCATCGTTCTTTTACCCACTACGCCACCCCAGTTTAGACATGGCCATATGCAAATCAGTCTTGACCCTGTGCCTCATGGGAACAGTCCAGCCCGAACTGCCAAGCCATGTCTTCCCTGGACTGGAATCAAGCATCCTAGGACCGGTTTCTGGCTATCAGCCGTCATCAGCCAGGATAGCTTGACTCCAGTGGCGTAGTGAGCACGGGTCCCACGTCTGGGAATACCCATCCCACTTAGGGCGAAAAGCGTTACAACAAACAAATGATGGACGGAATGCTGACAATGCAGACATTCTTCCCCAGTCAAGAGATCTGGGTTAAATCCATCGTTCTTTTGCCCACTACGCCACCCCAGTTTAGACATGGCCATATGCAAATCAGTCTTGACCCTGTGCCTCATGGGAACAGTCCAGCCCGAACTGCCAAGCCATGTCTTCCCTGTACCGGAATCAAGCATCCTAGGACCGGTTTCTGGCTATCAGCCGTCATCAGCCAGGATAGCTTGACTCCAGTGGCGTAGTGAGCACGGGTCCCACGTCTGGGAATACCTGTAGGAGAGTAGGATCTGCACTTGTGTTGCCCCCACTTTTTTTCTGATGTATACACTGGTTTCTGGCTATAGTCTGGCTGGGTCCCTGCTAATCAGGGCCCCAGTCTACCTGATCTCTCTAAACAACTTGATGTGCATACTAGATGCACTAGTGATTGGATACTGTGGTACCTTGTGAGCCCCTAGTATATGGTACCTTAGGTACCTAGGGCATTGGTACTTCACAGGCCTACCAGGGGCTGCAGCATGTATTATGCCACCCCTGGGAAGCATTCTCAATCTGACACCACAGGCCTGCTACTGCAGCCTGTGTGAGGTAGTGTTAGCACTCCTCACTGAGGTATAGGTTTCTATATCTCACCATACACACACATATGAACCTATCAGTCACCCCTATGGTAGGCCCTATCAATCCCAAGGGCAGGGTGCGTGGTTTACTATGTGAGGGGGTGCTTCTGCCTGAGCAGGACCCCTCTGCAGCTGGCAGAGTCTATTCTCTGCTGCTGTTTGTGGATGCGGTTAAACCATATACTCTTAAGTGCATTATAACCTCCCGGTTAATGCTAACTTTGGAATGACTGCATCAAAACATGTCGTGTTTGGTGTCAAACGTTTTGGAATCATACCCCCACACCAGTAACTGGTGTGGGAGTATGATCCCACCCTACTAGAGGGGACGACATGTACCCACTGTACCAAACGGTAGAAATCTTCTAGAGCCCTGGCATCACAAAATGGATGCCACCAGCACAGACACCGGGCTTCCCTCCTGCTGCTGACCGAAACTCACAGTGGAGGGAGCTCAACAAAGGGTTTCCTGTCACAGGGAGGTGTCACAACCTTCCAGACAGGATTTAGTGTATTGGAGCTGGGTGGGTGCACTCTTAGAGTGCCTTTGAAGTCCTGCACTGGGGGAGCAGTAGGCTCCTCTGTGCATATGCCAGCTCAAACCGGTTCAGGGGCCTCTGCCCCTGTCCTGGCGCGAAACTGGACAAAGGGAAGTGGGTGTAACCACCCCTACCCTGGCCCTCCTAGAGGAGTGGCCATAGAGCTAGTCCCTCCCATCTTTACAGTATAAGATACCAAATATTGCCAATGCAATTCAGATTACACCTGGACGACGCTCTACGAAGAAGAATCCGGTCCCTTCAACGTTCTACTACCTTTAGAAGACCGAAGGATCTCCCTTGGAGCCAAGGAGTGGCTCCCCTGCTTTGCAGGCACCTTAAGGACTGAACAACGGTTGCAAACTTTCCCGCTCCCGCCGGAGCCCGAAGTTCCTGCGTCCCCTGAAGTCGATTTCCTGACTTCTCTACGGCCATTTTGAGTCCCCAGCGAAGCTGTGGCGTCTGGACCCCACGAGTGACGAGGAACGACAATACAAGGGAACCGTGCACTGATTTCGAGTGCAAGCCCTGAACGACGAACTACAACCCTGTGCTTTGGACCACTTAATGTCCAAGTCTCGAGCAGGTACTGAACCAAAGATCAGCAGCCTACCCCGTCCCGAGTGACCGTGGGCTGTTGCTGAAGTTTTCCTGCAAAGGCGTCTTCGCGGTTGCTTGCCCGTTGGCTAGTAGCCCTCCTGAAGACATCCTCGAATATTCCAAGGGCTGACCTGGTTGCTCTGGGCCTACCCCCACTTACCCTCGCTGGGTAAGTCCCTCGGATCTTGCTGGTCTGAGCCATCCACAATCTTCACTCTACACGAGACTTGCAGTTGCCAAGGTTTGTTGGCTCCAATCCGAGTGCCGATACCGCCAACAGCTGCAGACGTCGTGGGACCTTCCAACTCCAGCTGCTGATTGTCATCGATTCCTCCTGGACGACGTGGGCGAAGAGACAACACACCATCAGCGACGAAAGCGACGCGACAGTTGTGGTCATCTATCCTGAAGGCCACCGGTCACTGACAAGTGACTCTGAACTCTGTCCCCTCAATTTCCAGGTCACCTGCAACTCCAATCCATCGTTGGAACCGAACGGACACCTCTCTCGACGACACAAGCAGCAAGAACACCTCGATTCCCATTGAAATCAGCATCGCGACCCGACACCAAAGGACACCTGTGCACCCGGACTCCCTGGGTGAGGTAACTCTGGCATTACGGTGCCCAAGTGTGCATTGGCTATCGAAATACTTACCCTGTAAGTTGTGTGCTTGTTGTCCACTCAGAAGTGCCCTAGAACTTTAAAATACAAATCGCGACATTTTTGCATTGAAGTCTATGAGAAACTCGCGTGCGTGTTTAGACACTGCACGCGCCTCCTGTGGGCTAGTTACTTACCTGAAAACACTACAGCAGTGAAGCCCCAGCGGTTCCCAAGGCCCTAGGCCTCTTCATTTTGCTTGTCGAATTTGTTATACCATTTACTTAGTATATGGTCTGGTACGCCCCTAGGGCTACAGTGATTTATGTGCTTAATTTGTTGAGAAATGTTGATCTTTTAAATGTTTACCTGGGACTAATCTCATAAAGAGATTAGTAGAGTATATTTAGTAATAAATACATATATATTTCATATATATACCTGTGTGGTGTCTTTTCATTTGGTAATTCAAGAGATTATAAGGTAAAACAAGCTGCTTTACATTCCTCGGAGACTTAGCCTGAAGGCTGCTCTCCACAGCTACCACTAGGATAGCTTTCTTTTAAAAGGTTGTCTTTAAACCTATCTACCAAGAGTCGAATTGGACTGGTGCAAGGTGGCCACTAGAACTAGTGACCAGCATATGCCAGGCCAACTTCTCGCATTGGTGGGCAGCGTGTGGGATTACAGCTTGCCATTGTTTTACCAGAAAATCTCAATTTGAATTACTAACTGAAAACCACTTAAGGTACTCAAGGTACATATAAAGTCAAGCTAGTATCAATAAGTTCTACTGAACTTAGAGCTGTGTGTAAAGGGATAAGCACACCCTTGCTACAGCTCAAGCTAGGTTTAGTAGGCCACAACTAGTGTAGGTAGTACAACACTGCACAACACTAGTATGCCTCACCAGGATGGAGCCAGTGGGTCCATCCCAGCTCAGTACAAAGACCTGGCCTACATTGACCTGAAGGCCTTATGCTTTGAAAGAGGACTGAGGGTGGGCAGGAGTCCCTCATCACAGCACCTGATAGATCTGCTAGTAGCAGATGACCTGAAACAAGCTCTAGGAGCAAGTGGGTCTGGATCAGGGGGTGGGTCAAACATAGTCTCTGGGTCTGATGATGAAAATCAAGATGACCTGGAGTCTGGGATTGAAGGGCCAGACTCATAAGAGTCTGAAAGGAACAGAGGAATTCTCTCTAAGAGAACTGACAGAGTGGGAGAGAGGCCTAGGTCCCTCTCAAGGGAATCTGACCATTCATACCACTCTGGAAGAGAATCTGTCCCACAGAAGAACTCCCACTTTCCCAGGGAGACCTCTTCTGAGAGAAGGTACAAGTTGCTACAGTATGAGGAAGCTAGGCTTGCTCTCAGAGCCAAGCAACTGGCCTTAGATAGGGAAGCCTTCGAGCTCCAAAGAGCTTCAAAGAAGGAGGGGTTAGATGCCCCTGGTGGCAGCAACAGTGTCCCTAGAAACAGAGATTATACTCCTGACCATAGGAACCTGTCCAAGGTTGTTCCTCCCTACCAGAGTGGAGATGATATCCACAAATGGATAACTGCTATGGAGAGGGCCTGTAAAGTGCAACAGGTCCCCCAGAAACAGTGGGCAGCAATCTTGTGGCTCTCCTTTTCAGATAAAGGTAGAGACAAGCTCCTCACTGTTAGAGAAGAGGATGCTAATGACTATGAAGCCCTGAAGAGTGTTTTGATAGATGGGTTTGGCTTAACCACTGAACAGTACAGGTTGAAGTTCAGGGATACCCAGAAAACACAGACTCAGGATTGGACTGACTTTGTTGATTGTGCAACCAAGGCTCTAGAAGGTTGGCTGGTTGGTAGTAGAGTAACTGACTTTAAGGGATTGTATAATCTTATAATGAGAGAACAGATCCTTAATATTTGCCAGAACCAGTTGTTGCATCAGTACCTGGTGGACTCTGATCTGACCTCTCCCCAAGAATTGGGAAAGAAGGCAGACAAATGGGTCAGAACCAGGGTGAAGCAGAAAAACCAGAACCAGGGCGGTGACACTAAGAAGCAAGATCCTAAAGGCTCAGAGAAAGGTGGGGATAAGTCTAAAGACCAGAAGTCTTCACAAGGGCCCCAAAAATCTGCATCTGGTGGGGAGTCACAATCTAACAAGAAAAAAGGCCAAAAGAAGCCCTGGTGCAACTACTGTAAACAGAAGGGGCACTGGACTTCTGATTGTACCAAGTCCAAAGACCAATCCACCACCACTTCAGCCCCTAAGGCACCTGTTCCCCCTAGTACAGCCAGTGGTGGAGGTAATGCACAGAATAAGGGTGTAGTAGGGTTGACCCTGGGTTCTGATGTGGACTCTGGCCTAGTCAGAGTACCAACACAGGCATTGCTTGTTTGTGAGGGAGACCTTGATATGTCATTCCTAGTGAGCCCCAGTAACCTGGGCAAATACAAACAGCAGCCTATTATAAATGGCAAACAGGCTTTGGCATTTAGGGACACAGGTGCTAGTGTCACCATGGTGGCAGAGGACCTAGTGGATCCTACACAGATCATCCTGGGGGAAATGTACCAGGTAACCAATGCTAGCAACACCAGGACCAACCATAGCCTGGCAGTTGTTAATTTCTCCTGGGGAGGGGTAACTGGCCTTAAAAAGGTTGTAGTCAGTGCAGACCTCCCTGTCGAATGTCTGTTGGGCAATGATCTGGAGACTTCAGCCTGGTCTGAAGTAGAATTATGGACTCATGCTGAGATGTTGGGCATACCTGCAGAGGTATTTGCTGTGACCAGGTCACAAGCCAAAATGCATAAAGCTGAACCAGCTCTGGATCCTGAAACTATGGACCAGGTGCTACCCAAGAGGAGGAGCAGTAGGGTTAAGGCTGGGCCTTCCCCTCTGTCTCAGATCACAGATTCCCCTCCAGAGGGAGGAGAAGCAGAGCCTGAAGAAGGAACTGCCCCAGAGGGACTTGAGCCTGGACAGGTTGAGTTCTTGGGGGCAGGGGGCCCTTCCAGGGAAGATCTGAGCAAAGAGCAACAGTGCTGCCCCACTCTTGAACCCCCCAGACAGCAAGCTGCTGCTGGGAGTGCTAGTGGGTCCCATAAGATTTATTGGGATGAGGGGCTCCTTTATTCTGAGGCTAGGGAACCAACTCCTGGCGCCACCAGGAGGCTGGTGATTCCTCAGAAGTTTAGGGGGTTCCTCTTGACCCTAGCACATGATATCCCATTGGCAGGTCACTTGGGCCAAAACAAGACCTGGGACAGGCTTGTTCCACATTTTCATTGGCCACACATGTCTGAAGACACAAAGGAGTTTTGTCGCTCCTGTGTCACTTGTCAAGCCAGTGGCAAGACAGGTGGCACTACAAAGGCCCCCCTGATACCACTACCTGTGGTGGGGGTCCCCTTTGAAAGGGTAGGGATTGATATAGTCGGTCCCCTTGACCCTCCAACAGCATCTGGGCACAGATTCATACTGGTGATAGTGGACCATGCCACCAGGTATCCAGAAGCTATTCCCCTCAGGACTACTACAGCCCCTGTGGTAGCCAGAGCCCTCATTGGAGTATTCTCCAGAGTGGGCTTTCCTAAGGAGGTTATCTCTGACAGAGGGTCCAACTTTATGTCAGGATATTTGACTGCAATGTGGAAGGAGTGTGGTGTAAACTACAAATTCACCACTCCCTATCACCCACAATGCAATGGGTTAGTTGAGAGATTCAACAAAACCCTGAAAGGAATGATTAAGGGCCTCCCAGAAAAGCTTAGGCGAAAATGGGACCTTTTACTTCCTTGCCTTCTATTTGCATACAGGGAGGTTCCTCAGAAGGGGGTTGGCTACAGCCCCTTTGAACTTCTGTTTGGGCACCCTGTGAGAGGACCATTATGTCTAGTGAAGGAGGGATGGGAGTTACCTCTCAAACCTCCCAAACAGGATGTAGTGGACTATGTACTTGGTCTCCGCTCCAGGATGGCTGAGTACATGAAGAAGGCCACAAAAAACCTTGAGGCAAGCCAAGAACTACAAAAAGCTTGGCATGACCAAAAGGCTGTACTGACTGTTTACCAGCCAGGCCAGAAAGTGTGGGTGTTGGAGCCAGTGGCCCCAGCAGCTCTCCAGGACAAATGGAGTGGCCCCCATACAATTGTTGAAAAGAAGGGAGAGGTCACCTATCTGGTAGACCTTGGTACTCCCAGGAGCCCTCTTAGAGTGCTCCATGTCAACAGACTTAAAGCATATGTGGACAGGGCTGACATGAGCTTGCTCATGGCAACTGATGAGGACCAGGAGGAGGAGAGTGACCCTCTCCCTGACCTCCTCTCTCAGAACCCTGATGATGGATCAGTAGATGGCGTTGCTTTGGCAGGCAGCCTCACTGAACATCAACAAACTGAATGTAGACAAGTGCTACAGCAGTTTAGACATATGTTCAGTCTGACCCCAAGTCAGACTTCCTGGTGCACCCATGAGGTGGACACTGGAGACAGTCTGCCTGTAAAGAGTAAAATCTACAGGCAACCTGACCATGTCAGGGACTGTATCAGGACTGAAGTCCAGAAAATGTTGGAGCTAGGTGTTATTGAGCCCTCAGATAGCCCTTGGGCTAGCCCAGTAGTCCTTGTCCCAAAACCTCACACCCAGGGCGGTAAGAAAGAGATGAGGTTTTGTGTTGACTACAGAGGCCTCAATGCAGTCACAAGGACTGATGCCTACCCAATACCAAGGGCAGATGAACTAATAGATACTTTGGCCTCAGCCAAGTATCTAAGTACATTTGACCTTACAGCAGGCTACTGGCAAATCAAGTTAGCTGATGAAGCCAAGGCCAAAACTGCATTTTCGACCCCTGGTGGGCACTATCACTTTGTGGTAATGCCCTTTGGTTTGAAGAATGCACCTGCCACATTCCAGAGATTGGTGAATAAAGTTCTGACTGGTATGGAAACTTACTGCTCAGCATATCTAGATGATATTGCTGTCTTTAGTTCTACCTGGCAGGATCACCTGGTCCACCTCAAGAATGTACTGGAGGCCCTGCAGAAAGCAGGCCTCACTATCAAGGCCACTAAGTGCCAGATAGGGCAGAGTCAGGTTGTGTACCTGGGCCACCTTGTAGGTGGGGGCCAGGTTCAACCATTGCAGAGCAAGATCCAGACCATAAAGGATTGGGTAGCTCCAACCACCCAGACACAGGTGAGAGCCTTCTTGGGCCTGACTGGGTACTATAGGAGGTTTGTTAAGGGATATGGATCTATAGTGACCCCCTTAAATGACCTAACCTCCAAGAAAATGCCAAAAAAGGTTCAGTGGACAGCTAGCTGTCAAAAGGCATTTGATGACCTCAAGCAGGCAATGTGCACTGCCCCCATCTTACAGAGTCCAGATTACAAAAAGAAGTTCATTGTTCAAACAGATGCTTCAGAGCTGGGTGTGGGAGCTGTACTGTCTCAACTTAATGATGAAGGTCAAGACCAGCCAGTAGCTTTCATAAGCAGAAGGCTGACCCCTAGAGAGAAACGTTGGTCAGCTATTGAGAGGGAGGCCTTTGCTGTGGTTTGGGCCCTGAAGAAGTTGAGGCCATACTTGTTTGGCACTCACTTCATTGTTCAGACTGACCATAAGCCCCTCCTATGGCTCAAACAGATGAAAGGTGAAAATCCTAAACTGCTCAGGTGGTCCATTTCCCTACAGGGGAAGGACTATAAAGTGGAACATAGACCTGGGACCCAACATGCCAATGCAGATGGACTCTCGAGGTATTTCCACTTAGAACATGAAGACTCAACTGGTCAAGGTTAGTTTAATGTCCCTGCGTTTGGGGGGGGTTGTGTAGGAGAGTAGGATCTGCACTTGTGTTGCCCCCACTTTTTTTCTGATGTATACACTGGTTTCTGGCTATAGTCTGGCTGGGTCCCTGTTAATCAGGGCCCCAGTCTACCTGATCTCTCTAAACAACTTGATGTGCATACTAGATGCACTAGTGATTGGATACTGTGGTACCTTGTGAGCCCCTAGTATATGGTACCTTAGGTACCTAGGGCATTGGTACTTCACAGGCCTACCAGGGGCTTCAGCATGTATTATGCCACCCCTGGGAAGCATTCTCAATCTGACACCACAGGCCTGCTACTGCAGCCTGTGTGAGGTAGTGTTAGCACTCCTCACTGAGGTATAGGTTTCTATATCTCACCATACACACACATATGAACCTATCAGTCACCCCTATGGTAGGCCCTATCAATCCCAAGGGCAGGGTGCGTGGTTTACTATGTGAGGGGGTGCTTCTGCCTGAGCAGGACCCCTCTGCAGCTGGCAGAGTCTATTCTCTGCTGCTGTTTGTGGATGCGGTTAAACCATATACTCTTAAATGCATTATAACCTCCCGGTTAATGCTAACTTTGGAATGACTGCATCAAAACATGTCGTGTTTGGTGTCAAACGTTTTGGAATCATACCCCCACACCAGTAACTGGTGTGGGAGTATGATCCCACCCTACTAGAGGGGACGACATGTACCCACTGTACCAAACGGTAGAAATCTTCTAGAGCCCTGGCATCACAAAATGGATGCCACCAGCACAGACACCGGGCTGCCCTCCTGCTGCTGACCAAAACTCACAGTGGAGGGAGCTCAACAAAGGGTTTCCTGTCACAGGGAGGTGTCACAACCTTCCAGACAGGATTTAGTGTATTGGAGCTGGGTGGGTGCACTCTTAGAGTGCCTTTGAAGTCCTGCACTGGGGGAGCAGTAGGCTCCTCTGTGCATATGCCAGCTCAAACCGGTTCAGGGGCCTCTGCCCCTGTCCTGGCGCGAAACTGGACAAAGGGAAGTGGGTGTAACCACCCCTACCCTGGCCCTCCTAGAGGAGTGGCCATAGAGCTAGTCCCTCCCATCTTTACAGTATAAGATACCAAATATTGCCAATGCAATTCAGATTACACCTGGACGACGCTCTACGAAGAAGAATCCGGTCCCTTCAACGTTCTACTACCTTTAGAAGACCGAAGGATCTCCCTTGGAGCCAAGGAGTGGCTCCCCTGCTTTGCAGGCACCTTAAGGACTGAACAACGGTTGCAAACTTTCCCGCTCCCGCCGGAGCCCGAAGTCCCTGCGTCCCCTGAAGTCGATTTCCTGACCTCTCTACGGCCATTTTGAGTCCCCAGCGAAGCTGTGGCGTCTGGACCCCACGAGTGACGAGGAACGACAATACCAGGGAACCGTGCACTGATTTCGAGTGCAAGCCCTGAACGACAAACTACAACCCTGTGCTTTGGACCACTTAATGTCCAAGTCCTGAGCAGGTACTGAACCAAAGATCAGCGGCCTACCCCGTCCCGAGTGACCGTGGGCTGTTGCTGAAGTTTTCCTGCAAAGGCGTCTTCGCGGTTGCTTGCCCGTTGGCTAGTAGCCCTCCTGAAGACATCCTCGACTATTCCAAGGGCTGGCCTGGTTGCTCTGGGCCTACGCCCACTTACCCTTGCTGGGTAAGTCCCTCGCACCTTGCTGGTCTGAGCCATCCACAATCTTCACTCTACACGAGACTTGCAGTTGCCAAGGTTTGTTGGCTCCAATCCGAGTGCCGACATGACCAACAGCTGCAGACGTTGTGGGACCTTCCAACTCCAGCTGCTGATTGTCATCGATCCCTCCTGGACGACGTGGGCGAAGAGACAACACACCATCAGCGACGAAAGCGACGCGACAGTTGTGGTCATCTATCCTGAAGGCCACCGGTCACTGGCAAGTGACTCTGAACTCTGTCCCCTCAATTTCCAGGTCGCCTGCAACTCCAATCCATTGTTGGAACCGAACGGACACCTCTCTCGATGACACAAGCAGCAAGAACACCTCGATTCCCATTGAAATCAGCATCGCGACCCGACACCAAAGGACACCTGTGCACCCGGACTCCCTGGGTGAGGTAACTCTGGCATTACGGTGCCCAAGTGTGCATTGGCTATCGAAATACTTACCCTGTAAGTTGTGTGCTTGTTGTCCACTCAGAAGTGCCCTAGAACTTTAAAATACAAATCGCGACATTTTTGCATTGAAGTCTATGAGAAACTCGCGTGCGTGTTTAGACACTGCACGCGCCTCCTGTGGGCTAGTTACTTACCTGAAAACACTACAGCAGTGAAGCCCCAGCGGTTCCCAAGGCCCTAGGCCTCTTCATTTTGCTTGTCGAATTTGTTATACCATTTACTTAGTATATGGTCTGGTACGCCCCTAGGGCTACAGTGATTTATGTGCTTAATTTGTTAAGAAATGTTGATCTTTTAAATGTTTACCTGGGACTAATCTCATAAAGAGATTAGTAGAGTATATTTAGTAATAAATACATATATATTTCATATATATACCTGTGTGGTGTCTTTTCATTTGGTAATTCAAGAGATTATAAGGTAAAACAAGCTGCTTTACATTCCTCAGAGACTTAGCCTGAAGGCTGCTCTCCACAGCTACCACTAGGATAGCTTTCTTTTAAAAGGTTGTCTTTAAACCTATCTACCAAGAGTCGAATTGGACTGGTGCAAGGTGGCCACTAGAACTAGTGACCAGCATATGCCAGGCCAACTTCTCACAATACCCATCCCACTTAGGGCGAAAAGCGTTACAACAAACAAATGATGGACGGAATGCTGACAATGCAGACATTCTCCCCCAGTCAAGAGATCTTGGTTAAATCCATCGTTCTTCTGCCCACTACGCCACCCCAGTTTAGACATGGCCATATGCAAATCAGTCTTGACCCTGTGCCTCATGGGAACAGTCCAGCCCGAACTGCCAAGCCATGTCTTCCCTGGACCGGAATCAAGCATCCTAGGACCGGTTTCTGGCTATCAGCCGTCATCAGCCAGGATAGCTTGACTTCAGTGGCGTAGTGAGCACGGGTACCACGTCTGGGAATACCCATCCCACTTAGGGCGAAAAGCGTTAAAACAAACAAATGATGGACGGAATGCTGACAATGCAGACATTCTCCCCAGTCAAGAGCTCTGGGTTAAATCCATCGTTCTTTTGCCCACTACGCCACCCCAGTTTAGACATGGCCATATGCAAATCAGTCTTGACCCTGTGCCTCATGGGAACAGTCCAGCCCGAACTGCCAAGCCATGTCTTCCCTGGACCGGAATCAAGCATCCTAGGACCGGTTTCTGGCTATCAGCCGTCATCAGCCAGGATAGCTTGACTCCAGTGGCGTAGTGAGCACGGGTCCCACGTCTGGGAATACCCATCCCACTTAGGGCGAAAAGCGTTACAACAAACAAATGATGGACGGAATGCTGACAATGCAGACATTCTCCCCCAGTCAAGAGATCTGGGTTAAATCCATCGTTCTTTTGCCCACTACGCCACCCCAGTTTAGACATGGCCATATACAAATCAGTCTTGACCCTGTGCCTCATGGGAACAGTCCAGCCCGAACTGCCAAGCCATGTCTTCCCTGGACCGGAATCAAGCATCCTAGGACCGGTTTCTGGCTATCAGCCGTCATCAGCCAGGATAGCTTGATTTCAGTGGCGTAGTGAGCACGGGTCCCACGTCTGGGAATACCCATCCCACTTAGGGCGAAAAGCGTTAAAACAAACAAATGATGGACGGAATGCTGACAATGCAGACATTCTCCCCAGTCAAGAGATCTGGGTTAAATCCATCGTTCTTTTGCCCACTACGCCACCCCAGTTTAGACATGGCCATATGCAAATCAGTCTTGACCCTGTGCCTCATGGGAACAGTCCAGCCCGAACTGCTAAGCCATGTCTTCCCTGGACCGGAATCAAGCATCCTAGGACCGGTTTCTGGCTATCAGCCGTCATCAGCCAGGATAGCTTGACTCCAGTGGCGTAGTGAGCACGGGTCCCACGTCTGGGAATACCCATCCCACTTAGGGCGAAAAGCTTTACAACAAACAAATGATGGAAGGAATGCTGACAATGCAGACATTCTCCCCCAGTCAAGAGATCTGGGTTAAATCCATCGTTCTTTTGCCCACTACGCCACCCCAGTTTAGACATGGCCATATACAAATCAGTCTTGACCCTGTGCCTCATGGGAACAGTCCAGCCCGAACTGCCAAGCCATGTCTTCCCTGGACCGGAATCAAGCATCCTAGGACCGGTTTCTGGCTATCAGCCGTCATCAGCCAGGATAACTTGACTAGAGTGGCGTAGTGAGCACGGGTCCCACGTCTGGGAATACCCATCCCACTTAGAGCGAAAAGCGTTAAAACAAACAAATGATGGACGGAATGCTGACAATGCAGACATTCTCCCCCAGTCAAGAGATCTGGGTTAAATCCATCGTTCTTTTGCCCACTACGCCACCCCAGTTTAGACATGGCCATATGCAAATCAGTCTTGACCCTGTGCCTCATGGGAACAGTCCAGCCCGAACTGCCAAGCCATGTCTTCCCTGGACCGGAAACAAGCTTCCTAGGACCGGTTTCTGGCATTTCAGCCGTCTTCAGCCAGGCTTGCTTGAATCCAGTGGCAAAGTGAGCAAGGGACTCACGTCTGTGCATACCCTGCCAACTTATGGTGAACAAAGCAAAAACCAAAGGAAATGATGGACAGAGTGTGGAACAATGCAAGCACTCACCCCCAGTCAACTGATCTGGGTTTAATCCATCACCGTTCTTTAGCCCACTCTGCCACCCCAGTTCAGACATGGCCATATGCAAATCAGTCTGACCCTGTGCCTCATGGGAACAGTCCAGCCCGAACTGCCAAGCCATGTCTTCCCTGGACCGGAAACAAGCTTCCTAGGACCGGTTTCTGGCATTTCAGCCATCTTCAGCCAGGCTTGCTTGAATCTAGTGGCAAAGTGAGCAAGGGACTCACGTCTGAGCATACCCTGCCAACTTATGGCGAACAAAGCAAAAACCAAAGGAAATGATGGACGGAGTGTTGAACAATGCAAGCACTCACCCCTAGTCAACTGATCTGGGTTTAATCCATCACCGTTCTTTAGCCCACTCTGCCACCCCAGTTCAGACATGGCCATATGCAAATCAGTCTGACCCTGTGCCTCATGGGAACAGTCCAGCCCGAACTGACAAGCCATGTCTTCCCTGGACCGGAAACAAGCTTCCTAGGACCGGTTTCTGGCATTTCAGCCGTCTTCAGCCAGGCTTGCTTGAATCCAGTGGCAAAGTGAGCAAGGGACTCACGTCTGAGCATACCCTGCCAACTTATAGCGAACAAAGCAAAAACCAAAGGAAATGATGGACGGAGTGTTGAACAATGCAAGCACTCACCCCCAGTCAACTGATCTGGGTTTAATCCATCACCGTTCTTTAGCCCACTCTGCCACCCCAGTTCAGACATGGCCATATGCAAATCAGTCTGACCCTGTGCCTCATGGGAACAGTCCAGCCCGAACTGCCAAGCCATGTCTTCCCTGAACCGGAAACAAGCTTCCTAGGACCGGTTTCTGGCATTTCAGCCGTCTTCAGCCAGGCTTGCTTGAATCCAGTGGCAAAGTGAGCAAGGGACTCACGTCTGAGCATACCCTGCCAACTTATGGCGAACAAAGCAAAAACCAAAGGAAATGATGGACGGAGTGTTGAACAATGCAAGCACTCACCCCCAGTCAACTGATCTGGGTTTAATCCATCACCGTTCTTTAGCCCACTCTGCCACCCCAGTTCAGACATGGCCATATGCAAATCAGTCTGACCCTGTGCCTCATGGGAACAGTCCAGCCCGAACTGCCAAGCCATGTCTTCCCTGGACCGGAAACAAGCTTCCTAGGACCGGTTTCTGGCATTTCAGCCGTCTTCAGCCAGGCTTGCTTGAATCCAGTGGCAAAGTGAGCAAGGGACTCACGTCTGAGCATACCCTGCCAACTTATGGCAAACAAAGCAAAAACCAAAGGAAATGATGGACGGAGTGTTGAACAATGCAAGCACTCACCCCCAGTCAACTGATCTGGGTTTAATCCATCACCGTTCTTTAGCCCACTCTGCCACCCCAGTTCAGACATGGCCATATGCAAATCAGTCTGACCCTGTGCCTCATGGGAACAGTCCAGCCCGAACTGCCAAGCCATGTCTTCCCTGGACCGGAAACAAGCTTCCTAGGACAGGTTTCTGGCACTTCTGCCGTGTTCAGCCAGGCTTGCTTGAATCCAGTGGCAAAGTGAGCAAGGGACTCACGTCTGAGCATACCCTGCCAACTTATGGCGAACAAAGCAAAAACCAAAGGAAATGATGGACGGAGTGTTGAACAATGCAAGCTCTCACCCCCAGTCAACTGATCTGGGTTTAATCCATCACCGTTCTTTAGCCCACTCTGCCACCCCAGTTCAGACATGGCCATATGCAAATCAGTCTGACCCTGTGCCTCATGGGAACAGTCCAGCCCGAACTGCCAAGCCATGTCTTCCCTGGACCGGAAACAAGCTTCCTAGGACCGGTTTCTGGCATTTCAGCCGTCTTCAGCCAGGCTTGCTTGAATCCAGTGGCAAAGTGAGCAAGGGACTCACGTCTGAGCATACCCTGCCAACTTATGGCGAACAAAGCAAAAACCAAAGGAAATGATGGACGGAGTGTTGAACAATGCAAGCACTCACCCCCAGTCAACTGATCTGGGTTTAATCCATCACCGTTCTTTAGCCCACTCTGCCACCCCAATTCAGACATGGCCATATGCAAATCAGTCTGACCCTGTGCCTCATGGGAACAGTCCAGCCCGAACTGCCAAGCCATGTCTTCCCTGAACCGGAAACAAGCTTCCTAGGACCGGTTTCTGGCATTTCAGCCGTCTTCAGCCAGGCTTGCTTGAATCCAGTGGCAAAGTGAGCAAGGGACTCACGTCTGAGCATACCCTGCCAACTTATGGCGAACAAAGCAAAAACCAAAGGAAATGATGGACGGAGTGTTGAACAATGCAAGCACTCACCCCCAGTCAACTGATCTGGGTTTAATCCATCACCGTTCTTTAGCCCACTCTGCCACCCCAGTTCAGACATGGCCATATGCAAATCAGTCTGACCCTGTGCCTCATGGGAACAGTCCAGCCCGAACTGCCAAGCCATGTCTTCCCTGGACCGGAAACAAGCTTCCTAGGACGGGTTTCTGGCATTTCAGCCGTCTTCAGCCAGGCTTGCTTGAATCCAGTGGCAAAGTGAGCAAGGGACTCACGTCTGAGCATACCCTGCCAACTTATGGCGAACAAAGCAAAAACCAAAGGAAATGATGGACGGAGTGTTGAACAATGCAAGCACTCACCCCCAGTCAACTGATCTGGGTTTAATCCATCACCGTTCTTTAGCCCACTCTGCCACCCCAGTTCAGACATGGCCATATGCAAATCAGTCTGACCCTGTGCCTCATGGGAACAGTCCAGCCCGAACTGCCAAGCCATGTCTTCCCTGGACCGCAAACAAGCTCCCTAGAACAGGTTTCTGGCATTTCAGCCGTCTTCAGCCAGGCTTGCTTGAATCCAGTGGCAAAGTGAGCGAGGGACTCACGTCTGAGCATACCCTGCCAACTTATGGCGAACAAAGCAAAAACCAAAGGAAATGATGGACGGAGTGTTGAACAATGCAACCACTCACCCCCAGTCAACTGATCTGGGTTTAATCCATCACCGTTCTTTAGCCCACTATGCCACCCCAGTTCAGACATGGCCATATGCAAATCAGTCTGACCCTGTGCCTCATGAGAACAGTCCAACCCGAACTGCCAAGCCATGTCTTCCATGGACCGTAAACAAGCTTCCTAGGACCGGTTTCTGGCATTTCAGCCGTCTTCAGCCAGGCTTGCTTGAATCCAGTGGCAAAGTGAGCAAGGGACTCACGTCTGAGCATACCCTGCCAACTTATGGCGAACAAAGCAAAAACCAAAGGAAATGATGGACGGAGTGTTGAACAATGCAAGCACTCACCCCCAGTCAACTGATCTGGGTTTAATCCATCACCGTTCTTTAGTCCACTCTGCCACCCCAGTTCAGACATGGCCATATGCAAATCAGTCTGACCCTGTGCCTCATGGGAACAGTCCAGCCCGAACTGCCAAGCCATGTCTTCCCTGGACTGGAAACAAACTTCCTAGGACCGGTTTCTGGCATTTCAGCCGTCTTCAGCCAGGCTTGCTTGAATCCAGTGGCAAAGTGAGCAAGGGACTCACGTCTGAGCATACCCTGCCAACTTATGGCGAACAAAGCAAAAACCAAAGGAAATGATGGACGGAGTGTTGAACAATGCAAGCACTCACCCCCAGTCAACTGATCTGGGTTTAATCCATCACGTTCTTTAGCCCACTCTGCCACCCCAGTTCAGACATGGCCATATGCAAATCAGTCTGACCCTGTGCCTCATGGGAACAGTCCAGCCCGAACTGCCAAACCATGTCTTCCCTGGACCGGAAACAAGCTTCCTAGAACCGGTTTCTGGCATTTCAGCCGTCTTCAGCCAGGCTTGCTTGAATCCAGTGGCAAAGTGAGCGAGGGACTCACGTCTGAGCATACCCTGACAACTTATGGCGAACAAAGCAAAAACCAAAGGAAATGATGGACGGAGTGTTGAACAATGCAAGCACTCACCCCCAGTCAACTGATCTGGGTTTAATCCATCACCGTTCTTTAGCCCACTCTGCCACCCCAGTTCAGACATGGCCATATGCAAATCAGTCTGACCCTGTGCCTCCTGGGAACAGTCCAGCCCGAACTGCCAAGCCATGTCTTCCCTGGACAGGAAACAAGCTTCCTAGGACCGGTTTCTGGCATTTCAGCCGTTTTCAGCCAGGCTTGCTTGAATCCAGTGGCAAAGTAAGCGAGGGACTCACGTCTGAGCATACCCTGCCAACTTATGGCGAACAAAGCAAAAACCAAAGGAAATGATGGACGGAGTGTTGAACAATGCAAGCACTCACCCCCAGTCAACTGATCTGGGTTTAATCCATCACCGTTCTTTAGCCCACTCTGCCACCCCAGTTCAGACATGGCCATATGCAAATCAGTCTGACCCTGTGCCTCATGGGAAAAGTCCAGCCCGAACTGCCAAGCCATGTCTTCCCTGGACCGGAAACAAGCTTCCTAGGACCGGTTTCTGGCATTTCAGCCGTCTTCAGCCAGGCTTGCTTGAATCCAGTGGCAAAGTGAGCAAGGGACTCATAGCCAGAAACCGGTCCTAGGATGCTTGATTCCGGTCCAGGGAAGACATGGCTTGGCAGTTCGGGCTGGACTGTTCCCATGAGGCACAGGGTCAAGACTGATTTGCATATGGCCATGTCTAAACTGGGGTGGCGTAGTGGGCAAAAGAACGATGGATTTAACCTAGATCTCTTGACTGGGGGAGAATGTCTGCATTGTCAGCATTCCGTCCATCATTTTTTTGTTGTAACGCTTTTCGCCCTAAGTGGGATGGGTATTCCCAGACGTGGGACCCGTGCTCACTACGCCACTGGAGTCAAGCTATCCTGGCTGATGACGGCTGATAGCCAGAAACCGGTCCTATGATGCTTGATTCCGGTCCAGGGAAGACATGGCTTGGCAGTTCAGGCTGGACTGTTCCCATGAGGCACAGGGTCAAGACTGATTTGCAGACGGCCATGTCTAAACTGGGGTGGCGTAGTGGGCAAAAGAACGATGGATTTAACCCAGATCTCTTGACTGGGGGAGAATGTCTGCATTGTCAGCATTCCGTCCATCATTTGTTTGTTGTAACGCTTTTCGCCCTAAGTGGGATGGGTATTCCCAGACGTGGGACCCGTGCTCACTACGCCACTGGAGTCAAGCTATCCTGGCTGATGACGGCTGATAGCCAGAAACCGGTCCTAGGATGCTTGATTCTGGTCCAGGGAAGACATGGCTTGGCAGTTCGGGCTGGACTGTTCCCATGAGGCACAGGGTCAAGACTGATTTGCATATGGCCATGTCTAAACTGGGGTGGCGTAGTGGGCAAAAGAACGATGGATTTAACCGAGATCTCTTGACTGGGGAAGATTGTCTGCATTGTCAGCATTCCGTCCATCATTTGTTTGTTGTAACGCTTTTCGCCCTAAGTGGGATGGGTATTCCCAGACGTGGGACCCGTGCTCACTACGCCACTGGAGTCAAGCTATCCTGGCTGATGACGGCTGATAGCCAGAAACCGGTCCTAGGATGCTTGATTCCGGTCCAGGGAAGACATGGCTTGGCAGTTCGGGCTGGACTGTTCCCATGAGGCACAGGGTCAAGACTGATTTGCATATGGCCATGTCTAATCTGGGGTGGCGTAGTGGGCAAAAGAACGATGGATTTAACCTAGATCTCTTGACTGGGGGAGAATGTCTGCATTGTCAGCATTCCGTCCATCATTTGTTTGTTGTAACGCTTTTCACCCTAAGTGGGATGGGTATTCCCAGACGTGGGACCCGTGCTCACTACGCCACTGGAGTCAACCTATCCTGGCTGATGACGGCTGATAGCCAGAAACCGGTCCTAGGATGCTTGATTCCGGTCCAGGGAAGGCATGGCTTGGCAGTTCGGGCTGGACTGTTCCCATGAGGCACAGGGTCAAGATTGATTTGCATATGGCCATGTCTAAACTGGGGTGGCGTAGTGGGCAAAAGAATGATGGATTTAACCCAGATCTCTTCACTAGGGGAGAATGTCTGCATTGTCAGCATTCCGTCCATCATTTGTTTGTTGTAACGCTTTTCGCCCTAAATGGGATGGGTATTCCCAGACGTGGGACCCGTGCTCACTACGCCACTGGAGTCAAGCTATCCTGGCTGATGACGGCTGATAGCCAGAAACCGGTCCTAGGATGCTTGATTCCGGTCCAGGGAAGACATGGCTTGGCAGTTCGGGCTGGACTGTTCCCATGAGGCACAGGGTCAAGACTGATTTGCATATGGCCATGTCTAAACTGGGGTGGCGTAGTGGGCAAAAGAATGATGGATTTAACCCAGATCTCTTGACTGGGGGAGAATGTCTGCATTGTCAGCATTCCGTCCATCATTTGTTTGTTGTAACGCTTTTCGCCCTAAGTGGGATGGGTATTCCCAGACGTGGGACCCGTGCTCCCTACGCCACTGGAGTCAAGCTATCCTGGCTGATGACGGCTGATAGCCAGAAACCGGTCCTAGGATGCTTGATTCCGGTCCAGGGAAGACATGGCTTGGCAGTTCGGGCTGGACTGTTCCCATGAGGCACAGGGTCAAGACTGATTTGCATATGGCCATGTCTAAACTGGGGTGGCGTAGTGGGCAAAAGAACGATGGATTTAACCCAGATCTCTTGAGTGGGGGAGAATGTCTGCATTGTCAGCATTCCGTCCATCATTTGTTTGTTGTAACGCTTTTCGCCCTAAGTGGGATGGGTATTCCCAGACGTGGGACCCGTGCTCACTACGCCACTGGAGTCAAGCTATCCTGGCTGATAGCCAGAAACCGGTCCTAGGATGCTTGATTCCGGTCCAGGGAAGACATGGCTTGGCAGTTCGGGCTGGACTGTTCCCATGAGGCACAGGGTCAAGACTGATTTGCATATGGCCATGTCTAAACTGGGGTGGCGTAGTGGGCAAAAGAACGATGGATTCAACCTAGATCTCTTGACTGGGGGAGAATGTCTGCATTGTCAGCATTCCGTCCATCATTTGTTTGTTGTAACGCTTTTCGCTCTAAGTGGGATGGGTATTCCCAGACGTGGGACCCGTGCTCACTACGCCACTGGAGTCAAGCTATCCTGGCTGATGACGGCTGATAGCCAGAAACCGGTCCTATGATGCTTGATTCCGGTCCAGGGAAGACATGGCTTGGCAGTTCGGGCTGGACTGTTCCCATGAGGCACAGGGTCAAGACTGATTTGCATATGGCCATGTCTAAACTGGGTTGGCGTAGTGGGCAAAAGAACGATGGATTTAACCCAGATCTGTTGACTGGGGGAGAATGTCTGCATTGTCAGCATTCCGTCCATCATTTGTTTGTTGTAACGCTTTTCGCCCTAAGTGGGATGGGTATTCCCAGACGTGGGACCTGTGCTCACTACGCCACTGGAGTCAAGCTATCCTGGCTGATGACGGCTGATAGCAAGAAACCGGTCCTAGGATGCTTGATTCCGGTCCAGGGAAGACATGGCTTGGCAGTTCGGGCTGGACTGTTCCCATGAGGCACAAGGTCAAGACTGATTTGCATATGGCCATGTCTAAACTGGGGTGGCGTAGTGGGCAAAAGAACAATGGATTTAACCTAGATCTCTTGACTGTGGGAGAATGTCTGCATTGTCAGCATTCCGTCCATCATTTGTTTGGTATAACGCTTTTCGCCCTAAGTGGGATGGGTATTCCCAGACATGGGACCCGTGCTCACTACGCCACTGGAGTCAAGCTATCCTGGCTGATGACGGTTGATAGCCAGAAACCGGTCCTAGGTTGCTTGATTCCGGTCCAGGGAAGACATGGCTTGGCAGTTCGGGCTGGACTGTTCCCATGAGGCACAGGGTCAAGACTGATTTGCATATGGCCATGTCTAAACTGGGGTGGCGTAGTGGGCAAAAGAACGATGGATTTAACCTAGATCTCTTGACTGGGGGAGAATGTCTGCATTGTCAGCATTCCGTCCATCATTTGTTTGTTGTAACGCTTTTCGCCCTAAGTGGGATGGGTATTCCCAGACGTGGGACCCGTGCTCACTACGCCACTGGAGTCAAGCTATCCTGGCTGATGACGGCTGATAGCCAGAAACCGGTCCTATGATGCTTGATTCCGGTCCAGGGAAGACATGGCTTGGCAGTTCGGGCTGGACTGTTCCCATGAGGCACAGGGTCAAGACTGATTTGCATATGGCCATGTCTAAACTGGGGTGGCGTAGTGGGCAAAAGAACGATGGATTTAACCCAGATCTCTTGACTGGGGGAGAATGTCTGCATTGTCAGCATTCCGTCCATCATTTGTTTGTTGTAACGCTTTTCGCCCTAAGTGGGATGGGTATTCCCAGATGTGGGACCCGTGCTCACTACGCCACTGGAGTCAAGCTATCCTGGCTGATGACGGCTGATAGCCAGAAACCGGTCCTAGGATGCTTGATTCCGGTCCAGGGAAGACATGGCTTGGCAGTTCGGGCTGGACTGTTCCCATGAGGCACAGGGTCAAGACTGATTTGCATATGGCCATGTCTAAACTGGGGTGGCGTAGTGGGCAAAAGAACGATGGATTTACCTGAGATCTCTTGACTGGGGGAGAATGTCTGCATTGTCAGCATTCCGTCCATCATTTGTTTGTTGTAACGCTTTTCGCCCTAAGTGGGATGGGTATTCCCAGACGTGGGACCCGTGCTCACTACGCCACTGGAGTCAAGCTATCCTGGCTGATGACGGCTGATAGCCAGAAACCGGTCCTAGGATGCTTGATTCCGGTCCAGGGAAGACATGGCTTGGCAGTTCGGGCTGGACTGTTCCCATGAGGCACAGGGTCAAGACTGATTTGCATATGGCCATGTCTAAACGGGGGTGGCGTAGTGGGCAAAAGAACGATGGATTTAACCTAGATCGCTTGACTGGGGGAGAATGTCTGCATTGTCAGCATTCCGTCCATCATTTGTTTGTTGTAACGCTTTTCACCCTAAGTGGGATGGGTATTCCCAGACGTGGGACCCGTGCTCACTACGCCACTGGAGTCAAGCTATCCTGGCTGATGACGGCTGATAGCCAGAAACTGGTCCTAGGATGCTTGATTCCGGTCCAGGGAAGGCATGGCTTGGCAGTTCGGGCTGGACTGTTCCCATGAGGCACAGGGTCAAGACTGATTTGCATATGGCCATGTCTAAACTGGGGTGGCGTAGTGGGCAAAAGAATGATGGATTTAACCCAGATCTCTTCACTGGGGGAGAATGTCTGCATTGTCAGCATTCCGTCCATCATTTGTTTGTTGTAACGCTTTTCGCCCTAAATGGGATGGGTATTCCCAGACATGGGACCCGTGCTCACTACGCCACTGGAGTCAAGCTATCCTGGCTGATGACGGCTGATAGCCAGAAACCGGTCCTAGGATGCTTGATTCCGGTCCAGGGAAGACATGGCTTGGCAGTTCGGGCTGGACTGTTCCCATGAGGCACAGGGTCAAGACTGATTTGCATATTTCCATGTCTAAACTGGGGTGGCGTAGTGGGCAAAAGAACGATGGATTTAACCCAGATCTCTTGACTGGGGGAGAATGTCTGCATTGTCAGCATTCCGTCCATCATTTGTTTGTTGTAACGCTTTTCGCCCTAAGTGGGATGGGTATTCCCAGACGTGGGACCCGTGCTCCCTACGCCACTGGAGTCAAGCTATCCTGGCTGATGACGGCTGATAGCCAGAAACCGGTCCTAGGATGCTTGATTCCGGTCCAGGGAAGACATGGCTTGGCAGTTCGGGCCGGACTGTTCCCATGAGGCACAGGGTCAAGACTGATTTGCATATGGCCATGTCTAAACTGGTGTGGTGTAGTGGGCAAAAGAACGATGGATTTAACCCAGATCTCTTGACTGGGGGAGAATGTCTGCATTGTCAGCATTCCGTCCATCATTTGTTTGCTGTAACGCTTTTCGCCCTAAGTGGGATGGGTATTCCCAGACGTGGGACCCGTGCTCACTACGCCACTGGAGTAAAGCTATCCTGGCTGATAGCCAGAAACCGGTCCTAGGATGCTTGATTCCGGTCCAGGGAAGACATGGCTTGGCAGTTCGGGCTGGACTGTTCCCATGAGGCACAGGGTCAAGACTGATTTGCATATGGCCATGTCTAAACTGGGGTGGTGTAGTGGGCAAAAGAACGATGGATTTAACCCAGATCTCTTGACTGGGGGAGAATGTCTGCATTGTCAGCATTCCGTCCATCATTTGTTTGTTGTAACGCTTTTCGCCCTAAGTGGGATGGGTATTCCCAGACGTGAGACCCGTGCTCACTACGCCACTGGAGTCAAGCTATCCTGGCTGATGACGGCTGATAGCCAGAAACCGGTCCTAGGATGCTTGATTCCGGTCCAGGGAAGACATGGCTTGGCAGTTCGGGCTGGACTGTTCCCATGAGGCACAGGGTCAGGACTGATTTGCATATGGCCATGTCTAAACTGGGGTGGCGTAGTGGGCAAAAGAACGATGGATTTAAACCAGATCTCTTGACTGGGGGAGAATGTCTGCATTGTCAGCATTCCGTCCATCATTTGTTTGTCGTAACGCTTTTCGCCCTAAGTGGGATGGGTATTCCCAGACGTGGGACCCGTGCTCACTACGCCACTGGAGTCAAGCTATCCTGGCTGATGACGGCTGATAGCCAGAAACCGGTCCTAGGATGCTTGATTCCGGTCCAGGGAAGACATGGCTTGGCAGTTCGGGCTGGACTGTTCCTATGAGGCACAGGGTCAAGACTGATTTGCATATGGCCATGTCTAAACTGGGGTGGCGTAGTGGGCAAAAGAACGATGGATTTAACCCAGATCTCTTGACTGGGGGAGAATGTCTGCATTGTCAGCATTCCGTCCATCATTTGTTTGTTGTAACGCTTTTCGCCCTAAGTGGGATGGGTATTCCCAGATGTGGGACCCGTGCTCACTACGCCACTGGAGTCAAGCTATCCTGGCTGATGACGGCTGATAGCCAGAAACCGGTCCTAGGATGCTTGATTCCGGTCCAGGGAAGACATGGCTTGGCAGTTCGGGCTGGACTGTTCCCATGAGGCACAGGGTCAAGACTGATTTGCATATGGCCATGTCTAAACTGGGGTGGCGTAGTGGGCAAAAGAACGATGGATTTACCTGAGATCTCTTGACTGGGGGAGAATGTCTGCATTGTCAGCATTCCGTCCATCATTTGTTTGTTGTAACGCTTTTCGCCCTAAGTGGGATGGGTATTCCCAGACGTGGGACCCGTGCTCACTACGCCACTGGAGTCAAGCTATCCTGGCTGATGACGGCTGATAGCCAGAAACCGGTCCTAGGATGCTTGATTCCGGTCCAGGGAAGACATGGCTTGGCAGTTCGGGCTGGACTGTTCCCATGAGGCACAGGGTCAAGACTGATTTGCATATGGCCATGTCTAAACGGGGGTGGCGTAGTGGGCAAAAGAACGATGGATTTAACCTAGATCTCTTGACTGGGGGAGAATGTCTGCATTGTCAGCATTCCGTCCATCATTTGTTTGTTGTAACGCTTTTCACCCTAAGTGGGATGGGTATTCCCAGACGTGGGACCCGTGCTCACTACGCCACTGGAGTCAAGCTATCCTGGCTGATGACGGCTGATAGCCAGAAACTGGTCCTAGGATGCTTGATTCCGGTCCAGGGAAGGCATGGCTTGGCAGTTCGGGCTGGACTGTTCCCATGAGGCACAGGGTCAAGACTGGTTTGCATATGGCCATGTCTAAACTGGGGTGGCGTAGTGGGCAAAAGAATGATGGATTTAACCCAGATCTCTTCACTGGGGGAGAATGTCTGCATTGTCAGCATTCCGTCCATCATTTGTTTGTTGTAACGCTTTTCGCCCTAAATGGGATGGGTATTCCCAGACGTGGGACCCGTGCTCACTACGCCACTGGAGTCAAGCTATCCTGGCTGATGACGGCTGATAGCCAGAAACCGGTCCTAGGATGCTTGATTCCGGTCCAGGGAAGACATGGCTTGGCAGTTCGGGCTGGACTGTTCCCATGAGGCACAGGGTCAAGACTGATTTGCATATTTCCATGTCTAAACTGGGGTGGCGTAGTGGGCAAAAGAACGATGGATTTAACCCAGATCTCTTGACTGGGGGAGAATGTCTGCATTGTCAGCATTCCGTCCATCATTTGTTTGTTGTAACGCTTTTCGCCCTAAGTGGGATGGGTATTCCCAGACGTGGGACCCGTGCTCCCTACGCCACTGGAGTCAAGCTATCCTGGCTGATGACGGCTGATAGCCAGAAACCGGTCCTAGGATGCTTGATTCCGGTCCAGGGAAGACATGGCTTGGCAGTTCGGGCCGGACTGTTCCCATGAGGCACAGGGTCAAGACTGATTTGCATATGGCCATGTCTAAACTGGTGTGGTGTAGTGGGCAAAAGAACGATGGATTTAACCCAGATCTCTTGACTGGGGGAGAATGTCTGCATTGTCAGCATTCCGTCCATCATTTGTTTGCTGTAACGCTTTTCGCCCTAAGTGGGATGGGTATTCCCAGACGTGGGACCCGTGCTCACTACGCCACTGGAGTAAAGCTATCCTGGCTGATAGCCAGAAACCGGTCCTAGGATGCTTGATTCCGGTCCAGGGAAGACATGGCTTGGCAGTTCGGGCTGGACTGTTCCCATGAGGCACAGGGTCAAGACTGATTTGCATATGGCCATGTCTAAACTGGGGTGGTGTAGTGGGCAAAAGAACGATGGATTTAACCCAGATCTCTTGACTGGGGGAGAATGTCTGCATTGTCAGCATTCCGTCCATCATTTGTTTGTTGTAACGCTTTTCGCCCTAAGTGGGATGGGTATTCCCAGACGTGAGACCCGTGCTCACTACGCCACTGGAGTCAAGCTATCCTGGCTGATGACGGCTGATAGCCAGAAACCGGTCCTAGGATGCTTGATTCCGGTCCAGGGAAGACATGGCTTGGCAGTTCGGGCTGGACTGTTCCCATGAGGCACAGGGTCAGGACTGATTTGCATATGGCCATGTCTAAACTGGGGTGGCGTAGTGGGCAAAAGAACAATGGATTTAAACCAGATCTCTTGACTGGGGGAGAATGTCTGCATTGTCAGCATTCCGTCCATCATTTGTTTGTCGTAACGCTTTTCGCCCTAAGTGGGATGGGTATTCCCAGACGTGGGACCCGTGCTCACTACGCCACTGGAGTCAAGCTATCCTGGCTGATGACGACTGATAGCCAGAAACCGGTCCTAGGATGCTTGATTCCGGTCCAGGGAAGACATGGCTTGGCAGCTCGGGCTGGACTGTTCCTATGAGGCACAGGGTCAAGACTGATTTGCATATGGCCATGTCTAAACTGGGGTGGCGTAGTGGGCAAAAGAACGATGGATTTAACCCAGATCTCTTGACTGGGGGAGAATGTCTGCATTGTCAGCATTCCGTCCATCATTTGTTTGTTGTAACGCTTTTCGCCCTAAGTGGGATGGGTATTCCCAGATGTGGGACCCGTGCTCACTACGCCACTGGAGTCAAGCTATCCTGGCTGATGACGGCTGATAGCCAGAAACCGGTCCTAGGATGCTTGATTCCGGTCCAGGGAAGACATGGCTTGGCAGTTCGGGCTGGACTGTTCCCATGAGGCACAGGGTCAAGACTGATTTGCATATGGCCATGTCTAAACTGGGGTGGCGTAGTGGGCAAAAGAACAATGGATTTACCTGAGATCTCTTGACTGGGGGAGAATGTCTGCATTGTCAGCATTCCGTCCATCATTTGTTTGTTGTAACGCTTTTCGCCCTAAATGGGATGGGTATTCCCAGACGTGGGACCCGTGCTCACTACGCCACTGGAGTCAAGCTATCCTGGCTGATGACGGCTGATAGCCAGAAACCGGTCCTAGGATGCTTGATTCCGGTCCAGGGAAGACATGGCTTGGCAGTTCGGGCTGGACTGTTCCCATGAGGCACAGGGTCAAGACTGATTTGCATATTTCCATGTCTAAACTGGGGTGGCGTAGTGGGCAAAAGAACGATGGATTTAACCCAGATCTCTTGACTGGGGGAGAATGTCTGCATTGTCAGCATTCCGTCCATCATTTGTTTGTTGTAACGCTTTTCGCCCTAAGTGGGATGGGTATTCCCAGACGTGGGATCCGTGCTCCCTACGCCACTGGAGTCAAGCTATCCTGGCTGATGACGGCTGATAGCCAGAAACCGGTCCTAGGATGCTTGATTCCGGTCCAGGGAAGACATGGCTTGGCAGTTCGGGCTGGACTGTTCCCATGAGGCACAGGGTCAAGACTGATTTGCATATGGCCATGTCTAAACTGGGGTGGTGTAGTGGGCAAAAGAACGATGGATTTAACCCAGATCTCTTGACTGGGGGAGAATGTCTGCATTGTCAGCATTCCGTCCATCATTTGTTTGTTGTAACGCTTTTCGCCCTAAGTGGGATGGGTATTCCCAGACGTGGGACCCGTGCTCACTACGCCACTGGAGTAAAGCTATCCTGGCTGATAGCCAGAAACCGGTCCTAGGATGCTTGATTCTGGTCCAGGGAAGACATGGCTTGGCAGTTCGGGCTGGACTGTTCCCATGAGGCACAGGGTCAAGACTGATTTGCATATGGCCATGTCTAAACTGGGGTGGTGTAGTGGGCAAAAGAACGATGGATTTAACCCAGATCTCTTGACTGGGGGAGAATGTCTGCATTGTCAGCATTCCGTCCATCATTTGTTTGTTGTAACGCTTTTCGCCCTAAGTGGGATGGGTATTCCCAGACCTGAGACCCGTGCTCACTACGCCACTGGAGTCAAGCTATCCTGGCTGATGACGGCTGATAGCCAGAAACCGGTCCTAGGATGCTTGATTCCGGTCCAGGGAAGACATGGCTTGGCAGTTCGGGCTGGACTGTTCCCATGAGGCACAGGGTCAGGACTGATTTGCATATGGCCATGTCTAAACTGGGGTGGCGTAGTGGGCAAAAGAACGATGGATTTAAACCAGATCTCTTGACTGGGGGAGAATGTCTGCATTGTCAGCATTCCGTCCATCATTTGTTTGTCGTAACGCTTTTCGCCCTAAGTGGGATGGGTATTCCCAGACGTGGGACCCGTGCTCACTACGCCACTGGAGTCAAGCTATCCTGGCTGATGACGGCTGATAGCCAGAAACCGGTCCTAGGATGCTTGATTCCGGTCCAGGGAAGACATGGCTTGGCAGTTCGGGCTGGACTGTTCCCATGAGGCACAGGGTCAAGACTGATTTGCATTTGGCCATGTCTAAACTGGGGTGGCGTAGTGGGCAAAAGAACGATGGATTTACCTGAGATCTCTTGACTGGGGGAGAATGTCTGCATTGTCAGCATTCCGTCCATCATTTGTTTGTTGTAACGCTTTTCGCCCTAAGTGGGATGGGTATTCCCAGACGTGGGACCCGTGCTCACTACGCCACTGGAGTAAAGCTATCCTGGCTGATAGCCAGAAACCGGTCCTAGGATGCTTGATTCCGGTCCAGGGAAGACATGGCTTGGCAGTTCGGGCTGGACTGTTCCCATGAGGCACAGGGTCAAGACTGATTTGCATATGGCCATGTCTAAACTAGGGTGGTGTAGTGGGCAAAAGAACGATGGATTTAACCCAGATCTCTTGACTGGGGGAGAATGTCTGCATTGTCAGCATTCCGTCCATCATTTGTTTGTTGTAACGCTTTTCGCCCTAAGTGGGATGGGTATTCCCAGACGTGAGACCCGTGCTCACTACGCCACTGGAGTCAAGCTATCCTGGCTGATGACGGCTGATAGCCAGAAACCGGTCCTAGGATGCTTGATTCCGGTCCAGGGAAGACATGGCTTGGCAGTTCGGGCTGGACTGTTCCCATGAGGCACAGGGTCAGGACTGATTTGCATATGGCCATGCCTAAACTGGGGTGGCGTAGTGGGCAAAAGAACGATGGATTTAAACCAGATCTCTTGACTGGGGGAGAATGTCTGCATTGTCAGCATTCCGTCCATCATTTGTTTGTCGTAACGCTTTTCGCCCTAAGTGGGATGGGTATTCCCAGACGTGGGACCCGTGCTCACTACGCCACCGGAGTCAAGCTATCCTGGCTGATGACGGCTGATAGCCAGAAACCGGTCCTAGGATGCTTGATTCCGGTCCAGGGAAGACATGGCTTGGCAGTTCGGGCTGGACTGTTCCCATGAGGCACAGGGTCAAGACTGATTTGCATATGGCCATGTCTAAACTGGGGTGGCGTAGTGGGCAAAAGAACGATGGATTTACCTGAGATCTCTTGACTGGGGGAGAATGTCTGCATTGTCAGCATTCCGTCCATCATTTGTTTGTTGTAACGCTTTTCGCCCTAAGTGGGATGGGCATTCCCAGACGTGGGACCCGTGCTCACTACGCCACTGGAGTCGAGCTATCCTGGCTGATGACGGCTGATAGCCAGAAACCGGTCCTAGGATGCTTGATTCCGGTCCAGGGAAGACATGGCTTGGCAGTTCGGGCTGGACTGTTCCCATGAGGCACAAGGTCAAGACTGATTTGCATATGGCCATGTCTAAACTGGGGTGGCGTAGTGGGCAAAAGAACAATGGATTTAACCTAGATCTCTTGACTGTGGGAGAATGTCTGCATTGTCAGCATTCCGTCCATCATTTGTTTGTTATAACGCTTTTCGCCCTAAGTGGGATGGGTATTCCCAGACATGGGACCCGTGCTCACTACGCCACTGGAGTCAAGCTATCCTGGCTGATGACGGTTGATAGCCAGAAACAGGTCCTAGGATGCTTGATTCCGGTCCAGGGAAGACATGGCTTGGCAGTTCGGGCTGGACTGTTCCCATGAGGCACAGGGTCAAGACTGATTTGCATATGGCCATGTCTAAACTGGGGTGGCGTAGTGGGCAAAAGAACGATGGATTTAACCTAGATCTCTTGACTGGGGGAGAATGTCTGCATTGTCAGCATTCCGTCCATCATTTGTTTGTTGTAACGCTTTTCGCCCTAAGTGGGATGGGTATTCCCAGACGAGGGACCCGTGCTCACTACGCCACTGGAGTCAAGCTATCCTGGCTGATGACGGCTGATAGCCAGAAACCGGTCCTATGATGCTTGATTCCGGTCCAGGGAAGACATGGCTTGGCAGTTCGGGCTGGACTGTTCCCATGAGGCACAGGGTCAAGACTGATTTGCATATGGCCATGTCTAAACTAGGGTGGCGTAGTGGGCAAAAGAACGATGGATTTAACCCAGATCTCTTGACTGGGGGAGAATGTCTGCATTGTCAGCATTCCGTCCATCATTTGTTTGTTGTAACGCTTTTCGCCCTAAGTGGGATGGGTATTCCCAGATGTGGGACCCGTGCTCACTACGCCACTAGAGTCAAGCTATCCTGGCTGATGACGGCTGATAGCCAGAAACCGGTCCTAGGATGCTTGATTCCGGTCCAGGGAAGACATGGCTTGGCAGTTCGGGCTGGACTGTTCCCATGAGGCACAGGGTCAAGACTGATTTGCATATGGCCATGTCTAAACTGGGGTGGCGTAGTGGGCAAAAGAACGATGGATTTACCTAGATCTCTTGACTGGGGGAGAATGTCTGCATTGTCAGCATTCCGTCCATCATTTGTTTGTTGTAACGCTTTTCGCCCTAAGTGGGATGGGTATTCCCAGACGTGGGACCCATGCTCACTACGCCACTGGAGTCAAGCTATCCTGGCTGATGACGGCTGATAGCCAGAAACCGGTCCTAGGATGCTTGATTCCGGTCCAGGGAAGACATGGCTTGGCAGTTCGGGCTGGACTGTTCCCATGAGGCACAGGGTCAAGACTGATTTGCATATGGCCATGTCTAAATGGGGGTGGCGTAGTGGGCAAAAGAACGATGGATTTAACCTAGATCTCTTGACTGGGGGAGAATGTCTGCATTGTCAGCATTCCGTCCATCATTTGTTTGTTGTAACGCTTTTCACCCTAAGTGGGATGGGTATTCCCAGACGTGGGACCCGTGCTCACTACGCCACTGGAGTCAAGCTATCCTGGCTGATGACGGCTGATAGCCAGAAACTGGTCCTAGGATGCTTGATTCCGGTCCAGGGAAGGCATGGCTTGGCAGTTCGGGCTGGACTGTTCCCATGAGGCACAGGGTCAAGACTGATTTGCATATGGCCATGTCTAAACTGGGGTGGCGTAGTGGGCAAAAGAATGATGGATTTAACCCAGATCTCTTCACTGGGGGAGAATGTCTGCATTGTCAGCATTCCGTCCATCATTTGTTTGTTGTACGGCTTTTCGCCCTAAATGGGATGGGTATTCCCAGACGTGGGACCCGTGCTCACTACGCCACTGGAGTCAAGCTATCCTGGCTGATGACGGCTGATAGCCAGAAACCGGTCCTAGGATGCTTGATTCCGGTCCAGGGAAGACATGGCTTGGCAGTTCGGGCTGGACTGTTCCCATGAGGCACAGGGTCAAGACTGATTTGCATATTTCCATGTCTAAACTGGGGTGGCTTAGTGGGCAAAAGAATGATGGATTTAACCCAGATCTCTTGACTGGGGGAGAATGTCTGCATTGTCAGCATTCCGTCCATCATTTGTTTGTTGTAACGCTTTTCGCCCTAAGTGGGATGGGTATTCCCAGACGTGGGACCCGTGCTCCCTACGCCACTGGAGTCAAGCTATCCTGGCTGATGACGGCTGATAGCCAGAAACCGGTCCTAGGATGCTTGATTCCGGTCCAGGGAAGACATGGCTTGGCAGTTCGGGCCGGACTGTTCCCATGAGGCACAGGGTCAAGACTGATTTGCATATGGCCATGTCTAAACTGGGGTGGTGTAGTGGGCAAAAGAACGATGGATTTAACCCAGATCTCTTGACTGGGGGAGAATGTCTGCATTGTCAGCATTCCGTCCATCATTTGTTTGTTGTAACGCTTTTCGCCCTAAGTGGGATGGGTATTCTCAGACGTGGGACCCGTGCTCACTACGCCACTGGAGTAAAGCTATCCTGGCTGATAGCCAGAAACCGGTCCTAGGATGCTTGATTCCGGTCCAGGGAAGACATGGCTTGGCAGTTCGGGCTGGACTGTTCCCATGAGGCACAGGGTCAAGACTGATTTGCATATGGCCATGTCTAAACTGGGGTGGTGTAGTGGGCAAAAGAACGATGGATTTAACCCAGATCTCTTGACTGGGGGAGAATGTCTGCATTGTCAGCATTCCGTCCATCATTTGTTTGTTGTAACGCTTTTCACCCTAAGTGGGATGGGTATTCCCAGACGTGAGACCCGTGCGCACTACGCCACTGGAGTCAAGCTATCCTGGCTGATGACGGCTGATAGCCAGAAACCGGTCCTAGGATGCTTGATTCCGGTCCAGGGAAGACATGGCTTGGCAGTTCGGGCTGGACTGTTCCCATGAGGCACAGGGTCAGGACTGATTTGCATATGGCCATGTCTAAACTGGGGTGGCGTAGTGGGCAAAAGAACGATGGATTTAAACCAGATCTCTTGACTGGGGGAGAATGTCTGCATTGTCAGCATTCCGTCCATCATTTGTTTGTCGTAACGCTTTTCGCCCTAAGTGGGATGGGTATTCCCAGACGTGGGACCCGTGCTCACTACGCCACTGGAGTCAAGCTATCCTGGCTGATGACGGCTGATAGCCAGAAACCGGTCCTAGGATGCTTGATTCCGGTCCAGGGAAGACATGGCTTGGCAGTTCGGGCTGGACTGTTCCCATGAGGCACAGGGTCAAGACTGATTTGCATATGTCCATGTCTAAACTGGGGTGACGTAGTGGGCAAAAGAACAATGGATTTAACCCAGATCTCTTGACTGGGGGAGAATATCTGCATTGTCAGAATTCCGTCCATCATTTGTTTGTTGTATCGCTTTTCTCCCTAAGTGGGATGGGTATTCCCAGACGTGGGACCCGTGCTCACTATGCCACTGGAGTCAAGCTATCCTGGCTGATGACGGCTGATAGCCAGAAACCGGTCCTAGGATGCTTGATTCCGGTCCACGGAAGACATGGCTTGGCAGTTCGGGCTGGACTGTTCCCATGAGGCACAGGGTCAAGACTGATTTGCATATGGCCATGTCTAAACTGGGGTGGCGTAGTGGGCAAAAGAACGATGGATTTAACCCAGATCTCTTGACTGGGGAGAATGTCTGCATTGTCAGCATTCCGTCCATCATTTGTTTGTTTTAACGCTTTTCGCCCTAAGTGGGATGGGTATTCCCAGACGTGGGACCCGTGCTCACTACGCCAATGGAGTCAAGCTATTCTGGCTGATGATGGCTGATAGCCAGAAACCGGTCCTAGGATGCTTGATTCCGGTCCAGGGAAGACATGGCTTGGCAGTTCGGGCTGGACTGTTCCCATGAGGCACAGGGTCAAGACTGATTTGCATATGGCCATGTCTAAACTGGGGTGGCGTAGTGGGCAAAAGAACGATGGATTTAACCCAGATCTCTTGACTGGGGGAGAATGTCTGCATTGTCAGCATTCCGTCCATCATTTGTTTGTTGTAACGCTTTTCGCCCTAAGTGGGATGGGTATTCCCAGACGTGGGACCCGTGCTCACTACGCCACTGGAGTAAAGCTATCCTGGCTGATAGCCAGAAACCGGTCCTAGGATGCTTGATTCCGGTCCAGGGAAGACATGGCTTGGCAGTTCGGGCTGGACTGTTCCCATGAGGCACAGGGTCAAGACTGATTTGCATATGGCCATGTCTAAACTGGGGTGGTGTAGTGGGCAAAAGAACGATGGATTTAACCCAGATCTCTTGACTGGGGGAGAATGTCTGCATTGTCAGCATTCCGTCCATCATTTGTTTGTTGTAACGCTTTTCGCCCTAAGTGGGATGGGTATTCCCAGACGTGAGACCCGTGCTCACTACGCCACTGGAGTCAAGCTATCCTGGCTGATGACGGCTGATAGCCAGAAACCGGTCCTAGGATGCTTGATTCCGGTCCAGGGAAGACATGGCTTGGCAGTTCGGGCTGGACTGTTCCCATGAGGCACAGGGTCAAGACTGATTTGCATATGGCCATGTCTAAACTGGGGTGGCGTAGTGGGCAAAAGAACGATGGATTTACCTGAGATCTCTTGACTGGGGGAGAATGTCTGCATTGTCAGCATTCCGTCCATCATTTGTTTGTTGTAACGCTTTTCGCCCTAAGTGGGATGGGTATTCCCAGACGTGGGACCCGTGCTCACTACGCCACTGGAGTCAAGCTATCCTGGCTGATGACGGCTGATAGCCAGAAACCGGTCCTAGGATGCTTGATTCCGGTCCAGGGAAGACATGGCTTGGCAGTTCGGGCTGGACTGTTCCCATGAGGCACAGGGTCAAGACTGATTTGCATATGGCCATGTCTAAACGGGGGTGGCGTAGTGGGCAAAAGAACGATGGATTTAACCTAGATCTCTTGACTGGGGGAGAATGTCTGCATTGTCAGCATTCCGTCCATCATTTGTTTGTTGTAACGCTTTTCACCCTAAGTGGGATGGGTATTCCTAGACGTGGGACCCGTGCTCACTACGCCACTGGAGTCAAGCTATCCTGGCTGATGACGGCTGATAGCCAGAAACTGGTCCTAGGATGCTTGATTCCGGTCCAGGGAAGGCATGGCTTGGCTTGGCAGTTCGGGCTGGACTGTTCCCATGAGGCACAGGGTCAAGACTGGTTTGCATATGGCCATGTCTAAACTGGGGTGGCGTAGTGGGCAAAAGAATGATGGATTTAACCCAGATCTCTTCACTGGGGGAGAATGTCTGCATTGTCAGCATTCCGTCCATCATTTGTTTGTTGTAACGCTTTTCGCCCTAAATGGGATGGGTATTCCCAGACGTGGGACCCGTGCTCACTACGCCACTGGAGTCAAGCTATCCTGGCTGATGACGGCTGATAGCCAGAAACCGGTCCTAGGATGCTTGATTCCGGTCCAGGGAAGACATGGCTTGGCAGTTCGGGCTGGACTGTTCCCATGAGGCACAGGGTCAAGACTGATTTGCATATTTCCATGTCTAAACTGGGGTGGCGTAGTGGGCAAAAGAACGATGGATTTAACCCAGATCTCTTGACTGGGGGAGAATGTCTGCATTGTCAGCATTCCGTCCATCATTTGTTTGTTGTAACGCTTTTCGCCCTAAGTGGGATGGGTATTCCCAGACGTGGGACCCGTGCTCCCTACGCCACTGGAGTCAAGCTATCCTGGCTGATGACGGCTGATAGCCAGAAACCGGTCCTAGGATGCTTGATTCCGGTCCAGGGAAGACATGGCTTGGCAGTTCGGGCCGGACTGTTCCCATGAGGCACAGGGTCAAGACTGATTTGCATATGGCCATGTCTAAACTGGGGTGGTGTAGTGGGCAAAAGAACGATGGATTTAACCCAGATCTCTTGACTGGGGGAGAATGTCTGCATTGTCAGCATTCCGTCCATCATTTGTTTGTTGTAACGCTTTTCGCCCTAAGTGGGATGGGTATTCCCAGACGTGGGACCCGTGCTCACTACGCCACTGGAGTAAAGCTATCCTGGCTGATAGCCAGAAACCGGTCCTAGGATGCTTGATTCCGGTCCAGGGAAGACATGGCTTGGCAGTTCGGGCTGGACTGTTCCCATGAGGCACAGGGTCAAGACTGATTTGCATATGGCCATGTCTAAACTGGGGTGGCGTAGTGGGCAAAAGAACGATGGATTTAACCCAGATCTCTTGACTGGGGAGAATGTCTGCATTGTCAGCATTCCGTCCATCATTTGTTTGTCGTAACGCTTTTCGCCCTAAGTGGGATGGGTATTCCCAGACGTGGGACCCGTGCTCACTACGCCACTGGAGTCAAGCTATCCTGGCTGATGACGGCTGATAGCCAGAAACCGGTCCTAGGATGCTTGATTCCGGTCCAGGGAAGACATGGCTTGGCAGTTCGGGCTGGACTGTTCCCATGAGGCACAGGGTCAAGACTGATTTGCATATGTCCATGTCTAAACTGGGGTGACGTAGTGGGCAAAAGAACAATGGATTTAACCCAGATCTCTTGACTGGGGGAGAATATCTGCATTGTCAGAATTCCGTCCATCATTTGTTTGTTGTATCGCTTTTCTCCCTAAGTGGGATGGGTATTCCCAGACGTGGGACCCGTGCTCACTATGCCACTGGAGTCAAGCTATCCTGGCTGATGACGGCTGATAGCCAGAAACCGGTCCTAGGATGCTTGATTCCGGTCCACGGAAGACATGGCTTGGCAGTTCGGGCTGGACTGTTCCCATGAGGCACAGGGTCAAGACTGATTTGCATATGGCCATGTCTAAACTGGGGTGGCGTAGTGGGCAAAAGAACGATGGATTTAACCCAGATCTCTTGACTTGGGAGAATGTCTGCATTGTCAGCATTCCGTCCATCATTTGTTTGTTTTAACGCTTTTCGCCCTAAGTGGGATGGGTATTCCCAGACGTGGGACCCGTGCTCACTACGCCAATGGAGTCAAGCTATTCTGGCTGATGATGGCTGATAGCCAGAAACCGGTCCTAGGATGCTTGATTCCGGTCCAGGGAAGACATGGCTTGGCAGTTCGGGCTGGACTGTTCCCATGAGGCACAGGGTCAAGACTGATTTGCATATGGCCATGTCTAAACTGGGGTGGCGTAGTGGGCAAAAGAACGATGGATTTAACCCAGATCTCTTGACTGGGGGAGAATGTCTGCATTGTCAGCATTCCGTCCATCATTTGTTTGTTGTAACGCTTTTCGCCCTAAGTGGGATGGGTATTCCCAGACGTGGGACCCGTGCTCACTACGCCACTGGAGTAAAGCTATCCTGGCTGATAGCCAGAAACCGGTCCTAGGATGCTTGATTCCGGTCCAGGGAAGACATGGCTTGGCAGTTCGGGCTGGACTGTTCCCATGAGGCACAGGGTCAAGACTGATTTGCATATGGCCATGTCTAAACTGGGGTGGTGTAGTGGGCAAAAGAACGATGGATTTAACCCAGATCTCTTGACTGGGGGAGAATGTCTGCATTGTCAGCATTCCGTCCATCATTTGTTTGTTGTAACGCTTTTCGCCCTAAGTGGGATGGGTATTCCCAGACGTGAGACCCGTGCTCACTACGCCACTGGAGTCAAGCTATCCTGGCTGATGACGGCTGATAGCCAGAAACCGGTCCTAGGATGCTTGATTCCGGTCCAGGGAAGACATGGCTTGGCAGTTCGGGCTGGACTGTTCCCATGAGGCACAGGGTCAAGACTGATTTGCATATGGCCATGTCTAAACTGGGGTGGCGTAGTGGGCAAAAGAACGATGGATTTACCTGAGATCTCTTGACTGGGGGAGAATGTCTGCATTGTCAGCATTCCGTCCATCATTTGTTTGTTGTAACGCTTTTCGCCCTAAGTGGGATGGGTATTCCCAGACGTGGGACCCGTGCTCACTACGCCACTGGAGTCAAGCTATCCTGGCTGATGACGGCTGATAGCCAGAAACCGGTCCTAGGATGCTTGATTCCGGTCCAGGGAAGACATGGCTTGGCAGTTCGGGCTGGACTGTTCCCATGAGGCACAGGGTCAAGACTGATTTGCATATGGCCATGTCTAAACGGGGGTGGCGTAGTGGGCAAAAGAACGATGGATTTAACCTAGATCTCTTGACTGGGGGAGAATGTCTGCATTGTCAGCATTCCGTCCATCATTTGTTTGTTGTAACGCTTTTCACCCTAAGTGGGATGGGTATTCCTAGACGTGGGACCCGTGCTCACTACGCCACTGGAGTCAAGCTATCCTGGCTGATGACGGCTGATAGCCAGAAACTGGTCCTAGGATGCTTGATTCCGGTCCAGGGAAGGCATGGCTTGGCTTGGCAGTTCGGGCTGGACTGTTCCCATGAGGCACAGGGTCAAGACTGGTTTGCATATGGCCATGTCTAAACTGGGGTGGCGTAGTGGGCAAAAGAATGATGGATTTAACCCAGATCTCTTCACTGGGGGAGAATGTCTGCATTGTCAGCATTCCGTCCATCATTTGTTTGTTGTAACGCTTTTCGCCCTAAATGGGATGGGTATTCCCAGACGTGGGACCCGTGCTCACTACGCCACTGGAGTCAAGCTATCCTGGCTGATGACGGCTGATAGCCAGAAACCGGTCCTAGGATGCTTGATTCCGGTCCAGGGAAGACATGGCTTGGCAGTTCGGGCTGGACTGTTCCCATGAGGCACAGGGTCAAGACTGATTTGCATATTTCCATGTCTAAACTGGGGTGGCGTAGTGGGCAAAAGAACGATGGATTTAACCCAGATCTCTTGACTGGGGGAGAATGTCTGCATTGTCAGCATTCCGTCCATTATTTGTTTGTTGTAACGCTTTTCGCCCTAAGTGGGATGGGTATTCCCAGACGTGGGACCCGTGCTCCCTACGCCACTGGAGTCAAGCTATCCTGGCTGATGACGGCTGATAGCCAGAAACCGGTCCTAGGATGCTTGATTCCGGTCCAGGGAAGACATGGCTTGGCAGTTCGGGCCGGACTGTTCCCATGAGGCACAGGGTCAAGACTGATTTGCATATGGCCATGTCTAAACTGGGGTGGTGTAGTGGGCAAAAGAACGATGGATTTAACCCAGATCTCTTGACTGGGGGAGAATGTCTGCATTGTCAGCATTCCGTCCATCATTTGTTTGTTGTAACGCTTTTCGCCCTAAGTGGGATGGGTATTCCCAGACGTGGGACCCGTGCTCACTACGCCACTGGAGTAAAGCTATCCTGGCTGATAGCCAGAAACCGGTCCTAGGATGCTTGATTCCGGTCCAGGGAAGACATGGCTTGGCAGTTCGGGCTGGACTGTTCCCATGAGGCACAGGGTCAAGACTGATTTGCATATGGCCATGTCTAAACTAGGGTGGTGTAGTGGGCAAAAGAACGATGGATTTAACCCAGATCTCTTGACTGGGGGAGAATGTCTGCATTGTCAGCATTCCGTCCATCATTTGTTTGTTGTAACGCTTTTCGCCCTAAGTGGGATGGGTATTCCCAGACGTGAGACCCGTGCTCACTACGCCACTGGAGTCAAGCTATCCTGGCTGATGACGGCTGATAGCCAGAAACCGGTCCTAGGATGCTTGATTCCGGTCCAGGGAAGACATGGCTTGGCAGTTCGGGCTGGACTGTTCCCATGAGGCACAGGGTCAGGACTGATTTGCATATGGCCATGTCTAAACTGGGGTGGCGTAGTGGGCAAAAGAACGATGGATTTAAACCAGATCTCTTGACTGGGGGAGAATGTCTGCATTGTCAGCATTCCGTCCATCATTTGTTTGTCGTAACGCTTTTCGCCCTAAGTGGGATGGGCATTCCCAGACGTGGGACCCGTGCTCACTACGCCACTGGAGTCAAGCTATCCTGGCTGATGACGGCTGATAGCCAGAAACCGGTCCTAGGATGCTTGATTCCGGTCCAGGGAAGACATGGCTTGGCAGTTCGGGCTGGACTGTTCCCATGAGGCACAGGGTCAAGACTGATTTGCATATGGCCATGTCTAAACTGGGGTGGCGTAGTGGGCAAAAGAACGATGGATTTACCTGAGATCTCTTGACTGGGGGAGAATGTCTGCATTGTCAGCATTCCGTCCATCATTTGTTTGTTGTAACGCTTTTCGCCCTAAGTGGGATGGGTATTCCCAGACGTGGGACCCGTGCTCACTACGCCACTGGAGTCAAGCTATCCTGGCTGATGACGGCTGATAGCCAGAAACCGGTCCTAGGATGCTTGATTCCGGTCCAGGGAAGACATGGCTTGGCAGTTCGGGCTGGACTGTTCCCATGAGGCACAAGGTCAAGATTGATTTGCATATGGCCATGTCTAAACTGGGGTGGCGTAGTGGGCAAAAGAACAATGGATTTAACCTAGATCTCTTGACTGTGGGAGAATGTCTGCATTGTCAGCATTCCGTCCATCATTTGTTTGTTATAACGCTTTTCGCCCTAAGTGGGATGGGTATTCCCAGACATGGGACCCGTGCTCACTACGCCACTGGAGTCAAGCTATCCTGGCTGATGACGGTTGATAGCCAGAAACAGGTCCTAGGATGCTTGATTCCGGTCCAGGGAAGACATGGCTTGGCAGTTCGGGCTGGACTGTTCCCATGAGGCACAGGGTCAAGACTGATTTGCATATGGCCATGTCTAAACTGGGGTGGCGTAGTGGGCAAAAGAACGATGGATTTAACCTAGATCTCTTGACTGGGGGAGAATGTCTGCATTGTCAGCATTCCGTCCATCATTTGTTTGTTGTAACGCTTTTCGCCCTAAGTGGGATGGGTATTCCCAGACGTGGGACCCGTGCTCACTACGCCACTGGAGTCAAGCTATCCTGGCTGATGACGGCTGATAGCCAGAAACCGGTCCTATGATGCTTGATTCCGGTCCAGGGAAGACATGGCTTGGCAGTTCGGGCTGGACTGTTCCCATGAGGCACAGGGTCAAGACTGATTTGCATATGGCCATGTCTAAACTAGGGTGGCGTAGTGGGCAAAAGAACGATGGATTTAACCCAGATCTCTTGACTGGGGGAGAATGTCTGCATTGTCAGCATTCCGTCCATCATTTGTTTGTTGTAACGCTTTTCGCCCTAAGTGGGATGGGTATTCCCAGATGTGGGACCCGTGCTCACTACGCCACTGGAGTCAAGCTATCCTGGCTGATGACGGCTGATAGCCAGAAACCGGTCCTAGGATGCTTGATTCCGGTCCAGGGAAGACATGGCTTGGCAGTTCGGGCTGGACTGTTCCCATGAGGCACAGGGTCAAGACTGATTTGCATATGGCCATGTCTAAACTGGGGTGGCGTAGTGGGCAAAAGAACGATGGATTTACCTAGATCTCTTGACTGGGGGAGAATGTCTGCATTGTCAGCATTCCGTCCATCATTTGTTTGTTGTAACGCTTTTCGCCCTAAGTGGGATGGGTATTCCCAGACGTGGGACCCATGCTCACTACGCCACTGGAGTCAAGCTATCCTGGCTGATGACGGCTGATAGCCAGAAACCGGTCCTAGGATGCTTGATTCCGGTCCAGGGAAGACATGGCTTGGCAGTTCGGGCTGGACTGTTCCCATGAGGCACAGGGTCAAGACTGATTTGCATATGGCCATGTCTAAATGGGGGTGGCGTAGTGGGCAAAAGAACGATGGATTTAACCTAGATCTCTTGACTGGGGGAGAATGTCTGCATTGTCAGCATTCCGTCCATCATTTGTTTGTTGTAACGCTTTTCACCCTAAGTGGGATGGGTATTCCCAGACGTGGGACCCGTGCTCACTACGCCACTGGAGTCAAGCTATCCTGGCTGATGACGGCTGATAGCCAGAAACTGGTCCTAGGATGCTTGATTCCGGTCCAGGGAAGGCATGGCTTGGCAGTTCGGGCTGGACTGTTCAAATGAGGCACAGGGTCAAGACTGATTTGCATATGGCCATGTCTAAACTAGGGTGGTGTAGTGGGCAAAAGAACGATGGATTTAACCCAGATCTCTTGACTGGGGGAGAATGTCTGCATTGTCAGCATTTCGTCCATCATTTGTTTGTTGTAACGCTTTTCGCCCTAAGTGGGATGGGTATTCCCAGACGTGGGACCCGTGCTCACTACGCCACTGGAGTAAAGCTATCCTGGCTGATAGCCAGAAACCGGTCCTAGGATGCTTGATTCCGGTCCAGGGAAGACATGGCTTGGCAGTTCGGGCTGGACTGTTCCCATGAGGCACAGGGTCAAGACTGATTTGCATATGGCCATGTCTAAACTAGGGTGGTGTAGTGGGAAAAAGAACGATGGATTTAACCCAGATCTCTTGACTGGGGGAGAATGTCTGCATTGTCAGCATTCCGTCCATCATTTGTTTGTTGTAACGCTTTTCGCCCTAAGTGGGATGGGTATTCCCAGACGTGAGACCCGTGCTCACTACGCCACTGGAGTCAAGCTATCCTGGCTGATGACGGCTGATAGCCAGAAACCGGTCCTAGGATGCTTGATTCCGGTCCAGGGAAGACAAGGCTTGGCAGTTCGGGCTGGACTGTTCCCATGAGGCACAGGGTCAGGACTGATTTGCATATGGCCATGTCTAAACTGGGGTGGCATAGTGGGCAAAAGAACGATGGATTTAAACCAGATCTCTTGACTGGGGGAGAATGTCTGCATTGTCAGCATTCCGTCCATCATTTGTTTGTCGTAACGCTTTTCGCCCTAAGTGGGATGGGTATTCCCAGACGTGGGACCCGTGCTCCCTACGCCACTGGAGTCAAGCTATCCTGGCTGATGACGGCTGATAGCCAGAAACCGGTCCTAGGATGCTTGATTCCGGTCCAGGGAAGACATGGCTTGGCAGTTCGGGCCGGACTGTTCCCATGAGGCACAGGGTCAAGACTGATTTGCATATGGCCATGTCTAAACTGGGGTGGTGTAGTGGGCAAAAGAACAATGATTTAACCCAGATCTCTTGACTGGGGGAGAATGTCTGCATTGTCAGCATTCCGTCCATCATTTGTTTGTTGTAACGCTTTTCGCCCTAAGTGGGATGGGTATTCCCAGACGTGGGACCCGTGCTCACTACGCCACTGGAGTAAAGCTATCCTGGCTGATAGCCAGAAACCGGTCCTAGGATGCTTGATTCCGGTCCAGGGAAGACATGGCTTGGAAGTTCGGGCTGGACTGTTCCCATGAGGCACAGGGTCAAGACTGATTTGCATATGGCCATGTCTAAACTAGGGTGGTGTAGTGGGCAAAAGAACGATGGATTTAACCCAGATCTCTTGACTGGGGGAGAATGTCTGCATTGTCAGCATTCCGTCCATCATTTGTTTGTTGTAACGCTTTTCGCCCTAAGTGGGATGGGTATTCCCAGACGTGAGACCCGTGCTCACTACGCCACTGGAGTCAAGCTATCCTGGCTGATGACGGCTGATAGCCAGAAACCGGTCCTAGGATGCTTGATTCCGGTCCAGGGAAGACATGGCTTGGCAGTTCGGGCTGGACTGTTCCCATGAGGCACAGGGTCAGGACTGATTTGCATATGGCCATGTCTAAACTGGGGTGGCGTAGTGGGCAAAAGAACGATGGATTTAAACCAGATCTCTTGACTGGGGGAGAATGTCTGCATTGTCAGCATTCCGTCCATCATTTGTTTGTCGTAACGCTTTTCGCCCTAAGTGGGATGGGTATTCCCAGACGTGGGACCCGTGCTCACTACGCCACTGGAGTCAAGCTATCCTGGCTGATGACGGCTGATAGCCAGAAACCGGTCCTAGGATGCTTGATTCCGGTCCAGGGAAGACATGGCTTGGCAGTTCGGGCTGGACTGTTCCCATGAGGCACAGGGTCAAGACTGATTTGCATATGGCCATGTCTAAACTGGGGTGGCGTAGTGGGCAAAAGAACGATGGATTTACCTGAGATCTCTTGACTGGGGGAGAATGTCTGCATTGTCAGCATTCCGTCCATCATTTGTTTGTTGTAACGCTTTTCGCCCTAAGTGGGATGGGTATTCCCAGACGTGGGACCCGTGCTCACTACGCCACTGGAGTCAAGCTATCCTGGCTGATGACGGCTGATAGCCAGAAACCGGTCCTAGGATGCTTGATTCCGGTCCAGGGAAGACATGGCTTGGCAGTTCGGGCTGGACTGTTCCCATGAGGCACAAGGTCAAGACTGATTTGCATATGGCCATGTCTAAACTGGGGTGGCGTAGTGGGCAAAAGAACAATGGATTTAACCTAGATCTCTTGACTGTGGGAGAATGTCTGCATTGTCAGCATTCCGTCCATCATTTGTTTGTTATAACGCTTTTCGCCCTAAGTGGGATGGGTATTCCCAGACATGGGACCCGTGCTCACTACGCCACTGGAGTCAAGCTATCCTGGCTGATGACGGTTGATAGCCAGAAACAGGTCCTAGGATGCTTGATTCCGGTCCAGGGAAGACATGGCTTGGCAGTTCGGGCTGGACTGTTCCCATGAGGCACAGGGTCAAGACTGATTTGCATATGGCCATGTCTAAACTGGGGTGGCGTAGTGGGCAAAAGAACGATGGATTTAACCTAGATCTCTTGACTGGGGGAGAATGTCTGCATTGTCAGCATTCCGTCCATCATTTGTTTGTTGTAACGCTTTTCGCCCTAAGTGGGATGGGTATTCCCAGACGTGGGACCCGTGCTCACTACGCCACTGGAGTAAAGCTATCCTGGCTGATAGCCAGAAACCGGTCCTAGGATGCTTGATTCCGGTCCAGGGAAGACATGGCTTGGCAGTTCGGGCTGGACTGTTCCCATGAGGCACAGGGTCAAGACTGATTTGCATATGGCCATGTCTAAACTAGGGTGGTGTAGTGGGCAAAAGAACGATGGATTTAACCCAGATCTCTTGACTGGGGGAGAATGTCTGCATTGTCAGCATTCCGTCCATCATTTGTTTGTTGTAACGCTTTTCGCCCTAAGTGGGATGGGTATTCCCAGACGTGAGACCCGTGCTCACTACGCCACTGGAGTCAAGCTATCCTGGCTGATGACGGCTGATAGCCAGAAACCGGTCCTAGGATGCTTGATTCCGGTCCAGGGAAGACATGGCTTGGCAGTTCGGGCTGGACTGTTCCCATGAGGCACAGGGTCAGGACTGATTTGCATATGGCCATGTCTAAACTGGGGTGGCGTAGTGGGCAAAAGAACGATGGATTTAAACCAGATCTCTTGACTGGGGGAGAATGTCTGCATTGTCAGCATTCCGTCCATCATTTGTTTGTCGTAACGCTTTTCGCCCTAAGTGGGATGGGCATTCCCAGACGTGGGACCCGTGCTCACTACGCCACTGGAGTCAAGCTATCCTGGCTGATGACGGCTGATAGCCAGAAACCGGTCCTAGGATGCTTGATTCCGGTCCAGGGAAGACATGGCTTGGCAGTTCGGGCTGGACTGTTCCCATGAGGCACAGGGTCAAGACTGATTTGCATATGGCCATGTCTAAACTGGGGTGGCGTAGTGGGCAAAAGAACGATGGATTTACCTGAGATCTCTTGACTGGGGGAGAATGTCTGCATTGTCAGCATTCCGTCCATCATTTGTTTGTTGTAACGCTTTTCGCCCTAAGTGGGATGGGTATTCCCAGACGTGGGACCCGTGCTCACTACGCCACTGGAGTCAAGCTATCCTGGCTGATGACGGCTGATAGCCAGAAACCGGTCCTAGGATGCTTGATTCCGGTCCAGGGAAGACATGGCTTGGCAGTTCGGGCTGGACTGTTCCCATGAGGCACAAGGTCAAGACTGATTTGCATATGGCCATGTCTAAACTGGGGTGGCGTAGTGGGCAAAAGAACAATGGATTTAACCTAGATCTCTTGACTGTGGGAGAATGTCTGCATTGTCAGCATTCCGTCCATCATTTGTTTGTTATAACGCTTTTCGCCCTAAGTGGGATGGGTATTCCCAGACATGGGACCCGTGCTCACTACGCCACTGGAGTCAAGCTATCCTGGCTGATGACGGTTGATAGCCAGAAACAGGTCCTAGGATGCTTGATTCCGGTCCAGGGAAGACATGGCTTGGCAGTTCGGGCTGGACTGTTCCCATGAGGCACAGGGTCAAGACTGATTTGCATATGGCCATGTCTAAACTGGGGTGGCGTAGTGGGCAAAAGAACGATGGATTTAACCTAGATCTCTTGACTGGGGGAGAATGTCTGCATTGTCAGCATTCCGTCCATCATTTGTTTGTTGTAACGCTTTTCGCCCTAAGTGGGATGGGTATTCCCAGACGTGGGACCCGTGCTCACTACGCCACTGGAGTCAAGCTATCCTGGCTGATGACGGCTGATAGCCAGAAACCGGTCCTATGATGCTTGATTCCGGTCCAGGGAAGACATGGCTTGGCAGTTCGGGCTGGACTGTTCCCATGAGGCACAGGGTCAAGACTGATTTGCATATGGCCATGTCTAAACTAGGGTGGCGTAGTGGGCAAAAGAACGATGGATTTAACCCAGATCTCTTGACTGGGGGAGAATGTCTGCATTGTCAGCATTCCGTCCATCATTTGTTTGTTGTAACGCTTTTCGCCCTAAGTGGGATGGGTATTCCCAGATGTGGGACCCGTGCTCACTACGCCACTGGAGTCAAGCTATCCTGGCTGATGACGGCTGATAGCCAGAAACCGGTCCTAGGATGCTTGATTCCGGTCCAGGGAAGACATGGCTTGGCAGTTCGGGCTGGACTGTTCCCATGAGGCACAGGGTCAAGACTGATTTGCATATGGCCATGTCTAAACTGGGGTGGCGTAGTGGGCAAAAGAACGATGGATTTACCTAGATCTCTTGACTGGGGGAGAATGTCTGCATTGTCAGCATTCCGTCCATCATTTGTTTGTTGTAACGCTTTTCGCCCTAAGTGGGATGGGTATTCCCAGACGTGGGACCCATGCTCACTACGCCACTGGAGTCAAGCTATCCTGGCTGATGACGGCTGATAGCCAGAAACCGGTCCTAGGATGCTTGATTCCGGTCCAGGGAAGACATGGCTTGGCAGTTCGGGCTGGACTGTTCCCATGAGGCACAGGGTCAAGACTGATTTGCATATGGCCATGTCTAAATGGGGGTGGCGTAGTGGGCAAAAGAACGATGGATTTAACCTAGATCTCTTGACTGGGGGAGAATGTCTGCATTGTCAGCATTCCGTCCATCATTTGTTTGTTGTAACGCTTTTCACCCTAAGTGGGATGGGTATTCCCAGACGTGGGACCCGTGCTCACTACGCCACTGGAGTCAAGCTATCCTGGCTGATGACGGCTGATAGCCAGAAACTGGTCCTAGGATGCTTGATTCCGGTCCAGGGAAGGCATGGCTTGGCAGTTCGGGCTGGACTGTTCAAATGAGGCACAGGGTCAAGACTGATTTGCATATGGCCATGTCTAAACTAGGGTGGTGTAGTGGGCAAAAGAACGATGGATTTAACCCAGATCTCTTGACTGGGGGAGAATGTCTGCATTGTCAGCATTCCGTCCATCATTTGTTTGTTGTAACGCTTTTATCCCTAAGTGGGATGGGTATTCCCAGACGTGGGACCCGTGCTCACTACGCCACTGGAGTAAAGCTATCCTGGCTGATAGCCAGAAACCGGTCCTAGGATGCTTGATTCCGGTCCAGGGAAGACATGGCTTGGCAGTTCGGGCTGGACTGTTCCCATGAGGCACAGGGTCAAGACTGATTTGCATATGGCCATGTCTAAACTAGGGTGGTGTAGTGGGAAAAAGAACGATGGATTTAACCCAGATCTCTTGACTGGGGGAGAATGTCTGCATTGTCAGCATTCCGTCCATCATTTGTTTGTTGTAACGCTTTTCGCCCTAAGTGGGATGGGTATTCCCAGACGTGAGACCCGTGCTCACTACGCCACTGGAGTCAAGCTATCCTGGCTGATGACGGCTGATAGCCAGAAACCGGTCCTAGGATGCTTGATTCCGGTCCAGGGAAGACAAGGCTTGGCAGTTCGGGCTGGACTGTTCCCATGAGGCACAGGGTCAGGACAGATTTGCATATGGCCATGTCTAAACTGGGGTGGCATAGTGGGCAAAAGAACGATGGATTTAAACCAGATCTCTTGACTGGGGGAGAATGTCTGCATTGTCAGCATTCCGTCCATCATTTGTTTGTCGTAACGCTTTTCGCCCTAAGTGGGATGGGTATTCCCAGACGTGGGACCCGTGCTCCCTACGCCACTGGAGTCAAGCTATCCTGGCTGATGACGGCTGATAGCCAGAAACCGGTCCTAGGATGCTTGATTCCGGTCCAGGGAAGACATGGCTTGGCAGTTCGGGCCGGACTGTTCCCATGAGGCACAGGGTCAAGACTGATTTGCATATGGCCATGTCTAAACTGGGGTGGTGTAGTGGGCAAAAGAACAATGATTTAACCCAGATCTCTTGACTGGGGGAGAATGTCTGCATTGTCAGCATTCCGTCCATCATTTGTTTGTTGTAACGCTTTTCGCCCTAAGTGGGATGGGTATTCCCAGACGTGGGACCCGTGCTCACTACGCCACTGGAGTAAAGCTATCCTGGCTGATAGCCAGAAACCGGTCCTAGGATGCTTGATTCCGGTCCAGGGAAGACATGGCTTGGAAGTTCGGGCTGGACTGTTCCCATGAGGCACAGGGTCAAGACTGATTTGCATATGGCCATGTCTAAACTAGGGTGGTGTAGTGGGCAAAAGAACGATGGATTTAACCCAGATCTCTTGACTGGGGGAGAATGTCTGCATTGTCAGCATTCCGTCCATCATTTGTTTGTTGTAACGCTTTTCGCCCTAAGTGGGATGGGTATTCCCAGACGTGAGACCCGTGCTCACTACGCCACTGGAGTCAAGCTATCCTGGCTGATGACGGCTGATAGCCAGAAACCGGTCCTAGGATGCTTGATTCCGGTCCAGGGAAGACATGGCTTGGCAGTTCGGGCTGGACTGTTCCCATGAGGCACAGGGTCAGGACTGATTTGCATATGGCCATGTCTAAACTGGGGTGGCGTAGTGGGCAAAAGAACGATGGATTTAAACCAGATCTCTTGACTGGGGGAGAATGTCTGCATTGTCAGCATTCCGTCCATCATTTGTTTGTCGTAACGCTTTTCGCCCTAAGTGGGATGGGTATTCCCAGACGTGGGACCCGTGCTCACTACGCCACTGGAGTCAAGCTATCCTGGCTGATGACGGCTGATAGCCAGAAACCGGTCCTAGGATGCTTGATTCCGGTCCAGGGAAGACATGGCTTGGCAGTTCGGGCTGGACTGTTCCCATGAGGCACAGGGTCAAGACTGATTTGCATATGGCCATGTCTAAACTGGGGTGGCGTAGTGGGCAAAAGAACGATGGATTTACCTGAGATCTCTTGACTGGGGGAGAATGTCTGCATTGTCAGCATTCCGTCCATCATTTGTTTGTTGTAACGCTTTTCGCCCTAAGTGGGATGGGTATTCCCAGACGTGGGACCCGTGCTCACTACGCCACTGGAGTCAAGCTATCCTGGCTGATGACGGCTGATAGCCAGAAACCGGTCCTAGGATGCTTGATTCCGGTCCATGGAAGACATGGCTTGGCAGTTCGGGCTGGACTGTTCCCATGAGGCACAAGGTCAAGACTGATTTGCATATGGCCATGTCTAAACTGGGGTGGCGTAGTGGGCAAAAGAACAATGGATTTAACCTAGATCTCTTGACTGTGGGAGAATGTCTGCATTGTCAGCATTCCGTCCATCATTTGTTTGTTATAACGCTTTTCGCCCTAAGTGGGATGGGTATTCCCAGACATGGGACCCGTGCTCACTACGCCACTGGAGTCAAGCTATCCTGGCTGATGACGGTTGATAGCCAGAAACAGGTCCTAGGATGCTTGATTCCGGTCCAGGGAAGACATGGCTTGGCAGTTCGGGCTGGACTGTTCCCATGAGGCACAGGGTCAAGACTGATTTGCATATGGCCATGTCTAAACTGGGGTGGCGTAGTGGGCAAAAGAACGATGGATTTAACCTAGATCTCTTGACTGGGGGAGAATGTCTGCATTGTCAGCATTCCGTCCATCATTTGTTTGTTGTAACGCTTTTCGCCCTAAGTGGGATGGGTATTCCCAGACGTGGGACCCGTGCTCACTACGCCACTGGAGTCAAGCTATCCTGGCTGATGACGGCTGATAGCCAGAAACCGGTCCTATGATGCTTGATTCCGGTCCAGGGAAGACATGGCTTGGCAGTTCGGGCTGGACTGTTCCCATGAGGCACAGGGTCAAGACTGATTTGCATATGGCCATGTCTAAACTAGGGTGGCGTAGTGGGCAAAAGAACGATGGATTTAACCCAGATCTCTTGACTGGGGGAGAATGTCTGCATTGTCAGCATTCCGTCCATCATTTGTTTGTTGTAACGCTTTTCGCCCTAAGTGGGATGGGTATTCCCAGATGTGGGACCCGTGCTCACTACGCCACTGGAGTCAAGCTATCCTGGCTGATGACGGCTGATAGCCAGAAACCGGTCCTAGGATGCTTGATTCCGGTCCAGGGAAGACATGGCTTGGCAGTTCGGGCTGGACTGTTCCCATGAGGCACAGGGTCAAGACTGATTTGCATATGGCCATGTCTAAACTGGGGTGGCGTAGTGGGCAAAAGAACGATGGATTTACCTAGATCTCTTGACTGGGGGAGAATGTCTGCATTGTCAGCATTCCGTCCATCATTTGTTTGTTGTAACGCTTTTCGCCCTAAGTGGGATGGGTATTCCCAGACGTGGGACCCATGCTCACTACGCCACTGGAGTCAAGCTATCCTGGCTGATGACGGCTGATAGCCAGAAACCGGTCCTAGGATGCTTGATTCCGGTCCAGGGAAGACATGGCTTGGCAGTTCGGGCTGGACTGTTCCCATGAGGCACAGGGTCAAGACTGATTTGCATATGGCCATGTCTAAATGGGGGTGGCGTAGTGGGCAAAAGAACGATGGATTTAACCTAGATCTCTTGACTGGGGGAGAATGTCTGCATTGTCAGCATTCCGTCCATCATTTGTTTGTTGTAACGCTTTTCACCCTAAGTGGGATGGGTATTCCCAGACGTGGGACCCGTGCTCACTACGCCACTGGAGTCAAGCTATCCTGGCTGATGACGGCTGATAGCCAGAAACTGGTCCTAGGATGCTTGATTCCGGTCCAGGGAAGGCATGTCTTGGCAGTTCGGGCTGGACTGTTCCCATGAGGCACAGGGTCAAGACTGATTTGCATATGGCCATGTCTAAACTGGGGTGGCGTAGTGGGCAAAAGAATGATGGATTTAACCCAGATCTCTTCACTGGGGGAGAATGTCTGCATTGTCAGCATTCCGTCCATCATTTGTTTGTTGTAAGGCTTTTCGCCCTAAATGGGATGGGTACTCCCAGACGTGGGACCCGTGCTCCCTACGCCACTGGAGTCAAGCTATCCTGGCTGATGACGGCTGATAGCCAGAAACCGGTCCTAGGATGCTTGATTCCGGTCCAGGGAAGACATGGCTTGGCAGTTCGGGCCGGACTGTTCCCATGAGGCACAGGGTCAAGACTGATTTGCATATGGCCATGTCTAAACTGGGGTGGTGTAGTGGGCAAAAGAACGATGGATTTAACCCAGATCTCTTGACTGGGGGAGAATGTCTGCATTGTCAGCATTCCGTCCATCATTTGTTTGTTGTAACGCTTTTCGCCCTAAGTGGGATGGGTATTCTCAGACGTGGGACCCGTGCTCACTACGCCACTGGAGTAAAGCTATCCTGGCTGATAGCCAGAAACCGGTCCTAGGATGCTTGATTCCGGTCCAGGGAAGACATGGCTTGGCAGTTCGGGCTGGACTGTTCCCATGAGGCACAGGGTCAAGACTGATTTGCATATGGCCATGTCTAAACTGGGGTGGTGTAGTGGGCAAAAGAACGATGGATTTAACCCAGATCTCTTGACTGGGGGAGAATGTCTGCATTGTCAGCATTCCGTCCATCATTTGTTTGTTGTAACGCTTTTCGCCCTAAGTGGGATGGGTATTCCCAGACGTGAGACCCGTGCTCACTACGCCACTGGAGTCAAGCTATCCTGGCTGATGACGGCTGATAGCCAGAAACCGGTCCTAGGATGCTTGATTCCGGTCCAGGGAAGACATGGCTTGGCAGTTCGGGCTGGACTGTTCCCATGAGGCACAGGGTCAGGACTGATTTGCATATGGCCATGTCTAAACTGGGGTGGCGTAGTGGGCAAAAGAACGATGGATTTAAACCAGATCTCTTGACTGGGGGAGAATGTCTGCATTGTCAGCATTCCGTCCATCATTTGTTTGTCGTAACGCTTTTCGCCCTAAGTGGGATGGGTATTCCCAGACGTGGGACCCGTGCTCACTACGCCACTGGAGTCAAGCTATCCTGGCTGATGACGGCTGATAGCCAGAAACCGGTCCTAGGATGCTTGATTCCGGTCCAGGGAAGACATGGCTTGGCAGTTCGGGCTGGACTGTTCCCATGAGGCACAGGGTCAAGACTGATTTGCATATGTCCATGTCTAAACTGGGGTGACGTAGTGGGCAAAAGAACAATGGATTTAACCCAGATCTCTTGACTGGGGGAGAATATCTGCATTGTCAGAATTCCGTCCATCATTTGTTTGTTGTATCGCTTTTCTCCCTAAGTGGGATGGGTATTCCCAGACGTGGGACCCGTGCTCACTATGCCACTGGAGTCAAGCTATCCTGGCTGATGACGGCTGATAGCCAGAAACCGGTCCTAGGATGCTTGATTCCGGTCCACGGAAGACATGGCTTGGCAGTTCGGGCTGGACTGTTCCCATGAGGCACAGGGTCAAGACTGATTTGCATATGGCCATGTCTAAACTGGGGTGGCGTAGTGGGCAAAAGAACGATGGATTTAACCCAGATCTCTTGACTGGGGAGAATGTCTGCATTGTCAGCATTCCGTCCATCATTTGTTTGTTTTAACGCTTTTCGCCCTAAGTGGGATGGGTATTCCCAGACGTGGGACCCGTGCTCACTACGCCAATGGAGTCAAGCTATTCTGGCTGATGATGGCTGATAGCCAGAAACCGGTCCTAGGATGCTTGATTCCGGTCCAGGGAAGACATGGCTTGGCAGTTCGGGCTGGATTGTTCCCATGAGGCACAGGGTCAAGACTGATTTGCATATGGCCATGTCTAAACTGGGGTGGCGTAGTGGGCAAAAGAACGATGGATTTAACCCAGATCTCTTGACTGGGGGAGAATGTCTGCATTGTCAGCATTCCGTCCATCATTTGTTTGTTGTAACGCTTTTCGCCCTAAGTGGGATGGGTATTCCCAGACGTGGGACCCGTGCTCACTACGCCACTGGAGTAAAGCTATCCTGGCTGATAGCCAGAAACCGGTCCTAGGATGCTTGATTCCGGTCCAGGGAAGACATGGCTTGGCAGTTCGGGCTGGACTGTTCCCATGAGGCACAGGGTCAAGACTGATTTGCATATGGCCATGTCTAAACTGGGGTGGTGTAGTGGGCAAAAGAACGATGGATTTAACCCAGATCTCTTGACTGGGGGAGAATGTCTGCATTGTCAGCATTCCGTCCATCATTTGTTTGTTGTAACGCTTTTCGCCCTAAGTGGGATGGGTATTCCCAGACGTGAGACCCGTGCTCACTACGCCACTGGAGTCAAGCTATCCTGGCTGATGACGGCTGATAGCCAGAAACCGGTCCTAGGATGCTTGATTCCGGTCCAGGGAAGACATGGCTTGGCAGTTCGGGCTGGACTGTTCCCATGAGGCACAGGGTCAGGACTGATTTGCATATGGCCATGTCTAAACTGGGGTGGCGTAGTGGGCAAAAGAACGATGGATTTAAACCAGATCTCTTGACTGGGGGAGAATGTCTGCATTGTCAGCATTCCGTCCATCATTTGTTTGTCGTAACGCTTTTCGCCCTAAGTGGGATGGGTATTCCCAGACGTGGGACCCGTGCTCACTACGCCACTGGAGTCAAGCTATCCTGGCTGATGACGGCTGATAGCCAGAAACCGGTCCTAGGATGCTTGATTCCGGTCCAGGGAAGACATGGCTTGGCAGTTCGGGCTGGACTGTTCCCATGAGGCACAGGGTCAAGACTGATTTGCATATGGCCATGTCTAAACTGGGGTGGCGTAGTGGGCAAAAGAACGATGGATTTACCTGAGATCTCTTGACTGGGGGAGAATGTCTGCATTGTCAGCATTCCGTCCATCATTTGTTTGTTGTAACGCTTTTTGCCCTAAGTGGGATGGGTATTCCCAGACGTGGGACCCGTGCTCACTACGCCACTGGAGTCAAGCTATCCTGGCTGATGACGGCTGATAGCCAGAAACCGGTCCTAGGATGCTTGATTCCGGTCCAGGGAAGACATGGCTTGGCAGTTCGGGCTGGACTGTTCCCATGAGGCACAGGGTCAAGACTGATTTTCATATGGCCATGTCTAAACGGGGGTGGCGTAGTGGGCAAAAGAACGATGGATTTAACCTAGATCTCTTGACTGGGGGAGAATGTCTGCATTGTCAGCATTCCGTCCATCATTTGTTTGTTGTAACGCTTTTCACCCTAAGTGGGATGGGTATTCCCAGACGTGGGACCCGTGCTCACTACGCCACTGGAGTCAAGCTATCCTGGCTGATGACGGCTGATAGCCAGAAACTGGTCCTAGGATGCTTGATTCCGGTCCAGGGAAGGCATGGCTTGGCTTGGCAGTTCGGGCTGGACTGTTCCCATGAGGCACAGGGTCAAGACTGGTTTGCATATGGCCATGTCTAAACTGGGGTGGCGTAGTGGGCAAAAGAATGATGGATTTAACCCAGATCTCTTCACTGGGGGAGAATGTCTGCATTGTCAGCATTCCGTCCATCATTTGTTTGTTGTAACGCTTTTCGCCCTAAATGGGATGGGTATTCCCAGACGTGGGACCCGTGCTCACTACGCCACTGGAGTCAAGCTATCCTGGCTGATGAAGGCTGATAGCCAGAAACCGGTCCTAGGATGCTTGATTCCGGTCCAGGGAAGACATGGCTTGGCAGTTCGGGCTGGACTGTTCCCATGAGGCACAGGGTCAAGACTGATTTGCATATTTCCATTTCTAAACTGGGGTGGCGTAGTGGGCAAAAGAACGATGGATTTAACCCAGATCTCTTGACTGGGGGAGAATGTCTGCATTGTCAGCATTCCGTCCATCATTTGTTTGTTGTAACGCTTTTCGCCCTAAGTGGGATGGGTATTCCCAGACGTGGGACCCGTGCTCCCTACGCCACTGGAGTCAAGCTATCCTGGCTGATGACGGCTGATAGCCAGAAACCGGTCCTAGGATGCTTGATTCCGGTCCAGGGAAGACATGGCTTGGCAGTTCGGGCCGGACTGTTCCCATGAGGCACAGGGTCAAGACTGATTTGCATATGGCCATGTCTAAACTGGGGTGGTGTAGTGGGCAAAAGAACAATGGATTTAACCCAGATCTCTTGACTGGGGGAGAATGTCTGCATTGTCAGCATTCCGTCCATCATTTGTTTGTTGTAACGCTTTTCGCCCTAAGTGGGATGGGTATTCCCAGACGTGGGACCAGTGCTCACTACCCACTGGAGTAAAGCTATCCTGGCTGATAGCCAGAAACCGGTCCTAGGATGCTTGATTCCGGTCCAGGGAAGACATGGCTTGGCAGTTCGGGCTGGACTGTTCCCATGAGGCACAGGGTCAAGACTGATTTGCATATGGCCATGTCTAAACTAGGGTGGTGTAGTGGGCAAAAGAACGATGGATTTAACCCAGATCTCTTGACTGGGGGAGAATGTCTGCATTGTCAGCATTCCGTCCATCATTTGTTTGTTGTAACGCTTTTCGCCCTAAGTGGGATGGGTATTCCCAGACGTGAGACCCGTGCTCACTACGCCACTGGAGTCAAGCTATCCTGGCTGATGACGGCTGATAGCCAGAAACCGGTCCTAGGATGCTTGATTCCGGTCCAGGGAAGACATGGCTTGGCAGTTCGGGCTGGACTGTTCCCATGAGGCACAGGGTCAGGACTGATTTGCATATGGCCATGTCTAAACTGGGGTGGCGTAGTGGGCAAAAGAACGATGGATTTAAACCAGATCTCTTGACTGGGGGAGAATGTCTGCATTGTCAGCATTCCGTCCATCATTTGTTTGTCGTAACGCTTTTCGCCCTAAGTGGGATGGGTATTCCCAGACGTGGGACCCGTGCTCACTACGCCACTGGAGTCAAGCTATCCTGGCTGATGACGGCTGATAGCCAGAAACCGGTCCTAGGATGCTTGATTCCGGTCCAGGGAAGACATGGCTTGGCAGTTCGGGCTGGACTGTTCCCATGAGGCACAGGGTCAAGACTGATTTGCATATGGCCATGTCTAAACTGGGGTGGCGTGGGCAAAAGAACGATGGATTTACCTGAGATCTCTTGACTGGGGGAGAATGTCTGCATTGTCAGCATTCCGTCCATCATTTGTTTGTTGTAACGCTTTTCGCCCTAAGTGGGATGGGTATTCCCAGACGTGGGACCCGTGCTCACTACGCCACTGGAGTCAAGCTATCCTGGCTGATGACGGCTGATAGCCAGAAACCGGTCCTAGGATGCTTGATTCCGGTCCAGGGAAGACATGGCTTGGCAGTTCGGGCTGGACTGTTCCCATGAGGCACAAGGTCAAGACTGATTTGCATATGGCCATGTCTAAACTGGGGTGGCGTAGTGGGCAAAAGAACAATGGATTTAACCTAGATCTCTTGACTGTGGGAGAATGTCTGCATTGTCAGCATTCCGTCCATCATTTGTTTGTTATAACGCTTTTCGCCCTAAGTGGGATGGGTATTCCCAGACATGGGACCCGTGCTCACTATGCCACTGGAGTCAAGCTATCCTGGCTGATGACGGTTGATAGCCAGAAACAGGTCCTAGGATGCTTGATTCCGGTCCAGGGAAGACATGGCTTGGCAGTTCGGGCTGGACTGTTCCCATGAGGCACAGGGTCAAGACTGATTTGCATATGGCCATGTCTAAACTGGGGTGGCGTAGTGGGCAAAAGAACGATGGATTTAACCTAGATCTCTTGACTGGGGGAGAATGTCTGCATTGTCAGCATTCCGTCCATCATTTGTTTGTTGTAACGCTTTTCGCCCTAAGTGGGATGGGTATTCCCAGACGTGGGACCCGTGCTCACTACGCCACTGGAGTCAAGCTATCCTGGCTGATGACGGCTGATAGCCAGAAACCGGTCCTATGATGCTTGATTCCGGTCCAGGGAAGACATGGCTTGGCAGTTCGGGCTGGACTGTTCCCATGAGGCACAGGGTCAAGACTGATTTGCATATGGCCATGTCTAAACTAGGGTGGCGTAGTGGGCAAAAGAACGATGGATTTAACCCAGATCTCTTGACTGGGGGAGAATGTCTGCATTGTCAGCATTCCGTCCATCATTTGTTTGTTGTAACGCTTTTCGCCCTAAGTGGGATGGGTATTCCCAGATGGGGGACCCGTGCTCACTACGCCACTGGAGTCAAGCTATCCTGGCTGATGACGGCTGATAGCCAGAAACCGGTCCTAGGATGCTTGATTCCGGTCCAGGGAAGACATGGCTTGGCAGTTCGGGCTGGACTGTTCCCATGAGGCACAGGGTCAAGACTGATTTGCATATGGCCATGTCTAAACTGGGGTGGCGTAGTGGGCAAAAGAACGATGGATTTACCTAGATCTCTTGACTGGGGGAGAATGTCTGCATTGTCAGCATTCCGTCCATCATTTGTTTGTTGTAACGCTTTTCGCCCTAAGTGGGATGGGTATTCCCAGACGTGGGACCCATGCTCACTACGCCACTGGAGTCAAGCTATCCTGGCTGATGACGGCTGATAGCCAGAAACCGGTCCTAGGATGCTTGATTCCGGTCCAGGGAAGACATGGCTTGGCAGTTCGGGCTGGACTGTTCCCATGAGGCACAGGGTCAAGACTGATTTGCATATGGCCATGTCTAAATGGGGGTGGCGTAGTGGGCAAAAGAACGATGGATTTAACCTAGATCTCTTGACTGGGGGAGAATGTCTGCATTGTCAGCATTCCGTCCATCATTTGTTTGTTGTAACGCTTTTCACCCTAAGTGGGATGGGTATTCCCAGACGTGGGACCCGTGCTCACTACGCCACTGGAGTCAAGCTATCCTGGCTGATGACGGCTGATAGCCAGAAACTGGTCCTAGGATGCTTGATTCCGGTCCAGGGAAGGCATGGCTTGGCAGTTCGGGCTGGACTGTTCCCATGAGGCACAGGGTCAAGACTGATTTGCATATGGCCATGTCTAAACTGGGGTGGCGTAGTGGGCAAGAGAATGATGGATTTAACCCAGATCTCTTCACTGGGGGAGAATGTCTGCATTGTCAGCATTCCGTCCATCATTTGTTTGTTGTAAGGCTTTTCGCCCTAAATGGGATGGGTATTCCCAGACGTGGGACCCGTGCTCACTACGCCACTGGAGTCAAGCTATCCTGGCTGATGACGGCTGATAGCCAGAAACCGGTCCTAGGATGCTTGATTCCGGTCCAGGGAAGACATGGCTTGGCAGTTCGGGCTGGACTGTTCCCATGAGGCACAGGGTCAAGACTGATTTGCATATTTCCATGTCTAAACTGGGGTGGCGTAGTGGGCAAAAGAACGATGGATTTAACCCAGATCTCTTGACTGGGGGAGAATGTCTGCATTGTCAGCATTCCGTCCATCATTTGTTTGTTGTAACGCTTTTCGCCCTAAGTGGGATGGGTATTCCCAGACGTGGGACCCGTGCTCCCTACGCCACTGGAGTCAAGCTATCCTGGCTGATGACGGCTGATAGCCAGAAATCGGTCCTAGGATGCTTGATTCCGGTCCAGGGAAGACATGGCTTGGCAGTTCGGGCCGGACTGTTCCCATGAGGCACAGGGTCAAGACTGATTTGCATATGGCCATGTCTAAACTGGGGTGGTGTAGTGGGCAAAAGAACGATGGATTTAACGCAGATCTCTTGACTGGGGGGGAATGTCTGCATTGTCAGCATTCCGTCCATCATTTGTTTGTTGTAACGCTTTTCGCCCTAAGTGGGATGGGTATTCTCAGACGTGGGACCCGTGCTCACTACGCCACTGGAGTAAAGCTATCCTGGCTGATAGCCAGAAACCGGTCCTAGGATGCTTGATTCCGGTCCAGGGAAGACATGGCTTGGCAGTTCGGGCTGGACTGTTCCCATGAGGCACAGGGTCAAGACTGATTTGCATATGGCCATGTCTAAACTGGGGTGGTGTAGTGGGCAAAAGAACGATGGATTTAACCCAGATCTCTTGACTGGGGGAGAATGTCTGCATTGTCAGCATTCCGTCCATCATTTGTTTGTTGTAACGCTTTTCGCCCTAAGTGGGATGGGTATTCCCAGACGTGAGACCCGTGCTCACTACGCCACTGGAGTCAAGCTATCCTGGCTGATGACGGCTGATAGCCAGAAACCGGTCCTAGGATGCTTGATTCCGGTCCAGGGAAGACATGGCTTGGCAGTTCGGGCTGGACTGTTCCCATGAGGCACAGGGTCAGGACTGATTTGCATATGGCCATGTCTAAACTGGGGTGGCGTAGTGGGCAAAAGAACGATGGATTTAAACCAGATCTCTTGACTGGGGGAGAATGTCTGCATTGTCAGCATTCCGTCCATCATTTGTTTGTTGTAACGCTTTTCGCCCTAAGTGGGATGGGTATTCCCAGACGTGGGACCCGTGCTCCCTACGCCACTGGAGTCAAGCTATCCTGGCTGATGACGGCTGATAGCCAGAAACCGGTCCTAGGATGCTTGATTCCGGTCCAGGGAAGACATGGCTTGGCAGTTCGGGCCGGACTGTTCCCATGAGGCACAGGGTCAAGACTGATCTGCATATGGCCATGTCTAAACTGGGGTGGTGTAGTGGGCAAAAGAACAATGGATTTAACCCAGATCTCTTGACTGGGGGAGAATGTCTGCATTGTCAGCATTCCGTCCATCATTTGTTTGTTGTAACGCTTTTCGCCCTAAGTGGGATGGGTATTCCCAGACGTGGGACCCGTGCTCACTACGCCACTGGAGTAAAGCTATCCTGGCTGATAGCCAGAAACCGGTCCTAGGATGCTTGATTCCGGTCCAGGGAAGACATGGCTTGGCAGTTCGGGCTGGACTGTTCCCATGAGGCACAGGGTCAAGACTGATTTGCATATGGCCATGTCTAAACTAGGGTGGTGTAGTGGGCAAAAGAACGATGGATTTAACCCAGATCTCTTGACTGGGGGAGAATGTCTGCATTGTCAGCATTCCGTCCATCATTTGTTTGTTGTAACGCTTTTCGCCCTAAGTGGGATGGGTATTCCCAGACGTGAGACCCGTGCTCACTACGCCACTGGAGTCAAGCTATCCTGGCTGATGACGGCTGATAGCCAGAAACCGGTCCTAGGATGCTTGATTCCGGTCCAGGGAAGACATGGCTTGGCAGTTCGGGCTGGACTGTTCCCATGAGGCACAGGGTCAGGACTGATTTGCATATGGCCATGTCTAAACTGGGGTGGCGTAGTGGGCAAAAGAACGATGGATTTAAACCAGATATCTTGACTGGGGGAGAATGTCTGCATTGTCAGCATTCCGTCCATCATTTGTTTGTCGTAACGCTTTTCGCCCTAAGTGGGATGGGTATTCCCAGACGTGGGACCCGTGCTCACTACGCCACTGGAGTCACGCTATCCTGGCTGATGACGGCTGATAGCCAGAAACCGGTCCTAGGATGCTTGATTCCGGTCCAGGGAAGACATGGCTTGGCAGTTCGGGCTGGACTGTTCCCATGAGGCACAGGGTCAAGACTGATTTGCATATGGCCATGTCTAAACTGGGGTGGCGTAGTGGGCAAAAGAACGATGGATTTACCTGAGATCTCTTGACTGGGGGAGAATGTCTGCATTGTCAGCATTCCGTCCATCATTTGTTTGTTGTAACGCTTTTCGCCCTAAGTGGGATGGGTATTCCCAGACGTGGGACCCGTGCTCACTACGCCACTGGAGTCAAGCTATCCTGGCTGATGACGGCTGATAGCCAGAAACCGGTCCTAGGATGCTTGATTCCGGTCCAGGGAAGACATGGCTTGGCAGTTCGGGCTGGACTGTTCCCATGAGGCACAAGGTCAAGACTGATTTGCATATGGCCATGTCTAAACTGGGGTGGCGTAGTGGGCAAAAGAACAATGGATTTAACCTAGATCTCTTGACTGTGGGAGAATGTCTGCATTGTCAGCATTCCGTCCATCATTTGTTTGTTATAACGCTTTTCGCCCTAAGTGGGATGGGTATTCCCAGACATGGGACCCGTGCTCACTACGCCACTGGAGTCAAGCTATCCTGGCTGATGACGGTTGATAGCCAGAAACAGGTCCTAGGATGCTTGATTCCGGTCCAGGGAAGACATGGCTTGGCAGTTCGGGCTGGACTGTTCCCATGAGGCACAGGGTCAAGACTGATTTGCATATGGCCATGTCTAAACTGGGGTGGCGTAGTGGGCAAAAGAACGATGGATTTAACCTAGATCTCTTGACTGGGGGAGAATGTCTGCATTGTCAGCATTCCGTCTATCATTTGTTTGTTGTAACGCTTTTCGCCCTAAGTGGGATGGGTATTCCCAGACGTGGGACCCGTGCTCACTACGCCACTGGAGTCAAGCTATCCTGGCTGATGACGGCTGATAGCCAGAAACCGGTCCTATGATGCTTGATTCCGGTCCAGGGAAGACATGGCTTGGCAGTTCGGGCTGGACTGTTCCCATGAGGCACAGGGTCAAGACTGATTTGCATATGGCCATGTCTAAACTAGGGTGGCGTAGTGGGCAAAAGAACGATGGATTTAACCCAGATCTCTTGACTGGGGGAGAATGTCTGCATTGTCAGCATTCCGTCCATCATTTGTTTGTTGTAACGCTTTTCGCCCTAAGTGGGATGGGTATTCCCAGATGTGGGACCCGTGCTCACTACGCCACTGGAGTCAAGCTATCCTGGCTGATGACGGCTGATAGCCAGAAACCGGTCCTAGGATGCTTGATTCCGGTCCAGGGAAGACATGGCTTGGCAGTTCGGGCTGGACTGTTCCCATGAGGCACAGGGTCAAGACTGATTTACATATGGCCATGTCTAAACTGGGGTGGCGTAGTGGGCAAAAGAACGATGGATTTACCTAGATCTCTTGACTGGGGGAGAATGTCTGCATTGTCAGCATTCCGTCCATCATTTGTTTGTTGTAACGCTTTTCGCCCTAAGTGGGATGGGTATTCCCAGACGTGGGACCCATGCTCACTACGCCACTGGGGTCAAGCTATCCTGGCTGATGACGGCTGATAGCCAGAAACCGGTCCTAGGATGCTTGATTCCGGTCCAGGGAAGACATGGCTTGGCAGTTCGGGCTGGACTGTTCCCATGAGGCACAGGGTCAAGACTGATTTGCATATGGCCATGTCTAAATGGGGGTGGCGTAGTGGGCAAAAGAACGATGGATTTAACCTAGATCTCTTGACTGGGGGAGAATGTCTGCATTGTCAGCATTCCGTCCATCATTTGTTTGTTGTAACGCTTTTCGCCCTAAGTGGGATGGGTATTCCCAGACGTGGGACCCGTGCTCACTACGCCACTGGAGTCAAGCTATCCTGGCTGATGACGGCTGATAGCCAGAAACCGGTCCTATGATGCTTGATTCCGGTCCAGGGAAGACATGGCTTGGCAGTTCGGGCTGGACTGTTCCCATGAGGCACAGGGTCAAGACTGATTTGCATATGGCCATGTCTAAACTAGGGTGGCGTAGTGGGCAAAAGAACGATGGATTTAACCCAGATCTCTTGACTGGGGGAGAATGTCTGCATTGTCAGCATTCCGTCCATCATTTGTTTGTTGTAACGCTTTTCGCCCTAAGTGGGATGGGTATTCCCAGATGTGGGACCCGTGCTCACTACGCCACTGGAGTCAAGCTATCCTGGCTGATGACGGCTGATAGCCAGAAACCGGTCCTAGGATGCTTGATTCCGGTCCAGGGAAGACATGGCTTGGCAGTTCGGGCTGGACTGTTCCCATGAGGCACAGGGTCAAGACTGATTTACATATGGCCATGTCTAAACTGGGGTGGCGTAGTGGGCAAAAGAACGATGGATTTACCTAGATCTCTTGACTGGGGGAGAATGTCTGCATTGTCAGCATTCCGTCCATCATTTGTTTGTTGTAACGCTTTTCGCCCTAAGTGGGATGGGTATTCCCAGACGTGGGACCCATGCTCACTACGCCACTGGAGTCAAGCTATCCTGGCTGATGACGGCTGATAGCCAGAAACCGGTCCTAGGATGCTTGATTCCGGTCCAGGGAAGACATGGCTTGGCAGTTCGGGCTGGACTGTTCCCATGAGGCACAGGGTCAAGACTGATTTGCATATGGCCATGTCTAAATGGGGGTGGCGTAGTGGGCAAAAGAACAATGGATTTAACCTAGATCTCTTGACTGGGGGAGAATGTCTGCATTGTCAGCATTCCGTCCATCATTTGTTTGTTGTAACGCTTTTCACCCTAAGTGGGATGGGTATTCCCAGACGTGGGACCCGTGCTCACTACGCCACTGGAGTCAAGCTATCCTGGCTGATGACGGCTGATAGCCAGAAACTGGTCCTAGGATGCTTGATTCCGGTCCAGGGAAGGCATGGCTTGGCAGTTCGGGCTGGACTGTTCCCATGAGGCACAGGGTCAAGACTGATTTGCATATTTCCATGTCTAAACTGGGGTGGCGTAGTGGGCAAAAGAACGATGGATTTAACCCAGATCTCTTGACTGGGGGAGAATGTCTGCATTGTCAGCATTCCGTCCATCATTTGTTTGTTGTAACGCTTTTCGCCCTAAGTGGGATGGGTATTCCCAGACGTGGGACCCGTGCTCCCTACGCCACTGGAGTCAAGCTATCCTGGCTGATGACGGCTGATAGCCAGAAATCGGTCCTAGGATGCTTGATTCCGGTCCAGGGAAGACATGGCTTGGCAGTTCGGGCCGGACTGTTCCCATGAGGCACAGGGTCAAGACTGATTTGCATATGGCCATGTCTAAACTGGGGTGGTGTAGTGGGCAAAAGAACGATGGATTTAACCCAGATCTCTTGACTGGGGGAGAATGTCTGCATTGTCAGCATTCCGTCCATCATTTGTTTGTTGTAACGCTTTTCGCCCTAAGTGGGATAGGTATTCTCAGACGTGGGACCCGTGCTCACTACGCCACTGGAGTAAAGCTATCCTGGCTGATAGCCAGAAACCGGTCCTAGGATGCTTGATTCCGGTCCAGGGAAGACATGGCTTGGCAGTTCGGGCTGGACTGTTCCCATGAGGCACAGGGTCAAGACTGATTTGCATATGGCCATGTCTAAACTGGGGTGGTGTAGTGGGCAAAAGAACGATGGATTTAACCCAGATCTCTTGACTGGGGGAGAATGTCTGCATTGTCAGCATTCCGTCCATCATTTGTTTGTTGTAACGCTTTTCGCCCTAAGTGGGATGGGTATTCCCAGACGTGAGACCCGTGCTCACTACGCCACTGGAGTCAAGCTATCCTGGCTGATGACGGCTGATAGCCAGAAACCGGTCCTAGGATGCTTGATTCCGGTCCAGGGAAGACATGGCTTGGCAGTTCGGGCTGGACTGTTCCCATGAGGCACAGGGTCAGGACTGATTTGCATATGGCCATGTCTAAACTGGGGTGGCGTAGTGGGCAAAAGAACGATGGATTTAAACCAGATCTCTTGACTGGGGGAGAATGTCTGCATTGTCAGCATTCCGTCCATCATTTGTTTGTCGTAACGCTTTTCGCCCTAAGTGGGATGGGTATTCCCAGACGTGGGACCCGTGCTCACTACGCCACTGGAGTCAAGCTATCCTGGCTGATGACGGCTGATAGCCAGAAACCGGTCCTAGGATGCTTGATTCCGGTCCAGGGAAGACATGGCTTGGCAGTTCGGGCTGGACTGTTCCCATGAGGCACAGGGTCAAGACTGATTTGCATATGTCCATGTCTAAACTGGGGTGACGTAGTGGGCAAAAGAACAATGGATTTAACCCAGATCTCTTGACTGGGGGAGAATATCTGCATTGTCAGAATTCCGTCCATCATTTGTTTGTTGTATCGCTTTTCTCCCTAAGTGGGATGGGTATTCCCAGACGTGGGACCCGTGCTCACTATGCCACTGGAGTCAAGCTATCCTGGCTGATGACGGCTGATAGCCAGAAACCGGTCCTAGGATGCTTGATTCCGGTCCACGGAAGACATGGCTTGGCAGTTCGGGCTGGACTGTTCCCATGAGGCACAGGGTCAAGACTGATTTGCATATGGCCATGTCTAAACTGGGGTGGCGTAGTGGGCAAAAGAACGATGGATTTAACCCAGATCTCTTGACTGGGGAGAATGTCTGCATTGTCAGCATTCCGTCCATCATTTGTTTGTTTTAACGCTTTTCGCCCTAAGTGGGATGGGTATTCCCAGACGTGGGACCCGTGCTCACTACGCCAATGGAGTCAAGCTATTCTGGCTGATGATGGCTGATAGCCAGAAACCGGTCCTAGGATGCTTGATTCCGGTCCAGGGAAGACATGGCTTGGCAGTTCGGGCTGGATTGTTCCCATGAGGCACAGGGTCAAGACTGATTTGCATATGGCCATGTCTAAACTGGGGTGGCGTAGTGGGCAAAAGAACGATGGATTTAACCCAGATCTCTTGACTGGGGGAGAATGTCTGCATTGTCAGCATTCCGTCCATCATTTGTTTGTTGTAACGCTTTTCGCCCTAAGTGGGATGGGTATTCCCAGACGTGGGACCCGTGCTCACTACGCCACTGGAGTAAAGCTATCCTGGCTGATAGCCAGAAACCGGTCCTAGGATGCTTGATTCCGGTCCAGGGAAGACATGGCTTGGCAGTTCGGGCTGGACTGTTCCCATGAGGCACAGGGTCAAGACTGATTTGCATATGGCCATGTCTAAACTGGGGTGGTGTAGTGGGCAAAAGAACGATGGATTTAACCCAGATCTCTTGACTGGGGGAGAATGTCTGCATTGTCAGCATTCCGTCCATCATTTGTTTGTTGTAACGCTTTTCGCCCTAAGTGGGATGGGTATTCCCAGACGTGAGACCCGTGCTCACTACGCCACTGGAGTCAAGCTATCCTGGCTGATGACGGCTGATAGCCAGAAACCGGTCCTAGGATGCTTGATTCCGGTCCAGGGAAGACATGGCTTGGCAGTTCGGGCTGGACTGTTCCCATGAGGCACAGGGTCAGGACTGATTTGCATATGGCCATGTCTAAACTGGGGTGGCGTAGTGGGCAAAAGAACGATGGATTTAAACCAGATCTCTTGACTGGGGGAGAATGTCTGCATTGTCAGCATTCCGTCCATCATTTGTTTGTCGTAACGCTTTTCGCCCTAAGTGGGATGGGTATTCCCAGACGTGGGACCCGTGCTCACTACGCCACTGGAGTCAAGCTATCCTGGCTGATGACGGCTGATAGCCAGAAACCGGTCCTAGGATGCTTGATTCCGGTCCAGGGAAGACATGGCTTGGCAGTTCGGGCTGGACTGTTCCCATGAGGCACAGGGTCAAGACTGATTTGCATATGGCCATGTCTAAACTGGGGTGGCGTAGTGGGCAAAAGAACGATGGATTTACCTGAGATCTCTTGACTGGGGGAGAATGTCTGCATTGTCAGCATTCCGTCCATCATTTGTTTGTTGTAACGCTTTTCGCCCTAAGTGGGATGGGTATTCCCAGACGTGGGACCCGTGCTCACTACGCCACTGGAGTCAAGCTATCCTGGCTGATGACGGCTGATAGCCAGAAACCGGTCCTAGGATGCTTGATTCCGGTCCAGGGAAGACATGGCTTGGCAGTTCGGGCTGGACTGTTCCCATGAGGCACAGGGTCAAGACTGATTTTCATATGGCCATGTCTAAACGGGGGTGGCGTAGTGGGCAAAAGAACGATGGATTTAACCTAGATCTCTTGACTGGGGGAGAATGTCTGCATTGTCAGCATTCCGTCCATCATTTGTTTGTTGTAACGCTTTTCACCCTAAGTGGGATGGGTATTCCCAGACGTGGGACCCGTGCTCACTACGCCACTGGAGTCAAGCTATCCTGGCTGATGACGGCTGATAGCCAGAAACTGGTCCTAGGATGCTTGATTCCGGTCCAGGGAAGGCATGGCTTGGCTTGGCAGTTCGGGCTGGACTGTTCCCATGAGGCACAGGGTCAAGACTGGTTTGCATATGGCCATGTCTAAACTGGGGTGGCGTAGTGGGCAAAAGAATGATGGATTTAACCCAGATCTCTTCACTGGGGGAGAATGTCTGCATTGTCAGCATTCCGTCCATCATTTGTTTGTTGTAACGCTTTTCGCCCTAAATGGGATGGGTATTCCCAGACGTGGGACCCGTGCTCACTACGCCACTGGAGTCAAGCTATCCTGGCTGATGACGGCTGATAGCCAGAAACCGGTCCTAGGATGCTTGATTCCGGTCCAGGGAAGACATGGCTTGGCAGTTCGGGCTGGACTGTTCCCATGAGGCACAGGGTAAAGACTGATTTGCATATTTCCATGTCTAAACTGGGGTGGCGTAGTGGGCAAAAGAACGATGGATTTAACCCAGATCTCTTGCCTGGGGGAGAATGTCTGCATTGTCAGCATTCCGTCCATCATTTGTTTGTTGTAACGCTTTTCGCCCTAAGTGGGATGGGTATTCCCAGACGTGGGACCCGTGCTCACTACGCCACTGGAGTCAAGCTATCCTGGCTGATAGCCAGAAACCGGTCCTAGGATGCTTGATTCCGGTCCAGGGAAGACATGGCTTGGAAGTTCGGGCTGGACTGTTCCCATGAGGCACAGGGTCAAGACTGATTTGCATATGGCCATGTCTAAACTAGGGTGGTGTAGTGGGCAAAAGAACGATGGATTTAACCCAGATCTCTTGACTGGGGGAGAATGTCTGCATTGTCAGCATTCCGTCCATCATTTGTTTGTTGTAACGCTTTTCGCCCTAAGTGGGATGGGTATTCCCAGACGTGAGACCCGTGCTCACTACGCCACTGGAGTCAAGCTATCCTGGCTGATGACGGCTGATAGCCAGAAACCGGTCCTAGGATGCTTGATTCCGGTCCAGGGAAGACATGGCTTGGCAGTTCGGGCTGGACTGTTCCCATGAGGCACAGGGTCAGGACTGATTTGCATATGGCCATGTCTAAACTGGGGTGGCGTAGTGGGCAAAAGAACGATGGATTTAAACCAGATCTCTTGACTGGGGGAGAATGTCTGCATTGTCAGCATTCCGTCCATCATTTGTTTGTCGTAACGCTTTTCGCCCTAAGTGGGATGGGTATTCCCAGACGTGGGACCCGTGCTCACTACGCCACTGGAGTCAAGCTATCCTGGCTGATGACGGCTGATAGCCAGAAACCGGTCCTAGGATGCTTGATTCCGGTCCAGGGAAGACATGGCTTGGCAGTTCGGGCTGGACTGTTCCCATGAGGCACAGGGTCAAGACTGATTTGCATATGGCCATGTCTAAACTGGGGTGGCGTAGTGGGCAAAAGAACGATGGATTTACCTAAGATCTCTTGACTGGGGGAGAATGTCTGCATTGTCAGCATTCCGTCCATCATTTGTTTGTTGTAACGCTTTTTGCCCTAAGTGGGATGGGTATTCCCAGACGTGGGACCCGTGCTCACTACGCCACTGGAGTCAAGCTATCCTGGCTGATGACGGCTGATAGCCAGAAACCGGTCCTAGGATGCTTGATTCCGGTCCAGGGAAGACATGGCTTGGCAGTTCGGGCTGGACTGTTCCCATGAGGCACAAGGTCAAGACTGATTTGCATATGGCCATGTCTAAACTGGGGTGGCGTAGTGGGCAAAAGAACAATGGATTTAACCTAGATCTCTTGACTGTGGGAGAATGTCTGCATTGTCAGCATTCCGTCCATCATTTGTTTGTTATAACGCTTTTCGCCCTAAGTGGGATGGGTATTCCCAGACATGGGACCCGTGCTCACTATGCCACTGGAGTCAAGCTATCCTGGCTGATGACGGTTGATAGCCAGAAACAGGTCCTAGGATGCTTGATTCCGGTCCAGGGAAGACATGGCTTGGCAGTTCGGGCTGGACTGTTCCCATGAGGCACAGGGTCAAGACTGATTTGCATATGGCCATGTCTAAACTGGGGTGGCGTAGTGGGCAAAAGAACGATGGATTTAACCTAGATCTCTTGACTGGGGGAGAATGTCTGCATTGTCAGCATTCCGTCCATCATTTGTTTGTTGTAACGCTTTTCGCCCTAAGTGGGATGGGTATTCCCAGACGTGGGACCCGTGCTCACTACGCCACTGGAGTCAAGCTATCCTGGCTGATGACGGCTGATAGCCAGAAACCGGTCCTATGATGCTTGATTCCGGTCCAGGGAAGACATGGCTTGGCAGTTCGGGCTGGACTGTTCCCATGAGGCACAGGGTCAAGACTGATTTGCATATGGCCATGTCTAAACTAGGGTGGCGTAGTGGGCAAAAGAACGATGGATTTAACCCAGATCTCTTGACTGGGGGAGAATGTCTGCATTGTCAGCATTCCGTCCATCATTTGTTTGTTGTAACGCTTTTCGCCCTAAGTGGGATGGGTATTCCCAGATGGGGGACCCGTGCTCACTACGCCACTGGAGTCAAGCTATCCTGGCTGATGACGGCTGATAGCCAGAAACCGGTCCTAGGATGCTTGATTCCGGTCCAGGGAAGACATGGCTTGGCAGTTCGGGCTGGACTGTTCCCATGAGGCACAGGGTCAAGACTGATTTGCATATGGCCATGTCTAAACTGGGGTGGCGTAGTGGGCAAAAGAACGATGGATTTACCTAGATCTCTTGACTGGGGGAGAATGTCTGCATTGTCAGCATTCCGTCCATCATTTGTTTGTTGTAACGCTTTTCGCCCTAAGTGGGATGGGTATTCCCAGACGTGGGACCCATGCTCACTACGCCACTGGAGTCAAGCTATCCTGGCTGATGACGGCTGATAGCCAGAAACCGGTCCTAGGATGCTTGATTCCGGTCCAGGGAAGACATGGCTTGGCAGTTCGGGCTGGACTGTTCCCATGAGGCACAGGGTCAAGACTGATTTGCATATGGCCATGTCTAAATGGGGGTGGCGTAGTGGGCAAAAGAACGATGGATTTAACCTAGATCTCTTGACTGGGGGAGAATGTCTGCATTGTCAGCATTCCGTCCATCATTTGTTTGTTGTAACGCTTTTCACCCTAAGTGGGATGGGTATTCCCAGACGTGGGACCCGTGCTCACTACGCCACTGGAGTCAAGCTATCCTGGCTGATGACGGCTGATAGCCAGAAACTGGTCCTAGGATGCTTGATTCCGGTCCAGGGAAGGCATGGCTTGGCAGTTCGGGCTGGACTGTTCCCATGAGGCACAGGGTCAAGACTGATTTGCATATGGCCATGTCTAAACTGGGGTGGCGTAGTGGGCAAGAGAATGATGGATTTAACCCAGATCTCTTCACTGGGGGAGAATGTCTGCATTGTCAGCATTCCGTCCATCATTTGTTTGTTGTAAGGCTTTTCGCCCTAAATGGGATGGGTATTCCCAGACGTGGGACCCGTGCTCACTACGCCACTGGAGTCAAGCTATCCTGGCTGATGACGGCTGATAGCCAGAAACCGGTCCTAGGATGCTTGATTCCGGTCCAGGGAAGACATGGCTTGGCAGTTCGGGCTGGACTGTTCCCATGAGGCACAGGGTCAAGACTGATTTGCATATTTCCATGTCTAAACTGGGGTGGCGTAGTGGGCAAAAGAACGATGGATTTAACCCAGATCTCTTGACTGGGGGAGAATGTCTGCATTGTCAGCATTCCGTCCATCATTTGTTTGTTGTAACGCTTTTCGCCCTAAGTGGGATGGGTATTCCCAGACGTGGGACCCGTGCTCCCTACGCCACTGGAGTCAAGCTATCCTGGCTGATGACGGCTGATAGCCAGAAATCGGTCCTAGGATGCTTGATTCCGGTCCAGGGAAGACATGGCTTGGCAGTTCGGGCCGGACTGTTCCCATGAGGCACAGGGTCAAGACTGATTTGCATATGGCCATGTCTAAACTGGGGTGGTGTAGTGGGCAAAAGAACGATGGATTTAACGCAGATCTCTTGACTGGGGGGGAATGTCTGCATTGTCAGCATTCCGTCCATCATTTGTTTGTTGTAACGCTTTTCGCCCTAAGTGGGATGGGTATTCTCAGACGTGGGACCCGTGCTCACTACGCCACTGGAGTAAAGCTATCCTGGCTGATAGCCAGAAACCGGTCCTAGGATGCTTGATTCCGGTCCAGGGAAGACATGGCTTGGCAGTTCGGGCTGGACTGTTCCCATGAGGCACAGGGTCAAGACTGATTTGCATATGGCCATGTCTAAACTGGGGTGGTGTAGTGGGCAAAAGAACGATGGATTTAACCCAGATCTCTTGACTGGGGGAGAATGTCTGCATTGTCAGCATTCCGTCCATCATTTGTTTGTTGTAACGCTTTTCGCCCTAAGTGGGATGGGTATTCCCAGACGTGAGACCCGTGCTCACTATGCCACTGGAGTCAAGCTATCCTGGCTGATGACGGCTGATAGCCAGAAACCGGTCCTAGGATGCTTGATTCCGGTCCAGGGAAGACATGGCTTGGCAGTTCGGGCTGGACTGTTCCCATGAGGCACAGGGTCAGGACTGATTTGCATATGGCCATGTCTAAACTGGGGTGGCGTAGTGGGCAAAAGAACGATGGATTTAAACCAGATCTCTTGACTGGGGGAGAATGTCTGCATTGTCAGCATTCCGTCCATCATTTGTTTGTTGTAACGCTTTTCGCCCTAAGTGGGATGGGTATTCCCAGACGTGGGACCCGTGCTCCCTACGCCACTGGAGTCAAGCTATCCTGGCTGATGACGGCTGATAGCCAGAAACCGGTCCTAGGATGCTTGATTCCGGTCCAGGGAAGACATGGCTTGGCAGTTCGGGCCGGACTGTTCCCATGAGGCACAGGGTCAAGACTGATTTGCATATGGCCATGTCTAAACTGGGGTGGTGTAGTGGGCAAAAGAACAATGGATTTAACCCAGATCTCTTGACTGGGGGAGAATGTCTGCATTGTCAGCATTCCGTCCATCATTTGTTTGTTGTAACGCTTTTCGCCCTAAGTGGGATGGGTATTCCCAGACGTGGGACCCGTGCTCACTACGCCACTGGAGTAAAGCTATCCTGGCTGATAGCCAGAAACCGGTCCTAGGATGCTTGATTCCGGTCCAGGGAAGACATGGCTTGGCAGTTCGGGCTGGACTGTTCCCATGAGGCACAGGGTCAAGACTGATTTGCATATGGCCATGTCTAAACTAGGGTGGTGTAGTGGGCAAAAGAACGATGGATTTAACCCAGATCTCTTGACTGGGGGAGAATGTCTGCATTGTCAGCATTCCGTCCATCATTTGTTTGTTGTAACGCTTTTCGCCCTAAGTGGGATGGGTATTCCCAGACGTGAGACCCGTGCTCACTACGCCACTGGAGTCAAGCTATCCTGGCTGATGACGGCTGATAGCCAGAAACCGGTCCTAGGATGCTTGATTCCGGTCCAGGGAAGACATGGCTTGGCAGTTCGGGCTGGACTGTTCCCATGAGGCACAGGGTCAGGACTGATTTGCATATGGCCATGTCTAAACTGGGGTGGCGTAGTGGGCAAAAGAACGATGGATTTAAACCAGATATCTTGACTGGGGGAGAATGTCTGCATTGTCAGCATTCCGTCCATCATTTGTTTGTCGTAACGCTTTTCGCCCTAAGTGGGATGGGTATTCCCAGACGTGGGACCCGTGCTCACTACGCCACTGGAGTCACGCTATCCTGGCTGATGACGGCTGATAGCCAGAAACCGGTCCTAGGATGCTTGATTCCGGTCCAGGGAAGACATGGCTTGGCAGTTCGGGCTGGACTGTTCCCATGAGGCACAGGGTCAAGACTGATTTGCATATGGCCATGTCTAAACTGGGGTGGCGTAGTGGGCAAAAGAACGATGGATTTACCTGAGATCTCTTGACTGGGGGAGAATGTCTGCATTGTCAGCATTCCGTCCATCATTTGTTTGTTGTAACGCTTTTCGCCCTAAGTGGGATGGGTATTCCCAGACGTGGGACCCGTGCTCACTACGCCACTGGAGTCAAGCTATCCTGGCTGATGACGGCTGATAGCCAGAAACCGGTCCTAGGATGCTTGATTCCGGTCCAGGGAAGACATGGCTTGGCAGTTCGGGCTGGACTGTTCCCATGAGGCACAAGGTCAAGACTGATTTGCATATGGCCATGTCTAAACTGGGGTGGCGTAGTGGGCAAAAGAACAATGGATTTAACCTAGATCTCTTGACTGTGGGAGAATGACTGCATTGTCAGCATTCCGTCCATCATTTGTTTGTTATAACGCTTTTCGCCCTAAGTGGGATGGGTATTCCCAGACATGGGACCCGTGCTCACTACGCCACTGGAGTCAAGCTATCCTGGCTGATGACGGTTGATAGCCAGAAACAGGTCCTAGGATGCTTGATTCCGGTCCAGGGAAGACATGGCTTGGCAGTTCGGGCTGGACTGTTCCCATGAGGCACAGGGTCAAGACTGATTTGCATATGGCCATGTCTAAACTGGGGTGGCGTAGTGGGCAAAAGAACGATGGATTTAACCTAGATCTCTTCACTGGGGGAGAATGTCTGCATTGTCAGCATTCCGTCCATCATTTGTTTGTTGTAAGGCTTTTCGCCCTAAATGGGATGGGTATTCCCAGACGTGGGACCCGTGCTCACTACGCCACTGGAGTCAAGCTATCCTGGCTGATGACGGCTGATAGCCAGAAACCGGTCCTAGGATGCTTGATTCCGGTCCAGGGAAGACATGGCTTGGCAGTTCGGGCTGGACTGTTCCCATGAGGCACAGGGTCAAGACTGATTTGCATATTTCCATGTCTAAACTGGGGTGGCGTAGTGGGCAAAAGAACGATGGATTTAACCCAGATCTCTTGACTGGGGGAGAATGTCTGCATTGTCAGCATTCCGTCCATCATTTGTTTGTTGTAACGCTTTTCGCCCTAAGTGGGATGGGTATTCCCAGACGTGGGACCCGTGCTCCCTACGCCACTGGAGTCAAGCTATCCTGGCTGATGACGGCTGATAGCCAGAAATCGGTCCTAGGATGCTTGATTCCGGTCCAGGGAAGACATGGCTTGGCAGTTCGGGCCGGACTGTTCCCATGAGGCACAGGGTCAAGACTGATTTGCATATGGCCATGTCTAAACTGGGGTGGTGTAGTGGGCAAAAGAACGATGGATTTAACGCAGATCTCTTGACTGGGGGGGAATGTCTGCATTGTCAGCATTCCGTCCATCATTTGTTTGTTGTAACGCTTTTCGCCCTAAGTGGGATGGGTATTCTCAGACGTGGGACCCGTGCTCACTACGCCACTGGAGTAAAGCTATCCTGGCTGATAGCCAGAAACCGGTCCTAGGATGCTTGATTCCGGTCCAGGGAAGACATGGCTTGGCAGTTCGGGCTGGACTGTTCCCATGAGGCACAGGGTCAAGACTGATTTGCATATGGCCATGTCTAAACTGGGGTGGTGTAGTGGGCAAAAGAACGATGGATTTAACCCAGATCTCTTGACTGGGGGAGAATGTCTGCATTGTCAGCATTCCGTCCATCATTTGTTTGTTGTAACGCTTTTCGCCCTAAGTGGGATGGGTATTCCCAGACGTGAGACCCGTGCTCACTACGCCACTGGAGTCAAGCTATCCTGGCCGATGACGGCTGATAGCCAGAAACCGGTCCTAGGATGCTTGATTCCGGTCCAGGGAAGACATGGCTTGGCAGTTCGGGCTGGACTGTTCCCATGAGGCACAGGGTCAGGACTGATTTGCATATGGCCATGTCTAAACTGGGGTGGCGTAGTGGGCAAAAGAACGATGGATTTAAACCAGATCTCTTGACTGGGGGAGAATGTCTGCATTGTCAGCATTCCGTCCATCATTTGTTTGTTGTAACGCTTTTCGCCCTAAGTGGGATGGGTATTCCCAGACGTGGGACCCGTGCTCCCTACGCCACTGGAGTCAAGCTATCCTGGCTGATGACGGCTGATAGCCAGAAACCGGTCCTAGGATGCTTGATTCCGGTCCAGGGAAGACATGGCTTGGCAGTTCGGGCCGGACTGTTCCCATGAGGCACAGGGTCAAGACTGATTTGCATATGGCCATGTCTAAACTGGGGTGGTGTAGTGGGCAAAAGAACAATGGATTTAACCCAGATCTCTTGACTGGGGGAGAATGTCTGCATTGTCAGCATTCCGTCCATCATTTGTTTGTTGTAACGCTTTTCGCCCTAAGTGGGATGGGTATTCCCAGACGTGGGACCCGTGCTCACTACGCCACTGGAGTAAAGCTATCCTGGCTGATAGCCAGAAACCGGTCCTAGGATGCTTGATTCCGGTCCAGGGAAGACATGGCTTGGCAGTTCGGGCTGGACTGTTCCCATGAGGCACAGGGTCAAGACTGATTTGCATATGGCCATGTCTAAACTAGGGTGGTGTAGTGGGCAAAAGAACGATGGATTTAACCCAGATCTCTTGACTGGGGGAGAATGTCTGCATTGTCAGCATTCCGTCCATCATTTGTTTGTTGTAACGCTTTTCGCCCTAAGTGGGATGGGTATTCCCAGACGTGAGACCCGTGCTCACTACGCCACTGGAGTCAAGCTATCCTGGCTGATGACGGCTGATAGCCAGAAACCGGTCCTAGGATGCTTGATTCCGGTCCAGGGAAGACATGGCTTGGCAGTTCGGGCTGGACTGTTCCCATGAGGCACAGGGTCAGGACTGATTTGCATATGGCCATGTCTAAACTGGGGTGGCGTAGTGGGCAAAAGAACGATGGATTTAAACCAGATATCTTGACTGGGGGAGAATGTCTGCATTGTCAGCATTCCGTCCATCATTTGTTTGTCGTAACGCTTTTCGCCCTAAGTGGGATGGGTATTCCCAGACGTGGGACCCGTGCTCACTACGCCACTGGAGTCACGCTATCCTGGCTGATGACGGCTGATAGCCAGAAACCGGTCCTAGGATGCTTGATTCCGGTCCAGGGAAGACATGGCTTGGCAGTTCGGGCTGGACTGTTCCCATGAGGCACAGGGTCAAGACTGATTTGCATATGGCCATGTCTAAACTGGGGTGGCGTAGTGGGCAAAAGAACGATGGATTTACCTGAGATCTCTTGACTGGGGGAGAATGTCTGCATTGTCAGCATTCCGTCCATCATTTGTTTGTTGTAACGCTTTTCGCCCTAAGTGGGATGGGTATTCCCAGACGTGGGACCCGTGCTCACTACGCCACTGGAGTCAAGCTATCCTGGCTGATGACGGCTGATAGCCAGAAACCGGTCCTAGGATGCTTGATTCCGGTCCAGGGAAGACATGGCTTGGCAGTTCGGGCTGGACTGTTCCCATGAGGCACAAGGTCAAGACTGATTTGCATATGGCCATGTCTAAACTGGGGTGGCGTAGTGGGCAAAAGAACAATGGATTTAACCTAGATCTCTTGACTGTGGGAGAATGTCTGCATTGTCAGCATTCCGTCCATCATTTGTTTGTTATAACGCTTTTCGCCCTAAGTGGGATGGGTATTCCCAGACATGGGACCCGTGCTCACTACGCCACTGGAGTCAAGCTATCCTGGCTGATGACGGTTGATAGCCAGAAACAGGTCCTAGGATGCTTGATTCCGGTCCAGGGAAGACATGGCTTGGCAGTTCGGGCTGGACTGTTCCCATGAGGCACAGGGTCAAGACTGATTTGCATATGGCCATGTCTAAACTGGGGTGGCGTAGTGGGCAAAAGAACGATGGATTTAACCTAGATCTCTTGACTGGGGGAGAATGTCTGCATTGTCAGCATTCCGTCCATCATTTGTTTGTTGTAACGCTTTTCGCCCTAAGTGGGATGGGTATTCCCAGACGTGGGACCCGTGCTCACTACGCCACTGGAGTCAAGCTATCCTGGCTGATGACGGCTGATAGCCAGAAACCGGTCCTAGGATGCTTGATTCCGGTCCAGGGAAGACATGGCTTGGCAGTTCGGGCTGGACTGTTCCCATGAGGCACAGGGTCAAGACTGATTTGCATATGGCCATGTCTAAATGGGGGTGGCGTAGTGGGCAAAAGAACGATGGATTTAACCTAGATCTCTTGACTGGGGGAGAATGTCTGCATTGTCAGCATTCCGTCCATCATTTGTTTGTTGTAACGCTTTTCGCCCTAAGTGGGATGGGTATTCCCAGACGTGGGACCCGTGCTCACTACGCCACTGGAGTCAAGCTATCCTGGCTGATGACGGCTGATAGCCAGAAACCGGTCCTATGATGCTTGATTCCGGTCCAGGGAAGACATGGCTTGGCAGTTCGGGCTGGACTGTTCCCATGAGGCACAGGGTCAAGACTGATTTGCATATGGCCATGTCTAAACTAGGGTGGCGTAGTGGGCAAAAGAACGATGGATTTACCTAGATCTCTTGACTGGGGGAGAATGTCTGCATTGTCAGCATTCCGTCCATCATTTGTTTGTTGTAACGCTTTTCGCCCTAAGTGGGATGGGTATTCCCAGATGTGGGACCCATGCTCACTACGCCACTGGAGTCAAGCTATCCTGGCTGATGACGGCTGATAGCCAGAAACCGGTCCTAGGATGCTTGATTCCTGTCCAGGGAAGACATGGCTTGGCAGTTCGGGCTGGACTGTTCCCATGAGGCACAGGGTCAAGACTGATTTGCATATGGCCATGTCTAAATGGGGGTGGCGTAGTGGGCAAAAGAACGATGGATTTAACCTAGATCTCTTGACTGGGGGAGAATGTCTGCATTGTCAGCATTCCGTCCATCATTTGTTTGTTGTAACGCTTTTCACCCTAAGTGGGATGGGTATTCCCAGACGTGGGACCCGTGCTCACTACGCCACTGGAGTCAAGCTATCCTGGCTGATGACGGCTGATAGCCAGAAACTGGTCCTAGGATGCTTGATTCCGGTCCAGGGAAGGCATGGCTTGGCAGTTCGGGCTGGACTGTTCCCATGAGGCACAGGGTCAAGACTGATTTGCATATTTCCATGTCTAAACTGGGGTGGCGTAGTGGGCAAAAGAACGATGGATTTAACCCAGATCTCTTGACTGGGGGAGAATGTCTGCATTGTCAGCATTCCGTCCATCATTTGTTTGTTGTAACGCTTTTCGCCCTAAGTGGGATGGGTATTCCCAGACGTGGGACCCGTGCTCCCTACGCCACTGGAGTCAAGCTATCCTGGCTGATGACGGCTGATAGCCAGAAATCGGTCCTAGGATGCTTGATTCCGGTCCAGGGAAGACATGGCTTGGCAGTTCGGGCCGGACTGTTCCCATGAGGCACAGGGTCAAGACTGATTTGCATATGGCCATGTCTAAACTGGGGTGGTGTAGTGGGCAAAAGAACGATGGATTTAACCCAGATCTCTTGACTGGGGGAGAATGTCTGCATTGTCAGCATTCCGTCCATCATTTGTTTGTTGTAACGCTTTTCGCCCTAAGTGGGATAGGTATTCTCAGACGTGGGACCCGTGCTCACTACGCCACTGGAGTAAAGCTATCCTGGCTGATAGCCAGAAACCGGTCCTAGGATGCTTGATTCCGGTCCAGGGAAGACATGGCTTGGCAGTTCGGGCTGGACTGTTCCCATGAGGCACAGGGTCAAGACTGATTTGCATATGGCCATGTCTAAACTGGGGTGGTGTAGTGGGCAAAAGAACGATGGATTTAACCCAGATCTCTTGACTGGGGGAGAATGTCTGCATTGTCAGCATTCCGTCCATCATTTGTTTGTTGTAACGCTTTTCGCCCTAAGTGGGATGGGTATTCCCAGACGTGAGACCCGTGCTCACTACGCCACTGGAGTCAAGCTATCCTGGCTGATGACGGCTGATAGCCAGAAACCGGTCCTAGGATGCTTGATTCCGGTCCAGGGAAGACATGGCTTGGCAGTTCGGGCTGGACTGTTCCCATGAGGCACAGGGTCAGGACTGATTTGCATATGGCCATGTCTAAACTGGGGTGGCGTAGTGGGCAAAAGAACGATGGATTTAAACCAGATCTCTTGACTGGGGGAGAATGTCTGCATTGTCAGCATTCCGTCCATCATTTGTTTGTCGTAACGCTTTTCGCCCTAAGTGGGATGGGTATTCCGAGACGTGGGACCCGTGCTCACTACGCCACTGGAGTCAAGTTATCCTGGCTGATGACGGCTGATAGCCAGAAACCGGTCCTAGGATGCTTGATTCCGGTCCAGGGAAGACATGGCTTGGCAGTTCGGGCTGGACTGTTCCCATGAGGCACAGGGTCAAGACTGATTTGCATATGTCCATGTCTAAACTGGGGTGACGTAGTGGGCAAAAGAACAATGGATTTAACCCAGATCTCTTGACTGGGGGAGAATATCTGCATTGTCAGAATTCCGTCCATCATTTGTTTGTTGTATCGCTTTTCTCCCTAAGTGGGATGGGTATTCCCAGACGTGGGACCCGTGCTCACTATGCCACTGGAGTCAAGCTATCCTGGCTGATGACGGCTGATAGCCAGAAACCGGTCCTAGGATGCTTGATTCCGGTCCACGGAAGACATGGCTTGGCAGTTCGGGCTGGACTGTTCCCATGAGGCACAGGGTCAAGACTGATTTGCATATGGCCATGTCTAAACTGGGGTGGCGTAGTGGGCAAAAGAACGATGGATTTAACCCAGATCTCTTGACTGGGGAGAATGTCTGCATTGTCAGCATTCCGTCCATCATTTGTTTGTTTTAACGCTTTTCGCCCTAAGTGGGATGGGTATTCCCAGACGTGGGACCCGTGCTCACTACGCCAATGGAGTCAAGCTATTCTGGCTGATGATGGCTGATAGCCAAAAACCAGTCCTAGGATGCTTGATTCCGGTCCAGGGAAGACATGGCTTGGCAGTTCGGGCTGGACTGTTCCCATGAGGCACAGGGTCAAGACTGATTTGCATATGGCCATGTCTAAACTGGGGTGGCGTAGTGGGCAAAAGAACGATGGATTTAACCCAGATCTCTTGACTGGGGGAGAATGTCTGCATTGTCAGCATTCCGTCCATCATTTGTTTGTTGTAACGCTTTTCGCCCTAAGTGGGATGGGTATTCCCAGACGTGGGACCCGTGCTCACTACGCCACTGGAGTCAAGCTATCCTGGCTGATGACGGCTGATAGCCAGAAACCGGTCCTAGGATGCTTGATTCCGGTCCAGGGAAGACATGGCTTGGCAGTTCGGGCTGGACTGTTCCCATGAGGCACAGGGTCAAGACTGATTTGCATATGGCCATGTCTAAACTGGGGTGGTGTAGTGGGCAAAAGAACGATGGATTTAACCCAGATCTCTTGACTGGGGGAGAATGTCTGCATTGTCAGCATTCCGTCCATCATTTGTTTGTTGTAACGCTTTTCGCCCTAAGTGGGATGGGTATTCCCAGACGTGAGACCCGTGCTCACTACGCCACTGGAGTCAAGCTATCCTGGCTGATGACGGCTGATAGCCAGAAACCGGTCCTAGGATGCTTGATTCCGGTCCAGGGAAGACATGGCTTGGCAGTTCGGGCTGGACTGTTCCCATGAGGCACAGGGTCAGGACTGATTTGCATATGGCCATGTCTAAACTGGGGTGGCGTAGTGGGCAAAAGAACGATGGATTTAAACCAGATCTCTTGACTGGGGGAGAATGTCTGCATTGTCAGCATTCCGTCCATCATTTGTTTGTTGTAACGCTTTTCGCCCTAAGTGGGATGGGTATTCCCAGACGTGGGACCCGTGCTCCCTACGCCACTGGAGTCAAGCTATCCTGGCTGATGACGGCTGATAGCCAGAAACCGGTCCTAGGATGCTTGATTCCGGTCCAGGGAAGACATGGCTTGGCAGTTCGGGCCGGACTGTTCCCATGAGGCACAGGGTCAAGACTGATTTGCATATGGCCATGTCTAAACTGGGGTGGTGTAGTGGGCAAAAGAACAATGGATTTAACCCAGATCTCTTGACTGGGGGAGAATGTCTGCATTGTCAGCATTCCGTCCATCATTTGTTTGTTGTAACGCTTTTCGCCCTAAGTGGGATGGGTATTCCCAGACGTGGGACCCGTGCTCACTACGCCACTGGAGTAAAGCTATCCTGGCTGATAGCCAGAAACCGGTCCTAGGATGCTTGATTCCGGTCCAGGGAAGACATGGCTTGGCAGTTCGGGCTGGACTGTTCCCATGAGGCACAGGGTCAAGACTGATTTGCATATGGCCATGTCTAAACTAGGGTGGTGTAGTGGGCAAAAGAACGATGGATTTAACCCAGATCTCTTGACTGGGGGAGAATGTCTGCATTGTCAGCATTCCGTCCATCATTTGTTTGTTGTAACGCTTTTCGCCCTAAGTGGGATGGGTATTCCCAGACGTGAGACCCGTGCTCACTACGCCACTGGAGTCAAGCTATCCTGGCTGATGACGGCTGATAGCCAGAAACCGGTCCTAGGATGCTTGATTCCGGTCCAGGGAAGACATGGCTTGGCAGTTCGGGCTGGACTGTTCCCATGAGGCACAGGGTCAGGACTGATTTGCATATGGCCATGTCTAAACTGGGGTGGCGTAGTGGGCAAAAGAACGATGGATTTAAACCAGATATCTTGACTGGGGGAGAATGTCTGCATTGTCAGCATTCCGTCCATCATTTGTTTGTCGTAACGCTTTTCGCCCTAAGTGGGATGGGTATTCCCAGACGTGGGACCCGTGCTCACTACGCCACTGGAGTCACGCTATCCTGGCTGATGACGGCTGATAGCCAGAAACCGGTCCTAGGATGCTTGATTCCGGTCCAGGGAAGACATGGCTTGGCAGTTCGGGCTGGACTGTTCCCATGAGGCACAGGGTCAAGACTGATTTGCATATGGCCATGTCTAAACTGGGGTGGCGTAGTGGGCAAAAGAACGATGGATTTACCTGAGATCTCTTGACTGGGGGAGAATGTCTGCATTGTCAGCATTCCGTCCATCATTTGTTTGTTGTAACGCTTTTCGCCCTAAGTGGGATGGGTATTCCCAGACGTGGGACCCGTGCTCACTACGCCACTGGAGTCAAGCTATCCTGGCTGATGACGGCTGATAGCCAGAAACCGGTCCTAGGATGCTTGATTCCGGTCCAGGGAAGACATGGCTTGGCAGTTCGGGCTGGACTGTTCCCATGAGGCACAAGGTCAAGACTGATTTGCATATGGCCATGTCTAAACTGGGGTGGCGTAGTGGGCAAAAGAACAATGGATTTAACCTAGATCTCTTGACTGTGGGAGAATGTCTGCATTGTCAGCATTCCGTCCATCATTTGTTTGTTATAACGCTTTTCGCCCTAAGTGGGATGGGTATTCCCAGACATGGGACCCGTGCTCACTACGCCACTGGAGTCAAGCTATCCTGGCTGATGACGGTTGATAGCCAGAAACAGGTCCTAGGATGCTTGATTCCGGTCCAGGGAAGACATGGCTTGGCAGTTCGGGCTGGACTGTTCCCATGAGGCACAGGGTCAAGACTGATTTGCATATGGCCATGTCTAAACTGGGGTGGCGTAGTGGGCAAAAGAACGATGGATTTAACCTAGATCTCTTGACTGGGGGAGAATGTCTGCATTGTCAGCATTCCGTCCATCATTTGTTTGTTGTAACGCTTTTCGCCCTAAGTGGGATGGGTATTCCCAGACGTGGGACCCGTGCTCACTACGCCACTGGAGTCAAGCTATCCTGGCTGATGACGGCTGATAGCCAGAAACCGGTCCTAGGATGCTTGATTCCGGTCCAGGGAAGACATGGCTTGGCAGTTCGGGCTGGACTGTTCCCATGAGGCACAGGGTCAAGACTGATTTGCATATGGCCATGTCTAAATGGGGGTGGCGTAGTGGGCAAAAGAACGATGGATTTAACCTAGATCTCTTGACTGGGGGAGAATGTCTGCATTGTCAGCATTCCGTCCATCATTTGTTTGTTGTAACGCTTTTCGCCCTAAGTGGGATGGGTATTCCCAGACGTGGGACCCGTGCTCACTACGCCACTGGAGTCAAGCTATCCTGGCTGATGACGGCTGATAGCCAGAAACCGGTCCTATGGTGCTTGATTCCGGTCCAGGGAAGACATGGCTTGGCAGTTCGGGCTGGACTGTTCCCATGAGGCACAGGGTCAAGACTGATTTGCATATGGCCATGTCTAAACTAGGGTGGCGTAGTGGGCAAAAGAACGATGGATTTACCTAGATCTCTTGACTGGGGGAGAATGTCTGCATTGTCAGCATTCCGTCCATCATTTGTTTGTTGTAACGCTTTTCGCCCTAAGTGGGATGGGTATTCCCAGATGTGGGACCCATGCTCACTACGCCACTGGAGTCAAGCTATCCTGGCTGATGACGGCTGATAGCCAGAAACCGGTCCTAGGATGCTTGATTCCGGTCCAGGGAAGACATGGCTTGGCAGTTCGGGCTGGACTGTTCCCATGAGGCACAGGGTCAAGACTGATTTGCATATGGCCATGTCTAAATGGGGGTGGCGTAGTGGGCAAAAGAACGATGGATTTAACCTAGATCTCTTGACTGGGGGAGAATGTCTGCATTGTCAGCATTCCGTCCATCATTTGTTTGTTGTAACGCTTTTCACCCTAAGTGGGATGGGTATTCCCAGACGTGGGACCCGTGCTCACTACGCCACTGGAGTCAAGCTATCCTGGCTGATGACGGCTGATAGCCAGAAACTGGTCCTAGGATGCTTGATTCCGGTCCAGGGAAGGCATGGCTTGGCAGTTCGGGCTGGACTGTTCCCATGAGGCACAGGGTCAAGACTGATTTGCATATTTCCATGTCTAAACTGGGGTGGCGTAGTGGGCAAAAGAACGATGGATTTAACCCAGATCTCTTGACTGGGGGAGAATGTCTGCATTGTCAGCATTCCGTCCATCATTTGTTTGTTGTAACGCTTTTCGCCCTAAGTGGGATGGGTATTCCCAGACGTGGGACCCGTGCTCCCTACGCCACTGGAGTCAAGCTATCCTGGCTGATGACGGCTGATAGCCAGAAATCGGTCCTAGGATGCTTGATTCCGGTCCAGGGAAGACATGGCTTGGCAGTTCGGGCCGGACTGTTCCCATGAGGCACAGGGTCAAGACTGATTTGCATATGGCCATGTCTAAACTGGGGTGGTGTAGTGGGCAAAAGAACGATGGATTTAACCCAGATCTCTTGACTGGGGGAGAATGTCTGCATTGTCAGCATTCCGTCCATCATTTGTTTGTTGTAACGCTTTTCGCCCTAAGTGGGATAGGTATTCTCAGACGTGGGACCCGTGCTCACTACGCCACTGGAGTAAAGCTATCCTGGCTGATAGCCAGAAACCGGTCCTAGGATGCTTGATTCCGGTCCAGGGAAGACATGGCTTGGCAGTTCGGGCTGGACTGTTCCCATGAGGCACAGGGTCAAGACTGATTTGCATATGGCCATGTCTAAACTGGGGTGGTGTAGTGGGCAAAAGAACGATGGATTTAACCCAGATCTCTTGACTGGGGGAGAATGTCTGCATTGTCAGCATTCCGTCCATCATTTGTTTGTTGTAACGCTTTTCGCTCTAAGTGGGATGGGTATTCCCAGACGTGAGACCCGTGCTCACTACGCCACTGGAGTCAAGCTATCCTGGCTGATGACGGCTGATAGCCAGAAACCGGTCCTAGGATGCTTGATTCCGGTCCAGGGAAGACATGGCTTGGCAGTTCGGGCTGGACTGTTCCCATGAGGCACAGGGTCAGGACTGATTTGCATATGGCCATGTCTAAACTGGGGTGGCGTAGTGGGCAAAAGAACGATGGATTTAAACCAGATCTCTTGACTGGGGGAGAATGTCTGCATTGTCAGCATTCCGTCCATCATTTGTTTGTCGTAACGCTTTTCGCCCTAAGTGGGATGGGTATTCCGAGACGTGGGACCCGTGCTCACTACGCCACTGGAGTCAAGTTATCCTGGCTGATGACGGCTGATAGCCAGAAACCGGTCCTAGGATGCTTGATTCCGGTCCAGGGAAGACATGGCTTGGCAGTTCGGGCTGGACTGTTCCCATGAGGCACAGGGTCAAGACTGATTTGCATATGTCCATGTCTAAACTGGGGTGACGTAGTGGGCAAAAGAACAATGGATTTAACCCAGATCTCTTGACTGGGGGAGAATATCTGCATTGTCAGAATTCCGTCCATCATTTGTTTGTTGTATCGCTTTTCTCCCTAAGTGGGATGGGTATTCCCAGACGTGGGACCCGTGCTCACTATGCCACTGGAGTCAAGCTATCCTGGCTGATGACGGCTGATAGCCAGAAACCGGTCCTAGGATGCTTGATTCCGGTCCACGGAAGACATGGCTTGGCAGTTCGGGCTGGACTGTTCCCATGAGGCACAGGGTCAAGACTGATTTGCATATGGCCATGTCTAAACTGGGGTGGCGTAGTGGGCAAAAGAACGATGGATTTAACCCAGATCTCTTGACTGGGGAGAATGTCTGCATTGTCAGCATTCCGTCCATCATTTGTTTGTTTTAACGCTTTTCGCCCTAAGTGGGATGGGTATTCCCAGACGTGGGACCCGTGCTCACTACGCCAATGGAGTCAAGCTATTCTGGCTGATGATGGCTGATAGCCAAAAACCAGTCCTAGGATGCTTGATTCCGGTCCAGGGAAGACATGGCTTGGCAGTTCGGGCTGGACTGTTCCCATGAGGCACAGGGTCAAGACTGATTTGCATATGGCCATGTCTAAACTGGGGTGGCGTAGTGGGCAAAAGAACGATGGATTTAACCCAGATCTCTTGACTGGGGGAGAATGTCTGCATTGTCAGCATTCCGTCCATCATTTGTTTGTTGTAACGCTTTTCGCCCTAAGTGGGATGGGTATTCCCAGACGTGGGACCCGTGCTCACTACGCCACTGGAGTCAAGCTATCCTGGCTGATGACGGCTGATAGCCAGAAACCGGTCCTAGGATGCTTGATTCCGGTCCAGGGAAGACATGGCTTGGCAGTTCGGGCTGGACTGTTCCCATGAGGCACAGGGTCAAGACTGATTTGCATATGGCCATGTCTAAACTGGGGTGGCTTAGTGGGCAAAAGAACGATGGATTTAACCTAGATCTCTTGACTGGGGGAGAATGTCTGCATTGTCAGCATTCCGTCCATCATTTGTTTGTTGTAACGCTTTTCGCCCTAAGTGGGATGGGTATTCCCAGACGTGGGACCCGTGCTCACTACGCCACTGGAGTCAAGCTATCCTGGCTGATGATGGCTGATAGCCAGAAACCGGTCCTAGGATGCTTGATTCCGGTCCAGGGAAGACATGGCTTGGCAGTTTGGGCTGGACTGTTCCCATGAGGCACAGGGTCAAGACTGATTTGCATATGGCCGTGTCTAAACTGGGGTGGCGTAGTGGGCAAAAGAACGATGGATTTAACCCAGAGCTCTTGACTGGGGGAGAATGTCTGCATTGTCAGCATTCCGTCCATCATTTGTTTGTTGTAACGCTTTTCGCCCTAAGTGGGATGGGTATTCCCAGACGTGGGACCCATGCTCACTACGCCACTGGAGTCAAGCTATCCTGGCTGATGACAGCTAATACCCAGAAACCGGTCCTAGGATGCTTGATTCCGGTCCAGGGAAGACATGGCTTGGCAGTTCGGGCTGGACTGTTCCCATGAGGCACAGGGTCAAGACTGATTTGCATATGGCCATGTCTAAATTGGGGTAGCGTAGTGGGCAAAAGAACGATGGATTTAACCCAGATCTCTTGACTGTGGGAGAATGTCTGCATTGTCAGCATTCCGTCCATCATTTGTTTGTTGTAACGCTTTTCGCCCTAAGTGGGATGGGTATTCCCAGACGTGGGACCCGTGCTCACTACGCCACTGGAGTCAAGCTATCCTGGCTGATGACGGCTGATAGCCAGAAACTGGTCCTAGGATGCTTGATTCCGGTCCAGGGAAGACATGGCTTGGCAGTTCGGGCTGGACTGTTCCCATGAGGCACAAGGTCAAGACTGATTTGCATATGGCCATGTCTAAACTGGGGTGGCGTAGTGGGCAAAAGAACGATGGATTTAACCTAGATCTCTTGACTGTGGGAGAATGTCTGCATTGTCAGCATTCCGTCCATCATTTGTTTGTTGTAACGCTTTTCGCCCTAAGTGGGATGGGTATTCCCAGACGTGGGACCCGTGCTCACTACACCACTGGAGTCAAGCTATCCTGGCTGATGACGGCTGATAGCCAGAAACCGGTCCTAGGATGCTTGATTCCGGTTCAGGGAAGACATGGCTTGGCAGTTCGGGCTGGACTGTTCCCATGAGGCACAGGGTCAAGACTGATTTGCATATGGCCATGTCTAAACTGGGGTGGCGTAGTGGGCAAAAGAACGATGGATTTAACCTAGATCTCTTGACTGGGGGAGAATGGCTGCATTGTCAGCATTCCGTCCATCATTTGTTTGTTGTAACGCTTTTCGCCCTAAGTGGGATGGGTATTCCCAGACGTGGGACCCGTGCTCACTACGCCACTGCAGTCAAGCTATCCTGGCTGATGACGGCTGATAGCCAGAAACCGGTCCTATGATGCTTGATTCCGGTCCAGGGAAGACATGGCTTGGCAGTTCGGGCTGGACTGTTCCCATGAGGCACAGGGTCAAGACTGATTTGCATATGGCCATGTCTAAACTGGGGTGGCGTAGTGGGCAAAAGAACGATGGATTTAACCCAGATCTCTTGACTAGGGGAGAATGTCTGCATTGTCAGCATTCCGTCCATCATTTGTTTGTTGTAACGCTTTTCGCCCTAAGTGGGATGGGTATTCCCAGACGTGGGACCCGTGCTCACTACGCCACTGGAGTCAAGCTATCCTGGCTGATGACGGCTGATAGCCAGAAACCAGTCCTAGGATGCTTGATTCCGGTCCAGGGAAGACATGGCTTGGCAGTTCGGGCTGGACTTTTCCCATGAGGCACAGGGTCAAGACTGATTTGCATATGGCCATGTCTAAACTGGGGTGGCGTAGTGGGCAAAAGAACGATGGATTTAACCCAGATCTCTTGACTGGGGGAGAATGTCTGCATTGTCAGCATTCCGTCCATCATTTGTTTGTTGTAACGCTATTCGCCCTAAGTGGGATGGGTATTCCCAGACGTGGGACCCGTGCTCACTACGCCACTGGAGTCAAGCTATCCTGGCTGATGACAGCTGATATGCCAGAAACCGGTCCTAGGAAGCTTGTTTCCGGTCCAGGGAAGACATGGCTTGGCAGTTCGGGCTGGACTGTTCCCATGAGGCACAGGGTCAGACTGATTTGCATATGGCCATGTCTAAACTGGGGTGGCAGAGTGGGCTAAAGAACGGTGATGGATTAAACCCAGATCAGTTGACTGGGGGTGAGTGCTTGCATTGTTCAACACTCCGTCCATCATTTTCTTTGGTTTTGCTTTGTTGACCATAAGTTGGCAGGGTATGCTCAGACGTGAGTCCCTTGCTCACTTTGCCACTGGATTCAAGCAAGCCTGGCTGAAGACAGCTGAAATGCCAGAAACCAGTCCTAGGAAGCTTGTTTCCGGTCCAGGGAAGACATGGCTTGGCAGTTCGGGCTGGACTGTTCCCATGAGGCACTGGGTCAGACTGATTTGCATATGGCCAAGTCTGAACTGGGGTGGCAGAGTGGGCTAAAGAACGGTGATGGATTAAACCCAGATCAGTTGACTGGGGGTGAGTGCTTGCATTGTTCAACACTCCGTCCATCATTTCCTTTGGTTTTTGCTTTGTTCGCCATAAGTTGGCAGGGTATGCTCAGACGTGAGTCCCTTGCTCACTTTGCCACTGGATTCAAGCAAGCCTGGCTGAAGACGGCTGAACTGCCAGAAACCGGTCCTAGGAAGCTTGTTTCCAGTCCAGGGAAGACATGGCTTGGCAGTTCGGGCTGGACTGTTCCCATGAGGCACAGGGTCAGACTGATTTGCATATGGCCATGTCTGAACTGGGGTGGCAGAGTGGGCTAAAGAACGGTGATGGATTAAACCCAGATCAGTTGACTGGGGGTGAGTGCTTGCATTGTTCAACACTCCATCCATCATTTCCTTTGGTTTTTGCTTTCTTCGCCATAAGTTGGCAGGGTATGCTCAGACGTGAGTCCCTTGCTCACTTTGCCACTGGATTCAAGCAAGCCTGGCTGAAGACGGCTGAAATGCCAGAAACCGGTCCTAGGAAGCTTGTTTCTGGTCCAGGGAAGACAGGGCTTGGCAGTTCGGGCTGGACTGTTCCCATGAGGCACAGGGTCAGACTGATTTGCATATGGCCATGTCTGAACTGGGGTGGCAGAGTGGGCTCAAGAACGGTGATGGATTAAACCCAGATCAGTTGACTGGGGGTTAGTGCTTGCATTGTTCAACACTCCGTCCATCATTTCCTTTGGTTTTTGCTTTGTTCGCCATAAGTTGGCAGGGTATGCTCAGACGTGAGTCCCTTGCTCACTTTGCCACTGGATTCAAGCAAGCCTGGCTGAAGGCGGCTGAAATGCCAGAAACCGGTCCTAGGAAGCTTGATTCCGGTCCAGGGAAGACATGGCTTGGCAGTTCGGGCTGGACTGTTCCCATGAGGCACAGGGTCAAGACTGATTTGCATATGGCCATGTCTAAACTGGGGTGGTGTAGTGGGCAAAAGAACGATGGATTTAACCCAGATCTCTTGACTGGGGGAGAATGTCTGCATTGTCAGCATTCCGTCCATCATTTGTTTGTTGTAACGCTTTTCGCCCTAAGTGGGATGGGTATTCCCAGACGTGGGACCCGTGCTCACTACGCCACTGGAGTAAAGCTATCCTGGCTGATAGCCAGAAACCGGTCCTAGGATGCTTGATTCCGGTCCAGGGAAGACATGGCTTGGCAGTTCGGGCTGGACTGTTCCCATGAGGCACAGGGTCAGGACTGATTTGCATATGGCCATGTCTAAACTGGGGTGGCGTAGTGGGCAAAAGAACGATGGATTTAACCCAGATCTCTTGACTGGGGGAGAATGTCTGCATTGTCAGCATTCCGTCCATCATTTGTTTGTTGTAACGCTTTTCGCCCTAAGTGGGATGGGTATTCCCAGACGTGAGACCCGTGCTCACTACGCCACTGGAGTCAAGCTATCCTGGCTGATGACGGCTGATAGCCAGAAACCGGTCCTAGGATGCTTGATTCCGGTCCAGGGAAGACATGGCTTGGCAGTTCGGGCTGGACTGTTCCCATGAGGCACAGGGTCAGGACTGATTTGCATATGGCCATGTCTAAACTGGGGTGGCGTAGTGGGCAAAAGAACGATGGATTTAAACCAGATCTCTTGACTGGGGGAGAATGTCTGCATTGTCAGCATTCCGTCCATCATTTGTTTGTCGTAACGCTTTTCGCCCTAAGTGGGATGGGTATTCCCAGACGTGGGACCCGTGCTCACTACGCCACTGGAGTCAAGCTATCCTGGCTGATGACGGCTGATAGCCAGAAACCGGTCCTAGGATGCTTGATTCCGGTCCAGGGAAGACATGGCTTGGCAGTTCGGGCTGGACTGTTCCCATGAGGCACAGGGTCAAGACTGATTTGCATATGGCCATGTCTAAACTGGGGTGGCGTAGTGGGCAAAAGAACGATGGATTTAACCCAGATCTCTTGACTGGGGGAGAATGTCTGCATTGTCAGCATTCCGTCCATCATTTGTTTGTTGTAACGCTTTTCGCCCTAAGTGGGATGGGTATTCCCAGATGTGGGACCCGTGCTCACTATGCCACTGGAGTCAAGCTATCCTGGCTGATGACGGCTGATAGCCAGAAACCGGTCCTAGGATGCTTGATTCCGGTCCAGGGAAGACATGGCTTGGCAGTTCGGGCTGGACTGTTCCCATGAGGCACAGGGTCAAGACTGATTTGCATATGGCCATGTCTAAACTGGGGTGGCGTAGTGGGCAAAAGAACGATGGATTTACCTGAGATCTCTTGACTGGGGGAGAATGTCTGCATTGTCAGCATTCCGTCCATCATTTGTTTGTTGTAACGCTTTTCGCCCTAAGTGGGATGGGTATTCCCAGACGTGGGACCCGTGCTCACTACGCCACTGGAGTCAAGCTATCCTGGCTGATGACGGCTGATAGCCAGAAACCGGTCCTAGGATGCTTGATTCCGGTCCAGGGAAGACATGGCTTGGCAGTTCGGGCTGGACTGTTCCCATGAGGCACAGGGTCAAGACTGATTTGCATATGGCCATGTCTAAACGGGGGTGGCGTAGTGGGCAAAAGAACGATGGATTTAACTTAGATCTCTTGACTGGGGGAGAATGTCTGCATTGTCAGCATTCCGTCCATCATTTGTTTGTTGTAACGCTTTTCACCCTAAGTGGGATGGGTATTCCCAGACGTGGGACCCGTGCTCACTACGCCACTGGAGTCAAGCTATCCTGGCTGATGACGGCTGATAGCCAGAAACTGGTCCTAGGATGCTTGATTCCGGTCCAGGGAAGGCATGGCTTGGCAGTTCGGGCTGGACTGTTCCCATGAGGCACAGGGTCAAGACTGGTTTGCATATGGCCATGTCTAAACTGGGGTGGCGTAGTGGGCAAAAGAATGATGGATTTAACCCAGATCTCTTCACTGGGGGAGAATGTCTGCATTGTCAGCATTCCGTCCATCATTTGTTTGTTGTAACGCTTTTCGCCCTAAATGGGATGGGTATTCCCAGACGTGGGACCCGTGCTCACTACGCCACTGGAGTCAAGCTATCCTGGCTGATGACGGCTGATAGCCAGAAACCGGTCCTAGGATGCTTGATTCCGGTCCAGGGAAGACATGGCTTGGCAGTTCGGGCTGGACTGTTCCCATGAGGCACAGGGTCAAGACTGATTTGCATATTTCCATGTCTAAACTGGGGTGGCGTAGTGGGCAAAAGAACGATGGATTTAACCCAGATCTCTTGACTGGGGGAGAATGTCTGCATTGTCAGCATTCCGTCCATCATTTGTTTGTTGTAACGCTTTTCGCCCTAAGTGGGATGGGTATTCCCAGACGTGGGACCCGTGCTCCCTACGCCACTGGAGTCAAGCTATCCTGGCTGATGACGGCTGATAGCCAGAAACCGGTCCTAGGATGCTTGATTCCGGTCCAGGGAAGACATGGCTTGGCAGTTCGGGCCGGACTGTTCCCATGAGGCACAGGGTCAAGACTGATTTGCATATGGCCATGTCTAAACTGGGGTGGTGTAGTGGGCAAAAGAACGATGGATTTAACCCAGATCTCTTGACTGGGGGAGAATGTCTGCATTGTCAGCATTCCGTCCATCATTTGTTTGTTGTAACGCTTTTCGCCCTAAGTGGGATGGGTATTCCCAGACGTGGGACCCGTGCTCACTACGCCACTGGAGTAAAGCTATCCTGGCTGATAGCCAGAAACCGGTCCTAGGATGCTTGATTCCGGTCCAGGGAAGACATGGCTTGGCAGTTCGGGCTGGACTGTTCCCATGAGGCACAGGGTCAAGACTGATTTGCATATGGCCATGTCTAAACTGGGGTGGTGTAGTGGGCAAAAGAACGATGGATTTAACCCAGATCTCTTGACTGGGGGAGAATGTCTGCATTGTCAGCATTCCGTCCATCATTTGTTTGTTGTAACGCTTTTCGCCCTAAGTGGGATGGGTATTCCCAGACGTGAGACCCGTGCTCACTACGCCACTGGAGTCAAGCTATCCTGGCTGATGACGGCTGATAGCCAGAAACCGGTCCTAGGATGCTTGATTCCGGTCCAGGGAAGACATGGCTTGGCAGTTCGGGCTGGACTGTTCCCATGAGGCACAGGGTCAGGACTGATTTGCATATGGCCATGTCTAAACTGGGGTGGCGTAGTGGGCAAAAGAACGATGGATTTAAACCAGATCTCTTGACTGGGGGAGAATGTCTGCATTGTCAGCATTCCGTCCATCATTTGTTTGTCGTAACGCTTTTCGCCCTAAGTGGGATGGGTATTCCCAGACGTGGGACCCGTGCTCACTACGCCACTGGAGTCAAGCTATCCTGGCTGATGACGGCTGATAGCCAGAAACCGGTCCTAGGATGCTTGATTCCGGTCCAGGGAAGACATGGCTTGGCAGTTCGGGCTGGACTGTTCCCATGAGGCACAGGGTCAAGACTGATTTGCATATGGCCATGTCTAAACTGGGGTGGCGTAGTGGGCAAAAGAACGATGGATTTAACCCAGATCTCTTGACTGGGGGAGAATGTCTGCATTGTCAGCATTCCGTCCATCATTTGTTTGTTGTAACGCTTTTCGCCCTAAGTGGGATGGGTATTCCCAGATGTGGGACCCGTGCTCACTACGCCACTGGAGTCAAGCTATCCTGGCTGATGACGGCTGATAGCCAGAAACCGGTCCTAGGATGCTTGATTCCGGTCCAGGGAAGACATGGCTTGGCAGTTCGGGCTGGACTGTTCCCATGAGGCACAGGGTCAAGACTGATTTGCATATGGCCATGTCTAAACTGGGGTGGCGTAGTGGGCAAAAGAACGATGGATTTACCTGAGATCTCTTGACTGGGGGAGAATGTCTGCATTGTCAGCATTCCGTCCATCATTTGTTTGTTGTAACGCTTTTCGCCCTAAGTGGGATGGGTATTCCCAGACGTGGGACCCGTGCTCACTACGCCACTGGAGTCAAGCTATCCTGGCTGATGACGGCTGATAGCCAGAAACCGGTCCTAGGATGCTTGATTCCGGTCCAGGGAAGACATGGCTTGGCAGTTCGGGCTGGACTGTTCCCATGAGGCACAGGGTCAAGACTGATTTGCATATGGCCATGTCTAAACGGGGGTGGCGTAGTGGGCAAAAGAACGATGGATTTAACCTAGATCTCTTGACTGGGGGAGAATGTCTGCATTGTCAGCATTCCGTCCATCATTTGTTTGTTGTAACGCTTTTCACCCTAAGTGGGATGGGTATTCCCAGACGTGGGACCCGTGCTCACTACGCCATTGGAGTCAAGCTATCCTGGCTGATGACAGCTGATAGCCAGAAACTGGTCCTAGGATGCTTGATTCCGGTCCAGGGAAGGCATGGCTTGGCAGTTCGGGCTGGACTGTTCCCATGAGGCACAGGGTCAAGACTGGTTTGCATATGGCCATGTCTAAACTGGGGTGGCGTAGTGGGCAAAAGAATGATGGATTTAACCCAGATCTCTTCACTGGGGGATAATGTCTGCATTGTCAGCATTCCGTCCATCATTTGTTTGTTGTAACGCTTTTCGCCCTAAATGGGATGGGTATTCCCAGACGTGGGACCCGTGCTCACTACGCCACTGGAGTCAAGCTATCCTGGCTGATGACGGCTGATAGCCAGAAACCGGTCCTAGGATGCTTGATTCCGGTCCAGGGAAGACATGGCTTGGCAGTTCGGGCTGGACTGTTCCCATGAGGCACAGGGTCAAGACTGATTTGCATATTTCCATGTCTAAACTGGGGTGGCGTAGTGGGCAAAAGAACGATGGATTTAACCCAGATCTCTTGACTGGGGGAGAATGTCTGCATTGTCAGCATTCCGTCCATCATTTGTTTGTTGTAACGCTTTTCGCCCTAAGTGGGATGGGTATTCCCAGACGTGGGACCCGTGCTCCCTACACCACTGGAGTCAAGCTATCCTGGCTGATGACGGCTGATAGCCAGAAACCGGTCCTAGGATGCTTGATTCCGGTCCAGGGAAGACATGGCTTGGCAGTTCGGGCCGGACTGTTCCCATGAGGCACAGGGTCAAGACTGATTTGCATATGGCCATGTCTAAACTGGGGTGGTGTAGTGGGCAAAAGAACGATGGATTTAACCCAGATCTCTTGACTGGGGGAGAATGTCTGCATTGTCAGCATTCCGTCCATCATTTGTTTGTTGTAACGCTTTTCGCCCTAAGTGGGATGGGTATTCCCAGACGTGGGACCCGTGCTCACTACGCCACTGGAGTAAAGCTATCCTGGCTGATAGCCAGAAACCGGTCCTAGGATGCTTGATTCCGGTCCAGGGAAGACATGGCTTGGCAGTTCGGGCTGGACTGTTCCCATGAGGCACAGGGTCAGGACTGATTTGCATATGGCCATGTCTAAACTGGGGTGGCGTAGTGGGCAAAAGAACGATGGATTTAACCCAGATCTCTTGACTGGGGGAGAATGTCTGCATTGTCAGCATTCCGTCCATCATTTGTTTGTTGTAACGCTTTTCGCCCTAAGTGGGATGGGTATTCCCAGACGTGAGACCCGTGCTCACTACGCCACTAAGCTATCCTGGCTGATGACGGCTGATAGCCAGAAACCGGTCCTAGGATGCTTGATTCCGGTCCAGGGAAGACATGGCTTGGCAGTTCGGGCCGGACTGTTCCCATGAGGCACAGGGTCAAGACTGATTTGCATATGGCCATGTCTAAACTGGGGTGGTGTAGTGGGCAAAAGAACGATGGATTTAACCCAGATCTCTTGACTGGGGGAGAATGTCTGCATTGTCAGCATTCCGTCCATCATTTGTTTGTTGTAACGCTTTTCGCCCTAAGTGGGATGGGTATTCCCAGACGTGGGACCCGTGCTCACTACGCCACTGGAGTAAAGCTATCCTGGCTGATAGCCAGAAACCGGTCCTAGGATGCTTGATTCCGGTCCAGGGAAGACATGGCTTGGCAGTTCGGGCTGGACTGTTCCCATGAGGCACAGGGTCAGGACTGATTTGCATATGGCCATGTCTAAACTGGGGTGGCGTAGTGGGCAAAAGAACGATGGATTTAACCCAGATCTCTTGACTGGGGGAGAATGTCTGCATTGTCAGCATTCCGTCCATCATTTGTTTGTTGTAACGCTTTTCGCCCTAAGTGGGATGGGTATTCCCAGACGTGAGACCCGTGCTCACTACGCCACTGGAGTCAAGCTATCCTGGCTGATGACGGCTGATAGCCAGAAACCGGTCCTAGGATGCTTGATTCCGGTCCAGGGAAGACATGGCTTGGCAGTTCGGGCTGGACTGTTCCCATGAGGCACAGGGTCAAGACTGATTTGCATATGGCCATGTCTAAACTGGGGTGGCGTAGTGGGCAAAAGAACGATGGATTTAACCCAGATCTCTTGACTGGGGGAGAATGTCTGCATTGTCAGCATTCCGTCCATCATTTGTTTGTTGTAACGCTTTTCGCCCTAAGTGGGATGGGTATTCCCAGATGTGAGACCCGTGCTCACTACGCCACTGGAGTCAAGCTATCCTGGCTGATGACGGCTGATAGCCAGAAACCGGTCCTAGGATGCTTGATTCCGGTCCAGGGAAGACATGGCTTGGCAGTTCGGGCTGGACTGTTCCCATGAGGCACAGGGTCAAGACTGATTTGCATATGGCCATGTCTAAACTGGGGTGGTGTAGTGGGCAAAAGAACGATGGATTTAAACCAGATCTCTTGACTGGGGGAGAATGTCTGCATTGTCAGCATTCCGTCCATCATTTGTTTGTTGTAACGCTTTTCGCCCTAAGTGGGATGGGTATTCCCAGACGTGGGACCCGTGCTCACTACGCCACTGGAGTCAAGCTATCCTGGCTGATGACGGCTGATAGCCAGAAACCGGTCCTAGGATGCTTGATTCCGGTCCAGGGAAGACATGGCTTGGCAGTTCGGGCTGGACTGTTCCCATGAGGCACAGGGTCAAGACTGATTTGCATATGGCCATGTCTAAACGGGGGTGGCGTAGTTGGCAAAAGAACGATGGATTTAACCTAGATCTCTTGACTGGGGGAGAATGTCTGCATTGTCAGCATTCCGTCCATCATTTGTTTGTTGTAACGCTTTTCGCCCTAAGTGGGATGGGTATTCCCAGATGTGGGACCCGTGCTCACTACGCCACTGGAGTCAAGCTATCCTGGCTGATGACGGCTGATAGCCAGAAACTGGTCCTAGGATGCTTGATTCCGGTCCAGGGAAGGCATGGCTTGGCAGTTCGGGCTGGACTGTTCCCATGAGGCACAGGGTCAAGACCGGTTTGCATATGGCCATGTCTAAACTGGGGTGGCGTAGTGGGCAAAAGAATGATGGATTTAACCCAGATCTCTTCCCTGGGGGAGAATGTCTGCATTGTCAGCATTCCGTCCATCATTTGTTTGTTGTAACGCTTTTCGCCCTAAATGGGATGGGTATTCCCAGACGTGGGACCCGTGCTCACTACGCCACTGGAGTCAAGCTATCCTGGCTGATGACGGCTGATAGCCAGAAACCGGTCCTAGGATGCTTGATTCCGGTCCAGGGAAGACATGGCTTGGCAGTTCGGGCTGGACTGTTCCCATGAGGCACAGGGTCAAGACTGATTTGCATATTTCCATGTCTAAACTGGGGTGGCGTAGTGGGCAAAAGAGCGATGGATTTAACCCAGATCTCTTGACTGGGGGAGAATGTCTGCATTGTCAGCATTCCGTCCATCATTTGTTTGTTGTAACGCTTTTCGCCCTAAGTGGGATGGGTATTCCCAGACGTGGGACCCGTGCTCCCTACGCCACTGGAGTCAAGCTATCCTGGCTGATGACGGCTGATAGCCAGAAACCGGTCCTAGGATGCTTGATTCCGGTCCAGGGAAGACATGGCTTGGCAGTTCGGGCCGGACTGTTCCCATGAGGCACAGGGTCAAGACTGATTTGCATATGGCCATGTCTAAACTGGGGTGGTGTAATGGGCAAAAGAACGATGGATTTAACCCAGATCTCTTGACTGGGGGAGAATGTCTGCATTGTCAGCATTCCGTCCATCATTTGTTTGTTGTAACGCTTTTCGCCCTAAGTGGGATGGGTATTCCCAGACGTGGGACCCATGCTCACTACGCCACTGGAGTAAAGCTATCCTGGCTGATAGCCAGAAACCGGTCCTAGGATGCTTGATTCCGGTCCAGGGAAGACATGGCTTGGCAGTTCGGGCTGGACTGTTCCCATGAGGCACAGGGTCAAGACTGATTTGCATATGGCCATGTCTAAACTGGGGTGGTGTAGTGGGCAAAAGAACGATGGATTTAACCCAGATCTCTTGACTGGGGGAGAATGTCTGCATTGTCAGCATTCCGTCCATCATTTGTTTGTTGTAACGCTTTTCGCCCTAAGTGGGATGGGTATTCCCAGACGTGAGACCCGTGCTCACTACGCCACTGGAGTCAAGCTATCCTGGCTGATGACGGCTGATAGCCAGAAACCGGTCCTAGGATGCTTGATTCCGGTCCAGGGAAGACATGGCTTGGCAGTTCGGGCTGGACTGTTCCCATGAGGCACAGGGTCAGGACTGATTTGCATATGACCATGTCTAAACTGGGGTGGCGTAGTGGGCAAAAGAACGATGGATTTAAACCAGATCTCTTGACTGGGGGAGAATGTCTGCATTGTCAGCATTCCGTCCATCATTTGTTTGTCGTAACGCTTTTCGCCCTAAGTGGGATGGGTATTCCCAGACGTGGGACCCGTGCTCACTACGCCACTGGAGTCAAGCTATCCTGGCTGATGACGGCTGATAGCCAGAAACGGTCCTAGGATGCTTGATTCCGGTCCAGGGAAGACATGGCTTGGCAGTTCGGGCTGGACTGTTCCCATGAGGCACAGGGTCAAGACTGATTTGCATATGGCCATGTCTAAACTGGGGTGGCGTAGTGGGCAAAAGAACGATGGATTTAACCCAGATCTCTTGACTGGGGGAGAATGTCTGCATTGTCAGCATTCCGTCCATCATTTGTTTGTTGTAACGCTTTTCGCCCTAAGTGGGATGGGTATTCCCAGACGTGGGACCCGTGCTCCCTACGCCACTGGAGTCAAGCTATCCTGGCTGATGACGGCTGATAGCCAGAAACCGGTCCTAGGATGCTTGATTCCGGTCCAGGGAAGACATGGCTTGGCAGTTCGGGCCGGACTGTTCCCATGAGGCACAGGGTCAAGACTGATTTGCATATGGCCATGTCTAAACTGGGGTGGTGTAATGGGCAAAAGAACGATGGATTTAACCCAGATCTCTTGACTGGGGGAGAATGTCAGCATTGTCAGCATTCCGTCCATCATTTGTTTGTTGTAACGCTTTTCGCCCTAAGTGGGATGGGTATTCCCAGACGTGGGACCCGTGCTCACTACGCCACTGGAGTAAAGCTATCCTGGCTGATAGCCAGAAACCGGTCCTAGGATGCTTGATTCCGGTCCAGGGAAGACATGGCTTGGCAGTTCGGGCTGGACTGTTCCCATGAGGCACAGGGTCAAGACTGATTTGCATATGGCCATGTCTAAACTGGGGTGGTGTAGTGGGCAAAAGAACGATGGATTTAACCCAGATCTCTTGACTGGGGGAGAATGTCTGCATTGTCAGCATTCCGTCCATCATTTGTTTGTTGTAACGCTTTTCGCCCTAAGTGGGATGGGTATTCCCAGACGTGAGACCCGTGCTCACTACGCCACTGGAGTCAAGCTATCCTGGCTGATGACGGCTGATAGCCAGAAACCGGTCCTAGGATGCTTGATTCCGGTCCAGGGAAGACATGGCTTGGCAGTTCGGGCTGGACTGTTCCCATGAGGCACAGGGTCAGGACTGATTTGCATATGACCATGTCTAAACTGGGGTGGCGTAGTGGGCAAAAGAACGATGGATTTAAACCAGATCTCTTGACTGGGGGAGAATGTCTGCATTGTCAGCATTCCGTCCATCATTTGTTTGTCGTAACGCTTTTCGCCCTAAGTGGGATGGGTATTCCCAGACGTGGGACCCGTGCTCACTACGCCACTGGAGTCAAGCTATCCTGGCTGATGACGGCTGATAGCCAGAAACCGGTCCTAGGATGCTTGATTCCGGTCCAGGGAAGACATGGCTTGGCAGTTCGGGCTGGACTGTTCCCATGAGGCACAGGGTCAAGACTGATTTGCATATGGCCATGTCTAAACTGGGGTGGCGCAGTGGGCAAAAGAACGATGGATTTAACCCAGATCTCTTGACTGGGGGAGAATGTCTGCATTGTCAGCATTCCGTCCATCATTTGTTTGTTGTAACGCTTTTCGCCCTAAGTGGGATGGGTATTCCCAGATGTGGGACCCGTGCTCACTACGCCACTGGAGTCAAGCTATCCTGGCTGATGACGGCTGATAGCCAGAAACCGGTCCTAGGATGCTTGATTCCGGTCCAGGGAAGACATGGCTTGGCAGTTCGGGCTGGACTGTTCCCATGAGGCACAGGGTCAAGACTGATTTGCATATGGCCATGTCTAAACTGGGGTGGCGTAGTGGGCAAAAGAACGATGGATTTACCTGAGATCTCTTGACTGGGGGAGAATGTCTGCATTGTCAGCATTCCGTCCATCATTTGTTTGTTGTAACGCTTTTCGCCCTAAGTGGGATGGGTATTCCCAGACGTGGGACCCGTGCTCACTACGCCACTGGAGTCAAGCTATCCTGGCTGATGACGGCTGATAGCCAGAAACCGGTCCTAGGATGCTTGATTCCGGTCCAGGGAAGACATGGCTTGGCAGTTCGGGCTGGACTGTTCCCATGAGGCACAGGGTCAAGACTGATTTGCATATGGCCATGTCTAAACGGGGGTGGCGTAGTGGGCAAAAGAACGATGGATTTAACCTAGATCTCTTGACTGGGGGAGAATGTCTGCATTGTCAGCATTCCGTCCATCATTTGTTTGTTGTAACGCTTTTCACCCTAGGTGGGATGGGTATTCCCAGACGTGGGACCCGTGCTCACTACGCCACTGGAGTCAAGCTATCCTGGCTGATGACGGCTGATAGCCAGAAACTGGTCCTTGGATGCTTGATTCCGGTCCAGGGAAGGCATGGCTTGGCAGTTCGGGCTGGACTGTTCCCATGAGGCACAGGGTCAAGACTGGTTTGCATATGGCCATGTCTAAACTGGGGTGGCGTAGTGGGCAAAAGAATGATGGATTTAACCCAGATCTCTTCACTGGGGGAGAATGTCTGCATTGTCAGCATTCCGTCCATCATTTGTTTGTTGTAACGCTTTTCGCCCTAAATGGGATGGGTATTCCCAGACGTGGGACCCGTGCTCACTACGCCACTGGAGTCAAGCTATCCTGGCTGATGACGGCTGATAGCCAGAAACCGGTCCTAGGATGCTTGATTCCGGTCCAGGGAAGACATGGCTTGGCAGTTCGGGCTGGACTGTTCCCATGAGGCACAGGGTCAAGACTGATTTGCATATTTCCATGTCTAAACTGGGGTGGCGTAGTGGGCAAAAGAACGATGGATTTAACCCAGATCTCTTGACTGGGGGAGAATGTCTGCATTGTCAGCATTCCGTCCATCATTTGTTTGTTGTAACGCTTTTCGCCCTAAGTGGGATGGGTATTCCCAGACGTGGGACCCGTGCTCCCTACGCCACTGGAGTCAAGCTATCCTGGCTGATGACGGCTGATAGCCAGAAACCGGTCCTAGGATGCTTGATTCCGGTCCAGGGAAGACATGGCTTGGCAGTTCGGGCCGGACTGTTCCCATGAGGCACAGGGTCAAGACTGATTTGCATATGGCCATGTCTAAACTGGGGTGGTGTAGTGGGCAAAAGAACGATGGATTTAACCCAGATCTCTTGACTGGGGGAGAATGTCTGCATTGTCAGCATTCCGTCCATCATTTGTTTGTTGTAACGCTTTTCGCCCTAAGTGGGATGGGTATTCCCAGACGTGGGACCCGTGCTCACTACGCCACTGGAGTAAAGCTATCCTGGCTGATAGCCAGAAACCGGTCCTAGGATGCTTGATTCCGGTCCAGGGAAGACATGGCTTGGCAGTTCGGGCTGGACTGTTCCCATGAGGCACAGGGTCAAGACTGATTTGCATATGGCCATGTCTAAACTGGGGTGGTGTAGTGGGCAAAAGAACGATGGATTTAACCCAGATCTCTTGACTGGGGGAGAATGTCTGCATTGTCAGCATTCCGTCCATCATTTGTTTGTTGTAACGCTTTTCGCCCTAAGTGGGATGGGTATTCCCAGACGTGAGACCCGTGCTCACTACGCCACTGGAGTCAAGCTATCCTGGCTGATGACGGCTGATAGCCAGAAACCGGTCCTAGGATGCTTGATTCCGGTCCAGGGAAGACATGGCTTGGCAGTTCGGGCTGGACTGTTCCCATGAGGCGCAGGGTCAGGACTGATTTGCATATGGCCATGTCTAAACTGGGGTGGCGTAGTGGGCAAAAGAACGATGGATTTAAACCAGATCTCTTGACTGGGGGAGAATGTCTGCATTGTCAGCATTCCGTCCATCATTTGTTTGTCGTAACGCTTTTCGCCCTAAGTGGGATGGGTATTCCCAGACGTGGGACCCGTGCTCACTACGCCACTGGAGTCAAGCTATCCTGGCTGATGACGGCTGATAGCCAGAAACCGGTCCTAGGATGCTTGATTCCGGTCCAGGGAAGACATGGCTTGGCAGTTCGGGCTGGACTGTTCCCATGAGGCACAGGGTCAAGACTGATTTGCATATGGCCATGTCTAAACTGGGGTGGCGTAGTGGGCAAAAGAACGATGGATTTAACCCAGATCTCTTGACTGGGGGAGAATGTCTGCATTGTCAGCATTCCGTCCATCATTTGTTTGTTGTAACGCTTTTCGCCCTAAGTGGGATAGGTATTCCCAGATGTGGGACCCGTGCTCACTACGCCACTGGAGTCAAGCTATCCTGGCTGATGACGGCTGATAGCCAGAAACCGGTCCTAGGATGCCTGATTCCGGTCCAGGGAAGACATGGCTTGGCAGTTCGGGCTGGACTGTTCCCATGAGGCACAGGGTCAAGACTGATTTGCATATGGCCATGTCTAAACTGGGGTGGCGTAGTGGGCAAAAGAACGATGGATTTACCTGAGATCTCTTGACTGGGGGAGAATGTCTGCATTGTCAGCATTCCGTCCATCATTTGTTTGTTGTAACGCTTTTCGCCCTAAGTGGGATGGGTATTCCCAGACGTGGGACCCGTGCTCACTACGCCACTGGAGTCAAGCTATCCTGGCTGATGACGGCTGATAGCCAGAAACCGGTCCTAGGATGCTTGATTCCGGCCCAGGGAAGACATGGCTTGGCAGTTCGGGCTGGACTGTTCCCATGAGGCACAGGGTCAAGACTGATTTGCATATGGCCATGTCTAAACGGGGGTGGCGTAGTGGGCAAAAGAACGATGGATTTAACCTAGATCTCTTGACTGGGGGAGAATGTCTGCATTGTCAGCATTCCGTCCATCATTTGTTTGTTGTAACGCTTTTCACCCTAAGTGGGATGGGTATTCCCAGACGTGGGACCCGTGCTCACTACGCCACTGGAGTCAAGCTATCCTGGCTGATGACGGCTGATAGCCAGAAACTGGTCCTAGGATGCTTGATTCCGGTCCAGGGAAGGCATGGCTTGGCAGTTCGGGCTGGACTGTCCCATGAGGCACAGGGTCAAGACTGGTTTGCATATGGCCATGTCTAAACTGGGGTGGCGTAGTGGGCAAAAGAATGATGGATTTAACCCAGATCTCTTCACTGGGGGAGAATGTCTGCATTGTCAGCATTCCGTCCATCATTTGTTTGTTGTAACGCTTTTCGCCCTAAATGGGATGGGTATTCCCAGACGTGGGACCCGTGCTCACTACGCCACTGGAGTCAAGCTATCCTGGCTGATGACGGCTGATAGCCAGAAACCGGTCCTAGGATGCTTGATTCCGGTCCAGGGAAGACATGGCTTGGCAGTTCGGGCTGGACTGTTCCCATGAGGCACAGGGTCAAGACTGATTTGCATATTTCCATGTCTAAACTGGGGTGGCGTAGTGGGCAAAAGAACGATGGATTTAACCCAGATCTCTTGACTGGGGGAGAATGTCTGCATTGTCAGCATTCCGTCCATCATTTGTTTGTTGTAACGCTTTTCGCCCTAAGTGGGATGGGTATTCCCAGACGTGGGACCCGTGCTCCCTACGCCACTGGAGTCAAGCTATCCTGGCTGATGACGGCTGATAGCCAGAAACCGGTCCTAGGATGCTTGATTCCGGTCCAGGGAAGACATGGCTTGGCAGTTCGGGCCGGACTGTTCCCATGAGGCACAGGGTCAAGACTGATTTGCATATGGCCATGTCTAAACTGGGGTGGTGTAGTGGGCAAAAGAACGATGGATTTAACCCAGATCTCTTGACTGGGGGAGAATGTCTGCATTGTCAGCATTCCGTCCATCATTTGTTTGTTGTAACGCTTTTCGCCCTAAGTGGGATGGGTATTCCCAGACGTGGGACCCGTGCTCACTACGCCACTGGAGTCAAGCTATCCTGGCTGATAGCCAGAAACCGGTCCTAGGATGCTTGATTCCGGTCCAGGGAAGACATGGCTTGGCAGTTTGGGCTGGACTGTTCCCATGAGGCACAGGGTCAAGACTGATTTGCATATGGCCGTGTCTAAACTGGGGTGGCGTAGTGGGCAAAATAACGATGGATTTAACCCAGAGCTCTTGACTGGGGGAGAATGTCTGCATTGTCAGCATTCCGTCCATCATTTGTTTGTTGTAACGCTTTTCGCCCTAAGTGGGATGGGTATTCCCAGACGTGGGACCCATGCTCACTACGCCACTGGAGTCAAGCTATCCTGGCTGATGACAGCTAATACCCAGAAACCGGTCCTAGGATGCTTGATTCCGGTCCAGGGAAGACATGGCTTGGCAGTTCGGGCTGGACTGTTCCCATGAGGCACAGGGTCAAGACTGATTTGCATATGGCCATGTCTAAATTGGGGTAGCGTAGTGGGCAAAAGAACGATGGATTTAACCCAGATCTCTTGACTGTGGGAGAATGTCTGCATTGTCAGCATTCCGTCCATCATTTGTTTGTAGTAACGCTTTTCGCCCTAAGTGGGATGGGTATTCCCAGACGTGGGACCCGTGCTCACTACGCCACTGGAGTCAAGCTATCCTGGCTGATGACGGCTGATAGCCAGAAACTGGTCCTAGGATGCTTGATTCCGGTCCAGGGAAGACATGGCTTGGCAGTTCGGGCTGGACTGTTCCCATGAGGCACAAGGTCAAGACTGATTTGCATATGGCCATGTCTAAACTGGGGTGGCGTAGTGGGCAAAAGAACGATGGATTTAACCTAGATCTCTTGACTGTGGGAGAATGTCTGCATTGTCAGCATTCCGTCCATCATTTGTTTGTTGTAACGCTTTTCGCCCTAAGTGGGATGGGTATTCCCAGACGTGGGACCCGTGCTCACTACACCACTGGAGTCAAGCTATCCTGGCTGATGACGGCTGATAGCCAGAAACCGGTCCTAGGATGCTTGATTCCGGTTCAGGGAAGACATGGCTTGGCAGTTCGGGCTGGACTGTTCCCATGAGGCACAGGGTCAAGACTGATTTGCATATGGCCATGTCTAAACTGGGGTGGCGTAGTGGGCAAAAGAACGATGGATTTAACCTAGATCTCTTGACTGGGGGAGAATGGCTGCATTGTCAGCATTCCGCCCATCATTTGTTTGTTGTAACGCTTTTCGCCCTAAGTGGGATGGGTATTCCCAGACGTGGGACCCGTGCTCACTACGCCACTGCAGTCAAGCTATCCTGGCTGATGACGGCTGATAGCCAGAAACCGGTCCTATGATGCTTGATTCCGGTCCAGGGAAGACATGGCTTGGCAGTTCGGGCTGGACTGTTCCCATGAGGCACAGGGTCAAGACTGATTTGCATATGGCCATGTCTAAACTGGGGTGGCGTAGTGGGCAAAAGAACGATGGATTTAACCCAGATCTCTTGACTAGGGGAGAATGTCTGCATTGTCAGCATTCCGTCCATCATTTGTTTGTTGTAACGCTTTTCGCCCTAAGTGGGATGGGTATTCCCAGACGTGGGACCCGTGCTCACTACGCCACTGGAGTCAAGCTATCCTGGCTGATGACGGCTGATAGCCAGAAACCGGTCCTAGGATGCTTGATTCCGGTCCAGGGAAGACATAGCTTGGCAGTTCGGGCTGGACTGTTCCCATGAGGCACAGGGTCAAGACTGATTTGCATATGGCCATGTCTAAACTGGGGTGGCGTAGTGGGCAAAAGAACGATGGATTTAACCCAGATCTCTTGACTGGGGGAGAATGTCTGCATTGTCAGCATTCCGTCCATCATTTGTTTGTTGTAACGCTATTCGCCCTAAGTGGGATGGGTATTCCCAGACGTGGGACCCGTGCTCACTACGCCACTGGAGTCAAGCTATCCTGGCTGATGACAGCTGATAGCCAGAAACCGGTCCTAGGAAGCTTGTTTCTGGTCCAGGGAAGAAATGGCTTGGCAGTTTGGGCTGGACTGTTCCCATGAGGCACAGGGTCAGACTGATTTGCATATGGCCATGTCTGAACTGGGGTGGCAGAGTGGGCTAAAGAACGGTGATGGATTAAACCCAGATCAGTTGACTTGGGGTGAGTGCTTGCATTGTTCAACACTCCGTCCATCATTTCCTTTGGTTTTTGCTTTGTTCGCCATAAGTTGGCAGGGTATGCTCAGACGTGAGTCCCTTGCTCACTTTGCCACTGGATTCAAGCAAGCCTGGCTGAAGACGGCTGATATGCCAGAAACCGGTCCTAGGAAGCTTGTTTCCGGTCCAGGGAAGACATGGCTTGGCAGTTCGGGCTGGACTGTTCCCATGAGGCACAGGGTCAGACTGATTTGCATATGGCCATGTCTAAACTGGGGTGGCAGAGTGGGCTAAAGAACGGTGATGGATTAAACCCAGATCAGTTGACTGGGGGTGAGTGCTTGCATTGTTCAACACTCCGTCCATCATTTTCTTTGGTTTTGCTTTGTTGACCATAAGTTGGCAGGGTATGCTCAGACGTGAGTCCCTTGCTCACTTTGCCACTGGATTCAAGCAAGCCTGGCTGAAGACAGCTGAAATGCCAGAAACCAGTCCTAGGAAGCTTGTTTCCGGTCCAGGGAAGACATGGCTTGGCAGTTCGGGCTGGACTGTTCCCATGAGGCACTGGGTCAGACTGATTTGCATATGGCCAAGTCTGAACTGGGGTGGCAGAGTGGGCTAAAGAACGGTGATGGATTAAACCCAGATCAGTTGACTGGGGGTGAGTGCTTGCATTGTTCAACACTCCGTCCATCATTTCCTTTGGTTTTTGCTTTGTTCGCCATAAGTTGGCAGGGTATGCTCAGACGTGAGTCCCTTGCTCACTTTGCCACTGGATTCAAGCAAGCCTGGCTGAAGACGGCTGAAATGCCAGAAACCGGTCCTAGGAAGCTTGTTTCCAGTCCAGGGAAGACATGGCTTGGCAGTTCGGGCTGGACTGTTCCCATGAGGCACAGGGTCAGACTGATTTGCATATGGCCATGTCTGAACTGGGGTGGCAGAGTGGGCTAAAGAACGGTGATGGATTAAACCCAGATCAGTTGACTGGGGGTGAGTGCTTGCATTGTTCAACACTCCGTCCATCATTTCCTTTGGTTTTTGCTTTCTTCGCCATAAGTTGGCAGGGTATGCTCAGACGTGAGTCCCTTGCTCACTTTGCCACTGGATTCAAGCAAGCCTGGCTGAAGACGGCTGAAATGCCAGAAACCGGTCCTAGGAAGCTTGTTTCTGGTCCAGGGAAGACAGGGCTTGGCAGTTCGGGCTGGACTGTTCCCATGAGGCACAGGGTCAGACTGATTTGCATATGGCCATGTCTGAACTGGGGTGGCAGAGTGGGCTCAAGAACGGTGATGGATTAAACCCAGATCAGTTGACTGGGGGTTAGTGCTTGCATTGTTCAACACTCCGTCCATCATTTCCTTTGGTTTTTGCTTTGTTCGCCATAAGTTGGCAGGGTATGCTCAGACGTGAGTCCCTTGCTCACTTTGCCACTGGATTCAAGCAAGCCTGGCTGAAGGCGGCTGAAATGCCAGAAACCGGTCCTAGGAAGCTTGTTTCCGGTCTAGGGAAGACATGGCTTGGCAGTTCGGGCTGGACTGTTCCCATGAGACACAGGGTCAGACTGATTTGCATATGGCCATGTCTGAACTGGGGTGGCAGAGTGGGCTAAAGAACGGTGATGGATTAAACCTAGATCAGTTGACTGGGGGTGAGTGCTTGCATTGTTCAACACTCCGTCCATAATTTCCTTTGGTTTTTGCTTTGTTCGCCATAAGTTGGCAGGGTATGCTCAGACGTGAGTCCCTTGCTCACTTTGCCACTGCATTCAAGCAAGCCTGGCTGAAGACTGCTGAAATGCCAGAAACCGGTCCTAGGATGCTTGATTCCGGTCCAGGGAAGACATGGCTTGGCAGTTCGGGCTGGACTGTTCCCATGAGGCACAGGGTCAAGACTGATTTGCATATGGCCATGTCTAAACTGGGGTGGTGTAGTGGGCAAAAGAACGATGGATTTAACCCAGATCTCTTGACTGGGGGAGAATGTCTGCATTGTCAGCATTCCGTCCATCATTTGTTTGTTGTAACGCTTTTCGCCCTAAGTGGGATGGGTATTCCCAGACGTGGGACCCGTGCTCACTACGCCACTGGAGTAAAGCTATCCTGGCTGATAGCCAGAAACCGGTCCTAGGATGCTTGATTCCGGTCCAGGGAAGACATGGCTTGGCAGTTCGGGCTGGACTGTTCCCATGAGGCACAGGGTCAGGACTGATTTGCATATGGCCATGTCTAAACTGGGGTGGCGTAGTGGGCAAAAGAACGATGGATTTAACCCAGATCTCTCGACTGGGGGAGAATGTCTGCATTGTCAGCATTCCGTCCATCATTTGTTTGTTGTAACGCTTTTCGCCCTAAGTGGGATGGGTATTCCCAGACGTGAGACCCGTGCTCACTACGCCACTGGAGTCAAGCTATCCTGGCTGATGACGGCTGATAGCCAGAAACCGGTCCTAGGATCCTTGATTCCGGTCCAGGGAAGACATGGCTTGGCAGTTCGGGCTGGACTGTTCCCATGAGGCACAGGGTCAGGACTGATTTGCATATGGCCATGTCTAAACTGGGGTGGCGTAGTGGGCAAAAGAACGATGGATTTAAACCAGATCTCTTGACTGGGGGAGAATGTCTGCATTGTCAGCATTCCGTCCATCATTTGTTTGTCGTAACGCTTTTCGCCCTAAGTGGGATGGGTATTCCCAGACGTGGGACCCGTGCTCACTACGCCACTGGAGTCAAGCTATCCTGGCTGATGACGGCTGATAGCCAGAAACCGGTCCTAGGATGCTTGATTCCGGTCCAGGGAAGACATGGCTTGGCAGTTCGGGCTGGACTGTTCCCATGAGGCACAGGGTCAAGACTGATTTGCATATGGCCATGTCTAAACTGGGGTGGCGTAGTGGGCAAAAGAACGATGGATTTAACCCAGATCTCTTGACTGGGGGAGAATGTCTGCATTGTCAGCATTCCGTCCATCATTTGTTTGTTGTAACGCTTTTCGCCCTAAGTGGGATGGGTATTCCCAGATGTGGAACCCGTGCTCACTACGCCACTGGAGTCAAGCTATCCTGGCTGATGACGGCTGATAGCCATAAACCGGTCCTAGGATGCTTGATTCCGGTCCAGGGAAGACATGGCTTGGCAGTTCGGGCTGGACTGTTCCCATGAGGCACAGGGTCAAGACTGATTTGCATATGGCCATGTCTAAACTGGGGTGGCGTAGTGGGCAAAAGAACGATGGATTTACCTGAGATCTCTTGACTGGGGGAGAATGTCTGCATTGTCAGCATTCCGTCCATCATTTGTTTGTTGTAACGCTTTTCGCCCTAAGTGGGATGGGTATTCCCAGACGTGGGACCCGTGCTCACTACGCCACTGGAGTCAAGCTATCCTGGCTGATGACGGCTGATAGCCAGAAACCGGTCCTAGGATGCTTGATTCCGGTCCAGGGAAGACATGGCTTGGCAGTTCGGGCTGGACTGTTCCCATGAGGCACAGGGTCAAGACTGATTTGCATATGGCCATGTCTAAACGGGGGTGGCGTAGTGGGCAAAAGAACGATGGATTTAACTTAGATCTCTTGACTGGGGGAGAATGTCTGCATTGTCAGCATTCCGTCCATCATTTGTTTGTTGTAACGCTTTTCACCCTAAGTGGGATGGGTATTCCCAGACGTGGGACCCGTGCTCACTACGCCACTGGAGTCAAGCTATCCTGGCTGATGACGGCTGATAGCCAGAAACTGGTCCTAGGATGCTTGATTCCGGTCCAGGGAAGGCATGGCTTGGCAGTTCGGGCTGGACTGTTCCCATGAGGCACAGGGTCAAGACTGGTTTGCATATGGCCATGTCTAAACTGGGGTGGCGTAGTGGGCAAAAGAATGATGGATTTAACCCAGATCTCTTCACTGGGGGAGAATGTCTGCATTGTCAGCATTCCGTCCATCATTTGTTTGTTGTAACGCTTTTCGCCCTAAATGGGATGGGTATTCCCAGACGTGGGACCCGTGCTCACTACGCCACTGGAGTCAAGCTATCCTGGCTGATGACGGCTGATAGCCAGAAACCGGTCCTAGGATGCTTGATTCCGGTCCAGGGAAGACATGGCTTGGCAGTTCCGGCTGGACTGTTCCCATGAGGCACAGGGTCAAGACTGATTTGCATATTTCCATGTCTAAACTGGGGTGGCGTAGTGGGCAAAAGAACGATGGATTTAACCCAGATCTCTTGACTGGGGGAGAATGTCTGCATTGTCAGCATTCCGTCCATCATTTGTTTGTTGTAACGCTTTTCGCCCTAAGTGGGATGGGTATTCCCAGACGTGGGACCCGTGCTCCCTACGCCACTGGAGTCAAGCTATCCTGGCTGATGACGGCTGATAGCCAGAAACCGGTCCTAGGATGCTTGATTCCGGTCCAGGGAAGACATGGCTTGGCAGTTCGGGCCGGACTGTTCCCATGAGGCACAGGGTCAAGACTGATTTGCATATGGCCATGTCTAAACTGGGGTGGTGTAGTGGGCAAAAGAACGATGGATTTAACCCAGATCTCTTGACTGGGGGAGAATGTCTGCATTGTCAGCATTCCGTCCATCATTTGTTTGTTGTAACGCTTTTCGCCCTAAGTGGGATGGGTATTCCCAGACGTGGGACCCGTGCTCACTACGCCACTGGAGTAAAGCTATCCTGGCTGATAGCCAGAAACCGGTCCTAGGATGCTTGATTCCGGTCCAGGGAAGACATGGCTTGGCAGTTCGGGCTGGACTGTTCCCATGAGGCACAGGGTCAAGACTGATTTGCATATGGCCATGTCTAAACTGGGGTGGTGTAGTGGGCAAAAGAACGATGGCTTTAACCCAGATCTCTTGACTGGGGGAGAATGTCTGCATTGTCAGCATTCCGTCCATCATTTGTTTGTTGTAACGCTTTTTGCCCTAAGTGGGATGGGTATTTCCAGACGTGAGACCCGTGCTCACTACGCCACTGGAGTCAAGCTATCCTGGCTGATGACGGCTGATAGCCAGAAACCGGTCCTAGGATGCTTGATTCCGGTCCAGGGAAGACATGGCTTGGCAGTTCGGGCTGGACTGTTCCCATGAGGCACAGGGTCAGGACTGATTTGCATATGGCCATGTCTAAACTGGGGTGGCGTAGTGGGCAAAAGAACGATGGATTTAAACCAGATCTCTTGACTGGGGGAGAATGTCTGCATTGTCAGCCTTCCGTCCATCATTTGTTTGTCGTAACGCTTTTCGTCCTAAGTGGGATGGGTATTCCCAGACGTGGGACCCGTGCTCACTATGCCACTGGAGTCAAGCTATCCTGGCTGATGACGGCTGATAGCCAGAAACCGGTCCTAGGATGCTTGATTCCGGTCCAGGGAAGACATGGCTTGGCAGTTCGGGCTGGACTGTTCCCATGAGGCACAGGGTCAAGACTGATTTGCATATGGCCGTGTCTAAACTGGGGTGGCGTAGTGGGCAAAAGAACGATGGATTTAACCCAGAGCTCTTGACTGGGGGAGAATGTCTGCATTGTAAGCATTCCGTCCATCATTTGTTTGTTGTAACGCTTTTCGCCCTAAGTGGGATGGGTATTCCCAGACGTGGGACCTGTGCTCACTACGCCACTGGAGTCAAGCTATCCTGGCTGATGACGGCTGATAGCCAGAAACCGGTCCTAGGATGCTTGATTCCGGTCCAGGGAAGACATGGCTTGGCAGTTCGGGCCGGACTGTTCCCATGAGGCACAGGGTCAAGACTGATTTGCATATGGCCATGTCTAAACTGGGGTGGCGTAGTGGGCAAAAGAACGATGGATTTAACCCAGATCTCTTGACTGGGGGAGAATGTCTGCATTGTCAGCATTCCGTCCATCATTTGTTTGTTGTAACGCTTTTCGCCCTAAGTGGGATGGGTATTCCCAGACGTGGGACCCATGCTCACTACGCCACTGGAGTCAAGCTATCCTGGCTGATGACAGCTAATACCCAGAAACCGGTCCTAGGATGCTTGATTCCGGTCCAGGGAAGACATGGCTTGGCAGTTCGGGCTGGACTGTTCCCATGAGGCACAGGGTCAAGACTGATTTGCATATGGCCGTGTCTAAACTGGGGTGGCGTAGTGGGCAAAAGAACGATGGATTTAACCCAGAGCTCTTGACTGGGGGAGAATGTCTGCATTGTAAGCATTCCGTCCATCATTTGTTTGTTGTAACGCTTTTCGCCCTAAGTGGGATGGGTATTCCCAGACGTGGGACCCGTGCTCACTACGCCACTGGAGTCAAGCTATCCTGGCTGATGACGGCTGATAGCCAGAAACCGGTCCTATGATGCTTGATTCCGGTCCAGGGAAGACATGGCTTGGCAGTTCGGGCTGGACTGTTCCCATGAGGCACAGGGTCAAGACTGATTTGCATATGGCCATGTCTAAACTGGGGTGGCGTAGTGGGCAAAAGAACGATGGATTTAACCCAGATCTCTTGACTAGGGGAGAATGTCTGCATTGTCAGCATTCCGTCCATCATTTGTTTGTTGTAACGCTTTTCGCCCTAAGTGGGATGGGTATTCCCAGACGTGGGACCCGTGCTCACTACGCCACTGGAGTCAAGCTATCCTGGCTGATGACGGCTGATAGCCAGAAACCGGTCCTAGGATGCTTGATTCCGGTCCAGGGAAGACATAGCTTGGCAGTTCGGGCTGGACTGTTCCCATGAGGCACAGGGTCAAGACTGATTTGCATATGGCCATGTCTAAACTGGGGTGGCGTAGTGGGCAAAAGAACGATGGATTTAACCCAGATCTCTTGACTGGGGGAGAATGTCTGCATTGTCAGCATTCCGTCCATCATTTGTTTGTTGTAACGCTATTCGCCCTAAGTGGGATGGGTATTCCCAGACGTGGGACCCGTGCTCACTACGCCACTGGAGTCAAGCTATCCTGGCTGATGACAGCTGATAGCCAGAAACCGGTCCTAGGAAGCTTGTTTCTGGTCCAGGGAAGAAATGGCTTGGCAGTTTGGGCTGGACTGTTCCCATGAGGCACAGGGTCAGACTGATTTGCATATGGCCATGTCTGAACTGGGGTGGCAGAGTGGGCTAAAGAACGGTGATGGATTAAACCCAGATCAGTTGACTTGGGGTGAGTGCTTGCATTGTTTAACACTCCGTCCATCATTTCCTTTGGTTTTTGCTTTGTTCGCCATAAGTTGGCAGGGTATGCTCAGACGTGAGTCCCTTGCTCACTTTGCCACTGGATTCAAGCAAGCCTGGCTGAAGACGGCTGATATGCCAGAAACCGGTCCTAGGAAGCTTGTTTCCGGTCCAGGGAAGACATGGCTTGGCAGTTCGGGCTGGACTGTTCCCATGAGGCACAGGGTCAGACTGATTTGCATATGGCCATGTCTAAACTGGGGTGGCAGAGTGGGCTAAAGAACGGTGATGGATTAAACCCAGATCAGTTGACTGGGGGTGAGTGCTTGCATTGTTCAACACTCCGTCCATCATTTTCTTTGGTTTTGCTTTGTTGACCATAAGTTGGCAGGGTATGCTCAGACGTGAGTCCCTTGCTCACTTTGCCACTGGATTCAAGCAAGCCTGGCTGAAGACAGCTGAAATGCCAGAAACCAGTCCTAGGAAGCTTGTTTCCGGTCCAGGGAAGACATGGCTTGGCAGTTCGGGCTGGACTGTTCCCATGAGGCACTGGGTCAGACTGATTTGCATATGGCCAAGTCTGAACTGGGGTGGCAGAGTGGGCTAAAGAACGGTGATGGATTAAACCCAGATCAGTTGACTGGGGGTGAGTGCTTGCATTGTTCAACACTCCGTCCATCATTTCCTTTGGTTTTTGCTTTGTTCGCCATAAGTTGGCAGGGTATGCTCAGACGTGAGTCCCTTGCTCACTTTGCCACTGGATTCAAGCAAGCCTGGCTGAAGACGGCTGAAATGCCAGAAACCGGTCCTAGGAAGCTTGTTTCCAGTCCAGGGAAGACATGGCTTGGCAGTTCGGGCTGGACTGTTCCCATGAGGCACAGGGTCAGACTGATTTGCATATGGCCATGTCTGAACTGGGGTGGCAGAGTGGGCTAAAGAACGGTGATGGATTAAACCCAGATCAGTTGACTGGGGGTGAGTGCTTGCATTGTTCAACACTCCGTCCATCATTTCCTTTGGTTTTTGCTTTCTTCGCCATAAGTTGGCAGGGTATGCTCAGACGTGAGTCCCTTGCTCACTTTGCCACTGGATTCAAGCAAGCCTGGCTGAAGACGGCTGAAATGCCAGAAACCGGTCCTAGGAAGCTTGTTTCTGGTCCAGGGAAGACAGGGCTTGGCAGTTCGGGCTGGACTGTTCCCATGAGGCACAGGGTCAGACTGATTTGCATATGGCCATGTCTGAACTGGGGTGGCAGAGTGGGCTCAAGAACGGTGATGGATTAAACCCAGATCAGTTGACTGGGGGTTAGTGCTTGCATTGTTCAACACTCCGTCCATCATTTCCTTTGGTTTTTGCTTTGTTCGCCATAAGTTGGCAGGGTATGCTCAGACGTGAGTCCCTTGCTCACTTTGCCACTGGATTCAAGCAAGCCTGGCTGAAGGCGGCTGAAATGCCAGAAACCGGTCCTAGGAAGCTTGTTTCCGGTCTAGGGAAGACATGGCTTGGCAGTTCGGGCTGGACTGTTCCCATGAGACACAGGGTCAGACTGATTTGCATATGGCCATGTCTGAACTGGGGTGGCAGAGTGGGCTAAAGAACGGTGATGGATTAAACCTAGATCAGTTGACTGGGGGTGAGTGCTTGCATTGTTCAACACTCCGTCCATAATTTCCTTTGGTTTTTGCTTTGTTCGCCATAAGTTGGCAGGGTATGCTCAGACGTGAGTCCCTTGCTCACTTTGCCACTGCATTCAAGCAAGCCTGGCTGAAGACTGCTGAAATGCCAGAAACCGGTCCTAGGATGCTTGATTCCGGTCCAGGGAAGACATGGCTTGGCAGTTCGGGCTGGACTGTTCCCATGAGGCACAGGGTCAAGACTGATTTGCATATGGCCATGTCTAAACTGGGGTGGTGTAGTGGGCAAAAGAACGATGGATTTAACCCAGATCTCTTGACTGGGGGAGAATGTCTGCATTGTCAGCATTCCGTCCATCATTTGTTTGTTGTAACGCTTTTCGCCCTAAGTGGGATGGGTATTCCCAGACGTGGGACCCGTGCTCACTACGCCACTGGAGTAAAGCTATCCTGGCTGATAGCCAGAAACCGGTCCTAGGATGCTTGATTCCGGTCCAGGGAAGACATGGCTTGGCAGTTCGGGCTGGACTGTTCCCATGAGGCACAGGGTCAGGACTGATTTGCATATGGCCATGTCTAAACTGGGGTGGCGTAGTGGGCAAAAGAACGATGGATTTAACCCAGATCTCTCGACTGGGGGAGAATGTCTGCATTGTCAGCATTCCGTCCATCATTTGTTTGTTGTAACGCTTTTCGCCCTAAGTGGGATGGGTATTCCCAGACGTGAGACCCGTGCTCACTACGCCACTGGAGTCAAGCTATCCTGGCTGATGACGGCTGATAGCCAGAAACCGGTCCTAGGATCCTTGATTCCGGTCCAGGGAAGACATGGCTTGGCAGTTCGGGCTGGACTGTTCCCATGAGGCACAGGGTCAGGACTGATTTGCATATGGCCATGTCTAAACTGGGGTGGCGTAGTGGGCAAAAGAACGATGGATTTAAACCAGATCTCTTGACTGGGGGAGAATGTCTGCATTGTCAGCATTCCGTCCATCATTTGTTTGTCGTAACGCTTTTCGCCCTAAGTGGGATGGGTATTCCCAGACGTGGGACCCGTGCTCACTACGCCACTGGAGTCAAGCTATCCTGGCTGATGACGGCTGATAGCCAGAAACCGGTCCTAGGATGCTTGATTCCGGTCCAGGGAAGACATGGCTTGGCAGTTCGGGCTGGACTGTTCCCATGAGGCACAGGGTCAAGACTGATTTGCATATGGCCATGTCTAAACTGGGGTGGCGTAGTGGGCAAAAGAACGATGGATTTAACCCAGATCTCTTGACTGGGGGAGAATGTCTGCATTGTCAGCATTCCGTCCATCATTTGTTTGTTGTAACGCTTTTCGCCCTAAGTGGGATGGGTATTCCCAGATGTGGGACCCGTGCTCACTACGCCACTGGAGTCAAGCTATCCTGGCTGATGACGGCTGATAGCCATAAACCGGTCCTAGGATGCTTGATTCCGGTCCAGGGAAGACATGGCTTGGCAGTTCGGGCTGGACTGTTCCCATGAGGCACAGGGTCAAGACTGATTTGCATATGGCCATGTCTAAACTGGGGTGGCGTAGTGGGCAAAAGAACGATGGATTTACCTGAGATCTCTTGACTGGGGGAGAATGTCTGCATTGTCAGCATTCCGTCCATCATTTGTTTGTTGTAACGCTTTTCGCCCTAAGTGGGATGGGTATTCCCAGACGTGGGACCCGTGCTCACTACGCCACTGGAGTCAAGCTATCCTGGCTGATGACGGCTGATAGCCAGAAACCGGTCCTAGGATGCTTGATTCCGGTCCAGGGAAGACATGGCTTGGCAGTTCGGGCTGGACTGTTCCCATGAGGCACAGGGTCAAGACTGATTTGCATATGGCCATGTCTAAACGGGGGTGGCGTAGTGGGCAAAAGAACGATGGATTTAACTTAGATCTCTTGACTGGGGGAGAATGTCTGCATTGTCAGCATTCCGTCCATCATTTGTTTGTTGTAACGCTTTTCACCCTAAGTGGGATGGGTATTCCCAGACGTGGGACCCGTGCTCACTACGCCACTGGAGTCAAGCTATCCTGGCTGATGACGGCTGATAGCCAGAAACTGGTCCTAGGATGCTTGATTCCGGTCCAGGGAAGGCATGGCTTGGCAGTTCGGGCTGGACTGTTCCCATGAGGCACAGGGTCAAGACTGGTTTGCATATGGCCATGTCTAAACTGGGGTGGCGTAGTGGGCAAAAGAATGATGGATTTAACCCAGATCTCTTCACTGGGGGAGAATGTCTGCATTGTCAGCATTCCGTCCATCATTTGTTTGTTGTAACGCTTTTCGCCCTAAATGGGATGGGTATTCCCAGACGTGGGACCCGTGCTCACTACGCCACTGGAGTCAAGCTATCCTGGCTGATGACGGCTGATAGCCAGAAACCGGTCCTAGGATGCTTGATTCCGGTCCAGGGAAGACATGGCTTGGCAGTTCCGGCTGGACTGTTCCCATGAGGCACAGGGTCAAGACTGATTTGCATATTTCCATGTCTAAACTGGGGTGGCGTAGTGGGCAAAAGAACGATGGATTTAACCCAGATCTCTTGACTGGGGGAGAATGTCTGCATTGTCAGCATTCCGTCCATCATTTGTTTGTTGTAACGCTTTTCGCCCTAAGTGGGATGGGTATTCCCAGACGTGGGACCCGTGCTCCCTACGCCACTGGAGTCAAGCTATCCTGGCTGATGACGGCTGATAGCCAGAAACCGGTCCTAGGATGCTTGATTCCGGTCCAGGGAAGACATGGCTTGGCAGTTCGGGCCGGACTGTTCCCATGAGGCACAGGGTCAAGACTGATTTGCATATGGCCATGTCTAAACTGGGGTGGTGTAGTGGGCAAAAGAACGATGGATTTAACCCAGATCTCTTGACTGGGGGAGAATGTCTGCATTGTCAGCATTCCGTCCATCATTTGTTTGTTGTAACGCTTTTCGCCCTAAGTGGGATGGGTATTCCCAGACGTGGGACCCGTGCTCACTACGCCACTGGAGTAAAGCTATCCTGGCTGATAGCCAGAAACCGGTCCTAGGATGCTTGATTCCGGTCCAGGGAAGACATGGCTTGGCAGTTCGGGCTGGACTGTTCCCATGAGGCACAGGGTCAAGACTGATTTGCATATGGCCATGTCTAAACTGGGGTGGTGTAGTGGGCAAAAGAACGATGGATTTAACCCAGATCTCTTGACTGGGGGAGAATGTCTGCATTGTCAGCATTCCGTCCATCATTTGTTTGTTGTAATGCTTTTTGCCCTAAGTGGGATGGGTATTCCCAGACGTGAGACCCGTGCTCACTACGCCACTGGAGTCAAGCTATCCTGGCTGATGACGGCTGATAGCCAGAAACCGGTCCTAGGATGCTTGATTCCGGTCCAGGGAAGACATGGCTTGGCAGTTCGGGCTGGACTGTTCCCATGAGGCACAGGGTCAGGACTGATTTGCATATGGCCATGTCTAAACTGGGGTGGCGTAGTGGGCAAAAGAACGATGGATTTAAACCAGATCTCTTGACTGGGGGAGGATGTCTGCATTGTCAGCCTTCCGTCCATCATTTGTTTGTCGTAACGCTTTTCGCCCTAAGTGGGATGGGTATTCCCAGACGTGGGACCCGTGCTCACTATGCCACTGGAGTCAAGCTATCCTGGCTGATGACGGCTGATAGCCAGAAACCGGTCCTAGGATGCTTGATTCCGGTCCAGGGAAGACATGGCTTGGCAGTTCGGGCTGGACTGTTCCCATGAGGCACAGGGTCAAGACTGATTTGCATATGGCCATGTCTAAACTGGGGTGGCGTAGTGGGCAAAAGAACGATGGATTTAACCCAGATCTCTTGACTGGGGGAGAATGTCTGCATTGTCAGCATTCCGTCCATCATTTGTTTGTTGTAACGCTTTTCGCCCTAAGTGGGATGGGTATTCCCAGATGTGGGACCCGTGCTCACTACGCCACTGGAGTCAAGCTATCCTGGCTGATGACGGCTGATAGCCAGAAACCGGTCCTAGGATGCTTGATTCCGGTCCAGGGAAGACATGGCTTGGCAGTTCGGGCTGGACTGTTCCCATGAGGCACAGGGTCAAGACTGATTTGCATATGGCCATGTCTAAACTGGGGTGGCGTAGTGGGCAAAAGAACGATGGATTTACCTGAGATCTCTTGACTGGGGGAGAATGTCTGCATTGTCAGCATTCCGTCCATCATTTGTTTGTTGTAACGCTTTTCGCCCTAAGTGGGATGGGTATTCCCAGACGTGGGACCCGTGCTCACTACGCCACTGGAGTCAAGCTATCCTGGCTGATGACGGCTGATAGCCAGAAACCGGTCCTAGGATGCTTGATTCCGGTCCAGGGAAGACATGGCTTGGCAGTTCGGGCTGGACTGTTCCCATGAGGCACAGGGTCAAGACTGATTTGCATATGGCCATGTCTAAACGGGGGTGGCGTAGTGGGCAAAAGAACGATGGATTTAACCTAGATCTCTTGACTGGGGGAGAATGTCTGCATTGTCAGCATTCCGTCCATCATTTGTTTGTTGTAACGCTTTTCACCCTAAGTGGGATGGGTATTCCCAGACGTGGGACCCGTGCTCACTACGCCACTGGAGTCAAGCTATCCTGGCTGATGACGGCTGATAGCCAGAAACTGGTCCTAGGATGCTTGATTCCGGTCCAGGGAAGGCATGGCTTGGCAGTTCGGGCTGGACTGTTCCCATGAGGCACAGGGTCAAGACTGGTTTGCATATGGCCATGTCTAAACTGGGGTGGCGTAGTGGGCAAAAGAACGATGGATTTAACCCAGATCTCTTGACTGGGGGAGAATGTCTGCATTGTCAGCATTCCGTCCATCATTTGTTTGTTGTAACGCTTTTCGCCCTAAGTGGGATGGGTATTCCCAGACGTGGGACCCGTGCTCCCTACGCCACTGGAGTCAAGCTATCCTGGCTGATGACGGCTGATAGCCAGAAACCGGTCCTAGGATGCTTGATTCCGGTCCAGGGAAGACATGGCTTGGCAGTTCGGGCCGGACTGTTCCCATGAGGCACAGGATCAAGACTGATTTGCATATGGCCATGTCTAAACTGGGGTGGTGTAGTGGGCAAAAGAACGATGGATTTAACCCAGATCTCTTGACTGGGGGAGAATGTCTGCATTGTCAGCATTCCGTCCATCATTTGTTTGGTGTAACGCTTTTCGCCCTAAGTGGGATGGGTATTCCCAGACGTGGGACCCGTGCTCACTACGCCACTGGAGTAAAGCTATCCTGGCTGATAGCCAGAAACCGGTCCTAGGATGCTTGATTCCGGTCCAGGGAAGACATGGCTTGGCAGTTCGGGCTGGACTGTTCCCATGAGGCACAGGGTCAGGACTGATTTGCATATGGCCATGTCTAAACTGGGGTGGTGTAGTGGGCAAAAGAACGATGGATTTAACCCAGATCTCTTGACTGGGGGAGAATGTCTGCATTGTCAGCATTCCGTCCATCATTTGTTTGTTGTAACGCTTTTCGCCCTAAGTGGGATGGGTATTCCCAGACGTGAGACCCGTGCTCACTACGCCACTGGAGTCAAGCTATCCTGGCTGATGACGGCTGATAGCCAGAAACCGGTCCTAGGATGCTTGATTCCGGTCCAGGGAAGACATGGCTTGGCAGTTCGGGCCAGACTGTTCCCATGAGGCACAGGGTCAAGACTGATTTGCATATGGCCATGTCTAAACTGGGGTGGTGTAGTGGGCAAAAGAACGATGGATTTAACCCAGATCTCTTGACTGGGGGAGAATGTCTGCATTGTCAGCATTCCGTCCATCATTTGTTTGTTGTAACGCTTTTCGCCCTAAGTGGGATGGGTATTCCCAGACGTGGGACCCATGCTCACTACGCCACTGGAGTAAAGCTATCCTGGCTGATAGCCAGAAACCGGTCCTAGGATGCTTGATTCCGGTCCAGGGAAGACATGGCTTGGCAGTTCGGGCTGGACTGTTCCCATGAGGCACAGGGTCAGGACTGATTTGCATATGGCCATGTCTAAACTGGGGTGGCGTAGTGGGCAAAAGAACGATGGATTTAACCCAGATCTCTTGACTGGGGGAGAATGTCTGCATTGTCAGCATTCCGTCCATCATTTGTTTGTTGTAACGCTTTTCGCCCTAAGTGGGATGGGTATTCCCAGACGTGAGACCCGTGCTCACTACGCCACTGGAGTCAAGCTATCCTGGCTGATGACGGCTGATAGCCAGAAACCGGTCCTAGGATGCTTGATTCCGGTCCAGGGAAGACATGGCTTGGCAGTTCGGGCTGGACTGTTCCCATGAGGCACAGGGTCAGGACTGATTTGCATATGGCCATGTCTAAACTGGGGTGGCGTAGTGGGCAAAAGAACAATGGATTTAAACCAGATCTCTTGACTGGGGGAGAATGTCTGCATTGTCAGCATTCCGTCCATCATTTGTTTGTCGTAACGCTTTTCGCCCTAAGTGGGATGGGTATTCCCAGACGTGGGACCCGTGCTCACTACGCCACTGGAGTCAAGCTATCCTGGCTGATGACGGCTGATAGCCAGAAACCGGTCCTAGGATGCTTGATTCCGGTCCAGGGAAGACATGGCTTGGCAGTTCGGGCTGGACTGTTCCCATGAGGCACAGGGTCAAGACTGATTTGCATATGGCCATGTCTAAACTGGGGTGGCGTAGTGGGCAAAAGAACGATGGATTTAACCCAGATCTCTTGACTGGGGGAGAATGTCTGCATTGTCAGCATTCCGTCCATCATTTGTTTGTTGTAACGCTTTTCGCCCTAAGTGGGATGGGTATTCCCAGATGTGAGACCCGTGCTCACTACGCCACTGGAGTCAAGCTATCCTGGCTGATGACGGCTGATAGCCAGAAACCGGTCCTAGGATGCTTGATTCCGGTCCAGGGAAGACATGGCTTGGCAGTTCGGGCTGGACTGTTCCCATGAGGCACCGGGTCAAGACTGATTTGCATATGGCCATGTCTAAACTGGGGTGGTGTAGTGGGCAAAAGAACGATGGATTTAAACCAGATCTCTTGACTGGGGGAGAATGTCTGCATTGTCAGCATTCCGTCCATCATTTGTTTGTTGTAACGCTTTTCGCCCTAAGTGGGATGGGTATTCCCAGACGTGGGACCCGTGCTCACTACACCACTGGAGTCAAGCTATCCTGGCTGATGACAGCTGATAGCCAGAAACCGGTCCTAGGATGCTTGATTCCGGTCCAGGGAAGACATGGCTTGGCAGTTCGGGCTGGACTGTTCCCATGAGGCACAGGGTCAAGACTGATTTGCATATGGCCATGTCTAAACGGGGGTGGCGTAGTGGGCAAAAGAACGATGGATTTAACCTAGATCTCTTGACTGGGGGAGAATGTCTGCATTGTCAGCATTCTGTCCATCATTTGTTTGTTGTAACGCTTTTCGCCCTAAGTGGGATGGGTATTCCCAGATGTGGGACCCGTGCTCACTACGCCACTGGAGTCAAGCTATCCTGGCTGATGACGGCTGATAGCCAGAAACTGGTCCTAGGATGCTTGATTCCGGTCCAGGGAAGGCATGGCTTGGCAGTTCGGGCTGGACTGTTCCCATGAGGCACAGGGTCAAGACTGGTTTGCATATGGCCATGTCTAAACTGGGGTGGCGTAGTGGGCAAAAGAACGATGGATTTAACCCAGATCTCTTGACTGGGGGAGAATGTCTGCATTGTCAGCATTCCGTCCATCATTTGTTTGTTGTAACGCTTTTCGCCCTAAGTGGGATGGGTATTCCCAGACGTGGGACCCGTGCTCCCTACGCCACTGGAGTCAAGCTATCCTGGCTGATGACGGCTGATAGCCAGAAACCAGTCCTAGGATGCTTGATTCCGGTCCAGGGAAGACATGGCTTGGCAGTTCGGGCCGGACTGTTCCCATGAGGCACAGGGTCAAGACTGATTTGCATATGGCCATGTCTAAACTGGGGTGGTGTAATGGGCAAAAGAATGATGGATTTAACCCAGATCTCTTGACTGGGGGAGAATGTCTGCATTGTCAGCATTCCGTCCATCATTTGTTTGTTGTAACGCTTTTCGCCCTAAGTGGGATGGGTATTCCCAGACGTGGGACCCGTGCTCACTACGCCACTGGAGTCAAGCTATCCTGGCTGATAGCCAGAAACCGGTCCTAGGATGCTTGATTCCGGTCCAGGGAAGACATGGCTTGGCAGTTCGGGCTGGACTGTTCCCATGAGGCACAGGGTCAAGACTGATTTGCATATGGCCATGTCTAAACTGGGGTGGTGTAGTGGGCAAAAGAACGATGGATTTAACCCAGGTCTCTTGACTGGGGGAGAATGTCTGCATTGTCAGCATTCCGTCCATCATTTGTTTGTTGTAACGCTTTTCGCCCTAAGTGGGATGGGTATTCCCAGACGTGAGACCCGTGCTCACTACGCCACTGGAGTCAAGCTATCCTGGCTGATGACGGCTGATAGCCAGAAACCGGTCCTAGGATGCTTGATTCCGGTCCAGGGAAGACATGGCTTGGCAGTTCGGGCTGGACTGTTCCCATGAGGCACAGGGTCAGGACTGATTTGCATATGACCATGTCTAAACTGGGGTGGCGTAGTGGGCAAAAGAACGATGGATTTAAACCAGATCTCTTGACTGGGGGAGAATGTCTGCATTGTCAGCATTCCGTCCATCATTTGTTTGTCGTAACGCTTTTCGCCCTAAGTGGGATGGGTATTCCCAGACGTGGGACCCGTGCTCACTACGCCACTGGAGTCAAGCTATCCTGGCTGATGACGGCTGATAGCCAGAAACCGGTCCTAGGATGCTTGATTCCGGTCCAGGGAAGACATGGCTTGGCAGTTCGGGCTGGACTGTTCCCATGAGGCACAGGGTCAAGACTGATTTGCATATGGCCATGTCTAAACTGGGGTGGCGTAGTGGGCAAAAGAACGATGGATTTAACCCAGATCTCTTGACTGGGGGAGAATGTCTGCATTGTCAGCATTCCGTCCATCATTTGTTTGTTGTAACGCTTTTCACCCTAAGTGGGATGGGTATTCCCAGATGTGGGACCCGTGCTCACTACGCCACTGGAGTCAAGCTATCCTGGCTGATGACGGCTGATAGCCAGAAACCGGTCCTAGGATGCTTGATTCCGGTCCAGGGAAGACATGGCTTGGCAGTTCGGGCTGGACTGTTCCCATGAGGCACAGGGTCAAGACTGATTTGCATATGGCCATGTCTAAACTGGGGTGGCGTAGTGGGCAAAAGAACGATGGATTTACCTGAGATCTCTTGACTGGGGGAGAATGTCTGCATTGTCAGCATTCCGTCCATCATTTGTTTGTTGTAACGCTTTTCGCCCTAAGTGGGATGGGTATTCCCAGACGTGGGACCCGTGCTCACTACGCCACTGGAGTCAAGCTATCCTGGCTGATGACGGCTGATAGCCAGAAACCGGTCCTAGGATGCTTGATTCCGGTCCAGGGAAGACATGGCTTGGCAGTTCGGGCTGGACTGTTCCCATGAGGCACAGGGTCAAGACTGATTTGCATATGGCCATGTCTAAACGGGGGTGGCGTAGTGGGCAAAAGAACGATGGATTTAACCTAGATCTCTTGACTGGGGGAGAATGTCTGCATTGTCAGCATTCCGTCCATCATTTGTTTGTTGTAACGCTTTTCACCCTAAGTGGGATGGGTATTCCCAGACGTGGGACCCGTGCTCACTACGCCACTGGAGTCAAGCTATCCTGGCTGATGACGGCTGATAGCCAGAAACTGGTCCTTGGATGCTTGATTCCGGTCCAGGGAAGGCATGGCTTGGCAGTTCGGGCTGGACTGTTCCCATGAGGCACAGGGTCAAGACTGGTTTGCATATGGCCATGTCTAAACTGGGGTGGCGTAGTGGGCAAAAGAATGATGGATTTAACCCAGATCTCTTCACTGGGGGAGAATGTCTGCATTGTCAGCATTCCGTCCATCATTTGTTTGTTGTAACGCTTTTCGCCCTAAATGGGATGGGTATTCCCAGACGTGGGACCCATGCTCACTACGCCACTGGAGTCAAGCTATCCTGGCTGATGACGGCTGATAGCCAGAAACCGGTCCTAGGATGCTTGATTCCGGTCCAGGGAAGACATGGCTTGGCAGTTCGGGCTGGACTGTTCCCATGAGGCACAGGGTCAAGACTGATTTGCATATTTCCATGTCTAAACTGGGGTGGCGTAGTGGGCAAAAGAACGATGGATTTAACCCAGATCTCTTGACTGGGGGAGAATGTCTGCATTGTCAGCATTCCGTCCATCATTTGTTTGTTGTAACGCTTTTCGCCCTAAGTGGGATGGGTATTCCCAGACGTGGGACCCGTGCTCCCTACGCCACTGGAGTCAAGCTATCCTGGCTGATGACGGCTGATAGCCAGAAACCGGTCCTAGGATGCTTGATTCCGGTCCAGGGAAGACATGGCTTGGCAGTTCGGGCCGGACTGTTCCCATGAGGCACAGGGTCAAGACTGATTTGCATATGGCCATGTCTAAACTGGGGTGGTGTAGTGGGCAAAAGAACGATGGATTTAACCCAGATCTCTTGACTGGGGGAGAATGTCTGCATTGTCAGCATTCCGTCCATCATTTGTTTGTTGTAACGCTTTTCGCCCTAAGTGGGATGGGTATTCCCAGACGTGGGACCCGTGCTCACTACGCCACTGGAGTAAAGCTATCCTGGCTGATAGCCAGAAACCGGTCCTAGGATGCTTGATTCCGGTCCAGGGAAGACATGGCTTGGCAGTTCGGGCTGGACTGTTCCCATGAGGCACAGGGTCAAGACTGATTTGCATATGGCCATGTCTAAACTGGGGTGGTGTAGTGGGCAAAAGAACGATGGATTTAACCCAGATCTCTTGACTGGGGGAGAATGTCTGCATTGTCAGCATTCCGTCCATCATTTGTTTGTTGTAACGCTTTTCGCCCTAAGTGGGATGGGTATTCCCAGACGTGAGACCCGTGCTCACTACGCCACTGGAGTCAAGCTATCCTGGCTGATGACGGCTGATAGCCAGAAACCGGTCCTAGGATGCTTGATTCCGGTCCAGGGAAGACATGGCTTGGCAGTTCGGGCTGGACTGTTCCCATGAGGCACAGTGTCAGGACTGATTTGCATATGGCCATGTCTAAACTGGGGTGGCGTAGTGTGCAAAAGAACGATGGATTTAAACCAGATCTCTTGACTGGGGGAGAATGTCTGCATTGTCAGCATTCCGTCCATCATTTGTTTGTCGTAACGCTTTTCGCCCTAAGTGGGATGGGTATTCCCAGACGTGGGACCCGTGCTCACTACGCCACTGGAGTCAAGCTATCCTGGCTGATGACGGCTGATAGCCAGAAACCGGTCCTAGGATGCTTGATTCCGGTCCAGGGAAGACATGGCTTGGCAGTTCGGGCTGGACTGTTCCCATGAGGCACAGGGTCAAGACTGATTTGCATATGGCCATGTCTAAACTGGGGTGGCGTAGTGGGCAAAAGAACGATGGATTTAACCCAGATCTCTTGACTGGGGGAGAATGTCTGCATTGTCAGCATTCCGTCCATCATTTGTTTGTTGTAACGCTTTTCGCCCTAAGTGGGATGGGTATTCCCAGATGTGGGACCCGTGCTCACTACGCCACTGGAGTCAAGCTATCCTGGCTGATGACGGCTGATAGCCAGAAACCGGTCCTAGGATGCCTGATTCCGGTCCAGGGAAGACATGGCTTGGCAGTTCGGGCTGGACTGTTCCCATGAGGCACAGGGTCAAGACTGATTTGCATATGGCCATGTCTAAACTGGGGTGGCGTAGTGGGCAAAAAAACGATGGATTTACCTGAGATCTCTTGACTGGGGGAGAATGTCTGCATTGTCAGCATTCCGTCCATCATTTGTTTGTTGTAACGCTTTTCGCCCTAAGTGGGATGGGTATTCCCAGACGTGGGACCCGTGCTCACTACGCCACTGGAGTCAAGCTATCCTGGCTGATGACGGCTGATAGCCAGAAACCGGTCCTAGGATGCTTGATTCCGGTCCAGGGAAGACATGGCTTGGCAGTTCGGGCCGGACTGTTCCCATGAGGCACAGGGTCAAGACTGATTTGCATATGGCCATGTCTAAACTGGGGTGGTGTAGTGGGCAAAAGAACGATGGATTTAACCCAGATCTCTTGACTGGGGGAGAATGTCTGCATTGTCAGCATTCCGTCCATCATTTGTTTGTTGTAACGCTTTTCGCCCTAAGTGGGATGGGTATTCCCAGACGTGGGACCCGTGCTCACTACGCCACTGGAGTAAAGCTATCCTGGCTGATAGCCAGAAACCGGTCCTAGGATGCTTGATTCAGGTCCAGGGAAGACATGGCTTGGCAGTTCGGGCTGGACTGTTCCCATGAGGCACAGGGTCAAGACTGATTTGCATATGGCCATGTCTAAACTGGGGTGGTGTAGTGGGCAAAAGAACGATGGATTTAACCCAGATCTCTTGACTGGGGGAGAATGTCTGCATTGTCAGCATTCCGTCCATCATTTGTTTGTTGTAACGCTTTTCGCCCTAAGTGGGATGGGTATTCCCAGACGTGAGACCCGTGCTCACTACGCCACTGGAGTCAAGCTATCCTGGCTGATGACGGCTGATAGCCAGAAACCGGTCCTAGGATGCTTGATTCCGGTCCAGGGAAGACATGGCTTGGCAGTTCGGGCTGGACTGTTCCCATGAGGCACAGGGTCAGGACTGATTTGCATATGGCCATGTCTAAACTGGGGTGGCGTAGTGGGCAAAAGAACGATGGATTTAAACCAGATCTCTTGACTGGGGGAGAATGTCTGCATTGTCAGCATTCCGTCCATCATTTGTTTGTCGTAACGCTTTTCGCCCTAAGTGGGATGGGTATTCCCAGACGTGGGACCCGTGCTCACTACGCCACTGGAGTCAAGCTATCCTGGCTGATGACAGCTGATAGCCAGAAACCGGTCCTAGGATGCTTGATTCCGGTCCAGGGAAGACATGGCTTGGCAGTTCGGGCTGAACTGTTCCCATGAGGCACAAGGTCAAGACTGATTTGCATATGGCCATGTCTAAACTGGGGTGGCGTAGTGGGCAAAAGAACAATGGATTTAACCTAGATCTCTTGACTGTGGGAGAATGTCTGCATTGTCAGCATTCCGTCCATCATTTGTTTGTTATAACGCTTTTCGCCCTAAGTGGGATGGGTATTCCCAGACGTGGGACCCGTGCTCACTACGCCACTGGAGTCAAGCTATCCTGGCTGATGACGGCTGATAGCCAGAAACCGGTCCTAGGATGCTTGATTCCGGTCCAGGGAAGACATGGCTTGGCAGTTCGGGCTGGACTGTTCCCATGAAGCACAAGGTCAAGACTGATTTGCATATGGCCATGTCTAAACTGGGGTGGCGTAGTGGGCAAAAGAACAATGGATTTAACCTAGATCTCTTGACTGTGGGAGAATGTCTGCATTGTCAGCATTCCGTCCATCATTTGTTTGTTATAACGCTTTTCGCCCTAAGTGGGATGGGTATTCCCAGACATGGGACCCGTGCTCACTACGCCACTGGAGTCAAGCTATCCTGGCTGATGACCGTTGATAGCCAGAAACAGGTCCTAGGATGCTTGATTCCGGTCCAGGGAAGACATGGCTTGGCAGTTCGGGCTGGACTGTTCCCATGAGGCACAGGGTCAAGACAGATTTGCATATGGCCATGTCTAAACTGGGGTGGCGTAGTGGGCAAAAGAACGATGGATTTACCTGAGATCTCTTGACTGGGGGAGAATGTCTGCATTGTCAGCATTCCGTCCATCATTTGTTTGTTATAACGCTTTTCGCCCTAAGTGGGATGGGTATTCCCAGACATGGGACCCGTGCTCACTACGCCACTGGAGTCAAGCTATCCTGGCTGATGACGGCTGATAGCCAGAAACCGGTCCTAGGATGCTTGATTCCGGTCCAGGGAAGACATGGCTTGGCAGTTCGGGCTGGACTGTTCCCATGAGGCACAGGGTCAAGACTGATTTGCATATGGCCATGTCTAAACGGGGGTGGCGTAGTGGGCAAAAGAACGATGGATTTAACCTAGATCTCTTGACTGGGGGAGAATGTCTGCATTGTCAGCATTCCGTCCATCATTTGTTTGTTGTAACGCTTTTCACCCTAAGTGGGATGGGTATTCCCAGACGTGGGACCCGTGCTCACTACGCCACTGGAGTCAAGCTATCCTGGCTGATGACGGCTGATAGCCAGAAACTGGTCCTTGGATGCTTGATTCCGGTCCAGGGAAGGCATGGCTTGGCAGTTCGGGCTGGACTGTTCCCATGAGGCACAGGGTCAAGACTGGTTTGCATATGGCCATGTCTAAACTGGGGTGGCGTAGTGGGCAAAAGAATGATGGATTTAACCCAGATCTCTTCACTGGGGGAGAATGTCTGCATTGTCAGCATTCCGTCCATCATTTGTTTGTTGTAACGCTTTTCGCCCTAAATGGGATGGGTATTCCCAGACGTGGGACCCGTGCTCACTACGCCACTGGAGTCAAGCTATCCTGGCTGATCACGGCTGATAGCCAGAAACCGGTCCTAGGATGCTTGATTCCGGTCCAGGGAAGACATGGCTTGGCAGTTCGGGCTGGACTGTTCCCATGAGGCACAGGGTCAAGACTGATTTGCATATTTCCATGTCTAAACTGGGGTGGCGTAGTGGGCAAAAGAACGATGGATTTAACCCAGATCTCTTGACTGGGGGAGAATGTCTGCATTGTCAGCATTCCGTCCATCATTTGTTTGTTGTAACGCTTTTCGCCCTAAGTGGGATGGGTATTCCCAGACGTGGGACCCGTGCTCCCTACGCCACTGGAGTCAAGCTATCCTGGCTGATGACGGCTGATAGCCAGAAACCGGTCCTAGGATGCTTGATTCCGGTCCAGGGAAGACATGGCTTGGCAGTTCGGGCCGGACTGTTCCCATGAGGCACAGGGTCAAGACTGATTTGCATATGGCCATGTCTAAACTGGGGTGGTGTAGTGGGCAAAAGAACGATGGATTTAACCCAGATCTCTTGACTGGGGGAGAATGTCTGCATTGTCGGCATTCCGTCCATCATTTGTTTGTTGTAACGCTTTTCGCCCTAAGTGGGATGGGTATTCCCAGACGTGGGACCCGTGCTCACTATGCCACTGGAGTAAAGCTATCCTGGCTGATAGCCAGAAACCGGTCCTAGGATGCTTGATTCCGGTCCAGGGAAGACATGGCTTGGCAGTTCGGGCTGGACTGTTCCCATGAGGCACAGGGTCAAGACTGATTTGCATATGGCCATGTCTAAACTGGGGTGGTGTAGTGGGCAAAAGAACGATGGATTTAACCCAGATCTCTTGACTGGGGGAGAATGTCTGCATTGTCAGCATTCCGTCCATCATTTGTTTGTTGTAACGCTTTTCGCCCTAAGTGGGATGGGTATTCCCAGACGTGAGACCCGTGCTCACTACGCCACTGGAGTCAAGCTATCCTGGCTGATGACGGCTGATAGCCAGAAACCGGTCCTAGGATGCTTGATTCCGGTCCAGGGAAGACATGGCTTGGCAGTTCGGGCTGGACTGTTCCCATGAGGCACATTGTCAGGACTGATTTGCATATGGCCATGTCTAAACTGGGGTGGCGTAGTGTGCAAAAGAACGATGGATTTAAACCAGATCTCTTGACTGGGGGAGAATGTCTGCATTGTCAGCATTCCGTCCATCATTTGTTTGTCGTAACGCTTTTCGCCCTAAGTGGGATGGGTATTCCCAGACGTGGGACCCGTGCTCACTACGCCACTGGAATCAAGCTATCCTGGCTGATGACGGCTGATAGCCAGAAACCGGTCCTAGGATGCTTGATTCCGGTCCAGGGAAGACATGGCTTGGCAGTTCGGGCTGGACTGTTCCCATGAGGCACAGGGTCAAGACTGATTTGCATATGGCCATGTCTAAACTGGGGTGGCGTAGTGGGCAAAAGAACGATGGATTTAACCCAGATCTCTTGACTGGGGGAGAATGTCTGCATTGTCAGCATTCCGTCCATCATTTGTTTGTTGTAACGCTTTTCGCCCTAAGTGGGATGGGTATTCCCAGATGTGGGACCCGTGCTCACTACGCCACTGGAGTCAAGCTATCCTGGCTGATGACGGCTGATAGCCAGAAACCGGTCCTAGGATGCCTGATTCCGGTCCAGGGAAGACATGGCTTGGCAGTTCGGGCTGGACTGTTCCCATGAGGCACAGGGTCAAGACTGATTTGCATATGGCCATGTCTAAACTGGGGTGGCGTAGTGGGCAAAAGAACGATGGATTTACCTGAGATCTCTTGACTGGGGGAGAATGTCTGCATTGTCAGCATTCCGTCCATCATTTGTTTGTTGTAACGCTTTTCGCCCTAAGTGGGATGGGTATTCCCAGACGTGGGACCCGTGCTCACTACGCCACTGGAGTCAAGCTATCCTGGCTGATGACGGCTGATAGTCAGAAACCGGTCCTAGGATGCTTGATTCCGGTCCAGGGAAGACATGGCTTGGCAGTTCGGGCTGGACTGTTCCCATGAGGCACAGGGTCAAGACTGATTTGCATATGGCCATGTCTAAACGGGGGTGGCGTAGTGGGCAAAAGAACGATGGATTTAACCTAGATCTCTTGACTGGGGGAGAATGTCTGCATTGTCAGCATTCCGTCCATCATTTGTTTGTTGTAACGCTTTTCACCCTAAGTGGGATGGGTATTCCCAGACGTGGGACCCGTGCTCACTACGCCACTGGAGTCAAGCTATCCTGGCTGATGACGGCTGATAGCCAGAAACTGGTCCTAGGATGCTTGATTCCGGTCCAGGGAAGGCATGGCTTGGCAGTTCGGGCTGGACTGTTCCCATGAGGCACAGGGTCAAGACTGGTTTGCATATGGCCATGTCTAAACTGGGGTGGCGTAGTGGGCAAAAGAATGATGGATTTAACCCAGATCTCTTCACTGGGGGAGAATGTCTGCATTGTCAGCATTCCGTCCATCATTTGTTTGTTGTAACGCTTTTCGCCCTAAATGGGATGGGTATTCCCAGACGTGGGACCCGTGCTCACTACGCCACTGGAGTCAAGCTATCCTGGCTGATGACGGCTGATAGCCAGAAACCGGTCCTAGGATGCTTGATTCCGGTCCAGGGAAGACATGGCTTGGCAGTTCGGGCTGGACTGTTCCCATGAGGCACAGGGTCAAGACTGATTTGCATATTTCCATGTCTAAACTGGGGTGGCGTAGTGGGCAAAAGAACGATGGATTTAACCCAGATCTCTTGACTGGGGGAGAATGTCTGCATTGTCAGCATTCCGTCCATCATTTGTTTGTTGTAACGCTTTTCGCCCTAAGTGGGATGGGTATTCCCAGACGTGGGACCCGTGCTCCCTACGCCACTGGAGTCAAGCTATCCTGGCTGATGACGGCTGATAGCCAGAAACCGGTCCTAGGATGCTTGATTCCGGTCCAGGGAAGACATGGCTTGGCAGTTCGGGCCGGACTGTTCCCATGAGGCACAGGGTCAAGACTGATTTGCATATGGCCATGTCTAAACTGGGGTGGTGTAGTGGGCAAAAGAACGATGGATTTAACCCAGATCTCTTGACTGGGGGAGAATGTCTGCATTGTCAGCATTCCGTCCATCATTTGTTTGTTGTAACGCTTTTCGCCCTAAGTGGGATGGGTATTCCCAGACGTGGGACCCGTGCTCACTACGCCACTGGAGTAAAGCTATCCTGGCTGATAGCCAGAAACCGGTCCTAGGATGCTTGATTCAGGTCCAGGGAAGACATGGCTTGGCAGTTCGGGCTGGACTGTTCCCATGAGGCACAGGGTCAAGACTGATTTGCATATGGCCATGTCTAAACTGGGGTGGTGTAGTGGGCAAAAGAACGATGGATTTAACCCAGATCTCTTGACTGGGGGAGAATGTCTGCATTGTCAGCATTCCGTCCATCATTTGTTTGTTGTAACGCTTTTCGCCCTAAGTGGGATGGGTATTCCCAGACGTGAGACCCGTGCTCACTACGCCACTGGAGTCAAGCTATCCTGGCTGATGACGGCTGATAGCCAGAAACCGGTCCTAGGATGCTTGATTCCGGTCCAGGGAAGACATGGCTTGGCAGTTCGGGCTGGACTGTTCCCATGAGGCACAGGGTCAGGACTGATTTGCATATGGCCATGTCTAAACTGGGGTGGCGTAGTGGGCAAAAGAACGATGGATTTAAACCAGATCTCTTGACTGGGGGAGAATGTCTGCATTGTCAGCATTCCGTCCATCATTTGTTTGTCGTAACGCTTTTCGCCCTAAGTGGGATGGGTATTCCCAGACGTGGGACCCGTGCTCACTACGCCACTGGAGTCAAGCTATCCTGGCTGATGACGGCTGATAGCCAGAAACCGGTCCTAGGATGCTTGATTCCGGTCCAGGGAAGACATGGCTTGGCAGTTCGGGCTGAACTGTTCCCATGAGGCACAAGGTCAAGACTGATTTGCATATGGCCATGTCTAAACTGGGGTGGCGTAGTGGGCAAAAGAACAATGGATTTAACCTAGATCTCTTGACTGTGGGAGAATGTCTGCATTGTCAGCATTCCGTCCATCATTTGTTTGTTATAACGCTTTTCGCCCTAAGTGGGATGGGTATTCCCAGACGTGGGACCCGTGCTCACTACGCCACTGGAGTCAAGCTATCCTGGCTGATGACGGCTGATAGCCAGAAACCGGTCCTAGGATGCTTGATTCCGGTCCAGGGAAGACATGGCTTGGCAGTTCGGGCTGGACTGTTCCCATGAGGCACAAGGTCAAGACTGATTTGCATATGGCCATGTCTAAACTGGGGTGGCGTAGTGGGCAAAAGAACAATGGATTTAACCTAGATCTCTTGACTGTGGGAGAATGTCTGCATTGTCAGCATTCCGTCCATCATTTGTTTGTTATAACGCTTTTCGCCCTAAGTGGGATGGGTATTCCCAGACATGGGACCCGTGCTCACTACGCCACTGGAGTCAAGCTATCCTGGCTGATGACGGTTGATAGCCAGAAACAGGTCCTAGGATGCTTGATTCCGGTCCAGGGAAGACATGGCTTGGCAGTTCGGGCTGGACTGTTCCCATGAGGCACAGGGTCAAGACTGATTTGCATATGGCCATGTCTAAACTGGGGTGGCGTAGTGGGCAAAAGAACGATGGATTTACCTGAGATCTCTTGACTGGGGGAGAATGTCTGCATTGTCAGCATTCCGTCCATCATTTGTTTGTTATAACGCTTTTCGCCCTAAGTGGGATGGGTATTCCCAGACATGGGACCCGTGCTCACTACGCCACTGGAGTCAAGCTATCCTGGCTGATGACGGTTGATAGCCAGAAACAGGTCCTAGGATGCTTGATTCCGGTCCAGGGAAGACATGGCTTGGCAGTTCGGGCTGGACTGTTCCCATGAGGCACAGGGTCAAGACTGATTTGCATATGGCCATGTCTAAACTGGGGTGGCGTAGTGGGCAAAAGAACGATGGATTTACCTGAGATCTCTTGACTGGGGGAGAATGTCTGCATTGTCAGCATTCCGTCCATCATTTGTTTGTTATAACGCTTTTCGCCCTAAGTGGGATGGGTATTCCCAGACATGGGACCCGTGCTCACTACGCCACTGGAGTCAAGCTATCCTGGCTGATGACGGTTGATAGCCAGAAACAGGTCCTAGGATGCTTGATTCCGGTCCAGGGAAGACATGGCTTGACAGTTCGGGCTGGACTGTTCCCATGAGGCACAGGGTCAAGACTGATTTGCATATGGCCATGTCTAAACTGGGGTGGCGTAGTGGGCAAAAGAACGATGTATTTAACCTAGATCTCTTGACTGGGGGAGTATGTCTGCATTGTCAGCATTCCGTCCATCATTTGTTTGTTGTAACGCTTTTCGCCCTAAGTGGGATGGGTATTCCCAGATGTGGGACCCGTGCTCACTACGCCACTGGAGTCAAGCTATCCTGGCTGATGACGGCTGATAGCCAGAAACCGGTCCTATGATGCTTGATTCCGGTCCAGGGAAGACATGGCTTGGCAGTTCGGGCTGGACTGTTCCCATGAGGCACAGGGTCAAGACTGATTTGCATATGGCCATGTCTAAACTGGGGTGGCGTAGTGGGCAAAAGAACGATGGATTTAACCCAGATCTCTTGACTGGGGGAGAATGTCTGCATTGTCAGCATTCCGTCCATCATTTGTTTGTTGTAACGCTTTTCGCCCTAAGTGGGATGGGTATTCCCAGATGTGGGACCCGTGCTCACTACGCCACTGGAGTCAAGCTATCCTGGCTGATGACGGCTGATAGCCAGAAACCGGTCCTAGGATGCTTGATTCCGGTCCAGGGAAGACATGGCTTGGCAGTTCGGGCTGGACTGTTCCCATGAGGCACAGGGTCAAGACTGATTTGCATATGGCCATGTCTAAACTGGGGTGGCGTAGTGGGCAAAAGAACGATGGATTTACCTAGATCTCTTGACTGGGGGAGAATGTCTGCATTGTCAGCATTCCGTCCATCATTTGTTTGTTGTAACGCTTTTCGCCCTAAGTGGGATGGGTATTCCCAGACGTGGGACCCGTGCTCACTACGCCACTGGAGTCAAGCTATCCTGGCTGATGACGGCTGATAGCCAGAAACCGGTCCTAGGATGCTTGATTCCGGTCCAGGGAAGACATGGCTTGGCAGTTCGGGCTGGACTGTTCCCATGAGGCACCGGGTCAAGACTGATTTGCATATGGCCATGTCTAAACTGGGGTGGTGTAGTGGGCAAAAGAACGATGGATTTAAACCAGATCTCTTGACTGGGGGAGAATGTCTGCATTGTCAGCATTCCGTCCATCATTTGTTTGTTGTAACGCTTTTCGCCCTAAGTGGGATGGGTATTCCCAGACGTGGGACCCGTGCTCACTACGCCACTGGAGTCAAGCTATCCTGGCTGATGACAGCTGATAGCCAGAAACCGGTCCTAGGATGCTTGATTCCGGTCCAGGGAAGACATGGCTTGGCAGTTCGGGCTGGACTGTTCCCATGAGGCACAGGGTCAAGACTGATTTGCATATGGCCATGTCTAAACGGGGGTGGCGTAGTGGGCAAAAGAACGATGGATTTAACCTAGATCTCTTGACTGGGGGAGAATGTCTGCATTGTCAGCATTCTGTCCATCATTTGTTTGTTGTAACGCTTTTCGCCCTAAGTGGGATGGGTATTCCCAGATGTGGGACCCGTGCTCACTACGCCACTGGAGTCAAGCTATCCTGGCTGATGACGGCTGATAGCCAGAAACTGGTCCTAGGATGCTTGATTCCGGTCCAGGGAAGGCATGGCTTGGCAGTTCGGGCTGGACTGTTCCCATGAGGCACAGGGTCAAGACTGGTTTGCATATGGCCATGTCTAAACTGGGGTGGCGTAGTGGGCAAAAGAACGATGGATTTAACCCCGATCTCTTGACTGGGGGAGAATGTCTGCATTGTCAGCATTCCGTCCATCATTTGTTTGTTATAACGCTTTTCGCCCTAAGTGGGATGGGTATTCCCAGACATGGGACCCGTGCTCACTACGCCACTGGAGTCAAGCTATCCTGGCTGATGACGGTTGATAGCCAGAAACAGGTCCTAGGATGCTTGATTCCGGTCCAGGGAAGACATGGCTTGACAGTTCGGGCTGGACTGTTCCCATGAGGCACAGGGTCAAGACTGATTTGCATATGGCCATGTCTAAACTGGGGTGGCGTAGTGGGCAAAAGAACGATGGATTTAACCCCGATCTCTTGACTGGGGGAGAATGTCTGCATTGTCAGCATTCCGTCCATCATTTGTTTGTTATAACGCTTTTCGCCCTAAGTGGGATGGGTATTCCCAGACATGGGACCCGTGCTCACTACGCCACTGGAGTCAAGCTATCCTGGCTGATGACGGTTGATAGCCAGAAACAGGTCCTAGGATGCTTGATTCCGGTCCAGGGAAGACATGGCTTGACAGTTCGGGCTGGACTGTTCCCATGAGGCACAGGGTCAAGACTGATTTGCATATGGCCATGTCTAAACTGGGGTGGCGTAGTGGGCAAAAGAACGATGGATTTAACCCAGATCTCTTGACTGGGGGAGAATGTCTGCATTGTCAGCATTCCGTCCATCATTTGTTTGTTGTAACGCTTTTCGCCCTAAGTGGGATGGGTATTCCCAGATATGGGACCCGTGCTCACTACGCCACTGGAGTCAAGCTATCCTGGCTGATGACGGCTGATAGCCAGAAACCGGTCCTAGGATGCTTGATTCCGGTCCAGGGAAGACATGGCTTGGCAGTTCGGGCTGGACTGTTCCCATGAGGCACAGGGTCAAGACTGATTTGCATATGGCCATGTCTAAACTGGGGTGGCGTAGTGGGCAAAAGAACGATGGATTTACCTAGATCTCTTGACTGGGGGAGAATGTCTGCATTGTCAGCATTCCGTCCATCATTTGTTTGTTGTAACGCTTTTCGCCCTAAGTGGGATGGGTATTCCCAGACGTGGGACCCGTGCTCACTACGCCACTGGAGTCAAGCTATCCTGGCTGATGACGGCTGATAGCCAGAAACCGGTCCTAGGATGCTTGATTCCGGTCCAGGGAAGACATGGCTTGGCAGTTCGGGCTGGACTGTTCCCATGAGGCACCGGGTCAAGACTGATTTGCATATGGCCATGTCTAAACTGGGGTGGTGTAGTGGGCAAAAGAACGATGGATTTAAACCAGATCTCTTGACTGGGGGAGAATGTCTGCATTGTCAGCATTCCGTCCATCATTTGTTTGTTGTAACGCTTTTCGCCCTAAGTGGGATGGGTATTCCCAGACGTGGGACCCGTGCTCACTACGCCACTGGAGTCAAGCTATCCTGGCTGATGACAGCTGATAGCCAGAAACCGGTCCTAGGATGCTTGATTCCGGTCCAGGGAAGACATGGCTTGGCAGTTCGGGCTGGACTGTTCCCATGAGGCACAGGGTCAAGACTGATTTGCATATGGCCATGTCTAAACGGGGGTGGCGTAGTGGGCAAAAGAACGATGGATTTAACCTAGATCTCTTGACTGGGGGAGAATGTCTGCATTGTCAGCATTCTGTCCATCATTTGTTTGTTGTAACGCTTTTCGCCCTAAGTGGGATGGGTATTCCCAGATGTGGGACCCGTGCTCACTACGCCACTGGAGTCAAGCTATCCTGGCTGATGACGGCTGATAGCCAGAAACTGGTCCTAGGATGCTTGATTCCGGTCCAGGGAAGGCATGGCTTGGCAGTTCGGGCTGGACTGTTCCCATGAGGCACAGGGTCAAGACTGGTTTGCATATGGCCATGTCTAAACTGGGGTGGCGTAGTGGGCAAAAGAACGATGGATTTAACCCCGATCTCTTGACTGGGGGAGAATGTCTGCATTGTCAGCATTCCGTCCATCATTTGTTTGTTGTAACGCTTTTCGCCCTAAGTGGGATGGGTATTCCCAGACGTGGGACCCGTGCTCCCTACGCCACTGGAGTCAAGCTATCCTGGCTGATGACGGCTGATAGCCAGAAACCAGTCCTAGGATGCTTGATTCCGGTCCAGGGAAGACATGGCTTGGCAGTTCGGGCCGGACTGTTCCCATGAGGCACAGGGTCAAGACTGATTTGCATATGGCCATGTCTAAACTGGGGTGGTGTAATGGGCAAAAGAACGATGGATTTAACCCAGATCTCTTGACTGGGGGAGAATGTCTGCATTGTCAGCATTCCGTCCATCATTTGTTTGTTGTAACGCTTTTCGCCCTAAGTGGGATGGGTATTCCCAGACGTGGGACCCGTGCTCACTACGCCACTGGAGTCAAGCTATCCTGGCTGATAGCCAGAAACCGGTCCTAGGATGCTTGATTCCGGTCCAGGGAAGACATGGCTTGGCAGTTCGGGCTGGACTGTTCCCATGAGGCACAGGGTCAAGACTGATTTGCATATGGCCATGTCTAAACTGGGGTGGTGTAGTGGGCAAAAGAACGATGGATTTAACCCAGGTCTCTTGACTGGGGGAGAATGTCTGCATTGTCAGCATTCCGTCCATCATTTGTTTGTTGTAACGCTTTTCGCCCTAAGTGGGATGGGTATTCCCAGACGTGAGACCCGTGCTCACTACGCCACTGGAGTCAAGCTATCCTGGCTGATGACGGCTGATAGCCAGAAACCGGTCCTAGGATGCTTGATTCCGGTCCAGGGAAGACATGGCTTGGCAGTTCGGGCTGGACTGTTCCCATGAGGCACAGGGTCAGGACTGATTTGCATATGACCATGTCTAAACTGGGGTGGCGTAGTGGGCAAAAGAACGATGGATTTAAACCAGATCTCTTGACTGGGGGAGAATGTCTGCATTGTCAGCATTCCGTCCATCATTTGTTTGTCGTAACGCTTTTCGCCCTAAGTGGGATGGGTATTCCCAGACGTGGGACCCGTGCTCACTACGCCACTGGAGTCAAGCTATCCTGGCTGATGACGGCTGATAGCCAGAAACCGGTCCTAGGATGCTTGATTCCGGTCCAGGGAAGACATGGCTTGGCAGTTCGGGCTGGACTGTTCCCATGAGGCACAGGGTCAAGACTGATTTGCATATGGCCATGTCTAAACTGGGGTGGCGTAGTGGGCAAAAGAACGATGGATTTAACCCAGATCTCTTGACTGGGGGAGAATGTCTGCATTGTCAGCATTCCGTCCATCATTTGTTTGTTGTAACGCTTTTCGCCCTAAGTGGGATGGGTATTCCCAGATGTGGGACCCGTGCTCACTACGCCACTGGAGTCAAGCTATCCTGGCTGATGACGGCTGATAGCCAGAAACCGGTCCTAGGATGCTTGATTCCGGTCCAGGGAAGACATGGCTTGGCAGTTCGGGCTGGACTGTTCCCATGAGGCACAGGGTCAAGACTGATTTGCATATGGCCATGTCTAAACTGGGGTGGCGTAGTGGGCAAAAGAACGATGGATTTACCTGAGATCTCTTGACTGGGGGAGAATGTCTGCATTGTCAGCATTCCGTCCATCATTTGTTTGTTGTAACGCTTTTCGCCCTAAGTGGGATGGGTATTCCCAGACGTGGGACCCGTGCTCACTACGCCACTGGAGTCAAGCTATCCTGGCTGATGACGGCTGATAGCCAGAAACCGGTCCTAGGATGCTTGATTCCGGTCCAGGGAAGACATGGCTTGGCAGTTCGGGCTGGACTGTTCCCATGAGGCACAGGGTCAAGACTGATTTGCATATGGCCATGTCTAAACGGGGGTGGCGTAGTGGGCAAAAGAACGATGGATTTAACCTAGATCTCTTGAGTGGGGGAGAATGTCTGCATTGTCAGCATTCCGTCCATCATTTGTTTGTTGTAACGCTTTTCACCCTAAGTGGGATGGGTATTCCCAGACGTGGGACCCGTGCTCACTACGCCACTGGAGTCAAGCTATCCTGGCTGATGACGGCTGATAGCCAGAAACTGGTCCTTGGATGCTTGATTCCGGTCCAGGGAAGGCATGGCTTGGCAGTTCGGGCTGGACTGTTCCCATGAGGCACAGGGTCAAGACTGGTTTGCATATGGCCATGTCTAAACTGGGGTGGCGTAGTGGGCAAAAGAATGATGGATTTAACCCAGATCTCTTCACTGGGGGAGAATGTCTGCATTGTCAGCATTCCGTCCATCATTTGTTTGTTGTAACGCTTTTCGCCCTAAATGGGATGGGTATTCCCAGACGTGGGACCCATGCTCACTACGCCACTGGAGTCAAGCTATCCTGGCTGATGACGGCTGATAGCCAGAAACCGGTCCTAGGATGCTTGATTCCGGTCCAGGGAAGACATGGCTTGGCAGTTCGGGCTGGACTGTTCCCATGAGGCACAGGGTCAAGACTGATTTGCATATTTCCATGTCTAAACTGGGGTGGCGTAGTGGGCAAAAGAACGATGGATTTAACCCAGATCTCTTGACTGGGGGAGAATGTCTGCATTGTCAGCATTCCGTCCATCATTTGTTTGTTGTAACGCTTTTCGCCCTAAGTGGGATGGGTATTCCCAGACGTGGGACCCGTGCTCCCTACGCCACTGGAGTCAAGCTATCCTGGCTGATGACGGCTGATAGCCAGAAACCGGTCCTAGGATGCTTGATTCCGGTCCAGGGAAGACATGGCTTGGCAGTTCGGGCCGGACTGTTCCCATGAGGCACAGGGTCAAGACTGATTTGCATATGGCCATGTCTAAACTGGGGTGGTGTAGTGGGCAAAAGAACGATGGATTTAACCCAGATCTCTTGACTGGGGGAGAATGTCTGCATTGTCAGCATTCCGTCCATCATTTGTTTGTTGTAACGCTTTTCGCCCTAAGTGGGATGGGTATTCCCAGACGTGGGACCCGTGCTCACTACGCCACTGGAGTAAAGCTATCCTGGCTGATAGCCAGAAACCGGTCCTAGGATGCTTGATTCCGGTCCAGGGAAGACATGGCTTGGCAGTTCGGGCTGGACTGTTCCCATGAGGCACAGGGTCAAGACTGATTTGCATATGGCCATGTCTAAACTGGGGTGGTGTAGTGGGCAAAAGAACGATGGATTTAACCCAGATCTCTTGACTGGGGGAGAATGTCTGCATTGTCAGCATTCCGTCCATCATTTGTTTGTTGTAACGCTTTTCGCCCTAAGTGGGATGGGTATTCCCAGACGTGAGACCCGTGCTCACTACGCCACTGGAGTCAAGCTATCCTGGCTGATGACGGCTGATAGCCAGAAACCGGTCCTAGGATGCTTGATTCCGGTCCAGGGAAGACATGGCTTGGCAGTTCGGGCCGGACTGTTCCCATGAGGCACAGGGTCAAGACTGATTTGCATATGGCCATGTCTAAACTGGGGTGGTGTAGTGGGCAAAAGAACGATGGATTTAACCCAGATCTCTTGACTGGGGGAGAATGTCTGCATTGTCAGCATTCCGTCCATCATTTGTTTGTTGTAACGCTTTTCGCCCTAAGTGGGATGGGTATTCCCAGACGTGGGACCCGTGCTCACTACGCCACTGGAGTAAAGCTATCCTGGCTGATAGCCAGAAACCGGTCCTAGGATGCTTGATTCAGGTCCAGGGAAGACATGGCTTGGCAGTTCGGGCTGGACTGTTCCCATGAGGCACAGGGTCAAGACTGATTTGCATATGGCCATGTCTAAACTGGGGTGGTGTAGTGGGCAAAAGAACGATGGATTTAACCCAGATCTCTTGACTGGGGGAGAATGTCTGCATTGTCAGCATTCCGTCCATCATTTGTTTGTTGTAACGCTTTTCGCCCTAAGTGGGATGGGTATTCCCAGACGTGAGACCCGTGCTCACTACGCCACTGGAGTCAAGCTATCCTGGCTGATGACGGCTGATAGCCAGAAACCGGTCCTAGGATGCTTGATTCCGGTCCAGGGAAGACATGGCTTGGCAGTTCGGGCTGGACTGTTCCCATGAGGCACAGGGTCAGGACTGATTTGCATATGGCCATGTCTAAACTGGGGTGGCGTAGTGGGCAAAAGAACGATGGATTTAAACCAGATCTCTTGACTGGGGGAGAATGTCTGCATTGTCAGCATTCCGTCCATCATTTGTTTGTCGTAACGCTTTTCGCCCTAAGTGGGATGGGTATTCCCAGACGTGGGACCCGTGCTCACTACGCCACTGGAGTCAAGCTATCCTGGCTGATGACGGCTGATAGCCAGAAACCGGTCCTAGGATGCTTGATTCCGGTCCAGGGAAGACATGGCTTGGCAGTTCGGGCTGAACTGTTCCCATGAGGCACAAGGTCAAGACTGATTTGCATATGGCCATGTCTAAACTGGGGTGGCGTAGTGGGCAAAAGAACAATGGATTTAACCTAGATCTCTTGACTGTGGGAGAATGTCTGCATTGTCAGCATTCCGTCCATCATTTGTTTGTTATAACGCTTTTCGCCCTAAGTGGGATGGGTATTCCCAGACGTGGGACCCGTGCTCACTACGCCACTGGAGTCAAGCTATCCTGGCTGATGACGGCTGATAGCCAGAAACCGGTCCTAGGATGCTTGATTCCGGTCCAGGGAAGACATGGCTTGGCAGTTCGGGCTGGACTGTTCCCATGAGGCAGAAGGTCAAGACTGATTTGCATATGGCCATGTCTAAACTGGGGTGGCGTAGTGGGCAAAAGAACAATGGATTTAACCTAGATCTCTTGACTGTGGGAGAATGTCTGCATTGTCAGCATTCCGTCCATCATTTGTTTGTTATAACGCTTTTCGCCCTAAGTGGGATGGGTATTCCCAGACATGGGACCCGTGCTCACTACGCCACTGGAGTCAAGCTATCCTGGCTGATGACGGTTGATAGCCAGAAACAGGTCCTAGGATGCTTGATTCCGGTCCAGGGAAGACATGGCTTGGCAGTTCGGGCTGGACTGTTCCCATGAGGCACAGGGTCAAGACTGATTTGCATATGGCCATGTCTAAACTGGGGTGGCGTAGTGGGCAAAAGAACGATGGATTTACCTGAGATCTCTTGACTGGGGGAGAATGTCTGCATTGTCAGCATTCCGTCCATCATTTGTTTGTTATAACGCTTTTCGCCCTAAGTGGGATGGGTATTCCCAGACATGGGACCCGTGCTCACTACGCCACTGGAGTCAAGCTATCCTGGCTGATGACGGTTGATAGCCAGAAACAGGTCCTAGGATGCTTGATTCCGGTCCAGGGAAGACATGGCTTGGCAGTTCGGGCTGGACTGTTCCCATGAGGCACAGGGTCAAGACTGATTTGCATATGGCCATGTCTAAACTGGGGTGGCGTAGTGGGCAAAAGAACGATGGATTTACCTGAGATCTCTTGACTGGGGGAGAATGTCTGCATTGTCAGCATTCCGTCCATCATTTGTTTGTTGTAACGCTTTTCGCCCTAAGTGGGATGGGTATTCCCAGACGTGGGACCCGTGCTCACTACGCCACTGGAGTCAAGCTATCCTGGCTGATGACGGCTGATAGCCAGAAACCGGTCCTAGGATGCTTGATTCCGGTCCAGGGAAGACATGGCTTGGCAGTTCGGGCTGGACTGTTCCCATGAGGCACAAGGTCAAGACTGATTTGCATATGGCCATGTCTAAACTGGGGTGGCGTAGTGGGCAAAAGAACAATGGATTTAACCTAGATCTCTTGACTGTGGGAGAATGTCTGCATTGTCAGCATTCCGTCCATCATTTGTTTGTTATAACGCTTTTCGCCCTAAGTGGGATGGGTATTCCCAGACATGGGACCCGTGCTCACTACGCCACTGGAGTCAAGCTATCCTGGCTGATGACGGTTGATAGCCAGAAACAGGTCCTAGGATGCTTGATTCCGGTCCAGGGAAGACATGGCTTGACAGTTCGGGCTGGACTGTTCCCATGAGGCACAGGGTCAAGACTGATTTGCATATGGCCATGTCTAAACTGGGGTGGCGTAGTGGGCAAAAGAACGATGTATTTAACCTAGATCTCTTGACTGGGGGAGTATGTCTGCATTGTCAGCATTCCGTCCATCATTTGTTTGTTGTAACGCTTTTCGCCCTAAGTGGGATGGGTATTCCCAGATGTGGGACCCGTGCTCACTACGCCACTGGAGTCAAGCTATCCTGGCTGATGACGGCTGATAGCCAGAAACCGGTCCTATGATGCTTGATTCCGGTCCAGGGAAGACATGGCTTGGCAGTTCGGGCTGGACTGTTCCCATGAGGCACAGGGTCAAGACTGATTTGCATATGGCCATGTCTAAACTGGGGTGGCGTAGTGGGCAAAAGAAAGATGGATTTAACCCAGATCTCTTGACTGGGGGAGAATGTCTGCATTGTCAGCATTCCGTCCATCATTTGTTTGTTGTAACGCTTTTCGCCCTAAGTGGGATGGGTATTCCCAGATGTGGGACCCGTGCTCACTACGCCACTGGAGTCAAGCTATCCTGGCTGATGACGGCTGATAGCCAGAAACCGGTCCTAGGATGCTTGATTCCGGTCCAGGGAAGACATGGCTTGGCAGTTCGGGCTGGACTGTTCCCATGAGGCACAGGGTCAAGACTGATTTGCATATGGCCATGTCTAAACTGGGGTGGCGTAGTGGGCAAAAGAACGATGGATTTACCTAGATCTCTTGACTGGGGGAGAATGTCTGCATTGTCAGCATTCCGTCCATCATTTGTTTGTTGTAACGCTTTTCGCCCTAAGTGGGATGGGTATTCCCAGACGTGGGACCCGTGCTCACTACGCCACTGGAGTCAAGCTATCCTGGCTGATGACGGCTGATAGCCAGAAACCGGTCCTAGGATGCTTGATTCCGGTCCAGGGAAGACATGGCTTGGCAGTTCGGGCTGGACTGTTCCCATGAGGCACAGGGTCAAGACTGATTTGCATATGGCCATGTCTAAACGGGGGTGGCGTAGTGGGCAAAAGAACGATGGATTTAACCTAGATCTCTTGACTGGGGGAGAATGTCTGCATTGTCAGCATTCCGTCCATCATTTGTTTGTTGTAACGCTTTTCACCCTAAGTGGGATGGGTATTCCCAGACGTGGGACCCGTGCTCACTACGCCACTGGAGTCAAGCTATCCTGGCTGATGACGGCTGATAGCCAGAAACTGGTCCTAGGATGCTTGATTCCGGTCCAGGGAAGGCATGGCTTGGCAGTTCGGGCTGGACTGTTCCCATGAGGCACAGGGTCAAGACTGATTTGCATATTTCCATGTCTAAACTGGGGTGGCGTAGTGGGCAAAAGAACGATGGATTTAACCCAGATCTCTTGACTGGGGGAGAATGTCTGCATTGTCAGCATTCCGTCCATCATTTGTTTGTTGTAACGCTTTTCGCCCTAAGTGGGATGGGTATTCCCAGACGTGGGACCCGTGCTCCCTAAGCCACTGGAGTCAAGCTATCCTGGCTGATGACGGCTGATAGCCAGAAACCGGTCCTAGGATGCTTGATTCCGGTCCAGGGAAGACATGGCTTGGCAGTTCGGGCCGGACTGTTCCCATGAGGCACAGGGTCAAGACTGATTTGCATATGGCCATGTCTAAACTGGGGTGGTGTAGTGGGCAAAAGAACGATGGATTTAACCCAGATCTCTTGACTGGGGGAGAATGTCTGCATTGTCAGCATTCCGTCCATCATTTGTTTGTTGTAACGCTTTTCGCCCTAAGTGGGATGGGTATTCCCAGACGTGGGACCCGTGCTCACTACGCCACTGGAGTAAAGCTATCCTGGCTGATAGCCAGAAACCGGTCCTAGGATGCTTGATTCCGGTCCAGGGAAGACATGGCTTGGCAGTTCGGGCTGGACTGTTCCCATGAGGCACAGGGTCAAGACTGATTTGCATATGGCCATGTCTAAACTGGGGTGGTGTAGTGGGCAAAAGAACGATGGATTTAACCCAGATCTCTTGACTGGGGGAGAATGTCTGCATTGTCAGCATTCCGTCCATCATTTGTTTGTTGTAACGCTTTTCGCCCTAAGTGGGATGGGTATTCCCAGACGTGAGACCCGTGCTCACTACGCCACTGGAGTCAAGCTATCCTGGCTGATGACGGCTGATAGCCAGAAACCGGTGCTAGGATGCTTGATTCCGGTCCAGGGAAGACATGGCTTGGCAGTTCGGGCTGGACTGTTCCCATGAGGCACAGGGTCAGGACTGATTTGCATATGGCCATGTCTAAACTGGGGTGGCGTAGTGGGCAAAAGAACGATGGATTTAAACCAGATCTCTTGACTGGGGGAGAATGTCTGCATTGTCAGCATTCCGTCCATCATTTGTTTGTCGTAACGCTTTTCGCCCTAAGTGGGATGGGTATTCCCAGACGTGGGACCCGTGCTCACTACGCCACTGGAGTCAAGCTATCCTGGCTGATGACGGCTGATAGCCAGAAACCGGTCCTAGGATGCTTGATTCCGGTCCAGGGAAGACATGGCTTGGCAGTTCGGGCTGGACTGTTCCCATGAGGCACAGGGTCAAGACTGATTTGCATACGTCCATGTCTAAACTGGGGTGACGTAGTGGGCAAAAGAACAATGGATTTAACCCAGATCTCTTGACTGGGGGAGAATATCTGCATTGTCAGCATTCCGTCCATCATTTGTTTGTTGTATCGCTTTTCTCCCTAAGTGGGATGGGTATTCCCAGACGTGGGACCCGTGCTCACTATGCCACTGGAGTCAAGCTATCCTGGCTGATGACGGCTGATAGCCAGAAACCGGTCCTAGGATGCTTGATTCCGGTCCACGGAAGACATGGCTTGGCAGTTCGGGCTGGACTGTTCCCATGAGGCACAGGGTCAAGACTGATTTGCATATGGCCATGTCTAAACTGGGGTGGCGTAGTGGGCAAAAGAACGATGGATTTAACCCAGATCTCTTGACTGGGGAGAATGTCTGCATTGTCAGCATTCCGTCCATCATTTGTTTGTTTTAACGCTTTTCGCCCTAAGTGGGATGGGTATTCCCAGACGTGGGACCCGTGCTCACTACGCCAATGGAGTCAAGCTATCCTGGCTGATGACGGCTGATAGCCAGAAACCGGTCCTAGGATGCTTGATTCCGGTCCAGGGAAGACATGGCTTGGCAGTTCGGGCTGGACTGTTCCCATGAGGCACAGGGTCAAGACTGATTTGCATATGGCCATGTCTAAACTGGGGTGGCGTAGTGGGCAAAAGAACGATGGATTTAACCCAGATCTCTTGACTGGGGGAGAATGTCTGCATTGTCAGCATTCTGTCCATCATTTGTTTGTTGTAACGCTTTTCGCCCTAAGTGGGATGGGTATTCCCAGACGTGGGACCCGTGCTCACTACGCCACTGGAGTCAAGCTATCCTGGCTGATGACGGCTGATAGCCAGAAACCGGTCCTAGGATGCTTGATTCCGCTCCAGGGAAGACATGGCTTGGCAGTTCGGGCTGGACTGTACCCATGAGGCACAGGGTCAAGACTGATTTGCATATGGCCATGTCTAAACTGGGGTGGCGTAGTGGGCAAAAGAACGATGGATTTAACCTAGATCTCTTGACTGGGGGAGAATGTCTGCATTGTCAGCATTCCGTCCATCATTTGTTTGTTGTAACGCTTTTCGCCCTAAGTGGGATGGGTATTCCCAGACGTGGGACCCGTGCTCACTACGCCACTGGAGTCAAGCTATCCTGGCTGATGATGGCTGATAGCCAGAAACCGGTCCTAGGATGCTTGATTCCGGTCCAGGGAAGACATGGCTTGGCAGTTTGGGCTGGACTGTTCCCATGAGGCACAGGGTCAAGACTGATTTGCATATGGCCGTGTCTAAACTGGGGTGGTGTAGTGGGCAAAAGAACGATGGATTTAACCCAGAGCTCTTGACTGGGGGAGAATGTCTGCATTGTCAGCATTCCGTCCATCATTTGTTTGTTGTAACGCTTTTCGCCCTAAGTGGGATGGGTATTCCCAGACGTGGGACCTGTGCTCACTACGCCACTGGAGTCAAGCTATCCTGGCTGATGACGGCTGATAGCCAGAAACCGGTCCTAGGATGCTTGATTCCGGTCCAGGGAAGACATGGCTTGGCAGTTCGGGCCGGACTGTTCCCATGAGGCACAGGGTCAAGACTGATTTGCATATGGCCATGTCTAAACTGGGGTGGCGTAGTGGGCAAAAGAACGATGGATTTAACCCAGATCTCTTGACTGGGGGAGAATGTCTGCATTGTCAGCATTCCGTCCATCATTTGTTTGTTGTAACGCTTTTCGCCCTAAGTGGGATGGGTATTCCCAGACGTGGGACCCATGCTCACTACGCCACTGGAGTCAAGCTATCCTGGCTGATGACAGCTAATACCCAGAAACCAGTCCTAGGATGCTTGATTCCGGTCCAGGGAAGACATGGCTTGGCAGTTCGGGCTGGACTGTTCCCATGAGGCACAGGGTCAAGACTGATTTGCATATGGCCATGTCTAAATTGGGGTAGCGTAGTGGGCAAAAGAACGATGGATTTAACCCAGATCTCTTGACTGTGGGAGAATGTCTGCATTGTCAGCATTCCGTCCATCATTTGTTTGTTGTAACGCTTTTCGCCCTAAGTGGGATGGGTATTCCCAGACGTGGGACCCGTGCTCACTACGCCACTGGAGTCAAGCTATCCTGGCTGATGACGGCTGATAGCCAGAAACTGGTCCTAGGATGCTTGATTCCGGTCCAGGGAAGACATGGCTTGGCAGTTCGGGCTGGACTGTTCCCATGAGGCACAAGGTCAAGACTGATTTGCATATGGCCATGTCTAAACTGGGGTGGCGTAATGGGCAAAAGAACGATGGATTTAACCTAGATCTCTTGACTGTGGGAGAATGTCTGCATTGTCAGCATTCCGTCCATCATTTGTTTGTTGTAACGCTTTTCGCCCTAAGTGGGATGGGTATTCCCAGACGTGGGACCCGTGCTCACTACACCACTGGAGTCAAGCTATCCTGGCTGATGACGGCTGATAGCCAGAAACCGGTCCTAGGATGCTTGATTCCGGTTCAGGGAAGACATGGCTTGGCAGTTCGGGCTGGACTGTTCCCATGAGGCACAGGGTCAAGACTGATTTGCATATGGCCATGTCTAAACTGGGGTGGCGTAGTGGGCAAAAGAACGATGGATTTAACCTAGATCTCTTGACTGGGGGAGAATGTCTGCATTGTCAGCATTCCGTCCATCATTTGTTTGTTGTAACGCTTTTCGCCCTAAGTGGGATGGGTATTCCCAGACGAGGGACCCGTGCTCACTACGCCACTGCAGTCAAGCTATCCTGGCTGATGACGGCTGATAGCCAGAAACCGGTCCTATGATGCTTGATTCCGGTCCAGGGAAGACATGGCTTGGCAGTTCGGGCTGGACTGTTCCCATGAGGCACAGGGTCAAGACTGATTTGCATATGGCCATGTCTAAACTGGGGTGGCGTAGTGGGCAAAAGAACGATGGATTTAACCCAGATCTCTTGACTAGGGGAGAATGTCTGCATTGTCAGCATTCCGTCCATCATTTGTTTGTTGTAACGCTTTTCGCCCTAAGTGGGATGGGTATTCCCAGACGTGGGACCCGTGCTCACTACGCCACTGGAGTCAAGCTATCCTGGCTGATGACGGCTGATAGCCAGAAACCGGTCCTAGGATGCTTGATTCCGGTCCAGGGAAGACATGGCTTGGCAGTTCGGGCTGGACTGTTCCCATGAGGCACAGGGTCAAGACTGATTTGCATATGGCCATGTCTAAACTGGGGTGGCGTAGTGGGCAAAAGAATGATGGATTTAACCCAGATCTCTTGACTGGGGGAGAATATCTGCATTGTCAGCATTCCGTCCATCATTTGTTTGTTGTAACGCTATTCGCCCTAAGTGGGATGGGTATTCCCAGACGTGGGACCCGTGCTCACTACGCCACTGGAGTCAAGCTATCCTGGCTGATGACAGCTGATAGCCAGAAACCGGTCCTAGGATGCTTGATTCCGGTCCAGGGAAGACATGGCTTGGCAGTTCGGGCTGGACTGTTCCCATGAGGCACAGGGTCAAGACTGATTTGCATATGGCCATGTCTAAACTGGGGTGGCGTAGTGGGCAAAAGAACGATGGATTTAACCCAGATCTCTTGACTGGGGGAGAATGTCTGCATTGTCAGCATTCTGTCCATCATTTGTTTGTTGTAACGCTTTTCGCCCTAAGTGGGATGGGTATTCCCAGACGTGGGACCCGTGCTCACTACGCCACTGGAGTCAAGCTATCCTGGCTGATGACGGCTGATAGCCAGAAACCGGTCCTAGGATGCTTGATTCCGGTCCAGGGAAGACATGGCTTGGCAGTTCGGGCTGGACTGTTCCCATGAGGCACAGGGTCAAGACTGATTTGCATATGGCCATGTCTAAACTGGGGTGGCGTAGTGGGCAAAAGAACGATGGATTTAACCTAGATCTCTTGACTGGGGGAGAATGTCTGCATTGTCAGCATTCCGTCCATCATTTGTTTGTTGTAACGCTTTTCGCCCTAAGTGGGATGGGTATTCCCAGACGTGGGACCCGTGCTCACTACGCCACTGGAATCAAGCTATCCTGGCTGATGATGGCTGATAGCCAGAAACCGGTCCTAGGATGCTTGATTCCGGTCCAGGGAAGACATGGCTTGGCAGTTTGGGCTGGACTGTTCCCATGAGGCACAGGGTCAAGACTGATTTGCATATGGCCGTGTCTAAACTGGGGTGGTGTAGTGGGCAAAAGAACAATGGATTTAACCCAGAGCTCTTGACTGGGGGAGAATGTCTGCATTGTCAGCATTCCGTCCATCATTTGTTTGTTGTAACGCTTTTCGCCCTAAGTGGGATGGGTATTCCCAGACGTGGGACCTGTGCTCACTACGCCACTGGAGTCAAGCTATCCTGGCTGATGACGGCTGATAGCCAGAAACCGGTCCTAGGATGCTTGATTCCGGTCCAGGGAAGACATGGCTTGGCAGTTCGGGCCGGACTGTTCCCATGAGGCACAGGGTCAAGACTGATTTGCATATGGCCATGTCTAAACTGGGGTGGCGTAGTGGGCAAAAGAACGATGGATTTAACCCAGATCTCTTGACTGGGGGAGAATGTCTGCATTGTCAGCATTCCGTCCATCATTTGTTTGTTGTAACGCTTTTCGCCCTAAGTGGGATGGGTATTCCCAGACGTGGGACCCATGCTCACTACGCCACTGGAGTTAAGCTATCCTGGCTGATGACAGCTAATACCCAGAAACTAGTCCTAGGATGCTTGATTCCGGTCCAGGGAAGACATGGCTTGGCAGTTCGGGCTGGACTGTTCCCATGAGGCACAGGGTCAAGACTGATTTGCATATGGCCATGTCTAAATTGGGGTAGCGTAGTGGGCAAAAGAACGATGGATTTAACCCAGATCTCTTGACTGTGGGAGAATGTCTGCATTGTCAGCATTCCGTCCATCATTTGTTTGTTGTAACGCTTTTCGCCCTAAGTGGGATGGGTATTCCCAGACGTGGGACCCGTGCTCACTACGCCACTGGAGTCAAGCTATCCTGGCTGATGACGGCTGATAGCCAGAAACTGGTCCTAGGATGCTTGATTCCGGTCCAGGGAAGACATGGCTTGGCAGTTCGGGCTGGACTGTTCCCATGAGGCACAAGGTCAAGACTGATTTGCATATGGCCATGTCTAAACTGGGGTGGCGTAGTGGGCAAAAGAACGATGGATTTAACCTAGATCTCTTGACTGTGGGAGAATGTCTGCATTGTCAGCATTCCGTCCATCATTTGTTTGTTGTAACGCTTTTCGCCCTAAGTGGGATGGGTATTCCCAGACGTGGGACCCGTGCTCACTACACCACTGGAGTCAAGCTATCCTGGCTGATGACGGCTGATAGCCAGAAACCGGTCCTAGGATGCTTGATTCCGGTTCAGGGAAGACATGGCTTGGCAGTTCGGGCTGGACTGTTCCCATGAGGCACAGGGTCAAGACTGATTTGCATATGGCCATGTCTAAACTGGGGTGGCGTAGTGGGCAAAAGAACGATGGATTTAACCTAGATCTCTTGACTGGGGGAGAATGGCTGCATTGTCAGCATTCCGTCCATCATTTGTTTGTTGTAACGCTTTTCGCCCTAAGTGGGATGGGTATTCCCAGACGTGGGACCCGTGCTCACTACGCCACTGCAGTCAAGCTATCCTGGCTGATGACGGCTGATAGCCAGAAACCGGTCCTATGATGCTTGATTCCGGTCCAGGGAAGACATGGCTTGGCAGTTCGGGCTGGACTGTTCCCATGAGGCACAGGGTCAAGACTGATTTGCATATGGCCATGTCTAAACTGGGGTGGCGTAGTGGGCAAAAGAACGATGGATTTAACCCAGATCTCTTGACTAGGGGAGAATGTCTGCATTGTCAGCATTCCGTCCATCATTTGTTTGTTGTAACGCTTTTCGCCCTAAGTGGGATGGGTATTCCCAGACGTGGGACCCGTGCTCACTACGCCACTGGAGTAAAGCTATCCTGGCTGATAGCCAGAAACCGGTCCTAGGATGCTTGATTCAGGTCCAGGGAAGACATGGCTTGGCAGTTCGGGCTGGACTGTTCCCATGAGGCACAGGGTCAAGACTGATTTGCATATGGCCATGTCTAAACTGGGGTGGTGTAGTGGGCAAAAGAACGATGGATTTAACCCAGATCTCTTGACTGGGGGAGAATGTCTGCATTGTCAGCATTCCGTCCATCATTTGTTTGTCGTAACGCTTTTCGCCCTAAGTGGGATGGGTATTCCCAGACGTGGGACCCGTGCTCACTACGCCACTGGAGTCAAGCTATCCTGGCTGATGACGGCTGATAGCCAGAAACCGGTCCTAGGATGCTTGATTCCGGTCCAGGGAAGACATGGCTTGGCAGTTCGGGCTGAACTGTTCCCATGAGGCACAAGGTCAAGACTGATTTGCATATGGCCATGTCTAAACTGGGGTGGCGTAGTGGGCAAAAGAACAATGGATTTAACCTAGATCTCTTGACTGTGGGAGAATGTCTGCATTGTCAGCATTCCGTCCATCATTTGTTTGTTATAACGCTTTTCGCCCTAAGTGGGATGGGTATTCCCAGACGTGGGACCCGTGCTCACTACGCCACTGGAGTCAAGCTATCCTGGCTGATGACGGCTGATAGCCAGAAACCGGTCCTAGGATGCTTGATTCCGGTCCAGGGAAGACATGGCTTGGCAGTTCGGGCTGGACTGTTCCCATGAGGCAGAAGGTCAAGACTGATTTGCATATGGCCATGTCTAAACTGGGGTGGCGTAGTGGGCAAAAGAACAATGGATTTAACCTAGATCTCTTGACTGTGGGAGAATGTCTGCATTGTCAGCATTCCGTCCATCATTTGTTTGTTATAACGCTTTTCGCCCTAAGTGGGATGGGTATTCCCAGACATGGGACCCGTGCTCACTACGCCACTGGAGTCAAGCTATCCTGGCTGATGACGGTTGATAGCCAGAAACAGGTCCTAGGATGCTTGATTCCGGTCCAGGGAAGACATGGCTTGGCAGTTCGGGCTGGACTGTTCCCATGAGGCACAGGGTCAAGACTGATTTGCATATGGCCATGTCTAAACTGGGGTGGCGTAGTGGGCAAAAGAACGATGGATTTACCTGAGATCTCTTGACTGGGGGAGAATGTCTGCATTGTCAGCATTCCGTCCATCATTTGTTTGTTATAACGCTTTTCGCCCTAAGTGGGATGGGTATTCCCAGACATGGGACCCGTGCTCACTACGCCACTGGAGTCAAGCTATCCTGGCTGATGACGGTTGATAGCCAGAAACAGGTCCTAGGATGCTTGATTCCGGTCCAGGGAAGACATGGCTTGGCAGTTCGGGCTGGACTGTTCCCATGAGGCACAGGGTCAAGACTGATTTGCATATGGCCATGTCTAAACTGGGGTGGCGTAGTGGGCAAAAGAACGATGGATTTACCTGAGATCTCTTGACTGGGGGAGAATGTCTGCATTGTCAGCATTCCGTCCATCATTTGTTTGTTGTAACGCTTTTCGCCCTAAGTGGGATGGGTATTCCCAGACGTGGGACCCGTGCTCACTACGCCACTGGAGTCAAGCTATCCTGGCTGATGACGGCTGATAGCCAGAAACCGGTCCTAGGATGCTTGATTCCGGTCCAGGGAAGACATGGCTTGGCAGTTCGGGCTGGACTGTTCCCATGAGGCACAAGGTCAAGACTGATTTGCATATGGCCATGTCTAAACTGGGGTGGCGTAGTGGGCAAAAGAACAATGGATTTAACCTAGATCTCTTGACTGTGGGAGAATGTCTGCATTGTCAGCATTCCGTCCATCATTTGTTTGTTATAACGCTTTTCGCCCTAAGTGGGATGGGTATTCCCAGACATGGGACCCGTGCTCACTACGCCACTGGAGTCAAGCTATCCTGGCTGATGACGGTTGATAGCCAGAAACAGGTCCTAGGATGCTTGATTCCGGTCCAGGGAAGACATGGCTTGACAGTTCGGGCTGGACTGTTCCCATGAGGCACAGGGTCAAGACTGATTTGCATATGGCCATGTCTAAACTGGGGTGGCGTAGTGGGCAAAAGAACGATGTATTTAACCTAGATCTCTTGACTGGGGGAGTATGTCTGCATTGTCAGCATTCCGTCCATCATTTGTTTGTTGTAACACTTTTCGCCCTAAGTGGGATGGGTATTCCCAGATGTGGGACCCGTGCTCACTACGCCACTGGAGTCAAGCTATCCTGGCTGATGACGGCTGATAGCCAGAAACCGGTCCTATGATGCTTGATTCCGGTCCAGGGAAGACATGGCTTGGCAGTTCGGGCTGGACTGTTCCCATGAGGCACAGGGTCAAGACTGATTTGCATATGGCCATGTCTAAACTGGGGTGGCGTAGTGGGCAAAAGAAAGATGGATTTAACCCAGATCTCTTGACTGGGGGAGAATGTCTGCATTGTCAGCATTCCGTCCATCATTTGTTTGTTGTAACGCTTTTCGCCCTAAGTGGGATGGGTATTCCCAGATGTGGGACCCGTGCTCACTACGCCACTGGAGTCAAGCTATCCTGGCTGATGACGGCTGATAGCCAGAAACCGGTCCTAGGATGCTTGATTCCGGTCCAGGGAAGACATGGCTTGGCAGTTCGGGCTGGACTGTTCCCATGAGGCACAGGGTCAAGACTGATTTGCATATGGCCATGTCTAAACTGGGGTGGCGTAGTGGGCAAAAGAACGATGGATTTACCTAGATTTCTTGACTGGGGGAGAATGTCTGCATTGTCAGCATTCCGTCCATCATTTGTTTGTTGTAACGCTTTTCGCCCTAAGTGGGATGGGTATTCCCAGACGTGGGACCCGTGCTCACTACGCCACTGGAGTCAAGCTATCCTGGCTGATGACGGCTGATAGCCAGAAACCGGTCCTAGGATGCTTGATTCCGGTCCAGGGAAGACATGGCTTGGCAGTTCGGGCTGGACTGTTCCCATGAGGCACAGGGTCAAGACTGATTTGCATATGGCCATGTCTAAACGGGGGTGGCGTAGTGGGCAAAAGAACGATGGATTTAACCTAGATCTCTTGACTGGGGGAGAATGTCTGCATTGTCAGCATTCCGTCCATCATTTGTTTGTTGTAACGCTTTTCACCCTAAGTGGGATGGGTATTCCCAGACGTGGGACCCGTGCTCACTACGCCACTGGAGTCAAGCTATCCTGGCTGATGACGGCTGATAGCCAGAAACTGGTCCTAGGATGCTTGATTCCGGTCCAGGGAAGGCATGGCTTGGCAGTTCGGGCTGGACTGTTCCCATGAGGCACAGGGTCAAGACTGATTTGCATATTTCCATGTCTAAACTGGGGTGGCGTAGTGGGCAAAAGAACGATGGATTTAACCCAGATCTCTTGACTGGGGGAGAATGTCTGCATTGTCAGCATTCCGTCCATCATTTGTTTGTTGTAACGCTTTTCGCCCTAAGTGGGATGGGTATTCCCAGACGTGGGACCCGTGCTCTCTACGCCACTGGAGTCAAGCTATCCTGGCTGATGACGGCTGATAGCCAGAAACCGGTCCTAGGATGCTTGATTCCGGTCCAGGGAAGACATGGCTTGGCAGTTCGGGCCGGACTGTTCCCATGAGGCACAGGGTCAAGACTGATTTGCATATGGCCATGTCTAAACTGGGGTGGTGTAGTGGGCAAAAGAACGATGGATTTAACCCAGATCTCTTGACTGGGGGAGAATGTCTGCATTGTCAGCATTCCGTCCATCATTTGTTTGTTGTAACGCTTTTCGCCCTAAGTGGGATGGGTATTCCCAGACGTGGGACCCGTGCTCACTACGCCACTGGAGTAAAGCTATCCTGGCTGATAGCCAGAAACCGGTCCTAGGATGCTTGATTCCGGTCCAGGGAAGACATGGCTTGGCAGTTCGGGCTGGACTGTTCCCATGAGGCACAGGGTCAAGACTGATTTGCATATGGCCATGTCTAAACTGGGGTGGTGTAGTGGGCAAAAGAACGATGGATTTAACCCAGATCTCTTGACTGGGGGAGAATGTCTGCATTGTCAGCATTCCGTCCATCATTTGTTTGTTGTAACGCTTTTCGCCCTAAGTGGGATGGGTATTCCCAGACGTGAGACCCGTGCTCACTACGCCACTGGAGTCAAGCTATCCTGGCTGATGACGGCTGATAGCCAGAAACCGGTGCTAGGATGCTTGATTCCGGTCCAGGGAAGACATGGCTTGGCAGTTCGGGCTGGACTGTTCCCATGAGGCACAGGGTCAGGACTGATTTGCATATGGCCATGTCTAAACTGGGGTGGCGTAGTGGGCAAAAGAACGATGGATTTAAACCAGATCTCTTGACTGGGGGAGAATGTCTGCATTGTCAGCATTCCGTCCATCATTTGTTTGTCGTAACGCTTTTCGCCCTAAGTGGGATGGGTATTCCCAGACGTGGGACCCGTGCTCACTACGCCACTGGAGTCAAGCTATCCTGGCTGATGACGGCTGATAGCCAGAAACCGGTCCTAGGATGCTTGATTCCGGTCCAGGGAAGACATGGCTTGGCAGTTCGGGCTGGACTGTTCCCATGAGGCACAGGGTCAAGACTGATTTGCATACGTCCATGTCTAAACTGGGGTGACGTAGTGGGCAAAAGAACAATGGATTTAACCCAGATCTCTTGACTGGGGGAGAATATCTGCATTGTCAGCATTCCGTCCATCATTTGTTTGTTGTATCGCTTTTCTCCCTAAGTGGGATGGGTATTCCCAGACGTGGGACCCGTGCTCACTATGCCACTGGAGTCAAGCTATCCTGGCTGATGACGGCTGATAGCCAGAAACCGGTCCTAGGATGCTTGATTCCGGTCCACGGAAGACATGGCTTGGCAGTTCGGGCTGGACTGTTCCCATGAGGCACAGGGTCAAGACTGATTTGCATATGGCCATGTCTAAACTGGGGTGGCGTAGTGGGCAAAAGAACGATGGATTTAACCCAGATCTCTTGACTGGGGAGAATGTCTGCATTGTCAGCATTCCGTCCATCATTTGTTTGTTTTAACGCTTTTCGCCCTAAGTGGGATGGGTATTCCCAGACGTGGGACCCGTGCTCACTACGCCAATGGAGTCAAGCTATTCTGGCTGATGACGGCTGATAGCCAGAAACCGGTCCTAGGATGCTTGATTCCGGTCCAGGGAAGACATGGCTTGGCAGTTCGGGCTGGACTGTTCCCATGAGGCACAGGGTCAAGACTGATTTGAATATGGCCATGTCTAAACTGGGGTGGCGTAGTGGGCAAAAGAACGATGGATTTAACCCAGATCTCTTGACTGGGGGAGAATGTCTGCATTGTCAGCATTCTGTCCATCATTTGTTTGTTGTAACGCTTTTCGCCCTAAGTGGGATGGGTATTCCCAGACGTGGGACCCGTGCTCACTACGCCACTGGAGTCAAGCTATCCTGGCTGATGACGGCTGATAGCCAGAAACCGGTCCTAGGATGCTTGATTCCGCTCCAGGGAAGACATGGCTTGGCAGTTCGGGCTGGACTGTACCCATGAGGCACAGGGTCAAGACTGATTTGCATATGGCCATGTCTAAACTGGGGTGGCGTAGTGGGCAAAAGAACGATGGATTTAACCTAGATCTCTTGACTGGGGGAGAATGTCTGCATTGTCAGCATTCCGTCCATCATTTGTTTGTTGTAACGCTTTTCGCCCTAAGTGGGATGGGTATTCCCAGACGTGGGACCCGTGCTCACTACGCCACTGGAGTCAAGCTATCCTGGCTGATGATGGCTGATAGCCAGAAACCGGTCCTAGGATGCTTGATTCCGGTCCAGGGAAGACATGGCTTGGCAGTTTGGGCTGGACTGTTCCCATGAGGCACAGGGTCAAGACTGATTTGCATATGGCCGTGTCTAAACTGGGGTGGTGTAGTGGGCAAAAGAACGATGGATTTAACCCAGAGCTCTTGACTGGGGGAGAATGTCTGCATTGTCAGCATTCCGTCCATCATTTGTTTGTTGTAACGCTTTTCGCCCTAAGTGGGATGGGTATTCCCAGACGTGGGACCTGTGCTCACTACGCCACTGGAGTCAAGCTATCCTGGCTGATGACGGCTGATAGCCAGAAACCGGTCCTAGGATGCTTGATTCCGGTCCAGGGAAGACATGGCTTGGCAGTTCGGGCCGGACTGTTCCCATGAGGCACAGGGTCAAGACTGATTTGCATATGGCCATGTCTAAACTGGGGTGGCGTAGTGGGCAAAAGAACGATGGATTTAACCCAGATCTCTTGACTGGGGGAGAATGTCTGCATTGTCAGCATTCCGTCCATCATTTGTTTGTTGTAACGCTTTTCGCCCTAAGTGGGATGGGTATTCCCAGACGTGGGACCCATGCTCACTACGCCACTGGAGTCAAGCTATCCTGGCTGATGACAGCTAATACCCAGAAACCAGTCCTAGGATGCTTGATTCCGGTCCAGGGAAGACATGGCTTGGCAGTTCGGGCTGGACTGTTCCCATGAGGCACAGGGTCAAGACTGATTTGCATATGGCCATGTCTAAATTGGGGTAGCGTAGTGGGCAAAAGAACGATGGATTTAACCCAGATCTCTTGACTGTGGGAGAATGTCTGCATTGTCAGCATTCCGTCCATCATTTGTTTGTTGTAACGCTTTTCGCCCTAAGTGGGATGGGTATTCCCAGACGTGGGACCCGTGCTCACTACGCCACTGGAGTCAAGCTATCCTGGCTGATGACGGCTGATAGCCAGAAACTGGTCCTAGGATGCTTGATTCCGGTCCAGGGAAGACATGGCTTGGCAGTTCGGGCTGGACTGTTCCCATGAGGCACAAGGTCAAGACTGATTTGCATATGGCCATGTCTAAACTGGGGTGGCGTAATGGGCAAAAGAACGATGGATTTAACCTAGATCTCTTGACTGTGGGAGAATGTCTGCATTGTCAGCATTCCGTCCATCATTTGTTTGTTGTAACGCTTTTCGCCCTAAGTGGGATGGGTATTCCCAGACGTGGGACCCGTGCTCACTACACCACTGGAGTCAAGCTATCCTGGCTGATGACGGCTGATAGCCAGAAACCGGTCCTAGGATGCTTGATTCCGGTTCAGGGAAGACATGGCTTGGCAGTTCGGGCTGGACTGTTCCCATGAGGCACAGGGTCAAGACTGATTTGCATATGGCCATGTCTAAACTGGGGTGGCGTAGTGGGCAAAAGAACGATGGATTTAACCTAGATCTCTTGACTGGGGGAGAATGTCTGCATTGTCAGCATTCCGTCCATCATTTGTTTGTTGTAACGCTTTTCGCCCTAAGTGGGATGGGTATTCCCAGACGTGGGACCCGTGCTCACTACGCCACTGCAGTCAAGCTATCCTGGCTGATGACGGCTGATAGCCAGAAACCGGTCCTATGATGCTTGATTCCGGTCCAGGGAAGACATGGCTTGGCAGTTCGGGCTGGACTGTTCCCATGAGGCACAGGGTCAAGACTGATTTGCATATGGCCATGTCTAAACTGGGGTGGCGTAGTGGGCAAAAGAACGATGGATTTAACCCAGATCTCTTGACTAGGGGAGAATGTCTGCATTGTCAGCATTCCGTCCATCATTTGTTTGTTGTAACGCTTTTCGCCCTAAGTGGGATGGGTATTCCCAGACGTGGGACCCGTGCTCACTACGCCACTGGAGTCAAGCTATCCTGGCTGATGACGGCTGATAGCCAGAAACCGGTCCTAGGATGCTTGATTCCGGTCCAGGGAAGACATGGCTTGGCAGTTCGGGCTGGACTGTTCCCATGAGGCACAGGGTCAAGACTGATTTGCATATGGCCATGTCTAAACTGGGGTGGCGTAGTGGGCAAAAGAATGATGGATTTAACCCAGATCTCTTGACTGGGGGAGAATATCTGCATTGTCAGCATTCCGTCCATCATTTGTTTGTTGTAACGCTATTCGCCCTAAGTGGGATGGGTATTCCCAGACGTGGGACCCGTGCTCACTACGCCACTGGAGTCAAGCTATCCTGGCTGATGACAGCTGATAGCCAGAAACCGGTCCTAGGATGCTTGATTCCGGTCCAGGGAAGACATGGCTTGGCAGTTCGGGCTGGACTGTTCCCATGAGGCACAGGGTCAAGACTGATTTGCATATGGCCATGTCTAAACTGGGGTGGCGTAGTGGGCAAAAGAACGATGGATTTAACCCAGATCTCTTGACTGGGGGAGAATGTCTGCATTGTCAGCATTCTGTCCATCATTTGTTTGTTGTAACGCTTTTCGCCCTAAGTGGGATGGGTATTCCCAGACGTGGGACCCGTGCTCACTACGCCACTGGAGTCAAGCTATCCTGGCTGATGACGGCTGATAGCCAGAAACCGGTCCTAGGATGCTTGATTCCGGTCCAGGGAAGACATGGCTTGGCAGTTCGGGCTGGACTGTTCCCATGAGGCACAGGGTCAAGACTGATTTGCATATGGCCATGTCTAAACTGGGGTGGCGTAGTGGGCAAAAGAACGATGGATTTAACCTAGATCTCTTGACTGGGGGAGAATGTCTGCATTGTCAGCATTCCGTCCATCATTTGTTTGTTGTAACGCTTTTCGCCCTAAGTGGGATGGGTATTCCCAGACGTGGGACCCGTGCTCACTACGCCACTGGAATCAAGCTATCCTGGCTGATGATGGCTGATAGCCAGAAACCGGTCCTAGGATGCTTGATTCCGGTCCAGGGAAGACATGGCTTGGCAGTTTGGGCTGGACTGTTCCCATGAGGCACAGGGTCAAGACTGATTTGCATATGGCCGTGTCTAAACTGGGGTGGTGTAGTGGGCAAAAGAACAATGGATTTAACCCAGAGCTCTTGACTGGGGGAGAATGTCTGCATTGTCAGCATTCCGTCCATCATTTGTTTGTTGTAACGCTTTTCGCCCTAAGTGGGATGGGTATTCCCAGACGTGGGACCTGTGCTCACTACGCCACTGGAGTCAAGCTATCCTGGCTGATGACGGCTGATAGCCAGAAACCGGTCCTAGGATGCTTGATTCCGGTCCAGGGAAGACATGGCTTGGCAGTTCGGGCCGGACTGTTCCCATGAGGCACAGGGTCAAGACTGATTTGCATATGGCCATGTCTAAACTGGGGTGGCGTAGTGGGCAAAAGAACGATGGATTTAACCCAGATCTCTTGACTGGGGGAGAATGTCTGCATTGTCAGCATTCCGTCCATCATTTGTTTGTTGTAACGCTTTTCGCCCTAAGTGGGATGGGTATTCCCAGACGTGGGACCCATGCTCACTACGCCACTGGAGTTAAGCTATCCTGGCTGATGACAGCTAATACCCAGAAACCAGTCCTAGGATGCTTGATTCCGGTCCAGGGAAGACATGGCTTGGCAGTTCGGGCTGGACTGTTCCCATGAGGCACAGGGTCAAGACTGATTTGCATATGGCCATGTCTAAATTGGGGTAGCGTAGTGGGCAAAAGAACGATGGATTTAACCCAGATCTCTTGACTGTGGGAGAATGTCTGCATTGTCAGCATTCCGTCCATCATTTGTTTGTTGTAACGCTTTTCGCCCTAAGTGGGATGGGTATTCCCAGACGTGGGACCCGTGCTCACTACGCCACTGGAGTCAAGCTATCCTGGCTGATGACGGCTGATAGCCAGAAACTGGTCCTAGGATGCTTGATTCCGGTCCAGGGAAGACATGGCTTGGCAGTTCGGGCTGGACTGTTCCCATGAGGCACAAGGTCAAGACTGATTTGCATATGGCCATGTCTAAACTGGGGTGGCGTAGTGGGTAAAAGAACGATGGATTTAACCTAGATCTCTTGACTGTGGGAGAATGTCTGCATTGTCAGCATTCCGTCCATCATTTGCTTGTTGTAACGCTTTTCGCCCTAAGTGGGATGGGTATTCCCAGACGTGGGACCCGTGCTCACTACACCACTGGAGTCAAGCTATCCTGGCTGATGACGGCTGATAGCCAGAAACCGGTCCTAGGATGCTTGATTCCGGTTCAGGGAAGACATGGCTTGGCAGTTCGGGCTGGACTGTTCCCATGAGGCACAGGGTCAAGACTGATTTGCATATGGCCATGTCTAAACTGGGGTGGCGTAGTGGGCAAAAGAACGATGGATTTAACCTAGATCTCTTGACTGGGGGAGAATGGCTGCATTGTCAGCATTCCGTCCATCATTTGTTTGTTGTAACGCTTTTCGCCCTAAGTGGGATGGGTATTCCCAGACGTGGGACCCGTGCTCACTACGCCACTGCAGTCAAGCTATCCTGGCTGATGACGGCTGATAGCCAGAAACCGGTCCTATGATGCTTGATTCCGGTCCAGGGAAGACATGGCTTGGCAGTTCGGGCTGGACTGTTCCCATGAGGCACAGGGTCAAGACTGATTTGCATATGGCCATGTCTAAACTGGGGTGGCGTAGTGGGCAAAAGAACGATGGATTTAACCCAGATCTCTTGACTAGGGGAGAATGTCTGCATTGTCAGCATTCCGTCCATCATTTGTTTGTTGTAACGCTTTTCGCCCTAAGTGGGATGGGTATTCCCAGACGTGGGACCCGTGCTCACTACGCCACTGGAGTCAAGCTATCCTGGCTGATGACGGCTGATAGCCAGAAACCGGTCCTAGGATGCTTGATTCCGGTCCAGGGAAGACATGGCTTGGCAGTTCGGGCTGGACTGTTCCCATGAGGCACAGGGTCAAGACTGATTTGCATATGGCCATGTCTAAACTGGGGTGGCGTAGTGGGCAAAAGAACGATGGATTTAACCCAGATCTCTTGACTGGGGGAGAATGTCTGCATTGTCAGCATTCCGTCCATCATTTGTTTGTTGTAACGCTATTCGCCCTAAGTGGGATGGGTATTCCTAGACGTGGGACCCGTGCTCACTACGCCACTGGAGTCAAGCTATCCTGGCTGATGACAGCTGATAGCCAGAAACCGGTCCTAGGAAGCTTGTTTCTGGTCCAGGGAAGAAATGGCTTGGCAGTTTGGGCTGGACTGTTCCCATGAGGCACAGGGTCAGACTGATTTGCATATGGCCATGTCTGAACTGGGGTGGCAGAGTGGGCTAAAGAACCGGGATGGATTAAACCCAGATCAGTTGACTTGGGGTGAGTGCTTGCATTGTTCAACACTCCGTCCATCATTTCCTTTGGTTTTTGCTTTGTTCGCCATAAGTTGGCAGGGTATGCTCAGACGTGAGTCCCTTGCTCACTTTGCCACTGGATTCAAGCAAGCCTGGCTGAAGACGGCTGAAATGCCAGAAACCGGTCCTAGGAAGCTTGTTTCCGGTCCAGGGAAGACATGGCTTGGCAGTTCGGGCTGGACTGTTCCCATGAGGCACAGGGTCAGACTGATTTGCATATGGCCATGTCTAAACTGGGGTGGCAGAGTGGGCTAAAGAACGGTGATGGATTAAACCCAGATCAGTTGACTGGGGGTGAGTGCTTGCATTGTTCAACACTCCGTCCACCATTTCCCTTGGTTTTTGCTTTGTTCGCCATAAGTTGGCAGGGTATGCTCAGAGGTGAGTCCCTTGCTCACTTTGCCACTGGATTCAAGCAAGCCTGGCTGAAGACGGCTTAAATGCCAGAAACCGGTCCTAGGAAGCTTGTTTCCGGTCCAGGGAAGACATGGCTTGGCAGTTCGGGCTGGACTGTTCCCATGAGGCACAAGGTCAGACTGATTTGCATATGGCCATGTCTGAACTGGGGTGGCAGAGTGGGCTAAAAAAAGGTGATGGATTAAACCCAGATCAGTTGACTGGGGGTGAGTGCTTGCATTGTTCAACACTCCGTCCATCATTTTCTTTGGTTTTGCTTTGTTGACCATAAGTTGGCAGGGTATGCTCAGACGTGAGTCCCTTGCTCACTTTACCACTGGATTCAAGCAAGCCTGGCTGAAGACAGCTGAAATGCCAGAAACCGGTCCTAGGAAGCTTGTTTCCGGTCCAGGGAAGACATGGCTTGGCAGTTCGGGCTGGACTGTTCCCATGAGGCACTGGGTCAGACTGATTTGCATATGGCCAAGTCTGAACTGGGGTGGCAGAGTGGGCTAAAGAACGGTGATGGATTAAACCCAGATCAGTTGACTGGGGGTGAGTGCTTGCATTGTTCAACACTCCGTCCATCATTTCCTTTGGTTTTTGCTTTGTTCGCCATAAGTTGGCAGGGTATGCTCAGACGTGAGTCCCTTGCTCACTTTGCCACTGGATTCAAGCAAGCCTGGCTGAAGACGGCTGAAATGCCAGAAACCGGTCCTAGGAAGCTTGTTTCCAGTCCAGGGAAGACATGGCTTGGCAGTTCAGGCTGGACTGTTCCCATGAGGCACAGGGTCAGACTGATTTGCATATGGCCATGTCTGAACTGGGGTGGCAGAGTGGGCTAAAGAACGGTGATGGATTAAACCCAGATCAGTTGACTGGGGGTGAGTGCTTCCATTGTTCAACACTCCGTCCATCATTTCCATTGGTTTTTGCTTTCTTCGCCATAAGTTGGCAGGGTATGCTCAGACGTGAGTCCCTTGCTCACTTTGCCACTGGATTCAAGCAAGCCTGGCTGAAGACGGCTGAAATGCCAGAAACCGGTCCTAGGAAGCTTGTTTCTGGTCCAGGGAAGACATGGCTTGGCAGTTCGGGCTGGACTGTTCCCATGAGGCACAGGGTCAGACTGATTTGCATATGGCCATGTCTGAACTGAGGTGGCAGAGTGGGCTCAAGAACGGTGATGGATTAAACCCAGATCAGTTGACTGGGGGTTAGTGCTTGCATTGTTCAACACTCCGTCCATCATTTCCTTTGGTTTTTGCTTTGTTCGCCATAAGTTGGCAGGGTATGCTCAGACGTGAGTCCCTTGCTCACTTTGCCACTGGATTCAAGCAAGCCTGGCTGAAGGCGGCTGAAATGCCAGAAACCGGTCCTAGGAAGCTTGTTTCCGGTCCAGGGAAGACATGGCTTGGCAGTTCGGGCTGGACTGTTCCCATGAGGCACAGGGTCAGACTGATTTGCATATGGCCATGTCTGAACTGGGGTGGCAGAGTGGGCTAAAGAACGGTGATGGATTAAACCTAGATCAGTTGACTGGGGGTGAGTGCTTGCATTGTTCAACACTCCGTCCATAATTTCCTTTGGTTTTTGCTTTGTTCGCCATAAGTTGGCAGGGTATGCTCAGACATGAGTCCCTTGTTCACTTTGCCACTGCATTCAAGCAAGCCTGGCTGAAGACTGCTGAAATGCCAGAAACCGGTCCTAGGATGCTTGATTCCGGTCCAGGGAAGACATGGCTTGGCAGTTCGGGCTGGACTGTTCCCATGAGGCACAGGGTCAAGACTGATTTGCATATGGCCATGTCTAAACTGGGGTGGTGTAGTGGGCAAAAGAACGATGGATTTAACCCAGATCTCTTGACTGGGGGAGAATGTCTGCATTGTCAGCATTCCGTCCATCATTTGTTTGTTGTAACGCTTTTCGCCCTAAGTGGGATGGGTATTCCCAGACGTGGGACCCGTGCTCACTACGCCACTGGAGTAAAGCTATCCTGGCTGATAGCCAGAAACCGGTCCTAGGATGCTTGATTCCGGTCCAGGGAAGACATGGCTTGGCAGTTCGGGCTGGACTGTTCCCATGAGGCACAGGGTCAGGACTGATTTGCATATGGCCATGTCTAAACTGGGGTGGCGTAGTGGGCAAAAGAACGATGGATTTAAACCAGATCTCTTGACTGGGGGAGAATGTCTGCATTGTCAGCATTCCGTCCATCATTTGTTTGTCGTAACGCTTTTCGCCCTAAGTGGGATGGGTATTCCCAGACGTGGGACCCGTGCTCACTACGCCACTGGAGTCAAGCTATCCTGGCTGATGACGGCTGATAGCCAGAAACCGGTCCTAGGATGCTTGATTCCGGTCCAGGGAAGACATGGCTTGGCAGTTCGGGCTGGACTGTTCCCATGAGGCACAGGGTCAAGACTGATTTGCATATGTCCATGTCTAAACTGGGGTGACGTATTGGGCAAAAGAACAATGGATTTAACCCAGATCTCTTGACTGGGGGAGAATATCTGCATTGTCAGCATTCCGTCCATCATTTGTTTGTTGTATCGCTTTTCTCCCTAAGTGGGATGGGTATTCCCAGACGTGGGACCCGTGCTCACTATGCCACTGGAGTCAAGCTATCCTGGCTGATGACGGCTGATAGCCAGAAACCGCTCCTAGGATGCTTGATTCCGGTCCACGGAAGACATGGCTTGGCAGTTCGGGCTGGACTGTTCCCATGAGGCACAGGGTCAAGACTGATTTGCATATGGCCATGTCTAAACTGGGGTGGCGTAGTGGGCAAAAGAACGATGGATTTAACCCAGATCTCTTGACTGGGGAGAATGTCTGCATTGTCAGCATTCCGTCCATCATTTGTTTGTTTTAACGCTTTTCGCCCTAAGTGGGATGGGTATTCCCAGACGTGGGACCCGTGCTCACTACGCCAATGGAGTCAAGCTATTCTGGCTGATGACGGCTGATAGCCAGAAACCGGTCCTAGGATGCTTGATTCCGGTCCAGGGAAGACATGGCTTGGCAGTTCGGGCTGGACTGTTCCCATGAGGCACAGGGCCAAGACTGATTTGCATATGGCCATGTCTAAACTGGGGTGGCGTAGTGGGCAAAAGAACGATGGATTTAACCCAGATCTCTTGACTGGGGGAGAATGTCTGCATTGTCAGCATTCCGTCCATCATTTGTTTGTTGTAACGCTTTTCGCCCTAAGTGGGATGGGTATTCCCAGACGTGGGACCCGTGCTCACTACGCCACTGGAGTCAAGCTATCCTGGCTGATGACGGCTGATAGCCAGAAACCGGTCCTAGGATGCTTGATTCCGGTCCAGGGAAGACATGGCTTGGCAGTTCGGGCTGGACTGTTCCCATGAGGCACAGGGTCAAGACTGATTTGCATATGGCCATGTCTAAACTGGGGTGGCGTAGTGGGCAAAAGAACGATGGATTTAACCTAGATCTCTTGACTGGGGGAGAATGTCTGCATTGTCAGCATTCCGTCCATCATTTGTTTGTTGTAACGCTTTTCGCCCTAAGTGGGATGGGTATTCCCAGACGTGGGACCCGTGCTCACTACGCCACTGGAGTCAAGCTATCCTGGCTGATGATGGCTGATAGCCAGAAACCGGTCCTAGGATGCTTGATTCCGGTCCAGGGAAGACATGGCTTGGCAGTTCGGGCTGGACTGTTCCCATGAGGCACAGGGTCAAGACTGATTTGCATATGGCCGTGTCTAAACTGGGGTGGCGTAGTGGGCAAAAGAACGATGGATTTAACCCAGAGCTCTTGACTGGGGGAGAATGTCTGCATTGTAAGCATTCCGTCCATCATTTGTTTGTTGTAACGCTTTTCGCCCTAAGTGGGATGGGTATTCCCAGACGTGGGACCTGTGCTCACTACGCCACTGGAGTCAAGCTATCCTGGCTGATGACGGCTGATAGCCAGAAACCGGTCCTAGGATGCTTGATTCCGGTCCAGGGAAGACATGGCTTGGCAGTTCGGGCCGGACTGTTCCCATGAGGCACAGGGTCAAGACTGATTTGCATATGGCCATGTCTAAACTGGGGTGGCGTAGTGGGCAAAAGAACGATGGATTTAACCCAGATCTCTTGACTGGGGGAGAATGTCTGCATTGTCAGCATTCCGTCCATCATTTGTTTGTTGTAACGCTTTTCGCCCTAAGTGGGATGGGTATTCCCAGACGTGGGACCCATGCTCACTACGCCACTGGAGTCAAGCTATCCTGGCTGATGACAGCTAATACCCAGAAACCGGTCCTAGGATGCTTGATTCCGGTCCAGGGAAGACATGGCTTGGCAGTTCGGGCTGGACTGTTCCCATGAGGCACAGGGTCAAGACTGATTTGCATATGGCCATGTCTAAATTGGGGTAGCGTAGTGGGCAAAAGAACGATGGATTTAACCCAGATCTCTTGACTGTGGGAGAATGTCTGCATTGTCAGCATTCCGTCCATCATTTGTTTGTTGTAACGCTTTTCGCCCTAAGTGGGATGGGTATTCCCAGACGTGGGACCCGTGCTCACTACGCCACTGGAGTCAAGCTATCCTGGCTGATGACGGCTGATAGCCAGAAACTGGTCCTAGGATGCTTGATTCCGGTCCAGGGAAGACATGGCTTGGCAGTTCGGGCTGGACTGTTCCCATGAGGCACAAGGTCAAGACTGATTTGCATATGGCCATGTCTAAACTGGGGTGGCGTAGTGGGCAAAAGAACGATGGATTTAACCTAGATCTCTTGACTGTGGGAGAATGTCTGCATTGTCAGCATTCCGTCCATCATTTGTTTGTTGTAACGCTTTTCGCCCTAAGTGGGATGGGTATTCCCAGACGTGGGACCCGTGCTCACTACACCAGTGTTTCCCAAACTGGGGTCCGAGGACCCCCAGGGGTCCGTGGCACATTCCCAAGGGGTCCCCAGGCAGCAGTTTTAAAAGCACTGCAAAGTTCATTGTAAAATTAGCAGTTTTCCAGCAACTATAAAAGTGTCAAGAAAATGCCAGTGATTAATGTACCTGCTGGAGAGAGATGAGTTTTGTCCAGTGGCAGCTTTGACTTATCTAATGTGACACAGAGGGTTAATATACCTACTGCAAAGAACGTGTACAATGCATTTTAAAAACAGTATTTTATGTGCATAGGTCAGTGGGTTACTGATTTTGTCACCGAGATTCTTTTGTCACTGTGCAATTCATCAGGGACAATCATAATCTAGCACAGTGTCCTATAAACTGTCATCAAAGAGCTGCTTACAAACTGCATGGTAAAAGTTAGTAACATATATTTATTCCCAGTCTATCATTATCCTGATGCTGCTAAAAAGGTTTATTAGGGTGGAAATACATTTTTCTTGTTAAAGTCAGGGCTAACCACTGTGTTATGTTCTGAATCCTGAGTTTGTGCTTCTCCAGACCAAGCACTCTTTAAAAATGCCTACCAGTATGAATGACATGTGAATCCTACACCTTGTAGTCCCCTTTGCCTTATGTAACATTTTCTATACACTGATTTACACGTATGATTCATTATCTCTATATGTGTGTGATGTAAAGTGCTCTGACATCCTACAATGGTATTTACAAGGCAGCGTTAAGCCACAATAAATGGCTTAACGCTGCCTTGTAAATAGGGTGAAGCCCCTATCGCCACAGGAACATCGCAAAAAGTGACATTCCCATGGCGATAGGGACTTGTAAATATGCCCCTAAAATCCTTAGTAATTTGAGTATTTGTTGTGTGCACACGTGTTTATTTTTGTTCGAATTACTGTTTTAATGTTTGAAATTTAAATCCGACAAATTGCTTGGGGGTCCCCGGCTTTCAGTGGTGACTCAAGGGGGGTCCTCAGGAGTCAAAAGTTTGGGAACCACTGCACTACACCACTGGAGTCAAGCTATCCTGGCTGATGACGGCTGATAGCCAGAAACCGGTCCTAGGATGCTTGATTCCGGTTCAGGGAAGACATGGCTTGGCAGTTCGGGCTGGACTGTTCCCATGAGGCACAGGGTCAAGACTGATTTGCATATGGCCATGTCTAAACTGGGGTGGCGTAGTGGGCAAAAGAACGATGGATTTAACCTAGATCTCTTGACTGGGGGAGAATGGCTGCATTGTCAGCATTCCGTCCATCATTTGTTTGTTGTAGCGCTTTTCGCCCTAAGTGGGATGGGTATTCCCAGACGTGGGACCCGTGCTCACTACGCCACTGCAGTCAAGCTATCCTGGCTGATGACGGCTGATAGCCAGAAACCGGTCCTATGATGCTTGATTCCGGTCCAGGGAAGACATGGTTTGGCAGTTCGGGCTGGACTGTTCCCATGAGGCACAGGGTCAAGACTGATTTGCATATGGCCATGTCTAAACTGGGGTGGCGTAGTGGGCAAAAGAACGATGGATTTAACCCAGATCTCTTGACTAGGGGAGAATGTCTGCATTGTCAGCATTCCGTCCATCATTTGTTTGTTGTAACGCTTTTCGCCCTAAGTGGGATGGGTATTCCCAGACGTGGGACCCGTGCTCACTACGCCACTGGAGTCAAGATATCCTGGCTGATGACGGCTGATAGCCAGAAACCGGTCCTAGGATGCTTGATTCCGGTCCAGGGAAGACATGGCTTGGCAGTTCGGGCTGGACTGTTCCCATGAGGCACAGGGTCAAGACTGATTTGCATATGGCCATGTCTGAACTGGGGTGGCAGAGTGGGCTAAAGAACGGTGATGGATTAAACCAAGATCAGTTGACTGGGGGTGAGTGCTTGCATTGTTCAACACTCTGTCCATCATTTCCTTTGGTTTTTGCTTTGTTCGCCATAAGTTGGCAGGATATGCTCAGACGTGAGTCCCTTGCTCACTTTGCCACTGGATTCAAGCAAGCCTGGCTGAAGACGGCTGAAATGCCAGAAACCAGTCCTAGGAAGCTTGTTTCCGGTCCAGGGAAGACATGGCTTGGCAGTTCGGGCTGGACTGTTCCCATGAGGCACAGGGTCAGACTGATTTGCATATGGCCATGTCTGAACTGGGGTGGCAGAGTGGGCTAAAGAACGGTGATGGATTAAACCCAGATCAGTTGACTGGGGGTGAGTGCTTGCATTGTTCAACATTCCGTCCATCATTTCCTTTGGTTTTTGCTTTGTTCGCCATAAGTTGGCAGGGTATGCTCAGACGTGAGTCCCTTGCTCACTTTGCCACTGGATTCAAGCAAGCCTGGCTGAAGACGGCTGAAATGCCAGAAACCGGTCCTAGGAAGCTTGTTTCCGGTCCAGGGAAGACATGGCTTGGCAGTTCGGGCTGGACTGTTCCCGTGAGGCACAGGGTCAGACTGATTTGCATATGGCCATGTCTAAACTGGGGTGGCAGAGTGGGCTAAATAACGGTGATGGATTAAACCCAGATCAGTTGACTGGGGATGAGTGCTTCCATTGTTCAACACTCCGTCCATCATTTCCCTTGGTTTTTGCTTTGTTCGCCATAAGTTGGCAGGGTATGCTCAGACGTGAGTCCCTTGCTCACTTTGCCACTGGATTCAAGCAAGCCTGGCTGAAGACGGCTGAAATGCCAGAAACCGGTCCTAGGAAGCTTGTTTCCGGTCCAGGGAAGACATGGCTTGGCAGTTCGGGCTGGACTGTTCCCATGAGGCACAGGGTCAGACTGATTTGCATATGGCCATGTCTGAACTGGGGTGGCAGAGTGGGCTAAAGAACGGTGATGGATTAAACCCAGATCAGTTGACTGGGGGTGAGTGCTTGCGTTGTTCAACACTCCGTCCATCATTTCCTTTGGTTTTTGCTTTGTTCGCCATAAGTTGGCAGGGTATGCTCAGACGTGAGTCCCTTGCTCACTTTGCCACTGGATTCAATCAAGCCTGGCTGAAGACGGCTGAAATGCCAGAAACCGGTCCTAGGAAGCTTGTTTCCGGTCCAGGGAAGACATGGCTTGGCAGTTCGGGCTGGACTGTTCCCATGAGGCACAGGGTCAGACTGATTTGCATATGGCCATGTCTGAACTGGGGTGGCAGAGTGGGCTAAAGAACGGTGATGGATTAAACCCAGATCAGTTGACTGGGGTTGAGTGCTTGCATTGTTCAACACTCCGTCCATCATTTCCTTTGGTTTTTGCTTTGTTCGCCATAAGTTGGCAGGGGATGCTCAGACGCGAGTCCCTTGCTCACTTTGCCACTGGATTCAAGCAAGCCTGGCTGAAGACGGCTGAAATGCCAGAAACCGGTCCTAGGAAGCTTGTTTCCGGTCCAGGGAAGATATGGCTTGGCAGTTCAGGTTGGACTGTTCTCATGAGGCACAGGGTCAGACTGATTTGCATATGGCCATGTCTGAACTGCGGTTGTAGAGTGGGCTAAAGAACGGTGATGGATTAAACCCAGATCAGTTGACTGGGGGTGAGTGCTTGCATTGTTCAACACTCTGTCCTTCATTTCCTTTGGTTTTTGCTTTGTTCGCCATAAGTTGGCAGGGTATGCTCAGACGTGAGTCCCTTGCTCACTTTGCCACTGGATTCAAGCAAGCCTGGCTGAAGACGGCTGAAATGCCAGAAACCGGTCCTAGGAAGCTTGTTTCCGGTCCAGGGAAGACATGGCTTGGCAGTTCGGGCTGGACTGTTCCCATGAGGCACAGGGTCAGACTGATTTGAATATGGCCATGTCTGAACTGGGGTGGCAGAGTGGGCTAAAGAACGGTGATGGATTAAACCCAGATCAGTTGACTGGGGGTGAGTGCTTGCATTGTTCAACACTCCGTCCATCATTTCCTTTGGTTTTTGCTTTGTTCGCCATAAGTTGGCAGGGTATGCCCAGACGTGAGTCCCTTGCTCACTTTGCCACTGGATTCAAGCAAGCCTGGCTGAAGACGGCTGAAATGCCAGAAACCGGTCCTAGGAAGCTTGTTTCCGGTCCAGGGAAGACATGGCTTGGCAGTTCGGGCTGGACTGTTACCATGAGGCACAGGGTCAGACTGATTTGCATATGGCCATGTCTGAACTGGGGTGGCAGAGTGGGCTAAAGAACGGTGATGGATTAAACCCAGATCAGTTGACTGGGGGTGAGTGCTTGCATTGTTCAACACTCCGTCCATCATTTCCTTTGGTTTTTGCTTTGTTCGCCATAAGTTGGCAGGGTATGCTCAGACGTGAGTCCCTTGCTCACTTTGCCACTGGATTCAAGCAAGCCTGGCTGAAGACGGCTTAAATGCCAGAAACCGGTCCTAGGAAGCTTGTTTCCGGTCCAGGGAAGACATGGCTTGGTAGTTTGGGCTGGACTGTTCCCATGAGGCACAGGGTCAGACTGATTTGCATATGGCCATGTCTGAACTGGGGTGGCAGAGTGGGCTAAAGAACGGTGATGGATTAAACCTAGATCAGTTGACTGGGGGTGAGTGCTTGCATTGTTCAACACTCCGTCCATCATTTCCTTTGGTTTTTGCTTTGTTCGCCATAAGTTGGCAGGGTATGCTCAGACGTGAGTCCCTTGCTCACTTTGCCACTGCATTCAAGCAAGCCTGGCTGAAGACGGCTGAAATGCCAGAAACCGGTCCTAGGAAGCTTGTTTCCAGTCCAGGGAAGACATGGCTTGGCAGTTCGGGCTGGCCTGTTCCCATGAGGCACAGGGTCAGACTGATTTGCATATGGCCATGTCTGAACTGGGGTGGCAGAGTGGGCTAAAGAACGGTGATGGATTAAACCCAGATCAGTTGACTGGGGTTGAGTGCTTGCATTGTTCAACACTCCGTCCATCATTTCCTTTGGTTTTTGCTTTGTTCGCCATAAGTTGGCAGGGTATGCTCAGACGTGAGTCCCTTGCTCACTTTGCCACTGAATTCAAGCAAGCCTGGCTGAAGACGGCTGAAATGCCAGAAACCGGTCCTAGGAAGCTTGTTTCCGGTCCAGGGAAGACATGGCTTGGCAGTTCGGGCTGGACTGTTCCCATGAGGCACAGGGTCAGACTGATTTGCATATGGCCATGTCTGAACTGGGGTGGCAGAGTGGGCTAAAGAACGGTGATGGATTAAACCCAGATCAGTTGACTGGGGGTGAGTGCTTGCATTGTTCAACACTCCGTCCATCATTTCCTTTGGTTTTTGCTTTCTTCGCCATAAGTTGGCAGGGTATGCTCAGACGTGAGTCCCTTGCTCACTTTGCCACTGGATTCAAGCAAGCCAGGCTGAAGACGGCTGAAATGCCAGAAACCGGTCCTAGGAAGCTTGTTTCCGGTCCAGGGAACACATTGCTTGGCAGTTTGGGCTGGACTGTTCCCGTGAGGCACAGGGTCAGACTGATTTGCATATGGCCATGTCTAAACTGGGGTGGCAGAGTGGGCTAAAGAACGGTGATGGATTAAACCCAGATCAGTTGACTGGGGGTGAGTGCTTGCATTGTTCAACACTCCGTCCATCATTTCCCTTGGTTTTTGCTTTGTTCGCCATAAGTTGGCAGGGTATGCTCAGACGTGAGTCCCTTGCTCACTTTGCCACTGGATTCAAGCAAGCCTGGCTGAAGACGGCTGAAATGCCAGAAACCGGTCCTAGGAAGCTTGTTTCCGGTCCAGGGAAGACATGGCTTGGCAGTTCGGGCTGGGCTGTTCCCATGAGGCACAGGGTCAGACTGATTTGCATATGGCCATGTCTGAACTGGGGTGGCAGAGTGGGCTAAAGAACGGTGATGGATTAAACCCAGATCAGTTGACTGGGGGTGAGTGCTTGCATTGTTCAACACGCCGTCAATCATTTCCTTTGGTTTTTGCTTTGTTCGCCATAAGTTGGCAGGGTATGCTCAGACGTGAGTCCCTTGCTCACTTTGCCACTGGATTCAAGCAAGCCTGGCTGAAGACGGCTGAAATGCCAGAAACCGGTCCTAGGAAGCTTGTTTCCGGTCCAGGGAAGACATGGCTTGGTAGTTTGGGCTGGACTGTTCCCATGAGGCACAGGGTCAGACTGATTTGCATCTGGCCATGTCTGAACTGGGGTGGCAGAGTGGGCTAAAGAACGGTGATGGATTAAACCTAGATCAGTTGACTGGGGGTGAGTGCTTGCATTGTTCAACACTCCGTCCATCATTTCCTTTGGTTTTTGCTTTGTTCGCCATAAGTTGGCAGGGTATGCTCAGACGTGAGTCCCTTGCTCACTTTGCCACTGGATTCAAGCAAGCCTGGCTGAAGACGGCTGAAATGCCAGAAACCGGTCCTAGGAAGCTTGTTTCCGGTCCAGGGAAGACATGGCTTGGGAGTTCGGGCTGGACTGTTCCCATGAGGCACAGGGTCAGACTGATTTGCATATGGCCATGTCTGAACTGGGGTGGCAGAGTGGGCTAAAGAACGGTGATGGATTAAACCCAGATCAGTTGACTGGGGGTGAGTGCTTGCATTGTTCAACACTCCGTCCATCATTTCCTTTGGTTTTTGCTTTGTTCGCCATAAGTTGGCAGGGTATGCTCAGACGTGAGTCCCTTGCTCACTTTGCCACTGGATTCAAGCAAGCCTGGCTGAAGATGGCTGAAATGCCAGAAACCGGTCCTAGGAAGCTTGTTTCCGGTCCAGGGAAGACATGGCTTGGCAGTTCGGGCTGGACTGTTCCCGTGAGGCACAGGGTCAGACTGATTTGCATATGGCCATGTCTAAACTGGGGTGGGCAGAGTGGGCTAAAGAACGGTGATGGATTAAACCCAGATCAGTTGACTGGGGATGAGTGCTTCCATTGTTCAACACTCCGTCCATCATTTCCCTTGGTTTTTGCTTTGTTCGCCATAAGTTGGCAGGGTATGCTCAGACGTGAGTCCCTTGCTCACTTTGCCACTGGATTCAAGCAAGCCTGGCTGAAGACGGCTGAAATGCCAGAAACCGGTCCTAGGAAGCTTGTTTCCGGTCCAGGGAAGACATGGCTTGGCAGTTCGGGGTGGACTGTTCCCATGAGGCACAGGGTCAGACTGATTTGCATATGGCCATGTCTGAACTGGGGTGGCAGAGTGGGCTAAAGAACGGTGATGGATTAAACCCAGATCAGTTGACTGGGGATGAGTGCTTCCATTGTTCAACACTCCGTCCATCATTTCCTTTGGTTTTGGCTTTGTTCGCCATAAGTTGGCAGGGTATGCTCAGACGTGAGTCCCTTGCTCACTTTGCCACTGGATTCAAGCAAGCCTGGCTGAAGATGGCTGAAATGCCAGAACCCGGTCCTAGGAAGCTTGTTTCCGGTCCAGGGAAGACATGGCTTGGCAGTTCGGGCTGGACTGTTCCCATGAGGCACAGGGTCAGACTGATTTGCATATGGGCATGTCTGAACTGGGGTGGCAGAGTGGGCTAAAGAACGGTGATGGATTAAACCCAGATCAGTTGACTGGGGGTGAGTGCTTGCATTGTTCAACACTCCGTCCATCATTTCCTTTGGTTTTTGCTTTGTTCGCCATAGGTTGGCAGGGTATGCTCAGACGTGAGTCCCTTGCTCACTTTGCCACTGGATTCAAACAAGCCTGGCTGAAGACGGCTGAAATGCCAGAAACCGGTCCTAGGAAGCTTGTTTCCGGTCCAGGGAAGACATGGCTTGGCAGTTCGGGCTGGACTGTTCCCATGAGGCACAGGGTCAGACTGATTTGCATATGGCCATGTCTGAACTGGGGTGGCAGAGTGGGCTAAAGAACGGTGATGGATTAAACCCAGATCAGGTGACTGGGGGTGAGTGCTTGCATTGTTCAACACTCCGTCCATCATTTCCTTTGGTTTTTGCTTTGTTCGCCATAAGTTGGCAGGGTATGCTCAGACGTGAGTCCCTTGCTCACTTTGCCACTGGATTCAAGCAAGCCTGGCTGAAGACGGCTGAAATGCCAGAAACCGGTCCTAGGAAGCTTGTTTCCGGTCCAGGGAAGACATGGATTGGCAGTTCGGGCTGGACTGTTCCCATGAGGCACAGGGTCAGACTGATTTGCATATGGCCATGTCTGAACTGGGGTGGCAGAGTGGGCTAAAGAACGGTGATGGATTAAACCCAGATCAGTTGACTGGGGTTGAGTGCTTGCATTGTTCAACACTCCGTCCATCATTTCCTTTGGTTTTTGCTTTGTTCGCCATAAGTTGGCAGGGTATGCTCAGACATGAGTCCCTTGCTCACTTTGCCACTGGATTCAAGCAAGCCTGGCTGAAGACGGCTGAAATGCCAGAAACCGGTCCTAGGAAGCTTGTTTTTGGTCCAGGGAAGACATGGCTTGGCAGTTTGGGCTGGACTGTTCCCATGAGGCACAGGGTCAGACTGATTTGCATATGGCCATGTCTGAACTGGGGTGGCAGAGTGGGCTAAAGAACGGTGATGGATTAAACCCAGATCAGTTGACTGGGGGTGAGTGCTTGCATTGTTCAACACTCTGTCCATCATTTCCTTTGGTTTTTGCTTTCTTCGCCATAAGTTGGCAGGGTATGCTCAGACGTGAGTCCCTTGCTCACTTTGCCACTGGATTCAAGGAAGCCTGGCTGAAGACGGCTGAAATGCCAGAAACCGGTCCTAGGAAGCTTGTTTCCGGTCCAGGGAAGACATGGCTTGGCAGTTCGGGCTGGACTGTTCCCACGAGGCACAGGGTCAGACTGATTTGCATATGGCCATGTCTGAACTGGGGTGGCAGAGTGGGCTAAAGAACGGAGATGGATTAAACCCAGATCAGTTGACTGGGGGTGAGTGCTTGCATTGTTCAACACTCCGTCCATCATTTCCTTTGGTTTTTGCTTTGTTCGCCATAAGTTGGCAGGGTATGCTCAGACGTGAGTCCCTTGCTCACTTTGCCACTGGATTCAAGCAAGCCTGGCTGAAGACGGCTGAAATGCCAGAAACCGGTCCTAGGAAGCTTGTTTCCGGTCCAGGGAAGACATGGCTTGGCAGTTCGGGCTGGACTGTTCCCATGAGGCACAGGGTCAGACTGATTTGCATATGGCCATGTCTGATCTGGGGTGGCAGAGTGGGCTAAAGAACGGTGATGGATTAAACCCAGATCAGTTGACTGGGGGTGAGTGCTTGCATTGTTCAACACTCCGTCCATAATTTCCTTTGGTTTTTGCTTTGTTCGCCATAAGTTGGCAGGGTATGCTCAGACGTGAGTCCCTTGCTCACTTTGCCACTGGATTCAAGCAAGCCTGGCTGAAGACGGCTGAAATGCAAGAAACCGGTCCTAGGAAGCTTGTTTCCGGTCCAGGGAAGACATGGCTTGGCAGTTCGGGTTGGACTGTTCTCATGAGGCACAGGGTCAGACTGATTTGCATATGGCCATGTCTGAACTGCGGTGGCAGAGTGGGCTAAAGAACGGTGTTGGATTAAACCCAGATCAGTTGACTGGGGGTGAGTGCTTGCATTGTTCAACACTCCGTCCTTCATTTCCTTTGGTTTTTGCTTTGTTCGCCATAAGTTGGCAGGGTATGCTCAGACGTGAGTCCCTTGCTCACGTTGCCACTGGATTCAAGCAAGCCTGGCTGAAGACGGCTGAAATGCCAGAAACCGGTCCTAGGAAGCTTGTTTCCGGTCCAGGGAAGACATGGCTTGGCAGTTCGGGCTGGACTGTTCCCATGAGGCACAGGGTCAGACTGATTTGCATATGGACGTGTCTGAACTGGGGTGGCAGAGTGGGCTAAAGAACGGTGATGGATTAAACCCAGATCAGTTGACTGGGGGTGAGTGCTTGCATTGTTCAACACTCCGTCCATCATTTCCTTTGGTTTTTGCTTTGTTCGCCATAAGTTGGCAGGGTATGCTCAGACGTGAGTCCCTTGCTCACTTTGCCACTGGATTCAAGCAAGCCTGGCTGAAGACGGCTGAAATGCCAGAAACTGGTCCTAGGAAGCTTGTTTCCGGTCCAGGGAAGACATGGCTTGGCAGTTCGGGTTGGACTGTTCTCATGAGGCACAGGGTCAGACTGATTTGCATATGGCCATGTCTGAACTGGGGTGGCAGAGTGGGCTAAAGAACGGTGATGGATTAAACCCAGATCAGTTGACTGGGGGTGAGTGCTTGCATTGTTCAACACTCCGTCCATCATTTCCTTTGGTTTTTGCTTTGTTCGCCATAAGTTGGCAGGGTATGCTCAGACGTGAGTCCCTCGCTCACTTTGCCACTGGATTCAAGCAAGCCTGGCTGAAGACGGCTGAAATGCCAGAAACCGGTCCTAGGAAGCTTGTTTCCTTTCCAGGGAAGACATGGCTTGGCAGTTCGGGCTGGACTGTTCCCATGAGGCACAGGGTCAGACTGATTTGCATATGGCCATGTCTGAACTGGGGTGGCAGAGTGGGCTAAAGAACGGTGATGGATTAAACCCAGATCAGTTGACTGGGGGTGAGTGCTTGCATTGTTCAACACTCCGTCCATCATTTCCTTTGGTTTTTGCTTTGTTCGCCATAAGTTGGCAGGGTATGCTCAGACGTGAGTCCCTCGCTCACTTTGCCACTGGATTCAAGCAAGCCTGGCTGAAGACGGCTGAAATGCCAGAAACCGGTCCTAGGAAGCTTGTTTCCGGTCCAGGGAAGACATGGCTTGGCAGTTCGGGCTGGACTGTTCCCATGAGGCACAGGGTCAGACTGATTTGCATATGGCCATGTCTGAACTGGGGTGGCAGAGTGGGCTAAAGAACGGTGATGGATTAAACCCAGATCAGTTGACTGGGGGTGAGTGCTTGCATTGTTCAACACTCCGTCCATCATTTCCTTTGGTTTTTGCTTTGTTCGCCATAAGTTGGCAGGGTATGCTCAGACGTGAGTCCCTTGCTCACTTTGCCACTTGATTCAAGCAAGCCTGGCTAAAGAAGGCTGAAATGCCAGAAACCGGTCCTAGGAAGCTTGTTTCCGGTCCAGGGAAGACATGGCTTGGCAGTTTGGGCTGGACTGTTCCCATGAGGCACAGGGTCAGACTGATTTGCATATGGCCATGTCTGAACTGGGGTGGCAGAGTGGGCTAAAGAACGGTGATGTATTAAACCCAGATCAGTTGACTGGGGGTGAGTGCTTGCATTGTTCAACACTCCGTCCATCATTTCCTTTGGTTTTTGCTTTGTTCGCCATAAGTTGGCAGGGTATGCTCAGACGTGAGTCCCTTGCTCACTTTGCCACTGGATTCAAGCAAGCCTGGCTGAAGACGGCTGAAATGCCAGAAACCGGTCCTAGGAAGCTTGTTTCCGGTCTAGGGAAGACATGGCTTGGCAGTTCGGGCTGGACTGTTCCCATGAGGCACAGGGTCAGACTGATTTGCATATGGCCATGTCTGAACTGGGGTGGCAGAGTGGGCTAAAGAACGGTGATGGATTAAACCCAGATCAGTTGACTGGGGGTGAGTGCTTGCATTGTTCAACACTCCGTCTATCATTTCCTTTGGTTTTTGCTTTGTTCGCCATAAGTTGGCAGGGTATGCTCAGACGTGAGTCCCTTGCTCACTTTGCCACTTAATTCAAGCAAGCCTGGCTGAAGACGGCTGAAATGCCAGAAACCGGTCCTAGGAAGCTTGTTTCCGGTCCAGGGAAGACATGGCTTGGCAGTTCGGGCTGGACTGTTCCCATGAGGCACGGGTCAGACTGATTTGCATATGGCCATGTCTGAACTGGGGTGTCAGAGTGGGCTAAAGAACGGTGATGGATTAAACCCAGATCAGTTGACTGGGGGTGAGTGCTTGCATTGTTCAACACTCCGGCCATCATTTCCTTTGGTTTTTGCTTTGTTCGCCATAAGTTGGCAGGGTATGCTCAGACGTGAGTCCCTCGCTCACTTTGCCACTGGATTCAAGCAAACCTGGCTGAAGACGGCTGAAATGCCAGAAACCGGTCCTAGGAAGCTTGTTTCCGGTCCAGGGAAGACATGGCTTGGCAGTTCGGGCTGGACTGTTCCCATAAGGCACAGGGTCAGACTGATTTGCATATGGCCATGTCTGAACTGGGGTGGCAGAGTGGGCTAAAGAACGGTGATGGATTAAACCCAGATCAGTTGACTGGGGGTGAGTGCTTGCATTGTTCAACACTCCGTCCATCATTTCCTTTGGTTTTTGCTTTGTTCGCCATAAGTTGGCAGGGTATGCTCAGACGTGAGTCCCTTGCTCACTTTGCCACTGGATTCAAGCAAGCCTGGCTGAAGATGGCTGAAATGCCAGAAACCGGTCCTAGGAAGCTTGTTTCCGGTCCAGGGAAGACATGGCTTGGCAGTTCGGGCTGGACTGTTCCCGTGAGGCACAGGGTCAGACTGATTTGCATATGGCCATGTCTAAACTGGGGTGGGCAGAGTGGGCTAAAGAACGGTGATGGATTAAACCCAGATCAGTTGACTGGGGATGAGTGCTTCCATTGTTCAACACTCCGTCCATCATTTCCCTTGGTTTTTGCTTTGTTCGCCATAAGTTGGCAGGGTATGCTCAGACGTGAGTCCCTTGCTCACTTTGCCACTGGATTCAAGCAAGCCTGGCTGAAGACGGCTGAAATGCCAGAAACCGGTCCTAGGAAGCTTGTTTCCGGTCCAGGGAAGACATGGCTTGGCAGTTCGGGGTGGACTGTTCCCATGAGGCACAGGGTCAGACTGATTTGCATATGGCCATGTCTGAACTGGGGTGGCAGAGTGGGCTAAAGAACGGTGATGGATTAAACCCAGATCAGTTGACTGGGGGTGAGTGCTTGCATTGTTCAACACTCCGTCCATCATTTCCTTTGGTTTTGGCTTTGTTCGCCATAAGTTGGCAGGGTATGCTCAGACGTGAGTCCCTTGCTCACTTTGCCACTGGATTCAAGCAAGCCTGGCTGAAGATGGCTGAAATGCCAGAACCCGGTCCTAGGAAGCTTGTTTCCGGTCCAGGGAAGACATGGCTTGGCAGTTCGGGCTGGACTGTTCCCATGAGGCACAGGGTCAGACTGATTTGCATATGGGCATGTCTGAACTGGGGTGGCAGAGTGGGCTAAAGAACGGTGATGGATTAAACCCAGATCAGTTGACTGGGGGTGAGTGCTTGCATTGTTCAACACTCCGTCCATCATTTCCTTTGGTTTTTGCTTTGTTCGCCATAGGTTGGCAGGGTATGCTCAGACGTGAGTCCCTTGCTCACTTTGCCACTGGATTCAAACAAGCCTGGCTGAAGACGGCTGAAATGCCAGAAACCGGTCCTAGGAAGCTTGTTTCCGGTCCAGGGAAGACATGGCTTGGCAGTTCGGGCTGGACTGTTCCCATGAGGCACAGGGTCAGACTGATTTGCATATGGCCATGTCTGAACTGGGGTGGCAGAGTGGGCTAAAGAACGGTGATGGATTAAACCCAGATCAGGTGACTGGGGGTGAGTGCTTGCATTGTTCAACACTCCGTCCATCATTTCCTTTGGTTTTTGCTTTGTTCGCCATAAGTTGGCAGGGTATGCTCAGACGTGAGTCCCTTGCTCACTTTGCCACTGGATTCAAGCAAGCCTGGCTGAAGACGGCTGAAATGCCAGAAACCGGTCCTAGGAAGCTTGTTTCCGGTCCAGGGAAGACATGGATTGGCAGTTCGGGCTGGACTGTTCCCATGAGGCACAGGGTCAGACTGATTTGCATATGGCCATGTCTGAACTGGGGTGGCAGAGTGGGCTAAAGAACGGTGATGGATTAAACCCAGATCAGTTGACTGGGGGTGAGTGCTTGCATTGTTCAACACTCCGTCCATCATTTCCTTTGGTTTTTGCTTTGTTCGCCATAAGTTGGCAGGGTATGCTCAGACATGAGTCCCTTGCTCACTTTGCCACTGGATTCAAGCAAGCCTGGCTGAAGACGGCTGAAATGCCAGAAACCGGTCCTAGGAAGCTTGTTTCTGGTCCAGGGAAGACATGGCTTGGCAGTTTGGGCTGGACTGTTCCCATGAGGCACAGGGTCAGACTGATTTGCATATGGCCATGTCTGAACTGGGGTGGCAGAGTGGGCTAAAGAACGGTGATGGATTAAACCCAGATCAGTTGACTGGGGGTGAGTGCTTGCATTGTTCAACACTCTGTCCATCATTTCCTTTGGTTTTTGCTTTCTTCGCCATAAGTTGGCAGGGTATGCTCAGACGTGAGTCCCTTGCTCACTTTGCCACTGGATTCAAGGAAGCCTGGCTGAAGACGGCTGAAATGCCAGAAACCGGTCCTAGGAAGCTTGTTTCCGGTCCAGGGAAGACATGGCTTGGCAGTTCGGGCTGGACTGTTCCCACGAGGCACAGGGTCAGACTGATTTGCATATGGCCATGTCTGAACTGGGGTGGCAGAGTGGGCTAAAGAACGGAGATGGATTAAACCCAGATCAGTTGACTGGGGGTGAGTGCTTGCATTGTTCAACACTCCGTCCATCATTTCCTTTGGTTTTTGCTTTGTTCGCCATAAGTTGGCAGGGTATGCTCAGACGTGAGTCCCTTGCTCACTTTGCCACTGGATTCAAGCAAGCCTGGCTGAAGACGGCTGAAATGCCAGAAACCGGTCCTAGGAAGCTTGTTTCCGGTCCAGGGAAGACATGGCTTGGCAGTTCGGGCTGGACTGTTCCCATGAGGCACAGGGTCAGACTGATTTGCATATGGCCATGTCTGATCTGGGGTGGCAGAGTGGGCTAAAGAACGGTGATGGATTAAACCCAGATCAGTTGACTGGGGGTGAGTGCTTGCATTGTTCAACACTCCGTCCATAATTTCCTTTGGTTTTTGCTTTGTTCGCCATAAGTTGGCAGGGTATGCTCAGACGTGAGTCCCTTGCTCACTTTGCCACTGGATTCAAGCAAGCCTGGCTGAAGACGGCTGAAATGCAAGAAACCGGTCCTAGGAAGCTTGTTTCCGGTCCAGGGAAGACATGGCTTGGCAGTTCGGGTTGGACTGTTCTCATGAGGCACAGGGTCAGACTGATTTGCATATGGCCATGTCTGAACTGCGGTGGCAGAGTGGGCTAAAGAACGGTGTTGGATTAAACCCAGATCAGTTGACTGGGGGTGAGTGCTTGCATTGTTCAACACTCCGTCCTTCATTTCCTTTGGTTTTTGCTTTGTTCGCCATAAGTTGGCAGGGTATGCTCAGACGTGAGTCCCTTGCTCACGTTGCCACTGGATTCAAGCAAGCCTGGCTGAAGACGGCTGAAATGCCAGAAACCGGTCCTAGGAAGCTTGTTTCCGGTCCAGGGAAGACATGGCTTGGCAGTTCGGGCTGGACTGTTCCCATGAGGCACAGGGTCAGACTGATTTGCATATGGACGTGTCTGAACTGGGGTGGCAGAGTGGGCTAAAGAACGGTGATGGATTAAACCCAGATCAGTTGACTGGGGGTGAGTGCTTGCATTGTTCAACACTCCGTCCATCATTTCCTTTGGTTTTTGCTTTGTTCGCCATAAGTTGGCAGGGTATGCTCAGACGTGAGTCCCTTGCTCACTTTGCCACTGGATTCAAGCAAGCCTGGCTGAAGACGGCTGAAATGCCAGAAACTGGTCCTAGGAAGCTTGTTTCCGGTCCAGGGAAGACATGGCTTGGCAGTTCGGGCTGGACTGTTCCCATGAGGCACAGGGTCAGACTGATTTGCATATGGCCATGTCTGAACTGGGGTGTCAGAGTGGGCTAAAGAACGGTGATGGATTAAACCCAGATCAGTTGACTGGGGGTGAGTGCTTGCATTGTTCAACACTCCGGCCATCATTTCCTTTGGTTTTTGCTTTGTTCGCCATAAGTTGGCAGGGTATGCTCAGACGTGAGTCCCTCGCTCACTTTGCCACTGGATTCAAGCAAGCCTGGCTGAAGACGGCTGAAATGCCAGAAACCGGTCCTAGGAAGCTTGTTTCCGGTCCAGGGAAGACATGGCTTGGCAGTTTGGGCTGGACTGTTCCCATGAGGCACAGGGTCAGACTGATTTGCATATGGCCATGTCTGAACTGGGGTGGCAGAGTGGGCTAAAGAACGGTGATGGATTAAACCCAGATCAGTTGACTGGGGGTGAGTGCTTGCATTGTTCAACACTCCGTCCATCATTTCCTTTGGTTTTTGCTTTGTTCGCCATAAGTTGGCAGGGTATGCTCAGACGTGAGTCCCTCGCTCACTTTGCCACTGGATTCAAGCAAGCCTGGCTGAAGACGGCTGAAATGCCAGAAACCGGTCCTAGGAAGCTTGTGTCCGGTCCAGGGAAGACATGGCTTGGCAGTTCGGGCTGGACTGTTCCCATGAGGCACAGGGTCAGACTGATTTGCATATGGCCATGTCTGAACTGGGCTGGCAGAGTGGGCTAAAGAACGGTGATGGATTAAACCCAGGTCAGTTGACTGGGGGTGAGTGCTTGCATTGTTCAACACTCCGTCCATCATTTCCTTTGGTTTTTGCTTTGTTCGCCATAAGTTGGCAGGGTATGCTCAGACGTGAGTCCCTTGCTCACTTTGCCACTGGATTCAAGCAAGCCTGTCTGAAGACGGCTGTAATGCCAGAAACCGGTCCTAGGAAGCTTGTTTCCGGTCCAGGGAAGACATGGCTTGGCAGTTCGGGTTGGACTGTTCTCATGAGGCACAGGGTCAGACTGATTTGCATATGGCCATGTCTGAACTGGGGTGGCAGAGTGGGCTAAAGAACGGTGATGGATTAAACCCAGATCAGTTGACTGGGGGTGAGTGCTTGAATTGTTCAACACTCCGTCCATCATTTCCTTTGGTTTTTGCTTTGTTAATTATAAGTTGGCAGGGTATGCTCAGACGTGAGTCCCTTGCTCACTTTGCCACTGGATTCAAGCAAGCCTGGCTGAAGACGGCTGAAATGCCAGAAACCGGTCCTAGGAAGCTTGTTTCCGGTCCAGGGAAGACATGGCTTGGCAGTTCGGGCTGGACTGTTCCCATGAGGCACAGGGTCAGACTGATTTGCATATGGCCATGTCTGAACTGGGGTGGCAGAGTGGGCTAAAGAACGGTGATGGATTAAACCCAGATCAGTTGACTGGGGGTGAGTGCTTGCATTGTTCAACACTCCGTCCATCATTTCCTTTGGTTTTTGCTTTGTTCGCCATAAGTTGGCAGGGTATGCTCAGACGTGAGTCCCTCGCTCACTTTGCCACTGGATTCAAGCAAGCCTGGCTGAAGACGGCTGAAATGCCAGAAACCGGTCCTAGGAAGCTTGTTTCCTTTCCAGGGAAGACATAGCTTGGCAGTTCGGGCTGGACTGTTCCCATGAGGCACAGGGTCAGACTGATTTGCATATGGCCATGTCTGAACTGGGGTGGCAGAGTGGGCTAAAGAACGGTGATGGATTAAACCCAGATCAGTTGACTGGGGGTGAGTGCTTGCATTGTTCAACACTCCGTCCATCATTTCCTTTGGTTTTTGCTTTGTTCGCCATAAGTTGGCAGGGTATGCTCAGACGTGAGTCCCTCGCTCACTTTGCCACTGGATTCAAGCAAGCCTGGCTGAAGACGGCTGAAATGCCAGAAACCGGTCCTAGGAAGCTTGTTTCCGGTCCAGGGAAGACATGGCTTGGCAGTTCGGGCTGGACTGTTCCCATGAGGCACAGGGTCAGACTGATTTGCATATGGCCATGTCTGAACTGGGGTGGCAGAATGGGCTAAAGAACGGTGATGGATTAAACCCAGATCAGTTGACTGGGGGTGAGTGCTTGCATTGTTCAACACTCCGTTCATCATTTCCTTTGGTTTTTGCTTTGTTCGCCATAAGTTGGCAGGGTATGCTCAGACGTGAGTCCCTTGCTCACTTTGCCACTTGATTCAAGCAAGCCTGGCTAAAGAAGGCTGAAATGCCAGAAACCGGTCCTAGGAAGCTTGTTTCCGGTCCAGGGAAGACATGGCTTGGCAGTTTGGGCTGGACTGTTCCCATGAGGCACAGGGTCAGACTGATTTGCATATGGCCATGTCTGAACTGGGGTGGCAGAGTGGGCTAAAGAACGGTGATGTATTAAACCCAGATCAGTTGACTGGGGGTGAGTGCTTGCATTGTTCAACACTCCGTCCATCATTTCCTTTGGTTTTTGCTTTGTTCGCCATAAGTTGGCAGGGTATGCTCAGACGTGAGTCCCTTGCTCACTTTGCCACTGGATTCAAGCAAGCCTGGCTGAAGACGGCTGAAATGCCAGAAACCGGTCCTAGAAAGCTTGTTTCCGGTCTAGGGAAGACATGGCTTGGCAGTTCGGGCTGGACTGTTCCCATGAGGCACAGGGTCAGACTGATTTGCATATGGCCATGTCTGAACTGGGGTGGCAGAGTGGGCTAAAGAACGGTGATGGATTAAACCCAGATCAGTTGACTGGGGGTGAGTGCTTGCATTGTTCAACACTCCGTCTATCATTTCCTTTGGTTTTTGCTTTGTTCGCCATAAGTTGGCAGGGTATGCTCAGACGTGAGTCCCTTGCTCACTTTGCCACTTAATTCAAGCAAGCCTGGCTGAAGACGGCTGAAATGCCAGAAACCGGTCCTAGGAAGCTTGTTTCCGGTCCAGGGAAGACATGGCTTGGCAGTTCGGGCTGGACTGTTCCCATGAGGCACAGGGTCAGACTGATTTGCATATGGCCATGTCTGAACTGGGGTGTCAGAGTGGGCTAAAGAACGGTGATGGATTAAACCCAGATCAGTTGACTGGGGGTGAGTGCTTGCATTGTTCAACACTCCGGCCATCATTTCCTTTGGTTTTTGCTTTGTTCGCCATAAGTTGGCAGGGTATGCTCAGACGTGAGTCCCTCGCTCACTTTGCCACTGGATTCAAGCAAACCTGGCTGAAGACGGCTGAAATGCCAGAAACCGGTCCTAGGAAGCTTGTTTCCGGTCCAGGGAAGACATGGCTTGGCAGTTCGGGCTGGACTGTTCCCATAAGGCATAGGGTCAGACTGATTTGCATATGGCCATGTCTGAACTGGGGTGGCAGAGTGGGCTAAAGAACGGTGATGGATTAAACCCAGATCAGTTGACTGGGGGTGAGTGCTTGCATTGTTCAACACTCCGTCCATCATTTCCTTTGGTTTTTGCTTTGTTCGCCATAAGTTGGCAGGGTATGCTCAGACGTGAGTCCCTCGCTCACTTTGCCACTGGATTCAAGCAAGCCTGGCTGAAGACGGCTGAAATGCCAGAAACCGGTCCTAGGAAGCTTGTTTCCGGTCCAGGGAAGACATGGCTTGGCAGTTCGGGCTGGACTGTTCCCATGAGGCACAGGGTCAGACTGATTTGCATATGGCCATGTCTGAACTGGGGTGGCAGAGTGGGCTAAAGAACGGTGATGGATTAAACCCAGATCAGTTGACTGGGGGTGAGTGCTTGCATTGTTCAACACTCCGTCCATCATTTCCTTTGGTTTTTGCTTTGTTCGCCATAAGTTGGCAGGGTATGCTCAGACGTGAGTCCCTTGCTCACTTTGCCACTTGATTCAAGCAAGCCTGGCTAAAGACGGCTGAAATGCCAGAAACCGGTCCTAGGAAGCTTGTTTCCGGTCCAGGGAAGACATGGCTTGGCAGTTTGGGCTGGACTGTTCCCATGAGGCACAGGGTCAGACTGATTTGCATATGGCCATGTCTGAACTGGGGTGGCAGAGTGGGCTAAAGAACGGTGATGTATTAAACCCAGATCAGTTGACTGGGGGTGAGTGCTTGCATTGTTCAACACTCCGTCCATCATTTCCTTTGGGTTTTGCTTTGTTCGCCATAAGTTGGCAGGGTATGGTCAGACGTGAGTCCCTTGCTCACTTTGCCACTGGATTCAAGCAAGCCTGGCTGAAGACGGCTGAAATGCCAGAAACCGGTCCTAGGAAGCTTGTTTCCGGTCCAGGGAAGACATGGCTTGGCAGTTCGGGTTGGACTGTTCTCATGAGGCACAGGGTCAGACTGATTTGCATATGGCCATGTCTGAGCTGCGGTGGCAGAGTGGGCTAAAGAACGGTGTTGGATTAAACCCAGATCAGTTGACTGGGGGTGAGTGCTTGCATTGCTCAACACTCCGTCCTTCATTTCCTTTGGTTTTTGCTTTGTTCGCCATAAGTTGGCAGGGTATGCTCAGACGTGAGTCCCTTGCTCACTTTGCCACTGGATTCAAGCAAGCCTGGCTGAAGACGGCTGAAACGCCAGAAACCGGTCCTAGGAAGCTTGTTTCCGGTCCAGGGAAGACATGGCTTGGCAGTTCGGGCTGGACTGTTCCCATGAGGCACAGGGTCAGACTGATTTGCATATGGCCATGTCTGAACTGGGGTGTCAGAGTGGGCTAAAGAACGGTGATGGATTAAACCCAGATCAGTTGACTGGGGGTGAGTGCTTGCATTGTTCAACACTCCGGCCATCATTTCCTTTGGTTTTTGCTTTGTTCGCCATAAGTTGGCAGGGTATGCTCAGACGTGAGTCCCTCGCTCACTTTGCCACTGGATTCAAGCAAGCCTGGCTGAAGACGGCTGAAATGCCAGAAACCGGTCCTAGGAAGCTTGTTTCCGGTCCAGGGAAGACATGGCTTGGCAGTTCGGGCTGGACTGTTCCCATGAGCCACAGGGTCAGACTGATTTGCATATGGCCATGTCTGAACTGGGGTGGCAGAGTGGGCTAAAGAACGGTGATGGATTAAACCCAGATCAGTTGACTGGGGGTGAGTGCTTGCATTGTTCAACACTCCGTCCATCATTTCCTTTGGTTTTTGCTTTGTTCGCCATAAGTTGGCAGGGTATGCTCAGACGTGAGTCCCTCGCTCACGTTGCCACTGGATTCAAGCAAGCCTGGCTGAAGACGGCTGAAATGCCAGAAACCGGTCCTAGGAAGCTTGTTTCCGGTCCAGGGAAGACAAGGCTTGGCAGTTTGGGCTGGACTGTTCCCATGAGGCACAGGGTCAGACTGATTTGCATATGGCCATGTCTGAACTGGGGTGGCAGAGTGGGCTAAAGAACGGTGATGGATTAAACCCAGATCAGTTGACTGGGGGTGAGTGCTTGCATTGTTCAACACTCCGTCCATCATTTCCTTTGGTTTTTGCTTTGTTCGCCATAAGTTGGCAGGGTATGCTCAGACGTGAGTCCCTTGCTCACTTTGCCACTTGATTCAAGCAAGCCTTGGTAAAGACGGCTGAAATGCCAGGAACTGGTCCTAGGAAGCTTGTTTCCGGTCCAGGGAAGACATGGCTTGGCAGTTCGGGCTGGACTGTTCCCATGAGGCACAGGGTCAGACTGATTTGCATATGGCCATGTCTGAACTGGGGTGGCAGAGTGGGCTAAAGAACGGTGATGTATTAAACCCAGATCAGTTGACTGGGGGTGAGTGCTTGCATTGTTCAACACTCCGTCCATCATTTCCTTTGGTTTTTGCTTTGTTCGCCATAAGTTGGCAGGGTATGCTCAGACGTGAGTCCCTTGCTCACTTTGCCACTGGATTCAAGCAAGCCTGGCTGAAGACGGCTGAAATGCCAGAAACCGGTCCTAGGAAGCTTGTTTCCGGTCCAGGGAAGACATGGCTTGGCAGTTCGGGTTGGACTGTTCTCATGAGGCACAGGGTCAGACTGATTTGCATATGGCCATGTCTGAACTGCGGTGGCAGAGTGGGCTAAAGAACGGTGTTGGATTAAACCCAGATCAGTTGACTGGGGGTGAGTGCTTGCATTGTTCAACACTCCGTCCATCATTTCCTTTGGTTTTTGCTTTGTTCGCCATAAGTTGGCAGGGTATGCTCAGACGTGAGTTCCTTGCTCACTTTGCCACTGGATTCAAGCAAGCCTGGCTGAAGACGGCTGAAATGCCAGAAACCGGTCCTAGGAAGCTTGTTTCCGGTCCAGGGAAGACATGGCTTGGCAGTTCGGGCTGGACTGTTCCCATGAGGCACAGGGTCAGACTGATTTGCATATGGCCATGTCTGAACTGGGGTGGCAGAGTGGGCTAAAGAACGGTGATGGATTAAACCCAGATCAGTTGACTGGGGGTGAGTGCTTGCATTGTTCAACGCTCCGTCCATCATTTCCTTTGGTTTTTGCTTTGTTAACCATAAGTTGGCAGGGTATGCTCAGACGTGAGTCCCTTGCTCACTTTGCCACTGGATTCAAGCAAGCCTGGCTGAAGACGGCTGAAATGCCAGAAACCGGTCCTAGGAAGCTTGTTTCCGATCCAGGGAAGACATGGCTTGGCAGTTCGGGCTGGACTGTTCCCATGAGGCACAGGGTCAGACTGATTTGCATATGGCCATGTCTGAACTGGGGTGGCAGAGTGGGCTAAAGAACGGTGATGGATTAAACCCAGATCAGTTGACTGGGGGTGAGTGCTTGCATTGTTCAACACTCCGTCCATCATTTCCTTTGGTTTTTGCTTTGTTCGCCATAAGTTGGCAGGGTATGCTCAGACGTGAGTCCCTCGCTCACTTTGCCACTGGATTCAAGCAAGCCTGGCTGAAGACGGCTGAAATGCCAGAAACCGGTCCTAGGAAGCTTGTTTCCGGTCCAGGGAAGACATGGCTTGGCAGTTCGGGCTGGACTGTTCCCATGAGGCACAGGGTCAGACTGATTTGCATATGGCCATGTCTGAACTGGGGTGGCAGAGTGGGCTAAAGAACGGTGATGGATTAAACCCAGATCAGTTGACTGGGGGTGAGTGCTTGCATTGTTCAACAGTCCGTCCATCATTTCCTTTGGTTTTTGCTTTGTTCGCCATAAGTTGGCAGGGTATGCTCAGACGTGAGTCCCTCGCTCACTTTGCCACTGGATTCAAGCAAGCCTGGCTGAAGACGGCTGAAATGCCAGAAACCGGTCCTAGGAAGCTTGTTTCCGGTCCAGGGAAGACATGGCTTGGCAGTTCGGGCTGGACTGTTCCCATGAGGCACAGGGTCAGACTGATTTGCATATGGCAATGTCTGAACTGGGGTGGCAGAGTGGGCTAAAGAACGGTGATGGATTAAACCCAGATCAGTTGACTGGGGGTGAGTGCTTGCATTGTTCAACACTCCGTCCATCATTTCCTTTGGTTTTTGCTTTGTTCGCCATAAGTTGGCAGGGTATGCTCAGACGTGAGTCCCTTGCTCACTTTGCCACTTGATTCAAGCAAGCCTGGCTAAAGACGGCTGAAATGCCAGAAACCGGTCCTAGGAAGCTTGTTTCCGGTCCAGGGAAGACATGGCTTGACAGTTTGGGCTGGACTGTTCCCATGAGGCACAGGGTCAGACTGATTTGCATATGGCCATGTCTGAACTGGGGTGGCAGAGTGGGCTAAAGAACGGTGATGTAGTAAACCCAGATCAGTTGACTGGGGGTGAGTGCTTGCATTGTTCAACACTCCGTCCATCATTTCCTTTGGTTTTTGCTTTGTTCGCCATAAGTTGGCAGGGTATGCTCAGACGTGAGTCCCTTGCTCACTTTGCCACTGGATTCAAGCAAACCTGCCTGAAGACGGCTGAAATGCCAGAAACCGGTCCTAGGAAGCTTGTTTCCGGTCCAGGGAAGACATGGCTTGGCAGTTCGGGTTGGACTGTTCTCATGAGGCACAGGGTCAGACTGATTTGCATATGGCCATGTCTGAACTGCGGTGGCAGAGTGGGCTAAAGAACGGTGTTGGATTAAACCCAGATCAGTTGACTGGGGGTGAGTGCTTGCATTGTTCAACACTCCGTCCTTCATTTCCTTTGGTTTTTGCTTTGTTCGCCATAAGTTGGCAGGGTATGCTCAGACGTGAGTCCCTTGCTCACGTTGCCACTGGATTCAAGCAAGCCTGGCTGAAGACGGCTGAAATGCCAGAAACCGGTCCTAGGAAGCTTGTTTCCGGTCTAGGGAAGACATGGCTTGGCAGTTCGGGCTGGACTGTTCCCATGAGGCACAGGGTCAGACTGATTTGCATATGGCCATGTCAGAACTGGGGTGGCAGAGTGGGCTAAAGAACGGTGATGGATTAAACCCAGATCAGTTGACTGGGGGTGAGTGCTTGCATTGTTCAACACTCCGTCCATCATTTCCTTTGGTTTTTGCTTTGTTCGCCATAAGTTGGCAGGGTATTCTCAGACGTGAGTCCCTTGCTCACTTTGCCACTGGATTCAAGCAAGCCTGGCTGAAGACGGCTGAAATGCCAGAAACCGGTCCTAGGAAGCTTGTTTCCGGTCCAGGGAAGACATGGCTTGGCAGTTCGGGCTGGACTGTTCTCATGAGGCACAGGGTCAGACTAATTTGCATATGGCCATGTCTGAACTGGGGTGTCAGAGTGGGCTAAAGAACGGTGATGGATTAAACCCAGATCAGTTGACTGGGGGTGAGTGCTTGCATTGTTCAACACTCCGGCCATCATTTCCTTTGGTTTTTGCTTTGTTCGCCATAAGTTGGCAGGGTATGCTCAGACGTGAGTCCCTCGCTCACTTTGCCACTGGATTCAAGCAAGCCTGGCTGAAGACGGCTGAAATGCCAGAAACCGGTCCTAGGAAGCTTGTTTCCGGTCCAGGGAAGACATGGCTTGGCAGTTTGGGCTGGACTGTTCCCATGAGGCACAGGGTCAGACTGATTTGCATATGGCCATTTCTGAACTGGGGTGGCAGAGTGGGCTAAAGAACGGTGATGGATTAAACCCAGATCAGTTGACTGGGGGTGAGTGCTTGCATTGTTCAACACTCCGTCCATCATTTCCTTTGGTTTTTGCTTTGTTCGCCATAAGTTGGCAGGGTATGCTCAGACGTGAGTCCCTCGCTCACTTTGCCACTGGATTCAAGCAAGCCTGGCTGAAGACGGCTGAAATGCCAGAAACCGGTCCTAGGAAGCTGGTTTCCGGTCCAGGGAAGACATGGCTTGGCAGTTCGGGCTGGACTGTTCCCATGAGGCACAGGGTCAGACTGATTTGCATATGGCCATGTCTGAACTGGGGTGGCAGAGTGGGCTAAAGAACGGTGATGGATTAAACCCAGATCAGTTGACTGGCGGTGAGTGCTTGCATTGTTCAACACTCCGTCCATCATTTCCTTTGGTTTTTGCTTTGTTCGCCATAAGTTGGCAGGGTATGCTCAGAAGTGAGTCCCTTGCTCACGTTGCCACTTGATTCAAGCAAGCCTGGCTAAAGACGGCTGAAATACCAGAAACCGGTCCTAGGAAGCTTGTGTCCGGTCCAGGAAAGACATGGCTTGGCAGTTCGGGCTGGACTGTTCCCATGAGGCACAGGGTCAGACTGATTTGCATATGGCCATGTCTGAACTGGGGTGGCAGAGTGGGCTAAAGAACGGTGATGTATTAAACCCAGATCAGTTGACTGGGGGTGAGTGCTTGCATTGTTCAACACTCTGTCCATCATTTCCTTTGGTTTTTGCTTTGTTCGCCATAAGTTGGCAGGGTATGCTCAGACGTGAGTCCCTTGCTCACTTTGCCACTGGATTCAAGCAAGCCTGGCTGAAGACGGCTGAAATGCCAGAAACCGGTCCTAGGAAGCTTGTTTCCGGTCCAGGGAAGACATGGCTTGGCAGTTCGGGCTGGACTGTTCCCATGAGGCACAGGGTCAGACTGATTTGCATATGGCCATGTCTGAACTGGGGTGGCAGAGTGGGCTAAAGAACGGTGATGGATTAAACCCAGATCAGTTGACTGGGGGTGAGTGCTTGCATTGTTCAACACTCCGTCCATCATTTCCTTTGGTTTTTGCTTTGTTCGCCATATGTTGGCAGGGTATGCTCAGACGTGAGTCCCTTGCTCACTTTTCCACTGGATTCAAGCAAGCCTGTCTGAAGACGGCTGAAATGCCAGAAACCGGTCCTAGGAAGCTTGTTTCCGGTCCAGGGAAGACATGGCTTGGCAGTTCGGGCTGGACTGTTCCCATGAGGCACAGGGTCAGACTGATTTGCATATGGCCATGTCTGAACTGGGGTGGCAGAGTGGGCTAAAGAACGGTGATGGATTAAACCCAGATCAGTTGACTGGGGGTGAGTGCTTGCATTGTTCACCACTCCGTCCATCATTTCCTTTGGTTTTTGCTTTGTTCGCCATAAGTTGGCAGGGTATGCTCAGACGTGAGTCCCTTGCTCACTTTGCCACTGGATTCAAGCAAGCCTGGCTGAAGACAGCTGAAATGCCAGAAACCGGTCCTAGGAAGCTTGTTTCCGGTCCAGGGAAGACATGGCTTGGCAGTTCGGGCTGGACTGTTCCCATGAGGCACAGGGTCAGGCTGATTTGCATATGGCCATGTCTGAACTGGGGTGGCAGAGTGGGCTAAAGAACGGTGATGGATTAAACCCAGATCAGTTGACTGGGGGTGAGTGCTTGCATTGTTCAACACTCCGTCCATCATTTCCTTTGGTTTTTGCTTTGTTCGCCATGAGTTGGCAGGGTATGCTCAGGCGTGAGTCCCTTGCTCACTTTGCCACTGGATTCAAGTAAGCCTGGCTGAAGACGGCTGAAATGCCAGAAACCAGTCCTAGGAAGCTTGTTTCCGGTCCAGGGAAGACATGTCTTGGCAGTTTGGGCTGGAATTTTCCCATGAGGCACAGGGTCAGACTGATTTGCATATGGCCATGTCTGAACTGGGGTGGCAGAGTGGGCTAAAGAACGGTGATGGTTTAAACCCAGATCAGTTGACTGGGGATGAGTGCTTGCATTGTTCAACACTCAGTCCATCATTTCCTTTGGTTTTTGCTTTGTTCGCCATAAGATGGCAGGGTATGCTCAGACGTGAGTCCCTTGCTCACTTTGCCACTGGATTCAAGCAAGCCTGGCTGAAGACGGCTGAAATGCCAGAAACCGCTCCTAGGAAGCTTGTTTCCGGTCCAGGGAAGACATGGCTTGGCAGTTCGGGCTGGACTGTTCCCATGAGGCACAGGGTCAGACTGATTTGCATATGGCCATGTCTGAACTGGGGTGGCAGAGTGGGCTAAAGAACGGTGATGGATTAAACCCAGATCAGTTGACTGGGGGTGAGTGCTTGCATTGTTCAACACTCCGTCCATCATTTCCTTTGGTTTTTGCTTTGTTCGCCATAAGTTGGCAGGGTATGCTCAGACGTGAGTCCCTTGCTCACTTTGCCACTGGAATCAAGCAAGCCTGGCTGAAGACAGCTGAAATGCCATAAACCGGTCCTAGGAAGCTTGTTGCCGGTCCAGGGAAGACATGGCTTGGCAGTTCGGGCTGGACTGTTCCCATGAGGCACAGGGTCAGACTGATTTGCATATGGCCATGTCTGAACTGGGGTGGCAGAGTGGGCTAAAGAACGGTGATGGATTAAACCCAGATCAGTTGACTGGGGGTGAGTGCTTGCATTGTTCAACACTCTGTCCATCATTTCCTTTGGTTTTTGCTTTGTTCGCCATAAGTTGGCAGGGTATGCTCAGACGTGAGCCCCTTGCTCACTTTGCCACTGGATTCAAGCAAGCCTGGCTGAAGACGGCTGAAATGCCAGAAACCGGTCCTAGGAAGCTTGTTTCCGGTCCAGGGAAGACATGGCTTGGCAGTTCGGGCTGGACTGTTCCCATGAGGCACAGGGTCAGACTGATTTGCATATGGCCATGTCTGAACTGGGGTGGCAGAGTGGGCTAAAGAACGGTGATGGATTAAACCCAGATCAGTTGACTGGGGGTGAGTGCTTGCATTGTTCAACACTCCGTACATCATTTCCTTTGGTTTTTGCTTTGTTCGCCATAAGTTGGCAGGGTATGCTCAGACGTGAGTCCCTTGCTCACTTTGCCACTGGATTCAAGCAAGCCTGGCTGAAGACAGCTGAAATGCCAGAAACCGGGCCTAGGAAGCTTGTTTCCGGTCCAGGGAAGACTTGGCTTGGCAGTTCGGGCTGGACTGTTCCCATGAGGCACAGGGTCAGACTGATTTGCATATGGCCATGTCTGAACTGGGGTGGCAGAGTGGGCTAAAGAACGGTGATGGATTAAACCCAGATCAGTTGACTGGGGGTGAGTGCTTGCATTGTTCAACACTCCGTCCATCATTTCCTTTGGTTTTTGCTTTGTTCGCCATAAGTTGGCAGGGTATGCTCAGACGTGAGTCCCTTGCTCACTTTGCCACTGGATTCAAGCAAGCCAGTCTGAAGACGGCTGAAATGCCAGAAACCGGTCCTAGGAAGCTTGTTTTCGGTCCAGGGAAGACATGGCTTGGCAGTTCGGGCTGGACTGTTCCCATGAGGCACAGGGTCAGACTGATTTGCATATGGCCATGTCTGAACTGGGTTGGCAGAGTGGGCTAAAGAACGGTGATGGATTAAACCCAGATCAGTTGACTGGGAGTGAGTGCTTGCATTGTTCAACACTCCGTCCATCATTTCCTTTGGTTTTTGCTTTGTTCGCCATAAGTTGGCAGGGTATGCTCAGACGTGAGTCCCTTGCTCACTTTGCCACTGGATTCAAGCAAGCCTGGCTGAAGACAGCTGAAATGCCAGAAACCGGTCCTAGGAAGCTTGTTTCCGGTCCAGGGAAGACATGGCTTGGCAGTTCGGGCTGGACTGTTCCCATGAGGCACAGGGTCAGGCTGATTTGCATATGGCCATGTCTGAACTGGGGTGGCAGAGTGGGCTAAAGAACGGTGATGGATTAAACCCAGATCAGTTGACTGGGGGTGAGTGCTTGCATTGTTCAACACTCCGTCCATCATTTCCTTTGGTTTTTGCTTTGTTCGCCATAAGTTGGCAGGGTATGCTCAGACGTGAGTCCCTTGCTCACTTTGCCACTGGATTCAAGTAAGCCTGGCTGAAGACGGCTGAAATGCCAGAAACCGGTCCTAGGAAGCTTGTTTCCGGTCCAGGGAAGACATGGCTTGGCAGTTCGGGCTGGACTGTTCCCATGAGGCACAGGGTCAGACTGATTTGCATATGGCCATGTCTGAACTGGGGTGGCAGAGTGGGCTAAAGAACGGTGATGGATTAAACCCTGATCAGTTGACTGGGGATGAGTGCTTGCATTGTTCAACACTCAGTCCATCATTTCCTTTGGTTTTTGCTTTGTTTGCCATAAGTTGGCAGGGTATGCTCAGACGTGAGTCCCTTGCTCACTTTGCCACTGGATTCAAGCAAGCCTGGCTGAAGACGGCTGAAATGCCAGAAACCGCTCCTAGGAAGCTTGTTTCCGGTCCAGGGAAGACATGGCTTGGCAGTTCGGGCTGGACTGTTCCCATGAGGCACAGGGTCAGACTGATTTGCATATGGCCATGTCTGAACTGGGGTGGCAGAGTGGGCTAAAGAACGGTGATGGGTTAAACCCAGATCAGTTGACTGGGGGTGAGTGCTTGCATTGTTCAACACTCCGTCCATCATTTCCTTTGGTTTTTGCTTTGTTCGCCATAAGTTGGCAGGGTATGCTCAGACGTGAGTCCCTTGCTCACTTTGCCACTGGATTCAAGCAAGCCTGGCTGAAGACGGCTGAAATGCCAGAAACCGGTCCTAGGAAGCTTGTTTCCGGTCCAGGGAAGACATGGCTTGGCAGTTCGGGCTGGACTGTTCCCATGAGGCACAGGGTCAGACTGATTTGCATATGGCCGTGTCTGAACTGGGGTGGCAGAGTGGGCTAAAGAACGGTGATGGAATAAACCCAGATCAGTTGACTGGGGGTGAGTGCTTTCATTGTTCAACACTCCGTCCATCATTTCCTTTGGTTTTTGCTTTGTTCGCCATAAGTTGGCAGGGTATGCTCAGACGTGAGTCCCTTGCTCACTTTGCCACTGGATTCAAGCAAGCCTGGCTGAAGACGGCTGAAATGCCAGAAACCGGTCCTAGGAAGCTTGTTTCCGGTCCAGGGAAGACATGGCTTGGCAGTTCGGGCTGGACTGTTCCCATGAGGCACAGGGTCAGACTGATTTGCATATGGCCATGTCTGAACTGGGGTGGCAGAGTGGGCTAAAGAACGGTGATGGATTAAACCCAGATCAGTTGACTGGGGGTGAGTGCTTGCATTGTTCAACACTCCCTCCATCATTTCCTTTGGTTTTTGCTTTGTTCGCCATAAGTTGGCAGGGTATGCTCAGACGTGAGTCCCTCGCTCACTTTGCCACTGGATTCAAGCAAGCCTGGCTGAAGACGGCTGAAATGCCAGAAACCGCTCCTAGGAAGCTTGTTTCCGGTCCAGGGAAGACATGGCTTGGCAGTTCGGGCTGGACTATTCCCATGAGGCACAGGGTCAGACTGATTTGCATATGGCCATGTCCGAACTGGGGTGGCAGAGTGGGCTAAAGAACGGTGATGGATTAAACCCAGATCAGTTGACTGGGGGTGAGTGCTTGCATTGTTCAACACTCCGTCCATCATTTCCTTTGGTTTTTGCTTTGTTCGCCATAAGTTGGCAGGGTATGCTCAGACGTGAGTCCCTTGCTCACTTTGCCACTGGATTCAAGCAAGCCTGGCTGAAGACGGCTGAAATGCCAGAAACCGGTCCTAGGAAGCTTGTTTCCGGTCCAGGGAAGACATGGCTTGGCAGTTCGGGCTGGACTGTTCTCATGAGGCACAGGGTCAGACTGATTTGCATATGGCCATGTCTGAACTGGGGTGTCAGAGTGGGCTAAAGAACGGTGATGGATTAAACCCAGATCAGTTGACTGGGGGTGAGTGCTTGCATTGTTCAACACTCCGGCCATCATTTCCTTTGGTTTTTGCTTTGTTCGCCATAAGTTGGCAGGGTATGCTCAGACGTGAGTCCCTCGCTCACTTTGCCACTGGATTCAAGCAAGCCTGGCTGAAGACGGCTGAAATGCCAGAAACCGGTCCTAGGAAGCTTGTTTCCGGTCCAGGGAAGACATGGCTTGGCAGTTTGGGCTGGACTGTTCCCATGAGGCACAGGGTCAGACTGATTTGCATATGGCCATTTCTGAACTGGGGTGGCAGAGTGGGCTAAAGAACGGTGATGGATTAAACCCAGATCAGTTGACTGGGGGTGAGTGCTTGCATTGTTCAACACTCCGTCCATCATTTCCTTTGGTTTTTGCTTTGTTCGCCATAAGTTGGCAGGGTATGCTCAGACGTGAGTCCCTCGCTCACTTTGCCACTGGATTCAAGCAAGCCTGGCTGAAGATGGCTGAAATGCCAGAAACCGGTCCTAGGAAGCTGGTTTCCGGTCCAGGGAAGACATGGCTTGGCAGTTCGGGCTGGACTGTTCCCATGAGGCACAGGGTCAGACTGATTTGCATATGGCCATGTCTGAACTGGGGTGGCAGAGTGGGCTAAAGAACGGTGATGGATTAAACCCAGATCAGTTGACTGGCGGTGAGTGCTTGCATTGTTCAACACTCCGTCCATCATTTCCTTTGGTTTTTGCTTTGTTCGCCATAAGTTGGCAGGGTATGCTCAGAAGTGAGTCCCTTGCTCACGTTGCCACTTGATTCAAGCAAGCCTGGCTAAAGACGGCTGAAATACCAGAAACCGGTCCTAGGAAGCTTGTGTCCGGTCCAGGAAAGACATGGCTTGGCAGTTCGGGCTGGACTGTTCCCATGAGGCACAGGGTCAGACTGATTTGCATATGGCCATGTCTGAACTGGGGTGGCAGAGTGGGCTAAAGAACGGTGATGTATTAAACCCAGATCAGTTGACTGGGGGTGAGTGCTTGCATTGTTCAACACTCTGTCCATCATTTCCTTTGGTTTTTGCTTTGTTCGCCATAAGTTGGCAGGGTATGCTCAGACGTGAGTCCCTTGCTCACTTTGCCACTGGATTCAAGCAAGCCTGGCTGAAGACGGCTGAAATGCCAGAAACCGGTCCTAGGAAGCTTGTTTCCGGTCCAGGGAAGACATGGCTTGGCAGTTCGGGCTGGACTGTTCCCATGAGGCACAGGGTCAGACTGATTTGCATATGGCCATGTCTGAACTGGGGTGGCAGAGTGGGCTAAAGAACGGTGATGGATTAAACCCAGATCAGTTGACTGGGGGTGAGTGCTTGCATTGTTCAACACTCCGTCCATCATTTCCTTTGGTTTTTGCTTTGTTCGCCATATGTTGGCAGGGTATGCTCAGACGTGAGTCCCTTGCTCACTTTTCCACTGGATTCAAGCAAGCCTGTCTGAAGACGGCTGAAATGCCAGAAACCGGTCCTAGGAAGCTTGTTTCCGGTCCAGGGAAGACATGGCTTGGCAGTTCGGGCTGGACTGTTCCCATGAGGCACAGGGTCAGACTGATTTGCATATGGCCATGTCTGAACTGGGGTGGCAGAGTGGGCTAAAGAACGGTGATGGATTAAACCCAGATCAGTTGACTGGGGGTGAGTGCTTGCATTGTTCACCCCTCCGTCCATCATTTCCTTTGGTTTTTGCTTTGTTCGCCATAAGTTGGCAGGGTATGCTCAGACGTGAGTCCCTTGCTCACTTTGCCACTGGATTCAAGCAAGCCTGGCTGAAGACAGCTGAAATGCCAGAAACCGGTCCTAGGAAGCTTGTTTCCGGTCCAGGGAAGACATGGCTTGGCAGTTCGGGCTGGACTGTTCCCATGAGGCACATGGTCAGGCTGATTTGCATATGGCCATGTCTGAACTGGGGTGGCAGAGTGGGCTAAAGAACGGTGATGGATTAAACCCAGATCAGTTGACTGGGGGTGAGTGCTTGCATTGTTCAACACTCCGTCCATCATTTCCTTTGGTTTTTGCTTTGTTCGCCATGAGTTGGCAGGGTATGCTCAGGCGTGAGTCCCTTGCTCACTTTGCCACTGGATTCAAGTAAGCCTGGCTGAAGACGGCTGAAATGCCAGAAACCAGTCCTAGGAAGCTTGTTTCCGGTCCAGGGAAGACATGTCTTGGCAGTTTGGGCTGGAATTTTCCCATGAGGCACAGGGTCAGACTGATTTGCATATGGCCATGTCTGAACTGGGGTGGCAGAGTGGGCTAAAGAACGGTGGTGGTTTAAACCCAGATCAGTTGACTGGGGATGAGTGCTTGCATTGTTCAACACTCAGTCCATCATTTCCTTTGGTTTTTGCTTTGTTCGCCATAAGATGGCAGGGTATGCTCAGACGTGAGTCCCTTGCTCACTTTGCCACTGGATTCAAGCAAGCCTGGCTGAAGACGGCTGAAATGCCAGAAACCGCTCCTAGGAAGCTTGTTTCCGGTCCAGGGAAGACATGGCTTGGCAGTTCGGGCTGGACTGTTCCCATGAGGCACAGGGTCAGACTGATTTGCATATGGCCATGTCTGAACTGGGGTGGCAGAGTGGGCTAAAGAACGGTGATGGATTAAACCCAGATCAGTTGACTGGGGGTGAGTGCTTGCATTGTTCAACACTCCGTCCATCATTTCCTTTGGTTTTTGCTTTGTTCGCCATAAGTTGGCAGGGTATGCTCAGACGTGAGTCCCTTGCTCACTTTGCCACTGGAATCAAGCAAGCCTGGCTGAAGACAGCTGAAATGCCATAAACCGGTCCTAGGAAGCTTGTTGCCGGTCCAGGGAAGACATGGCTTGGCAGTTCGGGCTGGACTGTTCCCATGAGGCACAGGGTCAGACTGATTTGCATATGGCCATGTCTGAACTGGGGTGGCAGAGTGGGCTAAAGAACGGTGATGGATTAAACCCAGATCAGTTGACTGGGGGTGAGTGCTTGCATTGTTCAACACTCTGTCCATCATTTCCTTTGGTTTTTGCTTTGTTCGCCATAAGTTGGCAGGGTATGCTCAGACGTGAGCCCCTTGCTCACTTTGCCACTGGATTCAAGCAAGCCTGGCTGAAGACGGCTGAAATGCCAGAAACCGGTCCTAGGAAGCTTGTTTCCGGTCCAGGGAAGACATGGCTTGGCAGTTCGGGCTGGACTGTTCCCATGAGGCACAGGGTCAGACTGATTTGCATATGGCCATGTCTGAACTGGGGTGGCAGAGTGGGCTAAAGAACGGTGATGGATTAAACCCAGATCAGTTGACTGGGGGTGAGTGCTTGCATTGTTCAACACTTCGTACATCATTTCCTTTGGTTTTTGCTTTGTTCGCCATAAGTTGGCAGGGTATGCTCAGACGTGAGTCCCTTGCTCACTTTGCCACTGGATTCAAGCAAGCCTGGCTGAAGACAGCTGAAATGCCAGAAACCGGGCCTAGGAAGCTTGTTTCCGGTCCAGGGAAGACTTGGCTTGGCAGTTCGGGCTGGACTGTTCCCATGAGGCACAGGGTCAGACTGATTTGCATATGGCCATGTCTGAACTGGGGTGGCAGAGTGGGCTAAAGAACGGTGATGGATTAAACCCAGATCAGTTGACTGGGGGTGAGTGCTTGCATTGTTCAACACTCCGTCCATCATTTCCTTTGGTTTTTGCTTTGTTCGCCATAAGTTGGCAGGGTGTGCTCAGACGTGAGTCCCTTGCTCACTTTGCCACTGGATTCAAGCAAGCCAGTCTGAAGACGGCTGAAATGCCAGAAACCGGTCCTAGGAAGCTTGTTTTCGGTCCAGGGAAGACATGGCTTGGCAGTTCGGGCTGGACTGTTCCCATGAGGCACAGGGTCAGACTGATTTGCATATGGCCATGTCTGAACTGGGGTGGCAGAGTGGGCTAAAGAACGGTGATGGATTAAACCCAGATCAGTTGACTGGGAGTGAGTGCTTGCATTGTTCAACACTCCGTCCATCATTTCCTTTGGTTTTTGCTTTGTTCGCCATAAGTTGGCAGGGTATGCTCAGACGTGAGTCCCTTGCTCACTTTGCCACTGGATTCAAGCAAGCCTGGCTGAAGACAGCTGAAATGCCAGAAACCGGTCCTAGGAAGCTTGTTTCCGGTCCAGGGAAGACATGGCTTGGCAGTTCGGGCTGGACTGTTCCCATGAGGCACAGGGTCAGGCTGATTTGCATATGGCCATGTCTGAACTGGGGTGGCAGAGTGGGCTAAAGAACGGTGATTGATTAAACCCAGATCAGTTGACTGGGGGTGAGTGCTTGCATTGTTCAACACTCCGTCCATCATTTCCTTTGGTTTTTGCTTTGTTCGCCATAAGTTGGCAGGGTATGCTCAGACGTGAGTCCCTTGCTCACTTTGCCACTGGATTCAAGTAAGCCTGGCTGAAGACGGCTGAAATGCCAGAAACCGGTCCTAGGAAGCTTGTTTCCGGTCCAGGGAAGACATGGCTTGGCAGTTCGGGCTGGACTGTTCCCATGAGGCACAGGGTCAGACTGATTTGCATATGGCCATGTCTGAACTGGGGTGGCAGAGTGGGCTAAAGAACGGTGATGGATTAAACCCTGATCAGTTGACTGGGGATGAGTGCTTGCATTGTTCAACACTCAGTCCATCATTTCCTTTGGTTTTTGCTTTGTTCGCCATAAGTTGGCAGGGTATGCTCAGACGTGAGTCCCTTGCTCACTTTGCCACTGGATTCAAGCAAGCCTGGCTGAAGACGGCTGAAATGCCAGAAACCGGTCCTAGGAAGCTTGTTTCCGGTCCAGGGAAGACATGGCTTGGCAGTTCGGGCTGGACTGTTCCCATGAGGCACAGGGTCAGACTGATTTGCATATGGCCGTGTCTGAACTGGGGTGGCAGAGTGGGCTAAAGAACGGTGATGGAATAAACCCAGATCAGTTGACTGGGGGTGAGTGCTTTCATTGTTCAACACTCCGTCCATCATTTCCTTTGGTTTTTGCTTTGTTCGCCATAAGTTGGCAGGGTATGCTCAGACGTGAGTCCCTTGCTCACTTTGCCACTGGATTCAAGCAAGCCTGGCTGAAGACGGCTGAAATGCCAGAAACCGGTCCTAGGAAGCTTGTTTCCGGTCCAGGGAAGACATGGCTTGGCAGTTCGGGCTGGACTGTTCCCATGAGGCACAGGGTCAGACTGATTTGCATATGGCCATGTCTGAACTGGGGTGGCAGAGTGGGCTAAAGAACGGTGATGGATTAAACCCAGATCAGTTGACTGGGGGTGAGTGCTTGCATTGTTCAACACTCCCTCCATCATTTCCTTTGGTTTTTGCTTTGTTCGCCATAAGTTGGCAGGGTATGCTCAGACGTGAGTCCCTCGCTCACTTTGCCACTGGATTCAAGCAAGCCTGGCTGAAGACGGCTGAAATGCCAGAAACCGCTCCTAGGAAGCTTGTTTCCGGTCCAGGGAAGACATGGCTTGGCAGTTCGGGCTGGACTATTCCCATGAGGCACAGGGTCAGACTGATTTGCATATGGCCATGTCCGAACTGGGGTGGCAGAGTGGGCTAAAGAACGGTGATGGATTAAACCCAGATCAGTTGACTGGGGGTGAGTGCTTGCATTGTTCAACACTCCGTCCATCATTTCCTTTGGTTTTTGCTTTGTTCGCCATAAGTTGGCAGGGTATGCTCAGACGTGAGTCCCTTGCTCACTTTGCCACTGGATTCAAGCAAGCCTGGCTGAAGACAGCTGAAATGCCAGAAACCGGGCCTAGGAAGCTTGTTTCCGGTCCAGGGAAGACTTGGCTTGGCAGTTCGGGCTGGACTGTTCCCATGAGGCACAGGGTCAGACTGATTTGCATATGGCCATGTCTGAACTGGGGTGGCAGAGTGGGCTAAAGAACGGTGATGGATTAAACCCAGATCAGTTGACTGGGGGTGAGTGCTTGCATTGTTCAACACTCCGTCCATCATTTCCTTTGGTTTTTGCTTTGTTCGCCATAAGTTGGCAGGGTATGCTCAGACGTGAGTCCCTTGCTCACTTTGCCACTGGATTCAAGCAAGCCAGTCTGAAGACGGCTGAAATGCCAGAAACCGGTCCTAGGAAGCTTGTTTTCGGTCCAGGGAAGACATGGCTTGGCAGTTCGGGCTGGACTGTTCCCATGAGGCACAGGGTCAGACTGATTTGCATATGGCCATGTCTGAACTGGGGTGGCAGAGTGGGCTAAAGAACGGTGATGGATTAAACCCAGATCAGTTGACTGGGGGTGAGTGCTTGCATTGTTCAACACTCCGTCCATCATTTCCTTTGGTTTTTGCTTTGTTCGCCATAAGTTGGCAGGGTATGCTCAGACGTGAGTCCCTTGCTCACTTTGCCACTGGATTCAAGCAAGCCTGGCTGAAGACAGCTGAAATGCCAGAAACCGGTCCTAGGAAGCTTGTTTCCGGTCCAGGGAAGACATGGCTTGGCAGTTCGGGCTGGACTGTTCCCATGAGGCACAGGGTCAGGCTGATTTGCATATGGCCATGTCTGAACTGGGGTGGCAGAGTGGGCTAAAGAACGGTGATGGATTAAACCCAGATCAGTTGACTGGGGGTGAGTGCTTGCATTGTTCAACACTCCGTCCATCATTTCCTTTGGTTTTTGCTTTGTTCGCCATAAGTTGGCAGGGTATGCTCAGACGTGAGTCCCTTGCTCACTTTGCCACTGGATTCAAGTAAGCCTGGCTGAAGACGGCTGAAATGCCAGAAACCGGTCCTAGGAAGCTTGTTTCCGGTCCAGGGAAGACATGGCTTGGCAGTTCGGGCTGGACTGTTCCCATGAGGCACAGGGTCAGACTGATTTGCATATGGCCATGTCTGAACTGGGGTGGCAGAGTGGGCTAAAGAACGGTGATGGATTAAACCCTGATCAGTTGACTGGGGATGAGTGCTTGCATTGTTCAACACTCAGTCCATCATTTCCTTTGGTTTTTGCTTTGTTCGCCATAAGTTGGCAGGGTATGCTCAGACGTGAGTCCCTTGCTCACTTTGCCACTGGATTCAAGCAAGCCTGGCTGAAGACGGCTGAAATGCCAGAAACCGGTCCTAGGAAGCTTGTTTCCGGTCCAGGGAAGACATGGCTTGGCAGTTCGGGCTGGACTGTTCCCATGAGGCACAGGGTCAGACTGATTTGCATATGGCCATGTCTGAACTGGGGTGGCAGAGTGGGCTAAAGAACGGTGATGGGTTAAACCCAGATCAGTTGACTGGGGGTGAGTGCTTGCATTGTTCAACACTCCGTCCATCATTTCCTTTGGTTTTTGCTTTGTTCGCCATAAGTTGGCAGGGTATGCTCAGACGTGAGTCCCTTGCTCACTTTGCCACTGGATTCAAGCAAGCCTGGCTGAAGACGGCTGAAATGCCAGAAACCGGTCCTAGGAAGCTTGTTTCCGGTCCAGGGAAGACATGGCTTGGCAGTTCGGGCTGGACTGTTCCCATGAGGCACAGGGTCAGACTGATTTGCATATGGCCGTGTCTGAACTGGGGTGGCAGAGTGGGCTAAAGAACGGTGATGGAATAAACCCAGATCAGTTGACTGGGGGTGAGTGCTTTCATTGTTCAACACTCCGTCCATCATTTCCTTTGGTTTTTGCTTTGTTCGCCATAAGTTGGCAGGGTATGCTCAGACGTGAGTCCCTTGCTCACTTTGCCACTGGATTCAAGCAAGCCTGGCTGAAGACGGCTGAAATGCCAGAAACCGGTCCTAGGAAGCTTGTTTCCGGTCCAGGGAAGACATGGCTTGGCAGTTCGGGCTGGACTGTTCCCATGAGGCACAGGGTCAGACTGATTTGCATATGGCCATGTCTGAACTGGGGTGGCAGAGTGGGCTAAAGAACGGTGATGGATTAAACCCAGATCAGTTGACTGGGGGTGAGTGCTTGCATTGTTCAACACTCCCTCCATCATTTCCTTTGGTTTTTGCTTTGTTCGCCATAAGTTGGCAGGGTATGCTCAGACGTGAGTCCCTCGCTCACTTTGCCACTGGATTCAAGCAAGCCTGGCTGAAGACGGCTGAAATGCCAGAAACCGCTCCTAGGAAGCTTGTTTCCGGTCCAGGGAAGACATGGCTTGGCAGTTCGGGCTGGACTATTCCCATGAGGCACAGGGTCAGACTGATTTGCATATGGCCATGTCCGAACTGGGGTGGCAGAGTGGGCTAAAGAACGGTGATGGATTAAACCCAGATCAGTTGACTGGGGGTGAGTGCTTGCATTGTTCAACACTCCGTCCATCATTTGCTTTGGTTTTTGCTTTGTTCGCCATAAGTTGGCAGGGTATGCTCAGACGTGAGTCCCTTGCTCACTTTGCCACTTGATTCAAGCAAGCCTGGCTGAAGACGGCTGAAATGCCAGAAACCGGTCCTAGGAAGCTTGTTTCCGGTCCAGGGAAGACATGGCTTGGCAGTTCGGGCTGGACTGTTCCCATGAGGCACAGGGTCAGACTGATTTGCATATGGCCATGTCTGAACTGGGGTGGCAGAGTGGGCTAAAGAACGCTGATGGATTAAACCCAGATCAGTTGACTGGGGGTGAGTGCTTGCATTGTTCAACACTCCGTCCATCATTTCCTTTGGTTTTTGCTTTGTTCGCCATAAGTTGGCAGGGTATGCTCAGACGTGAGTCCCTTGCTCACTTTGCCACTGGATTCAAGCAAGCCTGGCTGAAGACGGCTGAAATGCCAGAAACCGGTCCTAGGAAGCTTGTTTCCGGTCCAGGGAAGACATGGCTTGGCAGTTCGGGTTGGACTGTTCTCATGAGGCACAGGGTCAGACTGATTTGCATATGGCCATGTCTGAACTGCGGTGGCAGAGTGGGCTAAAGAACGGTGTTGGATTAAACCCAGATCAGTTGACTGGGGGTGAGTGCTTGCATTGTTCAACACTCCGTCCTTCATTTCCTTTGGTTTTTGCTTTGTTTGCCATAAGTTCGCAGGGTATGCTCAGACGTGAGTCCCTTGCTCACTTTGCTACTGGATTCAAGCAAGCCTGGCTGAAGACGGCTGAAATGCCAGAAACCGGTCCTAGGAAGCTTGTTTCCGGTCCAGGGAAGACATGGCTTGGCAGTTCGGGCTGGACTGTTCCCATGAGGCACAGGGTCAGACTGATTTGCATATGGCCATGTCTGAACTGGGGCGGCAGAGTGGGCTAAAGAACGGTGATGGAATAAACCCAGATCAGTTGACTGGGGGTGAGTGCTTGCATTGTTCAACACTCCGTCCATCATTTCCTTTGGTTTTTGCTTTGTTCGCCATAAGTTGGCAGGGTATGCTCAGACGTGAGTCCCTTGCTCACTTTGCCACTGGATTCAAGCAAGCCTGGCTGAAGACGGCTGAAATGCCAGAAACCGGTCCTAGGAAGCTTGTTTCCGGTTCAGGGAAGACATGGCTTGGCAGTTCGGGCTGGACTGTTCCCATGAGGCACAGGGTCAGACTGATTTGCATATGGCTTGTCTGAACTGGTGTGGCAGAGTGGGCTAAAGAACGGTGATGGATTAAACCCAGATCAGTTGACTGGGGGTGAGTGCTTGCATTGTTCAACACTCCGTCCATCATTTCCTTTGGTTTTTGCTTTGTTCACCATAAGTTGGCAGGGTATGCTCAGACGTGAGTCCCTTGCTCACTTTGCCACTGGATTCAAGCAAGCTTGGCTGAAGACGGCTGAAATGCCAGAAACCGGTCCTAGGAAGCTTGTTTCCGGTCCAGGGAAGACATGGCTTGGCAGTTCGGGCTGGACTGTTCCCATGAGGCACAGGGTCAGACTGATTTGCATATGGCCATGTCTGAACTGGGGTGGCAGAGTGGGCTAAAGAACGGTGATGGATTAAACCCAGATCAGTTGACTGGGGGTGAGTGCTTGCATTGTTCAACACTCCGTCCATCATTTCCTTTGGTTTTTGCTTTGTTCGCCATAAGTTGGCAGGGTATGCTCAGACGTGAGTCCCTTGCTCACTTTGCCACTGGATTCAAGCAAGCCTGGCTGAAGACGGCGGACATGCCAGAAACCGGTCCTAGGAAGCTTGTTTCCGGTCCAGGGAAGACATGGCTTGGCAGTTCGGGCTGGACTGTTCCCATGAGGCACAGGGTCAGACTGATTTGCATATGGCCATGTCTGAACTGGGGTGGCAGAGTGGGCTAAAGAACGGTGATGGATTAAACCCAGATCAGTTGACTGGGGGTGAGTGCTTGCATTGTTCAACACTCCGTCCATCATTTCCTTTGGTTTTTGCTTTCTTCGCCATAAGTTGGCAGGGTATGCTCAGACGTGAGTCCCTTGCTCACTTTGCCACTACATTCAAGCAAGCCTGGCTGAAGACGGCTGAAATGCCAGAAACCGGTCCTAGGAAGCTTGTTTCCGGTCCAGGGAAGACATGGCTTGGCAGTTCGGGCTGGACTGTTCCCATGAGGCACAGGGTCAGACTGATTTGCATATGGCCATGTCTGAACTGGGGTGGCAGAGTGGGCTAAAGAACGGTGATGGATTAAACCCTGATCAGTTGACTGGGGGTGAGTGCTTGCATTGTTCAACACTCCGTCCATCATTTCCTTTGGTTTTTGCTTTCTTCGCCATAAGTTGGCAGGGTATGCTCAGACGTGAGTCCCTTGCTCACTTTGCCACTGCATTCAAGCAAGCCCGGCTGAAATGCCAGAAACCGGTCCTAGGAAGATATGGCTTGGCAGTTCGGGCTGGACTGTTACCATGAGGCACAGGGTCAGACTGATTTGCATATGGCCATGTCTGAACTGGGGTGGCAGTGTGGGCTAAAGAACGGTGATGGATTAAACCCAGATCAGTTGACTGGGGGTGAGTGCTTGCATTGTTCAACACTCCGTCCATCATTTCCTTTGGTTTTTGCTTTGTTCGCCATAAGTTGGCAGGGTATGCTCAGACATGAGTCCCTTGCTCACTTTGCTACTGGATTCAAGCAAGCCTGGCTGAAGACGGCTGAAATGCCAGAAACCGGTCCTAGGAAGCTTGTTTTCTGTCCAGGGAAGACATGGCTTGGCAGTTCGGGCTGGACTGTTCCCATGAGGCACAGGGTCAGACTGATTTTCATATGGCCATGTCTGAACTGGGGTGGCAGAGTGGGCTAAAGAACGGTGATGGATTAAACCCAGATCAGTTGACTGGGGGTGAGTGCTTGTATTGTTCAACACTCCGTCCATCATTTCCTTTGGTTTATGCACAGAGTTAGTGGCACCACATCGAAGGGAGTACAGTGATATCAAACGTCCCATGAACATGTGAACTCGCTCATCATGATATCAAGACTCAGTTCTAAATGTGGGACCTTCTAGACTGCCGTGTTTGCCGGAAGCAGCCATGCAGTACGTCAACTTGAAAGGAGTGCTGGGGGCCTGTGTCGCGGAGGCCAGTGATGGTCTGAGGAGGCTGTCAAGGTCGCGGGCCTCAAGCTTGGAGCTTGCACCGGCATGTGGTGGGCCTCTTTGACACACGCCGGTGTCGGCAGGTGAGCAGTGAGGCCTGGGTGCTCAGGGGCAGCCAAGACGGGTCTGGGGACCAGCGGCCTGGGGTGCAGCAGGCGCACAGGATCGCAGGCACCACCGCTCATGGCGTCGGCCTCGTGGCGGGTTGAGCGGCGCCGCCCTGGCAGCCAAGTTGGCCATTCTGGAAGAGAACCACGCCCAGAGCAGCGTTCTTTTTATTCACACCCCTATGCTAGCCTGTCGTACACCGAGCCAGCCCACTCTGCTCACGCTTATAGGGGGGGACATAACAAGCTACATTTCTGAGATCTTCTCCACTGGCTGAGGTTACATGGTTGCGTCCACTGTCCACTACACTCCAAACTCCAGCAGTGTATGTCGACATGGAAATGTCTGTGGCCTGCATACTCAAGTCTGTCCAGCACATCCACGCCACACTTGGCATTGTGTACATTCTCATTAATGGGTCACTTGCCTCCTTCGCACAGGCCTGGTTCCCACCTCTCCCCACATTCTGCTATTGTGTGGCTGAGGTGCGATGCCGTTAATGGCTTGTGTACATGGCTAGCCCAGGTTACCACAGTAAGTTGTGTTGTCATGTCTGGTATGTGGGCATGTTGTTTGTCATGTTGATGATGGACTGTTGGAAGATGAATGAATCATGCACACCACCTTGGTAATTGGCGAAGACATTAGTGAAGAGTCCCCGGTGGTCCACTATTGCCTGCACATTGATGAAATGCATTTGCTTCCTGTTGAGGTAATTGTGTGCAGTGGCGGCAGGGGGCACGAGGAGTATATGTTTGCAATTGATTGCCACCAACACGTGCGGGAAGCCAGCTATGGCGTAGTTCCCTTGCTTGGTCTCCAGCTGTTCCTGCGCAGTGTGTGGGAAGTAAAGGTGCTGGTGTACCAAGCTGATTATGGCATCCAAGACAGGTGTGAGGAACTTGGATGGGCTGGCTATGAGACTCCTCCGACTCTGGCAGTTGTTGGTTGGAAGGTCCCAGAGGCCAACAGGTGAAGCACAGCCAGCAGCTTTGTCTGGGGAGGGATGTTGGTTGTCCGCTGTGTTGGTACCGTTAGCCTGTGGGCAATGTGGGTGAGGTTGAGAGGATGGTTGTTCTTTTGAGCCTGTAGTGGGCAATGACATCTGCTGGTGTTAAGTCTGCGCGGCTGGTGCGTTTTCTGAAGGTCCGCTGTCTTTGTCTGCGCTGCCTCTGTGGTAGTTCGGGGGAGGGTGAGGGGTCCGGGGGAAGGGTCCTGGGGGTGGTGGTGGTGGGTGTTGTGGCCCTCTTGGGTGTCCGAGCTGCATGATCATTAGCTCCATGGCATCTGTTGTTCTTCTGGTGTGGCTGTGGGCTGGGCTCCCATTTCTGGTGCAGATTATCGTCCAACTTAATACCAGGAAAGAGCAGGTGTTAATTCCCTGCTGCTAACGCGCCTTATCGCATGTTTTTTGATCTTATCGCTGATCTGACTGGTCGTTGAGAATGTTGCGAAGTGGCGTTGTCGCAACTTTTTGCACGGGATTGCCTACTCTGCCTCTCATTAGCGTTAGTTGCCAGTGTCATCCGTGGCAATGTTTTTTGCGGCTGCTATTGCAGGAAAACTGGCAATATCGACTGTTAGCACCAGCTTGTGAATGTGGCGATAAGTCTATCGCCACTTTTGCTGCAATAAAGTACCTCTAACTCGGCGATAAGTCCTTGAGAATATGCCCCATTGAACCTTTGTCCCATACGCGCTCCTTTACTATCTACATACCTAATGAGGGAGTGTTGGGAAAGGTTAACAAACAAAATTTAATATTCAAAGGAGTGTTTGTGCTCATATGGCTTTAGCATGATTTGGCACTGGCTGTTCGTGTTTCCTTTTATTCTTTAGGTGAATTCCCTACAGATCTCCCTCCCTCCGAATTGCAAGGACTCTTGCACCATAAATTACGAGAAGCTACTGGTTCTGCACAGCACATTCGCTCTTTAATTAAATAAAACAAAACTGTGGATTTGTTGTCAGCTGTCCGTGTCCTGCTAGCAACTTAACAAAAAACCATAACGTTATTTCCCTCACCACAAAACTCCAAAATGGTACCGGTGCATAAATAAAAAGTTTGATAACACATCTACTATCTTTGACGGCTGCAGATCACACGGTGTGCGTGAAATAGAGCAGCGAGTCTTCTATAATCGAGCGCATTTTTTGCTATGCAATTTAAGGTATGAGTCTTGCTTTCTAGAGGAGCCAGCTTGCTATTACATAGGTTTAATGTATTGCTTTGATTTTATCACATGCTTGCTGTCCTTCAGAGCAGTTGATCTAAGGAACATAAAATGGCATAAAATAACATATTTTGTGCAGTCTTTCCGAAGCGCGTCTAAGCGATTTGAACAAATGTTTCCCCTTGCCAAAAGCTTATATGTCATATTCAGATATGGCAATCTGCTCCTAAAGTTTCCTGGAAATGAGGCTACTGGGTTATCAATAGATCTATGCCCTGCCTGCGCTAAAGCAAAGGAGACCGAAGAACATGCACTTTTCTTTTGCCCAAAATACCAACTGACACGCCGGAGGTGGATAAGACCGATCTGGTTAAATCTTGGAGCCAGGCAATACCAGATTGCATATAGAATCTTAAAAACTGACACATCGGGGCTACTAGTCTTTGCCGTTAGTCGCTTTTTATGTTCATTCTGGATAATTCATCACAAGTTTTTATACTAGGCCGCATTGAGAAAATAATCTCTTTTCACTGTGATATGTTGCCTAATGGAATTAGTGTATTGTGTATTGTATACAAGCTTCTTTTTAATATCTTCGTATGTGGTGTGGCTTTTCAGCTGGAAGGTTGTCATTCTGAGGCTCGGCTTTATACCTTTTAATCTATGTTTTTATTTCGACCATTTTTTACTGTATATTTTAAATGTAGCCTTTGAAACTTTTTCTTTTGTTTAAGACTGTAAACTGATGAATTTCTTACCTTTGTACACTTTGATGGTTTAAACAACCGAATAAAGTTATTCAAGCAAGCAAATGTTTGGGAAATGTGTAAAGCACACACACGCTTAACATAATATAAAATAAAAATAATAAAACGAAATTACACTACTTGTTACCACATAGAACATACATAGAACACATGCTCCTATACTTAATGAGGGATTGTTGGGAAACTTTCACAAACAACATTTCTTATTTAAAGGAGCGTCTGTGCACTTTTACAATGTGTGTTTATTTTGTAGAAAGGCTGTGAGTTTATACGTTACAAATTAACAAAAAAATGTGTGGGGGAAACACATGTGGCAAAGCACAACATGTGGCTACAAAGCAACTGCATCTTGCTTTAAATCATAGGTAACAGAGTCGTGTCTCTGTGGGAGGTTGCTTTCCGTCTGTGATCACTATCTTTATAGAGTCTCAGTGGGAGGTTGCTTTCCATCTGTGATTACTGTCTTTATCGATACACTAATCTTTGTATTTATATATGAAAGCACTGCAAGAAGGCATAGTAGTTTAACAGTACACCTGTCATTCCATCCTGTTTGTGCTTTCCACATAATCGTTAGTGCTTGTAAATCTGAGAAGGTGCGAATGCTAGCCTAAAGCCTCCCATTTATATTCCCTCAAGACCTCCCTGCCTCAAAATAACAAAGGGCTTTGGTCACATGCGTTTTCATAACAATTATCTTTTTTTTTTTTAACTAATTTATGTGCATTTCAGCTTGGTATGTAGTTTTTACACAAAATAGCTTTCGTTACTAGTTTCCTACACTGACACAATCATACAATATTAATCGTATAGGTCATATTATGGTGCTTGAGGAAGGTGTTTCTTTACTTCCACAATAAATGTTTTATTCGATTTTTAAACATAACACATAAAGGGTGTCTTATGACAATATTACTGAACAGATATTGCAGGTGTCAAGGGAAAATTATTTTGCTGTGTGCAAACCATTTCTATATTTTTATCTTGTAGCATATAAAAAACAAATTCCTAACACTAATTTACAGTACTTTACAAAGGGTAGAGTTCACTGCAAATACAGTTTTCCAGCAGGTCTCCTGGGATGTGCATCCATTGTGCATTGTTATTTAAAACAGGGCCTCGTCTCCCAGGTAATTCCAAAAACAACCTCATCACGGGGGCAATCTGGTTTCTTATGAGCCTCTTGTTTACTTTCCCAGGGCTTGTTTATGTCCAGATAGATATCTCTGAGTCAAGGCACCTGCTAGGACTTAAGGGCCTGTTCGCCGCAGAAGTACACCATGTGCCCAGCTGCTTTATATCTGAGGTCACGGAAGGAGCCCTTTAAAAGCCACAACGTCCCTAACACGTTATAAGAACGTAAAGACATCAGGTTGGTTCTGTAACTACTTTGACATTTTTAGGATGTGCCTAACAACACCACCTATGGCAGCCATTTCATACATGTACGTTTTAATTATGGGGGGAAACACTGTGCTTAAATTTTCTTTTTTTGTATTTCACATAAGCACAATAACAAAAGCCCACATGCTCCATATACTTATGGATCTATTTATTTATTACTTTCTCCTAATTCAGCATATCGAATGCGCTACCCTATTCTCACCCTATACCTATCTCAATATATCTTCTACCTCAACTCTCTGACTCATCTCAAACCTCTTTCTACTACTCTTTCCAATGCTCTACCCTATTTCTCACTCTATACCTCTATCAATATATCCTCTACATCCACTCTCTCCTTCATCCCAAACCCCATACCACCACTAAGATCCCCAAAATTACCCTTTCTAGACTCTTCCCTACTCTACCCTTCCTTACATCATCTAACACCGATTTTACTATACCGATCCCCCAAAACAGGCCTTTCTAAACTCTTCCCTCTGACTCTTCCTCTCCACATCCCTTTTACTCATCCCAAGCCTCCTCCTACTGCAATGACCTCCAAATGAAAAAACAAAAAGAAAATTCTAAATCCTTCACTCTTCTATTCCTCCACTATCATTTTCAATCAAAATAACAGACTAACATGTCCACTTCTTAAATTTCATATTTCATTATACTAATTCAACACTAATCCTTTATGGGTTCCGATGTAGAGTGCTACTCACCGATAAAGCACTTCAACACCTCATCAGGGGTAACAAGCGCTATATACATGCAAACCTTTTTCCCTCTTCTATCCCTCTACTAACCTTCTGAATCCAAAAAACTGACTAACCTATCCACCACTCAAATTACTTTCATATTTCAATATACTAATTCAACACTAATCCTTTGTGGGTTCCGGAGTAATGTGCTACTCACCAAAAAAGTGCTTCAACACCCCATCAGGGGCAACAAGCACTATATAAATGCAAATCTTTTTCCTTCTTCCATTCTGCCGCTATCCTTCTCAATCCAAATAACTGACTAATATCCACCACTCAAATGACTTTCATATTTCAATATACTAATTCGACACTAATCCTTTGTGGGTTCCGGAGTAACATGCTACTCACCAAAAAAGCGCTTCAACACCCCATCAGGGGTAACAAGCGCTATATACATGCAAACCTTTTTCCCTCTCTATCCCTCTACTATCCTTCAGAATCCAAAAAACTGACTAACCTATCCGCCACTCAAATGACTTTCATATTTCACTATACTAATCATCACTAATCCTTTATGGGTTCCGGTGTAGCGTGCTACTCGCCAAAAAAGCGCTTCGCCGCCTCGTCAGGGGTAGTAAGCGCTATATAAATGAAATTACAATCCAATGCAATACCTTATGCATACAAGAAAATGCTTTCAAAAGAATCTTCATAAACAAGCTTACAATAGCACTAAAGAACAAAACAAGAAAAGTCACGCACAATACTTTTGAGGGTAAAGACAAAATAATATTTTAAACACACACAGACTCTTCAGTATCACTAGAAAAAAAACTATTCAAAAACACTTCGGAAAGCGTGTCTGCGCACTTTGGAAAACTATTTGTGTAATTTCAAAAGTGCTCACACTTATCACGAAGCATTTTACATGCATTTTATTTATACTTTATAATGTACAGTGTGTACGTGTGTAAAGTGTTTGTTTTTTTCATTATTGGGAAGCTTAGGACATCTTGACTGTTCCATGAATATTGTGCCTTTGTTTATATATGCGTAGCACCCCTGACTTTATATAGCATTCGCCCACCACCCCCCATATCACAAGCCTCTTATTCTCCTAACAAAGCGACTGCTCGTCACACATGCAAAACTAATGATAAATGCACTTAAAACTGAAGCTGATTTTTAACAGGCTGACAGACTGAACACTGCGTGTTAATTATGATTCAAACATTTGCAGGCTCAAAGTATAAACTGACTTTTAACAGGCTGTCATACAGAACTCCACAGATTAATTATAATCCCACTGCAATTTTTTGATTGGTGTTAAAGTACCTTTTTGTTGGTGGGTTTAATAGTTTTAACAAATAACTGTGCACAAATTTACTTTAGGCCACAAGAGCAACAAAGTATATTTGTGCTCAGACTTGATGGAGTCACATCATGTCCTGCTTTCTGCCAAACATCCCATGGAGATTCAAATACAATTATAGCAATATAGTACTTGAAGAATTGTTTTTTATAGATTTTTTTGCCACACAATTCCACAACTAACAATTCCAATACAACAGACATAATTACACTACACACTACATACATACAATACATAATACGTGGGTAAAAGACATTGTCATTAACAATGCAAATAGCTCCAACTGAAACAATTGCGAGACCTATTGCATTGCCAATGCTTGTTAAGAATTAGGACTAGGAAGTTACTTCTGGGGCTGTAGAGAACATGCGCAAAAAGAAAAAATGCGCCAAAGTTTGATGTGAAGTTTCATCACAGGGATATATTAAAATGGACTTGGGGTCAAATTGGCCTGTCGGGAAGCATAAGTAGCATCTGATGGTTCCCAGGCAGAATTGTATCGATTGTGCCCTTTTCCAAACATTGTTTACGGACGAGGGTTATGGCTCGGCACCTACTACTTTTTGGAGGCAAACCAGCTCTCTCCTGTTAGGCCTCATCAGCTCCCTGCCCTCTCTATAGTTCATGGATCTGCATAGATAGAGTTCCTTGATCTTACCCAGATCCCCTTTTCAGATGGTTTGAGGGATGGTAAGCAATTCAGGCCTTCCCAAGGATTCCACTGTTTTCGTGATATACTTGAGCCATGGGATGCGGAGCATAAAGTCACACACCAGCAGTAGCGGCTGCTACCAACCAGGGGTGGTGGGGTGGGGAGTGGAGGAGAACAAGGTAGGGGGAATAATAAAATAAAAAACACTTACCTCTTTACTGCCGGCTGCCGCCTCTTCTGTCTATGTCTTCCTCTCAGCAGGAAGCACACAGCCTCCCAGAGTCTTCTGACCAATCACAACGCTGCCTGTTTGGGTTAGCGCAGTGGTTCGCACTCAGACAGGGGCTGGTAGGCTGTGCATGTTCTCCACCCAGGCTGCGTGGAGAACATGCAGAGTGCGCATGACGATTTGGCCAGCCTGAGATGGCCCGCCAAAGCGCCATGCGCCCTTTAGGTGCTACCACCACTCCTCCCCCTGTGACGCGGGGGCCCCGCCAGCCTGACTTTAGCTGCAAGCTGAACACAAAAAACAAAAGGATAATAACAAAAGTTATTATCATTTTATTTTTTGTATTCAGCTTGCAGCAGTGGGGCAACGCTCCTCCGCCTTAGCGGAGGAGCCGCCACTGCACACCAGACAATCTCCAATAACCTTTCGGTTAAAAATTGCATCGGATCGCTCCATATGGAGTCCAAGGAATAAGTGGGGTGAATCCCACCCTGTCGGGAACGAGGCAAGGCCCAGTTCTTTGTGCAAAATGAACTGGGAACTGCCTGGGCCCAAACTTGGCAAGCGTCTCCAAAAACCATTCTTTTCTCTGTGCAAGCCGATAAAATCTAGGAAAGTCCAGGGATCACCACATTCGGGAACCTCTTGTATTACACATGAAAATCCTAAATATATATAAGTTCTTCTCTTGATAAATTAACAGACACACCTTTTTTAATGATTAGAAAAGAATATGTAAGTTCTGAAAAAGTTGAAATTTTTATTTTGCCTCAGTAATACTGGTGCAATAGCCGGAATACGTAATGTGTATGTTTTCTCATATTGCAGTGAGGGTATAAACATTTATTCAACAGTTCTAAACGAAACATCTCACTTCTGTACAACTGTATTTTTCGCAGCAACATAATTGAAACCTCATAAAAAGGTTACAACACGTTTCCATTTATATGGCAGGAATACCACAAAACCATATTAATTCTGCAATTTCAAGGTGCGTAAACAATGGAAATCTGCCAGTTTTGATAGATAAATAAACATTTTACACAGTACTGAGGATGATCTTTCTAATAGTGTTACTAAATATTACAATATCTAGAAATGTTGCTTATTTCAGACTTCTTGCAATTGCTTAGTCTTGTATCAGTACGTCCATAAGATGCTCCCTGTGTACGCAATTGACCTGGTCTCCTTGCTGACAGGCATTGTGACGTTTTCACCTGTGTGATGTCACAGTTCATGACCCTGGGCCATAGCTACCAGGATTAAAACAGGATCTTCAGTCTGTCAAGGCGGCAGGCAATGAATGACAGGTGAGGGGAACTAGACTCTCGGAGGCAGCAAGATGGAGACCTCAACGACCTCTCCGGAGCGGACCTTCAAGGCACCCCTGGCCAAAGGTCAGTCCGGCACCCGGAAGTCTCAAGCCAATGTACTAAGAGGTATGCGAGCTCAGCTCAGCACACAGGTGTTCAATGAGGAAAGCTACATGCGTATTGTCTTTGGTAGTTAAAAGGTCGTCATGTTGCATAATGCGTAATCATATTCTCTCCCTCTGTGTGTACTTTATACAAAATGTGCAAGTCCTGAAATGATATGAGTGCATCGGGTCTGCTGAGCGGGTGGTTGAGCCGGCCATTATTTGTTCGAGCCTCCGGTGCTGAGGCAAAGCGTCTCTTTAGTCCGATCTCCTCCAGTTCCAACCTCGGATTGTATTTGGGAGGGGTCTGTTACAGTATGTGATGCAGACTTGTAGTCGTTTTTAAGCTGATTGCCTAGGGTTTCATTGTGAAAGTAGAGGTTCTGCTTGATGTGTTTTTTGCACAAAATGTAACTGTTCAGAATATCTTCTTCATAACTTTACTGGCCGCTTTGTTGTTTTATTTTAACCTTCAATTTTATTAATTTCATGTTAAGCAGAGAAAGACCCCCGTATGCCTCATTTCCACAGACCCTCCTCTCGCTGCTCTTTAAATACACCACTCCGGGTGCATAATGTACTGGAGGGGAGCCCACCATCACCCCCCTACTGTCCCGCTTTCGCAAGTCTTTCTAAGACTTTCTGAGCCTGTGCATTCAGGCTCAGAGGTATGAGGAGGGCGCAAGTGTTGAGGCTTTAGTTATTCCCTCAACCATGCTTTCAGTGCCAACGTGGAAGGGCTTTCTGCTTCACAATGAGAGGGGCACAGCCACAGTGACTGACCCAGGACCCTCTGGCACGGAACCTGCGTTTTCAAGGGTCTCATAGCCTGTACGTCCTGGAAAATTGGCGCACTGTCCCCTAAGTAGGTACCAAAACATAAAGACACAAGTATGTGTCTCCAAGCTCTTTATTCTACCTGCCTTTCCTTCTCTCCACACTGTTGGTCCCTCTCTCCGCTCATCCCCTTCCTCTCTTTCACAGACGTCTCACTATCCCCTACCTCTGACTCGCTTCCGCTCTTTTGTCTCTCCTATCTTCTACATTCCCTTCTCTCCCTCACGTCTTCATGTTTGGCCCCTTTCGCATACTTTTCCCTTCCTTCTTTTGCTTGTCCTTATTTTCTGTCACACTTTATCCGCTTCTTCCATTATGTCGACTCTCTTTTCTTTCTCTTCTTTCCACCTTTCATCCTTCAACTCGCTCATCTCCATTAATACCTTATCCTCTACTCCCTTGTACCCAAACTCCTAAATGACCTTAATATTTGCCAGTAATCTTCATTACTCTGAGTCATAGTCCTCCTCGTCCGAAGTCCTAAACACAAGAGCTCACTTCCCCCGGCCCTTGAGACAGCTACCCTTCTAAAGCATCGAAAGAAGGTAGAAACTTAGGGCCTCATTTATGAAAAGTGACACATCACTGCGTGAAAACAGTGATGCGCCACTTTTCACTGCGCCCTCCTTGCGACTCCAGTGATGCGTCATATTTACAGTATGACGCATCATGTCGCAAGGAGTCACAGATACGTCAGTATTTCTGACGTATCTGTAGGCGCAAAAGTGACGCATCGCTGGAGTGTGTCACAAAAGTGACGCAACTCCAGCAATGTGTCCTTTCACATGGGGAAAGCCCCATGTGAAAGGGCCTGCGTCAGTCTTACGCCTGCTGTGAGGCAGGCGCTAGAAATTGACGCATTTGCACACTAGAAGTGGCGCAGTGAAATCTCGTAGATTTCACTGCGTCACTTCTACGACCCTTTGTTGCGTCAAAACGCCCCCCTTGCATACATTATACCTGGCGCAGGTATAATGTGGCGCAGGGGTTTACAAAGTGACCCATCTACCTAGATGCGTCACTTTGTAAATATGGCGCAACATGGCACATGTTTTCTGCCACTGGTGCGTCACAAAAAGTGACGCACCGGCGTCGTAAAAGTGACGCAGGGGCTCATAAATGAGCCCCTTAGTTTAAAAACATATTTCTTTCCTTACAATCCAGATTTCCTGCTCCTTCCGTATATCTCCCATCCTCACCCATGGGGGCATCCTGCAAGTACCAAGCGAAATCGGGGACTGTAGGTGCCAGAGGAATTAAGTTGGTAGGAAGAGAGGACCAGGACTGTGATGAGGCTGACTCTGACTCATGGTATTGAAGATTACTAGCAAGTGATAATGTAATTTTCACATGCCACTAACCAATAATGTCAAACAAGAGTATGGGAACTAGTCCAGATGGCGTTTCTACATATCTTGGTAATGATACCACATATGCTTCTGCCAAAAAGGTAGCTATCAATCAATCAGGGGTTTATAAAGCGCGCTGCTCACCCGAGAGGGCCTCAAGGGTACTGCCCTAGTTAAGCGATCTTGTAAATTACTGGGTACTTCCACTCCCATTGACAAATAGGCTTGGAAAATGACTTAATGCAGCCATTTACTCAGGTTGTCTGTTTTTTTTTCTCGTATTACCAGGTCCATAAGAAACAAATAAATAATCTGACCACTTTAGTTTTTTCTAGGTATATCAGAATGGCTATTCTATCATCTAGAATAAAGGAATTGAGTTATCAGAGACTGACTCGAAAGCAGACTGTGGGAAATGACCATCTTTTGCGTGACGTCGTCCATATTTTTGCCCTTTCTGATTGCTGCCTTTTTGAACTTAGTGCCCTTTACTATTGCAAACCAGGAGTAAAGTGCATGTGGTCTCCCTGTAAACATGGTTAAATTGACTTTTTCCTGAATAGCATGTAATTCCCTAATGTACAATGTATAAAATGCATCCATGGCCTGGAATGTATATACCACTTGTGGACTGCAGCACATATTGTCCATCCCTTACAGTGGCAATGTAAACATGGCTACAGGCCTACCCTGCTGCAGTTTAAAACCTACAGTGCAATCTGTCAAAATAACCCTTTTGACAGATAAAGACATCCCTTTTAAATATTAGGAAGTCACCTCTATGTAGGCCTAGTAGCCCACAAAGCAGGGTGCATAGTATTTAAAAGTGGGACAGGTAGAAAATTAATACTACCATGTCTCTACAGTGACAAGGTCAAAAATGCTATTTTTACAGCGGCATGACTAGCTGTGCTTTGCAGAAAAAGAATGTAATAATAATAATATAAACCTTTAATATAGCACACAAATCACTCCCGAAGGAGTATCTCGGCGCTGCACTACTAAGCAGGAGGAAGTCTGTATAATAGCCAGGTCTTCAAAGCCTCCTTAAAAGCAATAGTGTCCGAGCATAAGTGTAGATTAGTGTGGAGTTTATTCCAATGATAGGGGGCATTGTAGGAAAAAGATCTACTTCCTGATTTGAGGTCCAAATGCAAGGGATAGTCAAAAGAGCCTTATCCGAGTATCTAAGGCATCTCGTGGGACAATTAGGTATTAAAGGCATAAAGAAGTAGACGGGGCAGGATTTGTGAAGTGCCCTATGTGCGAGACAACAGAGTTTAAAAATGATCCATTTTCTTATAGGCAACCAATAGAGGTTTCCGAAGAATAGGGGAAGAGGGGTAACGAGAGGGAAGATTACAAATTAGTCTAGCGGCGGTGTTCTGTACCACCTGCAACTTCGTCAACAGAGTCATTTACTCATGTTAACAGAGCATTCCCAAAGTACAGGCAACTGATTTTAAGAGCTCGGACCAGAGTTTTTCTGGCACTGTCGGGCAGCCAAGGAAGATTTATAGAGGCGTAGATTAAAATACTTATACTTCTATGTCGGCAACAGGGCCAGCTAGAAAGATATTTACACCACTAATTTTAATAGTTAGTACAATCCAATTTAATGGTGAAGTCAGATTTGTTATTGCTCTTAAAGAAAAGTAGTTTTCAGAAGTTAGCTTTACCTTGCCTTAAGCCCTGGAGGGGTAATTTAAATGAGCTCTCCGGCAAACCCCAGCCTGTACTTGGCCTGACTGAGGTGTGAATGAGGTATGAAATATCTCACAGGAGCTACACAATAGGTCAATTTGATCAAAAGGTCAACCTCAATGGGCACTGATGACTCATCTGAGCCCTTTAGAATATTCATGGTGCAGGCTGTGGGCATCCTGGTGGCACCGTAGTATCAAATCCTGCCTGACAGGCCTGTCTGAAGCACATGTAAATCTTCTGTATTCTGAAAAGGATCAAACAGGACAAAAGAACAATTATTGTGAATTTCCTGTCTGAGCACTTAGAGAGACCCTAGTTTTTCACTAGATGTCTATCTCCTAGTTTGCTTGGGGCCCTGGCTATGCTTCAAACTGGATTTAGGCCCAGATCTCTGTACTGGGGTGAATGTATGACATTGTTCTGCATTCTGTCCATCAATTGTTGTTTTTGCATTTGTCACCCCGAGTGGGAAGGGTATGCTCAAACGTGAGTCCCTTGCTCTCCATGCCACTGGAATCAAGCTATCCTGGCTGACGAGGGCTGAAAGCCCGAAACCAGTCCTAGGATGCTTGTTTCCAGTCCAGAGAGGACCTGGCTTGGCAGTTCGGGCTGGACTGTTCCCATGGGGCACTGGGTCAAGACTGATTTGCATATGGCTGGGTTCAAACTGGAATGGCATGGTGAGCAAAAAAACGATGGATTTAGGCCCAGATCTCTGTACTGGGGTCAATGTATGACATTGTTCTGCATTCTGTCCATCAATTGTTGTTTTTGCTCCAGCAAACCCCAGCCTGTACTTGGCCTGCCTGAGGTGTGAATGAGGTATGAAATATCTCACAGGAGCTACACAATAGGTCAATTTGATCAAAAGGTCAACCTCAATGGGCACTGATGACTCATCTGAGCCCTTTAGAATATTCATGGTGCAGGCTGTGGGCATCCTGGTGGCACCGTAGTATCAAATCCTGCCTGACAGGCCTGTCTGAAGCACATGTAAATCTTCTGTATTCTGAAAAGGATCAAACAGGACAAAAGAACAATTATTGTGAATTTCCTGTCTGGGCACTTAGAGAGACCCTAGTTTTTCACTAGATGTCTGTCTCCTAGTTTGCTTGGGGCCCTGGCTATGCTTCAAACTGGATTTTATTGTTAGATGTGTGAGGTACTACTGATTTTCCAATGAAACTCCCACACACCCCAGCCCTCAGAGCCTAGGTTTAGTGTGTGCGAAGAATTTTGCCATCTTGAAAATGCTCAGAAATTGGCATTTTTGACCTGTTTGCAGTAAGGCAAATGGAAACTACTACTGAAGATGTGATTACAGGTGTCCTAGGGAACTTTTACCGCACTGTTTAGGGAATGTCCAAGAGTCACCCCAACACACTAGCTGGGGGTCAGGCATAAATGTGGCACCCCAGGGTTTCATCCTAAGAAAACATTTGGGCCTGCAGAAGAAGAGAAAAACCTAGAAGGACTGGGCCTTCTCTTCATTTGTACACAGGACAAAGAGGTGGACCCACAGGTCAGTCGATTGACCTCCTGTGTGACTACAGGGACATAACAAGTCTTTAGAGGCCTTTTCTCTAAGGTGCCCAGCTGACCAGTGTCAACTGGACTTGGAATGGACTTTGCCGTTTGCCTCTGCCTGATACCCTGAGAGTCTCTAAGTGCCCTTCTTAAGGTTCTGGGCCTTAGAAGTGTACTCCTATTGTTGTTAGTGATATAGAAGAAATGTCAATGTTTTTCTTCTGAAAAGTGACAAAGTCCTTTTCTGCATTGGGACTTAGAAAGTTTTTCCAACTTTTTGACTTTTAGACTTTCACCAGTACCAAAGCACTTGTTGTTTCTGGCCAAGGCTCCCTCGAGATCGAATTAAATCTTGCCTAGGTCCTAGTCTACTGTGACCATTGCCTATTATTGGCGCTTTGTGCTTTTTGGCTCTATTTCTACTTAAAACTTTAAAAATTCATATCTCTAGCTACCCTTATTGTATTTGTGTCATTTTGTTATTCTACTTTATATCTCTAATCCAGTTTGGTACTTTATTTCTTGGTGTTTTGACTTTATTACTGTTTTGGTACTACAGAAAAACTTTACATATTGCTCTAAGGTTACACTGTCTTCTCTGTGCCATAGCTTCCAGGGGTTTGAACTCAGGCTAACTTAGTGACTTTGATGGCTTACCCACACACAAATTGTGATTATCTCTTGTGGTGGGCTATCGCCCACCCCAAATAATAATCCAATTTCTTACACTGGCAACATAATTTCCTATGACATGTGAAACTGAGATTGATCCTTTGGTTTTAACTTTGGAACTGGGCACAGAGCTATCCTATCGTGAAAAGATATATGGTAAGAATCAGAAATAACAACGCTCCCCTGCTCCCCCAATCTCCTATGAAGCTCACTCTAGCTGAAAACCACAAAATCAGCTGATTCCAAATGTTCAAGTGGCTATCCTTGCAGACTTCTCAAGACTATTCAAAGATCCAGTGGGGGAACATGACTTGGTACTGCTGGTTTTCTTAATCTGAGGGTTATAAATTAGCTAAAAGTTTAAGGAACAATCTTGGAAATACCTCCCTAAGATTTTTGAAATCGTCTAAAGGCTGCTAATTGAGCTTCAACAAAAAAAGTAGCCAGGCCTTTTAAAAACCTCCAATGATTACTATTTGAAGCTAAAGTTAATGGTTTCCTTGATACTTGACTAACACATTTGTATTTATTTATTTATTTTATTTATTTGAAAGGTTTTATATAGCGCAGACTAGACCCGTGGGTATCAGAGTGCTTTACAGGAGTAGAAGCAGCACAAGAATTATAAACAATTGTTCAGGGTAAATCATAAACAGTCAAATATAACACCAGAACTTGATTAAGATATAAAAAGGGACGGGCACAAGCAATATACATGAGAGGAGGGCATAAGGGTAGAACAAAAACAGTCAGTTACAACACCAACAAATGGTTTGGAAACAATAAGGCAATTACACATCGGTAATAAAAGCATGCAGGTAAGGCTCAGCAGTAGAGTGAGATGGGGGGCCAGCACTGTGGGGGATTAACATGATATGAATGCCGATATAAAAATAAGTGGGGGAGAGTACTAGTGAGGAATAGTAGAGCGAGGGAAGGATGGGGGAATAATGGGGAAATGGGGAGGGGTGGAATGGGAGACAGGTTACAGTAGAGAGGGCGGCTGAATAAAGAGGGGGGCAAGGAGAGCAAAGGGATAAAGCAAAAGGATCACTTATACATGGGGGAGATCGAGAGTAGGATCAAAGGAGAGATTATGGACCAAAGTATTTGTTAAGGAGGTGGAATTTGAGGACTTTTTTAAAGCTGAAGTAGGAGGGGTTGCAGCGCTTGTCCTTAGAGAGTGAGTTCCAGATGTTCCGGGCTTTCCCGGAGAAGGAGCGAGATTGGGTAGATTTCTTTTTAAACAAAGGGAGGGGGAGGAGGAGAGTGTTGGTGCTTCTCATCGGTCGGGAGCACCCTGCTTTGTTGAGTTTATTAGTAAGGTACAGCGGGGTTTGTTGGTGAAGAGCTTTGTGTGTAATGCAAGCAGTCTTGTAGAGGCATCTGCCTTCAAAGGGTAGCCAGTTGACGGCTTTGAAGGTCGGCGAGATGTGATCAAATCGTTTATAGTCAGTGATGAGTCTGGTCGCCAAGTGGAGCACGGATATAAGGGAGCTCGGTGTACTTTAGGGGTTCCGGTGAGGATAGCATTGCCATAGTCAAGTTTGGAGAGAACTAGAGATTGGACAACCCATTTGAAGTCATCTAATGGGATGAAGGGTTTAATTTTCTTAAGGTGTCGGAGAGTGAACAGAGCTCCTTTAACAGAATTTGTTATATCGTCATTAAGGTTCAGGTTTTTGTCAAGGGTGAAACCAAGTGATTTGGCCGAGTTGGATAAGGAGAGCGAGCAATTAAGGGCATTAAAGTCAGAGATCCAGCTTTGGATGAATAGACGGTTATTTTTTGGAGAGAAGAGAATACTTCTCTAGAACAACCGAATTGCTGGAGGCCCAACATCTCAACTTCCATGATTTGAGGCGAAGATGGAACAACATCTTCTGAAATAACAGAGGAGGCAGCTATAAGAGGAGATAAAAATGACAATCCACTGCCAGTTGATTGAGAGGGGGGAACCATGGCTGGTGAGGACAGAAAAGGATATTAATTCTCCTACAGAATCCTCTGAGGCACCGCTGAGGGTAGGAGGAGAATTAGTGGAAAAGTACAGATAATCCCTTTGAACAAAGGAATCAACCCCAAAGCATTCAGACACCACAAATCCGTGCTTAATTGATGTAGAAGATCATTAGACAGTGAATCAACCAGGTTCAGCTGTGAATGACCAAAGAGTTCAATTATCAGGTGAAGCACTTCCTAACTGAGATGGAGGACACTCCAGATGTATGATTTTTACTGAGATGCCTTAATAGAAAATGTCTTTCTCTGGAATATGCATTGATTTCAGGAACAATAAGTGAGACTGTGCCCATGTGCAAAGGAGTGCGCTATTTTGGCTACAGCCTTTTTTTTGTACCCCCTGGAAATTTACATAGCTTCTTTGTCCCGTGGACTAACACAACTCTCCTTTGGAATATTGCAGTCTCTCTGAGACCAATTACTTTTCAACTCCAGCACTTCATAAGTTGCCCCCATCCCCCAATGGCTTGCATCCCTTGTTAATATCAGAGGAATTGGGGCCTGCATCACAGCTCCTATTTGTAAATTCTCTGGTACCAGCCACAAATAGAATCACTGCGAAATTTAGTTTGTTACTGGAATCATCTCCTCGTAGTCTTGCAACACGGCGGACCAATGTTTCAATAAGTGATGCTGCAGAGGTTTCAAATGATGGTGAGTCCATGGCGCCATCAATCCCTGAACATTCAACTATGACCTGGTCAAGGCTTGAGGAAATGTCAGGAAACTGGTTAATTAACTTTGTAAAAAAATAAAACATTATTGAATATGCAAGAACCACATAACCTCTTTCTGTGTCGAAACAGGCTCAAATCAAAAGTATTTCTTGGGCTTGTTAGAATAATCAACACAACAAAAGCCCTTGTTACACATCACATATCCAGTACATACTTTTTGGGTCCCCCACTTCTCACTATCAAGCGAGGGAGGTTCTTTTGCATATCTATGACCACCCCATTATGTGTATTTTAATAAAATACCGGTACTAATATCTTGGTGAAGACTCTTGAGGAAAGGCATAATAATGGTAGATCTTTGAATTGATAGTGGTGATCCTCTACTGCAGAACATAGGTGAAATTGACTTCTCTGATTAATTGGAGCAAGGACTTATGCCTCCTGGAGCTCAAACATCACCGTGAAGTTTCCTTTGCAAATTAGAGGAATAAAGGACTGTAAAGCTACCATCTTGAATGGCTTGTAGAGGACATATTGGTTCAAAGTTTTCAAGTCCATAACTGGTCAGAACATTCTGTATGGTTTATCATGATAGGTAGGGTGTTCTCTCATGTGCATGGGGTCGTGGTCCCATTCAAATGAGAGAATTATTTTGCCTCTGCACCTGCGCTATATTACGGACATGGGCACAGAGGCAAACATGCCCTTAAGAGGTGCACTGAAAGTGCGCCTCCTAAAGGCAGCCTTTGGAGTGGGAAGTGGGAGTTCCATGTACCCCCCAGACATTCCCTTGCAGGCAGGTGCAGTCAGTCACTGCATCTGCCTACAAGAGGATATCTAATCCTTCTTGAAAGTGTAGGCAGCATGCCATCTGCACAGAGACACACAAAGCAGCTTTAAACAGCTGCTCCGTATTGCACTTGAAGCGGTACATATAGGGCAGCCCAGGGTTGCAGCTGCCCTGAGGGCAGCGCATTCATTGTAATAAGGCGTACTGTACCTGTTTGTGCCCAGTGCACCTTTTGAAAGGTGCACCATGGTGCAAACAAGAAAAATGTGCTGTATACATAATACAGCCCCAAGTCATCTGTAAAATTACTGTTTAACCAAATTCAGCGTCGAGCACTATTGCGCATCAAATATGCTAATAAATGCACAATTCAACCATTTCAATTTCACAGTTCATTTTATGAACCAGAACTGTTGGGGGTGGATGGGAGGTGAAAGGTGGGGGTGGGACAATTGGTTGGTGGCTTTGCATGAAGATTTTGATTGAGGTAATTCATAATAAATTCATAATCAAAACATTATGCAGCGCTACAGCAGATTGAAGAGTAACTGGATCGGGGCACCAGGGGCTCAATTTACTGCACACAGGGTTCACGGTGCATGGGGTATTTTCCCTAATGAACATCAGAGAGCAACCAGAGATGTCTGACCCTGCCCTTCGCCATTTCATAAATGAGTCAAATATGACTTAACTCATTTCCCATAGCATATTTAAAGATATGAAAACAACAACGTCAATGTATTTGTCTCATTACATATTGCACTGCCAAAACAGTACAGCCATTTCCAGGGCCTGGAGTGCGTAGATTGTCAATGTGCAGTGCAGCTGTTGGTGCCAAATGGCACCAAAATTATTGAATTTTAAAACGCAGGTGCAAAGTTACATCAGCATGAATGCTGTCTGTCATCAGACTCATGGTTGGGTGAGAGATAGGATGCCATAGTATTGCCTTAGTGACACCCCCCCCCCCCCTCCGCAAAGATACAGGCAATATGGAAGGCGAAAATATAAATAGAACCAATGCACCAAATAACAAATATAAGTAATGTTAATACAGAGATGCATTTGGTTATAAAACTTATCACAATATCTGGGTCTAGGGTAGTCAGGATAATGCATAGGAGTCTTGATGTAGTGAAGCTACCTTAGACATCTTGAGGCCTAATTTTGGCTCCGACACGTGACTGTAATTTGTGTGATTCTGATCAAAACAGTTCCCTGTGCCTCGCATTGCAAATATGAGCGAAATGTTACGCAGCTGCAAATGAATGGAATGTAATTTCACTATTGCACTCATTGGAGTAGGAATAGTAATTTATACCCCTCCGCCATCCAACACGTTCCCTATTGTTACACTCATTGGAGTGGAAATAGTACTTTTTACCACTCCACTGTCCAACACTTTCCCTACTGTTGCACTCATTGGAGTAGGAAAAGTAATTTTTACCACTCCGCTATCCAACACTTTCCCTACTGTTGCAATCATTGGAGTGGGAATAGTAATATTTACTCCTCCACTATCCAACACTTTCCCTATTGTTGCACTGACTGGAGTGGGAATAGTAATTTTTACCCCTCCGCTATCCAACACTTTCCATACTGTTGCAATAATTAAAGTGAGAATAGTAATTTTTACCCCTCCGCTATCCAACTCTTTCCCTACTGTTGCACTGACTGGAGCGGGAATAGTAAATGTTAACCCTCCACTATCCAACACTTTCCCTACTGTTGCACTCACTGGAGTGGGAATAGTACATTTTATCCCTCTGCTATTCAACACTTTCCCTACGGTTGCACTCACTGGAGTGAAAAAAGTAATTTTTACCATTCCACAATCCAACACTTTCCCTATTGTTGCAGTGTTGCACTGACTAAAGTGGAACATTTCAGTTTAAAGATTTTTAAATAGTTTAATGTTTTAACTTATAATGGAATTTTTTTAAAATAGATTTTATGTTATTGGTATATGTGAGTGTTAGCTTCCCCGTGGTAAAGTGTTCTAACTTCTCGTAAATGCACACGGAGCCATAGGAGTTCACTAACATGCACTGAACCGCTTTAGGAGAGGAGCCCGTCGTTCTGACATAATCGGTAAGCGAAACACCCATTATTGAGCTTGTATCTTTTTTCGGTATAAGCCTAATGTCCGTTATTGAATTTGTTTTTCTTTTTCTTTTCGTTGTAAGCTGCATGTTGGGTTTAGGCACGTAGCGGCCTTTTGAATTCACTCACCAAACTCGTCACCGTATTGTGCTATTATTACGGGCACTTGAGACACAGACACATGAGCTCCACAATGAACTTCGTTTAAGTATCATTTGAATATGGAATGAAACCGCGTGCATTTACGAGAAGTTAAAACACGTTACCACGGGGAAGCTAAAACTCACATGAAATAGGCACCATGAGTGCTTGTATATTTGCAGGTTGAACACCATGTCACCACTAACCGACATCTCGGTGGTTATCCTCAGTAACTAACTAGGAATAATATTTAACTTTATAGATATTCCCCAGATGAAGGCCAGTTGGGACAACGATTAATATGTCAATCCGGGAATGATGCATCTTGGGAACTGAAGTTAACCCATGAAAGAAAAATATTGTGAATAAAACAATACATATTGAAATGAACTTTTGAAAATAATTTCTTGAAAAAGTGTGTCCATTTGAAAGTGGAAAAGCTTCATAGAGAGGTCTTTTAACCTGTGCCTTGGGAGACATACCCCACGGATTTAGGGATGCTACCACGGTAATAAGCTGTCAGCTGTAACATCCTCATGCACCTATCTGCCACAGATTTTCTGGCATCTGCATTTTCTCTTCAGCCACTTCTATAGCAAGCCCACGATACCTCTGCCACTATGAATGAGACAAAGCCTCCACAATATCATTGTCAACACTTGGAACATGTTGTGCCTTGAAAACGATATTATGCTGAAGATAGCCTAGGGCAAACACTTGCAGTAACTTCAGTACTTTCATGTCTGTACCTGACAGTCTGCTCACAATCTGTACCATTGTCAAATTGTCCACATTAAACCGTACTCTTTTGTTCGCAAACCTGTCACCCCACAAGACTAAAGCTGCCACCAAAGGAAAAAACTCCAAGAATGCTATACTCCTCCCATCGTCCTGTCAACTGTCTGGACATTGTTCGGCACTCCAAAGCCCTTTCTAAAAAAAAGACCACATCCAATGCTGCCTGCTGCATCCAAAAGATATGAATATCTCATTCAGCTTCCTCCTCTGGAACCACAAGGAAAGGCCATTTAAGTGTTCTAGGGAACAGTCCTCCAAGCCAGGTGTGCCAAAAAAGAAGAAAGCATCCAAGTAGGGTATGACTGTCTATCATTCAGTCACAAATGTAAACACCCACTGTAAAATAGAGCTGAATTTCTGTGCATTAATAAACTACCCATTGGCAATGTCTTGCTCACATACCATTGGACATCAAATTGAATACCCAATTGCTCAAAATCTGCAGAGCGTACTGAGTAAATTAGAAGGCTAATTTTATATATATAAGCTCCTTCCCTCACCTGCTTTACCGAGTCAATAATCACATTCACAGATGAATACTTAACCGCAAAATGATCTTAGCGATGTAGTCATTCACTGAATGTCCTTCTGGCCATGATAAGTGTTGAATTAGCCTATATTATCCTTTTTCTTTCTCTGGCAATATCCCAATAGGGGAAACTATAATCCTGTGCATGGGCCAGTTGTTGAACAGCGCAACCATCTTGCAGCCCTACACTTCCTTGTCCAATTTTTTTGTAACCACATGGGGCGATCCTATACAGACTTTAAATGTTCAGCCCATTGCCTGACCTAGGGACCAATATAACAAAGTTCAAACCCCATCTGAAATCCTATCAATAACGACGGTGAATATTTTCTCTTGTCATGCCACTGCAATCAGTAAGCCAACTGATCTATTTTAACTGGTGTATGAGCTCCTACCAGCAGGTGCATGTGTACCCCTGTCCCGCCATGGCTGTTGTTGCCATTTCCCCCCTTGCATTCGTTGAACCCTGTGGCATTTCCTCCCCAATGAATTAGTGGGAGATTGTCTGCACATCGGGTACACCCTTGTCAGAACCTACAATATTCCCTGTTGAAAGCCTAACATGCACCCATACGAACCCTGACTCCTCTACCCACTGCTCACATCCCACCTTGGGTGAGAATCCTTTGAAAGATCTCTTGCTGTTAAGACTGATGGTACCAGCCTAGTTGGCGCCATTGTATGCTGCCACAAATCATTATCCAACTTTCCCCATTTCCCTTCCGCATCCTCAACCAGTTGTGCCCCAAACTCCTCCTCGTACCAAACTCATGACTACCCCCCAAATGTGATGTGTGCTTTCCTCATCACATCCATATATTTAAAATGGCTATGTATCATTCTGGGTATTTCTCACAAAAAAATGCTCAAATAGAACAAGAATGCAGCTGTCCAGTTTTTAATTGTGACTTGAACCATTGGCCTTTTCGTCAATTCATATTCCTCCTTTGACCCTTCCTTTGACCTCACTTCCCTATGCAACAGCTTAAATATGTCTCTATATTCACCTTTCTAAATGCTTTCTTTTCTAGTTCCCGTTAAGTGAGGCCCAAAAGGCTTCGTAATTCCCATGTAAGGTAACTTTCTCACTTTAAACTGTTTGCTCTCGTTTTTGCCTTCACCCGCTTGCCCCTCTTTGTCCTTCTCTGTGGTATGTACCTTATCCACCTCTATGTTTCACCCGTTGTCTCACCCCTTTTTCATCTCTCCTTCAGCCTTTGACGCCTGAGCAGATGAACCCACTGCTTTTGTGTCCTCTTTCTCTTCAGTACCAACACCCCTGTCTGCCACATAGGTCCTTTTCCACAGTCGTACCAGAAATCTCATTATCTGGGCCTCCTTGTCTATTCCTCCATGTTATGGGTTCCCCCGAGAGACTCCCCAATCATTTTGACTTCTGTTTCCTGGTCACTCCATTCAAGCATTGCAGCCACAATAGCTGAAGCCCCTCCTTTCCGGAGGCCAGCTGCAGTGTTGTGCTGTGGGCCTGCTTGTCCTGAAATCCTTCTGCTCCCTCAATGGCAGGGTATCTACTGATGCCGCACAGGCTTTCACCAATAGTTTTTCCACCACAATCCCCTGGCACTCCATAGCCGCAGCCGGCCAGTTGCCCATATCAGAAAGCTGAAAATTCTTCTCCAGCGCTTCCTGGTGGAGCAGTGTTGTTACTGCAGGCAAACTGCCCCCATTAGCCTCTGTATATACCTGTTTTCCTCTGTCATGTAATCCCACTGCCAATTCCCCGAAATACCTCTTATTAAAGGACTTTTATCTGCCCCCACCCCCTGCCACGGAGCCAAGCAGGGTCTTCAAGTGACTGCACACGCTTTACAGTTCTCTGCTCTGTCTTGCAGTTTTGCTACCCGCAGGGGTGCTCCTGCTTCTCACACCCCGTGTATTAAGGACCCGCTACCTTCCCCGCTCACCCCCTTCGTCTCGCAAAACTTCACCAAATGGCAGTGAGCAGGCAAAGACTACTGCCACCACACCCTCTGACACGCATGGGGCCGCTAGGGTCTGCTTTTGCTATCATTGTGCTTAGCTTGCAAAGTGTTCTTATTTACCATACATAGACACCTCTTAATATCAATAAAGCACTTGTCCTTGCAATGGCAATTAGGTCTGGTTGCATACAAGGTGTGCTGGATGCATCTTTTGAACACCAAAGTTAGAAGTGAGCAATACTTTCTGCTCCCAATGCTGTCTGGAAAAAACAAAACACATCCCTAAATCCACTTCTGTATAACCTGCCATAAGGCACTTGTACGTCACGGGCCATAATAGACACACACCATGACAATCCCTTGACATTAGGGACCAGATTTACTATGTTCTCACAAAGCACAGTGCAGCAGCAGTAAATGCCATGCTGGACTGTGCTGCACTGCGCTGCCTGATATTGAGAGACCAGGAGAGCGCCAAATTTATTGAAAAATGACATTCTTCTCCCATCTCCATAGCCCTGGCGCTAAAATCAGGTGCTGTGCCCCACAGAGACACCTTTGCTTCATGGTGCCATGAGTCTAGCATAGAAATATTTACTGGAAGGGTCCCGTCCAGTCCAAAGTGCCATGCATAGACTGACTTCTGACTTTGTATGTGTGCTGTACAGTGAAGCACACATACAGTCAGAAAATGAAGGAGAAATGAAAGCATTTCTCCTTCCCTGTGCCTACTTTAAAAGGGCGCAGTTTTCTGACGCCAAACTCTGTGTTCTTTTTTAGTAAATTGGGTTTAGCATGAGAAACCTTGGGTGGTCCAAGGTATGCCCCCTTGGCGCTAAGTAATGCAAAGCAGTGCAATGCACTGCTTCGCGTTACTTTCACGTTATTTCCAGCGATAAAAAAGTTTAGCGCTGGAATGTAAATTGTTTGCGCGGATTTGCATCACTTTTGTGACGCAAACACGATGTGAAATCATAGTAAATCTCCCCCTCAGTTTCAGACACTTTAAAAATGCCTATTTCAAAATGGAATACTCCGCTATAACAGTTTCCATTGATTTAAGAATGAAAAGGAATGGTTACAAGTTTAATAAAGTGTCACAATAATGATGCAAAATTTCAATCTTTGGCCCGCAAAATTTCAATTTTTGCCCTGCAGAATTTGCAAATTTATGCTGCAATATCCTGGGGGGGAGGGCTGTTTGTACACTTCTTTTGCCTGGTCCATTAATGTATATTAGGCAGTTGGATAAGTGTGACGTATCCAAAGCTACATGTTTGCGAGTGCCATAAGTGTTATTATTCGATGGATGGGGACGTGCTTTCCATTGCATTGCACTCATGCCACTTTCGCATACTCATATGGGCAGGCCTGCAGTTTTATGCATCATCCATCACACGACCCTCACAGAACTCCCCTCCCCAACCCCCGAAATAGTATAATCACAAGGGGAGTTAAAAAAACTGCATAGAAGGGGTTTCCAGCTCAGGTGTGAAGTCTCTGCAGAGCTGGGCTCCTATTTAAACCTCCCCATGGCTTGGGAGAGGTTGTCAAGTGAGTTCCTTTTGTTGTGTGTAGGGTAGCTTTAGCTGTTTAGGCAGAGCATGGGTCCGAAGCCTCACTCAAAGAAGCAAAAAGCAGCCGGAAGTAGACGTGAAGGAGAAAGCTGCAGGGCTTGTCGAAGAGGTGGGAACCTTGTAGACAAAGGGCTCAATCAGCAACGTACGGGGATAAACCTGCAGAGCACCAAAATGAACTAGCAGTGTACAGAAAGGAACAGAGCAGGAGCAATCATCTTTACATAGTAACAGAACAGTGGGAAACCCAATATACCCTTGGAGACTTGGACAGATAAACTAATAACCGATAAAAGTGCCTTCAAGGGATTTCATTAGCTATTCTCAGTCAAATGTTGTACAGGTGAGTCACTTGTGTGTTAAGCTCGAAATGGTGGCTGAACTTAGAACAATCTAAACAACAATGAAGTTATTCATAGCACGAACAATCAATAGAACACTTATAGACACGGGTATGTCTTTTTTTCAGAAATACACAATTTGTAATGTAAACAAAGTTAAGAAGGGTACATTAAAAAACAACACAACACCATGATAGAGGATATACAAAACAACCTACAAATCATTGGTGTGAACATCTATTCCAACTTAATACAGATAAGGAAATGAGTCCAAAACAAGAGATAACAATTCCTTGTGGGCAGTATATGCTAAGGAAATAGATGTGTCGGTCGACGTTTCGGTCTGTTGTGGCAGATTTGTCCATCAGACCATCTTCAGGACATAAAGTCAATTATTAAAAGAGACCCTTTGATTAAGATCGGTATTCTATTCAGACCAGAAGGATCAGTGTTTCCAAACACCAATAGGGCCTTGGGAATAGGCTCCGAGTTGTCGGAAAAATCCTCATCATACACGAGTCTCGGTTCGGGAGCAGCATGGAGTGCGAGGATTCCACGCACCTTGTCTGAACTGGCAGAATCAGTTTGCTGTACATTTTTTTTTCAAACAGACTTTATTGGGTTTCATACAAAACAAAAATTTTAAAAAAGCACATAGAGCGTAATATCTCGCCATGGTCAATTATACAGTTAAGCCATAGAACAACAGAAGAACAATACATGACCCATAAGGCAACAGTGCAGCTGGAGTTTGAGGTGCTCCTCGTGGCTAGCCGGCTCTATGTAGGTTCTTGCAGTCAGGTCCTGCTACAACGGCGGCAGATGCAGCCTCTGGTCCCCAAACTGCCCCCTTCCCTCCAACTATCCCCCTCTAACTACCCCCTCCCTTCCCTTCTCCCCCAGGCGTGTCACATAGGCTTAAGTCAATGAAATGAGATATTCGTACAGGGCTTGTCGGGCCTCCCCACTAGTTGGGGTATCCCTGTAGGGGAACTCGCCTCGGCAAGGTGTTTCGATGTATTCTCCTGAGAAGGGACAGTAGGCCCCCGAAATTCTGCGTTCGCCCCTAGATTACGCTGTGTCGACCGCGGGGCCCCCACAGAGTTGTCATCTGTGCTACTGTCACGGAATTCGAGGTCTACTACCAATGCCTCCCAGGCCCTAGCCGTTTCCAACACCTTCTCGCTCCCTGTGCGTTTCGCTATCTGCAATCTAATCACTCCTTCGCATTCAGCCCATTTAAGGAGCTCTGCTTTCCATTGCGCTATGCTGGGTTATTGCTTTTCAATGCATAGTTATATTACGCTTAGCCAGGAGTAAACCCAAATCTAGAAACTTACTTGTGACTTTAGTTTTGGACATATGAGGGAACCAGTGTAAGACGCTGTGTTTCAGGGATGGTTCCAGTTCCCTATCCGTGACATCAGTCAGTATCGTTGTTAGGTCCTCCCAGTAACTATCTAGAAATGGGCAGTCCCACAACATGTGCTTAAAATCTGCCCCCTCTGCGTTACACCACGGGCAATTCGCTGAGGTATTGGGAAAATACTTATTAAGCTTTTCCGGGGTTAGGTAAGCCCTGTGCAGGATATAGAAATGTACTAATTGGAATTGTGCATTCCTTGTGCTCTTCCAAGCTCTCTCCACCAACTCCCCCCAAGCCTTCTATGGGATATCTTCACCCAGGTCGGTTTCCCATTTAAGTTTGAAGTCAGCCAGGGGAAGTGAAGCCTCTAATGTCATGCACCTGTATAGGCACATCACTGCCTTGAACGTGTCTGCTGCCATCACCACGTATTGGCAACCCAGTGATGTCTTTGGTTCACTGAGGCCCTCTCCCCAGTGCTTTCGGATAGCTGCAGTAAGTGCTGTATACAACACCCCCCCCCCGGTACTTCATACCTAGTTTGCAGATCATTGAATGGGAGCATGGTGCCCTCTTCGTACAGGTCTCCTAAACTAGCCAACCCCTGATCTGCACAGACCCGCAGCCGCAGCCAATTACCGCCATGTGGTAAGGCTCTGCACATCAATAATGGGATTTCTGGAGCAAAGGGCGCTTAATTTTGGCCCTACGCAGGTAGCGGTTCCAGCACTTCCGCACTGTGCCCAGCTCCGTAGAAAGGGTTTCAGTGTCAACAGGGAGCCTCAGGACTATGCGGGACAGTATTCGCTGGGTCCCGAAATCCTCTCGTTGCTCCTCAACCCCCCTAGTATTACGTGCGACCCGCTGCGTTAGCCACTGAAATTGTGCTGCTAAATAGTAGGTCTCAAAGTCAGGAACTGCAAGGCCCCCCTCTGCTCTTGGTCGCATAAGAGTAGAGAGAGCCACTCTGCGTCTGCCCATGCCCCACAGGAACCCAGTGATCATGGACCGGAGCTGAGCAAAGTACTTCGCCAGGATCCAAATCGGTAGAGTACCGAAGTAGTATAATAAATGCGGCAGGGTGACCATTTTAAGCAGTGCCATGCGGCCCGCGACCGAAAGTGGCAAGGAGCCCCAGAAGTCCAAGTTACCTTTCGACACCCTGATGGCCCTCCCTATGTTACCCTCCAGGATGTCATCGTTGTCGTGGTAAATTACCCAAATTCCACAAGCGGAACGGAATTTACCGCCCAGGCGTGACCTGGCAGCTATTATGCCCCCCCCCGACACACCTGGGTCCCCAAAACATACCCCGCCTGAATAAACAATCCCAACTCCCCCTCCCCAGGACAGGTGCCAAAAAACTAGCCCCCATCCAAACAATTTTAAACCATACCATCATCCAGTGACAGTTAAAGGGGTGGTCAACTTGCAATCTGGGTGCCAGGGACCGCGCCCTCGCCTCCCCGGCACATGAATCAGCTATCACAGTCCAATACCATATCGTAACCCCCAGACCTGTTGATCAAGGGCATCACCACAGTGCGGAGTGTACTCAGGATCGGTTTGCTGTACATGTTATTTGACGTTGGCAGCCCTGTTGATTTGGGTTAAGAACATTGAAAGGATAGAGAATATAGGCGGCCAATTTTTGGGCACTTTTGCTTAACGGTGTTCAGAAAAATCTCCACATCGGAGGTTGTCTGAAGGAGAAAGGTCACAAAAGGGAACCTTGGGAAGTGTTGTTCTTTTGAACAGGGAAGAATATAAAACTTAAAATAGAGTACATTTCTGAGTAACAATATAATTTTAACATTGAAAAAATATATTTCTGGAGGCAGAAGATGAAGGAAAGAATGTTTATAGAATAGACTAAGGATGAAAAAGTACAGGAATGTGTGGATACAGCTTTTTTAACTTTGACTGATCAATTGGGTAAAAAGCTGGATGACTGTTTAGGAAAACTGCTGCCGCCTAAGGGAGGAAAAGCTGTTAGAAATGAGGATGAGTAATTTTGGCCTGTGGAGGAGGTTGACGTCAAGGCAAGTGTGTACAATGAAATTTATAAGGTCATGCAAAAAAGAAAGCTCCTACATGGAAGGGACATGATGGTCCACAAAGAAAAAAGAGACTGAAACTCATTTGAGTTGAAGGATGAGGCTATGAAGGCCACAAAAAGGGGTCACAAAGTGGAGGCTTGTGAAGAGCCATCTAGTAGTGGTGGCATGGAGTTAAGTTGTTCTTCAGATTTGGGGGAGTCTGCTCAAGAGAAGAATAAACACAAAAGACAGAGAAGGAATTATGATTAAAAGGATCAAAGTCAAGGTATTTTACATCTTTTGGGTGAGATGATGTTTGACCCTCAACTTATCCAACATCCGTTGCTTCCACAGTGGATTCCCGCAGATCATGTAGCAGAGTACATTAAGTATTGGGTTAGGCATGAAATGCCTAAGGACGTTAGGAGCATATTAAGTTCAGAATGTCCAACGCCATCGTTAGCATACAAAGTTGCTTATACCCCAGAATTACACCCCAAAATGATGGTGTTTCTAAATAGGTCAGGATGTGACCCAAGGAAGGGGTTAGATAAGGGCTTAAAAGGTTGCCAGGATAAGCTACTAGACATGTCATTAACAAAGATTTTTAATATGTTTGAAAAAGCACATCTGAAGGGTAAAAATATTGATGTTCAGGAATTGTACCAATGCGTGCAGAGGGCTGTATGCTTATTGGGTAACTCCAATGCAGCTTTATGTATCAAACGAAGGAAAAGCATCCTCATGAAAATAGACCCAAACTGGCAGAGCTAGCAAGTAAGGAGCCAGGGCAGGAAGCTAATGGATTGCTTTTTAGGGAGGAGTTTGTGAAAGAAATGGCCAGATATGTTGGAACCTTTAGTGCCATTCAAAGGAACGAAAAGATATTAGGAAGGCTTTTGTAGGTGCATGGAGAATGCAGGGTCGATTTCTCAGCCATGGATTTGGAATCAGGCGAGGTTATAACATTCCAGTTTTCAATCGCCACGATTTTATCCAAAGGTAGGAAAAGGAAGATCAAGGGGTAACATAAGGTCAAGAGGCCAACAAGGTATGTTGGGGAAAATCACTTTTGTGTACCCCATTAATGCTGTGAGGCAGACTTGCCCACTTTTTAACAAAATGGATGGAAATTAAGGCAGATCCATGGGTTTTGGAAACAGTTTCAAGTTTACCGTATAGATTTTGTAGATGTACCGGTACAAATAAAAAGACCAAAGGCTTTACCTTTTTCAACAATTCAAAAGGAATTTGTAAGTCAAGAAGTAAAGGAGCTTTTGGAAAAAGGTGCAATAGAGAGATCTTTGAAGGACAGGCTGTTTCGTAAGCAATATATTTTTCATGGAAAAGAAGGACAAGGGAACAAGGCCAGTAATCAATTTGAAAGATTGGAACAAGTGGGTGTGATACATTCATTTCAATATGGAAGGTATAAATTTATTGAGAGGCCTTCTAAGAAAGGGAGATTAGGTGAGGCGTCTAGATTTTTAAAGATGCATATTTAACAGTCCCAGCACGTCGGGAGCACAGGGGGGTTTCAAAGGGAAGTAGTGATATGGAGCTTCAGTTGTCTCCTGCTTGGATTGACATCAGCTCCGTGGTGCTACACGAAAGTGATGAGAACCAATAGGGACTTGGTTGAGGACAAGAGAAATATGTTTGATAGTTTATTTGGATGATATGCTTACCATGGCAGAGAGCAAGGACTAGGTGCAGGAGCAGACAAACGTAGCAGTTCATGTGTTAGTATATCTGGGCTTCATTGTGGACCAGAAGATGTCCTGTTTGGTGCCACATCAAAGATTATATTTTTAGGTTTTACGGTACGGACCTTTGAATGTGTGTTGAGGTTGCCAGTGGAGAAAGTGAAGAAACTTCTCAGTGAAATAAGGAGAGTGATGGAGTGCAATTGGGTTACACTTTGGCAGTTAGCAAGGATTTGTTGTTTGTTGTCAGCATCATCAGGCAATTTTCCCAGGACCATTACATTATCTTGCATCGCAGAGGTTGAAGGCACAGTACCTTCCTAAGGAAATTAGTTATTCAGAGAAGATTCAATTGAATGGGATACAAAAGAAGAATTGGAGTGGTGGATGAAAAATCTAGAGGCATGGGATGGGAAAGCCATTTTTGGAAAGGCACCCAATTTGGTGATAGGAGCTGATGGAAGGTTGGGGAGCAAGATATGGTTCGGTGACAACAGGAGGCAAGTGGTCATTGGGGGGAAAAGATATGCATATCAACTTCCTAGAGTTGTTGGCAGGGTCATTTGCGGTGAGGAGTTTTGTCAAGGAGTGTCATGGTGCAAGCTCAGCACACTCCAGGTTTGAGCAATACAGCAGCAGACTGGAATTCGATAAATCTAAGGGACTCAAGCGATTGAATGTTGAACAGAAAAGTGTTCAGGGCTTTAGAGACCACATGGGGTCCGTTCAAAACTGATCTGTTTGCAAGCAGGTTAATTACACAGCTTCAGCAGTTTTACAGTTGGTATCTGGACTCAGATGCAAAGGAAGTAGATGTGTTCCTGCAGCATTAGGAGAGGGACGCAATTATGCATTTCTACCTTTTGCCATGATACAGAGGTTGGTGGTGAAAGTGAGGAGAGATCAGATAGAATTGCTGCTGATAATCTCCCTTTTGGCCATCTCAGGTGTGGTTCCCAGATGTTATGGACTTCTCCATAGACAATCCAGTGCTCCTGCCAGTGTGCTTGAATATGTTGGAGAACCCAGAGAGGGAATTTCACGAACTGGTGTTGCAAGGTCAATAGCAGATGATAGGCTGGATGATTTAAGGAGAATATGGCAGGTGTCAGGCTTATTGTCAGAAGCTACAAAGTTTATGAAAGAATCATGGGCATTAGGAACATTGAAGGCTTACAAATTGGCATGGAAGAGATGGGTATGTTGGTGTTCTGAAAGGAATATGGATCCCATTTTGGACTATGTAGTATTTGTTGTTAATTATTTGACAGGGGTTTTTCTAGATAGGAAAGCTTTCAGATAGGTGAATTTAAGCAGGTCGGCTATTTCAGCAGGTCATGAGTTGGTGGAGGGGTTGCCTGTTGAGCAACACGATGTACTGAAATGGTTGATAAGTAGGCCTGGGCGTACTTCGCGGAGATTTGCTACGCTGAACTTTGCGAAGTTCCACAAGTGGTGAAGTGTTGTGTGAACTGCTGTTCGCACTGGTCTTTCTGCAGCTCGGGTAGAAATTCTACCCGAGCTGCAGCTTGCGCTCAGCGCGAGCGGGGAAAATACTCTGCTGCACTACGCAAGTGGGGTTTTCTTGCACTCCGCCAGCTCCGCAGAGTGCGGAGTGCAGAAAACTCCGCAAACTCCGTGAATGGAGCAGAGTTCAATGCCCAAGCCTATTGATAAAGAGTGTGCATTTGAAAGTGCCTCCAGGTCTGAGGTATTCTTCTCTTTGGGATGTTAATTTAGTCATGAGGGAATTGTCAGATTTGAATGTGAATGAGCTACTGACTTAGAGTTATCTTTAAAGTTAGCTTTGCTACTGTGTTTGGTTTCTTTTAGAAGAGTTTCAGACATTAGGGCGTTGGAGGTGTCTTCAAGTTTTCTTCCAGAAGGTATTATTTTACATTAGGAAAAAAACTAATAGCATGTCCAGAACTATTTTTTACCCTAGCATGGAAGAAAATAGTAAGTTGTTTAATAGAAGTCGAGAAGAGAACTGTGGGGCTTATTTATAACCCCCTTGCGTTGCCACCGTGTTACTTTTAATATGGGAAAAAAGTGATGCACTAACGGCCCAAGGGCCTTGTAAATAAGTCTGTGTGTGATAGGGGCCAAGGAGATTCTCAACTGTTGCTCTCAGTCAGATATCCTTATAAATCTGTTTCAAGCCCTACTATGGCAAGATGGGTTAAGGAAATCGTGGAAAGGCAGGTATTGATATTTCAAGATTTGGAGCGCATTTGACAAGGGGTGCAATGACTTCAAAAGCTTATACGGTGGGAGGACATTTTGGCAGTGCTCTGGCTTCGACAGATCGAGCAGCAGATTCTGTGCTTGAAAAATATTATTTTGAACCAGTGGAGAGCTCTGTGAAGAATGTTATGTCAAGGCTTTGAACATGCATAATACTGGCCTCTGTGCCTTGTCATAAAATTAAGATTTTCCTCAGTAGGGTTGGGTAGAAAATCATGATTTTATTAAAGACATAGAGACTAATATTATCCCTCTCTTTTTACTTCCCAACCTTTTAAGCTTTATTTTTGGGCTGAAGGAAATACTTGAACATGACAGAGAAGTAGATGGATTAAAACATCTATCACAGAAGAAGATTCATTGTGCATCCTGCTCAAAGATGAGACTTGTTTTATTTGCACCAAAAACTAAAGTAGATGGCTGATTGGTTAAGGTTTTTTTCTATCTGATTGGAATGTTGTTAAGATTTTGATTATTATGTTCTAATGTTAAGTTCTAGTTGCGCTGTGCGTTTGTGGCAGATAAAAATTTGCATAATATTCACCTCTGTGTCTTTAACAAAAACATGATTTTCTACCCACCACAGTTGTGGAAAATATGAATTTTGCTAAATTTTAGGTCTCGCCTGGCGAAAGCAGCGCATGCGTTGCACTCGCTATGGAGAGCACCTTTTGTAATCGATTTAGCCAAAGCTGAATGCACGCGCGTCCAAATGGACAAAGATGGCTGCTCTCGCCATCGGCAAAGCTAAACATGCACACGTAGGGACAAAAAAATGCACATGCATGTGGACAGCCCGACGCCATCTTTGTGCACACGCGCGTGCATGGCGGCGTGCTTTTGCTTTCCCAGACAGGCTGAAGGGCCTGGCGGCAGTGCTGAGGAATCCGCCACGGTGCACGCAGCCACCGCTCGACCCCAGAAGCTTCAAACGAGCATTGATTGTTTATTAGCGCCAGGATACCCACCGAGGCAAGTTGTGTGCTTTGCAAGTACACATAACGTAATTTAACATAACATACATGTTATCAAAACTCGCAATGAGTGAGACTGGGAAGTCTCTGTATATTGTAATGGTAGACAAGCTTAACACGGAAGAACTTCTCTAAATAAGGCAACTAAGTCACCACTTTCGTGTACACAGACAGCTAGCAGTACGTCTACGAACTACACCAATAGATGTGAAAGTACTGGGAAAACATAAATAATTAAAATTTGGTTTTATACTACATCACATATGCAGGACGTATAACTATTTCGTAACTGTGCTACATTTTTTCTGTTCAACATCTTCCTATAGAACCCTAGGACATATCGTTTCTTTTAAATACAAGGAGCAGAGAACTGCAAAACGCTAGTTTTTGATCTCCTTATCCCCACATCAACGGCAGCTTGCGATGCAATCTATATAGTGATGCTCATTAGAGATGGCCACCAGATTCCACCATATCTACCACTTAAGCCCTTCTCTAGTTCTGTCACCTCCATGAGTGTCTCCGGCAGGCTGTCCGTAGTGTGCGCACCGGGACTCTGTGACGTAATACTGCCACGCGTGACGTGCGCGCTGCCTCCTGTTTGGAACTTAGCGGCAAGCAAGAAGACACTGAAATCATGAACCAGCGCCTGCAGAAGATCTGCGAGCGGCAGAAGCTGCGCCGCCAGTTTCTGGCTCAGCAGGTGAGGGAGTCTGGCTTTCAGTCTGGAATGGAGGTCACTGCGCGTTAGCCGCCGCGTAAAGACGTGTGATTTGCACCAAAGTCCAAGCAACGTAACAGACATATGTCATTGCCATTCTACTGCCCATCATTTGGAGGTGACACCATCATCTGATGGGCATTACTTTCATTTTGAGCGTATTGCCTTTTCGGAACTCATCTTCATGTTACAATGAAGCAATATCGCCCATAGACTTCTATTGACTAACCCAGCCTGCAAACCTTTTCCAAGAAAACGTAATCTTCTTTGGGATCAGTTTTCGATCATTCTTGATGTCACCCTCTTTGCGGATTCAAACGGTTGAGAAAAAAAAGGCATTTAGCTCCCAGCATCGGTCCTGGCTGCATGTGGAACAAGCATTGGCATAGCCAATAGGTCTCGCCTTTGGGACCTTATTAGTATTTAGTTATGCAGCACAATATCATTGGTACAACAGCATCAACTGTTGCATGGCTAAAGGTGAGACCTATTGGTTATGCCAATGCTTTTTGTACCAGCAGGGACATCAAAATACTGGGGCTGCTGGTAGGAAACCGGTCAGGTGGCAACCATGTTATCTGCACCAGTTAAGTTGCAATATTTCCCAAGGAAAAATAACGGCCATTTGCTTACGTTTTAACATTCTGCTAAGACTGGACAATATATATATAAATAGAACTTTATATAAAATAGTCTGTTTTAATGAGACATAAATAGAGCTTTATATTAAGTTGTCTGTTTTCATTTTTAACATGCCTTTTCTGTTTTTGTTTACTTCAATTATCAGGCGGGATAAACAAATGAATAAAACATTCCTATGGCGCACAGCTACTCCAAGGAGTGTCCTGGCGCTTATTGGCATCCAGAAGGGCATTGCACTGAACGTTTGTTTCCCCCCTCCCCCCACATCATGCAATCATTAAGCCAGGACTAGAACACATTTTAAAGTGTTTTCTTATATTTATACTTTTACGCATGCAGTGATAAGGGGGAAAATACCACCTTTTCCTAATTTTAGTTTCAGCCAGAACATTGAAATATTAATCATGCCAGTAAAAACACAGCCAGGTGACTTCCCTGTGCACGACTCAAGGTTTTTATTTGCATTCGGGTACAGTAGACATGTATTTATAATGGAACAAACAAGGCTTGGAGTACTTGAATTAGAAATCCCAGATTAGGTAAAAAAAAGAAACGCATTTAGAGTTCTAAAGAATATAAAGTTTTCAACACACACAAAAAAATTGCGTGACGTGCCAAAAATGTCATCTTGAACCTCACCCAAGATGGCTTCTCTCTGTTTCATACTTCGTGTGAACGCTGGAGGTCTAGTTCTTGCGCTTCGCTGTTGTCGTGACTCGGAAGCAGTTATGCTTTCGGTCCTCGAAGCCCCACGCTTCTTGAAACTTGTGGCTGGTAGTTGCATCTGCATTCTTGGATTTCGGAGTGCTCTGTGCAGCAAAACGGGCACAACCGCTGCAGCCTGGTAGGAGCCACCTGCATCCAGAGATAGTGCACAGAAAGGGTTCATCTCTGTGCAAACGATTTGGCTGTATCAAACTTTAAGGTAACTTTTAAGTGAAAGCATGAAATGGTCATTTTACTTCAATACTTGTTTGGGGTTTGTTTGTAAGATTGGACAAATGTGGGATTTTCTCTCTAAATTACAGAGTACGTGGATTAACGCACGGCGTCAAGCAAATTAATTTACTTTTGGTTTACGTTGTGTTGATGACTTGTATGAGTGCTATACTGGTAGTGTAAACGGTCTGGACTTGCAGGGGTTGACTGTGTCTTAACAGAGTGGGGACATGTCAGATGGTGTCTCGACATGGAAGGCTATGTCCCATCCTCGTGATTTCCCAACAAAGCATATCGGAAAATCTTCCCTTCACCGAGTCTCCTCAACGACATAGACTTTAAGTGTAATGCATACACCCTATTAATGTGCCTTTCTAAGTTATAAAGCGCCATCTAAAATAAGCTATAACACGATACAATATAGTACTATATAAACGATGAGGGCAATGCAATATACTGTGCTTACCATGTGTTTATAAGCAATTCTTTGCGTTTTCTAAAGTTTGCGCCTCCACGAATGGTTGTAAATCTCGTATTTATTGTATGCAAAAGGAGATTCAACTTTGAAAAATAATAACTGCGGACAGTCTAAAAGTACTCTCCTGTCTGCTGTAGTCTAAGGTCAGTGCCCCTTTAAAGTATCTATTATTTTTTTTTAAGTCCATAGTAGTTTAAGTTCGTGATCTTAATATGTGGTCTTAGTACTGTTATGTGTACATCATTGAGGGCTTTCCGGCAAGGTACTAGTTCCCCTGCTTTCCTGCAGCCAGTTTTGAAGCTACAAAGGTCTCATAATAGTTCAGACAAAGACCATAATCTGCAGCAGCGGAAGACCTGGCAGTGTGACTCTGGAAGGTCCTGGTTATTCTAACTCTGCACGTTTTGGATTACTGGTAAAAATGTAGCTGATTTAGAGGCAGCTTGAAGGCGGTGGTTCATCGAGATTTCCAACTCTCTTTCGTACTAAGTTTTGCAAGTGGGAAACGGAGAAGCTGGTGTGGCGAGTTGTCAGAGGTGGACGATTAGTCCAGCCATTTCTTTGCCATCTGCATTCTGGAAAATATTCGCTTATAAGCCTCTAGCAGCCATCCTGAGTTCGTAGTTCTGTGATTGCTGTAGATCTCGAGGCTGGCAATGCATCTGTAGTTGTTCATAGTGCGTTCACGTTGTTGAGCATCTTGTCAGGTGGGTTAGATCCCCCGGCACCTTTGAAATGATGTGGGATTCTTTTCATATTAAGTTGAAGCTCTTTGTCCATATTGGGGTGACCTAGTTTTCTCCTTATTGTGAACTTTTTTTTTGTTATCCCTGAGTGTGTGGAGTATTTTAATTGAGGATGCCCAACATGGTATTGCTGTTTACTGTGCGTCGGTTCATCACTCCTACATGTGACCTCTTGTCACATTTTTGTGCATTCAAAGACAGAGGTCAAATGTTAGGCTGTGCTTTCCAGGGGGCTTGGTGTTTATATTTATTTCTCTGATTTAAACGTGAGACAATTTATGTGACAATCATGCTGGCTAGTGGGTATCTGCTTGAGGGTGGCTGTACAGATTTTTTTTTCCTCGCACACAACAACATTTAAATATCTAACTGAACTGTGTTGATGATTAAATCAATACATTAGGTGATGACTTTTCCACACATTATCGTTTGTGTGCTGTATACTTTTATCAGTAAAACTGTGTGTGATTGCAAATGTAAAGGTCATTTCAATTGAAGATGTGTTGTCTGTAATGGCAGCACGCTACCATATCATGCATACTCCACGTTACCTTACTGTACTCTACCCCACGTCACTGCACTTACCTCTGAACCACTCCACACTATGCAACTTCACTCTTCTCTGCACCACTCCACTCTATGCCAATGCACTCTACCCCACACTACTCTATTAAGCACTCTGTGCCACTGCACTTCAATGCACTCTACACCAATTTATTTAATATCAATGTACTCTACGCCAATCTACTCTGCACCCACTCACTCTATACCACTGCACTCTAAATCACTGCCCTCTACGCAATTTTGTTCTTCACCACTTTACTGTACACCACTGCTCTCTTTGACATTATACTCTGCGCCACTGCACTCTCTGCCACTCTACTATACCCCACTCTACTATACCCCACTGCACTTTACAACAGTGTACTCTGTAACACTGCACTCACTGCCACTGAATTGTACACCAATCCACTCTAATCTACTCTGCACTCTACAGCGCTGTACTCAATACCAATCAATCAATCAGGGAATTGTACGTGCGCTACTCACCCGTGAGGGTCTCAAGGCGCTGAGGGGGGGTCCGCAGATCTGTTTAGCTGAAGAGCCAGGTGTTCAGGGTCTTCCTGAAGGTGTTCAGCGAGGGGGCGCGTCTGATATCTGACGGTAGCTCGTTCCAGGTCTTGGCTGCAATGTGAGAGAAGGATCTTCCGCCTGCTCTGGCTCTGTGGATGCGCGGGTTTTGGCCAGTGCGAGGTTGGAAGATCGGAGGTTTCTTTTGGGTACGTGGAAGTTGATTCTGTCGTTGAGGTATTTGGGTCCGTTGTTGTGTAGGCATTTGTAGGCGTGAGTGAGGATTTTGAAAGTGACTCTTTTCTCCACGGGGAGCCAGTGGAGACTTCCTAGGTGTTGGTGTCGATGGATGTCGAGGACGAGTCGGGCGGTGGTGTTGTGTATTGTCTGGAGTTTGCGGAGTAGGGACTTGTTGATGCCGGCGTAGAGTGCATTTCCATAGTCCAGTCTGCTGGTGATGAGTGCGTGGGTGACTGTCTTCCTTGACTCAGAGGTGTCCACATGAAGGTTTTGCGGAGGGTGTTGAAGCAGCTGGAGGTGATGGAGTTGACCTGTTGGCTCATGGTGAGTCGAGTACGATGCAGAGGTTCTTGGCGTGGTCTGAGGGGGTAGGTGGGCTTCCGAGGGCGGTCAGCCACCAGGTGCTGTCCCATGCAGAAGGGATGGTACCGAGGACAATGACTTCTGTCTTCTTGGCGTTAAGCTTCAGGCAGCTGTTGGTCATCCAGACTGCGACGTCTTGCATTCCTTTCTGGAAGTTGAGTTTGGCAGTGGTGGGGTCTTTGGTGAGGGAGAGGATGAGCTGGGTGTCGTCGGCATAGGATACGATGTTGAGGCCATGTTGTCGGACGATGGCTGTGAGGGGGGCCATGTAGATGTTGAAGATGGTGGGGCTCAGTGATGAACCCTGTGTGACTCTGCAGGTGATTTTCATGGGGTCAGAGAGAAAGGGTGGGAGTTTGATCCTTTGGCTTCTTCCGGTGAGGAATGATCGGATCTAGTCCAGAGCTGTTCCTTGTATGCCTGCGTCATGTAGTCTGGCGACTAGTGTGGGGTGGGAGACGGTGTCAAAGGCCGCTGAGAGGGCGAGTAGGATGAGGGCGGCGGAGTGGCCTTGGTCCAGGAGGGTGCGGATGTCATCTGTAGCGGCGAGTAGGGCGGTCTCTGTGCTATGGTTGCTTCGGAATCTGGATTGGGACGGGTTGAGGACGGCGTTCTCTTCATGAATCGTGTAAGTTTCCTGTTGACTGTTTTCTCTGCAACTTTGGCTGCGAAGGGAAGGAGCGAGATGGGACGATAATTCATGAGGTTGGTAGGGTCAGCTGTGGGCTTCTTGAGCAGGGGTCTGACTTCGGCACGCTTCCAGTCGTCTGGGAAGGTGCCTGTTTTGAAGGTGGTGTTGATGGTGCGTTGTAGTTCAGGTTTCGATGGCGGCTGCGGCTCTGTGGTAGATGTGAGGGATGTGAGGGGGGGCAGGGGTCGGTGGGGCCCCGAGTGGATGCTTTTCATGGTCTAGGCGGTGTCTTTGGCCGTGATCGGTTTCCAGTTGGAGATGGTGGGCTGGCTGGCGTTCCTGAGGGGCGGGGGGCCATCTGTGGCGCCTGGTGGATGGTCGATGAAGTTGTCGTAGAGGTGTTTGATCTTGAGGTGGAAATAGTTTCCAAGCTTGTCGCAGAAGTCTTGGTACTTGAGGTGGAAATAGTTTCCAAGCTTGTCGCAGAAGTCTTGGTATGGGGTCATGTCTGGCTTCGCTGCGTGGGTTGGTGAATTCATGAATGACACTGAAAAGTTCCTTGGAGTTGACCAGGATTTTGTTGTGGATGAAGTTCCTCTTGGTGGCTCTGATCTGGTTGTGGTAGTCCATCATGGCGTCCTTGTAGGTGGTGTAGTTTTCGGTTGTCTTGGTGTTTCTCCAGGCGTCTGCAGGTACGTCTGGCTCTTGGAGAGCGGTGGTGAACCAGGCGGCTTTCTTGGGGCATTGTCTGTCGGGGTTGCGTAGTGGGGTGAGCTTGTCTGCGCAGTTGGATATCCAGGTGTGGAGTTCTCTGGCTGCGTCGTTTGCGTCGGGTGCCCAGGTGCGGTTGTCTCGGGTGAGGGTGGAGTTAAGTTGCTCGTCAGTAACCTTGCTCCATTTCCTTTGTGGGCGGCGTGGGGCTGGTTTGGCTGCCTTGGGTCTGTTGATAACGAAGTGTATGCAGTGGTGGTCTGTCCATAGGGGCTACGTTGTGTGGCTGAATTGGACGCTGTTTCCTGCCTCGAAGATGGGGTCAAGGGTGGGTCCTGCGCTGTGGGTCTGTGTGTTGACGAGTTGTTTAAGTCCGATGCTTGCAAGGTTGTCACGAAGGATAGTGGAGTTGGGGCCGCTGGGGTTGTCGAGGTGGAAGTTCAGGTCTCCAATGAGTATGTAGTTTGTTGAGGCGATGGTGTGGGGTGCGATGAAGTCGGTGGTGGTGAATGGTGCTCGGAGGCCAGGGGGTCTGTAGACGAGGGTTCCTCGGAGTGTGGCTTTTGGGTTTATCTGGATCTGGAAGCGCAGGTGTTGGGCGGAGGGGAATGTTTTGCTGGAGGTGGTGAGGCATAGGGTGCTCTTGTGGGTGATGGAGAGGCCCCCTCCTGGGTGGTTGGGCGGTCTTTCCTCTGGATCTTGTATCCGTCTGGGATGGCGGTGCTGATGTAGGGGCGGAGGATCTGTTGGTCCAGGTCTCTGTGAAGAAGGCGATGTCGGGCGAGAGAGAGTCGAGTAGGTTCCAGATTTCCATGGTGTGTTTGTGTACGAAGCGTACGTTGAGGAGGATGCATTTTAGGGTGTCGCCGGGACTGGCGTCAGCGGTGTTGGAGGCCGGGGTGGCGGTGAGGGTCTGGCAGCAGTGGAGACAGGAGAACTGGCTGTGGGTCGTGATTGGCGAGGCCTGTTGGCATTCTCTAAGTCTTCCAGGGTTGAGTGCGAGGAGGGTGGTGGTGTCGTAGCGATGGGTAGTGGGAGGTCCAGGGCTCCTGGCGTTGGCCGCGGTCGTGTCGTGGATAGGCGCAGATGGGCTTACCTTTGGCGAGTCTTTGGCGCGCCGGCGGTGCACCCGATGCGCACATCCGAGCAGCAGCCGCCATTAAGTAGGGGAGGTGGGAGGGAGGAGAGGCTGGGTGGCGGGAGGGGGGGAATTCCGGGGGGGAGGGGCAGCAGAGGCCAAAGGCAAAAGGAACAGGCAGGCACGAGAAAATAAAAACAGTGGTGGAATTAGAGCAAGACACAGATGAGCACAATAGCAGTGGCACAACAGGGAAAACATTAAGAAAAAAAACGGCTGAAAATGGTTATAGTTGTTGCAGACAGTCTGGTCCCAGTTGGAGCGGGCAGCAGCCTTCTCGAACCTCCCAAGGAGGAGGTCGGGTTCTGGAGGCAAGAGACGGCACAGCGGAGCTGTGGGGAGAGAGTGGACCTAGACCGAGGGACGGAGGTCTTACCACTGCACTCTGCGCCACTTCACTCTACTCTGAGAAAACAATGCACTCTTTGCCAATCTATTCTGCATCACTGTGCTGTACGCCATTATATTCTACTCCACTGTACACCATTGCACTCTACGTCACTTTACTCTGCACCACTGTACACCACTGCATTCTACACTAATGTACTCAGTGCCGTTCTGCTCTACACCACTGCACTGTACGATTTTCTACTGTCTACCACTCTACGCCACTGCAATCTACGCCACTCTAATCTACGTCACTCTGACTCTGCGCCACTTCACTCTGTCTCTCTACTCTGCACCACTCTACTCTGCCAGTGCACTCCATCCCACTACATTATGCACCATTGCACTGTTCGCCACCGTACTGTACACCACTCCACAACACTGTATTCTATGCCAATGCGCTCTTTGCCAATACTCTATGCCACTCCACTCTATCCTACACCACTTCATTCTACTCTGAAACAATCTACTCTGTGCCACTGCACTCTATGCCACTGCAGTCAACGCTGCACCACAATGTTCTACTCTGTACCACTTCACTCTACTCTTAAACAATCTACTCTACACCACTGCACTTTATGCCAATCTACTCGTCTCTGTGCCATTGCAATCAATGCTGCGCCACTCTGCGCAATTACTCTATGCCGCTGCACTCTGCCCTGCACCACTATACTCTGCACCACTTCACTGCACTCTACACCTCTGCATTCTACCCTGCACCATTCCACTCCGTCATTCCACTCTACTCTGCTCCACTCTACACCACTCCATTCTGCGTCATTGCACTCTATTCCACTGCAGTCTAATTTGCCCGCTCTACTCTAAGCCAATCCACTCTACACCACTCAACTCAAAACCAATGCACTCTACGCCAATCTGCTCTGCTACTCTGTACTTTATGCCACTTCACTAGGCCACTGTACTCCTCGCCACTCTTATGCTCTACTCCATTAAACTCTGCTCCACTGACACTATACTCCACTCTGTGCCACTCCACAGCAGTCTACTCCACTCTGTGCCATCTTACGACACTACTCCACTCTACGACGCTCTGCACATCTCCCTCTATACCCCTCCTTGCCTCTTTACTCCACTCTGTTCTATGACACACTGCTCCACTCCGGTCTGTCACTCCACTCTGACAGTCTACTCCGCTGTACGTCACTCTATTCTATAGCACTCTGCTCCTCTCTAAGCAACACCCTCTATGCAACTCCATGACACTTGGTGCCACTCCATGACACTCTGTGCCACGCCACTATACGACACTATACGACACTCTACTCAACTCTGACACTGTGCGACACTCAACTCTATACCCTTCCACTCTATGACACTCTACTCCCTCCAAGACACTCCACAACATGGTACACTACTCATGGCATTCCACTCCTCTCCTCTCCACGCCACTCAACTCCACTGTACACCACTCCATAACACTCCACTCTACTCCACGTTACAACACTCCACCCCTCTCTTCATTACCCAACTTACTTAGCCATGCTGAACAGCAGCCACCCTGGAGTGAAACATGGCTAAACCATATTGGAAAGCCAATCGCTCTTGCATAGCCGAGACCTATTGGCTTTGCCAATGCTTGTTATTTTAGCAACCCAGGAGAGTGCAAATATTTTATTGCTATCTCCCTCATGTGCTGCTCCCCCCCGCTCAACGTATTCTTTTCTTTTTTCTATTTAAATCCCCTACCTCTCACTTCTGTTGCTCCCCATAAACCATGCTGCTTCTGTTCCCCTGCCCCTCCCCTTTCCACTCTTCGCTTTATTTAATTTATTTATATTGTAAATTTTCCTTGTAGACATGGCAATATCAACACCACCCCCGCCTGCTCCCCATTGCTTGTGCCTCTCACTGTTTTTTTAAACCACCAACCCTCTTGTTTCTGTTCCCAGCTTTATTTAATTTATTTTACTGTTGCTCATTTTTCGCACACATGCCAATATCAGATACTTTTATGGTATAGCACCTGACATTTGTTACCTGGCTACTCAGTTTTAAATAAGCTCTTTCGCCTATGTTTATTTATAAATTAATTTACTGTTCCAAGTAGCGTCTGCCATCTTTGAATTGTTAATCAAACAAGAATTTGCGATGCAATAGGTCTTGCATTTGCGAGACTTCTAAGCTTAGTGGCATTGTAAATGACAACATCTTTTATTTATCTGTTTTAATAATTAACATAAATAAAATGCATTGTCATTTACAATGTCAATAGCTCAAACTCTTGTAAATGCGAGACCTATTTCACTTCAAAGAAGCGTCCGCCATTGTCCTGGGCTGCTTGGAAAGTGGAAGCACGCATGGCGCGATGAATGTTGTAGGAAAGCATGTCGTGCCTGCCGTAGGAGAAACTCATTAAATAAAATAGTGCCTACAGACAAAATAAGACATACAGTGTAACAACAGAAGTAAAAGGGCCAGCCCTCTTGGGAGGTTACAAATGAAGACAATGCGGTACTAAGTAGGGACTAACAAGCCTATTACCGAATCAGAAGCCAGCATTTACAAAGGACAATGACACAATCCAATTAAAAAGAAGGGTGGAGAGAGGGCAGGCTTCAAGTCCATACTGTAATACAGCATGACTCTCAGAGCAGCGCATGCACTGCCCAGGCTCAACCTAAAAATAACACGGTGGCTGTTTCACGGTGTATGTTCTGATGACACATGCACACAAACGTCACCATGCTTGCCCCAGTTTTTTTTGTTTTTTTTGCTGATGTCATGCAACCTCGGCAAAAGGATTGGCAAAGCCAGTGCCAGAACTGCCACTGCTTGAGATAAGGAGGGATGTAGGATAAGTTGTCTTGATGAACATAATCACCATTTCACATTTATTGATCAGTGGTGGCTTATTTCCCTTAGCTCATTTTGAAATTAGCATCATTTTAGCAGTAGGCATTATGTATGAGTCCAAGGAATAAAAAACAATCCAATTTAGTGGAAAAGACCTGCTAATCTTCAACTCAAAAACATCTAACTGGACGGGCCAATTCACAAAAGCATTTGAGTTTTTTAAAGCAGTTCTCCTGGAGTACAACTTCACGTACTCATAAATGCCCTTGTGAGTTGGCCTTATAGTTTGGAAAGTAGGAGTGTATGAAAAATGGGTTTCATGTATGCCAAAAGGACGCCCCAAAACTGAAGAAAATAATTTAGTGCCATCAAAAATATTAAGGCGCCAAATCACAATGGCATTTGAGTACTTGAAGTAGTACTACTTAACGTTCCTATACATGTTTGTCTGAATTGTCCCTACAAACTCTACATCCTCCAAACTAGGCTAGACTTTCCCTTTTATGAAACTAAGGATCAGGCGATTGTACATTTAAAACTGGCCTCCACCGGAACAGTCAGCTGACAGCCGCTGTCCCTGACCGCGTAGCCTTGAGGGACTGCTAGATAATATAATGAATGGTGTGTGTCCGTGGAGGGATTTCAGCTATATCTACTCCAAGAGCTTGTGGCTTTGCTGTATTTGTTTTACGGTCCAATAATGTGTGTCTGTGTTGGCTAAGGAGGGGCTACAAGTATCTATCTGGGGGTTGTCTTGAACCCGTCTTGGAGCGTTTCGGGTACTGCCCAATGTCTCAATCATGTGTGTCGGCCTTCGTCGTCCCAGAGAGGCTGATTGGGTCTGCCCGCGTGTATCGATTCGTTTACTGATTAACGGATGCAGAGGAGTTTAACCTCTGTTCTAAGCGGCGTATTTTACCACAAACACTTTATAAATAAACATAAAACTTGTTTGTGTCATACTGCCGGTCTGTTCACGGTGGCTTTTTCAGGGTAAAGCGGGGAGCCGTAGGGAGTCTGTAAATTGTGTCTCGCGCTGGCCTGCAAGCCAGTCAGCAGTTGCCAATTACAACGCCGAGTTTTTCGGTTGCTCACTAATAAAAGTCACATGCTGGGCAAGGGATTTTGATGGATGGTTAAATTCGAGTTGCTGCCTTGCTAATTGAAAAAAATCAAGCCATTTCTTCACGCTTTGAGATCCTAGAAGGGTGAGGAGAGGGTATTTGTTTTGTTCAATTCGTGTAAATTCTGTTTTCTTCACATGTCAATTCTGCCTCCTTAAAAAAAATATTTTGGAATCTTGACTTTTAGGCAACTCTAAAGAGTGTTTTACGTGATTTATATTTTTTACATGCTCTTTACGTCTGTATCTCAAATAGGAAAAATACGGCTTTTGCTAATTTTTCCATTTGTTTGACCTTCCTTGTCATAAGAATTCCGGCTACGCTGATAAAATCCTGGCACGATTGCTACATAGGTGGGAATCGTTTGCGCAGGTAATTCTGCATGAGAGGTGTGCAGTGCCTTTATTGTTGGATTCCTTAAATTGGGGCACAAGTTGTAAAATGTGGGGATTAATTAGCATATGCAGAGCACATAGACGTCACGAAAACTGACGTCACGGGGCGTGGTATCGCAGCCTTTTCATGTTTATGTCGTGGTAATAGTATTGTCCAGTCGGTCTACTGTTCTCTGTTTCACTTAAGGAAGATGGATGGAAATGTTTGTTTATCTCATATTGTTTTCCCAGATGTCTTGGATTTGTGTAAAAGTGTTTATCTCAACCCTTTTTCGTTTGTTTAGCACCAGAACATCAATTTTTGGGCAACAGAGGTTCGTTTTCACCTCAGACATGAATACAGCTATCCAAGGGTACACAGTATGAACTTCTCAGTACATACATTTAAGAGCTGCAAATGTCGACACTTATGCACGGCTGAAGATGAAGAGGGTGCACTGTTTGAGGCAAAAGTCGAAGTGCATTAAAAACAAGCATTGGCAAAGTCAATAGGTCTCGCCTATGCAAGAGCTATTGGCTTTGCCAATGCGATTTAGCCATGTTGTACATCAGCATAGTTGCTGTTCAGCATGGCTAAAAGTTAATGGCATAAAAGAGTGGCGTGGCGTTCAGTGTCGTGGAGTGTCAAGTGGCGTGGAGTGTAATGAAGGGAGTAGAGTAGAGTGGAGTTGCATAGGGTAGAGTAATGTGGAGTGGTGTAGAGGCAGCTGAGTAGAATGTTGTGGAGTGGCATAAAGTGGATTGGTGTAGCAGAGTGGAATGGCAAACAGTGGAGCAGAGTATAGTAGAGTGGTGCGGCATAGAGTGTTGTGGAGTGGCATAGAGTGGAGCAGTGTATCGTAGAATAGAGTGGAGTAAAGTGCCACGGAGCGTTATAGAGGGAAATGCATAGAGCATCGCAGAGTGTTTAGAGTGACACAGAGTTTAGTAGCGTGTTCTGGAGTGGCATAGAGTGGAGTATCGTTGAATGTCGTAGAGTGAATTAAAGTGGTCTAGAGTGAAGTGACATAGACTATAGTCATGCAGAGTAGATTGGCGTAGAGTGCTTTGGCATATAGTGCACTGGTTTGGAGTAGAGTGATGTAGAGTGGCGCAGAGTGGAATAGCACAGCGTAGATTGCAGTGACGTAGAGTGGTGCATGGTAGAATACAGTGGTGTAGAGTGCCATGGAGTAGAGTGGCATATTGCATAGTGGTGCAGAGTAGAGTGCATTGGCATATAGTAGACTGGCATAGAGTGGAGTGATGTAGAGTGGTGTGATGTTGAGTGGCATAGAGTGTAGTGCACTGGTGTAGTTGCAGTAAAGTGGCTTTGAGTTGAGCAGAGTGGCGTAAAGTTCAGTGGCAGAGAGTGCAGTGTTGCAGAGTAGAGTGTCTTAGAGTGCAATTGTGTAGTGTAGAGTGGCATAGAGAGCAGTGGCATAGAGTAGAATAGAGTGGGCTAGAGTGAAGTTGCATAGATTGCATAGGTTTTGAGTAATGTTGCATAGAGTGCACCAGAGTAGAGTGGCACAGAGCGGAGTAGAGTGCAGTGGCATAGAGTTGAGTGAAATGCAGTGAAGTGATGCAGGGTAGAGTGTAATGGTGCATTGTAGAGTGCAGTGGTGTAGAGTAGTGTAGGGTTTAGTGCTATAGTGCTGTGGTGCAAAGTACAGTAGAGTGGCGTAGAATGGATTGACGTACAGTGCAATGATGTGGAGTAGAGTGACATAGAGTGCAGTAGTGTAGAGTGCTGATGGGTAAAGTGGAGTAGTGCAGGGTAGAGTACAGTACAGTGGTGTAGTAGCGCAGAGTAGAGTGGCCTAGTTTGCAGTGTAGAGTGGATTGGTGCAAAGCACAATTGAGTGGCGTGTAGTGTTGCAAAGTAGAGTGCAGTGGCGTAGGTTAGAGTGGCGTAAAGTGCATTAGTGTAGGGTAGATTGTTTCAGAGTGAAGTGACGTGGAGTGGTGCAGGGTAGATTGTAGTGCATAGAGTGCAGTGATGTAGATTGGCGTTGAGTTCAGTGTCGTGCAGTGGTGTGTAGTAGATTGGCATATGGTGCAGAGGCGCAGAGTAGTGTAGAGTAGCATAGAGAGCAGTGGCATGGAGTACATTGGTGCAGAGTAGAATAGAATGGTGTAAAGTGCAGTGGTTTTGAGTAAAGCAGTGCAGAGTTTATTGGCGTAGAATGTAGTGGTGTAGGGTGCAGTAGTTAGAGTAGAGTGCAGTGGCATAGTGTAGAGTTCCTTAGAACAAAGAGGTGCGGCTCAGATTGCAGTGGCATAGGTGGGTGTAGAGTGCAGTGGCGTAGAGTAGCTTTTTTCAAACTAGAGTGAAATGGTATTGAGTGGAGCGATGCAGAATAATTCAGTAGCGTAGAGTGCAGTGGTGCAAAGTACAGTAGCGTGGCGTAGAATGGATTGGTGTACAGTACAATGGCGTAGAGTGGCATAGAGGGCAGTGGCGTAAGAGTGTGGTGGTGCAAAGGACAATAGAGTGGCATATAATGTTGCAAAGTAGAGTGCAGTGGCATAGGGTAGAGTGCCATAAAGTGCGGTAGTTTAGGGTAGATTATTTCAGAGTGAAGTGCCATAGAGTGCAGTGATGTAGAGTTCAGCGGCAGAGAGTACAGTGTAGTGATGTAAAGTAGATTGGCATAGAGTTCAGTGGCACAGAGTAGTGTAGAGTAGCATAGAAAGCAATGGCGTAGAGTACAGTGGTACAGAGTAGACTAGATTGGCATAGATAGAGTACAGTGGTTTTGAGTAGTGCAGACTGCATTGGCGTGGAGTGGAGTGGTGTAGGGTGTAGTGGTTAGAGTAGAGTACCTTGGCGTAGTGTAGAGTGTCGTAGAATAAAGTAGTGCAGCGTAGATTGCAGTAGCATAGGGTGGTATAGAGTAGATTGTTTCAGACTAGAGTGAAGTAGCGTTGAGTGGAGTGGTGCTGGGTAGAGTGCAGTGGCGTAGGGTAGGTTAACAAAGTGCAGTGGTGCAGAGTAGATTAGAGTGGCATAGTCGACTGGCATAGAGTGAACTAGTGGTAAGTCGAGTGGTACAGAATAGAGTGGATCGGCGTATAGTGTATTGGCATGGAGTGCAGGGTTGGAGAGAGGAGTGGCGTAGAGTAGAGTGGACTGGACTGGTGTAGAGTGCATTAACGAAGAGTGCAGTGATGCAAAGTGGCATGGAGTGCCTTGGCATTAGAGTGTTGTGGATTGGCATAGAGCAGAGTGACGTACAGTGCAGTGGAGTGGCATAAAGTGGAGTGTGCGTGGTGTAATAGCGCACTGCCATTTAAAGACAACACATCTTCAAATAAAATTACCATTACATTTGCACAGACATAGTTTTACTGATGGAGGCATGCAGCATATAAATCAGTTTATGTGGAAATGTCATCACCTAGTGTATTGATTTGTTTTGATTGTATTAAAATATTTGTTTCCACCACACTTCAGAATTGCCAAAGAATGTGTTTCATCTGTGCTTTCCTAATTCTGATATATTCTTAAATATCTACACAGTTCATATATATACATTTTGAATTTTGTTGTGTGCTAGAAAAAACATAACATCCTACAGCCTTCGCACACCCCCAGAAGTCAGCAGGATTGTCACATAAATCCTCTCGCTTTGAAGTCAGAGAAAGAAAGGTATCGAAGACGGAGCCTGACATTTGACCTCTGTCTTTGAATAAACAGCACATATGACAAGATAAGAGCAAGATTTAAAGGTCTGTTTACAGATCCCATCCACTGGTGGAAGGATACCGTAAGCAGGGTATGTATGATCTACGAGAGGGACAAACTCCAGCCGGACAGCGTAAAACAAAGCCAGCAAAAAGAAACCAAGCAAATGTGAGTTACAAACCACAAAGCCTGTCTGGTAGGCCTTGATCTAAAAAGGGCCTTATAACACAGCCAGCACTAGCCAAGTCATAGTGCCTTTTTAGGTCTCGCCTGACCCAGCGCATGCGCTGGTCTGGCGAGACATTTTGTGAGGGCTCCAAAAAAGGCTTCCAGGCCAGCCTAGAGCTACAGTGCAAGTGCGTGGGCACGCGCGCCGCCCTTGACCGAGCTTACTTTCACTTTCGCGGCCGCACGGCCTCTTTGATGTTTGATCGCGATCACTTTCGCGGGCGCACGGCCGCTTGGCATAGCCAATAGGTCTCGCTTTTGGGACCTTATAAGTATTTAGTTATGCAACTGTTGCATGGCTAAACACTTATAAGGTCCCAAAGGCGAGACCTATTGGCTATGCCAATGCTTGTTTATTGCTGACAGGAGGAAGGGAGGGATGAAAGGCAACGTTCAGGTCTCTGTTTGCTGTGTTTGAGTTTGTCTTTTTGCGGGTATTTCTCTCTCCATATGTGTACTATGTGCAGAATGGCTCTTATTCTGCAAGCATTCCCCCGTTTCCTTTTTTCTTGGAGCATTTTACGTTGTCCATCTGCGCACCTCCCATTTGCATTCAGTAAGGCTAGTTAGTTTATTCACAAGTTTTCCTTAAAAAAAAAAACAAAAGGAAATTAGAGAGTTTGATTTCGCAAAGACGATTATTTTCGTTTGCCTAGCACATATTTGGGTGCAAGTTCAATCTTGAAAAATGTTCATTACTCTATAAAATGATAGGAAAGATATTAGCTTGCAAAAATGTTTGGTATTAAAAACACTATGCTTTTCCTCTGGCACACATCGTATATACCAGTGTTGGCTTGGAGAGATATCTTTCCTGCTGGGCCACTTGCAGGGTGCGTATATTATGAGTCGACCTTGGAATATTTCTCATGCATTTTGACCTCTCACCCGGGAACAGATCTCAAATATATTTTTAAAGTAGTGGCAATTGGTTAAAATATCAACACTGGCAGTAATTTGGGCTGGGCCCGTACTGCTATTGGTGAAGGCCTTGAAAAACCTACTCTCCCACTTGCAATGGCGAGTCAGATTTTATCAGGTCGAGCTATTTTTAGCGCCTACTGGTCCGTTTTGGCGAGTGAACGAAATCTGGAAAGGAACAGGTCTTCTGTTCATTCCGAAAGTGAATGAGAAATAAAGAAGCCTTTGAATCTTGTTTTGATCTTAAGACACATTTGCTGTTTGTTCAAGGAAAGAGGTCAATCGTCAGTTTGTCTTTTTACTAATTGCTGCTTGGAAAATGGAGCTTATTTTTCTTTCTCTAACTACAGTTAGAGGTTTTTGTCAAGTGAGCTGTAGGTCTAACAATCCTTGTGAAACAAAAGGCTGTAAGATGTTCGTTATTTTTTTTTCTAACAAAACATTTAAATAGCTTGTATATGAAAAATACAAATATTTCAAAATATACCAGGAATTCCGCAATTGTTTTAATTTTTTTATTGAGAAGTGGGATTCGAACAAAGATTCCGATAGGAGTAAAACAAATGAGAATACTTTACTTGGTGATGGTCAAATAGCAAATATTTACAGAATCTCTATATCCTAACATTGCTTGTACACTACATAGTTTTATCAGTAAAAACGCATGTCATTGGGAAATTTGTGTCCAGTTCAATGTCAGTGTGCTACCACTTAATGAATTAGTTATGTATTAATTAAAAGTGATGGGTTTTAAACATGCCTGCCCTGCCGCCGCCTTGATGACGAGGCAAGTTGGGGCTCATGTGTTTCCTATATGTGGCTAGATTTGTATTATATATGTAACAAAAGTTTAGTCTATTAAATAAAACAATTTGTTTTGTACAGCAGACCTGCTGAACTTGCATAATTGAAGGTGCTCTCATATGTGAAAATGAAGAAAATGGCAGCTCATTGAATTAAATATTTGCCCAGGATCACATCATTTGAAACCAGTTTATGGGTCAAGAGCATTACAATTAGGTTGAATAGATTATGTAAGTCACTGGACCTGCAGGTCTAGTAACATTTTAATGATTTTTCGAAGCCTGTTGTGGTTATGGGAAGCTCTAGTACAGATTGGGATCATGATGGGTCTGTGTACTTGTAGTGACTGCAGGGATGTGGAATTCCTATAGCCCTTCGCCCACATATTTTTGGGGTCAAGGACAACAAGTTTTCATGTGTATTTTGTCCTTGGGACAAGTAGGCCCAACCCCCTGCAGCACAAACTCTTTGGCTGCCAGTTTGTGGTACCACAGTATGGTTCAGGGAAGGGCACTGTCTGCAGTTAAGGTAATATTTTTGTCCATATGTTTATGCTGTTCAAACTTGTATTTATGGTTCATTAATTGAAATTATTTATTTTTAGGATGTGCACTCTTAGTAAATATAAGCTCTTACTGCAAAGGGGGTCCAGTATAAAAATGTGTACACACGTTTTCAAAGTTTAGCAATATGAGGCTATGTATAATCCTTCCAGAATGCTCTCTGATTTGATGCAAATATTTGCAGGAGCTAAAAATCATGATTGATGATTCTTTGCTTTCAAAATAAAATGTTCTTCAAAAAACATGAAAGCAGGAAAAATAACATTTCGCTAAACTACTGTGAAATTTCAAGTACCATTTCTTTGAAGCATCATTTAGTAACGTGTTTATGCATGCTAGTATTTCCCAAAAATATTCATAATGGAAAATCGGTGTCACCAGTTTCAATAAGATAATGAGAAACAAAAATAAACAAGCATTGGCAGAGCCAGTGGTCTGGAAATGGTGGTCCGCTTTTTAATTTTGTCAATGTGTGAATCGTTTTGGCATGGTTTTTGTAAAACCTTATTGGTGTGGGAGCTGCCGGGCCCTCACCATCACAACAAACATTGGCAAAAGCAAAAAAAAATTTGGTCTTAACAAGCACACACTGTCACAGTAGTTACTGGCACTGAACAAAACTACTTTGTGTGCCGATATGGTCCTTGTGAAACAGCAGAATGCTGTCACTCACAGTGAAGTCAGCCGATACAGAAAGCGAGACAGAATTTTGATAAACGCAAAAGGTCATGGTCAACGCCAGACCAAAGTAGGGGCCAATTATTAAAGAAAGTCTCAAAAGCGCACCCATGGTATATGTCCTTGCATGTCCGTGCGGTTTTCGTAAATTCTCAAGAATTTACAGAAGTAGGACAAGAAATAGTACTCCTAGAAAATATTTGTGACCTGCATTTTAGCATGAGCAAATATGCATGAATAGATTTGCTCATGCGAAAATCTGAGTGTTTGCAAGTTCACTTTCCCTCCAACCACCTTTTCCCCCAACTCTGGAAGAAGATTTACGTCTGCCATTGTCAGTACATTTCCAACATTTCCCTGTATGGTAAAAGATTAGGGAAGATTTGTTGAAAACCCTTAAAACATGCAAGTTAGTAGGTTTGCACAGACTCAAAAGGGCATTCTAACCCTGGAACTATTGCTTACCACTACCTTCAGCCCCAGTATGTGGATCTGCGGAAACGTGGCAACATAAGGGATTGCAAGTATTCAAACACTACCACGGTATGAGAAATCCAGTTGGCCGCACACTGCTCGTCACACCAGCAAGTTGCCCCAAGGAATTCCGGTAGATGTAGTGGCGACGGCGAGTACGCCTATGCCACAGTGTTTGGAAAAAAGTATGTGTCGCATTAGCCATCCCTGGACACGTGTTTGTAGGTAAGTGTAAAGGGGTGCCGCGTGGACTGCCAATAACGTAAAAACAGGTAGAGTACCTCTCATGGCGCGCAGGTGCTGGTCCAGAGCTCGTCAGCCCAAATGGCTCAAGGGAGCCTTTATATAACAAATCCAGTTGGCCGCACACTGCTCGTCACACCAGCAAGTTGCCCCAAGGAATTCTGGTATGAGCCCTGGCATAATCGGAAATGCTATAGCAGAGCTCTTGTATAATGAGATTGCTGGCATAATGTGTCGTCTCACTACATGGCACCAAAGGGACAAGTGGATTTTGTTACAGGACAAGTAGATTTATGAAGCAACCTGCCCCATGGACAAGTAGATATTTTATTAAATTCCACACCCCTGTGACGGGGCTCTGGTGCTAATGGGTACTGGAAGTAGGGCTACTAATGGTGACTCTTGAGGCACTTGCACTGATGGTGACTGGAGGCACTGGTAGTGATGGTGAATGGAACGCACAGAGAGTGATGGTGACTGGGGCACGGATCTGATTGTGACTGGAGGCAGTACAGATGATGGTGACTGGAATCATTGGAATTTATGGTGACTGGAGGCAGTGCTACTGATGGTTACTGACTGGGAGGCACAGAGTGATGGTGACTGAGGGCTCTGGAACTGATTGTGAATGGTAAAGCGGTACTGATGTTGGGTGTGGACACTTGTAGTGATAGAGACTATGGAATAGTGGCATTTTAGCTGGGGGCACCAATGAGGATTATGGGGGAAGTGGTATAGAATGTGACTAGATGCACTGACCATGATGGTGACTGGGAGGAGGGGATACTGATAGCGATTGTAGGCATTGCTAGTGTGGATGACTATTGACATTGGCTGTGAGGTGACTCGAGGCTCCAATGATGGTGACGTGGCACGGCCGATGACTGGGGTAAATGATGATGGTGTTGGAGCACTATCACTGATGTTGATTGGTGTCCCTGATAGTGATAGTGAGTAGAGGTAGTGACACCGGTTGCAATAGTGTCTGGGGACCATTGTGCTGATGAGGACAGTGGTACTAATGGCGACTGAGGCAGGCATGTTAATGGCGACTGGAGGTAATGGTACTCATAGCGACGCTGGTTGTCATTGTGACTGGAGACACTGGCATTAATGGTAACGTGGACTGTGATACTGATGAAGACTGCGAGCCAAGGCACTGATGGTGACTGGGGCCATTGGTAATGGTGATAAGTGTGGGTATTCATATAATGATGACACCGGGACTGATTATGAATGGGTATTCTATTACAGCAGGTTGCTGAAGGTACTGGGTAACTGTCTACTAAAAGCTTTCGATCACATATATCAGTTAGTGACACACTTGCAGTACTGCTCAAAAAGAATACATGTTTGTCATCATCAAGCTTCGAGAGAACTCAGTCAGTTACAGCCAATTCCAATTTTCAAACAGATTATACATTTGCAGATTGACCAATTTCACACATTTGTATTTCTTTCGGACAGCAGACACCCTGGCTAGAAGGATTGTTCCTTGTTTAGCTGTCTGACTGTCCTTGGACTTCTCAGCTCTGGGGAGTCCCTCACATCCTCTTCAGCGGAGGAGTCTTAACTTTTTGAATTAACTGTCCTGGGACAATTTTCTTCTAAGAAAAAATAGGGGATCGGTTTTGTCAAATTAAAAAATTATGGGCACGTTGTTCCCATCAAATCCTGCCCACTTTAATCGCTGTTTTGAGGTAACATTAAGTGTATGCGGTAATTGTAGCTACAACCGAGATGGTGGTGGAATTAATTTCAGTATCATGAAACTGTAAAAAGATGGTATTGCTCTTAAGGGCCTCACATAAGAATATGTCATTGGAGTGTTTATCCTAAATATTGATTTCCTTACACCACATGAAGTGCGTTATCTCACTACGCTTAATGTTTGGAGCCATGCACGCATGTGCAGCCTCAGACATGCATATGTTGCTACGTCCTGATGGGCCGACTGAAGGCATGCATTTAGTAAACAACGGGGCATGAAATCCTTTTTTGACCCCGAATTTCAGGTTCCCCTGATTCACTTTAATTCGTCCTCTACTTGTGCTTTCCTTCAGGTCTGGCATAGCTTATCGTATATTTAGTTTGGTTAAATAAGAAGCAGTTTGTTGATTTGGCTTGCCAGTGGGGTTGCAACATGTTGGTCATTTTTGTCTGGATTGTTTTGAGGGGGACCTGTGCAGGTGGATGTGCTAGTCTAGAGCGGAGGGGGGGGGGGGGGTTTCAGTGCTAGAGTGAGAGCTGAAAGAATATATTGCAAATGTAATACTAGCCCCATATTGCACAGAGTAAGGAAACTGAGCTGGTGAGTCTAAGCTTCTCTCCTAAGGTTTTGAGGGTGGGGGAGCTTGAGCCTCTCCCTGCCACCCCTACTGCCACAACATAGAATTTTAATCCAATAATACAATTCACAGTTCAGTTTACCAATTCATGGTTTTTACTGGCAGGTTTCAAGAGAATCTCATGAAAAAGTTGTAGAAAACATGGTGGTCCACCTACTAAACAAGTTACCCAAACACTCTTCAGTATCTCACTTCCTTGAGAAGCTAAACTAGCTTCCAGTGCGCAAGCACATAATGTGTAAAACCTGACACTGACTCACCAAGCCCTCCACAACAAGGGTCTCTAATTTTTAAATGAGAAGATCAAGGAATGCAGACCAGGGATGTCGCTGCGCTCTAGTAACTCTGGCTTGTTAACAGTCCTCCAGTTTGAAAAGCAAAGAAGTGTGGGTTCTTCCTTCACAGTAATGGCAGCAGGCATGTGGAACCAGATGCGGGCCATCTAAGATTAATCAGCGAGGAAGCACTGAAAACGTTCCTCTGCAAACTCTAGGGTTGCAGGATGGTTTTTGGTTCTGCCACCCGCACCTATTTCTGATGCCTAGCGCCGGGACACTCCTTGAGTAGCCGAGCGCTATATAAAAAAACATTCATTCATTCAAATAGGCAAACACTTCAACGCCTGACAGAACCTCAGAGCAGTATCTCTCTGTAGCAGAAAGCCTTGTTTGCGCTTGCAAGAAAATTGTATGCCAGTCCCTTAGTCTTTCCAGGCCTGAGGGCAGCCCGCTTACCCCAGCCTTTATGGATTTTCCCTGTCCCCATATGGCAATTCCAACCCCTTAAGAGATTCAGAGAGGACTTTTGGCCAGAAATTGTAATTTCTGAGTGTTTGTTTGCACAGCCCTGCCCTTTTGTCTTCCCTAGGAGTTGGGTCTTTTAAAAGTGGTATGTATAGTTGTGTTTTCATGCATAATTTGTATTTTTTTTTTCTCCACCAGGCCTGTCCCAAAATGACTGTCCATCGCTTTTTCCAAAGTGCATCCAGTGCTGTGGACACAAGTCATGGGAGCATCCTTCGCGGTGCTGGTAGCAGTTCAAAAAATGTGCTGAGCTTGGAGAAGGAGCTGTGTTATAATGTTAACTGGACAGGTATGTGACCCGGATTCTGACTTAAACCACATCTGTTTAATTCCTCACGATGGGATATATCCTTCAACTGTCTTGACTCCACCTTGAATGGGAGGGTGAAATTAAAATGGTGTGTTCCCAATAGTGGGTCCCTTGTTTGTGTGGTTGAAGTAACCACCTTCAAATACAATCGAAACAGACGTACTTTATGGACAAACCTGCTGCAAAAGTGCAAAGTTCGAACACGTGGGGGCTTGTAGTTCATTTGGTCGGTTCAGATCACGACTTTGGTTGAACACGACAACCCTTTCTATCTTATTGTCAATTTTGGTATAATCCAATTTTAATATGCTCTGAAAGATTCACTTATTTTTAAAGTTAACATATTACTTTAGTATTATTTATGCAATCTTTGGCAATAAAAACATTTAAAAAAACGAATAAAAACAACCACCACGATCTCCCTTTTTCAAATTAATTAATCAAATACTGATTAGATTTTTTTCAGTTTTAGAACACAAATGAAAATCATTAAAATCCATCACATAGACTAACATTTCCTGCACTCTTCATATCCAGCTTTTTCTAACCTAATGTAATAAGTTTCTTCTTGTTTTGTGTAAAGCTTCACTGAATATTAACACATGCATCAGTGACTCAACTGGCCCCTGACACACACAGCATGTTAAATGAATTCCCAATTGCTTTTTCTCCGCTTTTTTTTGTTATCTTTTATTTTCATGTTTTTAAACAGTAGCGAAGTACTGCTTATCATGCCATAATTATACCACTCTAGTACCCCTTCAGTAATGTGCAATATGCTTTAGTATTTCCTGAATAGTTTTACTCCCTGTTCTCTGAGGTGCAGCTGGTTTTGAGGCTCCCTTATGCAGTTGAATTACATAAAAAAAGAATCGATATTGTGAGGAACATAACAATAACTGCCTCCCACTAATGCACTGCTCATTAATTTGCACATGATGATATCACTGATTACCTCACATGTGACTATTGATCACACCACTGTTTGGGGCAGTGGGGACAAGCATAACGACAGAAGAGTACGGTGTGAAGTATGGGAATGGGTGCTGAATGCAGGGCTTTGCCAGTGGTCAAGCCATCATCCAGATCACGGTGGGAGGGTGGTGACTGTGGGGTTTAACATCTTGCCTTATGGCCCAATGGAAGACACAGTCTATAAGGTATTGTCAGCATGCCCCTGGTTAGTGCTAAGGGTATGCCCAGACGTGGGTCCCTTGCTCACTTTGCCACTGGATTTAAGCTAGCCTGGCTGATGAGGGCTGTTAGCCCGAAACCGGTCCCAGGGTGCTTGTTTCCGGTCCAGGGTAGACATGGCTTGGCAGTTCGGGCTGGACTGTTCCCATGAGGCACAGGGTCAAGACTGCTTTGCATTTAGCTTTGTCTGAACTGGGGCGGTGTAGTGAGCTAAAGAACGATGATGGATTATATCCCAATCTGTGACTCGTGGTGAGTGTCTGAAAAGGTTCAGCACTCGGGGGCGCTAAAGGGCGCCAAGCAAGATGGCCGCACTCTTGTGAGGCTCTTGCAGCTCGAGCTCCCATCCGCCCAATATCCGCTTCATCCCACATGCGATCTGCTTCTTAATCATTGCGGCCTGCTGCTCATGCCCCATGGAGCCTGATGTGCTGCTTGAAGACGGCTGGCTCACTCTGAAAACGACAAAATCCGACAGCGCCGTGGTCCCGGCGGCGGGGAAAAGATGGCGGGCTAGCCTCTTTGCGGCCGGCGTGGGGCCTGGTCGGGCCTGCAGACACCACTGCTGAAGACTGCGCTGCCCCCGAGACCTGACACTGTCGCCGCTGGCCTGTCCGGTCTGCCTTCGCTGCTGGTGAGAAGCAGGGCTTGGCGACATCTGGCCAGGAGGAGGCAGCGGCCGACGCGGCTGGGGCTGCCGGGGGCCCGCGGCTGCACCTGGACGGCCCTGGGGCGGGGGCGAGTGCTGAGAGAGCTACCGGGCCTTGGCGCGGCCTACGGAATGCCTGGGGGCTGAGGCTGCTCCCGCGCGCTGCTGCGGGAAGTGCCGGGTGCCTGGACAGAGCCGCCAGAGAAGGCAGACAACTACAGGTAGGAGACGGCCTTCAAATACGCTCCGGCCGGGGTGGCGGGCAATTAGTGCCCCCCCCCAGCAATACTTGGTGAATAGACTGCACACTGCTCAGCGCCGGACCGGGGTGGGGGGGACTCGCGGCAGACTGCGGTGCTGACCTAGCACAGGGCCTTGCATTGGATCGGCTGGCCTACCCACCTCCCACACACTCTGGCCTAAGCAACCCAGGCCCAGTAATCTGGAGGGACCACACATCATCACACTTCACCGTAAGCTGCTAGATTGGACCCTCCTTCAGGATAGAGGCAGATGCAACAACCGGCAGGGGACACTGGGGACTGCGCCGGCCCTGACTACCCACCCCCCCCGCACCTGTGGACATAATTGCCGAGGCCCCACAGGCCTCCCTGGATAAGATGCTAGAGGCAAAGAACACACGCTGCTGGCAACAGGCCGTAAGAGCGAAACACTGCGCCATACAACCCCTGCACCCACTCGGGGAATCATCAACACCGAGACAGACCACCCCCAGGAGGAACCCCACACGTGTTGTACGTACCGGCCAGCGGGCATAGCTCCCTCACAAGTAGCTGCTGCACTTGCCGTTCTCCTGCACTCCCATTACCTGGTGGCGCTACCAAAACAGAGGAGGCTCTGCAGATCCGTCGGGGCCCCCTGCACGCTCGGAGCACCTCACTGCTGCAACTTGGATAGTGGACGTCCTGGGCTGGGAGGCAAACCTCGGGGGTGCTGCCGCTGCCTTCTCACATTGCAAAATAAGCCCCGAGACCCCGAAAACTCCAGCATGGACTCTGAGGACGCGGCCCACCGCTTGCCTGCCTTGACCGCCCCCCCCCAAAGCACCGCCGCCAACGCATCACACCCAACCGAGTGCTTTACCACCCTCTTCCATCACCTGGCGGCCATGGGGAAACCGGACGGGCGGCAGCCCAAACTTACCTTCGATGCTCGCAAATCCACTCGCTCCCAGATGGAGCTAGGAGATGAACAACAAGGAACCTCCTCCACCTCCACTGCAGATCTCCAGGAAATACTATTAGTGATGCAGTCGAGTCTAACCTCCACAGAATCTAAAATGGACTCCATGAATGCCCGACTGGATGGCCTGACGCATAGGGTGGAGAAGCATGATGATTGTATCGTGGAGGCAGAGCGCCGCATCTCAGATCTGGAAGACACAACCAGTGCCACCACGACTCTTACTCTTGAAATGGAAAAGGTCCTCAAGATACTAGCTGCTAAGAACGAAGATTTGGAATCCTGTTCGAGTCGGAACAACCTGGGAATTCTTGGCGTGCCGGAGTCCACAGCCACAGGGAAGATGGAGGAGTATGTAGAGCGGCTATTACTCACACTCTTCAAGAAAGAGGCCTTCTCGCAAGTCCTGGTGGTTGAGAGGGCACACCGATTGTTGGGGAGCCAGCCGGCTCCGGGGGCCCCCCCTAGGCCCATAATAGCCAAATTACTAAACTATCGAGACCGTGACACTGCACTCCGACTCTCTAGGGAAAAAGGTCAACTGAGACATGAGGGAATGGAGATTTTGATATACCCTGACTTCACCATGGCCGCCCAGGACCAACATCACAAATTCCTGCAGGTAAAGAAAAAATTGAAACAGATGAATATCCCGTATGCCATGCAATTCGCGGCCCGCCTCAAGGCTACACATTCAGGGAAGCACCATTTCTTCACCAACCCGCAGCACGTCCAGGACTTACTCAAATCTCTGCCCAGGACATCTGCGAAGGGGGTAGTCCCCTGCCACCCACCCCGAAGACGGGGAAGGCACGTCAGACGTGGAGTAATACACGAAAAGGTGCAGCTCAAACCAAGAGATGCGATATATTTGACTCCGACGGTTGCGCATGCAGTGCCTCAGACACTAGGAGACCAATGCTTGCTACTGGCCCCCCTGCCCTTATCGAGCGGGCTACACTAGAGCAGACAACCCACTATTGAGCTACAGACAATGATAGCGCAACATGCTGGAGGAACTGCTTTGGACTGGGAAGGGAAGGGCCTGCTGCCCGGTGTAGCTGAGAATCACCTGCTGGAGAGTCTGCCGGCACCTCAACACGCATGGTATGGGCTGGTGGGGCAGGAGAACTCCTTCTAGCTGCTCACTGAACAGTCCACATACGACTTATGTAAATGCGCTCGATATAGTCTGAGAATGGACTGCACCGCAGCAATCGCAAATACACATTGAAGAGTTCCTCTTTATGTAACCTGGAGATGAAAATACAAGCTACCGCCTGAGCACCCTCGCCTGAGCGAGGAGAGACTGGTCGCCTTCTAGACGCCACCCACCAGGCAAACCCTCAGAACTGATGCATCCCGATTTAAGTATATTTGCTGCACTCTATATCACCGCAATCATTAATTTGCTCCATGGAGTCCCGACCTAAAACCCTCCAATATAACTTTTTGACGTGGAAAGTCCGTGGGCTGGGGAATCCCCGTAAGCGTCGCGACATATTGGCATATCTAGCCCGTCACCATATACATTGCGCTATGCTCCAGGAAACCCACCTTGCCCCACCCCGTCCCCCACCTTTGCTACCCGATGGGCACATACCAGATGCTTTTCCTCCTACTCTTCATACGCACGGGGAACCCTCATCCTGGTGCACTGCACGCCTCCTTACACCCCCATCGGATCTTACAGGGACCCACAAGGCCACTACAGCATCATGTGGGGGAGGCTCTCCGCACAGACCGTCACATTGGTGTCCTGTTACGGGCCCAACACTAATGATCCAGAATTTTTCCGGATATTGTGGGGAAAGATACAAGACATAGGATCCACTGATATGGTATGGGGGGGGATTTCAATATTACCGCTGACCCAGGATTAGACCGATCGCACCCACAGTCTTATCACTACACCAACGCGCAACACACCCGGAAAGTTAGGAGGTATCTCCACCCACAGAAGCGAGAAGGAACCTGCTGCTCCGTGCACTCCTCCTGGTCGCGCATAGATATCTGGCTTACTGACAGGGGACTGGCCACTTGGGCGACACACGCATCACACCTCCCCCGTACATATTCGGACCACTCCCCGGTGCTTCTCACTCTGACACCGCCACACGAAGACCCTCCCTTTCTCTCCTGGCGACTCAACCCCCAAACGCTGTTAGACCCCGTTTTCAAAGATGAGCTAGAGCAAGAAATTTCGGATTTCTTTCTTTGTTATAACGGCTCAACTCCGCAATACTCCACGATATGGGAGGCTTTCAAAGTCACCATACGGGGTGTCTGCATGGCTAAGAGCGGTGGTGTCTTAAGAGATATCCGTAACACACTCCGGAAACTAGAACTAGACATCAAGCAAACTGAAATATCCATACAGTCCGCGCCCTCCCCTGCGCTGCAAACACAGCTGTGCGCCCTGCTCACCGACTATCAGGAAACGGTGGAACGAGAATGTAAATTTAGAGGGAAATATCACCAGTCCCGCCGCTACGGAGAGGGAGAACGACCGGTAAAGGCACTGGCCTCCTCCGTCTGACCCCCCCTCCCCCCGCTTTGCCAACACAGTCCTCGAAATCGAGGATGAGGCCGGCTTAACAAACAGAAATACCTTAGACGTCCTAGATGCGTTTAAGAGATTCTATAAAAAACTGTATTCAACCCAGCGCCAAGCCCCAGTTGATTTTACACCCTCCTTTGATGACACAGCGATCGCTTGGCTGGGGAATGGCCAAAGAGAGTTTATTTTACAGCATCACAAGGATGAAGAGATCGTCTCTGCTATTATGCAGTTACAATCGGGCAAGGCCCCATGCCCAGATCGCCTTCCATCCGAGTTCTATAAATTATTTCGCCACCTTTTAATCCCGGTCTTGCGGCATGTGTTCAAAGAGGCCCGGGAGTCAGGCATTTTACCCCATACAATGCGCGAAGCGCTCATTATCTCCCTTCCTAAACCCGGAAAACCACCCACCCAAGTGGACTCGTACAGGCCTCTATCCCTCATAAATGTAGATGCTAAAATCATGGCTGAGTTAATTGCAAATCGAATTAGCCCTCTTATGCCAGAGCTGGTCCTTCCAGACCAGTCTGGATTTGTCCCAACTAGGAGTACGTCCCATAATCTACATACACTTTTTGCGCTCTTGCACGATCTTGACCCCGAGGAGGACGCGGCCGCTATCTTCCTCGACGCCACTAAGGCGTTTGATTCCCTGGAGTGTGATTATTTATCATTTGTACTCACGCTCATGGTCTTCCCTCTCCCATTTTTAGCCTGGATACGATTAATGTACACTGGCCTTCGGGCTATGGTGATGGTCAATGGCAGGCGCTCCTCCACTTTTCCACTGGCCAGAGGCACAAGGCAGGGGTGCCCACTGTCCCCCTTCCTCTTTGCCCTGGCCATTGAGCCACTTGCCGCTAAGATTCGGCAACATTTCCGCGACCACGCTATCATCTACTCCAGCAGACAAATACTAATTTTTTTATATGCGGATGACCTCACCCTCTATCTACGACAACTGAATATCAGCCTGAAACCTATCCTCCGACTGTTTATACTCTTTGTCCAGCTCTCAGGAGTTAACATAAACTGGAACAAGTCCTTGATATATCCACTTACTGACGCCACTCCCAAATTCACGCCTGACTATCCCCTAAAATGGTGTGATGACACGCTCACTTATCTTGGAATAACTGTATCCCGCAACCGTGAGGAACTGATGAGGGCCAATTACGGTCGAGCATTGGACTCAATAACTGAGAAAATAACGAGATGGATTGCCCTGCCCCTGTCCATGGCTGGAAGGGCCTCCCTGATTAAAATGGTCATATTGCCCAAACTTCTATACCTCTTTGTAAACATCCCCTACGCCCCTAGCCGTCACTTCTTCTACTCCCTTAAAACACAGCTCATAAGACTTACCTGGGGAGGGAAACAGGCCAGATTACGATGGGACACCCTTACGCGCCCCTTTTGTGCAGGAGAATTTGGCATACCGGATATGGAAATATACTTTAGCTGTGCACAAGCCCACTTTGCCGCTTATTGGATGAAACCCCCCCTTTACATGCCCCACCTTGCAATAGAAGATGGCTATATGACCCCCATCCCCTGCACCGCCTATCTCAGTACCCCTGCTGTCCCGTGCCGCCCTGCGACTACTACCGTTCATTGCATCACCAGCGCCTGGCACGACTTAACCACGGCCACACAACGCCCATTGATGTACTCTCCGCTCTTACCCCTCCCCGGGAGAGCTGATGTCCCGGTCACGCAAGAGGGAGGATGCCGTCGGCTCCTTCGCAAATTGTCCATACACACGTTGGGGCAACTCTACACAGGTGGCACATTCCGCACCAGCGAAGATTTCTTTGGCGACACTAATCCTACCCCCCTGGAGCGATTCTACTATATTAGACTTCGTCAGGATGTGAAAGCCATCACATCTGAATTCCCGCTAGAGCCCCCCATTATGTTCTCGCTGCACGCACTTTTACAGCAAGCGGCCCCTACACATGTGCTTTCGCTACTGTACCGCACGGTCCAATCCCACAGGGAGTACGACTCCCCCCGGCCCGTGGTCGTGGGAGAAGAAATTGGGTCACCCCCTTACCGACGAACAGTGGACAGGGCAAGGCGAGCCAGACATGGCCCAGGGCTAGTAATAATTTAAACTATGAGTGGTGACAGACATGTGCTGTGGGCAGACGGGGGCGATATCTGCCAGCAGTAGATTTAGAATCATACATTATAAATGTGTACACCGCCTCTACTACACTCCAGTGCGGCTACTCCGCCTGCGGATTCACGACAATGATAGATGCGGCCGCTGCGGAGGGGAGGGAGCGGACTTTAAACATGTGGTCTGGGACTGCCCAGCTATCCACCACTTCTGGTCGGAGACTTTGAACGCACTAGTCTCTATGACGGGATTACACATACCAAGAGATCCCCTGACGGCTCTGTTGGGCTACACTGCGCCCATTGCTGCTAAAGTGAGACACTACACTTCTCTTGCGCTTCTCCTAGCGACGAATAGCCTGTCGATGGGGTAGAGGGAGGGCGCCAAAATTCAAGGATTGGCTTCGGAACCTTACTTACTGCCAAGACCAACTACATACCTACGCCGAGCTTCATCCCCTTTCCTCCCACCCAAGAGATACCTGGAGGCCCCTACAGACTTAATCTGCTGGAACGCACCACTGGAGCAACCTCATCCTAACTTGACACATACCTTGCCACAACGAAACCCCCTTCCACGCCCACACATACCAGCTACTGGACACCACGGGACACCAGGAGACACCACTCTCCATACTACAGGAGCAGGATGCATCTTCACCTCAGCTATGTACTTACTGCGTGCTTTGTGCTGATGGATGCGCCGACCTCCCCCCCCCCCCCCCCTTCTTCCCCCCCCCCTTTTTTTTTTCTTCTGCCACGGGCCTTATTCGAAACTATGTGACAACATGTATTTGATTACCCCTCAAATGCATTACCCCACCTACGCGGCCAGCCCGATGTGGTTGTAGGCGGCTAACTGTGTTTTTTCCCACCTGTACAGTATATTCTTTCCTTATTGCTGAACCACATCGCCGGCCTGAATAAGGGTGTAGGCAGCGAGCTATGTTTTTGTACCTCTTTCTCTACCTTAAATAAAGTATTTTTTTCAAAATAAATAAAGTTTCAGCACTCTTTCCATAATCTCCTTGTGTTTGCTGAGTGATAAGCACAGACCTTCACCCAGAGCCTTCTCAGTTTGACCAAAGGCTGTGCCCATTAGGCTCTTGAGCGAGTGCTCCTAAGATTATGGCCTGACCTGAGGCTGAGACATTCACCCAGTGACCACTGGGCATAGCTGAAGGCCATGTTCAGTGTTCTTACGAGTATGGGGATGAATGCTGGGCCTAAAATGCAGGGCCTAAAATGCAGGACAAGGCCGGCGGCTAGGAGCTATTTTCATAACCTGCTTGGACCCTTCTCCCTCCTGTTGCAGACCATTCCTTTTCCCCAGAGCCTGCGCAGTTCATCCAAATTTTGAGCTTCGCTGTGCTATAATGGATTCAGTGTATCATTGATGGTGTCGGTAGTTATGTGGTATGAATGAGGTCAGTTATGTAATCATCTGTGATAAAATATTCTGAACGATAAAAAGAGGAGGTGGGTTATGGTATAATAGCCCACAATGATTGGGAGCTCAATCAATCAATCAATGCATTTGTATAGCGCACTACTCACCCAGAGGGTCTCAAGGCGCTAGGGGAGGGGGGGTCCGCTACTGCTCGAACAGCCAGGTCTTGAGTTGTTTCCTGAAGGCGAGGTGGTCCTGGGTCTGGCGGAGGTGGGTCGGGAGGGAGTTCCATGTCTTGGCGGCGAGGTAGGAGAAGGACCTTCCTCCTGTGGTGGCTCTTCGGATGCGGGGGATGGTGGCGAGGGCGTGGCCGGTCGATCGAAGCTGGCGTTTGGGAGCGTAGAAGTTGAGGCGGTTGTTGAGGTATCCTGGGCCTTGGTTGTGTAGGGCTTTGTGTGCGTGGGTGAGGAGACGGAAGGTGATTCTCTTGTTGACCGGGAGCCAGTGCAGGTATCTCAGGTGTCCGGAGATGTGGCTGCGACGGGGGATGTCGAGGGTGAGTCGTGCTGAGGCGTTCTGGATCCGCTGGAGTCTCTTCTGGAGTTTGGCGGTGGTTCCGGCGTAGAGGGAGTTGCCGTAGTCCAGCCGGCTGGTGACGAGGGCCTGGGTAACCGTCTTCCTGGTCTCGGTGGGGATCCACCGGAAGATCTTACGTAGCATGCGCAGGGTGTTGAAGCACGACGAGGAGACGGCGTTGACTTGCCTGGTCATGGAGAGGGAGGAGTCCAGGATGAAGCCCAGGTTGCGTGCGTGGTCTGTTGGTTGGGGGGGCCACCAGGAGTCGTCCCAGGCGGAGGGTGAGGATCCCAGTATGAGGACTTCCGTCTTGTCCGAGTTCAGTTTCAGGCGACTGTTCTTCATCCATTCGGCTACCTCTTTCATCCCTTCGTGAAGGTTGGCTCTGGCGGTGGCGGGGTCGTTGGTGAAGGAGAGGATCAGCTGGGTGTCATCGGCGTAGGAGATGATGTTGAGGTTGTGCTGGCGTGCGATGTCTGCGAGGGTGCTCATGTAGACGTTGAAGAGGGTTGGACTGAGCGAGGACCCTTGAGGAACGCCGCAGATGACTTCGGTGGCATCAGATCTGAACGGGGGGAGGCGGACTCTCTGTGTCCTTCCGGCGAGGAAGGAGATGATCCATTCCAGTGCCTTCTCCTGGATTCTGACGTTGTTGAGTCGCTGCACTAGAGTACGGTGGCAGACATTGTCGAAGGCCGCGGAGAGGTCTAGGAGGATGAGGGCCGCTGTTTCTCCGTTGTCAAGCAGTGCTCGGATGTCATCGGTGGCTGCGATCAGGGCGGTCTTGGTGCTGTGGTTGGCTCGGAAGCCAGACTGCGAGAGGTCGAGGGATCCGTTCGTCTCGAGGAAGGCGGCCAGCTGCTTGCTGACGGTCTTCTCGATGACTCTTGCAGGGAACGGGAGCAGCGAGATGGGGCGGTAGTTCTTGAGGTCGGTGGGGTCGGCTGATGGCTTCTTTAGTAGAGCGCTGAGTTCGGCGTGCTTCCAGCTCTCCGGGAAGGTGGCAGTGTCGAAGGAGGTGTTGATGATGTCCCGCAGGTGGGGTGCGATGACAACGCCGGCCTTGTTGAAGACGTGGTGAGGGCAGGGGTCGGTCGGAGATCCGGAGTGGATGGAGTTCATCGTGCGGACGGTATCTTCGGTGCTGATCGGGGTCCAGGCGCGGAGGGTGGTGGTGGGGGGCGGTGGTTCGGTCGTGGCGTGCGTCGGTTGAGTGCTGAAGCTGTTGTGTATGTTCGCGATCTTGTTGTGGAAGTAGGAGGCGAGGGAGTTGCAGAGGTCTTGCGAAGGGGTGATGTCGTTGTTTCCGGCGTTGGGGTTGGAGAGCTCTTTGACGATGTTGAAGAGTTCCTTGCTGTTGTGTGCGTTGTTGTCCAGTCGTTCCTTGAATGCGGTTTTCTTGGTTACGTGGATGAGTTGGTGGTGTTTTCGGGTGGCGAGCTTGAGGGCAGTCATGTTGTCAGGTGTTGGGGTCTCTGCGCCAGGTTCTCTCGAGGGCTCGGCAGTTCTTCTTGGAGCTCTTGAGTTCGTCGGTGAACCATGGGGCTTTCTTGCTGCCGGGTCTGCTAGGCGGGGTCCTTAGGGGGGCGAGGTCGTCTGCGCAGTCGCTGATCCATTTCGTGAGGTTGGTGGCCGCTTGGCTGGGGTCCGTTGCGCTGGTGGGTGGGTTCTTGCTCAGGGAAGTCGCGAGCTGGTCGGCTGTGATCTTGTTCCAGCTTCTGCGTGCAACCTGTTGCTGTTGGTGGTGGATCATGGTCCTTCTGAAGCTGAAGTGGACGCAGCTGTGGTCCGTCCAGTGGAGTCCGGTGGCGTGGCTGAAGGCGATGTCCTTGCTGGATGAGAAGACTGGGTCGAGTGTGTGTCTGGCGTAGTGGGTGGGGGTGGTCACCAGCTGCTTGAGTCCGAGGTTTGCGAGGTTGTCCAGCAGGGTGGTGGTGTTGTGGTCGTTGTTGTTCTCCAGGTGGAAGTTGAGGTCCCCGAGGAGGATGTAGTCAGCGGAGGGGAGGGCGTGCGGGCTGATGAAGTCGGCGATGTCTTCGCTGAATTGTGTGCGTGGTCCCGGGGGTCTGTAGATGAGGGTGCCTCTGAGGGTGGTCTTGGGGTTGATGTGGACCTGGAAGTGCAGGTGCTCGGCGGGTGCGAGGGTGTCGTCGGTGTTGGTCGTGATGCGGATGGTGTTCCTGTGGATGATGGCGATGCCTCCTCTGGTCTGGTTGATGCGGTCCCTTCGGATGATCTTGTAGCCGTCTGGGATGGCGATGGCGATGTCGGGCGCTGAGGAGGCGTTCATCCAGGTTTCCGTGAGGAAGGCGACGTCTGGTGAAGTGGTGTCGAGCAGGTTCCAGAGCTCGATGGCGTGTCTGTGGACGGAGCGGGTGTTGAGCAGGATGCACTTTAGGTTGCTGCTGCTGTTGCTCGTCTTGGTCTTGGTCGGTGCAGGAGTAGTGCAGGTCCGGATGCAGGTGAACTTGCAGGAGTGGCAGCAGAAGGGTCCGTGGGTGCGTCTCGGGGTGGCTCGGTAGCATCCCGGGAGTCGGCCGGCATTGAGTGCGTAGAGTTCGGTGGCGTCGTAGGTCCGGCGGGAGGGCTGGAGTCTGCGGGGGCCAGGGGTCCTGGCACTGGGCGTGGTCCAGGCGCGGACGGGCGCAGACGGGCTTACCTTTGGCGCACCTTCGGCGCGCATCGGGCGCGCCCGCTGCGCATCAACGCTGCGCGTCTGCACGGTCGCCATATATGGCGAAGTGTGAGGGAGGGAGGAGCTGGGAGGCGGGGAGCGGGGAGGGTACACAAAGGAAAGGGGCGTGGCCCCTGGCACGGCGGCGGGAAGCGGGGAGCGGGGCGGGGGGCACAGGGGAAAACACGGGGAGGAAAAGTGAATTAAATCGCAGGCTCAGGGGGAGAAAACACGAACAACAGTGGACAATGCAGTGACAGAGAAATGCAAACACAGTTGAAAAATTGGCGCGGCAGCACACAGGCGGGGAGAGCGATCCCGCTGGGGCAGCGGGGGCGGGGAAGAGGCGGCAGGCTCAGCGAGGCTGAGAGAGGCAGCGGGCAGGGGGCACACGCAGCAGCTGGTGGCCGTGCGGTGCGGGGGTGTCCTGGGAACAGCTCAAAGGATATTAAGAAAATCATTTTTGAGGGTGGCTCTCTAATGGACAGATTTACTTCAGTGTTAGGATGAAGAGTGAATAAGGACGAGAATGGGTCTTTGTTGCGGTTCGTGTAAAATGGTTTAGTAGCTTTTCAGAGATTACTTTTAGAAAAAATGCAATCCAGAAATGAGTTACTCTTTTGTTAGTATATGTACCACTGTCTTCGTGAACCGGGTTGCAAGCTTTGTTTCAGCGAAACATTTTTACATTTTCATTTTGAGGTTTTTTTTGTTTTTTTTTCTTCCTTAGCTTCTTTGAATTATAGGAAAGGTTCCATTGAGCATGTGCATGTTTTCTATATATCAGCAATGATTGTGAATACTGTCATGTTTACTGTAAATAAATATTGCTCTTTGCCTAAAAGTGGATGAAAGTTCCTATGCTGCCTTATTCATGAGTGAGCATTCTTTGGGCCTGTCCACCTGGACAAATCTCTCTCCACATTGTTTGATAGGCCAGAACGATATTATAAACAGAAAAGGCAGTACACTCACCATGCCTTTGGCCTGGCTGTAGGAGAGAATAGGGGGAGGGTGTTAAGATCTACCCTGTTCTTCCATTGGGCTGGAGTGTGAATGATAATATTCCCTTGCCATGCTTGTGGACTTTAGTGATCCACCCCCAATGTTTCAGTACCACGGCCTTGCCTAAGGGCTGCAAAGAGATATAGTTAGTTAGTAAGTAAACGACTTGTAGAGCGTGCAAATGCCTGAATGCTTCTTGGCACTTGTGACAGAGAAGCAAGTCAAATAGCAGACCCAATGTGAGGGAGAGTGCAAAGAGCCAAGATTTTAGCTTTTTCCTGAATAGTAGTAGGTCTGATTGAGCTCCATTTTCAAGGGCAGATATGTAGTATTGGTGGTATGCTACTACACCCCTCCCCACCCTCACCCCGCTTCATCCTCCTCTTGTCCAAAGACGGGAGAGGGTATACCCACAGCATGGCCAAGGGCCAGTGGGTTTGTTAAACCACCCCTTCCCCATGGACTGAGGTTTGTGTCTCCTCAAGGTGGCTTGTTTAGCCCCCTTCCACCCCCACCTTATCCAAGGTCCAGGAACGCATACCGGGGCAGCTAACAGCCACCCTGTTATTTGCCAAAAAGATACTCCGGTAACTACGTTTTTCTGGTCCTCCTTTACAAGAGCGTGTGCCATGTCATGATATCACCATGGTGTTTACCATGTCTCGCAGCCTGCAATGGCAGTCTGCAAGCAATCTGTATGCGGTCCCTCAGGGTGGCATAAGATATGCTGCAGCCCTTAGGGATCCTCTGTGGTACCTCTACCCTAAATACCAGGGGTACCATTTACTAGGGACTTACAGGGGTGCCACAGTGTATGTCAATTGTATCACAATTGTGTCTTTTACCTTATTTTAGGGTAAGAGTTTTTGCACTGGGGCCTGGTTAGCAGGCTTCCAGTGCACTTCCAGCCACAAACGTAAGTATTGGTGAACAAAAAGTAGTGGTGACCATGATAACAAGCATTTCCAATGCATCGGTCTCGCCTTTGGGACCTTATATGTATTTAGCAATGCAGCATATTAGCCTGGGTGCTGGAACATTTACTATTCTTTAATATGGAGGGAAAGTAAGCACGAAACTGCGTGACACGCCTGGTATGGGAACATATGGAGAGAAATAAGCTCTGTGAATGTGTGTGTAAGTCTAAACTGAGAGAATGGAGAGACAAAGAAGGAAGGAGAAAGAAGGGTGCATGTTTGTGTGTGAGTGAGAAAGTGTGTGACAGAGAAAGCAATTACGAAAGAGAAATAGAGAGAGTGTGAGAGTGTGTGACAGAGAGAGAAAGCAATAGCGAAAGAGAAATAGAGATAGTTAGTTTGTATGTGTGTTTGTGGAGAGAGCGAGAGAAGGGGGCAGAGGCTATGCAACACATAGGAAGAGACAGACAAGATCCGAAGTCGGACAGCTATGACGGCTCTTCCTTGTCTCTGCCCACCCAAGGAGAGGTAACCCTCGGCACGGACAGACAGCTGCTGCGGTCATGAGCCCACTGCAGTCCTGCTCGGGACACCCAGGAAAGCACCGTTACAGCAATGAACAGTCTGGTTTGTCTCTTTGCCAACTACAAGCACCGATGGCCTCCGATGTAATACACACATGACCCCAGCATCACGACAATGTTTATGCATTTTATTTCACCCATCTAAGATGGTAAAAAAAAGTATGCAAAAGCAGATTATCAAGCAGGCCAGTAGCAAGCGAAGAAAGAGTAAGTGTGTCTGAAAGCAAAGAATGTGGGCGGGGAGGTGAAATAGCTGCCAATGAGCAGCGACGAACGAGAACAGGCAGATGACTGGCATAATTTTATGTACACCAAAAAACGCCGAGTGCACGGGAAAAGATGACGGTAAGCAACAGATGAGCTGAGGTGGGACAGCAATATGGAGTACAAACGGGGAGTAACAGAAACTGAAGGGCAAAGACAATACAAGCTATGTTAAGGCAGGTTTTTAAAAGCGATCCTTTGAAAATAAAACATCAAAACAAAAATTAAACGTTGAGATCGGCAATTGTCTAGACACTCTGCTCTGACTTGTGTTGCCTGGCTGAGCTGCTAAGGCACGGTCCGCTTTAAGGCACAGTCGGCTTTCACTTTCGTCCTTCGCGAAAGCTTTCCTGTCTTTATGGGACCATGTGTTTGAAACACATGGCTCCATAAAGATAAGAAAGCTTTTACCACAAACGTAAACCAAGCGTGCCAGTCCAACTGGGACGGCTCTAAAAGAGAAAACTGTACGTCACTGGAAGCTCTTTTCCAATGGCTGGCCACCGTTTAGTATAAACGGGGACACCAGCCAATGGAAAAGAGGGGCGGGGCTTAAACCCCGCTAGTGAAATCTACCCTAACTCAATAAATCTCGCCAGCGAGACTGCGCATGTCTGCGCAGCCTACGCCAGACGAGACCTACAAAGGGGCCCTTTTCTACATATTGTAATCACTGTGTTGTGCCCCTTCGGATTTCCCTGTGGTCTCAAGTTTATTCTTGTTTATCAAATGAAGAAGAGCACCCCATATGAGAAATAACTGAATGAATATTGAACGAGTGCAGAGCCACTCAAGGACCTATTCTTTCCATTTGACCTGCTATCTTTCTCTTCTATGGTAGCAAAATAATCCTGAATAGTCCATTTTTAAATGTGTTGGAATCACCCTCTTTGCATGCAGTTTGTGATTGGATTGTACATCCATTGGGGCATCTGAGGTAGCATCTACCAAGGAAGTTTTGTAGGTAATTTTTTGATTACGAGCTCTTTTGCTAAACTATCCATTCTGGTACACTGGAAAATGCAATCTTTGTATCAATTTGAGACTACTCGAGGATAGTACCAGAAGCCGCTTCTGTAACAGAACTCTAGTGATTAAAAAGAATTTTAGACCTTGTATTGAATCTTGAAGTTCATTGTTAAGTCCAATACATAGTAGATTGTTGGAGTTATTGAGTTTCAGTCAACCAGGAAAACCAAAGTTGCCCATAAGCCACTGCTGCAAAAGATCCCACAATATTATTTCAAGGAGGGATAAAGGGAATCGGTACATACCCCTTGAATGACTTTCCTATGTGACCTCTGTAGCAATTGCTGAAACAGGAGAATGAAGGCAGAAGAAGTTACTTCTATCGCGATCTCTACCTGTCTCGATCTCAGGCCATGGCAAGCGGCAGCTCCATGCCACATGGGATCACCGCCGCCTGTTGTTCACCTCTCGCCTTCCCTCCAACTGTGTGGTTGGTGGTTAGGCGTCTGGCCATGCGTAGGTGATTCCTCCAAACATCCCTCCAGACTCTTCTCCAAACAGGCTTCGGGGGTCGTCGTTGCTTGCTACTCACTAGCTGGGCTTGGTGCTCCCCCCTGTGCTTGGTGCTCTGAACTCCGGTGCTCCTGCTTCTTGCTGCCTGGATGGCTGAAAACTGCGGTTACATAATTGCAATGCGCACAATTTTCACTCCCTTCCAACTGCAAGGGGCATGTGGTTTGGGTGAGATGGTGGGGGACTAGACATAGTGACTTGCCAACAGCCAGGCCCAGTGCACAGAGGCTCCAGTGAAGGCCAAGTCCATCTAATTCGATGGAATGAAAGGTGCTCAAGGGCAGAAGTTGCACGCAGCTGGTTTGAGTGGGATGCGATTATTGGCTTTTGGTCTTTGACTGAGCTTAAACATAACGCCCCTAATAAGTTTTTTGCAGTAAAACTTTGTGGATTTGTTTTTTGTGATGCAAGCCTACTGATAAACTGCAGAGCATTTTTTGTGATCACTAAAGTAGTGAAAATGAAAATATATTGCTTATTTCATCCCATGTTCACATGTCAGCCTAACATCAGTTTCCAGTCTGATTGCTTTGACTTGGGGAATTTGCCGATAGGGGAAGGATTATGTCCATAAAATATATAAATGAAGCATTTTTCACCCCTGTGAAGTGTGTACTTGGGGCCCCCTGGAACTCATGCGAGTCTGTTTGTGGGGTGGGTTTACAGAGCCCCAGGGATATTTAATTGTCAACCTGGTTCCATAGGTTCCCTTTGGAAACCACAGATCCGACAATGCAGTGTTTCAAAAAAATATCTTCCCAGTTTAGGGGATCCTCGGATCTTTTTATTGGGCCCATAGATGTCCCTAAGATGCTGAATTTGTTTCACACCATGTATATTTTATTTTAAACCTTGTCGCGCCCCCCCCCACCCCCCAAAAAAAACTACTAAATAGATTACACCAGGCTTCTTCAACAAGTAGCTCGTGAGCTCCTGGTAGCTGTGGAGCTACCTGCAGGTAGCTCCCCTGTATGCAGTCAAGCCTACTAAATTAGACACTTTTGCCTGGCTGAATTAATATATGGATACTAAAACTGGAAAGTGTGCTTTTGAGACGAAAATGTGTGTATTTTCTCAACTTATTAGCTGATGTTTGTACAAAAATGGTTTAATTTCTAATATATGTTTTTAAAGTTGATATCTGCGTGATAGATCAAGTTGCATTGGGAAGACATTATTTTTATTACCTTATGATTTGTGACCTTCATATTAGGTCCAAGGGTCTTAAAGTGTGCAGTTGCCTTGCGGACAGGGGAGAGAGATAACTTGCCTTCTTCTAAAGGGTTTGAACTGTGACTGTCAGTAGCCAGAATGTGTCCTCATCTGAACTGTGCACGAGGAAGCAGGAAGAGCATTTGTGTGTGGAGCTAGTGCATCACCTGTCCATTGAAAGGAGGAGACTGGTGCTTCACCAAGCTATCCTGTGTCTGTAGGGCGCTCTATTTACTTTTCTACAGCTACAAAGGTTGTATGGGACAGTCAGCCTTCACACTTGGGATGCCAGGTACAGTTTCTCCTGCTGGAGGAAGTCTCCCTTATTCTAAGTGTTTGAACCATCTTTTCACCCCCTATGTTTCTGGAAATAGCATCATAAGTTTAAGCCGCAGCCACACAGAAAATACACTGATCGCTTCACAGTTGGGGTTGGTGCTACCGGTGACTGCTCTGTGTTCCCTTGCCACAGGAGAATCTTGACTGCGACCAATAGATCCAGAGTTATGCTGTGTTAAAGGAAAGACCACCCTTGGAATTCACTTGTGAGAGCTTATGGTTATTTCTATTAGTTCCCATGAAACTATAAGGACGAGCTAGGTTCTTGAATGGTTGGGCCTGTTGCCAGCCAGTACATTTGTTGCATCATGTATGCACCTCTCTGCAGTTTATACAGGCTCAAACTCCACATTACCCATGTATTCAATCTGAAAAGGGGCTGTCTAACATTTGTTCAAGAGGAGCAGATCATTGTTGGATTTTCAGGATACCTACTGACTGGGAAAATTCCTCCCATTTAGATAATGAAATCTACATTTTTCCCCATATGGATAGCCGCAAACTTGGTCAATGAATTGGTTCCTCTTCGGCTAACCTTGGGCAACCATGAAGAGGGTATAAACTATGCCATCTCTGGGTTGCAAGCTGCAGATGTAAAGGCCATGGTTTTTCAGGATTGGTGTTGCTTTATCGTAACACTCCTTTTACAATTGATCAAAACTTACTACTCAATCTTGATTTTGAAACTGTAGAACACTCTTATAATTCCAGTCAATTCCAGTCTTCGCCAAGTAGCTAAAAAATAAAGGCGGGCTGAGATTGAAATGTGTTGCCTGTAAGCAAAACAGGAGATAGATTAAGATGTAGGCTGGAGACTCTTCAATAGTAGTGTGAAGTAGCATGGTTGCCAGACCACCCAATGCTTACTCTCGGGTCCCGACCTTTCTGACGGGGACATACATTCTGAAAAGTTGTTAATGCAACATCCTTGTGATTCCAGATTTCCTGGCATCATAGAATATTTTGAGTGAAAGAAACCACATCTTCATCTATTAAAGTTTGATAGCAGCCCATGCATTCAAAGTGCAAAGTGCATGCCTAACAAAAAATGAATGTGTCCTCATGTAATGCAACTGGTGCTATTTAAAGTGCTCTGATATCCGATTTGGGTCAAGTTCGCGCTATATAAAACTCTGTTAAAAAAAAAAAAAAGTAAGGCATGTTTCCTTTAGTGGGTGTACTAGCCCATCACTCTGTCACTGGAGATTTGACTTCACCCTTGGGCTTGGCGCTAATTTATCACTTAAAAAGATATCTGACGTAGTCAATATCCAAACTCTTTAAGCAGTGTGGTGCCTGTTCTGTATTTCTTGATGAGTTTTTCTTTTGCCATCTCCAAAGTTACTCTAACTTTAGTGTTAAGCTCTAGTTCCTTCTTACCATGGCCTAACATCATCTTTGGCATCATGTGATGATCTATGATGCTTGTTAAATTCATTCCTTTGAGCCCTACTGTCATTTTGACTGTTGGTTAAAGGATGGTTAGGTAGCACTCTGGCACAATTTTCATCACCCAAATCCCCCAGCCCATACATATATTTCCTACCACAATTAAAACCAGCTATTTATGGAGCCACCCATGTCACTATGGCTATATCATTGACCTGACCCCACCCTTTCTTAGAGCCCTAAATTCTGTGCATTCAATCATATTTAAGTCAAGTTGTTTTAAACAGGATAGGCTTGCGAGAGCCGAGTTGTGTTGCCCCAGTTCAAAACATCAGTGTTACCTTAGTTGTATACTTCGGATAATAAGCTAATCTGTAGGCTAGCTCAGATTCTTTGTTTGACTACCGGGTGCCCCAGTCTAGGGTGATATGACTGTGCATGTAATACAGTCCCGATTTAATACTTGCTTTCCCAGTCCATACTCTGGGGCACTGGGATCTTAAGATAACTAGCTAGCAGTCCTCACAACACACAGTTGTCCAAAGAAGATTTATTTCCCTATTCTGGGCAATGGCCTTCAAAGTCCTGCACTGCATTTTCAATTACCAATACCACATGCTTTTGTTGCATTTAGAAATTCCAATTACCATCCACATGACCCCTCATTAATTCCGTGTGAATGGAAATGTGTTCCGTGGGTGAGGAGCCTTATATGAACTCAACGGTTACATTGGAGTTTTGGAACTAAAACCTTTGATTTAACAGAGATGGACCTTATCTTAGTTGATTATTATGTCTGGGAGATGGTAAGGTTAGCAGTGCTCTCCCCTCCTCCCCTCAAGGTATATGCTTAAATCCTCCACGGGATCAAAACTTGTGAAAAATACATCTTTAAGGAGTACAACATGTGTAAAGTGTAACTCAGTCATATTAATTTTAGCACAAAATACAGGGACCCTAAACCTCATGTTTAAGGTAATACTAAGTTAAGAAGCATTCCTCTTCCACCATTTTTCACTCCCGAGCCTGGTGAGTGGACATTAGTTATCTTCTACTATGGGACGATGTATATTTTGGGTGTACCACCCGTCAATTATGTCTAGAACTATGCTCAGGCAAATACAATACATTGTACCTCTTCTATAGGTTCAATGATTTTGAACCTCGGTGTCACACCATACATTGTAGTCAAGAATGTACAAGATCGAGGGAGAATATAACTGTGACCTGCAATTAACAGGATTTGGTTTTACCACCTGATACAATTTAGAAGCATTGTGAATATTCCAGTTTTAGAGCACATTTAAACCTGAGCATGCGCAACATACATTAACATTTGTATACTGTAAAGACAGCATACTTCAGCTTTAGGACATGAATGGTTTGTTTTGTAAAAGTGTGTAATTCTCTATTAAGGGTAATATGTTATAGAGGAACCAAACTTCACTTGAAGATGAGAAGTATTGTTTTCATATTGTGTAATTGAGGACTGTCTCCTCTTTTTTTAATGCATACATGATTGGGGGTTTAAAACAAAATACTGTTTGTATGACTTTCAGTTTTATTTCTTGCCTAATCATTGTATCCTGCCTTTCTTCACACTTTTTCTAAATTGTCTTTTTCATTCTTCCCTTCTTTCTTACTATTTTTATCGAGCCTTTTCTTTGTTCATTTCTCACTTATCTTTCCTTTTGCTCTTTTTCTCCCCATGTTCTTATTCACTCATCTTATTCTGTGTTCTCTATTCCCGCATCACTTCACTCTCTTTTAGGAGATACTCCACCAACTTCCCACCAGAAGGAGATCCTGCAGTGGTTGTTTGGCTGCCCTTTTGATTCTCATGTTATTTCCAGCTCCTCATTCCTCACACCAGAACCCTCAGATCTTCTGGTGGAGATTGGGCCCAGGTAATTGTTAAAGCAAGGGATTTTCTCTCCTGTCATTCTGCTATTGTATACTGCAAAAAAAGCTTCTATATGGTCCTGGAGAAAACAGTGAAGGGATCTCCAAGAAATCCTAAGTTGACAGATATTTGTACAAGCTAGATCATGAGCCTGTTGTTCTTAAATGTACTGCATTCATCAAAATACACTGTAAAAAAGTTACTTGATAACCTGCAGCTCGATACTTCCCCTTCTCTCTGTCAGGAGATTTGATGCCACATTGTTAGCTGGTCCTTTTTCTCTTACTCCACCTTCATTACAACTTGCTATCAGGAAATCACTACAATGACAATATTTGGTTGAATTCAGAATGGAAGATGCTTAATTAGGTTGCCTGGTGGTTAAAGAATGTGCTTTAACCTTGCCACTGCGAAAACATTATACAAAGTGACTTTATAAGGAGATGCATGCTGACACTTTCCTTATGTGAACTGTCTTGGGTAGGGGCACTCTCACCTACCTAAATCAGGACAGGGTTTTTTTTCTTCACTCTGTTTTTTTGTTTTGTTTGTTTTTTACGGAACGCTGGCCATTGCACGTATTGGGTTGCTTTACATCGACGTTGCCAACAGAGTTTAAAAGTTATAAAACTGTGCATTCAGTTGTTCTATTGTAACACCTCTAAAATATCTGAAGGTAAGTTTCATGTTAGTCTTAAAACAGATCTACAAACATTAGCTGGCTGTTTTACACTGTTGACCTTTTATTTGCATATCTTATCTTGTGTAGCAATTTGGCAGGGTTGATGAATTGCATATGTGGCTAAAATTAAGGTGAATTATTGTTGAGGAGTTCTAAAGGTGTGGGGCAAGAATTAAAATGTGGAAGAAGGCTTTTTTTATGAGTAGTCATGTGGTACTTATACTGGATATTAATGGCCCAATATGTTTAGCTTGTCTGCAAGGTAGTTTGTCTATTGTGCGTAGAGTTTTTGTGTGCAATTCACTGCGTAGAGTTTTTGTGTGCAATTCACAAGGATGTTTGTACGGCATAGTCTGATTGTAGTAGTGCTGTAGGGTTGTGTTCTTGTATTCAAACTCTGGCAGCTTCCTTGTGATATGGTTGCAGTTTCAAAATATCTCTTTTCTTGATACCTATAAAGAAAGGTTTAGGGTAGACCGTTTAAGACCAGTTTGGTGCAGGAGTGTGTGAGTGATTCAGGTTATTTTGATCTGGTTCATTCAGGACGTTTGATGACTGTGTCGTTGCTAACCTGTATAAGCACAGATGTCTAAGCTTACACCAGCATTATAAAATGTGGTTGATTCTTCAAGTAATGCCCTGTACAGCAAAGTCATGAACCACAGTCTTCCTTCACACTTTGATTTCTGTAGATGCTTAGATATCGTTCGTAGTGAAAAATCATTAGAACCATTACAGCCTACCCATAGCCATTCCTACAAGGTGCATAAAAGCCGTTACTGGTTTATGGGTTCATCTTATTGTCCACATATAAACGCATTATCACCATTTGATGTCTTTCATCTGCTCACGCATGGCATTTTAGGTTTTTGTTTCCTGCTGTTTGCCACAGATTAGGGCGAGTACCCACTAAAGCAGTCACTTTCTGGCTAGACATGAATCTACATGTATCGGATATATAATATGTGTCTCCCCATTTGCATTTCGATCTTAGATTGTGTTACCTAAGCAATTAAATACAGCCAGGGTAACAAAAGTGAAGCATAAAAGAAAATCAAAAACAGCAGATACCCAGTACGTGCACTCCTCCCCTTAATCCCTGTCCACGAGAGAAGAGTGGAGACAGATTACCAGGGAGAATACCAGGAGGGGGGGGTGGCTTTGGGGCAAGGACACAGTGGGCTCTTTGAGTTTCAAACAAGGATGACAGGTCAGCAATCAGAAGAGTGTCTTTAATCCAGCGTTCAGGCAATTGAACCATGTGCCCCCACACACTCCCACCACAGGGTATTCAGCAAAGCAAAGATTGCTGTGCGTGGAGCAACCCTCCGCATCCTCAACTTCGCACTAAAGGTCTGCTCTTGTGGCTGCAAGATCAGTAAGTGTGGCCTTCGAGGCGTAACCCTCTCCCTGCAGTTCAGGCACATGTTTCTCTGTGGCTAAGGACCTTTCCGCCACCATGCACAGGTCAACTTGCAGGAGACTAATGCCCAGCAAGACAGCGTCTATCTTGGCCTGTCCTGTTTTGCTGGACGCCTCTATAGCAGCCAGTATTTCTGCACTAGTAGGCCCCTGTGACTCCTCCTGGCCCTCCAGTGGCCTACTGCGCGGAGGATCACCTCTCATAGTCGCTCTGGGTGCTGTAACTTGGTCTATTTTGGTTTGTTGCCTGTGCAGTCTGTCCTTTCCCATGACCTAGGTGAACCAAAAGGAGAAATGGGGAGGGGGGGAGCACTACGAAGTGCAATCCTCTGCACCCCTGGGTGCGATAGTGCAGTTCTTAAGGTGTTGGAGGCCCTCTCCGAGAACGGAAAAGAAGTGCACACTGGACAGGTGGGAGCACTGATTGATGTTTTATGGGTTCAGGACATGTGTCCAATGACCAAATCCCAGTCCAACAGGGCTTCCCGGAGGGGAAAGCCTCCGGAAGAAGGTCCAGGGGTACCGCGATGTCCAAGGAGCAACTGGTCAACAAAAAACTGTCACGTCTCAGCTGGGCCTCAAGTGCACCCAGGCATTCAGGATCATTGGGGAAACCAAATAGTAGGAGGAGGGTTGCATGTGCTCGTAGTCATCGGCATGGTAGGGCCAATCAGGCAAGTAACAGGCAAGTCCCTGGGTACCAGGGAAGCTGGGCGTGCAGTGAATATATTGGGGTGTTGATGGGGGGTCACTGAGATGGACAGTAGTACGGGCATGTCAATGTCTCTTTGACCATCTAGTGCAGGAGGGGGGATTTGCCACTTTCCAGCATGCAGGCTTATTAATATCTGCTGCATTGTGCACATCCATGGGGCCTTTATGCTGTGGGGCCCGCACATCTTACCCCCAGTCAATGCCACAGTTCAGGTGTGGGGCAATACAATCTGTAGTGATGCCACTGCTCTGTAAGGTCCCCCCACATTCTCTCAAACCAGCCAATGGGTGTTACCAAAGCCCGATGCACCCTCGCAATGACTCACCAGGCCGCCGCAAGCAGCAAGGTACTCACTCTAGCAGTGACTATCACTTCTTCAGGGCTTCTCAAGACTTCTTAAGGCCTCCAGGATCTGCATTAGATCCGTCTGGAGGACATCCCACCATTGCGGCATTCAGGGCTACTAGGCCGCAGCTTAGAGCAGGCCGCGCATCTGGGCTGAGTCGTGGTGATGGCTCCAGGAATTGCGTAGAAACGCTACTTGTTAGAGCACGTCCGATGCTGCTGCCATCATGGCCATGCCCCCATGTACAAGATTTTGTCTAATTTGCATTTGCTGAAAATGGACTGAGAATTCCAAAGTCCAGGTGTGATTCAAAGTCATTAGAAACCCTAGCTGGAGGTCCATGAAACATGTCTCTTTCCCCTCCAGATATCAAGTGAACATTGACCTAAGTGGGGTTCAAGTGATAGATTGGAAAACCAGCTTATCTAGCGGACACCCACTCTTTATTTAATTATCTGCACTTCTCTATAGTTTCTATTTGAGAAGTCGATTTGGATCTCTCTCCTTATTCTGATTGTAGTATGGTAGTAACTAACACAAGATTTAAAAAAAAAAGCTGTGCTAAGAGGCTTGCAGAGCCTGAATCTGAATCCTGAGGCTTTCTAACTCTAGGGCTCATAATAGGCCATTGAGTCAAATCAAGTGCCAAGCAACTGCATTGATGATTGGGGCAGAGGGAATGATGGGCTGTTTAGAAAGAGTTTTTACGTGTAGCATTTGGATGTCTTTATCAGTAGCAAGTTGATACACAGACTCCTACAGATTAGCCCTGGGGAACTACTACCAGTGACTCAGAATCACCAAGTACACAGCGCACACTGAACGGATCCAAAAACGCTCCAACGCTTCCCAAAAAATCTTCGCTATAGTGTAGGAATTCATGTTCCATGCCGCCAGCTCCACGACCATCACACTTTCACAGGACCTCTTCACTCCGCTATCCCACTACTTCACAAACAAAATTAACACCATTTACAACAATTTTGCATCTCAACCTGGTGTCTCTACCCTTGCTATCTTCCACTCAGATGACAAAGACACCTTGGAAACCACCCAGACCTGCTGTCCAGGCATTAGCCCACTTGAAACTGCCAACACAATGCACTCCATCCTCTTGGGAACTTTACATGTCCAAGTTAGCGAACTGGATGAATAATATCTGCCTAATACTCAACACTGAAAAGTCATAAGTTGTCCTATTAAAAAAAGGCACCGATCTCTGGTCCTCAGCCTAGTGGCCTTAAGTGCTGGGACCGATTCCCAGCCCATGCAACTCTGTCAAAAACCTGTGAATCACAACCAACCATCAAATCTCGATGTCCAGCCAAGTTAACATGGTGTTATCTACCTGCTTGTAAACTCCTCAAGAAAGACTTCAAGTAGCTCAATTGAAGGTCTGTCACACAAGCCCTAATCACCAGCAGACTAAGGCAACCCCTCTGTCTGCATCACCGCTCAACTTACCAAGAAGGTCACGTACAGAACGCAGGAGCCAGACTCACTCTCATACTACTACTTTACACACACATACAATCATCTTAAGAACCTCCACTGCCTCCCTATCTACAAATGAGCCCTCTTCAAGCTCCTCACACACCCCTACAAGGCACTTTACAGTCAAGGCCTAGCATACCTCAACAGCTGCATCCAGTTCCACACACCGACCACACATCTTTGCTTGGACAGCCTTCTCCTCCCCCCTGATCCCCTGAATTCACCAATGCCAGAGCTGGGGGCTGTACCTTTTCATAACTGACTGCTGTGAGAAGTTGGCCTGGTATATGCTGTTCACTAGTTAAAGTGACCACCTTGTACCATGCCAAGCAACCCTTATGGTGTGGTTGTAAGTCAACCTTTTCGGACTAGCTGCCCTAGTGGTAGTGTAGGCTAAGCAGTCTTTGAGGCTAAACTCGTTAAAGCGTGTTAAGCAAGCTGTTTTACCATATGTAACCCCCCTTTATACCAATGAAAGGACACCACACAGATATATATTCAAAATATATATGTATTTATTAGTCAAAGTATCCCCTAGACTCTTTATGAGCACAGGAGCACAAATCGTTAAACAAGAAAGTATTACAATATACAGAAGTTGCACTTTATATGGATAGGCCCTGGTGGCCGATCAAACCATATACTAAAATAGTGGTATAAGTACCACGAACAGGAAAGGCAAAAGGCCTAGGGCCTCTAGAATCGCTGGGCCTACAAGGAGCTAACTTCAGTTAGTGACCAGGAGGTCCACGGGTCACGTGTGCAGTGAGGAAAGTTACACGCGGGCTCCCATAGGTTTTCAATGGGTGCGTAAAAGTTCAAAAGATACTGCTAGAAGGGTCTTCGGGATGCACTACGAACTTAAGACTAAAAACACAGACACTAGAGATGTTTCTCTACACTTGGGCACCGGAGTGCCAGCTTTTCCTCACCCACAGGAAGCGGGTGCATAGGTCTCGGAAGTGCGTCGGGTTTCGTCTATCAATTCAATGGAGCCTGATGACAAAGATGCTGCAGGCGGTCGGTCCAGAAGAGATGCGGTGGAACGGAGTTGTAGAAGACCTGAAAGCAGAGGGGACAGTATTCACAGTCATTAGCCAGTGACCGGCGTGGCACCAGGTAGGTACCAGGCGATGTGGGGTGCAAACAGGTGATGAGGTGTAGCTTGTCTCCGCAGCCACGTGGTCCCTGAAGGTCGACGACGTCCAGGAGTCGGTTCACGAGCTGTCCCACGCAGGCTCTCGCTGTTGGCGGTGTCGGCGACTCGAAGGAAGCAAACCAGCCTTGGCAAAAGCAGAAGTCGTGAAGAATGAAGAAAGCTGTTTACTCGGACCAGCAATGTCAGAGGGGCTGCTCCTTTGGAGGGAAGCAGGGGCCAGTCTGGAGCAACCAGACCAGCGTCGTAGTTTTCAAACAAGGTCGCCAAAATGGCCACTAGCCAACGGGCCAGGGACCGGGCAGGCGCGTCGAGATGCAAAGTGCAGAGGGGCCCCACGCAGATCGTGGAGATGCTGGAGGGCTCACCTTTGGTGCAGATGCTGCTCGGGTGTTGGGCTTCTCAGGACCCAAAGCACAACTTGGGTCACAACTCTGTTGTCGCGCTTGCAGCTTCTCGTCGGTCTTTCAAGATGGCTGGCTCCACGTGTCTCGGTGCCTCCACGGGTTCCTTCTTTGCAGGGACTGTGGATCGGGCTGTGAGAGGTCTGGAGGTCCAGGTCTTGTCGGGCTCTGGGCTCGGGCTCCGGCGGGAGGCGGCGGCAAAGCAGACGTCGAGTAGCTGGTTGGTGCTTGCGTTAGCAAGATGGTCACTCCCTGACCATAGGGGAGATTTCCTTCTGTCCTCTGTGCAGCAGAGCGTCGAAGTTCCCGTCTTCTTCTTGTAGTTAAGTTGATTCCAGGATGTCTGAAGTCTTAGGACACAGCTCCTACCTTTAAGCGGATTCTAGGGGCCGGACTACCTGCTAGGTCCCTCCCTAAGGGTGGGACCAGGAAGGGGGGTGCTTACACCCCCAATCCTTTGTCTAGCTCGCCCCAGGTCCGGGGCTGGTGTGTCCCAGGACCGGTTTGAACTGGCATATGCACCGAGGCTCCTTGTGAGCCTCAGGCATGTCTGATTCCATTCAAGTCCTACCTGACCAATACACAAAATCTTGTCTGGGGTGGTGCACGCACCTCCCCGGCAGGAAACCCTTTGTCCACGTCTCCCAAGCTGGAAGGACTCCCAGCAGCAGGAGGGCAGACTTGTGTCTGTGGTGGCAGCGTCCATTTTGTGGAGCTGAGGCTATGTCTGATTTTACCCGGGTTTCAGGTACTGTACATGTCGTGTCCCTCTAGAAGGGTGGAATGCTAACCCCGTCGCCAGAATTGGCGAGGGGTTAGTATTCCAATTCGTATGACACCTTACTCGACATGTTTTGATAAAGCCAAACCAAAGATAGCATTTAACCGCGAGGTTCATAATGCACTTAAGAGTATATGGTATGACTATATCTGGAAACGGTAGCAGGAAGTTGTTCCGACCACTGTAGACAGGCTCAGCTCATGCCAGAGCACCATCTCACATGTAACCAAGCACTCTGCCTTCAGGATTGTTAAGGCCTGCCATAGGAGTGACTTATAGGTTAACATGTGTCCCATTTAAGGTTAGGTATAGGTATACTACACCTAAGTAAGAGGTGGTTACACCAACTTACCCCAGCTGAGTGATCAGCCAGTTGTGTCAAATTGCTAGGCCAGGCCTGGGGTGGCATAATACATGCTTCAGCCCCTGGCAGGCCTTAGATACACCAATGCCCTGGGTACCTAGTGTACACTGGTACAGGGGCTCACAGGGTGATCCAATTCCAATTGGTTATGCACATATAGTGCATAGTGTCAATTTAGTAGAGAGAACAGCAGGCTTGGGGGTCTGATTAGCAGGCCCACAGCCTCAATATGTCAAAAACCAGTGAAGCAAAAAGCAAAAATTTGGGGTGACCATAGGATAGCAGACCCTACTCTCCTACACAACCCCCCCCCCCCCAAACGCAGGGACATTAAACCAGCCTTGACCAGTCTCGTCTTCATGTCCTAAGTGGAAGTACCTGGAGAGACCATCTGCATTCCCATGGTCTGTACCTGGCCGGTGCTCCACTGTAAAGTCCATCCCCTGTAGGGAAATGGACCACCTAAGCAGTTTGGGGTTTTCACCCTTCATCTGATTTAGCCACAAGAGGGGCTTATGGTCGGTCTGAATCTTGAAGTGAGTGCCAAACAAGTATGGCCTCAGCTTCTTCAGGGCCCACACCACAGCAAAGGCCTCCCTCTCAATAGCTGACCAATTCTTCTCTCTGGGGGTCAACCTTCTGCTAATAAAAGCAATGGGTTGGTCTTGACCATCTACATTAAGTTGTGACAGCACAGCTCCCACACCCAACTCAGAAGCATCTGTTTGGACAATAAACTCTTTGGAGTAGTCAGGACTTTTCAGGATAGGTGCAGAGCACATGGCCTTCTTCAGGTCATCAAATGCCTTTTGACAGCTTACTGTCCACTGAACCTTTTTGGGCATCTTCTTGGATGCCAGATCATTAAGAGGAGTCACAATGGACCCATGGTTCTTAACAAACTTCCTGTAGTACCCAGTCAAGCCCAAGAAAGCTCGAACTTGAGTCTGGGTGGTTGGAGGAGACCAGTCCTTGATGGATTGTATCTTACTCTCCAGTGGTTGAACTTGGCCTCCACCTACAAGGTGGCCCAAATACACAACCTTACTCTGCCCTATCTGGCACTTAGTAGCCTTGATAGTGAGGCCTGCCTTTTGCAGAGCCTCAAGTACCGTCTTCAGGTGGATCAGGTGATCCTCCCAGGTGGAGCTAAAGACAGCAATGTCATCAAGATATGCTGCACAAAAGTCATCCAACCCAGTAAGGACTTGATTCACCAACCTTTGGAAGGTGGCAGGTGCATTCTTCAGACCAAAGGGCATCACCAAAAATTGATAATGCCCACCTGGGGTTGAGAATGCTGTTTTGGCCTTGGACTCCTCAGCTAACCTGATTTGCCAATAGCCAGCTGTCAAATCAAATGTGCTCAAAAACTTAGCAGAAGCCAGTTTATCTATGAGCTCATCTGCCCTTGAATAAACAAGAAGGAATTGGTTTCTGACAACCGCATAAACATGACAACTTTGTTTGCCTTAGAATCGGAACAATCTCAGAATCGTGGAAACAATAGATAATAGTTTCACTCAGTCAATCGTGCATGCTTCGTTTCTACAGAGTTACACAGAAATGGATAGACGGGCGTTTCAATAAAAAGAGTTTATTGAACAGTCTTATTTCTCGTGCAAGAGATATGAACTGCTACAATCGTACGACTGAATGCGAAGTAAAATACGTACAGCGTTAGCAGGAAGATAAAATAATACTGCAATAGCATGGTTTGTAGCTATGACAGATATTCATAAAAATACATACATAAATAACACAGGCTAAAATGTTAATACTCATCTGATGCTTCTAGCTAGTTCTACCCCAGTGTACCTAACCTAAGTGTAGTACGAGGTAAGAAGTAGGTGCTGTTTGTCTATAGTCTAGTTTAGCTATAGTTGCCAAGATTTGCCAAAAGTCCCTCTAGGTTCTAGTCCGCTCCATACCTTAGAATGAGTGAGGTTGGAATCTCTTTCCGAGTCTCGATCTCCAACACCCTGCAAGGGGAGTCAGAAACACTGGAGATGGATTCTCTGCGAGGAGGATGACAGAGTCTGGTCAGTGTGGCAGGCGGGGACTTGACTTCCTTCCAAACTTGCGGTGGCGAGCCGTGTCGTGCAAGTAGGCAGCCGAACCGTGGTTTGCCATGGTAAGTGAAGGTAGGTAGGTAGGTAAAGCTTTATTCGATAAAAAATATCATAAAAGCACAACATACAGTAATAAAAAGGATAAAGTTAGACAGTAAAAAATCAATTGATCATGGGTACATCTAGGATTATAAGAATAGTTAAGAACAACATGTGTAAAATACAAAGAGCTTGGTGGCCTGGAGTTCGTTAAAGTAAAATAAGAACAAATCGCAAAAGTAGATCAGTGCATATGAAGGGCAATTTTTTTCTTCCGCAGTAGCCAAGCACAGCCCAGATACTTAGCAATACCGCAGACGATAGTAAGGGACGAGGCATCTGTTTGCAGGATGCGTAACACAGTACGATAGTCGCGGCATCCGAGCATTCTACAAATCGGACTCAGCCACTTAGCTCTTGCTCTTCTATAATGGAAGCAGGCAAATAAAAAGTGGGGAGTAGACTCTTTGGGTGCTGTACAGCTCGGACAACCGACAGATGAGGGGAGCGATCCCTTCCAACCATTAGTAACACAGTTGAGGGGGAGGGACCCCAATCTGAAACGCACATACAAAGATCTATCCAATGGAGACTGGATAAAGTCAAGATATGCTTCCAATTTACGGAAGGGCTTATGTTCGAAAAAAGCCTCGCTCAACTTCCCCGACTTTGGGTTGTTCAACTCTCTTGAGTTTACTCAGCTCCAGTAGGCCTTCTTAAGATCCTGTTTCGAAGGGGGTATCTGGGATTCCCAACCGTCTTCATAGCCAATGGATCTCAGTGTTTGTTTTATATAGGTCATCCATTTTAGCCTCCTCCCAGTGTCCGCTGATATAAGATCATTTAAGCCTGCAGCATATTTAGCAAGTTCTGGGGTCCGTCGCAGTCTTGCCCAGAATAATAAAGGTCGTAGACGTGCAATGTCCTGAATGGAATGTCTACCTAGGTCATACAACAAGGGTTTTAGTGGAGATGATGTTGGGACAGAAATGAGATTCCTCATAAATTTATTCTCCGAGACAACCAGGTCATGAATATTTTCGTAGCCCCAAATTTCAGCCCCGTACATAGAACTAGACAATGCCGGTGCCACAGGTCGACTGGTAGAGAGGTGTTGTTCTCTAATAATGGGACCAGATACCCTCTTGTGGCATAGGAGCATCTTGGTCAGGTGCGAACTCCACTTCATCCCTTTTACTATACGTATGCCTAGGTAATCGAAAGAATCCACAATATCTAACGGTGTGCCATCCAGAGTAAAAGTATATCTAAAACGTCTCGGAGGGTTTATGACCATTAGTTTGGTTTTTTCTGTATTTATAATAAGACCATAGGACTTGCAAAAAGAGTCGAATCTATTTAAAATTCTTTGCAGGCCAGCCGGGGATTTGGAGATAAGGAGAGTGTCATCGGCGAACAGGAGAGTAGGGACCTTTTCACCAGCCAGGACTGGAGCATCAGCTGGGACCTCTCTAAGGAAATCCACCACCCCGTTGATGTATAGGGAAAACAGGGTGGGTGCCAAGACACAGCCCTGGCGTACCCCCCTGTTCACCGCGACACTCCCTGTGAGCTGGCCCTGAGCACCCCATCTAATATTAGCATGGAAAGTGAAGGTATATTTATACCTTGAAGGTGTTTAGGAATGCCAGTATTCACGTAAAAGTTGGGCAGAAGAACGTCATGAATGAACCCCTAAGGAATAGATGTTCATGCATAATAAATGAGTTCATGAAGAAATCAATATCCAAACAAGTGGAAATCCTAAAGGCTTAAGAGTCTGGTTTTCCAAGAACTTGTTGTGACGTAGATGAACGGATGTAGGTGGCCATGACTGTATTTGGTTAGCATGGATAATGCCTAAATAAGGGTAGGATTTCTATTCCTAAATATGGGCAATGCGAAATGTGCCTATATAAGGACATAAATCGGGAAACCTGTATACGGTTTCTAAATCGACACACAACAGTTCCACTGGTATGATACCCATAACTTTGTGCTTAAATTCTGTGTATATTTCAATTCCATGTGCAAGTTTGGTATACATGTTTTATATGCTTGTAGTTTGTGTGTGTCTCTCTTTCTCTCCGTCTGTCTGTCTGTCTGAGAACTGAGGCTACTGGGATCAATTGTCAATTGCACAGGATATCTGCATAATAGAAAAAGAAACAAATGATATACACTGGCGCTCGTCCATCCACGGCTTGCTTCAGGGAAAACCATGGCTGATAAAGAGACCTAAACAGGGAACAAACGTACCAAAGCGGAACCCCTGCTACCTGACTACCCAATGAAGAACAAAGGCGAAGATACCAGCACAATGGACATGATACTCAGGAAACTGGAAATGGTCCACGACCTAGCGAAATCTACCAAGCTTAACACGGATCTTCCTTGTCGGACTCTTCAACTCATGGACTCCCTCCCTTTGTCCTCCCTGACCCTTGCCTTTAGTGGATCCTTTCTTTTTCTGGATCGCTAATTTATCTGGTTATTGTAGGTGTTATTTTTCTGTAATTAATGCAATTTTCTTTTGCCGTTTGTTCCCCCTCTGTTGACCTGCCAGTTCCGACCCGCCTCCTAGCCCCCTGTCCTTTGTTGCTCTTTGACTAAGCGCTCCTTCTCCCCTTGTTGGGGAAAGATCTAATATTCTTACTCTGGAGTCTCAGTGAACCCTCTTAGAGAGTCCACAGCATCAAGCGAACCACGCACAGCGGAGGCATGGCATGGCGCCCCTTACCAAAGCACTCCCTCTCCCCTTGTTGGGGAAGGATCCAGTAGGTAGACCTTGGAGTCTTAGAGACCCCTCTGAGAGAGTCAACTGTGTAAAAACACCCTCCCCCCCCCCCCTGTTTTCATGCTCTCTCTCACCCTCCCCTACCGCTTTCCCTCTTTCATTCTTTGTCTACTTCCTCTGGTCCTATCCCCTCCCACCTTAATCTCTCCCCCTGCCTGCTACGCCCCTAGCCCCCTGTGCCCTTTAACTAAGCACTCCTTCTCCCCTTGTTGGGAAAAGATCCAACTACTTATACTCTGCAGTCTCAGTGATCTCTCTGAGAGAGTCCACAGCGCTAAGGGAGCCACTCACAGTTGAGGCATGGAATGGCGCCCCTTGCCAAGGCACTCCCTCTCCCCTTTTTGGGGAAGGATCCAGTAGGTAGGCCTTGGAGTCTCAGAGCCCCCTCTGAGAGAGTCCACTGTGTAAAGGGAGCCTCTCGCATCTGAGTTAGGGGAATGATACCACTTCCCCTGGGATCACAGCTTACTGGACTCTGGACTTAGCTTTTACTCGTCTACCGGTTTGTGCCACCATCACCCTCCCCCCTCTTCTTTCATGCTGTGTCTCTTACCCTCCCCTCCTCTTTCCCTCCTTCATTCGCAGTCTACTTCCCCATCTCCTACCCCCTCCCCCCTGAATCGCTCCCCATGCCTGCTTTTTCCCTTAGGCATATGCCCTTATTGTTTGTCTCGACTGAATATGTAACTATGCTCTAATAACTGTGTAACCTTTGTAACGATGTAACCTGCAACTATGGTCTGATACTCATGTAAAATGCTCTGATCCTTCCGGGTCTAGCCAGCGCTATATAAAACCTTTCAAATAAATAAAATAAATAAATGCCCCCGGTTGACATGGCACAAGATGGGGCAGGAGGGTGGGGGATGGTAAGGACAGCTTCTCAAGACCTTGAAGTGTATTACCTGTATTTCTGTGGGTGGAGGTAGGGATTCATGGACTAAAGCGGTAGAATGGAGACTGGGCTTCCTATAGAAATCCCATGAAGACTTGGTTACCAAGGGCCTCACTGATGTGTTTAGCAATAATCCATTCCTTTTGAGTTCTGTCTGCGGTGCCTGTGGGTCTATTTAGTGCTGTCAAAGGAGGCGAAGTGCTTGTTTGTACCCCGGAGTTAGGTGAGATGGTGTAATGGATATTGCATCTCGCATGAAGCTTACTTTTATCACTTGTTGTTCTGGCTAGCTATGACCACATCTTACTTTGTTTCAGTAGATGTATTCTGTTCTGAGAGGCAATACATCTCGAGCTGCAGACGAAGTGTGACATCCAGCTCTGAAATAAAATTCCAGCATCTGCACAGACAGCGATTCCTGTCCGTTTTATTATTCTTATTTTAAACATTGTCTTTTGTCCTACGATCATGGCAGATTGAACTTCTCCACTGCTGCATCGACCAATGCAGTGTCTATTTGTCAAGCTGTCGGCCTCAGCAGTGTGGATCGAATTGAGTGCTCACGAAGGTACCTGATCAAGGTGAGATGTGAGTGAAGGAAGTGTGTATCAAGACAAGACTTTGACTTTAAAACAGCTTGTGGGCTATTCTTGGAAGAACTGGGCTAGCATCTGGGATATGCGCTTATGCCGGAGACCCCTTTTAAAGTTCTTCATTATCTTTTATTAAACAATTGAGTTTACAACCTATTTTGTAAGATACACCACTGATCTTTATAGCCTAAGAGCTGTTCTTCTTTGATCTAAGTCGTCTCTGTGCTCAGGTAGGGCTTAATTTCTGAAACCTCTAATGCACTTCTTTAATTTAAATGTCTGTGGGCCCATTCATCCTGAGTGATCATAACCGTACTTCTCATGTCTGAAATTAAAGAGTTATGTTACACTCCTGAAGTATCAGTAGAGTGACCAAGCTCATTGAGTCCACATACTTGAGTAGCACCTGCCCGAGAAGAAGAGGGAAGAGAAATAAATAAAGTAAACACAGAAGCAAGATAAATTACATATGTGTCTAAGCACTGTAACGGTGGCTATGCCTAGGGAGAGTAACGGAGATTTGCTCATTTTTAGTTTCCAACTGGTGAATGGTGTGGACTATTGCAATGAAACATGTAATAGAAGATAGGCGAAATTATAAATTCTGGAAGTGAGCTCTAGAGAGTGATAGGTTTTAGGAGGTTAAAAGGCTGTTCTGTAGATATGTGAATAAACGATTGGACTTGTTCCATTCTCTGACATTCTTATTTCACATTTTCTTTCTTGCCAGTGTCAGAATCGTCCATCTCTGTTAGAGGCGGAGGCGATTGTGGCTCCCCTCTATGACCGCATGACGGAGTGTTGCTATGATCAGCCCATTGAGAGCTTCGACATCACAGCAAGGCCTGAGAAGGTGTTTGAGGTGGACGTCCTAGGCCAAGGCCGGGCAGCCATTGAGAAGGCTAACAAGGATCTTGGTAAGAAATCATGCGCCCCACAGTGGTGGATTGGGTAAAGGGTAACCTTTGAGGGCTCCCATGCAAATGAAGAAATAGTCGTGGATTTTGCTATGATGGCTTTCTTAGTCACATGAGCTGTGTAGCCCATGCACAGGATTTTGTGCGGTGGTGGAATGAGGCTCGGGTTAATGTGGTGGGGTCCCTGTGGATTGAATTAAATCTAGAGGGATGAAAGCAAGGCAGAGTTCAAGATAACAGATATGTAGGGGCAGGATCCTCCATGAATATTCTCATAACCTGATCTCATAATGGAAGTAGGTGTGCAAACGTAGCTTGTCCAAATAAGACCAAACAATTGGTTTGGCTTCTTTCCAGCTTTTCTGCTTTTTCAACTAAGTGATGAACTCCAAATCGTGTTAATTTACACCAATGATACTCGTGGCTTCGTTGTTACAAAGTAGGTCTGCAGACAATGATGTTAGTTTTTACTAACATTCCTTTGATAAAAAATACTCTATTACAACCTTTTAAATGCTCTGCTAGATATTCTGTTAAGACCCAGTAATAGACTGATCATGTTCCTTCTCTTCTTGCTTACTTACCACTTTCTTCTAACACCTTTTCTTCTTTGTGTTGTCATCTCTTTCCTCATAAGGTGTGCTCCTCTGGCTTTTTCTCATGTCATGATCTTCCAATTTTCCTTTCCTTTGTGGTCTAATCTCCATCCATCTTCATTCCCCTTCTCTATCCTTTGTCCCAATCTGACTTCTATCCACCTTCTATCCACCTTGGGTCTTTGCTGTCAGTGTTTCCCTTTTCCTTTCACCTTTGTTGTAGTTCTCATTGAATCCCTGTATTCTCTTCTTTCTCTTCTTTCTCTCCTCACATTTTTCCTTCTTCACGGGCCTTTTACCCATACACATTGCCTTATAATTTGCATCTCTTCTCTTTGAGGTTTTTTATCTATTTAGTCATGAGGCCTAAATTGTTGTCTTGGTGGTACCTAAAAGCATACACTTGTATCTGTTTTAGCAATGTAACCAAATAAGCCACAGTGCTTTTGGTACTATTTAATGCAGACTTACATTGCCCGACCCCCTCATGATTGAATGAACTTAGTGAAAGCGGGAGACCGAAATGTTGTGGGCTGATTGCTCTTCCTTACTGGAAACATTTCATAATTTATTATAATGAATAATTTTCAGATATTTGTTAAATAATTTGACTATTAGGGTATATTAGAACCTGAAAATACTGATGGAATGGAAGACTCATAAATGCTTACAATTTTGGCAATAAGCAATGATTAGTGAAATTGTTGTAGGTCTATTTAGATAATCACAATTGCAAGTAGTTTTCTGTTAAATCATTGTTCACATTTTACCAAACATTAATAGACACACTTTACACTTCAAGCATTCCAAGATGGCAGTCCGAGTAAAACATAGATTGAGTTTATGACTGAAGTTTTAGCCCTATCAGTCATTTCTGCAGCGCGATTCCCTCCAGTGAACCAGGTCATGTTCAGGCCCCTTTGCAGCTGTTGCAGAGAAATTAGAGGCAAGCCAAGAACATAGGAGAAAATGACCCACCCTAGGTTCAGGACAGGGCATGAGGAATTGGAAAGTAAATGCTGTCACTGTGGAGCGCCCAACGTGTGACAGTTCTCTCTGAGTACCATCAGTCTTGAGATAAATAACTGCAAATGCACAGAAGTAATCCTTCTACATCTTTGCTTCTACAATATCTAACAATATAGCTACTCACAATAGGCTTGCACCATCATTTGAACAGTTCAAGAAAGATCTGAAGTCCTATCTTTAAGAGGCATCTTTAATCCACTCTCTGCTTAAGTAACAGCCTGCCTTAGTTTATTCCAGATTCTCTTTTTTCTTATGCAGAGTAGCTTTCTAATTAAGGGGCACCAGAGCACATTTCCTGGCATACCAGCACACATTTTCTCCCAGGGGCATTATGGCAAATGAAGTGCATTTTGATAGAGATTTCTAGCCACAGATTCCTCACCTTTTAAATATTCCCCTGGAGTCATATTGGATCTGGAAACTTTATCAGCAGTACCTCTGCAAGGTGGTGCCTGCAGCTCCCCACTGACGCTGTTAACGCTGTGGAAATTATGTGGGGCCTATATAGGTACCACTCCTGCATGCTGATGTCAGTTCCTTTCTTTCTGCACCAGCAGGTGCGGATCTGGAGTGCCCTTCCTGTCTCTGAGAAATTGTACCCAAAAATATTTCCAATGTGTAAGGGATGTCACCCCCTAAAACTACAGATTTCAAGACCTGTAGGGACTGTCACAAGGAAAGGTCTCACGGACCCCACCAAGTATGCTTGTGGAACCTGGGGTCGAGTGCGACTCCAAGGCCCACACTGATTACGCGTCAGTGAAACTGAACACCATCAGGGAACACGAGGCAAAACTCTTATGTCGCTAAGCATCAAAAGAGTCAGCGCAGGGCCGCTCAACGTTGCGGTCCTCGTCCAGGGTTCATTCCTGAAATAGTCTGAGCAGCTCGAGAGGCCAGTCTTTATCACCCTTCAAGTCTTCAGGTGAATACAAAAAGAAACACAAGAAGTCGAAATGTGATTCCACTCCCTCGCGCCACTCTCATTCACATGAGCTGATGTGGAGGTGGCGCCACTCTTCTTGATCTCGCTACCGAAGTGGGCAGACTTCAGAGCCGATCTCGTGCCTTCACAATGCGAGTTTCCAGGGCCAAATGCCACGTCGTTTCAAATTGAAGCATTCAGGGTAGCCATTCTCCGGCTCTTCGGATCCTTACTGACTCCCTCTGGCGCGGTTCTGGGCGCCAAGGAGCGGCAAGACCCTCCATCTGTAGTATCACTATCTGGCTCATCCTCCGCTCTAGTTGGACAGTCCAATAACATCTTGCCTCCACTGTCTACCTGCTTCCGGAACCTGAGACATGTACTGGCATCACGGTCCTTGACAGCAGAGGACTTGATCGTTCTCTCCAATGTCGAGTTGGCACTGGTCCTACCTCGACCCACATCACGCCCGAATCCACCCAAAGCACCTCTTCTTCCATTAGGCATTACGACTCTTCAAGAAAGGCAGCCCACTTTGCACTCCCTCTTTGGCCGATTCTGACGCCTGCGGCCAGGGTGATGAGTTTGCTCAGCCCTACAATGATGAAGTGGTGCTGGGCCTTGCAGGAGGCTAGTGACCTCGATACCTCTCCAGAGACAGCCTTTTTCTCTTCCTGGGCCTGCCACAGAATAATTGGCTTCCTATGCTATGGTTATGCGTTGGGCAGTGAAAAGTCCACTATCTCTAGATCTCCAACATGGAGGTAAAAACTAATGTGCATACTGAGGTCCTTCAGTCTGGATAGACTTCTGCTGAGCCTCTATTCCCATGTAATGAGGCACTGACGGACACTATTAAGGGCCTGGGCCAAACATTGCTCTGAGCCCCTTGTCAACGCACAAATTGTCAGGCAATATCGCACTGGTCCAGGCGACCCTGCTTTCCTCACCCGACAGCTTTGTGGTTCAGGCTTCCATGAGTCGGTCTAAACTGAACACTTTTCCTACCACTCAACCTGACTGAGAATCTAAATGTGTGGAAACATTCAGCAAGAGGATCTTTACCTCCACCAGCCTGGCTCTCGGCTCTGTCAACTCCAGGTGCTTGTTCGACGTCAACTCCTCCCTGGTGTGCCAAACTACCTTCGCCCTGTCCTCGCCCAAGCTGTTAAGGATGTTCATAATGCAGTCAAGTTCACAATTTGTTGTGGCTTGAACACCACCAATTCCATTGAGCAAGTTATTGGCAGCATTGTTGCCATTCGCTGTCATGCATGGCCGCAATCTATTGGATTCTCTGGCGACGTCCAGTCATCCCTGATGGGCATGCCTGTGAACTAAATGTGCCTGTTAGGGGACAACGCTGATGCCTCTGTCTCTCGAGCAATTTAAAGAGTATGGCTACCGCTCACTTTCTGGGCCTGTCCACGCCTTCTCGCCAACAGCACCAGTTCAAATGCTCCTTTCACAGTTTTTGAGGCTGCACCCCTTACTACCAGCTTGACCAGGCCACCGGCAATTTCGGAGCCGAGGTGCCCACACAGCCAATGTTGGCGTGCCTCCCAGTCCACCCCTGCCACAGTCACACCTGCCAAACCTCCTTATTGCACCCTTAATGGAGCACAGCTACCCGGTGGGAGGTAGAATTCAGAAGTTCTTTTTGGGTGGGCAGGCGATCACTTGGGACAGGTATTTCCGGAAGATAATTAACAGAGGGTGTGCTCTCAAATCTTCTTTCTACCCCACGGCCTCTCTCTCCACCATCTCTGCAGTTTACAGCAGGAAGTGCGAGCCCTTTTAGGCAAAGGGGCTGTTGACAGGGTGCTGATGCCAGAAGTAGGGTGTGGTTGTTATTCCTGCTACTCTCTGGTGCCCAAGAAGGATTGAGCTTTCCTTCCAAAAGGAGACCTTCTAGATGCTCACCCTGACCCTGGATTGTCTCCCCTCGACCCTGGAGACTAGATGGTGGCATTGGACCTGCAGTACACGTATTATCATATTCCTGTCCTGCTGGGCCATTGTCGCTACCTGCCGTTCGTGGTGGGACAGGAGCATTTTCAGATCGTTGTGCTCCCCTTTGGTCTCACTTATCTCCTCTGGTGTTAACTAAAATGATGGAAGTGGTGGCAGCTTATCTTCAGATGTCTGTGGCACTAGTCTTCCACTACTTCAACGACTAGATATTGAAGCCTGGCTCACCCCCGGCAGTGGTCGGCCACCTCCAGACTACAGGGAATTTACCATCATCTTTGGGGCGTACCGTCAATGTGCTGAAGTAGCACACAACTCCTTTTCAGACACTCACTTTCATCTGGGCCAATCTGGACACAGCTGGTTTTATGCCTGTCTCCCGAAAAGTGTGTCCGGGACATCCAGGCTGTGATCCTGATTGGTCAACCTTGATCCTGGATTTTAGTGACATTGAATCAGAGGCTGCTGGACAAATGGCCTCCTGTATCCTCATGGTCGAGTATGCCAGGTGGGGTATGCAGGATCTGCAGTGTTATCTGAAGTCCCACTGGGCCCAGCATCAAGAGGACTTCCACAACCATGTTCACATTTTGGATGAGACTTCACAAGATCTGCATTGGTGGTTGCTGACCCGCGATTGGGTCCGCTGCAGACCCTGCTCCCTTCCGTACCTAGAGCTGACATGGGTGACGGATGCATCGCTTCTAGGTTGGGGCAGCCATTTGGGAGAGGTGGAGTTCAGAGGACTCTTGCGAAGTCCCAGCTCATATCAACCTTCTGGCGCTGAGGGCCAGCCACTTGACACTGAAAGCCTTCCTGCTGCTTGACTCAATCACCAAGGATTTTTCCTTTTGGTGAACCACCTGGCAGGATTGCGTGTGACGGACGAGTTCAGCCATTTGTTGCCTAGCGGACCACAATTTGTTGTTACACCCAGAGGTGGCGCAAGTTCTCTTCCAGTAATAGGGAGAACCTTGGGTCAATGTGTTTGCCACCGCCAAGAACGTGCAGTGCCAGCACTTCTGCGAGTCTTAAATTCCTAGATGTGTCTCACTCACACGTTCTACCACAAGTGTAAGTCTGGACTCCTGGGCTTCAGCATATGTCCTCTGCTCAGACTGCCCCTCTAGGAGAACCTGCTGTCACAGCAACAGGGCAGGGTTCTGCACCCGGGCCTTCACAATCTCCAACTTCATGCTTTGAGATTGAGCAGGAACAGCAGAACACCTTAGAACTTACTCCAGATGTGGTTGGTTATCTTCTTGGCAGCCAAGCATCCTTCATTGAAAACTATACACCTTTTGGGACAAATTTGTGTCTAGGTGCAGTCCATGCCAGAATTACCCCCTCCAGGCAAAGTTATCTGAAGTTCTTTTGTTTGTTTTCTCTCTTGCCAGGCAAGGCTTTGCTTTAGGCACAGTTAAGGAATCTCTTTCGGCCCTTTTGGCTTTCTTAGAGCTGCTAGATAGCCCTCATTCTTTAAGTCACCAGTTGTGATACAATTTCCAAAAGGGCTTCAACATATTTTTCCCCCTTCTCCCTTCATATTGCTGCATTGGGACATTAACCTGGTACTGACTAATCTTTTGTGCCATCCATTTAAGCTACTTCACTGCTGTTTCTTACGCGTTCTAACTTTTAAGACTGTGTTCCTCCTCGCCATCACTTCACCATGGTGAGTAAGGGAGCTTCAAGCATCTTTGTGTCCATCCACCATACATTATCTTCTTCCCAGACAAGCTGGTTCTGCGAACTCTGGCATCCTTCCTGCTTAAAGTTGTGACCCCATTCCATTTTGGTCAAACCATCACCCTTCTGGCGTTCTATGCACCTCCTCACTCCTCCAAGGAGGAGGAGAGACTCCATCGCTTGGACCCAAGAGAGTGCTTAGCTTATACATTGATCGTACCAAAAAATGACGGGTTGGTGATCAGGTCTTTATGGGGTTCTCTTGAGCAAAAAAGGCAAAGCAGTACAGAAGAGAAACATCCCCCACTGTATCGTGCTCTGCAAAAGCATATGCTAAACACTGGCCAAAAATCAGCCTCCTGAAGGACTTCGGGCACATTCTACTAGGGCCAAAGCTGCTGCCACTGTCTTAGCACATGTAGTCTCTGTCCTAGATATTAGTGAGTCAGGTACGTGGATCTCCTTCCATACGTTTGCGAAGCACTATTGTCTGGACAGTCGGGTTCAATGAGAAGAGCATTCTGCCCTCTCGGTCCTGAAGGACTTCCGGGTTTGAGTTCATTCAAAAACCCACCTCCAAATACCTACTGCGTTAGTATCTATTCAAAAGGTGAGGCATCTGCAGCTAGAAGTCTCTATCAGAAGAACAAGTTACCTACCTTCAGTAACGCTCTTTCTGGTAACGATTCTATGTAGCCACAGATTCCTCACTGATCCTCCCCTTTCTCTGATTCCACTCTGTTCATTAATAAGATCCCAAGCCTAGGAATCTTCACACTGTCTACCAGTTTGCTTTTGAGCTGCTGCGTTGGTGCGGACCATCTCAAAAGCAACTGATGTCAGCGTTTGGGAGTGCCGCCTATATAGACCTTGCACGTCACTTCTGGAGTGGAACACGTCACTTTGGGGCTGGAAGATGTCACCTTCTGACACGCAGAGGTCCTGCTCACAAAGTTCCAGATCCAGTCTGCCGCCTGGAAAATATTAGAAGGTTAGGAATCTGTGGTTAGATAGTCGCTACCAGAAAGAGTGTTACCAAAGGTAAGTAACTTGTTTGATAACTCTCTGTTCGAGGCATATGAGCTGCAGATTACACACTGTGCATAGATCGCCATCTGGTGTTGGGCCCGGATGTTTGCAGTTGTTTTTCTTCTTGGAAAGTCTTTGGAAGTCACAAGGTATGCGACTCCTCCTGTGGATCATACTGCGCATGGGCTTCGGCTCCATCCTCAGATTGTTTTTTTCCGCCATCGGGCTCGGATGTGTTCTTCGTGCTCCGGTTCCGAACCGTTTCCAGTTACATTTCTTCTAATCAGCGCGCAATCCTTCCCTTCCGCTGTATTGTTCTCGATCGCGATCTCACCACTCGACGCGACTCATCGATAGACTTCGATTCCAGGCGTCGACGCAGGCCTTCGGGCCTACCTCAGCTCCGGTCCTGACTCCTGGAAAGGACTCCATTTAAGAAGTGTCCTCGATATGGGTCCACATTTCCCCACACCGATCTCCATGAGGTGTGCAACCTCTGCCTCTCCCCAGAACACGAGGCTCGAGACGTGCAAATCCTTCCGGTCCAAGAAAACCATTCGAGACCGAAGAGCGAGGAGAACCATGGCACACGCGTCAACTGCAATCCCCGACGACCTCTTCGGAGAAGGCGTCGATGTTCCAGAGGACCAACACACAGATGAGGGCCTCGTCAGCGCATCCGAAGCCGACGACTCAGATGTCGAGGACATCACTCCGGCACAGAGGGGCGTGAGTACTAACATTGACCCCCACCCTCGACGGCATCGAAAAAGGCTCCGGTCACACCTTCGCCCTCGGGCCAAGGCACGACCAAAGACACTGCTTCACATACCTCGCTTTCAGGCCCGGCTAAGAAGCCCATCAAGCCTTCTGGCAGCTCGGCCTCAAGCCAGCCTGCCGTCCGTGTCGAGAAACACTCTGCACCGAAAAAGAAAATGGCTTCCTCCACGCCGTGCTCCACACCGAAGCACTCAGCGCCGGAAACAACCACTAGCTCCTCGGTACCGACACCATCTTCGGAACCGAGCAAAAAATCCAAAGCGATCGACACCCACACCTCGAAGCCGAAAGTCATCTCGGAACCGAGGAAACAACCGGACATTTCAAAACCACACAGTTCAAAACAACGAACTGATGACTCCAAGACTAAAAAACCTACGGCTCCCACACCTTCGGCGCCGACGGATCGGCCCCTCACAGAGGAACTGTTTAGGCCCGTTCCACTTAAAAAAACACTTATTAAAGACCCTAAAACTGGACATTTGATGCTCAGCATCAAAAAGAGACCGCTGGACAAGCCTTCCCCAGCTCCACCTCCAAAGAGAAGAGACTTTGCAACCTCCCCTTTGAGACTACCCTCACCCCCTCCTCCTTCATCTCCTCCACCACCCCCACCTCATCATTCCCCCACACCCTCTCCGGATGAGGATGATGACGATGTCTACGAATACATAGGGGAGGGACCCCATGACCAACCCACAGGGGACCCCACTCCTACAGGCTCCCCAGACCCATGGGACGACTACAACATCCCAGACGTCCCTAACATCCCGCAGGACGACCTTTACCCTTCAAGTCCGTCCCCCCCCCCGGAAGACACTATGGGGTTTAACCAACTGCTCCATAGGGCTGCACACTACCACGGAGTTGATCTCCATACAGACCCCGTGGAGGAGGACTTCCTCCTAGATACTTTTGATACCACACACAGGGCCACTTCCATTCTGCCCATGCTTAAAGGTGTTATCAAACACGCGCCAGAGGTCTTTAAAGACCCGGTCAGAGCCAGGGTCATCAACTCTCGCATCGTAAAGAAATATAAGGCCGCCCCTACAGACCCCACCTACATCAGAGGGCACGCACCACTAGACTCCCTTGTAGTCTCCACTGCAAGGAAACGTGCAAACTCCCAGGCATCAGGTGAGGCACCACCACCTGATAAAGAGTCCAAAGTCCTAGATGCCTCTGGCAAGCGATCTGCATCCCAGGCTGCCAACATATGGCGCATTGCAAATACACAAGCGCTTTTAGCGCGATATGACAGGGCACATTATGATGAGCTAGAAGCCATCATACAACACCTCCCTGACAAGTACAAGAATAGAGCCAACGAGCTAATCCAGGAGGGTAAAATCATCACCAACACCTCCATACGCTGCACCCTCGATGTTGCCGACACCGCCTCCAGGGCAATTAACACCAGCGTCGTCCTCCGTAGGCATGCCTGGCTATGGATTTCCGGGTTTAAACCAGAGGCGCAGGCTTCCATCCTCAACCACCCATTTGACCAAGAACATCTCTTTGGCCCAAACGTTGACGTTGCCCTTGAGAAAATGAAGAAGGACACCGATACAGCAAAGTCCATGGGAGCCTTACAGTCACACCCTCTTAGGCGTTCCTTTCGCCGTTCTTCCTTTCGAAGCACCTCTAGAGGCTACTCCTCTGACAGCGCCTCTACTTCCTATAAAGCCCCTACACAATCCACCTTCACTAGGGGTTACCAGAGAGGTGGCTATAGGGGTAACAACAATAAAGGCAGAGGCAAAAACAAATACCTCCCGCTCTGCCTCCACCCCTACCCAATGACTTCCCTTCACTCCCCCAGACCATCCCACTCCAGTCGGGGGCAGACTCCACAATTTCCTTCATGTCTGAACTACAATCACCTCAGACAAATGGGTAACACAAATAATTCGGTCAGGCTGCTGCCTCGAACTAAAATCAATCCCCCCAAACATTCCACCCAAACAACGCCCAATGTCACAGGAACATTCGTCACTTCTAAAGCAGGAGGTAATCTCCCTCCTACAAAAGAGTGCGATAGAACCAGTTCTTACCCACCAACAAAATATGGGAGTTTACTCCCTATATTTTCTCATACCAAAAAGGGACGACACTCTATGGCCCATCCTGGACCTCAGGCCCCTAAATCACTATATACACTCGGACCATTTCCACATGGTCACACTCCAGCAGGTACTTCCCCTGCTCTCCCAAAATGACTTCCTTGCCACCCTAGACCTCAAGGACGCCTATTTCCACATTCCCGTTCACACAGCTCACAGAAAGTTTCCCAGGTTTGTAGTGGACGGTCAACACTACCAATTCAAAGTGCTCCCATTCGGAGTCACCACAGCACCGCGAGTTTTTACCAAGTGCCTAGCAGTCGTGGCAGCACATCTGCGAAGACAACACATCCACGTCTTCCCATACCTGGACGACTGGCTAATAAGTCAGCTCATACAACCAGTGTGTACAACACACTCACGTCACTATACAGCTACTTCACGAACTGGGCTTCACAGTAAACCACACAAAGTCCCATCTGCAAGCGTCCCACATAAAACAATACCTAGGTGCCACTATAGACCCCTCAAGAGCGCTAGCCTATCCCAGTCCTGCCAGAATAGCAAACATTCAGGCCCTACGCGCCAAATTTCAGCCGGAACACTCTCTTCCAGCTCGAGTGTTCATGCAACTCATAGGAATGATGGCCTCTTGCATATTCATAGTACCTCATGCAAGACTCCAGATGCGTCCTCTCCAAGAGTGCTTAACGCGCCAATGGAATCAGGCCCAGGGTCAACTGACAGATCTGGTGTTGGTAGACGGTCGTGCCCATCGCTCTCTGCAGTGGTGGACCACCAAAAACCTTTCCAAAGGGCGACCGTTCCTGGAGCCTGTTCCTCAGATAGTACTGACAGCGGACACATCGCTCTCCGGCTGGGGAGCTCACCTACTACATCACACCATGCAGGGCAGGTGGACACCTCAACAAAAGTTGCTCCACATCAACTATCTAGAGCTACTAGCCATAGTCTTAACCCTAAAGGCATTTCAAACACCCATATCAGGCAAGGCCGTCCTAGTCCGCACGGACAACATGACAGCCATGTACTATATACAGAAACAAGGAGGCACACACTGTCCGCAGCTCTCTCAGCTAGCACAGAGCATATGGAGATGGGCCATACCCCCCAAAATCTTTCTCCTAGCCCAACATGTCCCAGGAGTCCAAAACACTATGGGCGATCTACTAAGCAGACAAACACAACAGATCCACGAGTGGGAACTCCATCCACAAGTTCTACACCCGTACTTTCAAATGTGGGGACATCCAGAGATAGACCTCTTCACCACCCACGAAAACGCCAAATGCCCAAGCTTCGCCGCCAGATATCCACACCCATTGTCCAAAGGCAATGCGATATGGATGAACTGGTCAGGCAAATTTGCGTACGCTTTTCCGCCTCTCCCACTCATTCCATTAGTGGTGTGCAAACTACAACAACACTCCCTTACTCTCATCCTAGTAGCTCCAACTTGGGCCAGCCAACCGTGGTACACCACACTGCTGGAACTATCTGTACTACCGCACCAAAAGTTACACCTCTCTCCACACCTCTTAATCCAGAACCATGGAGAGATCATGCACTCGGACCCAGCTCAGCTCAACCTTGCGATGTAGCTCCTGAAATCCTAGAATTCGGTTATTTAAATCTTCCCCCAGACTGTATGAACGTCGTTAGAGAAGCTAGACGACCTACCACTAGAGCTTGCTACACAGCCAAGTGGAAACGTTTTGTGGTTTATTGTCACAACAATAACTTAAATCCCTTAGTTATGGCCATTCAACACATCATAGGCTATTTATTACACCTACAAAGATGCAATCTAGCCTACACGTCTATTAGACTGCACCTTGCATTAATAGCAGCTTATCTACAAAACAGGCAACATCTGTCACTCTTTAGAGTACCTGCCATAAAAGCCTTCATGGAAGGCCTCAAACCAATAATTCCCCCCAGAGTGCCATCCTCATCTGTGTGGAACATAAACATCGTTCTCACCAGACTAATGGGGCCTCTCTTTGAACCTCTGCACAAACGTGAACTTCGATTCCTAACATGGAAAACTGCTCTTCTTGTAGCCATCTCTTCCCTCAGAAGAGTCAGTGAGATACAAGCACTCACCATTCAAGAACCCTTTCTGCAAATGCACCACAACAAAGTGGTTCTCCGCACTAATCCAAAATTCCTCCCTAAAGTCATTTCTCCCTTTCACCTAAACCAATCTGTGGAACTGCCCGTATTCTTTTCGCAGCCACAGACCATTGCAGAAAGAGCTCTCCACATATTAGATGTCAAACGAGCCTTACTCTACTACATCGAAAGAACTCAACCCTTTCGTAAGACCAAACAACTGTTCGTGTCTTTCTCACCACCACACAAAGGCAATCCCATCTCCAAGTCTGGGATAGCTAGGTGGATTGTTAAATGCATACAGATGTGCTACCACAAAGCAAAGCGAACACTAACTGTTCCCCCCCCCCAAAGCCCACTCTACACGTAAGATAGGGGCTTCCATGGTATTTTTAGGGAACATTCCCTTAGATGATCTCTGCAAAGCAGCTACATGGTCTACACCGCACACTTTCACTAAACACTATTGTGTAGATGTGCAAACTAAGCAACAAGCTAGTGTGGGTCAGGCTGTCCTCAAAACACTGTTTTAAACAACTGCAACAGATACTGGTGGTCGCCGCTAGGAGCGAGTACTGCTATATAATCTATGCACAGTGTGTAATCTGCAGCTCATTTGCCTCGAACGGCAAATGCTACTTACCAGTATGCATCTGTTCTTGGCATGTAGAGCTGCAGATCTACACACTCCCACCCGCCTCCCCGGCTACCTTTATCTGTTCCAGCTTTATCTTATTTAGATACAACACACATGGGCATCTTCACTACTTACTACTACGCTCCATCATTTCCCTGCTGGCGAAAAACAATCTGAGGATGGAGCCGAAGCCCATGCGCAGTATGATCCAAAGGAGGAGTCACATACCTCGTGACTTCCAAAGACTTTCCAAGAAGAAAAACAACTGCAAACATCCGGGCCCAACACCAGATGGCGATCTATGCACAGTGTGTAGATCTGCAGCTCTACATGCCAAGAACAGATGCATACTGGTAAGTAGCATTTGCCTTATGCACAAGTATTGATGTGTTCCCCATTGTTGCTGTAGCCAGTGCTGTATATCTCTAGACATGTGCGTCTGGATTATTGTCCTTCCTCAGCGGAGAGTAACACGTCAGTTTGAGGGCGCTTGGAAAAATTGCTTAAAGTCTTTTTAGATTATTTGGCAATCTTGGAGTGCAAGGACATCCACGGGGGCTCCTCAGCCAGTATTCCAAGGTGGAGTCAATAAATGGGGAGGGGCACACGCAGCCAAGCATGGCATCACACGTTTTCTCCCAGATTTTTTATGGTAAATGCGATGCTTGATAAGTCACTTCAGTTGAGTCACATTCATTAGCAGTGACGACCACTTAAAAATCTGTGAGTGGTACTTAACCTGAAAAGACTTTGAACAGCATTTCAAGACTCCCCATAACCATTGTGTTCCTCTGTGTTGATTTACAGCAATAATTCAGAAATACGTGTACATAAATATGCAACACTGGCTGCACCAAAAGGGGGGAGCACTTCAATATCTGTGGGTAAACTAAAATTACACCATGCACTACATTTGGAGCAACTCACCTGGGAGAAAATGGATGCTGGTATGCCAAACACTGAAACAGTCCAGTGGGTGACAGGGCAAAGATGGCCTTTCAAGTGCAGATGAAAACATCTTACTGCTATTGGGCTAACATGAACACTTCTTTAAAAACGAGCATTGGCAAAACCAATAGGTCTGGGTTTAATGTCTAATGCATGCAGTGTTCGAACATATGAGCGAGATACACGGGAGGGATGCAGGAGAAGGCGATAGAGAGTGCTATAGCTGTGAATTAGTCTCTCATGCAAGTTCAGTGAAAACACTGGAGTGGAGACAGAAGAATACCGAAGCAGCGAATAGCATTAAGTGAGAGAGGGAGACTCTACTGGGCCCATCCAAGACACGATTGACAATCTCTGTCTTATGGGTGAGGGGTTGGTAAAAGAAAGTTGATGGTTGAAAGGGGTGGACCCTAAGCTCACTCTGTATTTTAGCAGGAAGTCTGCTTGACAGCTGCAGCTTTAAAACCCAGATCTAACAAAAAGGGATTCTAAAAGACCTTGCATTCCACAACAATGAAATCAGCAGCCGCTGAATGCGCCTGAAGAAACACAAAAAGAGCTGTATGCTGACTCCCCTGTTTTGGTACCCAGTCTTTGGTGAGACGTTGCTACGCTTTGTGCTTTAAGTGAAGCACCCGCAACTCCTCTATGAAATGTCCTGCCTTGAACTGTTGTGACATGTGGTGCAGGTGCTACCCCGCGAACGCCTCCAGTGCCCCTGCATTTATCATCTTTCTCCCCATGATTCTAGAGCAGGCCAGTAGGCTTCCAGTAGCTCACAGGCTGCTTCTGAGTGCTGGTACTTAATTGCCTGTCACCTGATTTGAGATTATGCAGCTCCCCATTGGTTAAAGCAGCACTGTGAGGCCTGGGAAGATGGCAGTTCAGTGCACCCTCTTCTGAAAACTGTTAACTTTCTTTGTTCCTTTCTTCCTTTTTCTTTTTCTCCCATCTTTCTCTCCTCTTATCTTCACTTCAAATTTCTCTAATTCTGTTCTTTCTTGCTTTCCTCCCCCTTCATGCTCCATTCATTTATTTTTTCCTCTCCTTTCACTCTTTCTTTTATTCTTAATTTTGTATTTTTGTGTTTGAGGCATATGAGCTGCAGATTACACACTTTTACATAGATCGCCATCTGGTGTTGGGCCCGGATGTTTGCAGTTTGTTTTTCCTCCTGGAAAGTCCCTGGAAGTCACGAGGTCGGTGACTCCTCCTTTGGATCGTATTGCGCATGGGCTTCGGCTCCATCCTCAGATAGTTTTTTTCCGCCATCGGGCTCGGATGTGATCTTCGCGCTCCGGTTCCGAACAGCTTCCAGTTCGACCCCAATCGCTGTATTGTTTCGATCACGATCTCTGCAATCAACGCGCCTTCTCATCGACACAAACCTTCGGTTCCAGTCATCGACGGCGGCCTTCAGGCCTACCCAGGCTCCGGTCCCGGTTCATGAAAAGAACTCCATTTAAAAAGTGCCCTCGATGTGGGTCCAAATTTCCCCACACCGATCTTCATGAGGTATGCAACCTTTGCCTCTCCCCAGAACACGAGGCTCGAGACTGTCTGGCCTGTAAGTCTTTCCGATCCAAAAAGACTATTCAGGACCGAAGAGCCAGAAGGAACATGGCACACTCCTCGACGTCCATTCCAGTCGACATCTTCGGAGACGACATCGACGATCCGGAACATCATCGTACCGAAGAGGACCTTGTCAGCGCTTCCGAGGCCGACGAGTCAGATGTGGAGGACATCACTCCGGCGCAGAGGGTCGTGAGTACCAACCTACCCCCTCCCACACCCGCGCCGACACCCAAAAAGGCTTCGGTCACGCCTTCGCCTCCAGGCCTAGGCAAGACCAGAGACACTGCTTCACACACCCCACCTTCGGGCCCGGTGAAGAAGCCAAGTAAGCCTTCCGGCGGCTCTGGCTCGAGCCAGCCTGCCAGCAGTGCCGAGAAACACACTTCGGCACCGAAAAAGAAGACAGCCTCCAACTCGACACCGAGCTCCGCACCGAAGCCCTCGGGGTCGAAACCCAGCCCTTCGGCACCGATGCCATCTTCGGTGCCGACCAAACCACACAAGGCCACCGGCACCGACATTTCCAAACCGAAGCCCATCTCGGCGCTGACCAAGAGACCGGAGGGTCCCAAGCCGGGTTCTAAACATCAAACCGGCACGGAAAAACCTAAAAAATCATCGGCTTCGGCGCCGAAGGACCAAATTACCTCACCAGAGCTATTTACACCGGATCCCTTGCAAAAAACTCTCACCAAGGATCCAAAAACTAGACATTTGACACTCTCTACTAAGAAGAGACGTTTGGAGAAGCCTGCTCCACCTCCAAAGAGGAAGGACTCTGCTACCTCTCCGTTCAGAATACCTTCCCCTCCCCCTCCACCTCCACCCCCTCCGCCCTCTCCACCCCCACCTCATCGTTCTCCTACTCCACCTCCAGACGATGATGATCAGGGGGACCCATATGATGATACAGGGGATGTGCCACAAGACCCCGCCCCTACAAGATCTCCAGATCCATGGGACGATTACAATATACCAGATATCCATAACGTCCCACAAGACCATATTTACCCTTCTAGACCATCTCCACCAGAAGATTCATTAGGTTTTAACCATCTTCTGCAAAGAGCAGCACATTATCATGGGGTGGACATGCATAATGACCCTGTGGAGGAAGATTTCCTCCTAGACACATTCTATACTACACATAGGTCCACTGCCCATGCTCAAAGGGGTGGTAAAGCATGCGGCAGAAGTTTTTAAAGACCCAGTTAGAGCCAGGGTCCTTAACCCACGTATCGAAAAGAAATACAAACCTGCTCCCTCAGATGCCTCTTACATCAGAGGACCAGCGCCACTAGATTCCTTAGTGATATCTACGGCACGTAAAAGGGCAAACTCACAAGCGTCAGGTGATGCACCACCACCTGACAAGGAGTCAAAATTGCTAGATGCTTCAGGCAAACGCACAGCATCCCATGCCGCCAACATATGGCTTATGGCAAACACTCAGGCACTGCTGTCCAGATATGACAGGGCTCATTATGACGAATTAGAAAGCATAATGCACCATCTCCCTGAAAAATATAAAAGTAAAACCAACGAGTTAATTCAAGAGGGTAAAACAATCACAAACACCTCTATACGTTGTGCCCTAGATGCAGCAGACACAGCCTCCAGGGCCATTAACACCAGCGTCCTTCTCCGTCGTCATGCTTGGTTAAGGGTATCTGGGTTTAAACCAGAAGTACAAGCCTCCATCCTTAACCATCCCTTTGACCAGGAACATCTATTCGGGCCAAAAGTGGATGAGGCCTTAAAAAAGATGAAAAAGGACACGGATACCGCAAAATCCATGGGGGCCTTACAGTCTCACCCACCCAGACGCTCCTTTCGCCGTTCATCCTTTCGGAGTGCATCCAGAGGCTACTCCTCAGACACAGCGTCCACATCGTACAACTCCCCTACTCAGACCACCTTTACAAAAGGTTACCAAAGAGGCGGCTACAGGGGTAACAACAACAAGGGCAGAGGCAAAACAAACAAAGCCCGTTCTGCCACACCTACTACCCAATGACTCCCCCCCCCCCCCCCCCCCCAGACCATTCCACTCCGGTCGGGGGAAGACTCAAAAATGTCCTTCATATCTGGGAGACCATCACCTCAGACAATTGGGTGACCCAAATAATTCGGTCAGGTTACTGCCTCGAATTAACATCTACCCCCCCAAACATTCCACCGAGGCAACGCCCAATGTCACAAGAACATTCGACATTGCTAAAGCAGGAGGTAATCTCCCTCCTACAAAAACAGGCAATAGAACACGTTCCTGTCAATCAACAAAATTTGGGGGTCTACTCCCTATATTTTCTCATACCAAAAAGGGACGAGACTCTACGACCTATTCTAGATATCCGGCCCCTAAACACATACATACACTCAGACCATTTTCACATGGTAACGCTTCAGCAGGTACTTCAGATCCTCTCCCATAACGACTTTCTCACCACACTGGACTTGAAAGACGCATACTTCCACATTCCAGTACACCATGCTGACAGAAAGTACCTCAGATTTGTAGTGGACGGGCAACACTACCAAATCAAAGTGCTTCCGTTCGGAGTCACAACAGGTGCCTAGCGGTGGTGGCGGTACACCTCAGAAGACAGCACATTCACGTCTTCCCATACTTGGACGATTGGCTGATAAAAGCCACTTCATACAACCAATGTGTACACCACACCGCCACCACAATCCAACTACTTCACCAACTAGGCTTCACGGTGAACCACCAAAAGTCCCAGCTAACACCATCCCACATAAAACAATACCTCGGTGCCACCATAGACACCTCAAAGCAATAGCCTACCCCAATCCGGCCAGGATTGCAAGCATTCAGGCTTTGCGACAAAAATTCATACCTCAACACTCCCTTTCAGCACGAGTGTTTATAGAACTGATAGGGATGATGGCCTCTTGCATTTTTATAGTGCCCCACGCAAGACTCCAGATGCGTCCACTCCAAGAGTGCTTAGCACACCAATGGAACCAGGCCCAGGGGCAACTGACAGATCTGTTGTTGGTAGACGGTCGCACCCATCGCTCTCTGCAGTGGTGGAACACCACAAACCTTTCCAAAGGTCGACCGTTACTGGACACGGTTCCCCAGATAATACTAACAACGGACGCATCGCTCTCCGGCTGGGGAACTCATCTATTACACCTCACAGTGCATGGCACATGGACGCCGCAACAAAAGTTACTCCATATCAACCATCTGGAGTTACTAGCAATCTTTCTCGCCCTGAAATCTTTTCAAACACAGATTTCAGGCAGGGCAGTCCTCATTTACACAGACAACATGACGGCCATGTATTCTATTCAAAAACAAGGCGGCACACACTCTCCACAGCTCTGTCAATTAGCACAGAGCATATGGAGATGGGCAATTCCCCACAAAATCTTTCTTCTAGCTCAACATGTCCCAGGAGTCCAAAACACCGTGGCAGATCTGCTCAGCAGACAGACACAACAGATCCACGAGTGGGAACTTCACCCACAGGTTCTTCATCCGTTCTTTCAAATGTGGGGGCATCCGCAGATAGACCTCTTCGCCAGCCACGAAAACACAAAATGCCCAAGCTTCGCCGCCAGATACCCATACCCATTATCAAAAGGAAATGCGATATGGATGAGCTGGTCAGGCAAATTTGCGTACGCTTTTCCGCCTCTCCCACTCCTTCCATTAGTGGTGCGAAAGCTACAACAGCACTCCCTCACACTAATCCTAGTAGCTCCAACGTGGGCCAGACAACCGTGGTACACCACGCTGCTGCAACTCTCGGTAGTACCACACCAAAAGCTACACCTCTCACCATGCCTCCTAACCCAGAACCATGGAGAGATCAGGCACCCGGACCCAGCTCAGCTCAACCTTGCGATCTGGCTCCTGAAATCCTAGAATTCGGGTACCTAAATCTTCCCCCTGACTGTATGAATGTCATCAGAGAAGCTAGACGCCCTACCACTAGAGCCTGCTACGCTGCCAAGTGGAAAAGATTTGTTGTTTATTGCCATAAAAACACCATCAATCCTCTGGACGTGTCTATACAACACATCATATGCTACTTACTCCACCTACAAAGGTGTAATCTAGCCTATACGTCCATTCGACTACACCTCGCAGCAATTGCAGCTTAATTACAAAACAGGCAACATCTATCACTCTTCGGAGTACCTGCCATTAAAGCCTTCATGGAAGGCCTAAAAAGAATAATTCCCCCCAGAGTACCACCCTCACCTGTGTGGAACTTAAACATCGTTCTCACAAGGCTGATGGGGCCTCCCTTCGAACCTTTGCATAAATGCGAACTGCAATTCCTAACATGGAAAACAGCTTTCCTTGTAGCCATCACTTCCCTTAGAAGGGTCAGTGAGATACAAGCACTTACCATACAAGAACCTTTTCTTCAAATGCACCAGATCAAGGTTGTTCTCCGTACCAACCCAAAATTCCTACCTAAAGTCATTTCCCCTTTTCACCTAAACCAATCTGTAGAATTACCAGTATTTTTTTCGCAACCTCAGACCGTTGCAGAAAGGGCTCTGCACACGCTAGATGTCAAACGAGCCTTACTTTACTATATCCAGAGAACACAACCTTTCCGAAAGACCAAACAACTGTTTGTCTCTTTCTCTCCACCACACAAGGGCAACCCCGTCTCAAAATCAGGGATAGCTAGGTGGATTGTAAAATGCATCCAGATTTGCTACCACAAAGCAAAACGAACGCTTTCCGTTCCCCCTATAGCCCATCCTACACGAAAGATAGGGGCTTCCATGGCATTTCTAGGGAACATCCCACTAGATGATATCTGCAAAGCAGCTACATGGTCAACACCGCACACTTTCACCAAACACTATTGTGTAGATGTGCAAACTAAGCAACAAGCTAGTGTGGGCCAGGCTGTACTTAAAACACTATTTCAAACCACTGCAACAGATACCGGTGGTCGCAGCTAAGGTTGGGAACTGCTATATAGTCTATGCAAAAGTGTGTAATCTGCAGCTCATATGCCTCGAACAGAATATGCTATTTACCAGTATGCATCTGTTCTTGGCATGTAGAGCTGCAGATCTACACACGCCCACCCGCCTCCGGCTACCTGTATCTGTTCCAGTTTATCTTATTTAGATACAACACACATGGGTTTCTTCACTGTTGTTACTACGCTCCATCTTTCTCTGCTGGCGAAAAACAATTCTGAGGATGGAGCCGAAGCCCATGCGCAATACGATCCAAAGGAGGAGTCACCGACCTCGTGACTTCCAGGGACTTTCCAGGAGGAAAAACAAACTGCAAACATCCGGGCCCAACACCAGATGGCGATCTATGCAAAAGTGTGTAGATCTGCAGCTCTACATGCCAAGAACAGATGCATACTGGTAAGTAGCATATTGCTTTTGTTCTTTTATGTTTGCTGTCTTCTTCTCTCCGCTTTTTTTTTCTCTTTTGCATTTTTGCTTTCTTTATTTGTCTCATTCGTGGCCCATTTTTACTCTTTTACTTTAACTGTCCCTCTTTTTCATTTGTCTTGTTTATTACATCTTTACCTTTCTACCATTTCACCCCTTTGGGTTTTCTTTCCTTTTGCCTTTCTTCTTTTCTTTCTTTTGCTCCTTTCCGTCATTCATTTTTCTTTTATCTTCCTCTTTTAGTTCCTTCTTTTGCTCTTTCTCTGCTGCTCTCAAATGTATTGTTCTCACCTTTTTTTCTCATTCTCCCTTCCTCTCTGATTCTCTTCTTTCTTCCTTTTTCATCCCTCTCTTTGATTTTGTTCTTCTTCCTTACTGTCCTTACTTTTTTAACAGTGTTTAGCTTCTTGGAAAAATCTCTTTACTCATTACTTAGTGTCATGGTTGGCTGACAGGCGCACTAATCCTAGCGCAACCATAATAGATATGCTGCTGACTGCAGAGTTAAATATATAACCTTCCCCACATTTATAGCACCACATACTCATATGATTGAGGACACAAGAAGCGCGCAAAACTATTATGCTCGGCATCTAGGGTCACGCTAGTTAAACACACCACTACCTGTATTTTTACTTTGTCCCACCCATTACTCTCTACCTCCCAAAGTTAGTAGACTAGATCGCAACTACCATAATACAGATAGCTTACTGGGATTTTTCTTTAGAGGACACAATGGCTGATACCTGTGAAGTATAGCTGGTTGAGTCGCAAGTAAAGCGGTGAATACCTACAGCGTAATTAATATGTGCACTGATGCCAATTTGATCATACTGCATATGCGGAGATGTAGTTGTTCATTCTACATTTAAGCTGGAAGTCCCAAGAAGTATGTAAATGGAAATATGATTGTCTGCTCCGTTATGAAAAATTAAAAACCGATTTAAACCAGAAAAAAAATGGTTAGCTAACAGGCATGCCATGAGGTACTGACTGCAGTGGTATGTTTCCTAGCAGAGAGCTATGCAGTCTGAATGTGCTTTGCTTTGCAAAATGTATCATAGCTAATGGTTCTAGTTAAGTTTGTAATGTAAATGTCAAAAAAGAGCTTTCTGGTTTGCTTGTTTGTGGACGCCAATCAGTGATGCAAATTCAGGCAATGGGCCATATGCCTCCAGTGCCTCACTACCTGGAGGCAGACTTAAACTACTGCTGTGACACTGCATTTTCAGTCCATTTTCAAGCATTGAGTGTAGGCCGCATCAACATTCCCCTTGCAGGTGGTTTCGATTTCCAAACTCTTTCTTGGGACCTTTTTTCTTACCATTTCTAAAAGTTGCCTTGTGGACAGCATCTTCATCTGGATGGTGCAGCATTGATACATTTATTCCTTTACTGCTGCTTTAAAAAAGAAAATGCAGGGACCTCGAGGCCCATTCATCTCTGCATCTGCTCACTGTTCCTTTTTCCAGGGACGTCCCTCTAACTGAACCATGGTCGAAACGCAATTGGACAAAAGTTCAGATTCATTCGATGTGTGATGTGTTATGATTACATCATCCTGTCTCAGTTACTTGAGGTTGATGGTCCATTACCTGAACTTGTAAATGTACACACTTGGAATTCTTTGAACCGCCCACATGTGATCACTTGAGCACTGAGCACTTTGTTTCTGTCTGTTAGTAAGCAATGAAAATAAATACTGCATTATTGCTGCTGAGTGGTGTTTTTTGTGATAAGGCCTATGTTTAAGATGAATGTTTGTCAAGCTTGTGTATGTACAGAAAATTGATTAATCATTGTATTGTTGATTTCATTGATTGAGGCTCAGATGTTTTTAATATATGCTTCTAGGAGCCAATGTTTTCTTGTTGACTTTATTGCCCCAGGTTCTGGGCGGTTATAGAGCTGCCCTTGTGGTGATATTAGGAACTGGAGCTTAGAATAGTAAACGAGCAACTTTTGTATAAGCGTGCACAGAACAGATGATGATAAGCTGGTAGGTAAGCTTCAACCTTGGAACCAGGGTTTGAATCCTGGCTGTGCATGTGACTAAGAATCGTGTGGTTCTGGGCAAATCACTTCATTTCTCTTTGTCTAAAATTATGACTGTGTGACTTGTAAGGCAGTTGTAATTTGTGAAATATAATGTCCTTGTACATACCCCCAATTAGTGAACACTTGTTTTGTCTAACTACACACAAATTGACGTAAGGCACTATGTTGTTGCCCATCTAGTGTTGGGTTGCATAAATATCAATCATTCCTACATGCACAGTGAATAGGCATTTTCTTGGCAGCAACACATGGGCAGTCCTTTTGTGTGTAGTAATTCTTGGACAGGCAATCTGCGCAGTATAGGTGTATGATCTTACCAGTGCTCTTACTTTTCAGTGTTTGTTAATTCTGATCTTTGCCCTTTATACATTTTTAGGTCTTGCCTGGCGTCGGAGCGCGCATGCGCTCCTCGCCTCGAGACTTATAGTGAACAAGTCAGTTTCAAGAAGGGGACTCGAGCCCCGCCCCTCATTTCCAATGGGTAGCGTCAACGTTATAGTAAACGCTGGCTTCCCATTGGAAAGGAGGGTTTTTCGTTGCCTCCCTTTGGCTTTTTGCTGGACTGCCTCACCTGATTCACGTGAAGACTTTTCTTATCTGCTTGTTTATTTAACAAGCATATAAGAAAAGTCTTCACAACAGCTGTGAAGCAGGCACGGAGCTCAGAGGCGCACGGGGAGGACAAGGGATTCCAGCAGACTCTGACTTGTTTGTGGGCATCAACAAACTTCCCAGGCTAACCACGCTTCGGAAATGCAACCCGCCCCCATCCACCTTCCCGCATGGGACGGCAAGGTTGACAAACCTCCCCTCTTTGTAGGAAGAGTTCGGGGTGTAAAACATGAGTCTGCGGTGTGCTGTGCTTTGCACCTCTATCTGCTGGGAGTGCGGCCTGCCCACTGCTGGCAGAGCACGTGAGAAGCGGAGGCCCGAGAGGCCTTCCACGGCCTCCGTGACGCCCATACAATCATTGGGTCAGAGCTGCTGGTGAAAAGAAAGTGTTCATAGCTGTCAGGTGCTTCTGCTGGGCATCTCGCACACCATCTCTTGTGTGTCCCACTCCCTACCTGTGCTACTGCACAGCTGTCTCTTGTATGTCTCTGCCTGTGCCCCCTCACAGCTATCACTTGTCTGCCCTGGGCATCTCACGCAGCATCATTTCCTACTGCATCCTTGAGGGTCTCGTGCTGCACGCGCCCCCTCTCTCCTTTGTCTCTGCCGCTCGGTGAGACGCTCTCTCCGTCCGGGCAGTAAAGGGTGCATCCCTCCCTCACTCTCTCTTCCATTTAAAGGGAGGGGCGGAGTCTGGGGCGGCACCTGAGCCCGGTCACACCGGCAGCAGCCTGGATGAATGAGACAGACACTGGCAGGAGAGACCGCTGAGCCACCCACAGCAGCTTTGGAGATTGAATGAATGAGACAGACAATGGCGGGAGAAACCTCTGAGCCCAACTAGACATACTGCATGCTCGGAGGCTGGATGAATGAGACAGACACCGGCAGGAGAGACAGCAGGTCAGCAGCTGACCCCTCCGAGCTAACAGTGGCACCCAAGACTGCAAGAGACGGCTACAGACAGGAGAGAGGTCTCAGCATGTCTTCAGCTCAGCCCACATAAACCAGCCGAGACATCCCAGAGTGAATGAGACAGACGCCGGCTGGAGGAAGGGGACAGACTCCCAGGAGACACGAACAGACCCTGAGAGACAGCGGAGACCTGGTTTGCCAGTAGCTGAGTGCAGGTACTTGAGCACCAGCGTGAGAGACTGCTTGCAAGAGACAGTCATGGGCAAGACATCCAGGCACAGCGGCTGCTAGAGAGGCCCGGGAGACGGTGCCACAGCACTGTGACTGAGACATCTCTGGCTTGTGAAGAGACAGCTTCGGTCTCCTGAGGGGGTGAAGGAGACGCCCCTGCCCTGGGACAGAGCACAGTGTGTGCGAGGCATCGGGCTGGACCGGGGTCCTCCCGACTGGAACTGACCCTGGAGGGGCCGAGCTCCTGCCACTCCCTGGCCTGACTCATGCTCCGGAGGAGTGCCGACTTCGAGGGGTGTCCCTGCCCTGAAGAGGAGGCAGTCGCCACACCGACCCCTTAGAGAGGAGCCTGGAGCACCCCCAGGGAATGACATCAGCACCGACCTGGATACAACGGTACCCCAGCAATAAAGGCGAGTTGTGGGGATCCCGCCCCCTGGGGGTCCTCCCAGTCTCACCCGTGAACCCCTAGAGACTTCCGGGGTCTTGGCCTGGATCGCCCCTACCCGGTCCTGACTCATCACCCGGAGTGCTTTTGGAAACACTGAGGAATTCAAAGCGCTTTGTCATTTCCGGGCTGTCAGTGTCTTTCAACCCTGTTTGCGACCGCCCTGTCCGGTCCATCCTGTGTTTCTCCACAGACCCTGTGTCTCACCGCCAAACCCTCTGTATCTCACCACCAGCCACAGTGTATCCCCACCACCCCCTGTGTATCACCACCAGCACCTGTGTCATACAGACCCCCTGTGTCTCCCCACCACCCCCCTGTGTCTCACCACCAGCCCCTGTGTCATACAGACCCCCTGTGTCTCCCCACCACCCCCCTGTGTCTCACCGCTAGCCCCTGTGCCATACAGACCCCCTGTGTCTCCCCACCACTCCTGTCTCACCGCCGACCCCGCTGTGTCTCACCACCAGTCGCAGTGTCTCTTCGATGACACCCTGTGTCTCACCACCGACCCCTCTGTGTCTCACCACCGACCCCTCTGTGTCTCACCACCAACCCCTGTGTCTCACCACCAACCCCTGTATCTCACCACCAACCCCTGTGTCTCACCACCAGCCCCTGTGTCTCACCACCAGCCCCTGTGTCATACAGACCCCGTGTGTCTCCCAACCAACCCCTGTGTCTCACCGCTGATCCCCTGTGTCTTCCCACCACCCCCGTGTCTCATCGCTGACCCCCTGTGTCTCACCACCAGCCACAGCGTCTCGCCGCCATCCTACAGCATTCGTGTAAACGGGAGTCTCGGCTCAGCAATGACAATGCCGTTTATTTATGTTTTAAAAACGAAAACGTAAATGAAAGGCATTATTATTTGCTATGTTAATAGCTCAAACTCGCGTAAGTGCGAGACCAATTGCATTGCAAATGCTTTTTTTCTCAGTTGTGTTTTCTCCATTTATCTTTTCAATGCAACAATCCGCCTGGCATTTGTCCGAACCACCAGTCCTGACCTTGTGTTCCCCAAGGCCGACTAAATTTCCAGCTGTAAGTAATCAAAAGAAGCCTTCCGTCAAAGAATGCTTTGGAGTGGTTCGTGCTGGAGATCGACAGGATGGGGGAAGAGGAGAGTATCAAGTCAAGACACCTTTGGGGCGGTGCATAGGAGAACTTGTACCCACTGTCCATATATAATCAGTAAAAACAATAGTGCTGAATAATAGTTGTTGCTCAGGTTCATATTGGATTTTCATATTTCCATTACAACCTTATGAATTATCATTTACTTTAGAAAGCCGAATATACACCGTTTGATTTAGATGGCAGTATGCATACCAAGTACCTGAAGAAACCTTTTCCAAAAGAAAGAATTATAAGGCAACAAAGGGAAAAATAGATATAGGGTTCAATTTTCAATATTAACTTGAAAATAATAAAGGAAGATTTTCCAGCACGTTACCCATCTAATTAAATAATACAGTAATGTATTAATTTCTAAATATTAATTTTTGAACGAAAACTTCAATAATTCTCGCTTTGACATTTTAATTTGTATCTAATACTAACTAAATGTGGTTAAAAGTTTTTAACCAAGTTACTTGAAAACATTCAATAAGAAGGCTTAAAACAGACTTCTTATCAACTGTTTTCCAGTGGCTTCAAATCTCGTATTGCACAAGAAAGAGGTCCAACTGTGAATTATTTCCCCAAATTCACAGTGCTGAATTAATCTGAAGGATATTTTGCCTCTCTATACAAAGACAAAGTTAAATGGATATTTATCATAGCATTTCGTCTTTCACTTTTGGTAAAATATGCTTTTACAATGACCGTGCTGATCTTAGAACATTAATCAGCACATCTGCCAAGCAGACCTTTGAAGGCCCATCCTTGATGCAGGCACTTACCAATTAATCCTCCTCATTAGTGTGTGAAAATAAACATTTTAAATGCAAACCCTTTCAGCCAAAAATTAACTACATATCCCTACACTTCACTTTCTTTTCTTTCTCTACATATGGTATTGTATAGCAAAGCAAATGGCTTTAACTTAATAAAAGGTGAGACCTATTGCATTTTTAATGCTTGTTTTCACTGTTACCGATGTGAGCTGATGGGACTTGTGGGCATTTATCTAGCTAGCTAACTTTTGAATGTGACCAGAACTGTGTAATTTTATGCTGAGCATTTAAAACTGAGCAAAAATAATGGGGTGACCCGGAGTCCCTCAGAACCTGGGTGGGCGTATTGTATAAATACAATGGTTCTGTCGGGAAGACAGAACCATTGTGAGCATTTAAAATTCCCTCAGCATGAAATTGTAAATGTGTGTAGTGTGAACATGTGTTGGTTAAACATCTCAAACCAACTGCAGAGTGTTTTGTCTAATAATGTTCCAGCAACATAATTGCACAAGCCATCCCCTGTGCAGCCTGATTTCTTTAATTCGATCTCACACTACACACACCCTACACCTCACACCCTCCCAACATGTTCTTTCTGTAACTCAGCCTGCTCGAGATGCAATGACTATAAATAATAGAAATGTTCGTAGTAAAGTGCTCAGTTGCCCCTTGAGGGCTATTTACGTGCAGTAACAAATACCTAAGATGAACTATGCTCCTTGCCCCTGCATCATTACCCATGAAATCCAACATAGGTTTTGTGAAATCAACTCTCCCCCCACCCCTTGCTGCCTGCCCTCTTCTCCACTTATACTCCTGTGTGTTCATATACGTTTTCTTGTATTAAAACCTATTTATTCTCTGTGCAAATCCCTAACTGTTGCTTTGTCAGTGTGTGTCTTTTCTTAGTCAGTGCTTATTTTTGGCTCCTGTCTTCATTATTCTCACTGGCTGCTCACGTTTCCTTCAGGTTTGGCATTCGACTCCTGGGACATGGATTTTTACACCGCTCTCTTCCAGAAAGTCCAGCGAAATCCCACCAGCGTGGAGTGCTTTGATCTGGCCCAGTCCAACAGGTGATGCTTGAGCCTGGGAGGTGATGGGTAAATGTAGCAATGGTGTTTGATTTAAAGGCTCCAGATAGGGCTTTAAAACAGACATGAATGGGTGTCGCAAGACTTACCCAGATCGAGACAGTGCTTACCTGTATTGCCCATTACAAAATCCTAAAATGTGTGGTTGGGGCAGTTTAATGGAAATAACTGTTTTTGGCAATAATGTGTTTGATAAAGCATGGACAAATGGAAAAATGCGTCTAGTCCTCAACTTTTTGTGCCGCATTTTCATCCCAAGAAGCATCTTGGCATTAATTGTAAATGTTTTATTGTTTCCTAAATCAATGGTACTTGTTTTGTCACCCCCAGGGGTTGAGAGTATGAGCGTCTTTGCAGCAATTCAGTCCTCTGACCATCCCTGCAGTGGTTGCTTTAGGCAGCTGTTGTGCTTTCTTTCTTTTTCTATGCTACTAAGAGGTTGGCTGGATAATGAAGTCTCCATAAAAAGTGGGTCTTTGGCTGTCACTCTGAATTTCCCACAGGTGTTCTAGCCAAAGTGCTTGGTATTTTTCATGCAGTTGCGGGGGCTTAATTGGGAATTGCCCTCTCCTAAGTCCCTTTGAATTTTTACAAATGAAGAATGAGATCTTCTGTTTTTTATTGCAACTTTAGTCATTTTAGTGGCGCTCTTGATTATCTCACATGATTAGTTGCTGAATGATCGTCCGGTTGTATGTAATTCAACAACACAAGAAATGTCAGACACATGTTTCGCTTGGATATGTATATCCAGGAGATTTTTGTCAAGGCAAATTTTGTTTTATTACACCTTGTTAGAGTAGCGTGGAGCTCCATCTGAAAGGGGCAGAGTAGAAAAATCAAAAGATATAAATATCTCAATCAGATGTAGACTTCAGAGGGATACAGATCCTACAGTAATAATGCTAAGTTATTTAGAGCTTACAGGATTCAGCATTCTAAATAAACCAAAATGCTACAGGCAGCACTTTAGGAAACTCCTTAATAATAAAGAATCAAGCGCAAGGCAGGTTTTATCTTTTTCTTACATGCCTTAACCGTAATTAGTAAAAAAAATATTATAGATAGCTTCACCAATATAGATGATGAAATGCTTCTAAATAAGTCATAAAATAACAGGTGAAGCTACTGCCAAGGAATCAGGAATAGCTCTAAACCATGTCAAATCAGCATGAATTATTCCTCAGATAGAAGTTGTTCACAAATGTAATCGTGTCAAGCACATCGGTTTGCAAATATGTGAAAGAGCAGACATTTGCCATGACATTTTTTTTCATTTTACGTATATAAGTTAATTTCCTCGAAACAGAAACGTGGGATTTAAATAAAAAAAGAGCAATTTTGTTTAGGAATGCCATATTTACATTTCTTGATTCCCCCAAATAAGAATTATTTGATTTTTTTTTTTTACTCGAAATTAAAAACCATCCTGTCTTCTCTCCATCTCTCTGAAAGTGAGCACAGTCGACACTGGTTTTTCAAAGGCCGCCTCTTCGTTGACGGGGAGGAGAAGAAGGCATCGCTGTTTGAAATGATCATGAAAACCCAGGAGAGCAGCAACCCAAACAATGTCATAAAGTTCTGTGATAACAGCAGGTGAATGTCCTCCTTAATTTGTGCACCAGCATTCTTCTTCCTCACGCATATTCATGATCTGTAGGTGCCAAGGTAACTAACCATAAGAGAAGACATTGTTTATGTTGGAGTCATATACACAAGGAGTAAAAGTATGGCATAAGGTGTAACATTTGTCTTTGTGCCCCTTTAGTGGCTCATGAGGATGCACAAAACCCTGTGCTCTGTGCCACTGTACATTGGTCATTTTGCCTTAAATGGACACAGTGTGTTGGTTGAATATTTTGACACTATTTAACGTGACTTGCACAGCATTGGTGTTTTTTTGTTCAACTTCAATTGGATATTATCACTCCTCTTGCATCCATTGGTATATGTCAGTGTTGATTGTAGTGGTCCAGTTCACCACTCGTAGGTGTTAAGTAGATTGTCTGTGGGGTGTTTTTTTTGGTGTCTCAGACTATTTGTAACATTTGGTGTCTGTTGAGTGGGTTGTTGGTTTCAGCCTGTGGGTGTTTTTGGTCATAACTAGTGCGTGTTAACATGGCGTACATAGTATGTTAGTTTGCATGTAGTCATTTGGATCTGCACATTGTAAATTGATGCACCATAAAACTCTACTAATTTTTTTGTTACAAGTGTCCATAAATGTAGGAAAGTGACCTTTTTGCAGAGCTCCTTCCCAAAATTGTACTATTGTTTTCCCCAATTGGCAAAACCTTTAGCGCCCTCTGTAAGTCCCTGGTAAATGCCTGAGGTACTAAAGCGGGTCCTAATGGACCCCTCACCAAGCACATGCAAGACTGCCAGTGCAAGCTGCGTTTCTTGGTGCATACAAAAGTGAAAACACGGCATGACACACAGTCCTGTGGGCCATGTCTCCTAACACTGCATGTAATATTTGTAAGTCACCCCTACAGCAGGCCTGACAGCTCTAACGGAGGGTGCTAAATATTACATATAAGGCATACCTGCATGAGCAGATATGTCCCTGTGCTTGTCAGTCCTATCATTGCCAGTACTAGTGACCAGGAAAGCCATTTTAAACCATGTACTGGGCACTGGTTAAAACCAGTTCCCCAGCTACATGATGGCTTCACCGAAGAAAGGTATATTGGGTTTCAAGCATCTCATACTGATAAACTCACACTAATTCCAGTGTTTGATTTATTAATATATACACCGAGAGGGCATCTTAGAGGTGCCGCCTGAAAACCTACCAGACTTGGGTGTGGCTGTTACCTGGTCTCTGCCAACCAAGACGCTGTTCTGACCTCCTAGGGTGAGAGCTTTTTGCTCTCCAGAGACCCAGAACAAAAGCTTGTCCAGGAAGAGGATGTAGCACCCCCCTCCCACAGGATGTCCTGCTGATTATCCTCCCTAGAGCGACTAGCTTCATAGAGATGCTGCCTTTCAATAGCATATCTGTATCACCTCAGAGGAGCGGAATCTGAGCCCCCTTTGTCCAGACACTTGTGACACCTGGTCAGGTGAGAACATTAGCTTGTCGGTTAGGCATGCTACACCCAGGCTAGTTCCACCCTTAAGGTGGGCTAAACTGAAGTGGACACAACTTTTCAGAAGTGGCCATCTGTGCATACATAGGAATTCTGGGGTAGGGTTATGCCCACTTCCCACAGGAAGTGATCATATAGAGGGCATAGTTACCCCAATGGTCAGTAGCCCATTGGCTACTACCCTACACTCCCCTAACGCCTATAAATTGAGTATTTAAGGGTCTCCCTGGCACCAGAGAAGAAGATCCTGATGACCTAAGAAGAGAGAGGACACCGAAGAGCTGCAAAAGCAGAGAGGAGAGAAGAAGCAACTGACCTGTTACCAGCCCCACTGACCTGTCTGCATCTCTCTTCAAAAACTGTGCCAAAGTTGACTCGTCCTGCAGATGTTGACTCCTGAAACTTGGGAGGACTGCCTGCCTTCATTAAAGAACCAGGAACTCACGTCGGACAGCTGAACTTGCATCTCTCAGCAATTCTAAAATCAAGGACTCTCAGGCCTCCAGGAACCAACCAAATCCAACAACTGAAGCCACCACTGCACCTGTCGTCCTGAACCTAATTCAAAGTGGGTTAACTGTGCAATCAAGGTCTTCCAGAGCCCATCTTGGTTTCACCCCACATGGACTCCCCGACATTGCCTGCAGCCTCTGCACGCAGGCCTCCTCTACCGTGAATGCTCCATTAAGGAAAAAGGGACTCTTCTGCAACTGTCGCCCTTGCATCATTGAGAAGAGGACCGAAAATTCCCTACATTACCGAGCATCGTGAGGCCTGAGCCCCCCTGTTGGTTCACCCCAACTGGCCTCCTAGCCAGTGCCTGCAGCCTCTTTTCGCAGAGACCGATCTCAAAAGAATAATATTGGGCTCCCGGTGCTGTTTTTCACACTGCACCGGCCGCCCTAGTCCCACTGATGGTGTACTACTGGTGCTGCCTTGGACTTTGCCCACCACTCACCTTAACTCCTGGAGATTAGCCCCTTAAATCGCTGTGCTATACCTGTTTGCAGAACGTGTTTTTCCTTCCATGCGATAACCTTGCACAACTGAAACATTGCACTGTGTCCACTTTTTAAACTGAAAAGAATTCATATTTAAAACGTACTTACCTTAACGATTTTTCTCTGATGTCTACACATATATAAAGATACTTGCTATTTTTATGAATTGTTATGGCTCTTCTTCTTGAGTTGTGTGTCATTTATTGATCATTGTGTGTATTTGGAGATGGCTTGCACTCCTCTCAGTTAAGTCTAAGGCTACTCGACCACACTACCCCTAACAGAGCACCTTGGGATTGCTAGAGCAAGCCCTTGTCCACTTATAAGGGAACCCCTGGACTCTCTAGAGGATATATAAGGATATAGATATATCACATAAAGAGCCAGCTTCCCATAAGAAACAATCACATTTCAATTTGCACTTTTGCTCTCCACTGTATGTTTCTGGTAACTATGGATAGTGATTCCATTAAGGCCAGTGGCACATGATTTTAGAGAAAGAAGTTTCCCGCCATATAATCTCTTGCAATATTGATCTTGTTCATTTTTCACTGTACAGGCTCAACATTGCTAATCTCACGATGGTCACATTCCTTTCTGCTATCTATCCACTGTTTTTACATGCATGTCTCCGTCTTAGATTTCTGTTTTCACTCTACCTGTACAAATTATACCGTTCTCCAAACTTCGTGCTATCCCTGTATAAATGGTCAAACTTTTTTTTTGTTTTCATGTATGGACTAGGATATTCCTACTTGTGCTTGCTCTTTATATGCAAACTTCAACATTCTTCTACTTGCGTGGTGTTTAACTGATATATTTAATCCTTTCTTAGTCCATTCATAAAAGGAGCTGCCAGTGAAAAGCTGGATCAATTTCTTAATTTTGTTTTTCTTTTCAGTGGGATTCAAGGAAGGGAAGTGTTATCCTTGTACCCTAAAGACCCATCCAAAGCCAGCCACTTCGAGCAGCAGAAGTCAACCCGCCATGTCATCTTCACAGCTGAGACACACAACTTCCCAACGGGTGAGCGATCATCAGCATCTTCTCTCTATCTACACTCATTCCTTTCTTGTAATGCTTTTAGTGTCACCCTGACCCGCAGGATTCCTTTCTTTCTTATGCAATGTCGTATTATCAGAACTGTCTTGCGGTGCAATCCTCGGTCCTCTTTTAGCTCCGCATCTTACATTATTTCTTTTTAGCTTATTTTATCATTTTTCCTGCCATGTTCCTCTCTATTTCATAGCTACTTTGTTTTATTTGGCATTTTCTTTCTACTGTTCTTGCTGAGTGCCTTTTTTTTTTTACACTGCACCCCCACCCCATCCTTCTTCGGTCTCTCCACGCAGCACTTGCACAGTCTCTTCAAGCAGGTTAAGATTTTTGCATGCAATTTGTGGATGTAAACCTGTTGAAAGAAACGGTTTAAAATTCTGCTCCTACGGAATATAGCTTACACAAGCTTTCTAGAGGCACTTAAGAGGTGACACAGACACTTCCCACGGTAAAAAAGGAAGTACAGTGCTTGTTGAGACCCCATTACTTCAAGTAGTGCGATAAATAAGCGCTTCCTTTGATCCATAATTGCGAACACCCCACAGAGATCCTTCTTATATACTATTACAGCAGTACATTCAATAATATGAAGTATTGTTAGTTTATGCAAATCATATACACCATCCAATAACTATGTATGTAATATAAAATATACCATCAACTTAAATATAACAAGGCTATTGATAGACACATTGTAGCAATCATTAGTATATTCAGTGTATGCCTGTGTCTATTCAGTGCCTGGTTCGGCGGGTGCAGTCCCCTGCGTCCACCTGAAGAGCACCCTCATAGAACAGACACTCAGTCCAGCAGAATGGATGTGTCTAGGGTCAGCTTCCTCTCCAGAATCCGCCTTGCCCCTCAGCAGAGCACCACTGGCCCCATACAGTGTAGTGTTGTAGAGTGTTGCAGAGTAAAATATATAGTGGCGTAGAGTGCATTGGTTTTTAGCAAACTGTCATAGATTCCAGTGGTGTGATGCACCATTACTTGAAGTGGCGTACGGTAAAGTGGCATAAAGTGGAGTAGGGTGGGAGTAGATTGAAGTGGAGTGGTGCTAGGTAGAGTGAAGTGGTGCAAGGTAAAGTGCAGTACTGTAGAGTAGGGTGTTGTATAGTGCAGTGGTACAGAGTAGATTGGAGTTCAGTGGCGTAGAGTGCGATGGTGTAGCGTAAAGTGGCTTACAGTGCAGTAGCTTAGAGTATTGTAGAGTGTAGTGGCATAGAATGCAGTGGTGCAAAGTAGATTGGCGTAGAGTTAATTGGTTTCGCGTAAAGTGATGAAGAGTGCATTGGCATAGAGTGCAGTAGTTTAGAGTAGAATGCAATGGTGCAGAGTAGAGTAAAGTGGAGTGATGTAGCGTAGATTGGTGTGACAGAGTGTAGTGGCGTAGGGTAGGGTGGCGTAGAGTGCAGTGGCATATAGTAGATTGTTTCAGAGTGGAGTGGTGCAGGGTAGAGTACAGTGGTGTAGAGTGCAGTGTATTAGGATGCAGTGGTGCAGAGTAGATTAGAGTGGATTGGCTTAAAGTGCAATGGTGTAGAGTGGAGTGGCGAACAGTTCATTGGCATGGAGGGCAGTAGAGTGGTGCAGAGTAGAGCTTAGTGGCGTAGAGTGGTGCACCATTGATGGCAGTGGTGTGGAGTGGTGCAGAGAGGAGTGGCTTAGAGTGGAGTAGAGTGGCTTAGAGTGGAGTGCCGTAGAGTAGATTGTTTCAGAGTGGAGTGGTGGGTAGGGTACATTGGTGTAGAGTGCAGTGTCGTAGGATGCAGTGGTGCAGACTAGATTACAGTGGATTAGCTTAGAGTGCAGTGGTGTAGAGTGGAGTGGCGAACAGTTCATTGGCATAGATTTTAGAGTAGAGTGCAGTGGTGCAGAGTAGAGTAAAGTGGAGTAACGCAGCATAGATTGGTGTGGCGTAGAGTGGAGTGGCGCAGAGTGGAGTAGGGTGGCATAGAGTAGATTGTTTCTGAGTGAAGTGCTGCAGGGTAGAGTAGATTGGTGTAGAGTACAGTGTCATAGGATGCAGTGGTGCAGACTAGATTACAGTGGATTGGCTTAGAGTGCAGTGTTGTAGAGTAGATTGCTTCAGGGTAGAGTGTAATGGTGCAGCATAGAGTGCAGTGGCATAGAGTACAGTGGTGCAGAGTAGGATAGAGTGGCATATAATGGATTGGCATAGTGTGCATTAGCTTAAAGTGTAGTGGTGCAAAGAAGAGTGCATTGGTTTACAGTGTATTGCTGTAGAGTCCAGACATGCAGAGTTGAGTGGAGTGGTGTTCATCACAGTGGCAAAGAGTGGAGTATAGTAAAGTGCGTTAGACAGCATTGTCATAAGAGTGGTGTAGACTACAATGAAATGAAAACAAATGTATAAAGCACACATGTACCCTAATGTGTCAAGGCACTGAAGCCATTAATTCTCCTGAGCTTAAGATCCAGTCAACACCCTGGGGGACCTAACAGAGCCTGGTACACTATGAGGTAAAAGGCCAAGTTTTAAGAGCCTTTCCAAAGACCATGTGATTTTTCCAGGCTTGTAAGATGTCGGGGAAAGGTTTTCCATAGCTTGGCTGTGACCACTGAAAAGGATCACATCCCCACCTTGCTTTTCAAAATTTCGAAATCACCACCATACTGTGTTTAGCAGAGTGAGGGGCCTGGTCAGCAAATACCAATGGATGATAGTCTTAGGCCCCAACATGTGTAAGGCATTATGTGCAATGCACATAGCTTTAAACCTAATTTGTTTCCTAATTGGAAGCGAGTACAGCTTATCTAACTCAGCCTTGCTTCTTCATTCTGGACAATTTGAAGCTTATTGAGAGAGGATTTGTTGATTTTTAGATAAAGATCGCTACAGTAGCTCATACTTGATGAAATCAAGGGTAGAACAGCTTACTTGCGGGCTGCCACAGGGATTTAAGGAACATTTTCCGAAGTATCGTGACCATATTAAACCATGCTGAAACTATTTGGTTTACCTGCAGGTCAAAGGATACTCCATCGGGTGATGAGACGCGCTTTATGAATCCTAAATGATTGATTCTTCCACAATAACACCAAGTTTTTTGCTTTTTTAGTAGGTAACAGCAGAGTTCTCAGAACATCTGGACACCAATTGCTGTTGCAGATTGAGGGTTGACCTCCCAAAAATAATAACCTCAGTTTTGTCCGCATTTAATTTCAGAAGGTTATTCCTCATTCAGATGGAAATTGCCTTCATGCAGTTATTAATGTTTACGGCGATTGGATGTCCATCGTCTGTGATAGACACAATTATCTGTGTGTTATTAGCATAGGAGAGGGGCAATAGGCCAAAGGACTGAATCATTTTAGCTAAAGTGGATATATATAGATTTAATAATTTAGGACTTGAGGCGGATCCCTGAGGCACTGTACATGGGAGAACAAAGGGACTTGATTTGAACTGACTAGAAGTTACTATTTGAGTTCTGTCAGTTAAAAAGGACTTCAAAAGATATAGCGATTTCTGCTTGATTCCTAGCTGGGCCAGGCGATAGGTGAGGCCAGGGAAATTGTGACAAAAGCTGCAGGCAGCTCCAACAGGATCAGTGCTGCAGCCTGACCAGCATCAACCAGTGCTCTAATACGTCCGACTGCCGAGACCAAAGCCGTTTCAGTACTATGGCTGCTACAGAAGCCAAATTGAGAGGTATGTAGCAGCTCATGTTCCTCAGTGAGTGCGCGGACGCGCAGCGACAAGCAAGCAGACTGGATAGTTACGCTGCTCATTCTGCACAGAGCACACGCTTCCGTGTAGCAATAGCATTTTGGTTTTAAATCATTTGTTTGAGATGTTTTACTGAGCTCATTTGCACAGAGCGCACGCTGCCTTTTAAGCACTAGCACTTGGTTTTAAACACTTTGCTTAGAGAGGTTTTACTGAGGCACTACGGGCCTGGTTTATTATGGCTGGCACTTACTGTATTTAACGCGCCGTCCACGCCTAATCCCTGGTCCACCACGGAAAGTTCCGGTTGAGTGGAGGGAGACGGCAAGTGGAGGCAGGGCAAAGGTCAGCAGGCGGGGCCACTGATCAGTTCTGTCGCATGGCAGTGCATCCCCTTTAGCTTAAATGATTTGGTCCTTTGGCCTACTGCCCCTCTCCTATGCTAATAACAGACAGATAATTGTGTCTTATCACAGACGATGGAGATCCAATCGCCGTAAACTTTAATAACTGCATGAAGGCCACTAAATATTTCTGTTGCATGGCAGCGCGGACTCGCCGCTGGCGCGCCATAGGCGCGCCTAAGGCAAGCCCTTCTGCGCATGTCCGCGCCCATCCAGGACCAGGGGCCAGGATCCCTGGCCGTCCAAAGAAAGACATCTTAAAATACTCACCTGCACAACTGCACTCATTGCTCACACCTCATAAAAAGGCATGTATGCACTCTATGAATCTGAAAGAGACACGTTAGTGATAGATTCCTTACCTTAGAATATCCCCAGGCTTCAGACTGGATCTGGAAAGTTTTCGTCAGCAGTACCCCTGTGCGTCGGTAGGCATCGTCGTGAGGCTCCGCGTACGGCGGTGGCGTCATAGCCGCCGAGATGACGTCGTCGGAGCTACTTAGACGCGCCCACGCGTGCTGATGTCAGTTCCTTCTTTTTCTGCGCAAGCAAGCGTAGATCCGAGAGAGAGCGGTACTTCTAGTTAATGTTTTAACATGGTTTCTGAGAACTTGTTTCTCTTGTTTTGTTGAGTACTCGACTCCTGGTGCAGTAGGGATGCCCGGGTTTAAGTCCTGTAGGACCTGCCATCGGAACATGTCGGTAGCGGACCCGCACGACGTGTGTCTCTTCTGCTTGGGGCACGCCCATGACCCCGAGGCGTGCCCTGATTGTCGGACCATGGCGCCGAAAGCTTTGCGGGAGCGTTCCCGAAAGTTATTGGAGGTCTGGCAATCGGTTCCGTGCCGATCGAGGTCCCGCTCACGTGGGAGGTCGAGGGCCCGGTCGCGGAGCCGTCACCATCGCTCGTTGGACTCGGGGACAGGTAAGTCACGGTGCCATAAAAAGACGAAGAAGCGGCGTAGCTCTTCGTCTACCCCTCACCGGTCGCGGGACGCTGTGGAGGGGGCGGGCGGTCATCCCCCCCGTGGCTCCGATGGAGCCTCCGTTGTTGCCTGCCGCCTACCCGCCCTTTCCAGGCCTGCATGCGACTCCGGACGAAATACAGGCATTCCTGTCAGCCATGAGCCATTTGTTTGGCCCATCGGGTCCCTCCGGAGCGTCTTCTGGCCCCGTGGACCCATTGGGTGGTACTGGCCCCGACTACGCGGCAAGATACCCTACAGCTCCGCCGGCTCCAGCCTCGGGGCCGGCACCGCCGCCGCCCCCGGCTCTGAACCGGGATTGGTCTATTACTCCCCGGTTCTGTTTCTGGGTGGAGAGTTTATCCCATTCCCCGTGCACCTCGTCCTTACCGGCCTCTTCCACAACCGGTGGACGAAGGGGAGTACTGGGTGGGGTCTGAAGATCCTCTCGCAGCTCAATGTGCGATGATGAGCCAGAATGGGAAGGTGATAAGGAAGGTCCAGTGGATCTGGATTTCTCTCCACATCATGGTACACTGTCCCCCTCTTCCATGGCTACGGAGGAGGTGGGACTTTTTCTGTGGTGTTGCGTAGGGCGGCTGAGGCTCTTAACCTCGAGCTCCCTTCTGTACCTATCAAGACCAATCTCCTGACTGAGGTACTGCAGCCAGCGTCGTCCTCTGCGAAGCCGCTGCTGCCCTTCAACGTTGCACTTACTGACGTCCTGTTGAGCACCTGGAACAAACCCAACACAGAGGCTCCTGTGGATAAGGGTGTGCCGCTCCGCCATTGCCCAGCGCCGAGCGACCTAAGCTTTCTCACACAACACCCGACTCCTCAGAGTCTGGTTGTCCAGGCCTCTGCCCCGCCGAGCGCATTCCCTTCTGCCCCTCCAGACAAGGAATCTAAGAAACTGGAGCAGTTTAGGAAAAAGATTTTCACTTCTTCCAGTTCCGGGTTGCGGGCGGTGAATACTGCGTGCCCGTTGGGCCGCTATTCACATTCTGTGTGGGACACGGTGGCACAGGTGCTGCCTCAGTGCCCTGTGGAAGCTCGGGGGGTGCTCTCCCAGGCCATTACCGAGGGGAGAGATGCTGCTAAATACACTATCCGTAGTGGCCTTGACACAGCCGATTCACTCGGCAGGGCACTTTCCTCAACGGTGGCGCTCCGCCGTTACGCTTGGCTAAGATCAACTGGCTTCTCCGGGGATGTTCAGAACACTTTGTTGGACATGCCCTTTGATGGCACACGCCTCTTTGGTGACCAGGCGGATAGCACCCTTTAACGCTTTAAGAACTCTCGGGCTACGGCCCAGTCCTTGGGTCTCGCCACCACGCTCACTCCCTCGGGGTCCGCTTTTCACTCCGTTTCGAGGTCAGGGTCGAGGCGCCCAATCGCGTTCCTTTCAGGCTCACAGGCCTGCGCAGCCGCAGTCTCAGCACAGCCGCGAACGTGGGACCCGACTGGGTGGGTCCCGAGGACAGCGGGCAGGTCAATTCACCACTGCTCCTGCCACCGCCGCCTCAAAACCTTCCTAGTCCAGTCTTTCAGGCCCACCAGACACCAGTGGGCAGCAGGATTCGCCATCACCTCCCCCACTGGCGCATCATCACTTCGGACAGGTGGGTTCTGCAGATAGTCTGAAGGGGCTACTCCCTCCCCTTCGAGTCTACCCCTCCAGCCATGCCACCTCAGTACCACCGCATGTCGGGGGATCACTTGGCACTTCTCCAGCAGGAAGTTGTGGCCCTCTTGACCAAGGGGGCCATCGAGCACTTTCCGACGCCAGAAGTAGGTCGTGGTTCTTACTCCCACTACTTCTTGGTTCCAAAGAAGGACAAAGGTCTGCGCCCTATCTTAGACCTCCGGAACGTCAATCGCTTCTTCCGGAAGGAGAAGTTCACCGCAAGACTGGCTGGTAGCGTTGGACTTGCAGGATGCTTATTTTCATTACCCATCCTGCCAGCCCACCTTCGTTTACCTACGGTTCACGGTGAGCCACAAGCACTTTCAGTACACCGTGCTCCCTTTCGGCCTTACCAGCGCCCCTCGGGTGTTCACGAAAGTGATGACTGAGGTCGCAGCTCATCTGCGCAGATCAGGGGTTTCAGTCTTTCCCTGTCTTTTTTTTTTTTTTGTATAACATTTTATTGATTTTGTCAGTTGCACATACAGGGTTATACTTGTAGCAGCAGCATCATATAAACACATTTCCAAATAACGTACAGTAATTTACATTCGTTGTTTTAACACTTCTTTGAGTTCTTTCCGCCGTATTGCCAAACCTGCCAGTGGGGATGTACACAAGGACCCTCTGTATCGATTACATGCTTTCCATTTCTTTTCCCACTTCCTGGGGCAACCTCGAATTATGAAGACTTCCTTTTCAGCTATCATACATCTGTCTAACTCCTGTACCCATGTTCGTATGGATGGCACCTCTGTAGCCCCCCAGTGGCGTGCTATCTCCCGTTTGACTAGGGTGAAGCCAAGCGTTACCATCTGTTGCTCTATCTCCGTGAGGTCTGTATCCTCCCATATGTTGAGTAGGCCCACCTGGGGTGTGAGGGTCAGTGTTTTCCCCCGCGGTTTGGAGCTTAGTTGTGGCCCCCTCCCATAGTGATCTGATCGCGGGGCATTCCCATATTGTATGATTGAAAGTGGCCTCCTGTTGACATCCTCTAATACATAATCAGTCATCCCTAGCCCCTATACGCGCAAGGACCACCCCGTCATGTAGGCCCTATGCAGGACTTTTAATTGGATCAGTCGGTATCGGAGGGTAATCGCTGCCCCCCTGGGAGACATCAAGGCCTCTCTCCAGTCTTCTTCCTCAATGGGCCCTATGTCCTGTTGCCACTTTTCTCGAAGCACCTCAAATGTATCGGGGAGGTTGTTACATAGCTTTTTATACATCAGGGTTTGGCCTTCGAGTGTAGTTGCCCATCTAATAATCTGTCTTCCAGAGGTGATGAGTCAGGGATATCATGTGGGTCAGTGAATGCTGTCCGGAGGGCATGGCGAACCTGAAGATAGCGAAATAGTTCACCTTGCGCCATGTGGTAGGTTTCCTTCAGTTCGTCAAAGCTAAGGACGGCTCCTTTTTTTATCAAGTCTCCGACCTTCGAGATGCCGATCAAGTCCCATTTGTCAAACCCTGGTTGAAAACATAGTGTACCAAGTCTTTGGGACTGCCACAGTGGTGTCGCCTTTGTAAGGACGTTTGCCCACCCTAGTTGAGAATAAGCTCGGCGCCAGATGTCAATTGTATGGGACATGGGGCCTATAAATGTATGTCTTTTGCCTTTAGAGTAAAGCGCTCCCAAATATCCCGCACGACCTGTTTGGTACTTGTCGAGCACGAATGCCGGGTCATCAGGGGGCCGGTACATCCAATGATTTATCACCACCAACTGTGAGGCCCAATAGTATAGTTTGAGGTCCGGCAAGGCTATACCACCATCGTACCACCCCTTGGTGAGTTTTTTCAGCGATATCCGGGGGGCACCGCCATTCCACAGTAGCGTACGAACCTCACCCTCTAACGCTGTAAAATAGCTGTCTGGAACCTTATTCGGGCAGTTTTGAAGGATGTACCAGAATCGCGGGAGAGCTAGCATCTTAAAGAGGGCGGCTCGGCCCGCCAGGGAAAGCGGCAGTGACCGCCAATGCTCGACATCGGATCTCAGTCGGGTCAGCGGGGGGGCCAGGTTGTGGCTGTAGAACAGGGCCGGATTTGCCGTAACATACACCCCCAAGTAGCGAAATCCATCCTCAGCCACCTCCAATCTGCAATCAGTGGGGAGGGGGGGGGGCACCTGCCCATGGAGCATATACAGTATAGATTTGGCCCAATTAATGGAATATCCCGCGTACTTACCAAAGTTGGTGAATATATCTAGAACTGCCCTGATGGACCGATATGGTCTATATGCATATAGTGAGATTTTGTCCTCCAGATCTGGCGCCCATTTCAACCCTTTTACCATGACATCTCGCCGAATCCATGCCACCAATGGTTCAAGCATTAGGGAGAATATCAGTGGCGACAATGGGCAGCCCTGTCGGGTGCCTCTCCTTAACTGAAAGGCTCGGGATGTATGGTTGTTAACCCGTATTTGGCCCCATATGTCCTCATAAAGTAGTTGCACCCATGCTAGGAACTTAGGACCAAACCCAAACCACGCTAGTACCTCAAATAGATACGGCCATTCTATAGAGTCGAACGCCATAGAGGCATCCAAAGATATGATCGCCGCATCCTCCTCTATGTATTTTTCCCGGGCCAATACGTTCTGGAGACGACGACTGTTTAACGTCGTGTTCCTACCCGGCATAAAGCCCGATTGATCCGGGTGCACCAGGGAAGAGATGACCCCGACCAACCTTGTGGCCAGTACTTTCGCCAGTATCTTCGCTTCTACACTAGTCTTTCCCTATCTTGACGACTGGCTGTTGAAGGCGGGCTCACCCCAGGCAGTCATCTCCCACCTCCAGACTACGGCCGACCTCCTGCATTTGCTGGGGTTTTCCATCAACACGCCGAAGGCGCAGTTTCGGGTTTATCCTCCCGAACAGAGAGTCCGGGACATTCGGGGTATGATTCCGATCTTTCGGTCCTGATCCTGTGTTTCGGTCAGGAAGACCCTGAGGCTGCTGTGCCTCATGGCATCTTGCTGATCTACCATGCCAGATGGTATATGCGGGCTCTGCAGTGGGACCTGAAGTTCCAGTGGACGCCGCATCGGGGGAATCTGTCCGACCACGTCCAGATCTCGGAGGGCACTGCACAGGACTTGCAGTGGTGGCTCACGAACCAGCGTTGGGTCAGTGGCAGATCCCTCTCCCTTCCCCAACTGGAGCACACAGTAGTGACGGACGCGTCCCTCCTGGGATGGGGCAGCCACATTGGAGAGGCGGAGATCAGAGGCCTCTGGTCTCCGGCGGAGTCCAAGCTCCATTTCAACCTTTTGGAGCTGAGGGCGATCCTACTTGCACTGAAAGCATTCCATCCCTCTGTCAAGGGGAGAGTAGTGCAGGTGTTCACAGACAACACCCCCGCCATGTTGTACTGCAACAGGCGGGGTGGGGTCGTGGACCCTATGTCAGGAGCCTCTACATCTCTGGACGTGGCTGGAACATCAAGGCATTTCCTTGGTGGTTCAACATCTGGCAGGTACCCTGAATGCTAGGGCGGACGAACTCAGCCGCAGGTGCATGTTAGATCACGAATGGCGTCTTTACTCAGAGGTGGCACAAGGTCTCTTTCAGCAATGTGGAGAACCTTGGTTAGATCTATTCGCCACCGAAGAGAACGCGCAATGTCAGCAGTTCTGCGCTTTGGAGTTTCCAAGGCGGCACTCGCTCGGAGACGCTTTTCGTCGCGAGTGGAGTTGCGGTCTATTGTAGGCCTTTCCGCCTATACCACTTCTGCCCAGAGTGCTGAAGAAGATCAGACGTGACCGGGCCCAAGTCATTCTTGTGGCACCGGACTGGGCTTGAAGAGTTTGGTATCCTGAGCTACACAGTATGAGCGTGGATCACCCGATCAGACTGCCTCTTCAGGAGGATCTCCTGTCGCAGCAACAGGGGACGGTCCTCCACCCGAACCTGTCCAGCCTCCACCTCCTTGCGTGGAGATTGAGCGGCGACAGCTGATTCATTTTTCCATTTGACTTGCCTCCTGAAGTCTGTAATGTGATTCTGGCAGCCAGGCGTCCCTCCACTAAAATGGTATACGCCTGTTGGTGGAAAACATTTGTGGCATGGTGCACAGCAAAAGCTGTAGATCCTCTTTCTGCCCCTCCTTCTGAGGTCCTATTGTTCCCTCTCTCTTTGGCCCAGCAGGCCTCTGCTCTGGGCACTATCAAGGGCTACCTTTCTGCTCTTTCAGCCTTTCTTAGGCTGCCTGATCAGCCCTCTCTTTTCAAGTCCCCAGTTGTCAATAGATTTCTCATAGGCATTACTCACCTTTTCCCTCCTATTCCTTTTGTGATGCCTCAATGGGACTTGAACCTGGTTCTCACATACTTGATGAGTGCTCCCTTTGAGCCTCTTCATAACTGTCCTTTGCGGTTATTAACTTTGAAGACTGTCTTCCTGGTGGCCATTACCTCCGCTTGGCGGGTGAGTGAGCTCCAGGCTCTTTCCTGTAAACCTCCTTTCCTGGCGATTCATCCGGACAAGGTTGTACTTTGGCCGCGTCCCTCCTTTCTACCAAAAGTAGTGTATGCCTTTCATCTCGGGCAAACTGTCACTCTGCCCACATTCTTTCCGCCTCCGCACCCTTCGAGAGAAGAGGAGAGGCTCCACCGCCTGGACCCAAAACATGCACTTTCGTTCTATCTCAACCGCACACAGCAGTTCCGGGTGGTTGACCAGCTCTTTGTTGGCTACGTGGGTGCCAAGAAAGGTTCGGCTGTGCACAAGCGGACGATCTCCCGATGGGTTGTCTTGTGCATTAAAGCCTGTTACTCTCTGGCTAAAAAGGAGCCTCTGGTTGGGCTGCACGCCCATTCTACCAGGGCGACAGCAGCTACTACAGCATTGGGACGCGGTGTCCCCCTGCAAGACATCTGTCAGGCGACCACTTGGGCCTTGTTGCATACCTTCACAAAGCACTATTGCCTTGACAGTCGGGTCCGGAGAGACGGCTTCTTTGGCCGTTCTGTTCTCCGTGACTTTCTGGTGTAATCTCACTTCGTAGACCCACCTCCGGGGTTGGTATTGCTTGGGTATGTATTCTGAGGTAAGGAATCAATCACTAACGTGTCTCTTTCAGATGCACAAGTTACTTACTTGTGTAACAATATATCTGTAAGAGACATTAGTTAGTGATAGATTCCTTACCGTCCGCCCATCCTCCCCATTCTGCCAACTGTTCTCTAGGGTTCAGGTCACCCCATTTAGGGCCCTAGTTCTATTGCACCATTAGTCGGTCTCTGGCATGGCTCTGCGCTCCTGGCACGGAAAAGTTATGTACAGAACTGACGTCCGGGCGCGTCTTAAGTAGCTCCGACAATGTCATCTCGGCGGCTACGACGCCACAAACGTACGTGGAGCCGCACAACGACACCTACAGACGCACAGGGGTACTGCTGACGAAAACTTTCCGGATCCAGTCGGACGCCTGGTGATGTATTAAGGTAAGGAACCTATCACTAACTAATGTCTCTTACTAATGTAACTTGTGCGTCTTGTAGAGGGCCCTAGATCCTGCGTCAGTTGTGCTTTCGATCTAGGTTACACCCGTAGGCAGTCTGCCAAATTGGAGAACATGAGAGAATACAAATTGCTTCTCCTCAACTGCAGGTCCCTATACATACATGTTAGAGAAGTTAATCTACTCTTGAGTGGAGAACAGCCAGATGTGCTGTTCCTAACAGAAACCTGGCTGCATAAGGACTCTGACCCTTATGTGGCGCAAGCATTGCCGTCAGGCTATTACATCTTGAGGAAGGACAGGGCATTACGGAAGGGTGGGGTATCGCCATTATAATGAAGGACTCTGTGAAAGGGTGCATTGAGGCTGATGTGATACAGAACTGCGAAAGCATATCATTTTCACTTGCTTTTCCCCCTACTTGCTCACTGTCAGGAATATTGATCTACCGCCCCCCCCCCAGGCCCAGGTGGGAGGTTTGCAGATTCCCTTACAGACACTGTAGCTACACTTGCTAGTATCAAACCTAATTTTATTATTTTAGGTGACCTTAATTTGCACCTAGAGGACCCTCTTAAAGCAGAAGCATTTGGCTTGATCCAAGACCTAAAAGCTATACAACTAATACAAAAAGTTGCTAGCCCTACGCATGATAAGGGCCACATCTTAGATCCTGTCTTCACGAACGATGAACGACTCTCGTTAGATAACCCCATTGCAGTTCCTTGGACGGACCATTTTTTTATTCCGATTTACTTGAAGGCTCCCACAGTCACTGCCAACTGGCAATCCTCCAAAAGCCGAGATCGAGCATGGGCGAAACTCGCACCAGAGGTGTGGTCTATATCTTTATCGGATTCCAAACCTTTAGGAAATTCTGACCCTAGCATAGCATCAGACATGTTCAATCAATGGATCGAATCTTCCCTGGACAAGTTCATTCAGCTAAAATGGAGTCAAATAAGGCCTAAAGAAAAACGAACACCGTGGTACTCCCCTAAATTACAGGAACTTAAGCAAAAATGCAAAAAACTAGAAAGAGCGTGGAGGTAAGAAAATAGCCTAGAAAAAAAACAAAACTACAGAGCAGCGATAAAAATCTATCAGGCAGAAACGAAGAGAGCACAATCACATTACTATGAGGAGAAAATTGCAGGGGCAGCGAACGCTCCTAGGAATATCTTCATGATAGCGAAAAATCTTACAAAGAGCTCAGCACCTGAGGTACTCACAGAATCCTCCCAGCAACGTTGTTCGGAACTTGCAGAATTTTTTAATAAAAAAATTCTAGAAATTTACAATACCTTTCTAAATGCCTCCGGCCTCGATAACCTGATCCGGGAGGTAGAAATTCTGGGGGGTAGTGTCCCAGGACTAGAAGATATTCCTGCTTTGGATTTACACATTATACCAACTGTTTTCCAAAGTTAAATCTGGGTCCCCCCTGGACGCGGCCCCCATGCATATGCTGCACAAGGTGGGGGATATCATTCAACCTGTGTTACAGGAAGTATTACATTCCTCTTTAGCAACTGGGTAAGTGCCTTGATCATGGAAACATGCCATGATACGAGCACTTCCACAAAAAAAAAAACCTAGCCTTAACCCTGACGTATGAGGCAACTATTGGCCGGTCTTGCTCCTCCCCATGACTAGTAAAATCCTAGAGAAATATGTAAATAGAATTCTTTCTGAGTACTTAGAAAGTCACTCAATTCTGCACTCTTCCCTGACTGGCTTCTGACTAAATCACAGAACAGAGACGGCCCTGTTAGCAGTAATGGAGGAATCACGGAAAATTCTAGACCAGGGAGGCACGGTGGCAATCATCTTGCTTGACCTGAGCTCCGCTTTCGACATGGTTAATTACAACATTATTTTCGATCGATTACGAATGATCGGAATATCAGGAAAAGTTCTCACCTGGATCAAATCCTTTCTGAAAGATAGGTCATACCAGGTATTCGAGGGCAACCACACTTCAGGAAGGGTACCACTTACATGCGGAGTCCCACAGGGCTCCTCACTTAGTCCCACCCTATTTAATATATATTTAAGGCCTCTTGCAGAGTTAGTCCTGCCATATGGAATCCATATTATAACTTACGCAGATGACACCCAATTAGTTGTGGCACTAAGCCACCCAAAGAAAGTGCTAGCTAATCTTGAATCTTGCTTGAGAACGGTGGCCACGTGGATGGACCAGTCGTGTTTTAAGCTCAATGGAGACAAAACTGAGCTAATGATCCTGGGCAACTGCTACAGCCCCATGGCAGGCTTGAGCTGGCCAAATTGTCTTGGCCCGGCGCCAAAGCCCCAAGAAAAGGTTAAAAGTCTTGGTGTTTGGCTGGATAGGTCGCTCAATTTTGACCATCAAGCAGTACAATTAGCAGCTTCTTGTTAAGGCATCATTAGACAGATGCGAAAAATTCTTCCACTTCTCCCTGACGCAACACGGAGGATTATGGTTCAAGCACTGGTGTTATCCCAGTTGGATTATGGAAATTCCCTGTATTTGGGTACTCCAAAGACCACTACAAGGAAACTGCAAGTGGTGCAAAATTGCGCAGCTAGGTTGCTGCGCAACATCCCTTAAGCACATATTGCCAAGCTGGCATTAAAAGAACTACACTGGCTACCAATCAAGGAACGCATAACGTTCAAGTCATTATGCATCGCACACAAAACACTCTTAATTAATAATAATAATAATAATAATGAGCTGACCTTTGAGATGTTTCTCAAGGATTTATGCCGGGGTCAGCGAAATGGATATAGAGCAATAGTTTTTTAGGTAGTTAGGGTTGAAGTTTGGCTTTTTTAAAAGAGCCCTAACTGCTGCTTTTTTCTAAGACTATTAGTGGGGCATAGAGTGTAGTGTTGTGGAGTGGAGTGGAGTAGAGTAGAGTGCAGTGGGCTGGGGGGGTGCAGAGTGGAGTTGCGTAAGGTGGTGCGGTAGTGCACTGCCATTACAGACAACACATTTTAAATTGAAATGGCCATTACATTTGCACAGACATATGGTTTTACTGATAAAGCTATACAGTGCACAAGCAATGTTGTGTGGAAATGGCATCACCTACTATATTGATTTGTTTTGATCATATTCAAATATTTGTTTCCCCCGCACTTCAGAATTACCCAAAAATGTGCTTCATTTATGATGTCCTAATTTGGATATATTCTGAAATATCTGCCCAGTTCATTTACAGACATTGAAATTGTGTTGTGTGCTAGAAAAAAATAACATTGTACAGCCTTCCTCCAGCACACCCCAGCATGATTGCTGCATACTTCCTCTCGCTTTAAAGTCAAAGAAAGCAAAGTAAACACCAATCTCCCTCAGAAGACAGAGCTCAGAAGACAGAGCCTGACATTTAACCTCTCAGAATACACGTCAAATGTGACCAGTTTAGAACAGGATTTAAGGACCTGTTTACAGAAAGGAGCACAGTTGGAAGAATACAAGAGACCCTTGTAAACTGGCAGTGCTCCACAGAAGGGACAAACTCAAGCTGGACAGCCGAAAACAAATAAATCCAGTAAATAGAAAGCAAGCAAGTGTCAGTTACAAACCAGAAAGCCAATGGTAAGCAATGGGTGGTGTATTCCCAGGAAAGCTTTCCGAATATCCCCAAGATGCCTTTAGCAAACCAGGCAGCTTTGCTGTCGGGTAGGCTTCGATCTAATAAAGGTTGATAGGCTTACTCACTGTGTGTGAGGGTGGAGTTGATAGAGATTACTGGTATTTCTATGTGACTCTCATGTATGCTAGTATAGAGTTAATCACGGTGGGTAGGGTTATTGTGAGCATGGTAATAGCTAAATATATCTGTGTATTGTTCGAAGTTTAGGAGTTGTCCTGCCCAGTATATTCTGTTGAAAGTTGGTTTTCTTTCTCAGTGTTAATTGCTGTGTGATGAGCCATGTGATAACTATATGCCATACCTAGTCCATGTTTGGTGTATGTGTATTGTTCAAATTTTGTGAGTTTGTGCCACATGTGCCGGTTAGGTTTTATAGACATATGCCTATTTCAAAGAAGGCATTGCGTCTGTGGTCAGTTGACATAACATCACTTCTACCTAGGATGTCCAAGTGACTGACAGTTCCTTACGCCATGGGGCTTGAAACCTATTCCCCCCCCCCCCCCCCCACCTCACCTTCACCGTTTCACATACTGCTCTCTTCCCTTTATGATGCGGAGTATTTTTTTGCCATCTCCATTTGAAATACAGTCTCAATCCCCTGCCTTCCTTTCAAAATCTGGCCATTTTTATACCCTTGACTGCCTTGCCCACCGACTGAAAGATGACAATACAGAGCTCTATAGGTGCCAGATGGAAATAAAAAGCTGACATCCAGAGCAGCTCTGTATCTAGGTTTATGACAAATGTATCTGCTACCTTTGGAATAACTTACACGGAGAAATAAAGAGAACAACGTTAATGCATATTTTTATTTTTATTGCAATTACATATGTTACTTTAAAATTTGAAGAGCCTAGTCATCAATTGTGATGCTTACAAATCTGAATGAATAACAAGATGAGACTTCATCTGAGCTCTGCTCTTGGAGGAGTTACCGCTGAAAGTAAGGGAGAGGGAGGTTATGCAGTACCCCTAATATAACTTTTACCTTGTTGCATTTGCTTTACATTCAAAGACGGCTGGCATAGTTTGTTCTGACAAATTAATGCCCATTCTTTTGACTTGGAGATTAATATTTTCCTTTTCCTTTTTCCGAATGCAAAGTGTGAGCGGATTTTGTAAAGTAACAATCTTGCTGCAGCAGTGGGAGTGTGAAATGAAAGGTTCTAAGATAGCTAATATTTTCTAACACACAACTAAATTTAAATACTTGTTGTCAACTGCACAAATATTTGAATAATTAGCAAAAATATGATCAACTTATTTTAATCAGATCAAAATAAACCAAGATTCTTTACTGCGTGACATGCAAATAATAAATATGTGCCAAATCCCATTTCTACACTTTGTGTGCCATATGGGTTCAGGAGTAAAACTGCATGCATTATATGCTAATTAAGTGCCCATTTCAAGATGCCATTTTGATGCAAAGTGTGTTCTCTGTAAATTGCAGTACCCTAACACACCATGCTCTAGTCATATCTTTTGGACATTAAGCTCCAAAATGCACCACTGGACACAAACTGCTCTCGTATCAAGCTGCTGCTGATTGGGTGTGGCTAATTTGCTTCACATGTTCCATGTGCAATGCTTGGATTTTTCATCGTCCCTTTGACTTCAGTGACGTAACAATGAAAATTGTTGCAGCACCATTATCTACTTATCCTACCCCCCCCCCCCCCCCCCCTCTGGTCCGCCCTGCCCCACCCCACCCTTGGTGGCGATGCGTTCATTTTTTAAGTCTCTATTAGGTAGCGCATGCACTGTCTCGAAGAGACGTGTTCAATCTGTGGGTTTCAGCCCGCTCATAGGCTTACCATTTGCTTACTTCATTGCCTGTCTCGTATCCTTTGTCCCCATTTGTCCTTGGCATGCCATGTTTAGCCCTGCTCCAGAGCATGGGACAAGTACTTGTGTCCATCCACTGTTCCAGCACTTATTTTTTGGGATTGGAACTGATTTTCACTCATCAGACATTTCCCCAAGAGCAAGATAGGAAAAAAACATGCAAACTGGAAAGGAGGAGGTAGAGAGCCTGAAAACCCATCGCTAAGGGAAGATAGCAGGAACTTAAAGTGAGATTGGGGTAGGAAGTGTCTGGTTCTGGATTAAAGAGGCCTGACGTGGATTCAGGATTACTCTGCCTTGTTATTCAGTGTGCTGAGGTTTAATAGCGCCAGCCATGTACTTCTAGGCACCACTTTGGGCACTTGCATTCATTATTTTTGAAATTGGGCACTGTTTTTAAATCTAAGTATTGTTTCCACCTGTGTGATCATACCTTATTTCAGACTGTTTCAATTAATCTGGCCATGAATGTAGGCTTCCGTCTCGGTTTGTGCAATGACATCAGTGGCAATCAAATTTGCCCACGTCCTCACATTTGACTCTTGAAACTGCCTCTGTTCGAATTCAGTTGGGGGGAAATCACCTAGTTCCCCATTTTGTAAATACAAAATTGAGTTTTGTTTTTACCATTTTTCTGGGCCAAATGTAAACAGTGCTTGTGGCAGACTAAGTTTCAGAGTAATGTGAAGAGATGTTTTATGTTAAGTGGCTCTAATCTAGCCTTTTTAAATGCATCCAAGGTACTTCTTAGGTCTTTATTCTTCCTGTTTCATCTCGCTAACACGTCTCTCTTGTCAAGCCAATCTCTCACCTGTCTTTAACTCATCTCATGTGCTTGCTGTTTCTCCTGTATCATTCTGTTTTGTTCTGTATCTGTCTTTCTTTCATTGCTGGCTCATGACTCCTTGCTATCATCGCTTTGTTCTCTTGCTTTCTCCACTTAAGGTCTTGCACCTGTGTCTGTTCCCCTTGCTCTGTCTCCCCCAATCATACCTCTCCAACAGTGGCAGAATACAAGATGATGGTGCCCTGAAGTTGAATGTGGTGAGGGGTCCTTCAGACCTCCGTAACTCACAGGTTTCCAGGGGTACCTCTTCATTCTAAAGCCTGTGAAATGTGATAGTCTGTTGCTTTCCCCTTCATTTTGCACTTGCTCTATGAATTCATCTTACCAAGGTACTTTTCACTCTTCATTGGATCGGTCCAAGGCAGTGTTTTCGCTTTGCGTGCCATGAAGTAGAGTATTTCACTCCACTCTTTGTTTTTCCACAAGGTGCATCTTATCTGTCATTCTTTTGGAGACATTGACCTGATTTGTAAAGCATACATTGTAATACTTATTTTTAGTTCTTCTTTTTCTCTCTGAAAAGCTGCTCATACACAGCTCAGTACATTGTGGGAAGTTGAAGGCTGCTCCTCCTTTTGACCCAACAGGTCTCTTTCCTGATCTTATAGCTGTAGGAAGGTATGAATGGGCCTTCTCTTGCACTGTATGCACTTACTGCACAGCTCTTCACTCGCACTGCATGCACTTACTGCACAGCTCTTCACTTGCACTGCACTCTTATGTCTTATGTTCTCATGCATTGCTGCATTTTAACGCACTACTTCTTCCGCTCCTGCCCTTTTTTCACTACTTTCTCTTTCACAGCAGCACCTGCACATATTTATTTTGCTTTTTTTCCCTTTCTTGCACTGCTCTACTTTGTCGGTTAGGCTCAGCAATTCTCCCTTTTCTACCATTTGGTATTGGTCTAGCTCTCTTCGTGCACATAGTTTTTTGTATTTACGGATTTCTCTCACCCAACTTGCATGGCTCCTTTTTCTTGCACCACTCTTCAGGTTTGCATGGGTTTTTACACGCTTCCTTAATCTTCCAGTTGTGTCTTTCACAGTTGGTCATGGTATAACTCAGTTCTTGGCATTTTGCAATGCCTTTCCCTACTCTCCGCCTTTTCTTTCAGTACTCCTCTTTATTATCTGACTACTCTCTAATGAGTCAGTGGCACATCTTCTGATCTCTTGCATTGCTCTTCTGTATTGCACATTTAATTTACCTTTCTGGGTACTCGTTCCTGCTTGAGTCCTTTCCTCACAATCTTTTCTTTTTGCATGGCACTCTAACTTTGTGTATTTTACTGATCCTTTGCTCAGATTGACTCTTCTACAAGTCTTCATTTTTTAGTTATTTATCCCATGCACATGATCTTCTGCATAGTTCATTTTTGTGGCTCGTGCTATTACTTTTTGTGTTTCTCTTATTCACTGCCTTTTTGTTTTATATACATTGTCTCCTATAAGACAAGTTATTGTCAAGAGGCAATGTATCTAAGAATACAGCACACCTTTGAGTGACATCATATCTTTCTGCTCCAATCCAGGTGTAGCTCCATTCAGTGGTGCCACCACTGGTACAGGTGGCAGAATAAGGGACGTTCAGTCAACAGGCCGTGGTGCTTATGTGATCGCAGGCACTGCTGGATACTGCTTTGGCAATCTACTGATACCAGGTAAGTGGTATGCGTCTTTGTGTCTAAAGCGGAGTAGATAAAGTTGACATGTAAAAATAGGCAGATTATACAAAGAGTTGGAGGAGGAGGGGGTATTGTGGTTCAATGCAATGTTAGTAGGATTCGTATGTTCTTGGGTGATATTTTATTAGCTGGACAGCATTAGCATCTATCCAGAGTTTGCACCTTCACTTTCTTTTCATTACCAATCCTGCTAGCTGTTCTTATTCTATTCCTTATTTGGACTCTTTCATCTTTTCCTTTTAAAACGTTTGCATTCTCGTACTTTGTAGGCCTTTGCAAATCCATCTTTCTTCTTAACTTTCTCCCTTCCTGAAATTTTTCTAGGTTATGAGCTTCCATGGGAAGATCCATCCTTCGAGTATCCCAAGAACTTCGCTCGTCCACTGGAGGTCGCTATTGAGGCCAGTAATGGAGCATCAGACTATGGCAACAAATTTGGAGAGCCTGTTCTGGCAGGTAATACCTAGTATAGCAGTTGATGGTATGGTGTGGTGGTTGATGAAAAATTATGATTGTGTGACGGATCCTCCGCTAACAAGCTAGGATGAAGGCTTGTTTATGCGAGTGCAGGAGATTTTAGGTAGTCCCAGAGGAACCAATATGGTTCTACGGTCTAAAATCTTAATATATGTACCAGTGCATATATACCCTTCAGTTACTGTTTCAGTAATTGTTCGTCCTTGGACTTACTGTTGCATTAATCCAGCCTAATCAACCCAGCAGTGTTATTTTTCAGTAATCAACCGACATAATGTGGCACATTTGTCAGTCTGACCATTTGATACCACAGATTTACATGCATTCTGCAGTGATTATTCTTGTGCCAATACTCTTCAACAACTTCATTACCTTAATGGCCCACATAATTGAAAGCCAGAATGTCATTCATCACACATCTGTATATGGAATCCAGTTTTCAGGAATGTTCTGGAGACTGATGCCTAATGATGATCTTCATGAAAATAGTAGAACAATGGATTTACCACAAATGGTCATCTATATGTGACTCAAAATCAGGCTTTCTTCTCATTGGCCAGTTGAGTCAAAACCCCTTCGTTTTGGGGAGGAGCTAAGCTCTGGTGAGCATGGCCACTTCGCCCTAGTACTCCCCAGCCTAATTGGCACCAATCCAAGCTCCCGTTGTTCCTTACCAGTCTGCACCCCGTGGCAAATTCACAATTTTTATTAGTAAGAACTGCCTAGTGCATAATCAATAAAATTGAAAAAAAAATCTTTAAAAAGTAAAAATGTTAAAACATTTTTTTTATTTAGTGGATTAAACACCAACTGCAATGTATCTTTTGATAAGCGATCCACCATATTTCAAAAACAAAGATTTCAGCAAACCGCATCAATTAGCTAGCATGCAATGCAGGTCATGTGAGAAGAACAAGCTCAAGGGTTTCTCGAGAGTCCCCTCAAAGATCTCATAGTCTGTTCTCTGGAGCAATCCCTCCGCAAGTCCCTATGACAAAATGTAATGGCAAAATATTCATGGAAAACAATAAAAAGAATAGTCAAACACTATGTTCCAAGTTCAACTTTAGGCAGGGTTGGGGTAACGCCTCCAAACAAGTACAAGCTATATTCTCCATCTTCCTCTTTCCCCTACACAGCATCATATCATGATTCATTGAACTGAACTTAATACTGTGTTTCAGATAGTTCTTAAGAGCATTACGAGACATTGCCATAAGATCAGCTCTACTCAATGTGTAGTGCAAAATTGCTTGATTAAAATTATTGTGCAAAGTAGATTCCCTTCTGCTTTGACCCAACCCCTCCAAGCAAAGTAGGCCTCTAAAATATTTCCCCTTATTGAGCATGAGCCTATGACCCCATCAAAGAATTCCTACCAGCCCCCAAACATAAATACTAAAAAGCCCAATTCAAGTCATATAGCTTCGATGGGGTCAAGTGTATTTAAATTGTAAATTTTACGAAATATTTTCCCCCTTTTTTATGTGGAGCTGCAGGATTGATTTTCCAATCCATTACTCTTTATTTTGGCAATGTACCATAAAAGAGATACACATTAGAAATACAAGAGCCACAGAAAGTTAAAATCAACATCAACAGATTAAGACAGATAAAACAAACCACCAAGTTATAAAAATACAAATAAAATTTATGCATGGGCCCCACATGTACATACAATCATAGATCCAAGGTTAAAATGTGGAATGGTAAAATTAATAAATTCATAGATTATACAATACCTTAAAAGTGCCAGTTTAATTCAAAACAGCATTTTCCTGTTTTTTTATCAATCATGCATGAAACAAAAACCTAGACAGCGCAAATACCAGATGTGGGGTCATGTCAGCTTCAAGGATCCTAAAAGCTTCCTCATTCCTTGAGGTGCCTAATTCCCTAAATAGATATCAACCATTTTGAATGTGGTCCTTTATAGGCTGGACAAAAGAATAGCAGATGGGTGGATTCTCCGTCTTGTAGCCACACATCTGGCACTTATGGTCTCTGGTATTCAGGATTCCTAGCCATTTTAACTTAAAACTGTTGAGGGGGAAGTTTCCATATCTAAATTGCACATAGTGTTTTTTAGCTGAATTCGGCTATTTTATCGCAGAAATTTTCCAAATGGAAATGATCTTTGAACACTAGAAATGAGGTAGATAAAGTGTCTTTTGCATGCCTTAGAAGGTTACTGTGTTTGTAATTTTAAAATTGTTTTTTTAACTCATGCACAGTAATTATTGGGCAGCAACCCACTGGATCATGCCAGAGATTGGACAAGCCAATCTCCTTAAGGTAGGCTTTGTCAAATTTGATCCAGGGGTGTTTGGTTTTATTCGGATGGCTGAGAATTTCCAATATAATGAGTGTTCCGGGTTAACCCAGATGCATCTCCAATAAATAAGCCGGCGGAGTTCAGTCTTGTCAGTAATCGGCATGAGTCCCAAATCAAGCCTCAATGATAATAGGGGAGTGCTGACTGGTAGACACAAAAGATGCCATATAAATCTATTTTCTGCCATTGTTAAGGGTTTTTCATTTTCGTGACCCTGATAGTCTGCCTGATAAAGGGCTCCTGCAAGGGCCTGATGCGTGTATAGTTAAATAACAGGTGATAGAAACTTACAAAGGGACCCCTTGTATAGCTTCAGAAACCCCCACTTGCTTCGCCAATGTTAGTCTTCTTTTAGCAATACGCGATGACCAATCTAACTTTACATCTAATGTAATCCCCAGATAGTTAAATCGGTGTACCTGCTTTAAGGGCACGCCATCCAAGGTGGGATTAGACCCTGTGGAGGGACAGGGATTAAAAACCATCAATTTGGTTTTACTGATATTAATTTCCAGCCCCCTCATCTCACAGAATCTGCTAAAACCATAAAGCAATTTCTGGAGCCCCATTGGTGTCTTGGATAGTAAAAGGTGAATCGTCAGCAAACATGAGGGCTGGAACCATCATGCCTGCTAGACTTGGGGCATCATTATCACTTCTATTTAATAAAAAAAATAAAAATACTAGATCATTTAAAAACAAAGTAAAAAGGGTGGGCGCCAGAACACAACGCTGTCTAACACAATGCAAAACAGGAATGGGTTCAATAACTTCACCAAGCTTACCACATCTAATTTGCGCACAAGTGTTCTGGTTCAATCTCTATTATGTATCGCAGGTAAGCTTAGATGCCCAATTCAGCAAGGCATTTCCACAGCAGAGTTCTGAGGACCAGGTTAAACGCAGATATAAGGTACACGAAGACTGCATAGAGCCGCTCTTTCGCAAAGCTTACGACCTTCCAATAAATCAACTGCAGTCTGAAGACCTGGTCCACCGTGGAAAAATATCCGCTCGGAATCCTGCTTGGAGGGGACAAAGTGTGTTACTCTCCGCAAGCCAATGCTGAAGCCTGCCTAATATCACCCTACAAAAAAGTTTTTTCCGTGGTGACCTAAAAGACTATAGTTGCAGGATCCATGGGGCAACCTTTCTTATAAATGGTGAAAATCTCAGCCCCGTCCACGTTTTGGGAATGCTGACCCCATTTAAAATAGCATTAAAAACCATAGTAACATAGGGGGCTGTATTACACATTATCACTGTTTGTGCCAGGCGCACCTTTCAAAAGGTGCGCTGGTCGCAAACCGTGATTATGCACCCCATTATGGTGTGTGCGCTGTCCCCAGGGCAGCCGCAAACTCGTGCTGCCCCCAGCCGCTCCGTGTTTTCACAGTCCAGGCAACACCCGCCTGCACTTTCAAAGGAGTTTAGAGATCTGCACCCGCCTGCAAGGGGATGTTTGGGGTTCCATGGGACCCCCTTTACCCCCTGCAGAGGGCTGCTGTCAGGGGGCGCACTGACAGTGCGCCACCTTTTAAATGGTATACTGTCAGTGCACCTCCTGAGGGCTTCTTTGACTCTGCGCTTTAAGTGTGCCAGCACTATCGGTATTATAGAAGGGGACGCAGTAGAGTCTGTGCCCCCTTCTATATTACCAAAGAACCCTCAGGGCGCGCAAAGCAGGCGCCAACACCCATTGCGCTCCCGGGGCACCATCTGTAATATGGCCCAGGGGCTCCAGATATCTATTTCCGATAAAAACAAGTCACCGGGGATCTTCTAAATACCAGGAGATTTATGTGGCGCTATCTTTCTAATAGCCTCTTCTGCCTCCGTACACTTTATCAAGGGGAAGTAGTCTTTAGGCCCTAAATGCAGAAGAGTGACTGAATGTTCTAGAATTGAGGCCTCATCAAGTTTTAGTTGGCATAGATTTGTAAAGTGAGCTACCCTTACCTCTGCCGCCACATTATCAATTTTGGATCTTCCTTCCCTGTGGCAATTAAATTCCAAAATAGGGTTTAATTGTTATCCCCTGCAGCTTCTAAGAGGAGTCTCCTATTTTGACTGTCCCAATCCCTCTTTGCCCTTACAAGGGTGGTTTTGTAAACAGCTCCTTTTTCTGGATATCTTCCCTCCTACAGGACTTAATTGCAGTAATCTGAGTGCTCTTGGCCATACTACGTTTTTTGTTGAACCAGGATAGTACACTACTCCTTGGCCATTGGCTTTTGGCTTCTCTGAAAAAGTCCACCTTTAGACTAATAAAGAGGAAATTATGTATTGCTTCAACATTTGCTGTGGCTGTTTCCTCAAAAGGCCCAGGCTTCAGAATGCACAAAATCTACAGAGCCTGACTCACCTTGGTATATATTGATCTCAGCCCTCTCAGACCTAGCCACAGCGGACCACTGAATTCTATGTTAGTTATTCGTTAGTTTACACCGCGCGTTCAGTGGTTGTGGGAGAGATAGCTTGATTGGTGCTGGTGGAAGTTCCATCTCCACCTCAAGAGTGTTCTGGTTACTGTCGTGCCTCTGCTCCGCTACCATATCCTCTAAGAACAGCCAAAGTTTTACATATAAGAGTATAATCAATAAGGCTAGTGCTGCCTGTTCTATTAAAGGTGAGGATTCCTTTTCTGTCAGATTTGGTTCTTCCATTGCATGCTCGAATCATGCAGTTAAGGGAGAGGGCATTTAATTGCATTCACAGTTAAAATTGCCCCCCATCATTTTTTGCACATCAGGATGAAGGCCAGTTATGTGTGATATTAACACTTCTATGGTGGGGGAATCCTGGCGCTTGGCAGACGGTCTTAGATAGATATTATAGCTGTTAACTAAACATCCATTAGGACACTTAATAGATACACATAGAATGTCCTCGGATACTATTTCCGACCCCAACACCTTACATCCCCAATCCATGTCATTAGTCCCCTGAATGCCTTCCCAAGTGACCTGGCATTAGCACAGTATATAGAAAAGATAGGAAGACTAATTTTCTATGTTTGCTATGTTTCTTGCAAAAGACAAATGTCACAGGAGTTAATATAATTACGCCAGTCGGGATCATCCAGTTTGGAGACCATACCAGCAACATTCCAGGAATGTATCCTTAGTTCGTTTTTGAAGAATTCACGAGAGTGCCTAGTTAGCTCAGCTCCCCCAGGATATACCATGCAACTACCACTCACCAGATGGAGGCGCTAGGTGGCGCACAGCGGAATGGCTGCCTTCGGGTGAAGCTCCCGCAGCCCAGCGCAGAAATCCTTAATAATCCTTCCTGAAAGTCGCATTTGATAGCCCGCGCGGGCCGGTGTGGGTGGACCGACGCCCCCACCGCAGTTGGAGCGTTGTCTCATCCCTGGCGACCCGGTGATATCGGACTGCGACGCCGCTGCAAGTTGTGCCGGCTGTGGTGGACGTCCCGCTGGAGCTGTGTCCGGGAGGCTGCTGCGACGCGAGTCCGGTGCGTCCCACGTGGGTGACAGGCCTCACCTCTGGATCCGCGGCTGCGGGTGGCGGCCCTGCGGCGTGTCAGCTGGGGTCCGCTGGGGCCCACGTTGGATTCCCCCGGCCGGGGGCCAGAGGACGGACTGGGCTACGGCGTGATGCACGACAGGCGCGGGCGTTGGTGAGTGGCGCGCCCGGCTGAATCCCCGGCTGGGTCGCCGCCTTCCCTGCCCCGCGCCGGATCCTTGTTGCGGCGCGGTGCCGGCCCGCTCGCACCGGCCTGCGCGGATCCCCCCCCCCGGCCACCCTACTGCTAGCCCACTGGGGGCGATTACGCGTCCGACGGAGGGACAGGTCGGAGGAGGTGCGAGAACCGGAGAGACTGTTGCCTGATGCGCTGACCGCTGACCCTCCTGCGCTGAGGCCTTCGAGGTGGTGCCTACGCTGGGGAGAGACGACACAGAGGAGGTAGCCATCGAACAGAGGGGGCTAGACGGCGGAGTGTGCCTGGCGTGCTCACGATCGCGAGGCCGGCGTGTGGGGCCCCGACTGAGATCCTCTTTGCCCCCATCTACCGGACTCTCTTCCGCTGGAGCTCATTCCGTTCACTCACAGAGAGTCGCTACGTGCCGTGGAGGTGAGCGGTGTGCTTGTGGGGTTGCGGTTGGCCCCGGGGGGAGCTACTGGTCCCCGGCGAGATCCTGCGTGGTAGGTGGAGGGGGTTGCACGAGGTGCTGGTGGTTGAGCCAGTGACCTGCTGCACGATCTGGCCGATCTTCCTCTTCCCTAGGCTGCTGCTCCCCCCCCTCCTTGGCCGCTTGCCCCCGGGGCCCACCCGGGCGCCCCCCCTGATCCCGCCTGGTGGCGCCGCCATGGGGAAGCCGGACAGCCGACAGCCTCGCCTTACTTTTGAGTCCAAAAAGCAGACCAGGCCGCAGCCGGAGGCAACTGCGGCGGGGTCGGTGCCGGTGGAGGCCCCGCCGGGAGATGATGTCAAGTCCATTTTGCTGGACATGCGGCAAAGTCTTGCGACCATAGTCGACAAAATGGATTCCATGCAATCCCGCATGGACTCGATTGTACATAAGGTTGACAGCCATGGCGAACGCATCACGGAAACGGAGAGACGTATCTCAGACAACGAAGACCGCACAACGGACCTGTCCGCCGCCATGGCGCGCATGGACAAAGTCCTCCATGTAATAGCAGCCAAAAACGAAGACTTGGAAGCGCGCAGTCGGAGGAACAATATCCGTATAATTGGCATACCGGAATCGACCCACACGGGCAAGATGGAGGACTATGTGGAGGGTCTCCTGCGCGAGGTGGTGGGCACGGACTCCCTATCCCCCCAGTTCATAGTGGAAAGGGCGCACAGATCTCTGGCCCTGAGGCCACCGCCGGGGGCTCCCCCTCGCCCTATTATAGCACGCCTGTTGAACTTCCGTGACCGAGATGTCGCGCTTAGGACGGCGAGGGAGAAGAAGAGCCTATCCTATGGCGGCAATGCCTTCACCATTTTTCCGGACTTCACCCCGGTGGTTCAGGAGGAGCGAAAGAAATTTGTCCAGGTCAAGCATAAACTACGCGCTGCACAAGTTGACTATGCGCTTCTTTACCCTGCCCGCCTGCGCATCACGCATCAAGGGAAACAAATCTTTTGCACTAAACCCCAACAGGCGGAGGAGTTTTTGAAACGACTCAGGAAACGTGATCAGGACTGCTCATCATCGCCGGCATCGGACTGATGGGTCTGGAGTGTTGACCTGTCGATTTGGAGACTGAGGCCTTTCGGTTGGTAAGGTGGTGCGAGTAGCTGCTAGTATGGGACTTGATATAGTGACTCATGGGCCCGGCTTTATCCACTGTGAGGAACTGATAGCGGGGTGTAGAATCTCTTTTTCTTGCACTAGACTCTCAGGAAATCATCGCCTCGCTGGGCACCCTCTTTGACCATGGGGAGAGCCCGGCCCAAGGGCGGGAAACTCTATCGTGGCTCGAGGGGTTTACTGTGTATTCACCTAGACTGTCCTCCCAAGGGTATTACCCAATTGACTTTACGTTCTCATGTTGCTCCACTGTGGCCTTTGCTATGGACGGAGTTCGTTAGGGGGGGGGGGGAGGGGGGCCGTCCAGATAGCATGTTTGGGATGCTGCTGTGGGAGGGGGGAGGGGGGGGGGGCGTTGGGGACTTGTAATGTTTGTTAAGTTTGTATGGGATGTGGCGATGTTGGCATGTTCTTCTACATACGGGTCGGGGGGTGGCGTTTGCATTATATTGCTAGGTGTGAGTCTTTTGGTCTTCCATGAGTGATCCGCAACCACATAGGGATTCTACTGGGCAGCTTAACTTTCTATCCTGGAATGTGAGGGGCTTGGGAGACCACAGGAAGCGCAGGCACGTCCTAGCATACCTGGACAGGCATCACGTAGGAGTGGCCTTCCTTCAGGAGACGCACCTAGATCCCTCCAGGCCGGTGCTATTTGCCTCGCGCTGGGCGGTGCACCGTACCTTCTCCTCCTACTCCACCTACTCACGTGGGGTGGCCATCCTCATTAGGAAACATACCCCGTTTGTGCACATGGGCGAGCGTATAGACCGGGAGGGCAGGTATTGTCTTGTCTGGGGGCGCATGGGCACGGATACGCTCACTCTAGCGTGCTATTATGGTCCTAACACTGATGATCCGTCTTGTCTTCAAGCGCTGTGGGGAGAGATTCTGCGGGTTGGTTCCACCCACCTAGTGTGGGGGGGTGATTTTAACATAACTGTTGACCCCGGGAGTGATAGGTCGAAGCCGCACCCACACCATTACTCCCGCTCGCAGGCATATGTGCATGACCTTCTTACTGAGCGTCATCTACTAGACACGTGGCGTTCCAGGCACCCGGTGACAAGGGAGGGCACGCACTGGACTGCCGCGCACTCCACATGGGCGAGACTGGATTATATCCTGGTTTCACCGGGGCTTGCCCCCGCGATAGGCTGGGTAAAACACCTCGCTCGCACGTACTCCGATCACGCCCCGGTCCTGCTGAACTTTGTCGTGACTGACCTCGCCGGGTCTCCAATGTCGTGGAGATTGCAGCCCACTGCCCTGCTGGATGACGTATTCAGATCCGAAATAGCGCAGGAAATTGAGAGCTTCTTCCAGCGCAACGGTGGCACGGTGGATAGTGTTGCCGTAGTGTGGGAGGCCTTTAAAGTCACGATTAGAGGGCTATGCATCTCAAAGGGGGTGGGGGTCCTCAAGGTCTTACGTAGCACCCTTTGTAAACTCGAGACTGACTTGACAGACCTGGAGAAGGCCCCCACGTTTCATACTGATGCTGGAGCTCAGGCCCGCTTTCGGGAACTGCTGACAGAATATAAAGACACAGCGGACAGAGAGGTCCGGTTCAGGGGGAAACACTTTCAGGCTCGTAGATACGGGGAGGGGGAGCGCCCGGGTAAATACCTAGCTTGGGCAATCCGACCGCCCCGCTTTAACAACCAAATCCTCGAGATTCAGGATGGTTCGGGGGAGCTCCACAGAGACACCCGCTCTATCATGCAAACATTCGTTACTCATTATACTGACCTGTACTCATCCGCTCACACGGCACCGCCGGAGCTGGCTCCCTATTTGGGGGAGACCACATTGGGATGGCTATCTGATAGGCAGAGGAAGTTCCTCATGGCACCGCTCGGGATTGACGAAATTCGGGAGGCCATCATGCAAATGGCCTCGGGGAAAGCCCCTGGCCTCGACGGGCTCCCGATCGAGTTTTATAAGTCATACATAGATATCCTTGCCCCGATCTTGAAGGAGGTGTTTGAGGAGGCCCATACGCTGGGAAAGCTCCCCCCTACCATGAGAGAGGCATTGATCACTTCCCTTTTGAAGCCGGGTAAGCCAGCGGCCTCCCCTGACTCCTATCGGCCTCTGTCCCTCCTTAACTGTGACGTAAAGATCCTCTCTAAAACTCTGGCTAACCGGCTGTCGCTCCTTATGCAGGGACTAGTGCTCCCGGATCAGTCGGGTTTCATACCGGGCAGGGCGACGTCGCACAACCTGCGCACGCTATTCGCCACTCTGCAGAACGTCGACCCCAGCCTCCAGATGGCGGCCGTCTTTTTGGACGCGACGAAGGCGTTCGACTCCCTGGAGTGGGATTACCTTGTGGCTGTGCTGACTAGTATGGGCTTCCCCCTAGTTTTCCTGGGCTGGATAGCTATCCTTTACGGTGGCCCCCGTGCCAGGGTATTGATCAACGGTAGGACTTCGGAGCCCTTTGGAATCGCCCGGGGGACCAGGCAGGGGTGCCCCTTATCCCCTCTCTTGTTCGCACTGGCGGTAGAGCCCCTTGCTTCGCGGTTGCGACAGCGTCATCGACATCGGGCGCTTATCTGTGAGCAGAGGCAGCTTCTGCTGTCGCTCTATGCAGATGACATAACTTTGTATGTGCGAGACCCCCAAAACAACTTGAACCCGCTACTTAGGGAATTCATCACATACGGGGAAATGTCAGGCGTGCGAATCAATTGGGCCAAGTCTCAGATCCTCCATTTGACGGATGGATGTCAGAGGTTCTCACTTGACTATCCCATAGAATGGTGTGAGTCTGACGTCAAATATCTAGGCATCAGAATATCTCGTGACAGGGAAGAACTGATGCGCTCCAACTATGGTACGGCGCTGACACAGGTCTCCTCCTGCGTGGACCGCTGGATAGCGCTCCCCCTCTCGATGGCAGGACGTGCTGCCTTGATTAAGATGGTGGTGCTCCCCCGCCTTTTGTATCTGTTCATGAACATTCCCTTCCCACCGGGCCGGCATTTTTTCAGTCGACTGCGCTCGGAACTGATTCGGCTAGTTTGGGGAGGGAAGAGACCTCGGCTGAAGTGGGAGGTGATGACCTCCCCCTACTCCCGGGGGGGTTTGGACATACCGGACCTGGAGTTGTACTACTATTGCGCTCAAGCACACTATGCATACTATTGGTTCCACCCCATTGCATTTATGCCCCAACTCGCTGCGGAGGACTGGCTGGCGGCTCCTCTGCCATTGCACGGTCTGCTGCATAGTACTCTCCCTCATAATACCTCGGACTATAATGCATTGCAAGGAACGGTACGGGCATGGCTGGAGATAGCTAAGCGAGTTGCGAGCTCGTTCTTGTACTCGCCCCTTCTCCCCATTGCCTACCACCCGCAGCTGCCTCTTCTACAGGAAAGACTGTTTCAAGACTTGATCCACAAATTGGGGATTCAAAGGTGGGGTGATCTATTTTCGGCTGGACGCTTCCGAGATCGGGAACACTTCTTTGATGGATACGCGCCTAACCCCTTGGAGCTGTTTACCTACATGAGACTGAGGCACGGCATGCGGTCCATATTACAGACATTCCCGGAGGAACCCGAAATCACTGACCCATTGCACAGAGTCTTACAGGCGTCCTCGCCCTCCCACCTGGTCTCCATACTATACCACACAATTCGATCTGACACTGCACTTTACGCCTCGCGGGCTCGTGGGGAGTGGGAGCGGGAGTTGGGGCTAGAGCTGGGAGATGACAGGTGGTCATACTGTTGCATACAGACAGAGCAAATTTCTGCAAGCAGCAGACATCGTATCATACACTTTAAGTTCCTAAATCGTCTGTATTGCACACCGGTCACCAAACACAAATTCAAACTGCAAGACTCGGATAATTGCGAGAGATGTCATGCCCCACATGCGGACTTCCTGCACTTGTCCTGGGATTGCCCTGCAATTCAGACCTACTGGACCCATGTGTACTCCACTGTCTCACAGATGGTGGACCTACTCCTTGAGCCGGACCCGGTGCAGGCCCTATTGGGGTATACTAAACACATTCCGCGGGCAGTCCGCAGGTTTGTCACGGCGGCGCTGCTGCTGGCGAAGCGGCGGGTGGCATGCCGTTGGGGGCGGGGGAGGGCTCCGAAATTTAAGGAATGGCTTAAAGACCTTGTCTACTGCCAAGAACAGATCCTGGCATACTCTGACCTGCTCCCGGCTCGATCCCGCCCCGCCGATATCTGGGGCCCACTACAATGTTACCTACTGCAATACCCGGAGGCCCTGACCGGGGATGCCCCCCCCCCAGCCCTTGATGGCGTTGCTTCTGCTGCTCATGCTTCACAACTTACGCAGGGGGTTGGTTGAGTTGTTGCGGTGCAGTGGGGGCGGGAGTTCTGCTCAGGTGCCCCCGGGCTTTCCCCTCTCCCTGTGTGGCCACTCTGCCCTTTCTTCCAAGATTGCCAGGCCGGGATGATCGGGTTGCATACCTGTTACACGTGTCTTAAGGATTGCGGTCATGCCCTGGGAAAGGTGTACGGCATGGGGAAGGTCCGCTAAAGAACCCCCCGGGACTACACTGTTCGCTCTCCTTGTGTGTGGCTCTGTTGCTGGCTGTTCCTGCCCAAGGTCCCTGTGCTAAGACTCATGATAATGACTGTTTTGCTGTTCCCGCCCCCCCCGGACATGCATTGGATATACTGCTGTAATGATTCAGACCTTGAAATGCCACTGAAGTTTGATTATGATAACTGTGTGATTGTATTGTTTTGATGCAAAATCCAATAAATAAAGTTTAAAAAAAAAAAAACTACCACTCACCAGATCTATTGGCTTATCAACTATTGCGGAGTTTAGCACATTGAGATCTGACGGTTTGGTCAGCAGTGGTCTGGCACCCCAGCAGGGGTCAGAGAAAACCCCAGCCTTGTGGTCTATTTCTTGGAGAGCTCCTTTCACTGTTGGGCACTCACAGTGCTGTATGGGCACTAGACGTCCCGATCTTAAGTTCCCACCCCGGCTGACCATGAAAACAAGTATACATCTTCTTCCTATGAGTTACCCTACTAGTTAGTTTAGCACTCAAGACATGAATAGGTCTGTTTCCTTCATCAAGTCAATCAACAAGGTCCAGAGAGCCATAACTATTGTGGACTGGAATATTGTACAATTCCCCTAACTGTGGCTGTTGGACTTCAAGTACATGGGTCACAAAGGTGGAGGTTTAGTGGTGGCTTCAGGCAACCTAGAAAGGGGTTGTTAGAGGGGTTATAGAAGTAACCCAGGGGAAATAAATGTACCCTAAAGACCCTCATGAGTCTGAAACCACCCTTACATAGCAACCTATAGACAACAGTAGGATCTCTAAAATTGATAACCATACAATCGCCAGGACAGTCCTTAGGCCTTGTCCCAAGCCAGCCCACACACTGTGTAACCAGAACATCAATGGGCAACTCCCTATGTTTCCCCAGCCAGTTAAGGCACGTGTTTCTTAATTGTGTATGGGTTTCCCTTTGCCCATTCCTAAGCCCAGGGACCCCAGTTATCACAACCACAAAGGGACATGCTTCCGGAGGGAGATCAATAGTCGCAAGAATCTTTGTTTCACAAGGAGGTGTGTACCACTCTCTTGCTTTCCAGACTTCCTCTTAGATTTTGGAGGGTGATATCGGTCGCCTGGTTGAAGTTCTTTAGTGATGCACTCCTTGCACACGCCAGCCCCAGGGGCAAACCTTCGTAGCTTTCTTAAGAGAAGGGTTTTGAGGGTCTGTGGGGGCCAGCACCTACAAGCATTTCTTTGTGAAGGAAAGAGACTTCTGGCTGAGGGCGTTCAAGCTGTAGGTTGACTTTGGTCGGAGAAAGTAGCCTGGATTCAAGAACAATCAATTTGTCCAGGAGGTGAGTTAGTTCTGAACGGATCAGCCCCTTGAGTTGGTCCATCACAACACCCACAAAAATGTCTATCTATTCTGGTTTGGTTATACCAGGATCGGCTCACGCACCCCCTTTTGTGTTGAAAAGTTCTGCGTGATTCAGATTTGGGTTTGACGGGGAAAGCTGGCGTTGGGTCACTTGTCAAAGGTTATTTGTTAGTCAGCCGATTTAGATTTATACCCCTGGTGAGGGGTTCCTGTTGTTTCTTCCCTTTACTGTAGAGGCGGTTAAGTGGGACCTAGTTGACGTGTTGTCTTGGATAATGAGGGTCATAGATAAGGTGCCAGCTACAGGTTCTGCAAGGACCTCTGGGGGGGGGGGGGTAGGCATAGAAGATGTTGTACTTGATGTACTAGGTAGGGATTCTCCACCACCACCAAGATAAAGCTGTATTTCAGTGGCTTTAACTCCTATGGCCATCTGGAGCATTTTGTCAATGATAGTTACCTTGGCAGGTGGCTGGGCAGCTGGATCCTCACCAGTACATTTACGTTTTCCCACAGTACAGAATTGGCAAATCTCTCAAAAATGAAGCAGTGGGACTCACCCTTGGAGATCAAGAGTTTTATAGCCAAGAGGTGTGGCTCCGCCTATTCTTGTCCTGCAGCGGGATACCTCTGTTTATTTTAAGGCCCTCCGGCGCATACGGCTGATGTGGCCGCTGCGAGGGCAGCTAGGGAGGTGTAGTCCCTCTCCCCCCCCCCCCCCCCTACACCCCCCACACCCCCGCCAAGGTCCAGGCATGCCGAAAATAGGTATGGGGAAATGCAAGCAGCAGCAGCATTAGTGTGGCACCTCTAATTTATGTAAGAAGTTCCAATGTTTCCTAACATTAACTTCAACAGCATAAAGTAGCTTTTTTTTGTGAACTATGCACCAAGATTAGATAATTAAAATGTCTGTGACCTAAGGCCCTATAAAGTATACAGAGTGCATTAGCATGTGCCATCGCTTTACCAGAGCGGTGCAAAATGTGTTTCTTTACAGGGAGATTAGCGGAGAACAGTTTGCCCAAATATGGGTCTGTGTCAACACTTTCCAACTCTTCTCTACCTGTATGCAATTTTAAGTTTCCTCAGTTTACTACATCTCTTGGATTTAAAAATCATTACTTTGCTCTTATTAATGTTAATCTTTAAAAAGTGGTGTTCATCGTACCTATGTAAACAATTTAATCAATGCTGTAAACCTTTGGGGGTTAGGTCCAGTATCACAATATCATCCACATACAGCATTAGAGCTACATTGTGATGGCTAACTTTGTAGAATCCCCTCCCAATTCATTTAAAGCCTTTGGTTGGTCATAAATATACAGAGAAAATAATAAAGGAGCTAACAAGCATCCTTGTTTAAGACCGTTATTTCTTAACATTTTTGGCAATAAACCACGGTAGCCCCCAAGTAATACATGACACCAAGTAAAAGAATTAAGTGCAGTTATAATATTATGTGACTGATCTTGGATTTGTAACTTTCTACGCCTTTACTACAAAGACTGTCTAGCTTACATGGTCAAAGGCTGTAGAAAAGTCTGTGTATGCTGGATAGATGGGCATACCGTACAACTCTACATATTTCTCCAAAATCACCTGCAGAGCTGTGATGTTATCCAAAGTGGAGCTGCTCTGGTTTAAAACCAGCCTGTACCCATGGTATGATACTATTGGTATCCGCCCAATCTTGTAAGGGAATCTAACAGGGTTATAGAAAACATTTTTCAAATGGAGTTGAGCAGCCTAATCCACCTATAATTACTATGGAGGGCAGTAGAGCTCTTCTTATGTAATGGTAAAATAATGTTGCCCCTACAAGAAGTTGGAGTACTTTTAGAGTGATAACAATAGTTAAAAAGGGGTAGCAAATACCTTGAACGAAGATCTTCTTTCAATTTTATTAATTGTGATCAGAATTTGGTCTGGGCCCCTTGCTCCCACAGCTCTTGCTTAATGGATAATATCCTTAATCTGTGCCCTTGAAGGGCTCTTCAGAACTATTCAGTCTGGCGGAGGGGTCGCAGTATGCAATAGATTCTCTTTGCCAACAGGATTAGCAGCATACAGATTAGTAATATAGGAAGACCAGTCTGCACTTGAGATAGTATTAATTTTAGGCTTAATGCAGCTTCCATAGGCTGTATTAATAATACACCAGAGATTTCTAGTATCTTTTGTGAAGCAGCTTCCCGGAGATCTATCCATAGTTTATCTGACATCTTTTATCTTTTTTGTAGCTTTATGTCTTGAATGCCTTGTTTTCATTAATGTATTCATTCGACCTCTCTGATGAAAAAGATACAAATTGACGTCTTTGTAATTTATTTATCAATTTATTCAAGCTAAAGTCTTTATGAAAATCTGTTAATGAACTATTCACTACCATCCGCATATGCATCTAAAAAATTGGCTACAGAACTTATTCCGCTCTCTACACTAGGCTATAATGCGTTTTTTAGTATCTCTACCTCAGGTGTTCAGTGCTTTTACCCCTGGAAGTACTAATGTGCACTGTAGCACCCTTAAAATGCCAAAGCAGGGACTCCTCCAATTTTAAGTGGATATTAAGAGAAATTATTTTATGATTTCTCCAAGGGAAATCCAGTATCTCAAGTTCAATTAAAAATCTAAACATAGGAAAAGAGGTAATAATATAATCAATTAATGCTTTACTCTTACCGCATGTGGAAGTGTGGTGGGCAGGGATATCGCTGGCCAGTCTTCCATTCACAATAAGAAAGCCATTAACTGTACAGATTTGTAAGAAATTCTTACCTCTGTTATCTACTCTACATGATGGCGAAAGGTAGGACTAGGAATATTTAAAGCTTCTTCCCTAACCCTGTTTTCAAACAATCTCATGGCATAATTGGAGACCTGTGCATTAAAATCCCCCCACGATTGTCAAGTTAATGATATTCTTAATGTCCGCAATCTGAAAAATAAAAGTAACAAACTGAGAGGTCAAAGGACGGGCCTGGAGGGATGTAAAGGATTTGCGAGAAGATATTGGTCAGACTTCAAACTAGTAATATCTTCAGTTAAAAAGTTTGCATTGTAGTAAATTTAAAGAATGAATAAAAGATTTATGTGACAAGGTATAAGCTGTACTAAGGAGGAATTGCAATTCCTCCACTTGCATTACCTTTCCTGTTTTTTATCGCGTGCACCTTATTATCAAATAATTATAGTTTTCAAAGGGTCCTGTACACCAGGTATCTTTCCCAGAGGATCTAAAAAACAAAGCTTCTGTGACTTAGTGAAACAGCCCGCTAAGTTCCAGGAAAGGACTTTAATGCCGATGCATACCTAGTCAATGTATCGAATCAACAACACCATTTTATTCTAGTGAGATTTTGACTAAACCATATGACACTGATGCTGGGCTATCGTACTAATAAGCACTCGCCAGAAGATCCATGCCCATGTGATGGTTTATCTCCACGATCGACCTTAAATACCATTTACTTCTGTAAATTTTATGACGTGGCAAGAAAAATATTTCTTGTAACTCTTGTACAGTAAATATAATTTTGGGCAGTGCTGGATAGCTTTGTATTTTATCCAAATTGTTGGTGATTTGTTTGTGTGTTATTCCCTAGCCTCCTTTCTGTGGTCAGCTTTGAGGAGTAGGGGAATCCAGTTTAAAAGCATTCCTATAGATTGTAGTAAAACTTAACTTTTTACTATCTTATTATGCATTGTCATTTTAACTGACTGACTGGTATGTTATTTTAATGTATTTTAAGATTAAAGGTTGACATTTTTTGCAATGTAATGTATATGAGTGGAAATTGTTTACATTTATGCACTTTATATGCGATAGAAATATTGCAAACTAAAGGAATTTTGACTGACTGAATTTAATGCCCTTACTGAAATCCCTGGGAATATTTGTGCTTCCTTGTATAATTGGAGTTGTAACAGATCTACTGTTTAACAGAACTGAGTTCTGAGTTGATTTAGAGTTATTTAACAAGTCCTTACATGCACTTTAATAACAGAGCAATTCAAACAATGCAACAAAAGCAAGTATCAGATGAGAATCTTCCATTTCGAGGTCTGCACAAAGGGACCAGGTAGAGGTCTGCTCACCGGAATGCTGAGATGTCAAATTAGGGTTCAAAGAGTCAGCAGTCGGATCTAAAATAGAGTAAGGCTGCACTGAAGTAGCTACTAAATGCCCTAAAATAGGAGGTTGATTTTCTGACAGAGTTGTGAGGGGAGGTACCATTGTAGGGATAAATTGGGTAATGCGTATAGATGCAACAGACTACATGGCAATCCGAATTATGGACTTGTACAGCGTCCTCAATGTCAAATTTTATTTGCCTTGTTCCCTTTTAAGTTATCATACGGCGTGGCTTCTTATCACTCTGACTATTTCAAGTTTTCTTGGCTATGGAGATAGGACCCGAGTCAGAGATGCATTAGTCTCGCTTTTTTTTCTTGTTGAAAATGAGAAAAGAGGCTCTAGTAGAGTTTAGGGTAGCCCTGTTAGTCACTCTGTATGACTGTTCCTGAAGGGTAAAAAACATCCTCCAAAGAAAAGTCTAAAGCAATGTCAAGACCTTCCCCAATTCTCTTTTGGTCAGTATTCGGAACCTTTGATCATAGGCAGCAAACTTCAATGAATGCAGAAACCTCGTGCAGACACCAATTAAATATAATCAGTCTGTGCTTGGTCTATGTGCAAGAGAAAAGAACGGAAATGATGTATGGCCTCGGCTGGCCTTTTAGGATGCAGCAAAGCAGAGTGACACTGACTCCAACAAACAGGATTGAAGGCAAAATTTGTTTCCAACATCAGAGGGTGTCCGGGTATTGGATATAATCCCTTAGAAGGTGAATAGAAGCATTCAAGTTGAGATCTGGAGACCTTGATTGGTTATAAACCGAAGAAAATGTTTACTTGGAGTACCTCAAAATAAAGACATTGGAATTGTATTCACTGGAGAGGCCAATGAAGCAGAGGTTGTAGAAACTATTGGAGACGTATTTCAGAGATAGGAAGAGCTGTTGGAGGAATAGCTGGCAAAGTGCAATCCAACACTAGCAAAGCAGAGGAATTGAGTAACTCCTCTGGCTTCTTTACCAGGCCTTCCTCTGTTGTTGCTGGTAATGAGTGAGGGTTTGAATCGAGTGAGCCGGGATCCTCCTAGGACATGATTATTTCCAACCTCCACACTGTTATTAGATCCTTGTGATTTAAGATAAGAAGCCGGTACGGAAGCAAGCCCTTTCAATACCCCAATACGATTATATTTGTTTCTCCAGGGGTTCGATTTAATTTTGTGGCAAGTTCTGGTGAAGATTAATTTCCCCGATCTCAATTTGTTTTGCTGTCATTTCAAAAGAAAATAACAGGGCTGGGTAAGAGGGGGGCAGGGTGCAGAGAAACACAAGCCGCACCAGGACCTATCCTGGATGCAGCCAACGCCCACCCTGGCCTGCGGAAATGAACACCGCTAGGAACTTGCCACCACCTACATATTGATCTCTGTGCCTGCAGGAAGCGCAAATGTCCCCTTGGAATGCAAGATCCCCTTGGAGCCTTGGGTGGCAGAGAGCAGATTCCACGCATCTTCCACCAACCTGGCAGCTGGGCAGAGGGGGCTAGAGCAGGAGCAGATTTATGAGTTTAAGTAACAGTGCCAGATGCAGTAAACTATTAAAGTGTTGTGCACTACTATGCCTTGCTCCGCTGAGCTAAGGCGCCCTCCATAAAGCAATCCGTTAGCATTCCGTATGCTAAGTACCTGCCTGGCCTTTCCAGCTCCCTATGCCGACAACATGGCTCCGGTAATTCTAACTGCCTGCCCCGCTGTTCCACCGCTCTGTCCTTGTCAGCATCCACATCAGCAACTGTGGGCTGGAGCAACGGAATCAACTTTCCCCAGCGCAAGCCAAATTCTGTGTCTGCAGCTGGCGTGCGCATGCTGCATTCTGCTTAATAGTCAGTAGGCGAGCCTGGTGGTACTGGTGAGTAGCATGCCCGCTTTCACCACCAGGCTCTACCCAGAACTCAAGGGCGCACGGCACTCGGGCCTCAGCGATCCTCCGCTGCCTTTTCTCTTCGCTATCTTGCTGGATTCACTAGCTGCATGCCTTAACCCGTCTGTAGTCACACTTCTTTATGGAGTCCACCAGCTTCCTGTGAAAAAGGAAGAGGGAGTTAATTGCTCCACGGTCTCCACTTGGAGGCACAGACATAAAGCTATGAGCGCAGATAAGGGCCACTGACTGCCTACCTCGCATCAGTAGCTCTGGTGGCCCTTACTGATGTGGCACAGCCAGGTGAGGTATAGAAGCTGAAGCCACGGCCTTGATTGCTTCACTGCGCCATCAGCCGTAAATGCGCCGGCCTCTGTCTTGTCACGGCCTGCTACTGATTACCCTGAGGTGGGGCATGGTAGCAATGTATCTCCTTCCTGGTGGGATCTCGGTCTGCTCTAGGGCTGGACTACAGCGTGGTGCCTGATGGAACCCTGACAACATTTGAGGCCATACTGGATTGTAAGGTGATACCCCCACACCTACTTACATACACTTTGGCAAGGTGTAGGCACTCCTGGATGTGCCGAGGTATGCCTCACTGGAACTCCTGACCAGCCATCATCTTCTGGGGAGGCTCTCTCTCCTAGATTCAGTGTTTAAGACACTCTGCCTACTCGTCCGTGGAATATCCTCGACCTGAAGTGAGGGGGTCAGCTTGTGAGGCCTGCGTCCCTCTTACTAGAACTCTTCATTGTTTGTTACTTGCGACACTGGGTGCCGAAAACCAAAGGCAGCTCATTAGTTACTGTTTTCGGAGGTAGTTGCAAAGCCCAAACCTGCGGCCTCTCAGTCTGTGAACATGGCGGAGACAGCTCAGATGCATCCCAAAGCAATGGAGACTGATGAAGGAATTGGCTGAAATCATGGAGGCCAATTCCATGGTCTTCAACATCACTGTTGAAGTCCACTCTCTGTAAACGGATATTGCCACCTGCCACATACAGATGGATGCCACTGACTCCGGGATGTGGGATTTAAAGTCTCAGCTAAATGTGTCCAGGATTGATGCCTGGAAATCTGGAACATATAGCAAAAATTGAATGACTTGGAGGATAGGAGCCGGAGAGATAATGGGCAGACGTTTGAGCATCTCAAGATTTATATTTTTTGACATTCATGCACTGTGGTGATGACCTAACTGGCCTTACAGTGTTGCAAAAACACACCAGGATCGATCGGGGCTTGTTCGAACTCAAAGAAGTGCAATGTTTAACTATGTGGGACATTTGAAATTCTAATGTTGGATCAAAAGAGAGGTGCAGGAGCTTTGTAAAAAAACTGGCAAAGGAAGTGAAGATATTGTCTTGCTTGCCCATACCCCACCCCTTCTCACCGTCCAGTCTTGCTTGCCCGTCCTGCTGTTCCACCTGAAAATAGAAAGCGCTATGAAGCAGCACCAGCACTGGCCGCATCATTGAGCTTTTTTGATAACTTCAATTTTAGCCATGCTGCACAGCCTCGCTGTTGTTCAACATGGATAAAAGGCATTGGCAATACCAAAATTCTGCGTAGCCGAGACCTATTGGCTTTATCAATGCTTGTTATATAGCGTAATCACAATCCGATGGTATTATCTCTCACTAGTTCATATTAATTTTGCCAGCTTGCATTGGCAGACTCCAGAATCAGACACTCGTCCTGACACCCCCTTTCAGTGACATTTTGCTTCAGCGGGGCAGCCACACGGTCATGTCATTTGTTTACATACAACCGAAGACTAGATGCTGCAGAAGGCCACAGTTCAAGCTTCCAGTTTCTTGTGGCACTTATAACTGCAATACACCCCGGAAGATGCTGTTTTTTACTTAAGGTAATGTGCCCGAGACTCATGATGATGAGTTGACTAAATTGAGCTGGGCGTGCGCCCTGTCACAAGGTTAATTGCATGTAACATGTACACCTAATAGTAAACTCTTTTGCAAGTCTTTTTGGCGGCCACGTAAAATCATCTTTTTTTTTGAGGATGTGAGAAATGTCAGTAGATCCCTGGTTTTCTATTCTATTGGACATATGTCCTAAAGTGGAGGTGAGCATGGGTGAAAATGGAATATCAGTGCAACATTTTCTGCACTTTGAGTAGTTTCATCATCATAGCCTGAAAGTGAAAAAAAAATACAACCGTCTTTTGTTTGCACAAGACTGAGTTACTGATCTTCTGAAACCTAATTACCAACATATTTATATTACATTTTTGAAAGCAGACTTATTTTCATTGAAACAGTTCTTACCACCACCTTAATTATTTACATTGATACACAAGTCTGTTCAAACAAATTCAAATTACATCAGCAAGACTGCCAAAGCTCCCTTCCAATCAGTTGGTGACACATCTACTGGAGGGAACATTGGATAGCATGGGCGCATGATCCTATTTCAATTAACAGAGGGCTCCATTTCCTGATAGACCCTTACAAATGTACATTAGGATGTTAGATAGGCAAGCAGATTACCTTTCCTATTGCACTTTATTCCACCAAAAAACTGCCTCAAAGCGCTGAAGGAGAACAGAATATACAAAAAGAATGAACAAGGAGGTAGATTAAAGGAGGAAACAGTGGTCGGTAGTCTCAATATTGTGGTTGAAATAACAGCTTTCAACAATTTGACATTATCGACTTTTGCTAAATCTTTACGGTTAGTAGATGTGGTGTTAGGAGTAGTAAATCTATATATGCTTTGATGACACAACGGCAATAGATAATGTGGATGTAATATTGTTGCATGTCAGTATTTTTGCTGTCTGTATTGTCACATACCACGAAACAACGCATGCACCACCACATGCAGGACTAGTTCGCTGTGGGTAGTCAGCCTGGAGCCTCTAACGGAGGAACTAGAAGAAAGGATTAAGATTGCATTAAAGTTGTAATTAAGTATTGTGATTGGCTGACTAGAGCAGCTAACATTTGATCAGCTCTTAAAATTTGTCAGGGAAGGAGACCTAGACCATCCGTAGTTGGACCTTGAGAGTTTCAAAGGGGCTTGAAAAATAAAATGAGCATGTGCGGTGCAAAACATACAGTTGCCATCAAAGCATTTTATAAAAACTGCATAGACAAGGCGTGCAACGTAATTAAGGAAACCTTCTCAATTGGCAATTAATTATCCAGCCCCGATTACAGCAACTCCAATGTAACACCCTTGTTGGAGCTATGCAACTCTGAACATTTTATTTAAAATTGTCCCTGATGTTAAGCATCTTCTCACTACCTTGACTAATTTTATTGTCCTCCCTTCCACGCATGAATTTCAAAGAAATAAACAGTTGATGGCACGGAGTGCCTCATTTGTGATCAAGTAGATGAAAGCCTGATGTCATTTTGAAGATCCCCCCCTCTGGATATTTGTTCCTTGAACTTCTGAAAGAGGTCATTAGCATGCCCTTCGAACACCTTGCTCAACCTTTCCATACTTTTGGAATTATGTGATTCTGTAGCCGCCGGGTTTACTGCATATTTTTCCTCTTCTCGTGTATTATTTAGTCAACCCTGATGCTTCATTTTGGTTCTCCATTGCTGCATAATGCCAGTATGCCTACATAAATGAGTAAAGGCCATGCTGGAAGAGAGCCATAACACAGCTCGAACAGAAAAGAGCTTAGGAAATGTATGCATATGTGGATTGAGAGACTGAGCAGACTTTGGACTGTGACAATATGTCACATAACCCACACAACCAGTGCCAGGAGATTTACCTTACTACAAGGGAGTATGGTGTGCTAATTTACATAATTTCTATGCCATTGTCAATAATTTCAGACACAATAGCATATGCATCCCTACCTACTTCATGGTATAAGGTTCCTAGGAGTCTAGCAGGACTGTGTATTTAGAACAACCAAACTTCATAATATCTCATATATATTGCCCTAACCCCATACCTCGGTACTGTCTCCGGAAGCCGGCCTTAGTGCATTAACAAAGGCACTCCTGCACACTTCTCCCATAGCTATCTTCCTTCTCAGGATGAAGATCGAGGACAGCGGAACTGCATCTCAGTCACAGCTCACTTGCATTCCATGATGACCCCGGTGGAAATTGATTCTCTCACTGACTTCAGAAAGTGACGCTGTTTTATAATAGAATGTCAGGCTTATCACACTGTGCCAGAGGTGCATAATTTTTTTATTTGAATGAAGCAGAAGAGTCGTCTTCTACAAGCACATAAAATACAACCATGTATCATGGTATGAGTTGTGTGACCCTGGAACTAAATGTGCAGACTACAGAGCGATAATGTTTATCTGGAATAAATGTGTGCACAGCACATTCTCGCAATGAAGAAAATGTGCAAACCACCATTAGAAAACAATGGTAAGTTACAAGGAAAAGCTCAAATTGAGACTAAATGTAAGCCACATAACACCCTTCCTTGGTCGGAAAAAGATGACTCAAATAAAAATAAGCAAATGTTAGAAGCCATTAAAAATGCCAAATTAAAAAGCCACACAAACTAATAAAAGATGGAGAAAAGAATTTCATACAATCAAAAAGCCAATTAAAGTGCCTAGGAGGCATCCAAATTGAAATGTGGCATATCCACCATGTCCTTCACATCCATATCCAAAATGTTGTTGTGGTCCAAGATTAAACCTGCATCTGGAAACAACACACCAACAGAGGCCTGAAGAACAAGATCCAAGGGACACAGAGAGTTATTTTCAGCTCTTTCAACAGATGTCAGAGTGAATAGTGGCACGAGTGCTGCCTCCGAAAAGGTACCAGAAGTCAAAGGAGCATCCAGCAAAGGCAGCTCGTAATAGGCATCTTGCAGCAAAGGGAGCATAATCTCAGGACAACACAACTGATGCAACTGCAAAGGTCGCACAAGCTGATTCAAGTCTGGAGTCTGGGACAATTTCATAGCAAGGCCCAAGTCAATAGCACACTCGAAAGAGCACCATAGACAGTAAAACACAGGCTGCACACCCCAACACCACACAGGCTAAAAGGGCAGAAAACATTTCTCATTCAGTTCCAATAACGACTCTCCAAAATACTATATTGTGCGTTCACGACACAGGAGGATATGTGGCAGTTCCAGTGGCATAACGCCATGTTGTGGGACATCCATCGCAGAACAACAAAAATAGGACCAGAATAGCAACCATTAGGAATAGCACAATCTGAATGCTTCCCAAAAGGCTGGAAACAAAGAATGTATAAAAGACTTGATAACTCCAAGCACAGTCTGAAATGTAGAAACAAATCCAGACCCAATCACTAAAAAAAAAAAAAAAGCGTGTCGCTCCAGTGGTGTTAAAAGCATTAAAAATAGTGTATCAGCTCACCGAAATGCTGTGGAAATTGAGGGGGTAACATTGATTGTACCTCAGCCAAGAAATGAGCTACTTAGTGATCAAAAGTTTCCCAGGTAGATGCTAAAGCAACGTCCTTTTGAATAAATAAGGCTTTCGGTCTGCTCAACCGATTTGAAAGAAGGCATTCAGCAACAAAGTAACTTTCCCAATAGAATGTGTGGGGGGGATAGAAGATGTTAGTACAGCAAGTCACAACCTTGGAAACAATGATTATATAAGGTATACCTGGTTTCCTCTCGCAGCAACTCTGATAATTTAAAATTAAGGAGCTGCCATTGAGAAGTAATAAAAATTCAGAATTTATCAATGGTACAGGAACATCTTTCAAATAACACACAAGATTAGTCATGGATGCATTACAGACACCATGATGTGTTATTTCTCTACAATTGAAGGAATGACTAAGTACACACTCATGCTGACTAACAAAGACTTAATTTTTTCGTACCTGCATCTTTATTCAAAGGGGAGAAACCAAACTTAATGTAAAAAAATGTGAAGTCAAGGACCCAGTTTCATGGCACACTGCTGATTTCATACCTTGAGGGCTAATTGGCTCAATCCCTAAATGGGTGTAGGTAAAAAGGTCTTACAGTCTAACTCTGTAGCCTGGGATAAAGCTGGCACTAACCATCCTCTGCAATGGGCGCTCGTACACATTGTGTGAACCTTTCAACTGCGTTGAGCCTAGTTTCTAACAATGAACACAGTGTCCAGGAGACTTACAGATTGTTAGGTCCTCTACAGGTGGTGGTAGAGTGGAATATAAAGCAGGTAACAAAAGGAGATAGGGTAGAGCTGATCAGCTTATCCACAACATGCTAGGATTTACTTCTCTTAATTGAGCAGGACCTAAAAAAAACATATTCATTTCATATTTAGCAGCAGTAAAACCGAATAGATCTCTTGCACTGGTATATTGATCATTTTAAAATGTCATCATAATTTGAATTTCACCAATGCAAGTCATGTTTCCAATATTCAGTTTGTTTCTAACTGGACTAAAGGTGTATATGTAAAATGTACGATTGGGGGAAATAATCGCTTGGGTAGACACCCATTAACAAAGAGGATTGTGTGATTAATAATGTGTCACAATACTGGCTAGCCCTTGCTTGTTAATGAGATCTAAGGGAAGGTGCTTGTACTGATGGGTAGGGATTGTATTCAGGATGTAGGTAGTTTGGTTGTGGGTGAGTCCATTAGATGAGACTCTGGATATGTAGTAGTTTAGTGATAACAGTGGTTCGTCCTGGACTTAGTGATGTGTGAATGGTCTGAATGAGTACTTAATACTTGTGCTGATGGGTGAGAATGTCAGAAGACCAAATGTTTTCATTACTCTGGATTGTGTGCGTGTATTGGTCTTGGAGCTCTAGGAATGCTCCTGCCCTGGGGTTAGGCACAGAAACCATTGACTTTGCTGCATGTTCCCTTGCAGGGTTTGCCCGTTCCTTCGGGATGTGTCTGCCAAGCGGAGAGAGGCGGGAGTGGATTAAGCCCATTATGTTCAGTGGTGGCATTGGATCCATGGAAGCCATTCACATTAAGAAAGAGCAACCAGAGCCAGGTAAGCTAAGGTCGTCTATGTAGATCTGAATCGAGAAGTATTGGCCTGGCTTGTAGTATGCTCCTGTCATAGGTGATGGCATGTACGGGAAATCGGTCTTACTTTCTAGTGCAGATAATTACACAACACTGTAATAGAGCCTCATCTTTAAGTCATGGCTTTGGCAAGACACTGCTACTACAGTGACCAGAAATATTCACATGATGTAGTTATCTAGAAAACGCTAACATTAATATGAGGGAATCTGCCTAGAGGTGCAGGTTCTAATAATGGGGTGAGTACACTTTACTGTGACTGGATAAGGTAATCCGTTCTTGGCATGTCAGTCTGCAGAGCTTGCAAACACCTTTACACCTGTGACTCTGGTATTGGGAAACACTGATGATCCTTGTAATATGTTACATGATCGGAAGATGCAGTAAGCTGTAACCTCCTGCTTGTATGAACATGCCATATGATGCTCAGTGTTTTTCAGTGTTAAGGGATCTTTTACACTGATTTACATAAGGATTGCTAGACTGTCCATATATTAAGACAGTGCTGCACAGGAGCACAGACCCCAGCATTACACTATTGATTAATGGAAAATAATAGGAACGAAATATGTTTAATCACACTGTTAAACACCGTTCAAACTTTGTATTATGAACAAGAGCACACTGTAACCAAATGGTACCACCATCTGAAAAGCCCTCGTATGCCAGATGGATAGAAAATGGTGGCTTTCTACTTTACAGTTTGGAAGTTTAGTCGAAGTCACCTTTCACCATCTTGATTAGATTAAGGCTCTAAATATAGAACTTTTCATATTTTGATGAGAATCCTACTTATAGACATTTAGGCTTTGAAGACCTTTGCTGGTCACAGAATAGTGTCTTGCATAGCTTTCCGATATAATTTTGGAATAGAGACCGTACTTACGGACACTGAAGCATTCTGCTGGAAACATCTGTGGCATTTCAAATGTATGTTCAGAGCTGGAAAACCAGCAAGAACTTTCCCGTGGTTACTGCTAATATCTAGAGTAAACTGTCACTACAGATTAGTTCCTGGGTGGGTAAAATGTTAGGAGGGTACTTTGCTTTCCCACCTGCTGTGCTTCTTAGGCCATCTGTGTGTGGTTCATAGATTCTGCCATAGTGTTCACATATTTGATTTGCCCTTTCTCTTGTATCTTTTAGGAATGGCGGTAGTGAAAGTTGGAGGACCTGTATACAGGATTGGAGTTGGGGGAGGAGCAGCCTCCTCAATACAGGTGAATAGTGTAAAAGATTTTGCACAGCTAATTATGGTATGGAGGAGACCTAATAAGGATTCCAGCAACCATTCCACAAACAGCCCCACATTTGTAACATGTTTACTTTTCGCCACAGTCATTATACAAATATTATTTCGGTGAGAGCATTCCTCTAGGTCCTCATGGTTTGATACTGTAAGTCCTCCACATCAGAGACCCTAGTTATCATCTGGTCGAGCCTTAATATTGCATTCCTGAAAACGTCCATTCTACTAGTCAGTGTATCAATTAGGTTTGGGGCTGGGTTTCCGTCAAGGAACCAGGTCTTGAGCCTCTTTCTGAATTCTGCCAGCGAGGGGGCTGTAGGGGAAGGTGTTTCAAGGTCTTGGCAGCAAAGATCTTCCACTGCTGCAGCAGATGTGGAGGGTGCGAGGGTGAGTGAAGAGGAGCAGAGGTGTCTAGAGGTTTTGTAGAAGTTCAGTAGATGGTTGATGTTGGCAGGTCCTCGTTTGAGGATGGCTTTGTAGGCATGTTTGAGGATCTTCAACTGGTATCTCTTCTGGATGGGAAGCAAGTGGAGGTCTCTCAGAGAAAGTGCCTCTTTTACATGTTTAGCCCCCACATTGTTCCTGGAAATTGATGTGGTTTTGCTTGTAGTGCACTGGATCCCTGCCTACCAGGTCCCTTTACCAGTACATCTTCCCTAAAAACTATTCCACAACTGGCCCTTAAGGCCCCCTCTAAGCCCCTAGTAAATGGTACGTGGCTACCTAGGGCATTGGGACTGAAGAGCGTTCCCTAGGGACTCCTCACCTAGGCCATGCAGACTGCAACTGTAGCATGCATGTCCTGGTGCAGACAAAATGACAAAGTCGACAAGGCACACTGCCTGTGTGCCATGCCAACTAACACTGCCTAAAATATAGATGTCACCCCTCTAGTAGGCCTTACCAGCACTAAGTCAGGGTGCACTATATCACAAGTGTGGGCATATCTTCATGAGCAGATATGCCTCTACATTATTCCTTAATGTTGTAGTGCCATGGAAGCCATAGAGAGTACATGGATTGGAAGCTCAGTAACTCAAGTTCCACAGCACCAGGATTGCTTCACTGAACACAGGTGCGTTTGGTACCAAACTACTCGCAATAAATCCTTACTGATGCCACTGTGGTAATTTATTGTAGGTTGTACCCAGAGGGCACCTCAGAGGTGTCCCATGAAAACCTACCAACCCTGATGTGGTCATAGACTAGCTGTAGGTAGCCTGCCACTACCAGACATGTTTCTGGCCCCTGAGTCGAGAAACTCTGCTCTCTAGGACCAGAAAAAATGAACATCCAGGATGGGCACAGTGCCCAAGAGGGAAGCTTCAAAGGACTGCCACCTTTGTAATGTGACCCCCCAGTCTCTGCTGCTAGTAGCAGATGGCAGCCACCGGTTTACACCCCCACTTTGGATGAAAAAACGTAGAAGAATAGGAGGTGTGCCCACCTCTGTCAACTCTACCCCTAGGTGGGGGGGCTACGTGAAGCACATCTTTAAGTCCCCGCCATCTTGAAGATGAGGAATACCCTTTCCAACATGAAGGTGGCGTAAATGAGGGTGTCGTCACTCAAGGTAAGGTGCCCATTGGCCTGTACTGCTACTCCCCTAAAACGCCTCTAAATTTGGTATTTAGATGACTCCCTGAACCTGGAAACTAGTTCCCTGCCGACCTAAGAAGACTGACGAAGAAGACTCCGTGCTGCGAAGCCTGAAGAGGACCACAGACTTGACCTTAGCCCTACCGGCCTGCCTCCAGCTTCAAAGACTGTGCAAAGAAGATAACGCCTGTCCTGCAGCCAGCGACTTCCAGAACCCGAGGATGACTGTCTGCCCTTTGAAAAAGACCAGAGACTCCAGAGGACCGCAGCTCTATCCCAAGGAACTTACACAAAGGACTCCGAATCCGCAAGTCCTGCCCACTCAGTACCCGATCCCTCTAGCCAGTGTCCAGGTGGACCACTGACCCAGAACAGGTTCCCCAGCGATCCTGACCTCCGGTCCATCATTGGCTGACCACTCCTGGACTCCACGATGACGCCTGAATCCTGAGATTTCCCCTGACCGCGACCGGCTGCGGTAAGAAGTCTCCAACGTCTAAAGGCACCTCTACATTGAAGCCCCCCTGGGCCTTGGTGAGCTGAGTCAACGGTGCCCCTACGACCCTCTACACCGCTGCTTATCTCTGCTGTCGTTGGTCCAACTACTGAAACCTCTGGTTCGCTGCCTGCAGCCTCTTTGTCTGAAGCAAGTTCTCCATTGAAAAGCATCAGGGGCTGACGCAGAATTTGCACCCTCCACCTGGACGCCCTTGTGCCTGCTGGTGGAGTATGTTTGGTGCGTCTTTGTGACCCCCCCCCCCTCCCCTTGTGCTTGCTCTGACCCCAAAAACCTGGTCTCTTCAACCGATTTACCTACCTGCAAGCGGTGTGGCTTCGAGCACCTCCAGTCTCTATTGAAATGCATTGGGCTGAACTCAGATTTTGGCCTCTTCACCCAACCATGCCTGTGCCGCTGATGGTGCAGTTTTGGTACTTACCTGACCCTTGCTGACCTTTGGTCTCGAAGACTAGAACTGTAAGTTCAGTACTTACCTGTATAACCACATTATTGTTTTCCTCCATAGGATAACACTCAACTGTTCAAAAATTGCACTAAGTTTCAACTTTTGAAAGACTAAAGTATTTTTCCTGGAAAACTTTATTACCTTTTTGCGAAGATCTTGATCTTAAAAATGAGATCGACACCAATTTTATAAAAACACGCTTTGTTCAAGTTTTGTTTTAAGTCATGTGTCCCCTATGGGTTAATGTTGTGCAATAAATGTCTTACACTCCTCGGTTAGGCCTAAGGCTGCTCACCCACACTACCACTAATAGAGCACCTTTGGGTTTACATGAAGCCCTGTACACTTTTGGGTGATCTCTGGGCATACCATATACAGAGCCAGCTTCCTACAGAGTTCGTTCGGGGAGGTCCAGGATGAGTCTGGCTGCAGCGTTCTGCTTGGTCTGGAGTCTTCTGAGGAGCTGGCTGGAGATGCCGGCGTAGAGGGCATTGCCGTAGTCAAGGCGGCTGGTGACGAAGGCCTGAGTGATGATCTTTCTGATGTTTGTTGGGATCCATCTGAAGATTCTACAGGGCATGGGAAGTGTGTGGAAGCAGGATGAGGTAACCTTAAGTCCCTGAGCAGACCTTGCGTATCCATGACGGTCCCGAATGCGAGCAGTCATCGCCCTGAGGCACAACACGGTCGAAAGCACCATCTGATGTAATTCCTCCTATAATCTTGGTCACGGATCTCTCATGGCTGCCCATTAAATGGCACTACCAGGTCGCAACTGGCTACGCTTTTGCACCTAGTTTCATTTCAGGGGCGCTCCACTCAACTAAGCTCTCACCTGTACAAGGGCTTGGGCCCCCAACTGCAATGTCTCCGTCACGACACACAGGCAACTAAGGTGCCACAGATCGCCGCTTCAGGGCGCATCATCTTAGGTGGGTAGTCTTGATGCTCTCTCCAGGCCTCATGCAGTAACCCAAATTCCAGGTCACAGACTACACCCTGAGCGGGCACAGTCCCAAAGGCTGCACCAGCTCCTAGGCCTCCAGGGGCAACTATCTTAAATGAGGCCTTCTGCAGCCGCTAGCGTGGCAGCTATTGTTGCCTGTCCTGCAGTGCAGCAATGCTTGGGTCGTTATCAGTGCTCCAGCCCCTTCCAAGCAGCAGTCCAAGGCCTGCCGCCTGATAGCGGTCCTCAAGCCTCAAACAGGCTGCTGCTCAGACCTCACCCCGCATAGGCCACACAAGCCGTATCCAAGTAATTTGCTCTGGTCTTGCTGTTGAATACGGCCGCAGTGTGGCGCGGTCATTCTTTTTCTGTTTAGACAGGATGTGCACTCACAATTAAATGCACCAGTGGTCGTTGATATCAGGGAAAGCAACTTTATTAAGTCAGACAGGCAGAGCTTACTAACTAAGCTGCCCTCTTCAATTACGGCTCTTTGACGCCCCATGGATACTCCATCTGGCAGCATATTTCTGGCTGCTCTCCCACCTCGTAGAGTGGACTCTTTGCATTCTAAAAAGGACCCATGTTAGGAATCACCCCACTGTATCGGGCAATTTGTTCCATGCTCCCAGTCTGTGTTGAAGGTGAAAATCACTACTAAGTGCCATCAGTGCCCATGTTTCTTATATGTGCCTCTGCTCTGTCACAGCCAGTTTGGTATGGACATGAAGTCATACACTGGTGCTCTCAGTATAATAGCTGGAAGAATTCTGTGGATGCACTCTGGTGTTCGGTGATGTTCGAAAAGCGAGGAATCCCCTCCCTTTCTGTTGACGTTGTTGAATACAGTCCACGTGTTAAAGGAAAAGGGTGACTTTCATATGATACTCCATTACGTAGGGGATCTAATGTACTGTTTCCACCAAACATTTTGCTCAGGCCTGAAATCCAGATATGCGGGTGTTTTGGGTCTATGTACATCCTTGATATTTCCGTTTATTTGTAATGAACATACAGTGCCCTTTGTTTTTTTTCATCCACTTTTTAATGCCTCGTTCCTAGCTAAACCATTTTTGGGGCTTTCAAAATTGCCACGGCCATATTTATAGTGAAATATTGGCATCCAAAATACTGTTATACCTAAAAGTAGATTTAAACTTGAATTTTGAAACTGGCATAATGCATTAACATATAATCAGTGTGTCTTCTACAGTTAAACATTTGTTAGGCAACTAAATGTTTCCTTGTTAATTGCAGTACATTATATGCAGGGAAAAGCAGGGATGAATGCCTGGGTTGAAATTGTGAAAATAAAACTCTTTTGTCTCTGCCACAAGCTAAGTTGTGACTCGAGTCATCACATCCTGAAGTGGTAATCAAAACTCTATCCAAGTAAACCACTTTTGGCAAATGTATGCTCACTTTTGCTGGAGTGCACAGAATAAATGAGAAGGTGACCATCTTTCTAGAGATGTAGATTTCTTTTGTCTCCGTAGGATGAGAAGTTGGGAGATTTAAAAATTGTAAACTGCTTTGTAATGGATTGAAAAGCACCAGAGTGGGTTAGGATGTGACAGTAATCCTCCTGGAAAGTTTGAGAAGGGAATGCACCATCGACCCATTAAGAGTAAAAGGCCATTCAATATAACCCTTTTAAATTTGAGCAGAGCAACAGAAGTGAATGCCTGGCGCTTCCAATCTACATATCCACATCTTTGAACATCCGTGTTGCTAAGGCTGCTAGGTTGATATTGCATTATGATAGAGGATGGTGCATGGGAATATTGTGCAGCAATTCAGAATCAGTTTGAATGAGGTGCTTTCACCAAGTGCCTCTGCTCATCTAAAAAGGGTGGTACCTCATACTTATCCATCTTTTGACGATTGACATTTCTGAGAATCCCAAGCTTGAAGTGCCTTATAAGCATAGAACCAAATTTCATTTTCTGCCTTTTCCCATTTGGGCTCTGTTCACAAAGTATCACTCTTCTTTAAATCTGGTATTTATCGATGGATTAGTTACTCTTCAATAGATTCTCCAGATCATACCAATTCGAGGATTCATCTGTTCAGGCTGGCAATAGAGTAAAATGACTGGCCAGCAAATGTACTGACCAAAGCATCTCTTACAGGTGTGCACCCCTTTGCACCATTAGAATTATAAAGTATGATTTTTGTTTTTTATTACGGTCACAATACGGACTACTGTAGTAGCCGTAAGGTAGCATTCTTCTAAGGTATCTTTTCTTTGCAGCAATTTCTTCTTTTGAGAATAAAATATGTGGTCCTTGTTTGAACACTATATAATTATATTATATATAATATATCTAATAGTCATTCTATTGCAACTGTTTTTATTGCAAGCTTTTAAGTAGGCATCTCATGTGCTAGGCCAGATTTATCATGAGCCCTATGTCTGTGCCCGGGTGAAGAGTCAAAGGCCCTCAAAAGAGAGCAGAAGATTCGAGCGAGTGTAGAGAAAAGAAGGCCAAGCAGCATGTGCTAAAGCAGACACAGGGAAGAAATGGGAAGACTACATTATTTGCGTACTGACACTTGCAATGCAGAATAATGCAGTAGTTCACATCCTAACACTGTAACTGAACATCAGTATTACTTTTTTCTTGGTACACACTCCGAAGTGAATGCACAGTTCTCAATTGTGCTTAATGATGATTTAAAATACATTAGCTTTTTTACTATTCTTACACAGTGCATGATCAAACAAATTGACTTTGACTTAATTACTTTTCCTAAGATTTCCAGTGAATATACAAAGCATGACATAAACCATCATTGTGCATTCAGTTTTTTTAGAAGCGGGGTGGACAACACCAGAAATAAGAACAATCAATAAATACATTACTTTATCGCTTTAATTGTGTGAAGACAAGCTAAACCTAAAGAATCTTTGTAGACTTGGAAACCATGATCATCTTTCAGCAATGCATTTCCTGGCTACCAGACATTCTCCCACTATATATGACAGCGAGGGCAGTCAAGGCATTGTAGGGAATTAAATGTTAAAATGTGTGCAAAAGGTGATCTTACCGTAGAGCATCCATGTTGTAATGCCTATTCCTAGCCCAATTTGTACCCTTATGAATTACATCATTAGATGGTAGCCTCTTCAAGTGATCTATTACGAAGGAGACTGGGAAGAACATAGCTTAGCTATGTGGGTTGCAGTGGAATCTTGCGTTGGTGTGATCTGGAGATTCTTTTGAAAGACTGCCATTTTGTCATTAAATACCAGATTTGAATACAAGTGATACTCTGAAAACGAGACCACATGGTAAAAGTCCATATTGTTCTCCGTGCCCAAATTTGTGATAATTATATTGGGGGACAGTGGCAGATCCTGCATACGAAGCTGCACGCACTGTTTCATTCCATTTATTAGCAAGAACATCGTTGTTATTCACATCACTGAAGGTGTGCAGGTTGAGACACATTCATTGTCAAAAGTCCATATTTACCAGATGGAAATAAGAGACATTTTCGATTCATTTGACTATACAACAGTTTATAACATTGTCAAACATACTTGAGCTTATTCTAGTGCATTTCTCAATTAACATCAACTTTATCCAAACTAACGTTTGAATGGATAGAGAAGCAAGTAGCCTATCTGATATCACCGAAAGCCTTGACAGCATGTACACTTGTTCCTAAGAGACATCCTGTGTTTGGATGGAGGAAAAACAAGATTGTGATACTGTGAAGGTCAGACCAGTAGGCGCTTTCTTTTGATTGGTCCTAAAACTTTGATGCATCATCAGTATCATTGAGCAAAGGTTGGTCGCACACTGCTCGTCACACCAGCAAGTTGCCCCAAAGGACTGTGGTAGATGTAGTGGCGACGGCGGGTACGCCTATGCCATGATGTATAAAGAACAGTATGTGTTGCGTTAGCCATCCCTGGACACGTGTTTCGAGGTAGTTGCCTCTCGTCAGCAGGGAGCAGGTCAGTGTAAAGGGGTGCCGCGTGGACTGCCAAAATGTAATTAAAACAGGTCAAGTACCTCTCATGGCGCGCAGGTGCAGATCCAAGGCTCGTCAGCCCGTTGGCTCAAGGGAGCCGTAATGAATTAAGCAAAGGTTGGTCGCACACTGCTCGTCACACCAGCAAGTTGCCCCAAAGGACTGTGGTAGATGTAGTGGCGACGGCGGGTACGCCTATGCCATGATGTATAAAGAACAGTATGTGTTGCGTTAGCCATCCCTGGACACGTGTTTCGAGGTAGTTGCCTCTCGTCATCAGTATCATTGCAGGAATCTAGAATATGGAGATTATAAACAATGCCATTCTATTGTTTGCTCCTAAACTATTACATTGGTCAAGGGCACCAGCCTACAAATGTCTATAGTCAGTAAAAATCCTCTCCTTACTATTTTGTGATCTGAAATAGTGCCCTGGTAATTGGGGTGGCTGTGTTTTGGTAACATCTTCACAAACCTTGCTCCAGTCCGAGTAGTAGTAACAAATCAGTATATTTAGACCTTAGTCTGTAAAAAAACCATAAAAAGTACTTGCCCAGTATATGCAATTTGGAAATACATAAAATATCATCCACGATAGAAGAATAGACGTAAAAATCTTCCCATAGCACATTCTCCATCAAAGATTTCCATATTTAGAGAGAGTGAAATTGCAGGTTAGGTTTTATTCTTACAGCAGAGGTCATTATTCCAGTGGATAGCCCGAGCAGTTTCTTTAAATATTTCCCATCACACTTATCCCACTTTGATTCAGAGCTTAGACATAAAACTTCAGTCCCATACAAAGACTGAGGGGACACTATTGCCCTACATACAGTAAACACGGGGGAGAGCGAGGGACCACCAAAAACTTGATTGAATTTGGTTAGCCCCCAATTTATAGATAAGGCCTTGACACCTTCCATTTCACAATATAATGCCCAGTTCGATTTCTCAGTAAATGTTATCATTAAGTACCTATATGAGGTTGCCACTTTTACAGTCTTATCCCCCCTTACTCCACATATAAGGTTTGTATTTCTTGCCAAACATAAGAATCTTTGCCTTATCCATATAGATGGTCAAATCACTAGAGGTTCAGTATTTTCTGAAGAACTCCAGCTCGCTTTGGTGCTTCACCTGCGTTTGGTCAGAAGATGTGAAATCACGAGACCATCAGCATTCAGAAAGCACAATATATTGTCCCCCCCCATCATTTTGGGGGGAAACCTTGGCTTCTGTGGGGACGTTTGGCAGGTTAGCAATATATAACAAATAGGCTTTAGGGCCAGCATGCTCCCCTGTCTCAACCCATTTTCCAAGTCAATTTTCCTTGATAAGGGCCTCGAGAGATCTAGTTCCACCTACGCCCGGTTATCATTGTGTGATTCTCAAGAGACATTCCGGGATGCCCATGGCAGTCAATTTGTACCATAAAACATTTTGATATACTAAGTCAAAAGCCAAACGAAAATCCACAAAGCAACTAGATAAGGTACCAGTGGTTCCGTTGCCTTCTGACCCATAGCCCATAAGCTACAGCAGTGGCCAATCGTAGAGTGACCAAGTTTAAATCCACCTTGTTTGATCGGAATCAGGTTATTGTGCTCAATCCATTCCTTCATATGCTGTAAAATATCCTTTGAGTATAATTTAGCCCCAACATCAACTGTTTGTATCTGCTGGGTCGTTTTTCTTGTGGATTGGTTTAATAACCACATTTTCCAGCTAACTGGGAACATCTGAAATTGGTTATTGAAATAAACATCTTGAAGAAAAGTGGGACCACCAATCAATATCAGATTTTATTTCAAGTGCCAATTAGTTATGTGGTCCGGCTGCTCTCATCAATTTAAGGGTGAATATTATTTTAGTGAAGGAATTTACACTTAGCAAATTTAGCAAGCTCTTCTCTGGGTGAACCCAGGGACGTGCTTAGATGATCAGTAGAACTATTTAAACAGGTTAGGTGAGACATCCAAACCTCCTCCAGATGCGTACATCTTATTGGTTCCTGGACTACCTTACAGTCCGTCTGCACAAGTTTCCGAAATCGTTTGTATCCTTTGCAGTTAGGGCCAATACCATTTCTTCTCAATTTGCCTTAAAATAGTCCGATTTCTTTTGCTTTAGAAATGCCTTGTACTACACTTTGGCCATAAATACTCCGCTCTCCCCCAAGCCCACCAGACATCACTTTTTGTGCCTCACATTCTGAAACCTTCTATTTAAATCTTGCCATTGGAGCTCAAACCAGGGATGTTTACTCACCAATGAACAATCTAAGCCTTTACAGATAACATTACATTTGACTATTTCTGACATCAAAACTTAATGACTTCCTTGATTATCTTACCGTACCGCTGAACTACATCTACGCCCTCTTTCCCCTCTGGTGGAAATACTTTACAAGCTTGATATTCACCCATATGTGCTATACACATCAACAATGAGAGTCGTTGTAGTTTTCAGGATAGTTTTCCAGAGGGATCACAGTTTGCCTCTGGGTGGGTCCCAACCAGAAAACCACCTTTAAGCCCCAGTGATCACTTCTAGGGATTTCATCCACTCTAAAGGAATGGCACACCACCAAGTTCCACGCTTGTAGAAACATCTATACTATACGACACTTCTAGTTGCTATAAGCATACGTTTGGGTTGCTGGAGTGTCGCTAGGCCGACACATCCTAATTCTTCCAAAAGCTTTGTTAACTGGAGTCTTGTTGTTCCAGCTTTTTCAACAAATTGGAAAGGCTACATAGCCACCCTCTCAGAACATGCCTACATTTATGAGGTGTCCACTGGCTTCCAGTGGAGAAAATGATGAAATTGAAATCGCTTTGCATCATCCATTGTGGCACAGCCGACCTAGGTAAATGCAGATTGATCCCCGCTCCCAAATATGCTCCTCCGAGTAGTCATTGTTGAGTGAACTTGCAGCTGATCCATCAGTGAGTCTTCAGACAACAAACCTATGTTTGGCAGTGGGTACAGTCTGCTACATGACTTCAGTTCCAGCAGGAGAGCTGAACCCTCATCATTCTCCTGAAGACTGAACTGTTTACGCTGCAGTTTATCTGAAATGACTGGATGACTAAGGTAGTGACTAAAGAGTACCATATAGGTGTGCATGCCTCACCTCCATTAAGGCTGTGAAATACTGACAAACCTTTCTGCCAGTGTGCACCCAGCCGATCTTTGGTGATCTGAAGGCGAAGTGTAGCAGGCTACAAAGCCCTTAAATAAATAGTGTTTCCTTTACTTGAATTTGGTTCAGTCTACTTTCATGTCTGCCGTCAAGAAAATAATATGCTTTGTGTTTTGTAGACCTCGTGACCCTACTTTGGTACTCAGATGGGGAGTACTGCATGCTTTCTTGAAAGGGCTGGGCTTTAAAAGCTGTCCCTAAATAGAAGCTCAGTTCAAGGACTGATGTGGCAAGTGCTATTTTGTAGAATTTCCTTAATCAGTAACTATAGGTTTCGCCCAACTTGTCCTGCTTTCGTGGTAGGAATTGCTTCCTTTTGATAGTGAAATTATGGCTTTTTCTATTACTCAGACGCTCAACATTTTTGTCCACTTCGATGTCACTCACTTTCCTTATTGTATTTATATTGCCACCAGAACATCTTTCCGAACTTTCCACATGAAGCACACACGATTTCAGATTGACAAAACTACTGTTTCTTTTCTGCAGGGTACACATGTTTGTTACAGTATAGCAATGTACAAATTCAGTAATTACTAAGTGGAATTGTAGGATGCTTTAACAAAATGCACCTTTGTCCCTCTTCACGAAATTTACATAATGTTGACACAGAGTTCTGCAATTAATTCATTAGATGTGTTTTCAGGCTTATAGTGCTAAAGTGGCACCCAGCCTTAAAAGCATACCTTTTAGGATAAGCTTTAATTGCTCCCCTCGGTATTGATAATGCTATAAAAGAACTGTGCTGCAAATCCATAAGTTATTTACCTGTAACACTGAATTCACATCCTGGTATCCTGAATTAAACAATCCTATACCACCTACATAAGGGGATTGGGTAGTTCTAATGGTTAGGTGTTTTCAACGCATGATTCTTCAACATGGAATGTGCAAGTGATACTAAAGCCTTTTGATCTGTGATGCTCCCTGCTGCAGGTGCAGGGAGATAATGCCAGTGAACTGGACTTTGGAGCTGTGCAGCGAGGTGATGCTGAAATGGAGCAGAAGATGAATCGAGCAATCCGGGCATGTGTGGAACGCCAGAACATGAACCCTATCTGTAGTATCCATGACCAGGGGGCTGGAGGCAATGGTAAAGAACCTTATGGGGGCATTTGATGAGCAATGAAGGGTTTGGGGAGAGGGCTAGCCAAAGGCCTTAATTAAGGAAGGCACAGCTTGAAACCAGGGTGGGGTTCCTATATACTATTAAACAACGAAAGAGTGTATCACATAGGAAAAATTGAAAAAGCAAAAAATATGTGTGACAAATCACTCAAATTTGATATAAGAACCCTCACTCACCAACCTGGTTGGTGACATGCTTCATCATAGGGTTCCACCAGAGATGCCTACTGCATCCCTGGTGTGCTACGACGCTTAATTAAAGCGGAGCTGAATGTTGGTTGTATGCCTATCAAAAATTGTGTGATAAGTGCAAAGGTGAAATTTAAAAAGTGCAAAAGATTTTAACCAAAACAATTTTATTGGCGGAAAACCCAGCACTGAATAAAAACAGGTGAAATTGGATGTTCCTCACTGGTTTAAATTCTGAACGCATTACTTGAAGCTTTCTTCCAACAGATCCGGGACGGAGTAGGTGTCCGGCTGGCGGTTGATTCATGCTGAATTTTGATTTTTGAGTCCCGCCACCCAACAGTACCTAAGGGGCGGTGTGACTCTTGTCTACACACATTCATGGCTTTTGGGAAATGCTTGAAGGCCTCTACAAAACCGTGATTTACTTCGGTTTATTGCACCACAGGTTAGGGTAAGCCTTAGCGTGCTTATACCGCCGTGGTGTTTTTGGGTCCTGAAGAAAGCTTCAAGTAATACGTTCAGAAGCTGAAACATGTTGGCCGTTATTGAGTAGGATGTATCTGGTCAATTTAAACCAGTGAGGAACATCCAATTTCACCTGTTTTTATTCAGTGCTGGGTTTTCCGCCATTAAAATTGTTTTGGTTAAAACCTTTTGCACTTTTTAAACTTCACCTTTGCACTTATCACACAATTTTTGATAGGCATACAACCAACATTCAGCTCCGCTTTAATTAAGTGTCGTCGCACACCAGGGATGCAGTAGGAATATCTGGTGGAACCCTATGATTGAAGCATGTCACCAACCAGGTTGGTGAGTGAGGGTTCTTATATCAAATTTGAGTGATTTGTCACACATTTTTTGCTTTTTCAATTTTTCCTATGTGATACACTCTTTCGCTGTTTAATAGTTACAGTCTAGGGGGACTAAGAGTGGCTCTTTGCCCTCTCTCTCTTGTTGTTTTTCTACACCTGGGATTCCTATATAAATATTCAGCTACACTAAGCGGCATGGTAGGTGATTTGAGCAGCTGCGGCTCTTCTGCTATGGCAGAGGAGCGTCACCCTACCTGCCAGCAGCTGAAAACATGAAAAATAAAACGAAAATAAACTCTTGTTTATTATAGTTTTATTTTTCTGCCAGAGCAGAGGCTTGGGGGAGGGGTCAGGGCCGTGATAGGCTGGAGGCGGAGTGTTGGGCACTGCCTTAATTGTGAATGTGAGTTTGGCCATCCGTCTCATGCCGACCAAACCCACATGCACAGTGAAGCTCTCTCCAACCTCAGCTGCATTGCTGGGTTGGAGAGAGCAGGCACAGGCTCCCAGTCTGTGGGAGCGCAAATCATTGGCACTCAGGTCAATTGTAACACTGCTTTCAGCAGCATAAAAGTAGCGTCAGGCTTTGCCCCAATGCACTCTGGTAGCCTTGCCTGGAGAAGCAAGGAGCGCGATGCGCGAGCAGATAGTTGTTTTTACCCTTTCCCCACCTCATCCCCGTATCTCACCTCGCTGGTTGCTACTGGATTTGAGAGGCATACTGAGAAGTAACGTAAAGCTGACATGGGGTAGGAGGGCATGGCATGAACAAGGCAGTTGAAGTTGCTTTATAAGTGTAAGCAGACACGAATGCTACAGGCCAAGTTGGAACTTTGGACGTTCACTAGACTCTATTTTTGTTTTCCCTTCAGGAAATGTGTTAAAGGAATTGAGTGAACCTGCAGGAGCTGTGATCCATGCTGGCAAGTTCCAGGTTTGTTTGTGTTTCTTCATTTGTCTATGGATATGGTCACTATTATCTCAGTTTCCATTGTCAATAAGCACAGCACACATTTTGCTCTTTTGGCTCCCTGGTTGCTCTTCAGCTCTTGCATCCCCTGGGTGCTTCCCTAGTGAGACATCCTTGCTTGACCTCTCTGCACCCTCCTTATACACTGTCTTTGCTGTGCACTATTTAGTCTGCTCCAATATTCCTTGCACGCCATGTTTTCCTCAATACCTAGCCCTAGCACTGAGCCCCTATGCACACAACTTGACCCAGCACTGAGCCTCTGTGCCATGGCCAAGGTTCCTGGCCAGGCCCAATCTGGGTCTTTAGCTTTATTGTTGCTGGTCAGCTTCTGGCAGTTAAGCTCCAGGTGCCTCTTTCCTTCAAACCATTGCCACCTGGCCCATTCATTTGTCTTTTTGTGTTTCTCTCTATAATGCATATTCCTAGCACCATTCACACCCTTTCCAATGAGATCATTAGAGAGTTCTGTTGTATTTCAATGCTTTTTGTCAGTTTATTCTTTTCCTGTGAAACCTAGTGCCCTGTCTAAGAAAGTTCTGTTAAAATGCATTGAGGCGAATGTATTTGTTTTGGAAAAAGTTTAATGTTACCACCTAGACCTCTCTAAATTGGGTTTTCTTCCTTTGTCTTATACCTCACTCAAGGTGGCATGCTACAGATGTTAGGTGACATCATTTATCTTGGCAATAATGGAAATTTGGATGTATTTTGTCTCCAGTGAGTTCTGTAGGGATATCGGGAGGTGATCAAGCTGTTAATAAATGAAACATTGCATAGTCCGCTCAGCTTAACAGCAACACGTTATTTATTTTACAAATTCCTTAATCCCAACCCTGACACCGCTCCATTGCTTCCCAGCTAGGTTTGGACTAGACTAGACCAATAATTATGTTCCATTGCTCCACATCTGTTTATTTGTTGATTTGTCATACAAAGCATCTTGTATTAGACTTTTTTTCCCAAACAAATAATTTTATTTGGCCTGGAAGTATAGTAACAATAGCTTGTTAATGCTACCCATTGTAATTTCCAGAGTAAAATATATATGTACAATGCAATGTTGCACTGAGATCAGTGCCGAAAACAAGCTTACAATTGCACACTGTGAGAAAGTGGCTCTGTATATACTGTTCCCAAATAGGTACAGGGTGTACAGAGTCCACAGTCCCCAGAGGTTTGGCAGAGGCTAAAGTTAGATATAACCTTACTCTCTAAAGTGGTAGCTTGGTCGAGCAGTAAGGCAGTATCCGAGGACAGTGTAAAGCATTTGTTGTACACACTCAGTCAGCAAAATGATTTCACACACTCAATAACTGAACTCTAGGCCAATGGTTTATATAAAAAATATATGTCTGTTTTATTTTAGAACCAGCAATAGGAATTCAAATATACTTTCTCAGAATGAGATGCTTTATATAAATACTTTTGCAATAGGCAATTGGCTTTTGTAGAAAGTTACAAGTTGTTGCAATAGGCAACACAGTTTTAAACACAATAATGCGTTGAGTTCAATGGAAGTTTCAAGTTATTTGCAATAGATTACTTTCATGATTACTTTTGGGATTCCAGGACTGGATCCTAGATTCAGTCCTGGGACAGTACTTAGAAACAAATGATAAAAGTCGACTTAGTTACTACTAGGATTTTTAAGTAATATTTTGCTATTTTAAAAGTTGACAAGAAATTTCAAAGAAAATAGTCAATGGTTTCCTATGGAAGAAAATTTAAGTTGCAGGTATAATATGTTCTCGTTACTTTTGTAATCCAGTACTGGGTGCCTAGACTCATTACTGGGACCTTTATCTAAAACGGGTAAGTAAGTACGTTTTCAGAAATTATACGATTTTTAAAGAATATTTAAAGTTTGCAGAAATTGACACTTAGAAGAAATTTCACAGAAAAACAGTCAATGTTTTCCTATGGGAGAAAATTGGGTTACTGGTAAGTACAGTTGTAAGTATTTTTCAGAGTCAGTGCTAGGCACTGAGATCCAGCACTGGGAGCTCACCTAATAGCAGGTGAGTATTTTCGTTTTCGTTACTCGGCTGATTTTTGGTGAATGTTTTAAATTTTGAAAAGTTCACACTTAGAAGGAATTTCAGGAAAAAGCAGTCAATGTTACCCTATAGAGAAAATTGAGTTATCGGTTTCAAGGTAAGTACTCGACTGGCAGAGTTAAGGTTCTGGGCATAGACTCAGGGGTCTCCCAGTGTCAGGTAGGTACAGGTGTTTCACCCTCAGCGGCACAGGGGCAGCCGGGTGCAGAGAGAGTTAGGCCCAATGTTATCCTATGAGCGGTAGGGGGGCCTTGGTTGGTGGCTGCTGACTAGCAGGCCACGCGGCTGTGGGAGCTGGGCTCATGGTCACTTGCTCAGGGCAAATGGGGAAGTAGATCGGTGTAGAGGTTACACTGCCAGGGCCACTCGGGCGGCTGGGTGCAGGGTGCTTTTGAGCCTTCGGGCGCTCAATTGATTTCAATGGGAAAGCTCCGGTTTAGAAAAAGACTGCAAGCTCGGGGACGAAGATTCTTCAGGTGCCACCACCACTTCGAGAGGTAAGTTGGGTAGTTGGAGGATAGGTAGGTAGCCCGGGATTGGGCACAGGGGGCCGCGTGGCGCCGGGGGCAGGGGTGCCTTTTGGTGTCAGGAAATCTTACCCTCTGTTGATCGCGGTTTGGGGGCACCTGGTTCTGAGGCTGCAGGCGTCTTCAGGAGCGTCGAGGGAAGTCCTTGGGTGCCGGACTCGGGGTCACAGTCGCCGTGGGGTCGTCCTTGTGGTGTTTGTTCACTCCGGCACAGGCCAGGCTTTGCGGGTGCAGAGTGTGAAGGGTTTGCGGTTCCGGGCTGATGCCAGGGATTAGAAGTATATTTTGAGTAGAGCCTCTACTCATGTGAGTCCCAGGGGCTTAGAGCCAAAAGGTAGCCAGGTCCTCCGGGGTTTGTGAGGTTGCTGGCCACAAGAGATGCCGGGTTGGAGCAGGAGCAGGTTTGAGGGTCGACAGGCCGGTAGGGCTGGGGCCAAAGCAGTTGGTGTCTTCCTCTTCTTAGCAGCTGCAGGGCAGGTCTTCTATCTTCTTGCTGTTCTTTGTATTTCGGATTCTGGAATCTGGGGAAGGAAGGTTCAGGGTGCCCCTAAATACTAGATTTAGGGGCTTTACAGGTAGGTGAAGGGCAGGGACCAATGGATCCCTGTCCTGGGGTGGGTACACTCCCTATCCTGCCTCTCTCCTGTGGGAGGGTGGCAGTAGCCTAGTCCTCATTGGGCAGGGCTTCCCATCTTCAAGATGGCGAGAGCCCGGAGATGTGCTTCACCTCGCCTCCCCACCTGAGGGGTGGGGTTGGCAGGCTGGCACATCCCCTGTCCTTATCTGGGGTTTCCGGCCAAGCTTCCCACCAGAGTGGGGGGTTGCAGTGGCCTGGGGAAGCTCACAGAGGCGGCATGCCTTTGAAGCTTTCCCCTGCCCATTCTGGGGGAGGAGATCTAGCACCTCGCCCAGGATGTGCATTGCTGCAGGCCCAGGAGAGCAGGGGCTCTCCTACCCAGGGGTCCAGCAACATGTCTGCTGTGTGGCAGCCTAGGCCGCCTCTCAGACCAGACATGGATTGTAGGTTAGGTTTCAGGGGGCATCTCTAAGATGCCCTCTGTAGTGCTTTGTACATTACATCTCACACTGGCATCAGTGCGGGTTTAATGTGCTGAGAAGTTTGATACCAAACTTCTCAGTCTTCAATGTTGCCATTATGGTGCTGTGGAGTTCATGTTTGACGAGCTTTCAGCACCATGTACTCTTAAATGGCAGCACTGCACTTACAGTGACCAGGAATGGACCTGGGTACTGTAGGGGCACAGGGCTCCTGCTCCAGTGCCCACACAACTGGCATAGGGCACCCAGCTAGAGGCGTGGCTGATGTATGCCAGGGCAGTGTAGGTGGTGGGCATGGCACACAGGGATGTGTGCCATGTTGACTCTTTGTTTTGTCCTGCACCCAGACACTCAGCCTGCAAGGGCAGTGTGTGTGTGTGTTAGGGTACAGGACCTCTAAGGGTGGTACAATGAGTGCTGCAGCCCTTAGAGGCCTTCCCTGGTCACAAGGCCCTGGGTACCTAGGGTACCATTTACCAGGGGCTGACATGTGGCCAGGGTTTGCCAATTTGGGTTTTAGGTTTTTAGGGAAGGAACATAGGCCCTGGGCACCTGATTGGCAGGAGTCCAGGGCACACTCAGTCAAAGTACATTCAGCAATTCAGCAAAAAGTGGGGGCATACCATGCAGAAAGATAGCACTTTCTCACACACATTTATTTATATTCTTTCTATAACACAGACCTAGTCACATGAGCAGTGGAGAGCTTTACTGAAAACCACACAACCTCAGCCGATTCGAATTTGAGCATTCCTCTTACCAAAAACGAATGGCATGCCAGTGAACCCTCGAGCAGATATGGAGAGTAAAAAGGAAAGAGGGGGGAGTGAAGGAGATAGGAATTAAATGGGAAGGTAGCATTGGAGCACTCAGGGAAGCAAAATGCACCACAGTATCAGACCAATAGTAACTACAGATACAGTTCCCCAAGTCTGTGTTCCACAATATGTGGTTATCAACACGAGGCTGAGAGAAATTCAAAACATAAAACAGAAGAACACTCATTGACAACATGCTAAAATCCAGGGCTCTAACCCTGCCTGCTCCCCTTTAAACACACCAAGAGAGACTCTGGGTACAATCGGGCCGCATCAGGCTTGGTAAATAGAAACTGTTTGTTCCATTCATCCCTCTTGGCATAACTAGGCTTCAGACCGAAGCAGTCACTCCCATGGCCAGGAATTTTTCTGATTGTCTTAGAGCTCGTTTCTCTTGTGTTGGGTGCCAGGACTAATGTAAAGGAGAATCAGTAAATGCCTGCTCTAAATTGGCAGCTCTTCTATTATGGAGTCCAAGGGAAAAGCAGGTTGGAATCGCCAAGGGTCACAGCAGTGAACAATACTTATATTTAGTTGAGTTGACTCCTTCCTGACTTCTAATGACTGTTTTCTTCACCATGCCTATATCGGAGTGATCGGACAAAGACAGCCGAGGAGCAAAAAAAGTCACAATATCAATTGAGATTTCACCATCGGAGAGGGAGGTGGAGAACTGTTACATCTGCAGATTTGCAGCCCTCTTCATGTTATCCAAGAGTTGAAGTCGGCAGTCCTGTTGAAACATTGTTCCAGGCGCACCACAAGTGAAGACCTGCAAACCTTGCGCCTCCAGTCTGTACCGTTCTCCCAAGTCTTCATATAGCCCAATTTAACGTCCACTGCGGCATCTGAAGTGTACAATTCCATCACCCTGCCCTTTTTTTTTTCCATTTTAGTTTCTCTCACAGAGCCTCCTTTCCTCATTTTCGTCTGCAAGATCTTTTTCCGTCGCTGAATTTTTTTCAGCTTCCTCAGTAGCCACTCTGTTTGCATGCCAAAGGAGCAAAGCATTCAGGTCTGTCTCTTTTAGAATCCTTTTCCAACATCAGCAGTGCTTCACGTTTCTAGAGTGCCTTCACTGTGTGAGCAGTACTATTCATGGACAACGGTGAGTCCTGCTCCCACTAGAAAACACCCAACCATATTTTCCACTCAAACCTTCTGGCCTCCACAGTCCGTATCCTCTGAAAACCTCAGATCGGTATTACTCTGTTTATGCCATCCTTCATCTGGCGTACCAGGAGATACAGACACATGAGTCATGACATCCAGCAGACGTCAGCCTCCCAGAAAACCTGTCGCTGTCTTGCCAACAGGTTGCCGACAATTCCAGCGTGTGCTAGCACCATATAGCCAAACTCCAGCATTGAAGGGTGAAGAGCCTCCGTCCTTTACACACACTGAGCGAAGTTACAAACCAGCAGTGCAAACTGTCTTCCAAGTGGTTGCTCTCAAAGTGAATATACACCTGTATGCTTGAGATGTCAGAGAATCGCCCCTGCAGATAAAGACTGGGATCAACGTCCCGATAAACAAAAAGTGGCTATTGGGTCACGGCTTTTAGTAACTTTTGCTCCGTTTGAGATGGAAACCAAATTTTAATTTTACTTAAATCTGCTGATTAGCAGATGATGGAATAGGTGGCAAGTGAGGTAAAACCATAATTATGCAGGAAACAATCCAGTCGGATTTCTACATTCTTCCACTGGTCCTGCCCAGAGGTATAAATAAATGCTACACTGAAGATGAGCTTTGACTAATCTGCTCAATCTTTCTCTTGGGGTGGAGAATCCAAGGAGTTTTATTGCTTTTTTGTTTGAGGCTTAACATTAGATAAACCAATAATCTAAATCTGGCACTGATTAATCCTTGAGTACCACAATAGGTTTCTCAACAGATTAAAGTCTCTATTGCTGACTTTTCAGTACACAAGAAAAATAAAATGTGTCCCACAGAAACTCCATGCATCCAAATACCCACCACCCAAACAAGGACTGAACTCCAGAGAAGTTATTGGTGCTCCTTCAAAGATCTAGTGATGAAGTCAATGGTGACCACAGCATCTTGCAACTGTTGTCCATTGTGGACAGAGTTCAAAGTCACTGGAATCGCACAATCTATTTAGGACCCAACTGTTTGGGCTTTTTTCAATGACATCGATGTAGTTGTATGACAGTATCCGTTAAGTTGTCTCTGGAGTTTGAACACATTAAGGGCATACATCTGTGGTCTGCTGGTTTCATTCATCAGTAAATGTATTTGTTACAATTAAAACATAGTTCATACAAGTACAATACAGACTAAAAGTTACAAAACCTAAAACGTTGATAAGAAATTACAGCATGAAAATGGCATTAAGGAGTCCATATTAGCAAGACTTCAAGCCTGCCATTATCAAGAAGCGCTAAAATTTTTACTCCGGACCGCCAGGTAGACAATTGGATAGTTTGATTTATGTAGCCAAATTCTACGTTCCTAACTCCTTGCATCTTCCCAGAAGTGTATAAAGCATAAAATAACTTAAAAATGCATTTTACATGATACGGCTATCACATTTAAAAACCCATACCTTATAAAACATTAATTTGAAAAAACTTATAACGATTCCCCCTTAAAGTTTTATTCTAATTGGCTTCATAAAGTGCATATGCTATCCAGATCAAATAGCTTCTTGTGGAGTCTGTGGCTTTTCCGCTATAAACAAATTCTTCCTCCTCATACAAGCCCATAAGAAAATGTATACAAAAAAAAGATAAATGGGTCAGTAAGTTTCTTAAGGAAGTACAAAGCTGGGCGACATTGAGTAAAATGATAACGTCGCAAAAGGGGTAAAATATATCTTGATCTTTTTTCCTTGTAAAAGCCACAGAAGAAAATTAAGTGGAGGTAAACATTTTTGAGGTATTATTGCATGGGCAGGTTGTCAGTTCATTAAAAGTATACCTCTTCGCGGAGAAGCCCAGCATCAAGGGAATTAAGTTAATTCGGAGCCTCAGTAGGATAAATCTATGTTGGGGATATCTTAATGTTTCTAGGTATGAGTACTCTCCTTCCATTAAAAGCAGGGTCATTTGAAATAACATTATGAAGGATTTCGCGTAGCTTCCTTTATTTCATATTCGGCCTTGGATAGAAATAATGCCTTTAATCGCGATTTCTGAAATTTAGTACTTGCACTAGGGTTCGTAAATAAATCAGCTAATGCTAATGAAGTCAGAGTGGGCCTTATGTACTGCAGCCATGTGATTTTATATGCATTATCCAGGGACAGGCACGTTTTAATTATAATTTGCATTAAATTAACTAAGTTCCTTCTCCAAATAGAGTGTCAAAGCAGGAGAGGGGCAAGCCTTATATTATCCGTCACATATGGTAAACCTAATTCTAGATGCCTGACCTAATTTGAACAGGTACCAGGGAGGGACATGACCCTCTTAAGGAAACCATCCTCTAACTTTTGAAGAGGTTTTATTTGGCCATTCCCCAGAGCCCTGCCCTATACGTCGTCCCGTAAATGATATTTGTGCTATAAACCTTTTTTAGAGGCAGGACTGGTTTTGATCTCAATTTTTCAATACACCGAGAAATAGCTGCCATACTTCTTTCCATTACTAGGGCCCTATTTTCCACAATATTTGACCAGGATTGTTTTTTGTCAAATGATACCCCTAAATAGGGAAAGGTGTCCACCACATCCAGTTTTCAGGTCCCTATAAAAAAAAAGACGGAATTCTTGTGAAGGGTACTACCCCTGTTATTATAACAAAGTATTTTGACTCATTTACCTTTAAATCCAGGGTTTACATAAAACTCACATAAGCCCCTATAAGGCATCGTAGAGCCACCCCAGTTCTATCTATTAGAAACGCATCATCAGTGTAGGAAAGTGGGTACTGTTGCAATAACCCCCCTCCCCCACCCACACACACTTTTTGTCAGATTACTGATGCACTTTCACTTGATATGCCCTGGTTCCCTGTCAATCAGGTTCCCTTGGGCTGTGTTCTTTCCCCAAAACTAACCCAATTGGCATCTCTGGCCACAGGTCAGCCCCTGGTAAATGGTACCACAGGTACCCAGGGCACTGTCACCAGGGAAGACCTCTAATGGCTGCAGAACTTATTGTGCCACCCTTAGAGGCCCTGTTCCTTTACACCTGCACACTGCCAATGCAGGCTGCGTGTTTTGGCGCAGAACAAAGTGAAGAGTCGGCATGGCACACCTCCCTGTGTGCCATGCCTACAACCCACTGCCCTGGCATAGATCAGTCACCCCTCTAGCTGGGTGCCCTATGCCAGTGGTGAGGGTACAGGTGCATGAGCCCTGTACCCCTACAGTGTCCAAGTCCATTCTTATACATTGTAAGTGCAGTACTGCCATTAAGAGTATATGGTGCTGGGAGCTTGTCATTATAAATTCCACAGCACCGTAATGGCTACACTGAAAACTAAGAAGTTTGGCATCCAACATCTCAGCACATTAAACCCACACTGATGCCAGTGTGGGATTTAAAGAAATATGCACTCAGAGGGCATCTTAGAGATGCCCCCTGAAAAACGACCAGCCTGTTGTGGGTTCCCTGACTCGTACACACCAGCCTGCCACCACAAGACATGTTTCGGAACCCCTAGGGTGGGACCCTTTACTCCTTGAGCCCAGAAACAAAGCCTTTCTTGGGCGTAGGTGTTCACACCTCCCCAAGCCAGGAAGAGACATCTGTGGCAGGGGAGCTTCAAATGCCTGGCAGCCTTTGTAATGCAACCCCCAGTCTTTCTTGCTATCAGGCCCCTTTCCTGTCTCCCCTCCTTTTCGGCGGGAAGACTGGTGGGAAAAACTAGCCAGCCCAGAAGGTGTGCCCACCTCTGCCAACCCCACCGGTGGGGGAGGCGAGGTGAAGCCCACTCTTCAGTGGCCGCCATCTTGCAGATGGCAGGCACTCTTCAATCAGGACTAGGAATTGTGCTCACTTCCCCACGTGGGATGAGCACACCAAGGGTGTAGTCACCCTAAGGTCAGTAGCCCATTGGCTACTGACCTCGAGACCCCTTAAAAGCCCACTAAATACAGCTTTTAGGGGGCAGCCCTGAATCAAAAGAGCAGATTCCCGCAAACTAAGAAGAAAAAGGACTAACAAAGACGCCCAGCAGAGGAGACTGCAGAGAACAACTGACTTGTCCCCAGCCCTACCGGCTCGTCTGCAGATTTAAGAGATCTTGCACCAATAATATTGTTTTGTCCTGCAACCAGCGACCTCCAAAACCCCTGGGAGGACTGACTGCCTGCCTTCAACAAAGACCAGATCTCCTGTGAACAGCAGCTCTGTTCAGAAGAAACACCAAAGAAAGACTCCGAGCCTGCTAAGGACAAAGAAACCAGAAGCTTGGAACCACCACTGCTCCCGTCGCCTACGGCCCGTGTTCGAGTGGCTCACCAGTCCCAGTGAGGAGTCGGAAAATCTATAAAAGTCTTCAAAACTGTAACCAAATAACAAAAAAGCTTTTACTTACCGGTATACCGGAAATGTCCCAGTGCAGTATCCAGGTATACTGCACTGGAGAGGTGTGGCTCACTGGTTAGAGGCGGCAGATCCGCAAGCAGAGAATCGGCCAGGGACCAGGGTTCAATTCCCGACGCGGCAGGGTCGTGGACCAGGGTCAAAACGGACTCGATAATTCTCGCCTCGGTACCTACTCTAACCAGGAACACACTCGGCAACTCTGGGCATTAGCTTGCCTCATCTCCACAACGGCCCCCCACATTCGCCGGGGATGCCTGGTTTCACCTTGGAGATACCCAGGAGGGACCATCTCACAGGGATAGCCAGGACGGGTTCCCCAGCGGTCTACAGCGCCACGACGCCTCAGGGCAGCAGTGCGCTTTACAAGACACATACATTTACATACATTTACTGTGTAAGAAAAGTAATCTGTAAAGTAATCTACTTGACATGCTACTAAAAAGCCAATACAACGTATATGTACAATCTTTCAAAGCATTGCATTACTAGTAGTTCTACTGTAATCAAATCAAAAGTATATATACAACAGCAATACAAACTGTTAACAAACTGTATTATTACTGCAAAGCACTTATCACTTACCTGTGCCAGGCTTGCTTGGTTCTAGGAAATAAAATAACTAAAAGAATATTTTTTTACAAACAATATTGGTCCGAGTTCAGACTTTGAGTGTGTGACAATAATTTGCTAATTGAGTGTGTACAACAAATGCTTAACACCACCCCTGATAAAGCCTTACTGCTCACCCACACTACCACAAATAGAGAGTGAGGTGCTATCTAACTTTACCTCTCCCTACCTTTGGGGTTCCACAGGACTGTGTGCACACTATACCTCACTTTGGTATAGTATATACAGAGCCAGCTTCCAAAGAGCCACCATCTTGTGCATCATTTACTGGCATCCAAATCGACCATCTTATTCGGCACATAATATGAGAACCAGATGTCCTCTATTCCCACAGCCCGACATACACTCACCCTTTATACGTATCCCACACACGATGAAGGTAAGGAACACCAGTTATGGAGACTAAACAGACGTTTAACAAGCGAGGGTCATTAGCTGATGGGCGAAAAGGCCCATTCCCTGAACTCTAGATTAACTGCCACCTCTGTCAGTCAGCATATAGCATGAGTTTCAGCGCAGTAGCATGCTCACTCAGCAAGTGGGGCATGCTTTGAGTGTAGTTGTCCTTTGTATTTTGTGGGGTGGTAACTACGTCCAGGATTAGGTTTGGGGTAGAAAATAGGAGGTAGGACAGTATCACAATCTTCCTTATTATTCACTTATCGCACTCTGCACATAGCAAAATTGATCTATAGTCTGTACAGTTAAACGTACAATGCATTTTGTGTTCCAAGCATAACAAATAAAGCAGATTGTTTTGCCTCTGTATATGTGATGGAGCATAAAGTTGAGAGTTTATTTCATGACAAGCCCTTATAATGTCCAATTGTGTATTCACAGTACTATGTCTCCCACTTGTCCCAGCCTTCTTGAATGAATTTGCTCATTTATTTTCTCAACATAACTGTTAGTTGTTGCATAGTTTGAGCACTTTTCTTGTGAATACTTCAGTGACTTTTTATGAATGTATACTTCTTATGTCTTTAAATGATTTTCATTTCTTCCCTTCAGGCTATTCCTGTTTGTTTACTTGCATTTTTTGCCTGGTGCAATAATTGCACCATCCTACACAACTCTAAACTTTTCCTGTGTATTGTTATCCCTTTTATTATGCACATCTTTTTATTGATTTTCAGCATGTATCGAATTCAGAATGATTGTTATCCCTTTAGTGATGGGGTTTCTAAGTGTACAGCAGTAGTTCAGTTCCATTTTTCATATGTTTCTTGTCCTGGCCTCTTGACTGTGTTTATGTGCCTTATTTGTATTTGCATGCTGTAAGTAGTTACCTGGATCAAATTGTGCGGTCTTATCTCCCATGCAGCTAGGTGATCCCACGTTGAGTGTGCTTGAGATCTGGGGTGCAGAGTACCAGGAGTCCAACGCTCTTCTCATGCGCCCTCAGGATGCAGACTTTCTGAAGAAAGTATGTCAGCGTGAGAAGTGTCCTGTCGATTTTGTGGGAGAAATTACTGGTGATGGCAGAGTAAGTGACATTCATAATTGCCATCCTCCCTAATCTTTTTCCAGTGATGCGAAGCGATGCAAGACTAGGCAATTTCTTGGAGAACCTCTAATGGGTATCCGAAGATATGCAGGATTCACTGGGGAGACATACGTTCTATGAGACCACCCCCTACTGACCACTCTTGCTTTCTTTGTTTCAGATTGTGTTGTTGGACAGGCATGTCCAGAATACTGTACTTGATGCAGAAGATCGACAATCCAAGCCTGTGGACCTGCAACTAGAGTGGGTTTTGGGCAAGATGCCCCAAAAGGTAGGAACTTTATCATTATGCAAGGTGAAATGCTTCTGTTTGGTTTGTAAAACTTCATAGTTTGCTGTAGTGGCCCAGTGTTTTATCTTGGAAGGACTGTATCTTTCCTGCTTATGTAGTATTCTACTGTAGGGTCTCTCAGAGAACTTTCTTCGGGAGGAGGCTGTTATTAGGTGGTTTGTCGTGCATACTCCTCCACTTCAATTGCTTCTCCAATGTTGGAAGAGGATCTTTTTCATGTTCTATAGCTGTAAGCTGTCATATCTAGCACTGTGTATGGTCACTTGTGATTAATGAGCAGTTGCTGTGCTTCTAGGCACATGATTTGTTTTAAGGAGTTTGTTGACAAATGTTAGGGAGTGAAAAGGTGACCTTCCAAAGTACAAACACTGAACACAATTAATGTGTTGCCTTGGTGACAAGTCCAGTACTGCTGTCTTGGAACTAATGAGATTTGTAAAGCCAGCAGTAGAGACCTTCCAGGACTCACTGGAAACCGGGAAAGTGACAGAAGTGCAGAAACCAGCATGCTGAGAGTTAAAGAGAAAACATGGAAATAACGACCTCCAGAGCTTGTCATCAATAGCTTGTGAATGGTCTCCAAAAGAAGGCCACTTAGCGAAAAGCAGTACCTGTGAGAACAGTACTGGTCCCAGTATTATTTAATGTATTGATTAATGGCCTAAAGTACATACTTTTGTTGTAAAGGTACACGTTATTTTAACTGCACCTTAAGGTAGACATCTACAAATATCACGGATACTAGAAAGTATGGCCTCCTATGAATTTCAGTGAAATGTAGGGAAGTCATTCATGGTGGGCGTAGGATAGTAAAATGTAGCATGAGAGTGGCTTCTCCACAAATCAGTCAAAAATCCCTGCAGGCCGGTTGTACGATGGAAACCCACATGCCTTTACTACGCAGTCCGTACCCAGACAGCGACGTTACCACGTGTTACATTACCACGCAAGTCATTTTAGCGACCTGTTTTGGGGGAGCTGGACTGTGGAATAGTATACATTAGTGTTCCAACTCCAGTCTACGCAACAGTACAGAAGGTGTTGGACTTAAAAATCCTGTACCAATCCAACAACGTGTCCCCTATAGCAAGTCATTGTAACTACTTGCGTGGTAGAGTAACGCAAGGTAACGTCGCAGTTGGAGTAGTGACTGGGTTGTAAAGGCAGGTCGTTGTTGTGACTGCGAGGTAAAGGATGTTTCCTCTGCAGACCCTAATTCATAAAGGGCCCAGGCATGCATTCTGTAAATATGACTTTTATAGAATTTAGGTAGTAGGTCAGAGAGGTTTAGATTTTCATGCACAGGTTTTTTCAACAGACCGTTTAGTGTTAGGCAACCTTCAAGCTCTTGTGTCTTAACATTCCTGAAAAGCATGATTCTAAAGAATGGTTCTAACCGCAAATTCCTTGCGAATATCCCCAGGTGCCAGAAAGGATCTGGATAATTTTAGAGCAGTTCTCCTGTGCGCCACTTAGTAGTAGTGTTCAGCTCATCCTTGTGTATGCTCAATTCACTTCAGTTTAGTACTTGTGGATCCATAATATGCAAAGCACAGCCTTTTCATTGGTTGATAGAGCGGTAACCAGTTTCTAAATTAGTCTACTCTTTCTGGTGGATTCACGTCCACCGGGGAGCTTCTGGTAAGCTGTGGAAAGCCAGGTCTTTGTGGCTTTTCAGTACTGAAGAATGCCATTTCTGTGCAACCCGCTGGATGTATGATGGAACCCTCAAGCATTTTCCAATTCTACCTTTACTCGGTAGTCACTACCCCAACTGTGATGTACCATGCAAGTCGTTCCAATGACTTACCTTAGAGGGGCATTGGACTTTAGAGTTAGAATATTAATTTATATTATTCCAGTCAGTGCATCAGTTGGGAAGACGTTGGTCTTAAAATCCAACACCAGTCCAACAACACGCCCCCTAAAGCAAGTTGTTCTAACGACTTGCCTAGTAAAGAAATGCATGGTAACGTCGCAGTCAGGGTAGTGACTGCGGAATAAAGGCGGGTCGTGGTTCTACCTATGGGGTAAAGAATGCTTCCCCAACCCAATAAGGTTAAATATGGTCTACAGACTAGACCACTTAAGAGGGAGGAGTTGATTTAACATGAAATTTCCATCAGAGTCTATAAAAGCCCTCTGCTGCCAACAATGGAACCATTTCACTCCTATCCAGCCTTGCAAAAATCATTGAATCGTACATTAATACACTGTTATCCTCTCCTAAGGAGGCTACACTATATCTGAATTCATATCAATGCAGTTTCCCCCAGAGCTTCAGTACAGTCAATACTTAAATTTCCTATTTGCCTAGACTTGGACAACACTGCCATCCAAATGCAGATTTTCTAAAGCCCTGGTGGGATTAAAATCATCTCTTCTCACCTTCATCAAACATTTCTGAATTATTGCTGCAGGGAAGTGCCCCTTTTTATCATGGTCATCCCCATTTATTGCCACTGTTTTTGACTGATGTCCATTAAAACAGACTCTCTCTCTGTGGTCCTGAGACCCTCAAGAGCCGAGCCCCCCTTTAGGTTCTGCCGGACTGGTCCCCCAGTCACCCCCTTGCAGCCTTTCTTTGTAGGTACTCTTCACCATTGACCTTAACGTGTAGCATTTGAGGCTACTACCGTGAAAAGTACCTGTACACCCTAGGGCAGGTAAATCTGAATATTGGTGCTTTCTTGGACCTTGACCCCTACTTACCTTCCAGAAGAACAGTCCTGTAGTTTGTGTTAGACTTGGCACCCACGCAAACAGCCCCTAAAGTGTAACTCTGGCCTGCCATTGCAGAGCCTGTGTGCAGCCTGGGGATGTCATAGGCCAGAATGGGCAATTTGATTATAACATCCTACAATCCTAACTGACCCAGGGAACATGGTAGGAATTCGAGTTTAGTATGCCTGAAAAATGATAAAATACATCTTTTAGTGAAGATAGTTTTAACATTCTGTGTTTGAAAATACCACTTTTAGAAAGTAGGTATTTTCTTACCCAACCATCCATCCTGCCTCTGCTAGCTTGTGTATTGTCTGTCTGGTTTGTGAGAGACAGGGGCTGGGGGAGACTCCAGGAGACAGGGTGAGTAAGCACAGGGCTGAATAGACCTATTTGCACATAGAAGGGTGGGAGGAGTAGCACCTGGGTCTGAATAGGGCTGTGCCTGCCTTCCACAATGCTGGCCCCACCTCCTGTGGTGCGTCTGAGGACCCTGGCCCACACTGACAAAAGAAGAAGGTGCACACTGGCAGAATGCACCCAGAACTGGTTTGAACTAGGTACAGGCCCCTCTGCCTTCAGAGGACAAAGGATTTGCTAGTATAAATATTGGGGCCCAAACCCCAAGACTTTAGAACTCTTTTGGATCAAGAAGACTGCCAAGAAGAAGAGCTGGAGAAGCTGTGAGGAGGAACTGCCACTTTGCTGTGTGCTTTGCTGTGTTGGCCTGCAGTGGCTGCTTCTGTCTTGAGCAGTGAAAGGACTGGACTGAACTTTCTGCAATCTACTTTTGTGAGTTTCTCCAAGGGCTTGAGGTAGAGCTTGCCCCCTGTTCAAGAAGTCTCGGGAACAGCAAAGACTTGAAGCTCGACGCTGTCTACGACGCCGCTGCCGACTCTGTGTCCGGAAGGCACCACCGAGGGCACCGTCACGACCCCGCACCGCGACCCTGGTCTCACCGACGACACCTGCTGGTGCCGCCACCGAGTCGCTGCTTGCACCACGACCCATGGGCACCGCACTCCGCACCCCCTCGCTTCATGACGATGCCTTGGTATCCCCGATGACGCTGCTCCACGCCGTAATCGACGCCGCTGCTTGCACCTTGGTTCGAGGGCACCACTCGTAAAGTTACACGACGCACCATCCTCATCCCGCACCGCATCCTTGGCCTATAGACGCCAGTGCCATCGACTCCAGTTCGTCAGCCAACGACCACGCTTAAGCAACGACGACGACGCTGCTTGCACCGTGACCTGCCAGCACCGTGATGAGCACCGTCTTCACCTCACGCCGCGACCCTGGTCTCACGACGACGCCATCTGACGCCACCACGAGCCGCTGCTCGCACCGCGACCTGAGGGCACCACATGCCGTACCGCTGCACTTCGCACCGCAGCACCCGACGCCAGCACTCCTGACTGCAACAAAGAGGAGTACGATCTGCAACGCGTGTGACTTCGAGGGCCCCGACGACTCCTGCACCGACCTCCGGAACCGACGCCTCCGGACGCCGTGTGTTCGGAAGCCGAACGAAAGGTCATCGACGCCCTGCATTCCTGAAAGGTACTGTTTGCGGGTCTTCCTGACACCGTAACTGGCCCGCGACGCCGCGGTCAGCCAGAACTGTTTGGATTTGTTTAGTCACGATGCCGTGATAGCCCCGGACGGAGCTATTGACATCAAGGAACTGTTTTACAAGGTTAGTTTGATAACTGAAAATCTTTAAGTACTGTATTGTGGATTTTTGGTCTTGTCTTAAGTATTTAAAAATATTGGATATGTTTCTAAACTGGTGTTATGTCCGTTTGTAGTGCTTACACTGTATTACTGTTGGTTATGTGCAAATGCTTTACACACTGCCTCTAAAATAAGCCTGACTGCCCGTGCCAAGCTACCAAGGGGGTGAGCAGGGGTTATTGTAGGAGTGTAACTCCCTTATTCAGACTAGGAAGAAGGGTCCCTATTTGGACAAAGGTGCAAGCCCTTGCCAACTAGAGACCCCAATTTCTAACAGTTTGCAAGTGACCCCATACAGTGTATGTTTCACCCATAGGATAACATTACCACATTTGAGGCCCATGTCTCAAACCTGAGAGCTGTAATTTTTCTGTTTCTGAAAATCACTAAAATGAAAGCTACTTACCTGATCCTGAAGATCTTAGTGTCTCAAATGATAGAAAAATCTCTTATTTTTGCAAATTGGTGTTTGATTTCCGTATTGAGTGTATGTCTCATTTATTGACTGTGTGTCTCATGTATTGACTGTGCAACAAATGCCTAACACTCCCCTCTGATAAGCCTAAGGCCGCTCAACCTCACTACCACGAATAGAGCACCTTAGCATTGTTAAAGCAAGCCCCTGTACACTATTAAGGGTTACCTGGACTCTCTATATAGTGTACCTCATTTTAGCACATATAGATAGCCAGTTTCCTACAATTGCGAATGTTGAAAAAGAGTAAAGTGGGCTCCTGTTACACCTCTGAAGGAAAGTATCTACTGCCTTTGTCCCTGGATCTGGTTCGGAACAGGAACTCTAGCCTTCAACTTGTTGGCAAACAGATCTATTTCGAAAGTACATCATTTCGACTTCAACCTCCTGTATATCCTCCTGTTCACTATCCAATTGCTTGAAGCCCTCAATTTCCTTGAAATACAATCAGTGACAAAATTGTTATACCCTGGGATATGCTGCGCTTGAAACTCCCTTGCCAATTCTGCCATAACTTTTGATCAAAGACACCTTAATCTCTTCACATACCTTGCTGCAGACACATTGTCAATCCTCAACAAAATACAACACTTTACTCTCATTATTTGCCAAATTCTGACTGCAAAGAACCCTGCAGCAATTGTAGGTAATTTGTGTATTTCCTACAATCATCTTCCCCCTTTTGTTTCTGGTCCACATCTGACATCTGTAGGAAAGTGCCCCTTTTTGACATGGTCACCCCCACTTCTTGCCTGTTATTTGATGCAGTTTTGACTGAAGTGAACTAGGTTCCTGATAATCAGGTCCCCCTTGCCAGTGCTCTTTCCTGAAAACAAAGTAACTGATCAATTGTTCCCCCACTAGAAAGACCTTTAGCACCCCTGTAAATCCCTAGTAAATGGTATCCCTGGTGCCTAGGGTATAGGTACTAAAGAGGGACCCTAAGGGCTGCATGTTTTGTGCCAACCTAAGGGACTCATGCAGGCTGCCATTGGCCACTGCATGAAATTATGCCAGCAAATGTGAAAACACGACTTGGCACACACCCTTTGTGCCATGCCGACAGACACTGCATTCAAAATATATGTCACCCCTACAGCAGGCCTTATAGCTCTGACAGGGTGCTTTATATTAAATGTGAGGAAATATCTGCATGAGCAGATATGCCCCTGTGCTAACTGGTTCAATTACTAGATGGTAAAAGTGAACAGGGAAGTTGTCTTAAGTATATGTACTGGCCACTGGTCATTACGGGTTCCTCAACTATGTGATGGCTTTACTAAGACCTATGGGGTTTGGTTTAAAACAACTTGTCTCAATAAATTCGTACTGTTGATTTATTAAGAGATGCACCCAGCGGACACCTTAGAGGCGCCAACCTGAAAACCTACCAGCCTCTTAGTGTGCTGGCTGACTGGTATCGTCCAGCCTGCCGCCACAGACATGTTTCCGACCCACTGCAGGTGAGAGCCCACTCTCTGGGGCCATAAACAATGCCAGGTCCGGAGGAGGGGGTTCACACCGCCTCGAGCAGCATGGCTTGTGATTTAGCATATCAAGGCCAGGAGCTTTAAAGCACCCTACTGCCTTTGATACTCAACTCCGGCTTCCCCGATACCTGGGAGATGCCACCCCCTGCCCTGGGTGCATTTGGCACCAGGATAGGTGTGAAATTAGCTATGCAAGTAGGCGTGTTGCACTACTAGGCTAGTCACACCCATAAGGTGGGCTACCTGATGTGCTCAACTGGTCCTGCAGCAGTGCATTTCTACAAAAGCCTCGGAGAGCCGCCAGCAGTTTGCCAAGCCATCAGCATCACCCTTAAAGTGGAGGAGAAATATGCCTGCAGGCACTGGCTGCAATGTCCGGTTCACTGACTGCTGACCACTGGGTCTACTGATGCAGCAGCCGCCCAGGAGGAGGTCACCATCCTCCCAGAGGTCAGATCTATCTCCCCACCAAGTTTGGAGATGCCAGGACCTCAGGAGCTGCCCTGCACCAATACCTGGGAAACCGGACCCCTTGCAGCAACCAAAGCTTGTTTGAAGTCCAGTCCAGACTCCAACACTGCAAAGCCCGGCCAGCCGTTGAGGCAGATGAGCATTGCAGTGACCAGCTCGGAGAGTAGCCCAGGTGTCCTGTTTCGTCCCTCTTTGCAGGTCTGACCGAGAGCTGTGAGCACCTATGATTCACTGGAACAGTCGACCAAAACCCTCTGCACCCGAGTTCCCTCGCCTGCATCCACGAACACCGACTGTGCTCTCTAGACTCTCAAGACCCTCACGAACTGAGCCCACTGTTGGGAGCTCCCGGACTTGTCCCCAAGTGCCCCTCTGCAGCCTATTTCTAGGTGTGTGTATGTCGTCCCCCCCCCTTGCTTGACAACGGTGTGGCATGCAAAGCTACCAACCCATCCAGCACCTCTGCAACCGGACACTCCACGGCAGGTAATCACGAACTGCTGGTTGATCGTGTGGCCTTAACATCCTAGCATCTTAAGTCTAAAAGGGGAGCCCCAAAATACGATTGCAAATATTTATATGCAGTATATGTTTCTTTCTCCATAGGTAAACATTACCACGTAAAAGCGCATTTGGGTGACGTTGCACGACTGTAAAAATTAATAACTTGAAAAGTATTTACCTGATCACTAAGTTCTTGGTGTTCTAAATCATATTATTATACCTCTTATTTTCTCTGTGAGTGTGTGGCTCATTTATTGACTGTGTGTTCAACAAATGCGTAACACTACCCTACCAAAACTGCTTGCCCACACTACCACGAAAGAGAACATTTGGGATTGTTAATTTAGGTTCTGTAAGCCAATAAGGGTCGTCTGAACTTTTTACTTGGTGTACCTGCAACATCCCAATCTGTAGGCTGGTATCCGACTCAATGATTATATACATTTACGATCCAACAGGGAAAGCAGGAAGAACAGCACAACCCGATGCCTTTCCTTCAAAGTGAATTTGTTTTTATATTCCCACTTCCAAGTGCATAGCTATAGTGCAGGATGGGAAAAAAGCCTATGCATTTCAACCGGAGCCTTCAACTTTGCCATAGAGTGGTCCCATCTAGAGTGTTATTTTAAGGGCACTGCCCTAAATTCCCCCTCCACCAGTTAAAGGAGCAGCAATTGATTATACATACATATTAATTTTAACATGCAGCTTGACATCAACATATAACTTGTTTTCACTTTAAAAAAAATATTCTTATTTCATATTTATATTCTTTAGTGATATTTGCTATCTTAAATTATTTTTCTTTTTGTACTACACAAAAATGGAGATCATTATATCCAGATTTTACCTGCCATTCCTGTAAAGTACACAATCCAATGCAGCATGGTAGTTTGCATTGTCTGCCTCAATCTCATTTTAGAATCCTCTGGCATTTTTTTGTGTGTGATTTATTTGGAAAAATTACTGTACAGTACAGAAACGTTTTTTGTGTGTGTGTTTTTTTAACTACATTAACCTCGATCCTGCCCCCCTTCCCCCTTCAGATCGATCCACATCTATGTTGATTAACTTGTATCTCAACTATACCAGACTCAACAATCCACTTTTATTCAACTAATTTTTCACAGTTTTAGAGGCCTATTTTCACCTAATTCTATTAATGTTCATGGTTGAAACATGATATTTATATACTATTTATTCCCCTTAATCCTCCAAAGATTGGGCGCAGACATGCTCGCAGTTACTTTATTCCATATACAAAGGTGCTGTTATGGCGCGTTTCGGCCAGTCCTGGCCTTGATCACATACGCGCTGCTTTTTGAGTGACAGACTTGTATACATCACATGATGTATGAACACAGAAAACGTTATGAAACATTATTGTGCAAAACACACAATTTAAAAAAAATTCAGATAAATGCTATCACATAGCTACTGACATTATTTAAAATTGAACCAGAATAGCTAACATTATTGTGATTTTTGAAAAACTTCCTTCTGTTTTAAATTATGATTCATGAAAAATGGCAGGTCATCATTAGATCTAGATAGCATGACATTGCCCACAAAAATAACTAAACCATAGTCGTTGTAGCTGGTGAGTGTTACCAGGGTTCACACAATTAGTCAGGACCCAATTTGGGTTGTGGCACAAACCAAAAACGGTGGTTTCACCCAGATACAACCTATTCCAAAGTATTGATATGTGTGATTGGTTCTGTGTGTTTTTGTTCCTGTAATTTATAGGGTGAATAAATCCCCCAATCTTGTATTGGACGTCATATGAAAAGAAGGGTTGAGTACTCGTTTGCAGTGGTCTTTTTATTTAAAGACGTTTAGAAATGAAGGAACAGCTGACCCATGTTTTGCCCAGAGGCCAGCAGGCCAGGGCTTTCTCAAGGCAGATAAGTCTCTTAAGGTTGGTTGTGTTAATACAATCGGTAATCCGGGATGGCGAGTTGGTACGCCTTCTGCAAAGCGGGTTAGATGCGGTCTAAGTCAGAATTACAGGAACAAAAAAGCACAGAACCAATCACACATATCATATTTATGGTAGCCGGTAACATTCCTGGATAAATCCTTTCATACCTAAAATATCCAAGTCCTAGTCATATGAAAATCTAACCACCATCCTGCAAAAACAATATTTGATCAACACTGGTTATTAAAGCAAATCATTGATAGTCTCACGATTAATATATATCACTAACATACCATGTTAAAACCCATGTTATTAAATGTAATTGGAATCAAAATATGGATTGTAAAAATCAAATACTCAAATCACATTCAGAGCTATAACAATATAAACACCACACCTCAGATAAAAAGCCTGAGTCTGAAAACGAAATGTTCCCACATAGTGCAACTATTGTATGTAAAAAACTGTATAGGGAAAAGAGGCAGCTGAGATTTTAAGGCACATGTATCTTACATACACAGAATATATGATAACTTGCATGAATATCCATCTGGAAGATTCATAGAAAGGTGTGAAAATCGTGTAATTGATTCAGGCCATTTGGAGCTCTTGAGTCCAAATGTAAAATATATCTGGTCTCCACCTTTCTCAGCATCCACTCTCGATTGACACCCCTTGTTAGTTTGGGAATTACAGCAATAACAAAGTATTTGATACAATTTGGGTTGTTGTTGTGCCTTTCAGCAAAATGGCGGGCAACAGGATATATTTGATCAACATTAGTGATCACCCTCAGATGTTGGAGGATCCTCTTATGGACCTGCAGCTTAGTACTCCCCACGTATTACAATCTTCAGTCACACTCCAGAACATAGACTGCATGTTCATTTTGCAACTGAATATGCTCCTGATTTTCTGAGGTTTCTCATTAAAGCGTGTGGTGTATTCGTAGATGTTTTTCCAAATCTCCAAGCCCTGCATGTACTGCACTTGTGGAAGCTGTTTCTAGGTTGTAACCAACTCTTTTTATCCACCTTGTCAGGACTTCTTTTTACTAAGGCGTTCCTCATAGAGGGAGCCTTCCTGAATGTAATAGATGGTACTCTAGGCAGAATGGGCCCCAGTGTGACATCACCCTAAGCTAGCGGCCTGTGTTTTCTCATAATGGCTCTTAGTTGGTTCTCCTGTTTGCTGAACCTAAATATTAGTCTTATAGTGGAGTCTGAATCTGCAGGGCGCCTGTTAAAAAGTAGATCCTCCCTACTTTTTTTTTTTTTTTTTTTTAAACCGTTTATTACAGTTTTATAAAAGTTACAGGTATGGGCCTACAACCGCACGGCCGGCCGCTAGAGCATCAAAAGCATATTACATACAAACAGTAAAGACCTCTCAGCGGTGCACAGTAGGAAAACAGGAGTCATCAATGGTGCGGGCCTCACAGCTCCATGCCACACAGTACGGTTCCATTTCTTAAGACAAAACAACATCAAAAACCACAACCGCAAGGCAACCCGAGATCCAAAGTGGCCACACGTGCTCCATAAGTGGGGGGTTCAAACCAGAAGGAAAACTCTGAAGAGGGGGATGGGAGTAGATCAGGGACTGGGGGACCGCGTGCCCGCGGCCGAGGGAGATGGGCCATCTAGGGAGACGGAGCAGGCGAGGCAGCCGGCAGCAGTGGTGGCTCACAAATACCCCCGCGGTAGGCGTTCCAGGGGCCCCAGATTTTCACCCACGCCCCAGGCTTACCCCTCGCCACATACACCACCTTTTCACGAAACATACACCAATCCATATGTTCTTTCCAGGCCAACACCGCCGGGGGCCTCTGGGATCCCCACAGTTGAGCAATGTCACGCTTGGCTATCATGTACCCCAGAGTCACCCACCGCGTCTGCGGGACTGAGTAGTCATTCGGTTCCCATACATTCAGCAAGCACCTCCTCGCTTCAGGCAGCAGCGCGACACGCGTAACCACACGCAGGACCTCATGCACACCACGCCAGAATCGCTCCACCTTCGGGCACTCCCACAGTATATGCATGAAAGTCGCCAACGCACCACAGCCACGCTTACACATTCCGTCACCAGCAAAACCCATACGTAGAAGCCTTGGCCCCGTCACATAGACCCGGTGAAGGATTTTGAGCTGGACGAAACGAAGGCGAGCCGGGATGGCCACCTCTTTCGGAGAGGCCACCGCGGAAATCCAATCCTCGTCGTCCAGCTCCAGCCCGTCGGCAACCCAAGCCTCGCGGAGACCAGTCAGCAGGCACGATCTATCGTTAATCAGTTTCTTGTATATGAGGGAGATCGTGCTGTCCGGGACATGGCCATCTAGCACTCTGTCCTCCAGGGGGGAAGACTCCGGAATGGATGCAACATCCGGGAAGACGGAGCCCAGCGCATGGCGGACCTGTAGGTACCGAAAGTACTCACTGCCCTGCAGCTGAAACTCCGCCTGCAGCGTCTCAAAAGTTTTGAATCCCCCCCTCGTCCAGAGATCCCCCACCGTGCTGATTCCGATCGTGTCCCACTTCTCGAAGCCCTTCGATGCCCACAGGGAGCCCAACCTCTCTGATGCGTACAGCGGAGACGCCCGGGTCAAACGGTCCTTCCACCCCATAGCTGCATTAGCCGCGTGCCAGACACGCACCATGACACGCGTCGGTCCCGTCAGACGGGAGTCGGGCGCGCCAGAGTAAAGCGCTCGATTGTAATCACCACCGGGCAGGAGCATCTTGTCCATCTCAAATGCCGGGTTCAGGGCGGGCCCGTAAAGGCCATGATTAATTGCAGCTAGTTGGGAGGCCCAGTAATACCGTTTAATGTCTGGGAGGGCGACCCCTCCATCGTACCACGGGAGCGTCAATTTAGCCAGAGCAATACGCGGCCTCCCGTCCCAGAACAGGCGCCGCTGGAGGCCCTCCACCTCACGAAAGTAGCGTGCAGGGACCAAGTCCATGGTATTCTGGAGGGCATAGAGGAAGCGCGGCAGGGACATCATTTTAAACAAGGCCGCTCGGCCGAGTGGCGAGAGCGGGAGACGCCGCCAGCGCACCACGTCCTCCTTCAAACGCTGGAGGGGGGGCAGCAAATTCCGCTCATAGCGGGCCTCCGGATCCAGAGTGATATATATACCCAGGTACCGGAAACCCTGGGAGGCAATCTGGATCGGACAGTCCCGTGGTAGGACCGGAGCCTCCCCGGAAAGCACATAGACACAGGATTTCGCCCAGTTAATGACCAGACCTGAGTTGCGACCGAAGGAGCGCAAAACATCAACCAGGACGATGAGTGATTTGCGCGGGGAGGCGAGATACAAAAGGATATCGTCAGCATAGAGGGACACACGGTCCTCATGCTCGGGGGTCCAGCGGAGACCACGGATGGAAGGGTGCCACCGCAGCCACTCCGCCAGGGGCTCCAGGGCCAGGGCGAACAGGAGAGGCGACAGGGGACAACCCTGTCGCGTGCCCCGCCCCAGCGCGAACGGGGCCGATACTCGCCCATTCACCACCACCTGCGCCAACGGGCCCGAATATAGCAATTTGACCCAGCTGATGAAACCCGGGCCAAACCCAAACTTCGCCAGCATCGCCCAGATGTATGGCCATTCAAGCGTATCAAACGCCATGGTGGCGTCCAAGGACGCCAAGATGGCCGGCTCCCGCACAAATGGGACACGCGCGAGCACCCCGTGCAAGCGCCGCAGATTAAGCGCCGTGTTGCGGTGTGGTATAAAGCCCGATTGGTCTTGGTGGACCAAATCGCCCACCACGCCAACCAACCGGTTGGCCAACACCTTGGCGAGGATTTTGGGCTCCGCATTCAAGAGCGAAATCGGCCTATAGGATGTGACCCGTTCACGGGGCTTCCCCTCCTTGTGGATCACCACAATTGTGGCTAGACGCTGGTCCGGCGGGAGGGAGCCCTGCGAGTGGGCCGCGAGGAACATCGCGCGCAGGTGGGGCGCCAACACATCCGGGCGTAGCTTATATAGCTCAATGGGAATACCATTGGGGCCCATGGCCTTGCCGGATGCAACCGAGCGAATAGCCGAGGCAATTTCGTCCGAGGTGGGAGGGGCGTCCAGCGAATCCCTGTCCTCCACCGTAAGGGAGGGCAGTGCGATGTCCCGAAGCAAGGCATGGGAATCCTCCTCCGAACAGGGAGAAACAGGGGAGTAAACTTCGCGGAAATAATCCGCGAAGCAGGAGACAATGGCTTCCGGCTCAGTGACACGCTCACCATCCACACTCTCAATCAAAGGCACCACGCGGCTCGCTCTCTCCCTCTTATCCAACCACGCAATCAATTTGCCAGCCTTGTCACCCACATCATACAATCGCCCCTGCTGCTCTCTACTGAGGCCCCTGGCCGCCTCTGTGACGAGGGCACGATAGGCCGCCTGCTTTAGGTGTAGAACATGCAATTTGGCATCTGTTACCCCGCTCCCCAGGTCACCCTCCAGTTCTGCAATCTCGGCCTCCACTCGGGTCACCTCCTCCCGCTCGCGCCGCCGGGCATGGGAAATAAAGGAGAGGGCCTCCCCTCTAAGGACTACCTTGAAAGCCTCCCACAGGGAGATGGCCGACGGGACCGACCCCACATTCTCATCGAAATATCGCTGCAAGGATTTGATCAAATCGGCACGAATAGTGGGGTCGCGCAAATACCATGCATTGATCGGGGCCACCCTGCCATCCCCCCTCGGGAAGACATCGAAATGCAACAACACTGGGGAGTGGTCTGAGATACCCCGCGCCAGATGGCGCACCTCCCCCACCCTCCCTGCATGGGCCGCCGGGACGAGGATATAATCAAGCCGCGAGAGGCTACCATGGGCACCCGAGTGGAAGGTGTACTGTTGCAATACGGGATGCTTTAAGCGCCAACAATCCCCCAGGCCCAGCGTGTCTAAAAGGCCAGGCAGCCACGCCTGTGCCCGGGGGAGGTCCCTAGGGGGATGGCGATCCATAGACCCAGAGGCAACCGCATTAAAGTCCCCTCCGACCACCAACAGGCCACTCGGAAGTTCCAGAAGGAGGCGCCCCAGGTCCGCAAATGTAGTGGCTTGTAACCCAGGCGGGACGTACACTGATACAAAGATAAACACTCTACCCTCCATTCGTCCCACCAGAACAGTGTAGCGTCCCCTCTCATCATGGCGCACCTCGTCAATCTCCAACGGGAGCGAGTTCTTGACCATAATACCCACCCCCCGCGAACCCGAAGTGAAGCCGGAGTGGGCCGCCAAACGATATCCCCTCCGATTCATTGCATGAAAGGTGTTACCTATAAGGTGCGTCTCCTGCAGGAAGACAACATCTGGGGAAATACGTTTTAAATACTGCAGGACCACACCACGCTTAATCCTATCCCCCAGGCCGTTAACATTCCATGACAACACAGTCAAATCCCTACCCCCCATCATACGTCGAGACAATCGGTCGTCCCCCACCGAGCATTCTAGAAACAACAAAACAGTTGCGGGTTTGCCTTGCGGTACTAACAAACAACACACCCCCCCCACCCCCCGGTCCCAACAAAACTCCCCCCTCCCTGCACCCCTGCATGAGCCCAGACAGCCCCCCCAAAGTGCAGTGTGCCTGTCGCCCCATAGCTAGTACTAACTAGTCCCCCAGAGGAGGAGGGAAGCCCCCAGCAGACCCCACACGACCTCCATGGGAGGGGAACATACGCAAGCAATATGTGGTAAAGGAACAACATCCAGAGCAAGGCCTATACAGTCACCCCTCAATTCTGATCCGGCGGGCCCTCCTCGCCAGCCGCGCCCCCCCCCCCGGCCCCCCCCCGGCCCCGGTCTCCAGGCAAAGTGTCCAACCAGTCCCCAGCCGCCTCGGGCCGGTCGAAGAAGTGCGTACGACCATCCACCTCCACCCTCAGCTTGGCCGGAAAGAGCATAGAGTACTTGAGGTTTAGGTCCCGTAGGCGCCGTTTAATACCAAGAAAGCTCTATCGCTGCTTCTGGACCGCCGGAGTAAAGTCTGGGTAGAAGTGTACATCCATATTGTCCAACCTGACCGGTCCCTGTTGCCTGGAGGATGGCATCTCGGTCCCGGAAATTAAAAATCCGGGCAATAAGAGGCCGCGGCGGGGCGCCGGTCTTAGGGCGGCCCCCGGGGACCCGGTGGGCACGCTCCACCGCAAAAAGCTTACTCAGCCCCCGGGGCTGGAGATGGGTCAGGATCAAATCTTCCACGAAGAGATCCGCCGCCTCCGCCTCTCGTCCCTCCGGCACACCAATAATACGGACGTTATTCCTCCGGGCCCGACCCTCGGAATCCTCCAGTCGCCGGTCTATCAGGGCGCTCGCCTGGCCAAGCCGGCGCACCTCCTTCTGGAGGGCCACCACGTCAGTCGTGAGGCTCGTTGTGGTGTGGGTCAGGGAGTCGACTCGGTCGTTCGTTTTTGACAAGTCCGCCCTCACAAGGCCCACATCCACCAGGACCGAGTCAATTTTTTGCGCCAAGGTGTCGAAACGCTGGTCCACTGAGGCCTTCATCTCAGCGATGGCGCCCATGACGTCCCGGAGGGTTAGATCCACCGGATGGGCAGATGCCTCCGTCGGGCCCGCCGGGGATGACCGCGATGTCTCCGGAGAACCCTTCTGGAGCGTGTAGCGGTCCATACTATTGGCCTGGTGCGCCGTGCCACGGCGGGTCGTCTTCACCTTCGCCCGGTCGCCATCTTGTTTGGTGGACATGCTGGCCCTTCCACCGTCGTGCCAAGATCTCCAAACGGGCCGCCACGCCAAATCACGGGTGACAGGGGGGGGCCGGGGGCGACCACCGAGCCGCGGGTCAACCCGCCGCCGGCGGGTCAGCAGGGCACCTGGACAAGGCCACACCACCGCACCCCGCTCCGCAGCCCGACCCCGCTTGAGAGCAAGGAGGGCGCAAAAGCGAAAGTGAAAGTGCGGGGTACGCGAGTCGCCCAGCCCCGCTCGCCGCTGTTATTCACTTTGGCCCCGGATCGCCCCACTACTCCAATCCGGGGGGCCGGCGAGGAGAAGGCCGCAACCTTCGGTCGATGCTCCCACCGGTGTCCGGGGTCCGATTCGAGCCCAAAAAACGGGTGGCGCCTCAGCTCGGGTTCCCCGACACAGTCCCCTCAACAAGGACAGGATATCGCCAGGATTAATTCAGGAGGTCGCGGAGGTCCTCGGGAGCCTCGCACCTACGCGGCCATCTTGGTTGCGCGCTAGGCTCCTCCCCCCTCCCTACTTTTTTGGTTCACTTTAACAAGTGCAGAATCAAGTATATCTTTTTATATCCTCTTTGTAGAGATATATATATAATTGCGTGCATCTATATGTATGGTCTCTTTCCCAACATACATGATACTCTCCTTGATCGCCTGTCACCCCTGGATCTTTTTCTTTCATGCTGAGAGACGAAGCCTGAAAATTGCTGCCATTCAAAAGGGTCTATATCCTCGTAGATGATGGATTTACATACAGAATGTGGGTGAGGGGGTGGCCCTTGATGATGTAGTGGTTCTAGGTACATATTTAGTGATTTGGTCGGTCATCGGGGACGTAGGGCTTTACTTGGAGTTACCCTTTCTCAATTAGCTGTGATGTAACGATGAAGGTCACACAGTGAAAGCATTGCCTTGAATGAACTGACAGTTTTTTTGATTGTCTGTGAAATTGTACTTTGAACTGCTTCGTGTTTTGTTTTACAGGAGTTTGCCTTTAGTAGAAAGGTCCCTGTCCTCAAACCTCTGATCCTTTCCAGTGACCTCACAGTGAAAGACGCCCTTCATCGTGTACTGAAGTTACCAGCTGTTGGCAGTAAAAGATACCTCACGAACAAGGTACCTTAGAACCCTATTGGTTTCTGTCTGTTAGATTAACTTCTTAATGAAGTTTTTAATTAAGGAAAGGACATGTATCGGATCAGCTGAGTGATTAGTAACAAATAGTGTAAGTTCTAGGTACAGTAATGATTGTTAGTGGTATCTATTGGGGATAGTGGTCTGAGGGGAGTGCTATGTGATGAATGACATAAGCGTTGTGTAATTAATGTGGTTAGTGTTAATGAAGAAGTTATGTTGCAAGTAATCAAAAAGGTGAATGATATGTAAGGAATGAAGTTAGTGGCTAAATAAATAGGCAGATCTTGCACCACTATGCTGATACCTTACACCGCTCAGCCATTCTCCTGCCATGGTGTGACTGCCCCTGTAATTGAGGTAAATTGTTGACACTGACTCTGGTGAGGGAACTGTATGTTGGTCGCTGGGATTAGTTCGACCGTAACAAGTGTTGACACAGAACTCACTTTTTAGAAAGTTTTTTTCGACAGATCTTTTTGTGTAGAATGAATCTTTTAAACAACCTGTGTAATTACATCAATGATGCTCTCGCGTAAGGAAAAGAAGATTCCAGGACAGCCAGTATTTGTAAACCACCACGGTTGAGCCGAACCAAGTTTATTAGACCAGGGTTATTTGTTTATACAAAACTGATGTGTTTCTTAAGGGAAACAGGAAGAGGGAGTATACCCCAGGAGAAAAGACAAACCAAAACCGAATTTGAAGACAAAAAGGTAAAGTGCAATGTGAACATACATAGTATATTGGTTGCTTTACAACAAAAGACAGCAGTTTTCTATTCAATAGAGTTAGAGACACAGGGAAGTAATCATTGTATCACAGTTCAAAGAAACAGTCTGTCTTTGTACATTTGTCGACTGTGTTTCGATCTTTGGAAGAATAAATAGGGTCTCATCAGGACTGAAATTTCCTGAGGTCTGGGGAAGAGAGGAAAAAGGGGGGGGGTTATTTTAAGGTATTGTAAATACTGAAGAAATTAAATGAGGATAAGTTGAAAGGTACATACTGGCTGAGGTAGTGGAGGCCCAGTCTGGGAGGGTAGGACCACTATAAGTGGCGAGAATAGTTGTTCTCAATTGAAGAATATCTGGGATAAGAATGGTTGGGGCGGCAATCCCCTTCCAAGTCCCTGAAAAAACAATTCAATAAAAAGGCATGGGTAGAACCTTATTCAGAAATTTGTTTTTTTGTTGAATATTGCATAAAGAGCCAAAATTGGCTCACCTTAAAGGGTGAGGGTCATCTGTAATTGGCTCTCTCCAGAAGACAGGTGATCTTGTATGGGTGAGGATAGCACACCAATGAGCTATCAGAACAAAATAAACCTTAATTATTAAAAAAAATATTTTTTTTTAGATGTTGTGCCACAGAAGAGATGGGGCAATTGTAGCCACCACGGACGTGGCCACTCCGGAGCTATTAAGATCATCTTGGCTCTCGGGTGGGACAGATTGATGAGGACTGATGGAATCAGGGGAAATTGGCAAAAAAAAGCGTTGTGGGAAAGTTCCTCTTTTTGCATGGTTAGCATCCACATTTTGCCTAGTTTTGATGTGGTTTCGATCGTAGTGCTCAGGGTTCCTGCCATCCAGGTCCCCAGTGCTAGTTCCCTAAAAACAAATCCTCAAGTGTTACTTCTAGCCCCTGCAAGTCCCGAGTAAATAGTACCTAGGGCCTGGGAGCTGAAGAGGGCCCCCTGTGACTCCCCTCACTGGGACCATGCCACTGCTCTTGCAGCTTGCATGCCCCTGTGAGGGAGAAAACGACAAAGCCGACATAGCACTGCCTGAAGGCATAGTTAAGTCACCCTCTAGTAATCCTCACTGCCCTAAGGCAGGACGCACTATACCACAGGTGAAGGTAAATCTGCAGGAGCATATATGCCCTACAATATTGGCTCCATTCCTTAATATTGTAAGTGCCAGGGAAGCCATAGAGAGTACATGGGTTGGAAACTTGACAACTCAAGTTCCCCAGCACCATGATGGCTTCTCTGAACCAAGAAATGTTTGGTACAAAACTACTCCTCTCGATAAACCCACTTTGATGCCAGTGTGGGATTTATTGAAACTTACTCTGAGGCCCCCCTGAAAACCTACCAACCCTGGTGTGGCCTCTAACTGGTTGTAGGCTGCCAGCCACCACCAGACATGTTTCTGGACCCCTGGGTCGAGAGCCCCTGCTCTCTGAGACCAGAATCAAAGCACATCCTGGTTGGAGGTGTCACATGGGCACAGTGTTCGAGAGGGGAGATTCAAAGACCTGCCGTCCATGTAAGGTGACCCCTAACCTCTGCTGCTAGCAGCAGATAGCCCCTGGATTTACACCCCCACTTTGGGTGAGAAAGCCGGAAGGGAAAACTAGGAAGAATAAGAGGTGTGTCCTGCAGCCAGCGACCTCCACAACCCCTGGGAGGACAGCCTGCCTTTGACTAAGACCAGAACTCCTGAGGGCAGCGGCTCTGTCCACAAACAAATCAACCCAAAGGACTCTGGTGCCCTCCGGATCTGCGATCCCTGACAACTCTGTACCCGACGCCTCTGGCCTGTGTCCAGGTGGCCAACCGATCCAGAAAAGATTCTACAGAGATGCTGAGTTCAAGTCCAGCGTTGGCTGACCCCTCCTGGACTCCACGACTACGCATGCAGTGTGAATCCAAAGGCTCCCCCTGACCTCGACCGGCTCCGGTAAGAAAACCCGACGTAAAAGGGCACCCCTGTAACAGAAGCCCCTGGGCCTTGGGGAGCTCGACCGACTGTGTCCCTATTACCTACAGCATCTCAACTTACCTCTGCTGTCACTGGTTTCCTTCGTGCAGCCTCCAGTTCGTCGCCTGCTGCCTTTTAGTCAAACCGAGTTTCTCCATTGAAGTGCATTGTGTTCCTGACACCTTGTTTGCACCCTGCACCTGGCTGCCCCTGTGCCGCTGGTGGTGTATGTTTGGTGTTGCCTTGTGGCCCCGCGTACTTCCTTAAACCCTCAAAGCTTGAGCCCTGCAACCATTTAACCTACCTGCAAACTGTGTTCCTCAACCACCCCAGGTCTCCATTGGGTAACATTTGGACCGATCTTCAACTTTGACCTCTGCACCCGGCCGTTTTTGTGCCGCTGGTCGTGCAGTATTTGTGTTTCCCGATTCTTGCTCTCTGCTGACCCTGCAATTCGAAGACAAGAACTGTCATTTGGTTATTGACCTGCAACACCGCAATTATTGTTTTCCTCTATAGGTTAAAATTGCAAAGACTAAAAATTGCACTGTGTCCACTTTTGAAACTGAAAGGAATTTCTGTTTAAAAAGTTACCTTTTTGGGAAGATCTTGGTCCTAAAAGAAATCTTGAGCAAAGCTTATTTTTATAAAATTGGTGCGGATCTCCTTTTTGAGTTGTGTGTCATTTATTGGTCACTCTGTGCATAACAAATGTCATGCTCTCCTCTATGTTAAGCCTAAGGCTGCTCGCCCCACACCACCACAAATAGAGCACTTTGGGTTTACATTGTGCCCTGTGCACTTCTGGGGGAATCTTTGGACTCTGTGCACCGTATAACCACCTAGTGGTACACCATATACAGAGCTAGCTTCCTTCAACACACCACTAGAGTTAAAGGGTCTGCAGCTGCTTTGTTGAGGAATATCCCTATTCCAGATATTTGCAAAGCTGCCACATGAAGATCTGTCCATACATTTACCAAGCATTACTGCCTGGACTGTGATGGCAGAGCAGACACTCCAGTAGGATAGGCTTCCCTCGGAAATCTATTTGGTTAAAATTCTTCCTTAGTTCTCACTCTGTCTTCTCCACTGCTTAAGGTCAGGATGGGCTTATCTATTCATTGCTTATGACTATACATGGAAATATACGAGAGAAGGAATAGTTTCTTACCTGTAACTCTAGTTCTCTTGTAGGAGCATTTCAATTATAGTCATAAGCAACCCTCCCTCCTCCCTGGTGGAGTGAACAGAAGTAATCAATGAACCTATATATCATCACTCATCACCTCAAATAGAAATTGAGCAAATGCCACCTGCTTAGCATGATGGGATACTGGTGGACCCTGGGTTCTAAAAGGCGCAGCTACTGTTTTTAACTCATATAATGACAGTCTTTGGGGCTACTCTGTCCTTCCCTCCTTCGTCTCTATGCTCTATCAAAAAATGGTTTGTGAAAGAGATTTATGCTATTGTATAAACACATCATTAACTTATAAACATATATGATTCATTGAGCCCCTTTTTTTAAAGTACAAGATGAAGAATTGGGCCATTGTAGCCTAGTCCTATAGGCTGCATAATGTTTTCTTTCTTCTGAAGAAAGGCGAGCATCTGCACTTAAGAAGATATATTGTGAAAAAGTACTCAGAAGTCCCTCATGTGGGCTGGACTATTCAGTGCTTATGACTATGATTAAATTTGCCCTACAAGAGAACTGGAGTTACAGGTAAGAAACTATTCATTATTTAACTTTGGGAACACTATTTCTGGTGAATACTCTATCTAACTGCAGATTCATCACTGAATTCTCACCCACCTCCCTCTTATCAGGAGTGGTCTCTTTTTAACATCTAAAAAAGTTAACACTCACATCACGCTGTTTCCAACAGTTGTACACACTCCGTGCATGAGGATGTAGAAAGGGTACAAGAGAAGATACTGACAGCGCACAGCAGTGCCACTTATCTGTGCCTCCACTGCATCACTTCTGTGGATACAGTTTTACCTAATGACACACTGTGCCTGGGGAGTATTCTAAGGTGAGGAATTTGTGGTTGGATAGAGTGTTTGCCAGAAAGAGTGTTACCGAAGGTAAGTAACTTGTTATTGAAGTATTTGTGCTTCCTAATCTACTTCTATTTGTACTACTCTCACAAGTCTTCAAAGTGTCCCATACAGCAGAATGTGATGCAGTCAGGATCGCTAGGTCATGTTATATTAATACCAATCCATTCATACATACCTCTAACCAGGACAGATTGCATCTGCCCAGGCTTGCTACATTCTTTCCTGACATTCTAGAAGACAAGTGAAAAAGCTGATAGCAGATAATCAATTTATGTGTATTGTCAGGACTGAAAACAGCCTCTCTCAACCAAGGCAGAATGTTGCTAATAGATGCCCAGCACAACTGAGGAGAAAGCTCTGGTCGCATGGTAAGGGTGAAGCTGTGGTTGGGACTGGACAAATATTGCTCAAGCAAACCAGACAATCTCCATGGTCTCTGGGACAGAACCTCTGGCACAGAAGAATGCACGTTACCATGTCCTAGGGGCAAATGCAAGAACACATTGAAGCGGAATCACTATTTTGTGCAGGCTGCATTAAGCTGCTACCAGTGAGGGAGCCTGCTGATTCAGTAAAGAATGCCCACAGCCTGGAAGCCGCTTTATGGGCACTTGTTGAAAAGAGTGTTGCATATGTTTTTGTGCACATGTAAATGGCGCTTCATTTGATTTGTGTAAATATGGGGTTGGAGAGTTAGTTTGGTTTGTCCATAACTTGGGAGATTGGATTACCTTTTCTTTTTTGCTGCCTATCCTTTCTCACACCCTTCTCTGCTTGCAGGTTGATCGATCAGTGACAGGACTCATCGCTCAGCAACAGTGTGTGGGACCTCTACACACACCTCTCGCTGATGTTGCTGTGGTTGCTCTGTCATACTTTGATAAGGTGGGAGCTGCAACAGCTATTGGTGAGCAGCCAATCAAAGGGCTGCTGGACCCTGCAGCAGGGGCCCGCATGGCTGTTGGAGAGGCACTAACTAATCTGGTTTTCGCCCGTGTCACAAACCTGAAGGTGAGAATAATTTAATATTGTTATGCAATGCCAGAGGTATCATGCGATAACTTCAATGTTTTACATTTGTTGATATCTGATGCACTCTTCCTTTGTTCTGTTTTGGGTGGTATTGTTTCAGTAGGAACAAAATTGCTATGATGGCGGTGCCATTTCTGCAGTATCGTTAACCTGTCCCTTGCGGGGGATGTAAGAGGGAAATGGAGGAACATGTCCTCTTACTAGAGTTGAGTTACACACACTGCCCTAGGACTCACCTGAATGACATTTACCCATTATCATGATTTATAAGTGTGCTGTTATTAGGGGGGACACTCTGAACCATCATGTGATACATAATAAGAGGTACATATACATTGGAGAGCGGATGAGGCACTGTTTCACAGAGGATCACATCATACTGCTTGATGCATGTAATTTATAGTACTGTATAAGCATACGCACTTGTCTCTGTGCTGACATTATTTTGTAGTTAAGGTTGACACCTCACTCCTTTGGGAATTCCTTTACTGCGCCTTTAATAACTAAGTCTCATTTGACCAAATTGTGCCAAACTTGAAGTAAAAGACTTTCAGATCTCTGCCATATGGCATGCTAAATTTTGTGCAGCTTAGTAAAAGGAGTCAAATGTTATCAAATGAGTGCCAAGACAGGCTGTTTTTACAGCATTAAATGTCTTCTAAATGCACATTCTGTGTATATTTCTGCCATCTAGCGCTTGGGTCAAGAAGTGTTGGACTACAAAGCTTCCCCCCTTCTTCTCTCTCTTGGTGGGGCTCAACCTAGGTAGAGCAGGAATGTGTTGTCAACCATAAGCCCTCAGTGCTCATTAACATGACCGCCATCTGGATTCTTTTTTCCTGTTTTGGGTTTGGAGGTGCTCAGAGTGAGCTCCCAAAGAAAATGTCAAAAATTCATCTAGAGAACACTGAAGTTGTTTAGAGAACAGGGGAGAATGACGCTCGATCGAGCTTTTTGAGATTTTCTGAGAACTTAGACATAGTTGATTATTTAATTTTTCTGAAAGGGGGAGATCCTAGGATCCTGCAACATTATTTTGTAATATGTTCACAAGCTTTTAAAATCTGCATAAGCTGCCATCAGAAGTGCACGTTCAACATTGAACATCCATTATATAGTTTCTGCTTTCCAATGAACCATACGACCGTGGTTTGCCCTGCATGTTCATTGTTCAAACCCAAAACCTTAATTCATAGAGACAAAGTTAACTTGCCTATTGGGCAACTCCAGACTTAACAGAGAGTCTGATCTAGAGAGGCAGAAGAGAAATATTCTGTTGACAGTGACGGGTTTCTCAAAGGACAATGATTTTGAGGCCGAGGAAGCTTAGGACAATACACCAGACTCACAGACGTTGAAGAAATTGCTCCAAAGGTCAAAGGCTTGGCTCATTAAAAAAGCAAACTATAGGTCTACAGTGCCTCAAGGTAAAAAAAAACCTCCAAATCTTCAGGCAGAAAAGCAGACCGACAGGCACTCAAGACTATTCCTGTCCTTCTGGGTCCAAAGACAATGTCACTGATAAGTTGCTGTAAAGTATCTGCCTGGTTTCCAAGGATGGTTGAGCTCTAAAGGGGAAGGAGGCCCAGTCTGCCTTTAAGGGACAAATCCATTGTGAGAAAACTGACTCATCAACATCGAGAGGTAGAAAAGAACACTTGAAGCAGACATCTTATCAAAAAGGTTTTGGAGGAACACAAGATTTGAAAGCCTATGGGGAGGTAACAAAAAAGCCAAGACAGTATATAAAAATCTAAGAAACACCATAAGGTGAAGCAGGACAATGAGAGGGTGGACAAGGAGTTCAGGTTCACACATCCTGAGGCAGAGAAGATAGTATACTATGTCCACAAGAAAGAGGAAACCCTGTGGGAGGACACTGAGGCAGACTCGCCACAGGAGGAGATGGATATGTATCCCTCCAGACAAACTCTATCTGATGACATGTCCATGTACCAAAGACTAGTGGAGGGAACAGCAAATGTCTTTGGGGCCAATATGGAGGGCAAGAGAGAGGCTACATTTTTCATGTTGAAGACATTGAGCCCTGTACAAAGAAAATATAAACAATTCTTGCCAATGCGCCCTACAACACGGAAGGGAAATTAAACAGGCTAGCAACATTTAAAGCTGTGACCCCTAGAATAGAAAAGGAGTATAGGGCATCATCTCAAGATCGTAAGTACATTCTGTCACATATCTAGTCAGATTCCTTCATAGTCGCTACAGCCAGGAAGAGGGCAATGTCACCAACCTCTATGGGGCCACCATCGGACAAAGATAGTAAAAGACTGGGGGCAGTGGGGAGAAAAATGGAGAGGGCTGCAGCCACCCCGGGGCATATTGCCAATTCCTGTGCCTTCCTGAATAGATGCACATAAATGCTGGGAGGAAATAGGTGATGTTTGTCTCACATCCTCGAAGAGTACCAGGCAGTGATTGAGGAAGGCACCAATATTGCTAATGTGTGCCTCAAATCAGCACTAGATTCAGCTGATATAGCCAGCTTACGAATCTCCATGGGGACTGTACTCCCCATACATGCCTGACAATGCGTTTTGGGTTTCAAACCAGAAGTCCAGCCAAACATTATCGATAAGCGATTTACAAGCAAACACCTATTCAGCCCAGAAGAAGGCCAGACCCTAGAGAGCATGGAAAAAATGACGTGGCAAAAGCCATGGATGCTCTGCAGACACTAAAGTCTTCCTTTAAAAAGGATGGTGTTGCTGTTAAAAGAGGACTGAGGGGACCACTTTCGATTCCTCCAGTTTAGAGGCAACCTGCTGGGAGCCTGTTCCGCCAGGCAACACAATAGTAACAACTTTAGCAGACAGTTTTTCAAGGCAGGGGTCAGGCAACCATAGGTACAGAAAGGACCAGATACTGCAGACAGAAGTTCTAGAACTATTACAAAAGAAATTATAGAAATTGTGCCCCAACCTGAGAGAAATTCATGGGGTTTACCCTGTCTGCATTTTGAAAACCAAAAAAAGATCTAACTGTATGGACTGTCTTGGACGTATGGTTTGTGAAAAGGTTAATCAAAATCCAAAGATTTCAAATTACAACCCTCCAGGTAGCCATACCATTACTAGAGGAGAAGCAATAAATGGTGACTATCGTTTAAAAGCATGCTTACTTCCACATCCCGAAACACCCTTCTCATCTCACGCTTATGAGATATCTCAGCTTTGTGATGATGGGGGAATATTAGCAATTTAAGGTGTAACTGTTCAGCATAAAAGCTGCACAGTGAGTGTTTTCCAGACCACCACCAGCTATAGCCGCCCAACTCAGTGGACTGGCTGTTAAAGGAAGTGAAGTGTCTTGAAAAATGCCAAAGAAACATTGAAGAGATTATGAGCCTTTTGTATCAACTGCGATTCACAGTGAATTGTAAAATTCTTCTCCAGTCCCAGAGAGGAAGAAGGATTTCCTGTGAGTAGATTTAGACACTGTGAAAGCAATGGTGTACCCTTCTATGAAGAGGGTTGGGCATTGCAGGGACAAGGTAACCTTTACCTGACGTGAGAACAGTTAGGAAACTATTGGATATGAAGACTTCTTGCATTCATTTTATCCCAAACATAGGATTCAATGTTAAGACCCATTCAGGAGTAAGTGAATAACCAGGGGTAACAGACGATGGGAGACTTTTGTGGTTATAATAGACAAGTTCCACACCGCCGAGTAAAAATTTAAGAAGAAGCTAATATGCTTAAAGGAATGCCATTCATGACACCTCTACCGCAAGCCATCGTAACTAGGCACATCAGGTACCTAGAGCTGAAGGCATTTTACTTTGGGTTGAAAGCTTTTCAGAGTCAAATCATAAACAAGAGTGTTCAAATTCTAACCGACATTACAACCATAATATTCTGGCTAAGCAAACTGGATGGAACAGTCTCTTGCCCGCTATCAAAGCTACTGCAATGCATTTGCATGGTCCCAATTACAGAAGGCATTCAGCTCGTGGCAAATCAAGTTCCTGGAGTAAAAAAACATTCACACAGACAAGCTAAGTAGGCGAACAAACGTGTCTCAAGAATGTGAACTAAACAATCCTTGATAGACACGATATTTCAGCATTGATGAATTCCACAGATTGACCTTTTTGCAACAGCAGAACACATAAAATGCCAGTCCCTCACATTCGGGCATTGCCATTCAGTCACAAGGACATGCACTGTAGATAAGCTTGTACATGGCTTTTGTTTACAGTTCCTGTGCAGCAATGGAATTTAAATTTAGTTCTAGCAGATCCTTTGAAACCAATGCCCACAGCTGCACGTAACTACCTTACGAGAAGAGCAGCCATTCATAGTGGCAACCACCTTTCTGAAGAGGGTAAGCGGACCTCAGACTCTCACAGTGCAGGAAGCTTAACTAACCATATGGAAAGGAATGGTTATCATGAAAACATACTCCTAAGTGCTTACCAATGGTAGTGTCACCATTCCACATCAATCAGGCCATCACGCTTCCAACTTTCTTCCATCAGCCAAGTAGCCCAGGAGATAAGGCATTGCACGCCCTAGTTGTCAGGAGGGCAGTAATGTACTACATTCAGAAAAAACACACAGTTGGTCATAGGACACTCACCAAAAGCAGTGGGCACAATAGTAATACAGAATAGTATTCTGAGATAGATAATGCAGACCATTGAACACTTATCTATTGGAAAACAAAACACAGAAGGTACAGTCCTCTAGGAAGAAGGGGGCCACACTAGTATCTATGGCCAATGTCTCTGTACAGGACCTCTGCAAGGGAGCCATGTGGCAACAGTTTACTTCATTCACCCTCTATCCTGGATTTTCAATGTCCTCTTGGCAATGAAGCATCTCTTGACAAAATCAGTGTGTGCCTGTTGTTGGAACTGATTTGTGGATTAGTTCGGTAGGTATGGCACCCAACATACTGACCAACTTTAGGCCAGACATTCTGAAGTGTTGCTGTCAGCATTGTCTCTAGCCCCTCAAGGCCTAGCTCTGGGCACAGTTAAAGGGTACTTGCCAGCACTTTCAGCTTTTTTGAGGTTGCCCGATCAGCCTTTCTTGTTTCAGTCACCTATTGTGACGCATCTCTTGAAAGATTTCGAATACGTTTCCACTGTCTCCGTTCATTAACACCCCAGTGGGACTTAAATTTGCTTCCAACTTATCATATGTGTGTAGGAAACTGGGCTTTTGTTGCAGTAATCCCCTTTTATCTTTCCCCCTTTTTAGCTACTAGATGCTGATTTTCGAGTCTGACAGTGCACTGAGGACTGCTAACCAGAGAACAGTGCCCGTGCTCCTTCCCCAAAACAAGGTGTTGTCTAATTGTGCTACAGTTGACTATGGACTTTAGCATCTCTGTAAGTCCCTGGTAAATGGTACACCAGGTACCTAGGGCATGAGTGCTAAGGAGGTTCCCAAAGGGCTGCAGCATATCGTATGCCACCCTAAGAGACCCACACAGAAATTACACACACACTGCCATTGTAGGCTGCGTGACATGGTGCAAACCATGAGTGAAAACATGACATACTCCTGTTTGCCATGCCAAAGTCACTGCATCTAATGTAAGTAATTCACCTCTACAGCAGGCCTTTGAGCCCTAAGGCAGAGTGCATTATATTCCATGTGAGGACATATCTGCATAAGCAGATATGTCCCTGTGATGTCTAGTTATATTACTAGACATCACAAGTGATCAGAGAAGCCATCTTAAGGTATGTACTGGACACTAGTCAAAACGAGTTCACCAGCTACATAATGGCTTCACTGAAACCTATGGTGTTTGGTATCAAACACCTCGTATTAATAAACCCGCAATGATTCCAGTGATTGATTTCTTAATACATGCACCTAGAGGATACCTTAGAGGTACCCCCTGAAACCTATCTGTCCTCTAATGTGCTGGTTGACTGTTCCAGTCCAGCCTGCCACAACAGACAGGTTTGTGACCCCCAGGAACAATGCCTTCTCTGGAGGAAGGTGTTTTACACTACCTCCAGTAACGCTGGTAAATTCGCATTTCAAGGCAGGTAGCTAAAAAGAGTCCACCTCCTTAGGTATGCTTCCCTCAGAGGTGGGAGGATGCCAAAACACCCGCCCCACCCTTGACCAGGGCCAATTTGGCACCAGGACAAGCGGGAAAATAAGTAGTCAAAGAGGCGTGGCCACTTTCAGTCTAGTTCCACCCCTGAAGTGAGTTGCCTGATGTGGATACGAAATTTAAAAGTGTGCCGTCTTGGTGGTGGCAGTATTAGGAACTCTGGGACAGGGGTATGCCCACTTCCCATAGTAAGTGGTCATATAGGGGGTGTAGTGACCCCAGCGGTAAGTAGTCCATTTTCTACTACCCTACACTCCCCTAACTCCCCAAAATCTAGTATTTAGGTGAACCCCTGGCACAAGGAAATCAGATTCTTGCCTACCTAAGAAGGACACTGATGAGCCGCGAGAAGGAAGGACTGTGGAGAAGAAACTGACTTGGTGCCAACCCTACTGGCCTATCTACTGTTCCTGCTAGATTACTCTAAAGTTGTCTTGTCCTGCAGCTGGAGTAACTCCCAAAGCCTGGGAGGACTGCTTGCCTTCAACAAAGACCCAAGAACTCCTGTGGAGTAGCTGAGCTGCTTCCCTGCATCCTGCTGGCACTCCAAAAGAACTTTGAGGATTCCGGACTGCCCCAAACCTGACACCGGAAAGCACCACTGCACCTAGCCCGAGTTGAAGTGGGCCAACAGTGCCAGTGTGGTCCTTCGACCTTCCTAAGACAAAGCCCACCTTGGGTTTGCCCACAGTGGACGCGCAGACTCTTTTTGCAGCCCCCCTCTATCGCGAGCGTCTCCAGTGACGAAAACCAGACGCCTCAAAACACCTCTGCATTCGGCTGCCCTGGCCCGAGGAGAAGAGAGCCAAAGGTATCCCCATGTCCCTGAGTATCGTGAGATGTGAGCCCCCTTGTTGGTTCAGCCTGACTGTCCTCCCAGGCCCAGGCCTAGCCTCTTTGTAACTGGACTTTTCCCAATTAAAGTGAATGGGGCACCCGACATCGTAACACCCCTCTGCACACGGAGGTCCCTGAGCCTCCCTAGGTGATCTGTTGGTGTGGCCTTGGACCTTGCCCCATACTCGCCTTATGTCCAGGAGATTGATTCTGTAAGTCGTTTTGAAGTGCTCGAATGCAGTACATGGTTTTCTCTCATAAGGTAACCATGGGCACCCGATGCTGAAAAGCACCTTTTCACCCATCCACCCCTGTGCTGCCCGAGGTAACTTGTTGGTGCTGCCTTGGACCTTGCCCCATACTTACCTTGAGTCCAGGAGATTGGTCCCGTAAGTCGTTGTGAAGTACCTGTAAGCAGTGTATGTCTTTCCTCCATAGGATAACTTTACCACTTCAGAAATTGCACGGTGCTCATTTTTAAAAACTGTAAAAATTGATAACTCAAAGTACTTACCAGATTCTGATGATCTTGGTATCTAAATTCATATAAAAGCATGTGTTATTTTTATGAATTGTTTTTGGATTTCTTAATTGAGTGTGGTCTCACTTACTACCTTTGTGTGTGCAGTAAATTCTTAGCACTACCCTTTGATATGCCTACCGGCTTGCCCATACTGCCACAAAGGTATAGCATTTGGGGTGTAATTTGTGTGTCTGTAATTCCTTTGGGATTTGCCTGGACTCTTTACACAGTGTACCTCTTTTTGGTCCACTATTTTAAGAGAGCTGCTTTTTACATCTGTTGACCCTTAAGAGAGCCTTTCTCATGCCATAACATTGTCACAGCAGATGAGCTACAAGTCCTCTTCCCGCCAGATACCATTTTCCACCCAGACGAACTGGTTCTGAGAACTCCGGCATCTTCCTTCTGAAAGTGGGAACTCCTTTCCATGTTGGGCAGAACATTACCCATCCGGTATTCTTTGTTCTGCTTCACCTCTGTAAGTTGGAGCGACTCCATCGGCTGGAGCCTAAAAGAGCCCTCTGCTTCTATACCGATGGTACCAGAGGACATTGTGTGGAGGGCATTCCTGATGCAGGCAGGCACCCCTGCTACGACCAAGACCTACAGTGCCAAGTAGGAGTATTTGTGCATTTAGTGTGCAAGTAAAATTCTGAATGCCATTTCTGTACAGCCACACTAAATTCTTCTGTACCTACTCCATCTGGCCAGGAAGGCCTAAAGTACACCTCGGTCAGGGTACATCTGGTAGCAGTATTCAGGTTCAGAAAGGCCGGCAACACTCCATTCTTGTTTTCTCAAAGGATCGTCCGACCGTTTATGAAAGGTTTATTCAGAGCTTCCCCCAGTCCGACGACCTCAGGTGCCAAAGGAACTGAACATAGTGCTCAGTTACCTCACAGTACCACCTTTTGAACCCAGCCATAGAGTTGATCTCGAGTATCTCTAATGGAAGGAAGCACTCCTCTTGGCTTTCATCAGGGCAAGACTACTGTGGAGTGTCAGGCTTTCACAATAAAAGAGCCATAACGGAAATTCAGACATGACAAAATCATCTTGTGCACCAACTCAAAATTCATGCCTAAAGTGCCTTTCGATTGTCATTTGAACAAACCTGTTCTACTTCATCTGTGTTTCCAAATCCTTCAACATCACCTGAGAGAATTCTACACATACTTGATATTCTCAGGTCCATCTAATTTTACATGAGTATATCCAGGGGTCGAAGTGCATTGAAAAAAGTATGGGAACTGTGATGCTGCATGCAATGGGAGCGGGATCAGTGAGCGTGGAGGTGGGGATCAATTAAGACCTGTACTGGCTCCTGAGCACCCTTTACATTTCCAGATTAACACACAGCGCACATTCACATTTTTTTCAGGCAAGCAGGCACCTTGGCAGGAAACGTTTGTGTAGCTGTCTGCCCGGCTTCAGTTGCAAAGTACAGGAGACTCTCTGAATGACACTTCAGCTGAAACATTTAAACTATCGGAATTAACTGTCCCGGGACAGTTGTCTTTTTTTACAAAAAGTAGGGGAACATTTTTTCATAAATCAAAGTAACGGGACGTCGTGCCCCTCTGATCCCACCCACTTTGATCTCTGTCTATAACAAGCAGTTTAAGAACATCTGACAAACTCATCATCATTTGGTTGCCTGGGCAGATATTGCCACTGACTAAGCAGGGCATTGCCTGCTGGATCTCAGCCAACATCACTTTCTACCACAATAAAGTGATTTACTCCCTTGGAAGGGGGTGACAATGTACTATGTTCAGGAGTACTGCTCCTGCATATATCTGCCACAAATGCTGGGAAAGCGTAAGCAATCCGTCACCATGCACTACTTCCTGCCTGGAGTTGAACACAACAGCAAATTCTTCAGTAAGCCATGAACAACTTGTTTCACTGAAGGTGAGCCTTCCTACTTATCAGATATTTGTTAATCTTGCATGCTTTTCATATTGAAGCATGTTGAATCCATTGAAGATTCAGTGCAGGAGAAGAAATTAGTGCCCTATAAGAGTAGTTCTTTAATGTTGGCACGCATGTGTCAATTCATTGTCTCCCAGTCAGAGGCTCATAAAATATGTGCTATGTTGGCATCTAGGGTGTCTAGGGTGAATAGCGAGCTCAACCATTCTCCCTCAATGGCTGAAGTTTAGGCTGTTTCGGATGAGGTGGATGTGCTACTAAACGAACATTGTTGTTGGACCTATGGCTATATCATCATGGTTTATTGCCATATCAAATGTAGGGTGGTGGGCAGCTTGTTGGCTGAGAGTGATTCAAGTATGTGAATCTTTGAAAGATGCCAATGCTTGAGAACTGGAGTTAAATGTGAGTAACTAATGTCTTTCACCTCCTGCCCCTTACCTACAACTTGTGCGAAACATTAATTTTATGATCAAAAACTGTCAATTTGCTGATAACAAATTGTGTAATGCTGAGGAATACACAGCATATCCCTACTGTTTTCCCACTCACTAGTCCCCTTTCTGCCAGTCAAAACACTTACTGCACACATCACCGTGTACCCCATTTTCTAAATCATAATGAGGACTTGACAACGTGCTGTAGTCAATATTTGTTTTTGCCTTAATGGGAGTCATTTCTTTGCATAATGTGGTAGTGAGAGTTTCTGTGTAGTATTCTAATGGTACTGTAGTTTGCTACAGGTGTCCCTGGGACATCGGGTGCTCACTGCACTCCAAATAAATACCCATGATTCTCCCTATGAGGTCTAGATTCTATCCAAGTAGTGAGGTTGTGCAGTCAAGGCTTACTCTGTCAGGTGGTAGGTCTTAAACTCTGATGTAATATCTGATTTACAAATCCTAATCACCTCTTAAAGCAAGATTTGATTACTTCACCACACTACCGAAGGAGAGTCCAGGTGCAAATCTCAGAACTTTGCATCCATTGAGATGTGGAATAATGCCAAAGGCCCTTGAGTGTCTATTGTAAAAGAATTCTCACCAACAAAGTGCCCAGGACTTTGGTTCATCACTGACCCTCTACAATGTGGCGTATCCAAATTCTTTCCATATAAAACCTGTCACTGATCATTACCCCTGCTATCTCATAGAGCACTGAGTCTTATTCACATAAGTTTTCAGGATTGGGGCAGGATGTTCAAAATATCCAGATTAAAGGAATCGCACTCAGTCTTGCCATGGTGTTCCCTTTCTTTCTTTTAGGATGTTAAGTGCAGTGGAAATTGGATGTGGGCTGCAAAGCTTCCAGGAGAGGGTGCAGCACTGTACGATGCCTGTGTAGCAATGTGTAATGTCATGGCTGAGCTGGGCATTGCAGTTGACGGTGGAAAGGACTCTCTCAGCATGGCAGCACGTGTGGGTGCAGAAACAGTGAAAGCTCCTGGTGAGTCATGACTCGTGTACTTACTCCATTTAAAGTTTTTCAACTAATGCACCTTAATGTGAACTTCAGTGTCTTCTTCATCAAGTTAATGACCAGGTACCTGAGGTTTATTGTGTTGTGGCAATAAGCTTTGTAGGGGTCATTAGTACACACATAGATTTGACCTCCTTTTATCATACTTCGAACAATAGAAAAGTGAGAAGCTGTCAGGTTCAGAGCTGCATCCTTGGGTTCTGCAGATACTACTTTTCAACCCCTTATGTGGTTTGCAAGGGCACTAGATAACAGCAAAAATATTTCTTCACGAGATGAGGAACTCCCAAATGCTTCTCATCACCCCATCATAGGCATCTACTGCTCCTTCCTACTCACCAGTGTAAATGCTCTTGACTGCTCCTGCCCTACGTACCCTTTCAGATTTTGCAAAACACCACTATACTTCTGCAGCAACAGTATTACTTTATTTTCTGCTTTTGTAACCTTGACTTGTACTGAGAACCTCATGCTTTTGTTTTAGACTGAGACACTTGTTTTCTAGGGATTTTTCTACCTAAGGTCCATTGCCTTACGTGGTGCTTGGCTGGCTGTTTCATGTGTTTCTTTTAAAGATACAGTTATGAAATAATACATTTTAAATATTAAAATGAAGGTAGTTATTAAATGATTGTTTTAACCCCTTGTGTGCCCATGACGAGCTGGACTCGTCATGGGCTGCGGTTGCGCTGTGCCCATGACGAGTCCAGCTCGTCATGAACCCCGCCCGCTAATGCAACGGCCGGCACAGGGCGGGGAAAGGGCGTGGCACACAAGGGGTTAAAATGATTCCGATATTACACTGTATAATTCAATAGCCTCTGTATCTCACATTAAATGTGGCGAGGGCTCGAATTCTGTGAGCTAAAAAGCGAGACTTACTCTTCTTTTTTGCTAGGCCAAACACTGTGTACCCCTCCCCCCCCCCCAGTCACCACCACCACCAGGGTTTCCTGAGCAGCATCTTACAGAATCATCTTTGGCAACTTTGCACTTGTAGCTAGTTCATCACACCTCAACAAGAAAACCGTTAGCTCGTACTTTGCTACACATGTTAGTCGTTATCTGCATCTGATCATATTGAATGTAAATATAGCAATAACTCGTTAGACACCAGGCTCTGGAGTGGCTTGAGGTCTGGATGGGAAAAAAATAATCCCAGTGTGTTTTTAAAATCCGCAAGCTTCAGAAGGTCTGTCTACTGTGTTGGATCATTTTATGCTGCCATCCCAATTAATCAGATTATCTCAAGATCAGAAAAAAGGTGGGTGTGCTTTGCAGTATTCGATGAGCATCCTTTCTAGCCTACATGTTATGGTCTTTCGGAAAGCTAAATGTAGTAGCCTGACCTTTGCCTTGTCAAAGATCCCAAGCGAAGACGATTGGAAAGTGAAACAACCTAATCCTGCACTAGCTCCCGCCCCCCAACACACACACAAACACACACCTCTCCCCTCTTGTCCCCTTTATTTTAAGCCTAGGATCATGTGGAGGCTGAGGCTGGTTGAGCAGAGATATCTGTAGTAATCCTTCTGTTAAAGTACTGTGATGACATAACCGAAGAGACTCTTGTTAGCAGAAGTTTCTGCAGTTATTTTATTCTGGCACTAATCAGGAGCCACTGAAGGATGGCAAGAGCTTATATTTTTGGGCCAATGTCTTTTTGCCTAGACTGTATTCTGCAACTTTAAATTGTAGGCCTTTTGCCTGGCCCAACATTGGATTGACAGAGTTGATATCTCTATGGCATGTCATTTTGGATATTTTAGGAAAGGCTTTTTCAAAGATATCTGCCTTCATGAAGTAGCAAATTTGAAAACTGATTTTTCTGTTCTTCATGCTGAGGTCAGGTAAAGGACACCAAGACATTTGTTGTGCAGGTCAGATGCCTAGTAAAATAAAGGTTGGTTGGTGGGTAATGGCGAAAGGAGAGCAAAGCATAAGTCTAGGTCAGAACGGCTTGATTTTAGTTTTGAGGCCTTTCAGTATCAGCTGCAATTGCTGATGTACTTCTCAGTGGCATAATACATGCTAGGTTAGAGCGAGGTGAATACTAGTGTCTTCAGTATAGAAATGAAAGGGGGAAATCATTACCTGAATCTTACAGCCATGTATCTGAATACTTCACATATAGGTTTCATTGGTAAGACTAGAAGCATCAATCCAAGATCTAATCTGCTCCAGTATTTGTTTCCCAGTTCACAGCTGCACATACTTATGTATCTTTTCTCAACTTTATTCAATAGGGGCACTTGTTATCTCGGTCTATGCTGTCTGTCCTGACATCACTGCTACTGTTACTCCTGATCTCAAGAATCCTTCAGGGAAAGGTAAGGTTAAGTGTGGATTTGTAATTTATAAACAGTTAACAGATTAATATTTGGTTTACTCCCCAAAATTTCACAATGCATTTGCACAATGCGGATAACATTTAGAAATGCTCTGCTTTTCCCTAGTTTAATACATTTTCAGGTTTCACTCAAACACCTCACCTGTTCGTTGTAGGGATGTGAACAGTTGTGCCAATAAGTTATTCATAGATAGCTATTCTTGTCTTTGTACAGCCCAGTGACGGCAAAGCAGTACAAGTTAAACTTATTCCTCACCTGTAAGATCCTTTTGTGATTTTCATTTGACTTTAATAGTGTGACCAATACACTGGAATAGTAATAGGCCAGCTTCAGTCCCAGCCCAGAAATAGACACTGCTCAAGGAAAGCACCAAGATCCTGACCTCTGACTGACGCTCTTAATTGCAATGTGCTGTGCTATCCTTCTCTGCTGCCACGCCATTTATTATAACTCTAGAGCTGATGCTCTACTCCTTTAGTGTATTGGATAGATTAGATCAGATAGATTAATGTATTGTAGAGTTTGTTAAAACCTTTACAAAAACGTTTCTCATAAAATCTTTGTCGTAATTAGTTCTTTTAGAAGATAAAAAAGAATAATACAATTAACCATCAGTGTAAGTAAAGACAATTAAAAAAAAAAAATGATAAAAGAAGAAATAACGTGCGAGCAGTGGATAGCACATTACATTTTCCTCTAGGCTCCATGAAGGTGGGTTATAGTCACCAGGCATTGTGTCGGTGTTAACCTGATGCTTAATCGTGCTGAGGCAGCTCGCTGTTGTTCAGTGCAGGATAGACGCATATTAGCCCCCGGGTGTACAGTCGAGCTTGTCAACGTTGTCCACAAGGTATTCTTTTAATTTGCCCCCACAGTAGATGTATTTTTATTTCTCTCAAAAAGTCTAGGATAATGAACCCTCGCTTATTCTGGGAATTGTTTTCTGACATTAAGTCAGGAGTGTATTAACTGAAATCAACGTGTCTGCCTAAAGTGCTTGCCTAGCCAAATGCACGTATTTCGAAATATACAAGGTTGGTCATAAGGCATTTATTCCTTGGAAAGGATGTGCTCCATCTTTATCATGTGTTGATTGTCACACTTCCTCCTAGAGATACAGATTATTATAATGTTAACATATTCTGAACATATTGTGAATAGCTGGTAAACAAACCTAACTACACTCTTATAAATAGACAAATAGACTGTGAGGGCTGAACGTCTAAGCCACTAGCTTCTTTAACGAGATAGCTGGGCTCGACTCAGTCGGTCCTGTTTCCCCTTAACAGGTTGGTAGCAAATAACCTCCTTATTAGCTTACTATCGCCAGTGATCCCTGTTTCCTGAAACATCACATCATTATATTTTCCTAATACTCCTGTAGTTTGCTCCACTGTAGATGTTTACATATTTGTCCAATGTTCCAGGAAGGAATAACTAATTAGCAGCTCACACTGACGTTGAAGATGAGCTAATCAATTTTCATGCAAATGCTTGACCATTTCTTCATAATCTCTGACCAATCAAAATCGCTTTCACAGATAGGATCTCCCATTCTCAAAAATCTTTGTATCTGCTAAAGTGCCATTGTTAAAGCATTACAGCATCTAGCTAACCACTTGCAGCTTATCAAAGACTGCTAAAGACAAAAATTGATATTTTCCTTTGAGAAGAGCTCCCCGTATGATTCTTCCTTTCAATTTAGGGCAAATTCCTTTGTCACAGATAGATTCTTGTTTTCAAGTATGAGCATTCCCAGTAGGGGGAGTTTAAGTCATTGATAGGTCACAGCTATAACTTGGATCCAGTCAGAAAATGACAATATACACTAGCACACAGTTACGGAGACAAATTGAACTCTAGATGACTTATCGTAGAGAGGATATACATTCATAACTTAAAGTAGAACAGCTGTATATATCACTTGTCATTAAACGACACTGTGCATTCTAGAATCTGGCTGGCACCTAGTAATGAAAGGTTCCTTCACTCTGTATGAAAAGAATTCTTGAAAAGAAAAGTTGTCAGAAAAGAAGCAGTTTATCGAAAGTTTTGACAGCTGTAATGTGATCCGGCTTTGCAGCCGCTGTGACCAATAGTACAGGCTGGGTAGCAGATTGCACAAATTAGCATTTGCAGCTTCACAAATTTCACATTCATAGATCGTTCAGTTTAAACATGAGGGTATACTGATTTCCTGAGATAATTTGTCAATGCATTCTTGTGTATGTTATGCCTTTCCACCTTTTTCTTTAATCGTTTAGCTATTATGTTTTATCTTATTTCTTCCGGGTTTATTTAGAGCTAATTAATCGGACTCATAGCTGAGAGTCCCGTTGGAATTTGAAGGCTCAACTGCTGTAATTATTTTTGTTTAGCCTTCTTTCTACTCCGCATAGTAACTATAGATGTATAGAGATTGCCTGAGGAAAAGGACTTCCAGCTCCTTCTAGTTCATTATTTCCCTTGTCTTCCAGAACACCACTTGGGCCTATTTTGCACATATCCAACTACCATGTACATGGGACTTTCTTTTTCTTTATCCAAAGCTGTTCTTCTGAGATTGGTGCACTGCTTTATGTGTTAAAAAGGTTGTGTAACTAAACTTGCTCAAGTGAGCTGCTCTTAGGCAGAAATAATGTGAGAAATGGTCCGAAGAGCTTCGTAGCTAAAAATGACATCTACGGTCCGGAGCTATAGGATGTGTACATTGGTAGGCAGATGTGAGTACAGCCATGATTTAGGGGCTATAGGTAGAGGGAATAGCTCCAGGGGTTTGAGTGTGGAGCCATTGCAATGATTTACTTACTGGGAAGCTCTATAAAAGTTGGTAGAATGGAGTCCAGCCATGCCATCAAGTGAGAGGGGACAGCTTGAGAAATCTTTGCAACTAAATTCTGGCATGGACATATGCTTGGGTCTGGAGATATATGGTGTGCACGTTGGTTGAGCACATTTGAGTACAACCCTAATATAGGCTTCATAAGAGGGAAGCAGAGTTCCAGAGGAGGTTGGTGTATTTAATAGGGTGACCAGTAAAAGAGGGTGGGAGCATGTTGGATCATGCGCACCACTGAGAGGGAGTATGTCTGCTGTGCAGGGTTCTCCACCCAATCAGGCAATGCTCTTGGTAGTCAGGAGTGCCTTGTCGCTGATGGATAGAAGCTTTGCTATTATGGTCTTAACACAGTCTTCATCTCTTTTCAGGAATACTTCTTTATGTGCCAATTAATCTGAGCCAAAATCGTCTCGGAGGGAGTGCATTGGCCCAGTGTTACTCCCAGCTTGGAGACTGTTGTCCTGATCTGGAGAATCCAGGAGTGCTTGCTGCCTGCTTTAATATTACTCAGAACTTGCTAGAAGGTAAGGCAGTCTGCAGTCCACTGACTATCATTGCTCGTACTACCATAAACTAAAGCAGGGTATAGAAGTAAATTGTTCTTTTAACATTGAATGTTTTTAAGTATGATTGTAAGTCCACAGTTGTAAACAAAATACACACTAAGAATCTAAGGGATAAGCCCCAATGAGAGAGCTTATCACTCTGTATCAATATAGAAACTCACAAAAGATACGTTCCCTCTAAACGAATATGTCATGTAAGTAGCTACTAAATAGCAATCACCTTCCAAAAAGTATCAGAATAAATATGGGGGATGAAACAAAGATCTTACCTTTAAGTACGAGAACCCTCACTCACCCAAGGGTGACATGCTTCATCATAGGGCTCCCTCCTCCAGGGCGCAAGGTCCCAGGTGTGGGCTACAACTCTTCAAAAAAATGTGTGTGAAGAGAAGCTGAGGTGTTTTCAATAGGGGAGACTGAAGAAGTTGGTGAGCGTGGGGCAGAGTGCAAATATACTTTAAAAAAAAGTTAAAACTGTCTTAAGGGGACCCAATAACTTTATTCAATGGTACCCTTATACAGGGTTAAAAACAAAGAGGACTAGGGGTCAGCATGTTTCTGCCCTCGCTTGACTCTAACAGGAGTTCATGGGCATTCCTCAGGACCAAAAAGAAAACTAGTCACTCTGTGAAAGTGATAAAACACAAAAACATATTGTTCATCACAGTTGATTATACTGGCCGTCAAAGGGTTGTAGCCCGTATATATGGCAGGTGATTAATACACCGTATCATCTGTAAAGATAAACAAAAATCATAAAACTCTTATTATCTGATCACCATTTGTGTGCAATATAAACTTCATCCCTCACAGAGCACGACATACATATCGTCAAAAACCAATTATATTCATGTGGAGATTACCTGGTGGGAGGAAGTCTATTACCTCTCTTCAGCCATACGGTACCCTGCGTCGATCTAAGCCAGCAAAAACAAAAACTAGAAGGACACATGGCAGTCATGAGGAACAGGCCGACTTTGTACATTTTATACAGTGCATATCATGTATACTCGGGGAACACTCCAAAAAGGAGACGTGGCAAAAAGGATCACTGCCCGTCTTCATATTAAAAATAACCTTTCAGAGTCCCCATAACCTGGGTGCTTATCCCACTACAACGGATGTAATTCTATTTAAAACTCAGCCAAACAATGAAGGTTACATGCACCCTTCGCATCAATCTTATGCGGAGTTATAGATATCCAGTCAGTCTTCTGAGCCAACTACAACAAAGGACTACAAACTCGATAGTCAAATACGGACTACCTTAATACCACACATGGTGAAACGGCCCAGGCTATCCCCATCAATATTCGTCCTTTCACAGTCTTGCATGAGTTTTTACACTGAATAAACAACACTCACCCGTGATCCGGACTCTATTGTTAAAATAAAATATAGGGATACTGGCCCAGCCTCTCCCCGTATATACTCGTCCGTTCACAATAGTCTCTCATTCATCTCCCGAGTTAAGACTGAGATGATGCTACTTAACCTTGTCACTTGTGAGGTGCTACCTATACGTAATTCTTTCATTTCTGGAACTGCAGTGCCAATTCAGCTGCATACATACTCTGTACCAGTAAAAACGATGGTTGCCAGGCATTGCAGAAGAGTCCCAATACGCTGCAGTTACCTGAATGGGCTAAAACTAAGTTCTTCGGAGCTCAGGGGATAAGCAGCAGTGTCACCGTACAGATATTTTGGTAAATTGTATGTTCGAGGCATATGAGCTGTAGATCACACACTTATGCATAGATCTCCATCTGGTGTTGGGCCTGGATGTTTGCACTTTGTTGTTGTCCTGGAAAGTCTTTGGAAGTCACAGGATAGGTGGCTCCTCCTTTGGACAATAGTGCACATGGGCATCAACTCCATCGTCGGATTGTTTTTTTCCGCCATCGGGCTCGGATGTGTTCATCGCGCTTCAGTTCGGTGTCGTTAGCGATCATCTTTTCGACGCGAAATCCTCACCCATACTTCGGTATTGTTTTGATCGCGTTCCCCTTCGATGCTCATCTCTACCAGACCTTCAAATCTTCGATTCCGGTCGTCGACGCAGGCCTTCGGGCCTACCTGCGCCATTGGGCCTTCGGCTCATGGAAAGGACTCCCTTTAAAAAGTGTCCTAAATGTGGATCCAAATTTCCACACGCAGATCTTCATGAGGTGTGTAACCTCTGCCTTTCACCCGAGCACGAGACCAAAGATTGTCCAGCTTGTGCCCCTTTCCGCTCCAAGAAGACGATCCGGGACCGTCGAGCTCGAAGAAGAATGGCTTGATCATCAACATCCATTCCTGACGACATCTTCCAGGAAGGCATCAATGTACCGGAGCAGGAGCAGATCCAACACGGCACCGTCCGCTCCTCCGAAGCCGACGACTCAGATGTAGAAGACATCACTCCGGGGCAGCGGGTCGTAAGTACTGACGTCGACCCTCTCCCCCCCACCCCCCCCCCCCCCCCCGCCCCCGCCCCCCTCTCTCTTCCCAAGAATGCTTCGGTCACACCTTCGCGCTTGGGCCTAGGTGCACACCGGGACAAAACTTCTCACGCTCCGCCTTCGGGCTCGGCACAGAAGCCAGTACAAAAGCCTTCAGGCCACTCTGGATCGAGCCAGCCTGCAGTCTGTGCCGAAACTCCATCCCGGCCCCGAATAAGAAACCGATGCCTTCCTCCGCGCCGAAGCTTACCTCCGCATCGACGCCTTTGGCACCGAAACCCACTGGCACGGACGCCCCAGGTCCGAAAAAATCCTTGGAACCTACCAAACACCCTGCCCCAAAAACCTCGGACTCTCATCCCTCGGAGCGCAGGCCTATGGATCTGAAGAAACCACCGGAACCGAAAAAACTGTTGGTACCGAAACCACTAACGAAATCAAAACAAAATCCTGTTTCCAGGCCTAAAGAACACAAAAAGCCTCCAACTACACAACCAGCACCCAAAAAGTCAGTGCCGAAAGAACACACGTCTGAGGAGGAACTTTTTCGACCGGATCCTACCCAAAAAACCCTCCAAAAAGACCCTAAAACAGGTCAACTCATACTTAGCCCTTCAAAAAAACTGAAAATGGACAAACCTATACCAGCTCCAATTCCCTTGAAAAAGAGAGACATTGCCACTTCTCCTTTAAGGATTCCTTCTCCTCCTCCCCTCCATACCACTCTACTATCCCATATTCACCTCCCCCACCATCTTCTCCACCTCCAGATGGTGATGACACCTCTGATGACATGGGAGATGATCACCCTTTAGGGGAACCCAGTCCTCCTGGTCCCCCAAAGGATCCATGGGAAGATTACGACACACCAGATGTCCCAGACACACCTCAGGGTGACATCTACCCATCTAGGCCATCCTCTCCTGAGGACACTATAGGGTTCACTCAACTTATACATGCGGCAGCAGAATACTACAGGGTAAACCTACATACAGACCCTATAGAGGAAGATTTCCTCATGGACACTTTTGAACCATCACAAAGATCCAGTGCCATTCTCCCCATGTTAAAAGGGGTAATCCAACATGCTCCCTTGGTGTTCAAGGATCCTGTAAGGGCCAGAGTCATTAATCCCAGGGTAGAAAAGAAATATAAAGCCGCCCCATCTGACCCTGTTTATATTAAAGGACAAATACCCTTAGATTCTTTAGTGGTCTCCAACGCCAGGAAAAGGTCCAATTCACAAACCACAGGAGATGCCCCACCTCCTGATAAAGAATCAAAACTGCTGGACGCGTCCAGAAAGAGAACTGCGTCCCAAGCAGCTAACATGTGGAGGATTGCTAACACACAGGCTTTCCTCGCAAGATATGATTGGGCACATTACGATGAGTTAGAGACCCTACTACACCACCTTACAGATCAATACAAGGCACGAGCTAATGATCTTGTCCAGGAAGGCAAGGTCATAACAAATACCTCCATTCCTCAGACACGGCCTCCCGGGCAATTACCACCAGCGTCCTTTTACGCAGACTCGCATGGCTGCGCATTTCCGGCTTCAAGCCGGAGGTCCAAATCACTATATTAAATCAGCCATTTGATCAGGAACACCTTTTTGGACCCAATGTAGACTCCTCTTTAGAAAAGTTGAAAAAGGACACCGACACTGCCAAATCAATGGGAGCCTTGCAATCGCAAGCTCCCAGAAGTTCTTTTCGTCGCTCCTCTTACAGAGGCGCCTCTAGAGGTTTCTCCACAGAAAACCCCTCCACTTCCTACAAAAGTCCAACACAGACCTCATCTACAAGAGGCTATTACAGAGGAGGCTACAGCGGCAATAACAATAAGGGTAGAGGCAAAACTACCAACACTCGTGCCACCTCCACCCCTAAACAATGACTTCCCTACACTCCCCCCAGGCCACTCTACTCCGGTCGGGGGAAGATTGCTACAGTTCCTACCTGTCTGGAACACCATTACCACAGACAGGTGGGTGAGATAAATCATCCAATCCGGTTATTGCCTGGAGCTCACTTCCATTCCCCCGCACATTCCACCCAGAAAGCGTCCAATGTCCACAGAACACTTGACGCTTCTAAAACAGGAGGTACTTTCCCTTCTCCAAAAACATGCCATAGAACCAGTTCTCCTTCATCACCAGAACACAGGGGTTTACTCCCTGTATTTTCTCATTCCAAAGAAGGACGGAACCCTCAGACCCATCTTGGATCTCAGACCAATAAACAACTACATGCAATCTGACCATTTTCATATGGTCACTCTTCAACAGGTCCTCCCTTTAATCAAACAAGGCGACTTCCTTGCCACATTAGATCTCAAGGACGCCTACTTCCACATTCCCATTCACCCTGCGCACAGGGAATACCTTCGGGTTGTGGTAGACGACCAGCATTACCAGTTCAAGGTACTCCTGTTCGGAGTCACCATGGCACCCAGGGTCTTCACAAAATGTCTGGCAGTGGTAGCAGCCCACTTAAGAAGACAACAGATTCACGTCTTCCCATATTTATACGACTGGCTCATAAAAGCAAATTCACCTATCCAGTGTGTAAATCACACACACGCCACAATACAACTACTTCACAACTTGGGGTTTACCATAAACCTCCCAAAGTCTCACCTCTAACCATCCCACATCCAACAATATCTGGGTGCAACAATAGATACCTCAAAAAGCCTTGCATATCCCAGTCCAGCCAGGATAGCAAGCATGCAAGCTCTTATAGCAAGATTCCAACCGTAACACTCACTTCCAGCTCGAGTGTTCATGCGACTAATCGGGATGATGGCCTCTTGCATGTTCATAGTACCTCCTGCAAGACTCCAGATGCGCCCTTTACAAGAATGCTTAGCATGTCAGTGGAACCAAGCTCAAGGTCAGCTGACAGATCTGGTGTTGGTGGATGGCCGCACACAACGCTCTCTGCAGTGGTGGAACACCCAAAACATTTCCAAAGGGCGACCGTTCATAGAGCTGGTTCCACAGATCGTGCTAACAGCAGACTCATCGCTTACCGGCTGGGAAACTCATCTTCTTCATCACACCATACAGGGCACATGGACACCTCAGCAAAGGCTACTCCACATCAACCATTTGGAGTTACTAGCAATCTTTCTGGCATTAAAATCATTTCAGAAACAGATATCAGGCAAAGCTGTGTTAGTCCTCAAGGGTCCTGGTTATCTGCTATGATTCAAAATGCTTCGCATGAAAGGATTATATATAATATTCAAGATCAACTAGAGTTATTTTCACTGATATGGAATCCTTTTTTACTTTCTTAACATGTTTGTATTTGTTATCATTTAGTTTTTAAAACTTGATTTGTATATGCTTTTTCACTCTTTCCTTTATATATTGTTATATATATTTATTGTCCTAGATAGCATAATGGGCGGAGCTTCAAGTGCATACTCTAATACAGCATGCCTCGCAGGGCAGCGCATGCGCTGCCCAGGCTCAACCTAAACAGTGTTATTTGCTGTAAGCAGGCATTGGCACCTCTCTGGTTCTTTTAATAAGGAGTGTGCACGATCTCACCTTGCATCTGATTCAATATAGACATTGTATGGGACAGTGTGCCTCTGATGGCTTTAACACCACAATGTCCTTCAATAAAGATGCAATTATGTATTTAAATGTGTGCTCTGTGTAACCTGTCCGGGATGTTTGCACCTGCCTGAAGGTGAAAATTCTTGGTATATTTAAGGCATTTGGCACGATGGTTGCCACCCGTGTTGTATGGCTTGTGCAGGCATAATATTGTCAAGTCTTTAAATATTATTTCCTTTATTGGCATGGTGGTGCCCAGGTCTGCTTTCATGCTTGCACTGGCATAATATTGGGTTTTCTTGGAATTCCTTTATTACATTATCACTACAGCTGTCTGAGGCCTCTGCTTGGAAGATTGCTGTAACAGGTAATCATCTATCCACTCAACCATTCATCCAGCCATCCATCTGCTCTTATTCTGTTATTGATTCATGCACCCATTCACCCTTTGTACATGCCCTTAATAGCTCACTCATACATCCATGCACTCCGCTATAATCTTTTAACTCGTTCGTACATTCAATCAAAAGGCACATCCATACTATCAATTCATAAGAACTTTTTAATCAATGAAGAGACCCTTATACTTATAGAAGAGCCCTTTGCTGTAACTGCATGTCATGTCTTCTAGATTCTTTGGTGAGTGCTGGCCATGACGTCAGTGATGGGGGGCTCATTACCTGCCTCCTGGAGATGGCATTTGCAGGAAACTGTGGAATGGAAGTGGACCTTTCTGTGCCTGGAGCCAGTGGTGAGTATGAAGTGTGGGATCTGTGAAGCAGACTTAATCACCAGAAACACATGAGGAGAGGATTTGCCTCCGAGTAAGGTATTTCAATAACTGAACTTATACGTACAATTCAAATGCAAGTGACTGTGTTCTTGTTTCACAGCAGAAGTAGACTGGCCAGTAGGGAAATAGGGGGATCCAAACAGTTCCTGCAGGAACTGTATGGACTACCCTATTTCTGTTTTCTGAGAAACAAGTAAGTCAACCATGCCAGACGTGACTAACTCTTCCCATCCCTGTCAGCATTTGAAAGGCCTCATCTTTTTGGGAAGTTTTCCCGTTTTCAAGTGCCTCGGTTTGCTACGGTTTCCCTGCAGACGCAAAGTAAAGTGTGCAGAAATCTATTAGCATTCAGATTTTTGTATGATCTTAGAAATGTTTTTTAAATTCAGTGCAGGCTGTTTTTACTTTTGTGCTACAAAATATACACCAATGTATGAAATTGGATTAATTATTGTGGGAGTTGATTTCCCACCTCAAGAAATAATCACAACTCTTATCAAGGTGAACCTGCAAAGTCCCTATATTAATTAACCTGAGCTCAATCCCTTGGTAGCTATGGCACAGAGCAGACACTTTTAACTTGGGGCAATGTGTAAAGTATTTCTGCAGTACTAAAACTGTAATAAAGTAAAAATGCAAACCAATAAAAATCCCAAACTGAATTAGAAAAATAGATTAAGATTTATTAAATAAAATGATACTAAAATGACAAATCCAATAAGGGGAACTGGAGATATGAATTTTGGAGGTTTTTAGTAAAAATAGTGCCAAGAAGCACAAAGCGCCAAAAACAGTCCGGTAGATTGGAACCAAAAGGTTGATTTGAGGCAGACTGCGATGGGGTGTGGGGGGATACACCAACCAGGTTCATCCTGGTCAATGTTTTCACCTTCTAACTTCATCTTTTAAGTCCCAGTCAACCACAGGAGTGCACTTCCAAGGCACCATGAATTCAGGGGAGACACAGGTCTAGTTGCCACTGCTGCTTAGTTGGGCATTTACATGAAAAGGTCTATTGCAGCTTATTGTCTCCCTATAGCCAAAGAGGAGGTCAGTGAACTGACCCTTGGAAGTCACATTTTTGTCCTGTGTACAAGAGGGTGTTCAGTCCTTCAGAGTTTCTCTTAGGTCAGACAGCATGTCCAGTCCTCTTCTGATCTACTGCAATCTAGAAGGTGTTCTGAAGTGAGTACCCGGTGATGTCACATTTGTTCCTGGCAACAGCTAGTGGATTGGCATGACTTCTCCCACGTCTCAAATCAATGGGGTAATGGTTTGCAGGCCTTGACCTATCTAATTTTTCAGGATTTCCTGTGTGCTTTACTACAAACAGGCACAAAATGCAGTATGTCAGAGCAAATCCGAGACGGTGAAGGTGTTGTCTACACTTAACTTGGGAGCTGGGGCTGTTCGTGAGGAGTTGTACTGTGGTAATCCTAGTGTCCTCCCAGGTTTAACACTAACATCCAGTTTGAGGCAGGCACTGTACCCAAAACAAACGCAGAGACAGAAGGCTGGTAGGACAACGGCAGGGTCATTCATAAACTGTAAAGTAATACACTAGAGTTGTCATGGCTTCTTATTCAGGTCTACCCCCAAATGTTACATGTGGCCAAAAAGACGTGTCAAGCAGGTTCAAGCACTATGCTGTCAAAAGGACTGCCCTACTCTACATATTCTGTTAAACTGAGAGGAATCATCTCTGCCGATTAAGGTCAGTCTACTGATTTCTCATGGGAGGCATTTTGTACCTTTTTTACACCTGTTCGAGGCTAATCACTAGCTGGGAGAAGCTGGAGTACCAATGCAAATGAGTCTACTGACAGTTCAGGCATGTGAATGGTAACTTTGTAAAATGTGCTTTTCCTTACCATTTATTAAACATCCAACTTTATTAAATTTGATTTGTGCTTAGTATTAAAACAGTTGTGAAATTATTTTTCTAGCTGGCTCCTTTCCCAAATTAGCAGTATTTGTATTTTAATATGTATTTCTACATAGGACAGCTTGACTTCCCACCATGGAAGTTGCATTTTGGGCCTTGTCACTGTAGGGAGATGGTAATATTAATTTTCTACATGTCCCAGTTTTAAATGTCGTGCTCTCTACCTTGTGGGCTACAAGACTTACGTAGGGGTAATTTACATATTTTTTAATGGAAGGTTGTTCGTGCTAAAAGATTATTTTAACAGATTATACTGCAGGTTAAACTGCAGCAGTCCGGCTATACAGGGTAAGCCTGAAGCCATGTTAGCACTGGCACTGTAGTGGATGGTAGAATAGGCCTTTTAGTCCACAAGTGGCACTTGAATGTCCAAGACCTGGATGCACTTTGTATACAAGGTATTTATAGGCAGGTTAAAGGTTCCAATTAGGAATACGAAAATTTAACCATATTTAAGGGGGAGCACAGGCACTTTACTACTGGTTAACAGTGGTAAAGTGCGCAGAGTTCTAAAACCAGCAAAAATATAGGGCCCATCAAATGCCGAACAATGTGAGGTGACCACGCAAAAAAAGGCCGATTTCCTAAAATCGGTATTATGTACATGCGCTAATCAATATGTATCCATAATGGTTGAAACCAGCGAAATATTCAGTTTTAAATGTACTTATATTTAACATGCGTCATGTAGAATTGCGTGCAGTGACTGCACCTTATGAAAAACTTCCCCTTGTACAGGGCTAACTCATTTATTATCACCCATTTTAAGAGCAGGATGCTTGTTTATTTATTTGTGGAATTTTGCATAGCTCAAACATCCAGTAGGTGGCTGAACACTTTACACAAGAACTGCTTCTTGTCAGCAACAAATGATAACAGTTAAACAGAAATTCAGTGTATCTCCTGGTAATAAATATTGCATTAAGTATTTGCAGTGATATACAGGACTGAATATATTTGATGATGGCATACTAGGGTCTTCTATCTTGAAGGGGTCATAAGACAGCATTGTCTTAATTGCTGATGGAATAGAGTTCCAGGCCCTATGACTATTTTCAAAAAGGGTTGCTTTAAGGTGTTTGTTTTCTTAAATCCCATTGTTTTGAGGAGCGGTGATGGGTCAAACCCAGATCTGTTGACTGGGTGTGAGTGATTGATTGGTTCTGATGCTCCGTCCATCACCACCCCCTTTTGTAACATGTATATAGGTCACTGCATAGTTTACATACAAGTTATTTGATTATATAATTGTAGGTCTCTAGATTATTTAAATTTATCTATCACAATAGGTGCTAATTTATAAGTTATTTGATTATACGCTTATGGGTCTCATTTTATTTATCTATCAAAATGTGTAAATATGATCATAACGATTGTATCTGTTAGTGCTTCACTACTGAAATATTGGGGAAAATATAAAATAAAAATAAATATATATTAGCAAATAAAAAGAAATAAATAATACATAAGAAATTCGCTCTACTTATAGCAACACTTGAAAGTCGGAGTGTTTGTTTATCCATACATGTACATATGAGACTTTATATAAAACAACTTTATATCTCTTTATTTTCTAAATACATGTATACCTTTCTATATAATTTGTATCTATACACTTGTTACTGTACTCCTACTGTAGAAAAAGTAAATAAAATAAATGAGACCATTATAAAAACAGAAAAATTAAAAACCCTTCAACTCTCTCCAATTCACTACTCTCTCATCTGATACATCTTTCATTACATCCTCTGCCACCACTCTGACTTATCCCAAACCTCATTCTGCTCCTATAATCTCCCAAATAACCCTTTATAGACTCTTCCCTCTTCTAGCTCTCCTTGCCTTACCCCAATCCTAATTGTACTACTATTTTTCCCTCATCTATCCCTCCTTTGATTTATCCCAAATGTTTCACTGTCATTGTTTCTTCATCCCAAACCTAATTATACCTCTATGATCTCCCTAATCCCTTTTTTGTACTGTTCCCTCCTCTATCCCTCGTTTGACTCATCTCAAACCTTCTCTTACTACTATGATCTCCCAATTAAACTTCCTAGACTCTTCCTTTCTCTATTCCTCCGTTCAGTCCAACTAACAAACTCACATGTCCACTGCTCGAATTAACAATTTAGATTTCCCTATACTAATCTATCACTAATCCACCTAATCCACGGGTAGTAAGCGATATATAAATATAATTAAAATTACTTGTTCACCCACAGACTGGTTCTTCTGGACCCTCTGCTGGTCCCCTAGCAAGAGCACTCATGATGGGTACAGGAAACATCAATCTATCAGTAAGGTCTTCATGGAAGGTCTTAAAGGGGTAACTCCTTCCAGGCGGCATCCTGGTTACTTCCTGGGGCTTCAGTATTGTCCTTGATAGCCTTATGGAGGCAACCTTTAAGCAACTCCGTTCACATCCACTGTAGTTCATCTTATAGAAGGCACTTTTTCTTGTGAACGTTCTCTCTCTGAAACGTTAGTAAACTTCAAGATTAGTCATTAGAGGAACACCTTATGTAGGTACATAATGACATAGTTTTTCTGCCAAAATACAGTTTTACAGCCACAATCACAAGCCGAAAGGCACTGATGGGCTGAGGGCCATCCGGTATTATGTCTCCCACAGCTTGTCCGCTAGAAAAAACAAATAAGTATTTTTTTATTTTTTTTGCACATTACATGAACTCCGCTTTATCACAAAACCAAACATGTACTCCCTGATGTATGTAGGACGCATTTCAATTGCGAAAAGCAGCCACAAAGGCATATTTGGATACAATCCCACTTGCAGACATTTGTAAGGCAGCCTATAGTGTTTTAGATTTACATTCTCCTTAACCACCTTCCTGGAATTGAGCACAATGCAAAATGGATTAACATCATCACATATATGCTCACTTTAGTACGCATACATTTCTTTTCTATTCCACAGACCTAGGGGCCGATTACGCTGTTGTGTGGAAACTTTACGCCTGTCTCTGTCTCAAAATTAGATCCGCCCGATTGGGGGGGCCGGCAGTTTCGCCCGACCAATTACGATGCGAATGAACACTGTTAGATCGGAGTCCCATTGACTCCTATGGGAGCCTGTGTTCTGCCCGACAACACAGGCTCCTATGGGGAAATGGCGTGTTTGAGAAAAACCCTGCACCCTGTCACGTGCACCCCACCGTGCCTGCTACACAGTGCAGAATTTTACAGGGAATCAATTGGGTACCTCCTCAGTCCCCAACCAGAGGCTGCAGGTTGGAGGGGGGCCTGCTAGGAGCTCGCAAAGTCACTTTCCGACAGCCTCTGTGTGTCGGACAGGCCAACTCAGAAAGACTGTTGGAAACAGACATTTATTTATTTAGACAATTTATTAAGCGCAGCGATTGCCCGTGGGCGTCTTGGCGCTATAACTTTCAGTAATAAAGAGGATGAAAATATAGCAGATACAGAAGGCATGATTATTGGTTAAACAACCAAGTTTTTAGTGATTTTCTAAATTGATAAAGGGATTGACTTAATTTGATATGTGGAGGGAGCATATTCCACATTTTAGCAGCTAATACCACAAAACGTCTGTCTCCCCAAGACACCGTTTTTGTGCGTGGAACAGTGATTTGTAAACTAGTCGCGGATCTTAAAGATCTGGTGGGTTGATCTTGAAAAACTTGTGGGCCTTGTTTGTTTAGTGCTTTGAAGGTGAGACATAAGGTCTTGAATTTAATCCTATTCTTGACAGTAAGCCAATGATAATCCCTGATGGTTTGACTAATAGAAGCAAACTTGGGAGTTTTGGAAAGCAATCTTGCCGCCGCATTCTGGATTGACTGCATTTTCGCTATCACCCAAGTTTGTGCATTTGCAAAAAGGCCATTACAATAGTCTAGAGACGAGAGAACTAAAGTACTTACCACTGTTTTAGCAGCCTTTTCAGGTAGGAACGGGATGACCTTTTTGACAATCCTTAATTTCTGAAATGCAGTTGAGGCCAACCGATTTGCATGAGAGGCAAAATTAAGTTTGTCATCAAAGACAATACCTAGATTCCTGACTTTAGATACCAGAGTCGGCACCGTTCCCATGGTTGGAGGCCACCAGACGGATGACCACTCTGGGAACAATTTCCCAAAGATGATCACCTCGGTCTTCTCAGAGTTTAATTTTAGGCAATTCTCTGCCATCCAATGTCTAACTGCCAACATACCGACCTGGAACCTTGCCGCTACCTCCTCCCCATCTGAATATTGCAGCAGAAGATGGGTATCATCCGCATAAGAGGTCAGGCTCATCTGGTGTTGTTTAATAACCCTAGCTAAGTCCGACACATAGATATTAAAGAGTGTCGGACTTAGAGATGAGCCCTGTGGAACCCCACAAGGTAACGCCAGATTAGCAGATTTAAAAGGGCCTAGCGTCACTACCTGTGTCCTGCCTGATAGGAAGGAGGCAAGCAGATTCTTGGCTTTTTCTTGAATGCCTAGATTTCCGACACGGTCAATCAAAATAGAATGATTGACCGTGTCGAAAGCCGCCGAGAGGTCCAGCAGTATTAATACTGCTGTCCCACCTTGGTCTTTGATGACTCTAATGTCATCTGCGGCTTTAATTAGGGCTGTCTCCGTGCCATGAAACTTACGGAAACCAAATTGTGTGTTATCCAGCAATTTATGTTGTTCAATGTATTCTGCCAGCTGGTAGTTTATAGCTTTTTCCAAGATTTTTGCGAGGAATGGTAGCCCAGCAATTGGTCTGTAGTTTTTCAGCTCCTCTTTATCCAGCGAGGGTTTCTTAAGAAGAGGTTGGATTGTTGTGTTTTTTAGGCTGTCTGGATAGATCCCTGTTCTGAATACAGTGTTACAGACTAAGGTAACAGTCTCTATAATTGTTTCCAGGACTGGGAGAAGAATTTTTGGGGGACAAGGATCCAATGCCGATCCTGATTTTATTTGTTGTATGATGGTCCTCATGAGTGCAGTATCTATATCTTTGAATTGGTCCAAGGAACAGTTCAACCGATCGTGATTAAAAAAATTAATATCGGAGGAGGAGCCTAGCGCGCAACCAAGATGGCCGCGTAGGTGCGAGGCTCCCGAGGACCTCCGCGACCTCCTTAATTAATCCTGGCGACATCCTGTCCTTGTTGAGGGGACTGTGTTAGGGAACCCGAGCAGAGGCGCCACCCGTTTTTTGGGCTCGATTTGGACCCCGGACACCGGTGGGAGCATCGACCGAAGTTTGCGGCCTACCCCTCGCTGGCCCCCCGGATTGGAGTAGTGGGGCGATCCGGGGACAAGGTGAATAACAGCGGCGAGCGGGGCTGGGCGGCTCGCGTACCCCACACTTTCACTTTCGATTTTGCGCCCTCCCTGCTCTGTGGCGGGGTCGGGCTGCTGTGCGGAGTGCGGTGGTGTGGCCTTGTCCGGGTGCCCTGCTGGCCCGCCTGCGGTGGGTTGACCCGCGGCTTGGTGGTCGCCCCCCGCCCCCCCCTTGACACCCGTGATTTGGTGTGGCGGCCCGTTTGGAGATCTTGACACGACGGTGGAAGGGCCAGCATGTCCACCAAACAAGATGGCGACCGGGCAAAGTTGAAGACGACCCGCCGTGGCACGGCGCACCAGGCCAATAGTATGGATCGCTACACCCTCCCGAAGGGTTCTCCGGAGGCATCGCGGTCATCCCCGGCGGGCCCGACGGAGGCCTCTGCCCATCCTGTGGATTTGACTCTCCGGGACGTCATGGGCGCTATCGCTGAAATGAAGGCCTCAGTAGACCAGCGTTTCGACACCTTGGCGCAGAAGATCGATTCGGTCCTGGTGGATGTGGGCCTTGTGAGGGCGGACTTGTCGAAAACAAACGACCGAGTCGATTCCCTGACCCACACCACAACGAGCCTTACAACTGACGTGGTGGCCCTCCAGAAGGAGGTGCGCCGGCTTGGCCAGGCAAGCGCCCTGATGGACCGGCGACTGGAGGACTCAGAGGGTCGGGCCCGGAGGAATAATGTGCGTATCATCGGTGTGCCGGAGGGACGAGAGGCGGAGGCGGCGGATCTCTTTGTTGAAGACTTGATCCTGACCCATCTCCAGCCCCGGGGGCTGAGTAAGTTGTTTGCGGTGGAACGTGCCCACCGGGTCCCCGGGGGCCGCCCTAAGCCCGGTGCCCCGCCACGGCCTCTTATTGCCCGGATCTTTAATTTTCGGGACAGGGACGCCATCCTCCAGACCTCCAGGCAACAGGGACCGGTCAGGATGGACAACATGGATGTGCACTTTTACCCAGACTTTACCCCGGCGGTGCAGAAGCAGCGACAGAGCTTTCTTGGGATTAAACGTCGTCTGAGAGACCTAAACCTCAAGTACTCTATGCTTTTTCCGGCTAAGCTGCGGGTGGAGGTGGATGGTCGTACGCACTTCTTTGACCGGCCCGAGGCGGCTGGGGACTGGTTAGATACTTTGCCTGGGGGTCGGGGCGGGGGGGGCGCGGCTGGCGAGGAGGGCCCGCCGGATCAGAATTGAGGGGTGACTGTATAGGCCCTGCTCTGGACGTTCTTCCCTTTCTATATTTTGCATTTGTATCTTACCCTCCCATGGAGGTCGTGTGGGGTCTGCTGGGGGCTTCCCTCCTCCTCTGGGGGACTAGTTAGTATTTAGCTATGGGGCGACAGGCACACTGCACTTTGGGGGGGCTGTCTGGGCTCATGCAGGGGTGCAGGGAGGGGGGAGTTTTGTTGGGAACGGGGGGTGGGGGGGGTGTGTTGTTTGTTGGTACCGCAAGGCAAGCCCGCAACTGTTTTCATGTTAGTAGCATGCTCCGGGGGGGACGACCGATTGTTTCGACGTATGATGGGGGGTAGGGATTTGACTGTATTATCATGGAACGTCAATGGCCTGGGGGATAGGATCAAGCGTGGTGTGGTCCTGCAGTATTTAAAACGTGTGTCCCCAGATGTTGTTTTCCTGCAGGAGACGCACCTGATAGGTAACACCTTTCATGCCATGAATCGGAGGGGATATCGTTTGGTGGCCCACTCCGGCTTCACTTCGGGCTCACGGGGGGTGGGTATTATGGTCAAGAACTCGCTCCCGTTGGAGATTGATGAAGTGCGCCATGATGGGAGGGGACGCTACACTGTTCTGGTGGGGCGAATGGAGGGTAGAGTGTTTATTTTTGTGTCAGTGTACGTCCCGCCTGGGCTGCAAGCCACTACATTTGCGGATCTGGGGCGCCTCCTTTTGGAGCTTCCGAGTGGCCTGATGGTGGTCGGGGGGGACTTTAATGCGGTTGCCTCTGGGTCTCTGGATCGTCATCCTCCTAGGGACCTCCCCCGGGCACAGGCGTGGCTGCCTGGCCTTTTAGACACACTGGGCCTGGTGGACTGTTGGCGCTTAAAGCATCCCGTATGGCAACAGTACACCTTCCATTCGGGTGCCCACGGTAGCCTCTCACGGCTCGATTATATCCTTGTCCCGGCGGCCCTTGCAGGGAGGGTGGGGGAGGTGCGCCATCTGGCGCGGGGTATCTCTGACCACTCCCCAGTGTTGTTGCATTTCGAGGTCTTCCCGAGGGGGGATGGCAGGGTGGCCCCGATCAACGCATGGTACTTGCGCGACCCCACCATTCGTGCTGACTTGATTAAATCCTTGCAGCGATATTTCGATGAGAATGTGGGGTCGGTCCCGTCGGCCATCTCCCTGTGGGAGGCTTTCAAAGTAGTCCTTAGGGGGGAGGCCCTCTCCTTTATTTCCCATGCCCGGCGACGCGAGCGGGAGGAGGTGACCCGGGTGGAGGCCGAGATTGCAGAACTGGAGGGTGACCTGGGGAGCGGGGTAACAGATGCCAAATTGCACGTTCTCCACCTGAAGCAGGCGGCCTATCGGGCCCTCGTCACGGAGGCGGCCAGGGGCCTCGGTAGAGAGCAGCAGGGGCGATTGTATGATGTGGGTGACAAGGCTGGCAAATTGATTGCGTGGTTGGATAAGAGGGAGCGAGCGAGCCGTGTGGTGCCTGTGCTTGAGGGTGTGGATGGTGCGTGTGTCACTGAGCCGGAAGCCATTGTCTCCTGCTTTGCGGATTATTTCCGCGGAGTCTACTCCCCTGTTTCTTCCTGCTCGGAGGAAGATTCCCATGCCTTGCTTCGGGATATTGCACTGCCCTCCCTTACGGTGGAGGACAGGGATTCGCTGGACGCCCCTCCCACCTCGGACGAAATTGCCTCGGCTATTCGCTCGATTGCATCCGGCAAGGCCATGGGCCCCAATGGTATCCCCATTGAATTATACAAGCTACGCCCGGACGTGTTGGCGCCCCACCTGCGTGCGATGTTCCTGACGGCCCACTCGCAGGGCTCCCTCCCGCCGGACCAGCGTCTGGCTACAATTGTGGTGATCCACAAGGAGGGGAAGCCCCGTGAGCGGGTCACGTCCTATAGGCCGATCTCGCTCTTGAACGCGGAACCCAAAATCCTCGCCAAGGTGTTGGCCAACCGGTTGGTTGGCGTGGTGGGCGACTTGGTCCACCAAGACCAATCGGGCTTTATACCACACCGCAACACGGCGCTTAATCTGCGGCGCTTACACAGAGTGCTCGCGCGTGCCCCATTTGTGCGGGAGCCGGCCATCTTGGCGTCCCTGGATGCCACCATGGCGTTCGACACGCTCGAATGGCCGTATATTTGGGCGATGCTGGCTAAGTTTGGGTTTGGCCCGGGTTTCATCAGCTGGGTCAAATTGCTATATTCGAGCCCGCTGGCGCAGGTGGTGGTGAATGGGCGAGTATCGGCCCCGTTCGCGCTGGGGCGGGGCACGCGGCAGGGTTGCCCCCTGTCGCCTCTCCTGTTCGCCCTGGCCCTGGAGCCCCTGGCGGAGTGGCTGCGGTGGCACCCCTCTATCCGTGGTCTCCGCTGGACCCCCGAGCATGAGGACCGTGTGTCCCTCTATGCGGACGATATCCTTTTGTATCTCGCCTCCCCGCGCAAATCACTGATCGTCCTAGTTGATGTTTTGCGCTCCTTTGGTCGCAACTCAGGCCTGGTCATCAACTGGGCGAAATCCTGTGTCTATGTGATTTCCGGGGAGGCTCCGGTCCTCCCGCGGGACTGTCCTATCCAGATTGCCTCCCAGGGTTTCCGGTACTTGGGTATATACATCACTCTTGACCCGGAGGCCCGCTATGAGCGGAATCTACTGCCCCCCCTCCAGCGTTTGAAGGAGGACGTAGTGCGCTGGCGGCGTCTGCCACTCTCGCCGCTCGGCCGAGCGGCCTTGTTTAAAATGATGTCCTTGCCACGCTTCCTCTACGCCCTCCAGAATACTATGGACTTGGTACCGGCACGCTACTTCCGTGAGGTGGAGGGCCTCCAGCGGCGCCTGTTCTGGGACGGGAGACCGCGCATTGCTCTGGCTAAACTGACGCTCCCGTGGTACGATGGGGGGGTCGCCCTCCCGGACATCAAACGGTATTACTGGGCCTCCCAACTAGCTGCAATTAATCATGGCCTTTACGGGCCCGCCTTAAACCCGGCGTTTGAGATGGACAAGATGCTCCTGCCCGGTGGCGACTATAATCGAGCGCTCTACTCTGGCGCGCCCGACTCCCGTCTGACGGGACCGACGCGGGTCATGGTGCGTGTCTGGCACGCGGCTAATGCAGCTATGGGGTGGAAGGACCGTTTGACCCGGGCGTCGCCGCTGTATGCGTCTGAGCGGCTGGGCTCCCTGTGGACATCGAAGGGCTTCGGGAAGTGGGACACGATCGGCATCAGCACAGTGGGAGATCTCTGGACGAGGGGGGGCTTCAAAACTTTTGAGACGCTGCAGGCGGAGTTTCAGCTGCAGGGCACTGAGTACTTTCGGTACCTACAAGTCCGCCATGCGCTGGGCTCCGTCTTCCCGGATGTTGCATCCATTCCGGAGTCTTCCCCCCTGGAGGACAGAGTGCTAGATGGCCATGTCCCGGACAGCACGATCTCCCTCATATACAAAAAACTGATCAACGATAGATCGTGCCTGCTGACTAGTCTACGCGAGGCTTGGGTTGCCGATGGGCTGGAGCTGGACGACGAGGATTGGATTTCCGCGGTGGCCTCTCCGAAAGAGGTGGCCATCCCGGCTCGCCTTCGTTTCGTCCAGCTCAAGATCCTTCACCGGGTCTACGTGACGGGGCCACGGCTTCTACGTATGGGTTTTGCCGGTGACGGGCTGTGTAAGCGTGGTTGTGGAGCGGTGGCGACTTTTATGCATATTCTGTGGGAGTGCCCGAGGGTGGAGCGACTCTGGCGTGGTGTGCATGAGGTTCTGCGTGTGGTCACGCGTGTAGCGCTGCTGCCTGAAGCGAGGAGGTGCCTGTTGAATGTTTGGGAACCGAATGACTACTCGGTTCCGCAGACGCGGTGGGTGACTCTGGGATACATGATCGCGAAACGTGATATTGCTCAATTGTGGGGATCCCAGAGGCCCCCTGCGGTGTCGGCCTGGAAGGAGCACATGGATTGGTGTATGTTCCGTGAAAAGGTGGTGTATGTGGCGAGGGGTAAGCCTGGGGCGTGGATGAAAATCTGGGGCCCCTGGAACGCCTACCGTGGGGGCATTTGTGAGCCGCCACAGCTGCCGGCTGCCTCGCCTGCTCCGTCTCCCAAGATGGCCCCCCTCCCCCGGCCACGGACACGCGGTCCCCCAGCCCCTGATTCATTCCCAGTCCCCTCTTCAGTGTTTTGCTGCTGGTTTGGATCCCCCACTAATGGAGCACGTGTTGTCATTTTGGATTATGGGTTGCCTTGCGGGTGTGGTTTTTTGAGGTTGTTTTGTGTTAAGAAAATGGAACCGTACTGTGGGCATGGGGCGGTGAGGCCTGCACCATTGATTGCTCCTGTTTTCCCACAGTGTACCGCTGAGAGATTTCTTACTGTACATGTCTACTATGCTTTTGATTCGCTAGCGGCCGGCCGGGTGGTTGTAGGCCCATACCTGTAACTTTTATAAACTGCAATAAACGGTTTCAAAAAAAAAAAAAAAAAAATTAATATCTACCTTATCCTTGGAAGCAAACTCTACGTAGATATCATTTACTTTAGTAAAAAAGAATTTAGCTAAAGAGTCGCAAAAACTCTGCGAGGAGGGAGGGACTAGATCTACTGCTTTACCTGCCAACTGCTGTACTACTCCAAACAATTGTTTGCTCGAGTTCTTAGCATTCTCTATTTGTTGAGCATAGAACTTTTTTTTCGCCTCGTTAATCATTTTTTTATAACAGTGTAAAATGTCTGTGTATTTCCGTCTGCTCTCATAATGATCGCTCGGTCGGAAATGCTGTCCATAGAGCTGTACAATCCAGTTCCAGCCGACATGAATTCTCCGACTGCCTGTCGGAACCGATTCAGAAAGAGCATGCAGTTTGTAATCCGACCGCAAACATTGTAATCGGTCGGGAGGATTGGAAACCGACCAAGTCAGGCTGAAGCATTCCGACGCGGTCGAGGAGATTCCGACTGTCGAGAGGAGGCTTTCTGCCAGACATCGTAATCAGCCCTTAGTGTTTTGCAGCCCCACACATACCCTAGAGGTAAACAAAATCTGAAGTGGAGTATTTGTCCTTGTGTGTTGTGGGTTTCAGGGAAGGTACCACGAATCCCCTTGAAACAATCTCCTTCAAGAACAAACAACTTGAAATGTTCGAAGTCCAACACTAGGTGAAAGGAGTGTGCACATCATGTGAATCTACACCTCTACATGCTACAAACCGATTGTTACAGTTAACTGATACTTTTCTTGCAAAATTCACTTCTGTTGATTTAATGTAACCTAACCCACCAAAACATCAAGCCAAATAAATAGACCTGACAACAATCTTTTTTTCGCTATAGTGAATTAATGCACAAGAACATCTGCTTCAAAATGTACACAAGTTCTCTGGCATGATGAATACTTTCTATCTGCAGCTCTTGAGATCCTGTTTGCAGAGGAACTGGGCTTGGTGTTGGAGGTCCAGGAATCTGCTGTGGACACAGTGTCTCAGAAGTACAGAGCAGCAGGAGTGCAATGCATAAAGATCGGCTGTACTTCAGGACAGGGGCCACAGTCTTTGGTAAGTTAATAGAGTTGGATTAATATAGAAAGGTTACCACTTCTATCAGGTGAGCAGAACCTGCTTTGTTTTACTGTTGCTCATAGGCAGGGTGGCCGTTCCTCGCCTCCTTGTTCTCCCGGTGTGCCTATGAGGCCTGAAGCCTTCTCTAGTATGTTGCATAATACATACTGAAATTCATGAAAAAAGGAAACACATGATAAATGTTGGGAAATGTGTGATTATGCACATATATTAGTAAAGGTGCGTCCCAATAGACTGTTAATTGGGCAATTCCTTAACATGAGTACTGTAGTGTATTGTCTCCATGCACATACTTTGGTCATAGTAGCTGCACACTGTCATACAGTCATTGCCCCGTGTTTAGCAAGAATCCCCTACTAAGTGAATGTGAGCTTGTATGAGTGGAATTAGTCTCTGCTCACTCTGAAATAATCCACATTAGAGATGTGATCTGGTGATTATACCAATAGCATTGGGAAGTGCCATTGGCCAAATTAAATAAATAAAAATGATTCTGGGCAAGTACGTTTCTCTCTGTGCCTCAAATTATGAATGTGCAATGTACACATATGAAAAGATCTGTACGGTCTCAATTTCATGTACCCAATTTGCTGGCTCCCTCAGTTCTGGGTTGCTGTAGTCTAGACTCAAACACACCTTGCACTATTTTGTGTCTTTGGGTCTTTTCAAGGTGTATTCATCCATTGCCCATGAACTTGGCCCTACTCCAGAAGGTGGACTAAGGGGCAGATTGCCTTCAACGGGCAGTGAGAGAAACTTTTCGGTGGCAGAGAAAAGGAGTGACAGCCAGCATAGAGTACCGCAAGAATGGTCTAGCGACTGTGGTGGTGTGCGCATGTGAAGTCCCACAGAATAGGGACTATAGATTGATGATACATCCAATCTCCAAGGTATGGTGGTGAGGGATAGTTCCTCGTATAACCGAGAACGACGGGGAGTGGGTCGAACTCTGCATCATTTGATTGAGGCAGAGAGGGGACATAGGACCTTTATCCATAAAGGCTCACAGCCTCACAGAATGTGACTGGGTTAAGAGTCGTATAATATAGCACAGGGAGACAAAAAGAGGATATAATGAGTATTTGGTGGAGCAAAGGAGAAAGCAGGAAGGGATATTACTGAACAGTCAAATGATGTTTGGTATTCCACAAACCTTTGTTCAGCCACTGTTGGCTTGGCCTTTGTACAACTGCATGGGCCAGGTGTAGAGTCCACACAGTCTAGAAAAAATGGCTAGGGTGTCCGCAACTGAGCATGCTTGCTGTGCACGAGGAACTAGAATGCATTCAAGGGCATTTGAATAATAGCACCGTTTCTCTTTCATCTTTATTTTTTGTCCATAAGCAATTATATGTTCCTTGTAATTCCTTTCTTCTTTTGGATTTTGTCCAGGTTAAAGTTTGTATAAATGGTGAGAATGTGCTCTGCGAGGAGATGGCTTACCTCAGAGGGTTGTGGGAGTCCACCAGCTTTCAGTTGGAGAGGCTGCAGGCAAATCCAGTCTGTGTATCGCAGGAAGAGGCTGGGCTTAGCACACGCAGTGGATCCAGCTTCAAGCTCTCCTTCGACCCTTCAGAACAGTCTCCACTTCTTCAGGAAATAGGTAATTATGTCCTTCGTACTACACTTCTCGAAGAGCACTGGAATGGTGGATGTTATAGTAATTTACAGAGTTTTAAGTCTCTAGGCATTGAACAATGAGTGTTAGAGCTGTGGCAACAGTACTCTAAGCTCTAAATCTGTTAAGTGTGTAAAGGATTCTGTTCCCTCTTCATGTTACATTACGTTTGTGGCCTGAGACATCATCTTCTGCTGCAATATTCAGATGATTTGGAGTCCTCTTGTAGTATTTAGGAAATGTTCTTTATGCTAAAGGTCATCTTTGGTTTTATAGAGCATGGTTATGCAATTAGCAGTGTAGTGATTACATTGTTGTATGTTCTGCAGTTACATCTCCTATCACTGTAGATCACTGTGGCTAATGGCACACGTAGAGAGCAAACTATGCATTCACAGCTGTGTGCATAGGCTTCAACAGTGCATACGCTGTGTACATCGTAACCAGGTTTTGTTCACTAACAGGTGTGTCTCCACCTCGAGTTGCCGTCCTGCGGGAGGAGGGGAGTAATGGGGACCGTGAGATGGTGGCTGCCCTACTGATGGCTGGCTTTCAGGTGAGATCAGGGCACTTTGATTCTCTGTTCCAATATATAGAAATTGGGCATCTATGTAACTTGCCACAGCTGAGCCTCTTGTGCCATTCTGGTACCTGTTGATTACACTCAGTCATGGAAAGCAACATTCCTGGTACTGCTTCCAAGCGCCTATGCATTTGTCTGTTCCTGTTGTCTTCTGCGCAGCATTTCTTGTTTTTTCACTTGGTTTGAGAATCAGAGCCCTGGCAGTGCACCTTTCTCCAGAACTGTATTTTTTCTTTCTCCTGCTTTCCATATCTTGAGAGAGTTTGGGCAAATCACAATCTGACTATGTAATCGGATTGTGTAACTATATCATGGAGTCCCATAGGTACTGTCACAAAACCTGCAGGGGGAGATGGGGGCAACCTTGAGAAATGACCACCTTGTGATACCAGTCTGTCAAAAAGCTGTCTCTGCTTCCCTCCAGTACCAGGCAGTTATGGAGATGGAGCCGGTTCTTCCTTATCTGTTATCTTTAAATAGTACTCAGGGGAGATTCAAATGTCTTCCCTCTTTGTCACTTTTTCGCGTCCTAGCATAAGTCATGCATGTATTTCATGTTGCCATTCCGTTCTTCTTAGGTGTGGGATGTGACCATGCAGGACCTCTGCTCTGGAGCAATTACCCTGGACTCCTTCAGAGGTTTAGTTTTTGTTGGAGGATTCAGCTATGCAGACGTGTTAGGATCTGCTAAAGGTGAGTTTTATATAAACAATAAACTTGTGTAGTATACTAGAAATTAATCTCATTTATGCACTCATCCTAGTACCATCCAAGGAATAGAACGCGTAGTAAAGCCAGTTCAATAAATTATTTGATTGAGTAAGTACTTTGATTGCCTTTTACAGTGAGCTAAAATATATATATGAATATGTATTTTAAATTAAAATCGGTATTGATGATTGCTATCTTAAATGCTGATAAAAATTCTGTTTGTCAAATTTTACTGACATACCGTACTAATTTGATGACATACCTTGCTGATTCATAGACATACCGTACTGATTCAAAGGCATACCGTACTGATTCATAGACCTACCATACTGATTCATTCCTGTCACCCTTATCTTATATTTTAATGTATTGTTCCCAGTTTTGTGGTTTTTATGGTGGCATGTAGGTCTGTATTCATTTTTTTCTCCTCTTATTCTATATTTCCATATTCACAAACAGTTACATCCATTATACTTCCACATGTATTTTAGTGATGAATGCGCGTTCTCACTTCAATGCCTGTAATGTTTTTTGTGCAATAAATGGCAATAGGTCATGAAGAATTATAAGTCCTCTGAAAATATCAGCCCTGTAGTATTATCACAAGCACTCCTGCAACTATTTATCACATCATAAATTCTTGCTGCCTTTAATTTTCCTTAAGCTATCGAAAATACATAGCTAAAGATGATGGTTATGAGCAGTTAATGGCAGGAAGAGACCCTCAAAACATGGCTTAATTTCTATATTCTGTTTTAAAAAATGCCAAGTAATGTAGGGAAATGTCTGATTTATATCTGTATATATATATGTAGAATTTCATCAAAACTAGGAGTTTCCTATATAGTCCTGAGTAGGTGCAGTAAGAGGAAATGGGCACATTTCAGAGGGAGTGTCTGATGTCCATACACATGCATGTTATGAAGTTTCATGATATAATATTTTCAGTTTGGGGACTTTATTCTTGAAAAATAAAGATATATTTTTTAATTTAAACAGCGTGTACTGCCATTAGTATGGCATCCCAGCTCTCTCAAAGCTAGGCCCTTTTGCTTCCTGACTTCAAGAATTTTGGCAGACCACACTTTGAGTTGTAATTTCAATAATTTATTATATGTTCTATTGTAGTTCATAATAGGAGTGTTTTAATAATTGATAAGAAATTAAGGACACTATGGGAGGGATGTGTAACCCCCTTGATCACTTACAGATGGGTGGTGTTTCCTCCTATGATCATTGAAAATAATAGTCTTGCTCAGTGCTTAATTTGAGCCTGTGGTTTTCGGTGCTCGGCACCGGCACTTAATTGTAAACATCTGTGCTTATGACAGCTGCCACATGGTGACGCTGTTTGTATAATTTTGAGAAGATCAGAACAGCAATTGTTTATTAATTCAGTATACACTAAAAACAACTAATACCTGCTGCCCAAGCCTTTTTTTATAGCTTTGAGGGCCTGCAATAGTCCGAATTATCACACTTGTAACAGTGCTGGTTAGTAGTTGTGTAGGTACTGTCATTGGCAACGCTTGCAGTGCCAATGGGTGGTGCAAGCTGCAGAGGCCTCCTGACGGGGCCACTGGCACTTATTATTTTTACTAATTAAGCACTGGTCTACCTTCATTTCTTCACCATTGCATATGCAGTGTGCATTCATATAAAGTAGCACTTTTTAATGCATTGCTCTCTAATAGATGAAAATGCGTGCAAAGAAAATCTGGCCAGGATTCGGCGGTTTGTGTTGATAGTCTTCATGATCTTCTGTAAATCACTCCTAAACACCACCTACTGGTTATTTTCACATGCAGAATAGTGATCTCAATACAGCAACAGGTGATGGAAACATACACATGTGCGAGAATCCACTTAAACTACCAAGCTGAAAAAGGAATGTTACTAAAATGTAACTTTTTACCTCAACCCTAATGTTTGACTCCTTTGAAGGGCACCCCCTTTTAACACTTTATATACTCTTGTGCATATGTCGTCGATATACAGTGGCAACATTTAACTTCTGTACGTTTTGGTACCATATATGTCAGTTTGTGTGCCTCTCTAGTAAAGATATAAATCCTTGTAACTCATTCTTTCCTAGGGTGGGCAGCTTCGGTGATCTACAATGCCACTGCCCGTGCTCAGTTTGAAGCTTTCCAAAGGCGCAGAGACACCTTCAGTCTTGGAGTTTGTAATGGCTGCCAGCTGATGGCCCTCCTGGGTTGGGTAGCACCCGATGCACAGAAGAATGAACAGAAAGGTGAGTTCAGAAGCACTTATGCCATCAAATGTATTGTATGTATGTGCAGCTAGTGGGACTGCTAATTACTTCAGACTGTAGAAATAGAGGCTGTTATGAGGGGCACAGCTGCACTGTAGTAGGCATTCCAAAAATCCAAGTGTAGCCTCAAGCATTGGTCCACAGATTTGTTTTTGAAGAGTTGCTTGGTTGCAGAATAGTAGTCCTTTCTGATGAATTTGCTTTTGGAACTCAGTGAGAAGATGAAAAGCCTGGCACAATGTGAACCACGCCTGATAGTTTCAGGTCTGGTGGTAATTGTGAACTTTGTAGATCAGGAGAACATATCAAGGGTGGCTGATGGTGAAGCCCAGGTTATTGTCGATTTAGTTCAGTACTGTGTAATTGTTTGAATTTATACTTGGACAAATGGGCTTCCATAAGAAGAGTGTTACTACTCCAAGTCCAGAGCTAGACAGGCTGTTGACAATTCAAAATGCAGCACACATTTTATTAAGCACCATTATCTTTGCTCACAGATGGAGACATCAGTCAAGGCGTCCTGCTGAGCCACAACCAGTCTGGGAGATTTGAATCGCGTTTTGTTAGCGTGGCTATTCAGGAGAGCCCTTCCATTATGCTGCAAGGGATGGCTGGCTCTGTCCTTGGAGTATGGGTTGCACATGGAGAAGGTATGTGAAGATTTTATTCTTGATCTGGCCATGCCATAAATTTATGAGTTTCACTTTATCCCTAATATGAAGGTGAGTTACTAGTTGTAGGCAAGCTCTTCTTAGTCTTTGAGACATAAGTAATTCCTGGCTTGATTACCTATTTATGCTTCTCTTTTTGGTGTTCATTTATTTATAGTAATTACTTGTTCCTGTCCAAGAAGGAATCGGCACACTGCTATGTAAAATAAATATAATAAATAAAAATGCTAATAATTTGAGAAATGCTATATTTAAGTGATTCTTGTCACATCATCTGGAGCTCACAATTGACCATGGTCGAACTACGGCTAGGAGATTTTGTTAGTGTGGCTGCATTCAGAGTGAAGTAATGTTCTTTACACTGGCTGGAAACCCCTAGGATAGACCTACTGCTCTAAGCCTGTTGGTCTCCACCTTCTGCAAACTTGAGCACTGTCCTGCTAAAAATATCGCCTAGTATGGTTAGGGCTTAATAAGGTGCAATAGCAATGTTTAACTGACTGTGGTATAAAGCTGCTGATCAGTGTAGATTTCAGTGGCTCACAGTTAACCACTGTAGCAGGGTGGTGGCATTTTCTTGAGCTACCAACTTTTTACAACAGCTGGGACTATGCAAACCAAAAACAAAAGTGAAACCACGGGTCAGACACCTACATCGTGCAATTGTTTGGGAGTCAATAAGACACTCCTTTGGTGGGTCTGCCTTCTGACTCTCTAGCTGGCATAATAACGTGTCTTTGTTTGTTTTACCTACAAAACAAGAGAAAATAGAAACTCTTGATTCTGATGGATCTTCTTCCACCAGATTCTTCACCATATAAATTATATTAGCAGACAAGCTGAGCAGGCGGTGCCTGGCAGGTCGTAAGTGGTGCCTACATTTCTAGGTGGCACACAGCTTCTTCCAACAGTGGGGAGAGTCCTGGCTAGATCTCTTTGCTACCATTAAGAATGCACAATGTCAAAAGCTTGGCGCATTAGAGTTTCTGCAAGAAAACTCATTAGGAGAGACATTCTGGCTGGATGGAACACTGGACTCCTGTACGCCTTCTCGCCCCTGGCTCTCCCGCCATTTGTTTTGAAAAACATCACGAATAACCAGGCCAAAGTCTGGATTGGGCTAGGAGTGTGTGGTACCCTGAACTTCTTAGCATAGGCATCTGTTTTCCAGTCAGGCTACCACTTCACATGGATCTTCTGATGCAGTTGCAGGGCAGAGTGCTCCAACAAAATCTGCGCACCTTCCATGCTTGGAGTCTGAATGGCAGGGACTGACTGCATTTTATCTTCCACCTGAAGTGGTGGAGGCCATTGTTGCGGCCCGGAGTGCTTCAACTAAATATACTTTTGCTGGGCTCGGGGGCAGATTTGTGACCTGGTGTGGTTCTCATAAGACTGATCCCTTACAAGCAAAGCTGGCTGACATCCTTTTGTTTATTGTATCTTTAGTCCTGCAAGGCTGTGCATTGGACTCTATTAAAGGTTATTTGCTTAGCCTTTCTACATTTACTGGACCAGCTTCCCTTGTTTAAGTATCCTGTTGAAGTGAGATTTATTAAAGGTGTGACACACGTCCCCTCCGAATTAGCTTGTTATGCCACAGTGGGACCTTAACTTGGTCTCACCATATCTCATGTGTACGCCCTTCATGTCAATGCACTGATGATCGCTGTGTCTTCTGACATTAAAGACTGTCTTGCTCATTTCTGTTACATTAGCTTGTCACATGAGTGAACTTCAGACGCTTTCAGTACAATCGCCCTCGACTCGCGTAGCATTCTTGCAAAAAGTCAAGTCTCCCTTACACATGAGGCAACCCATCACTCTGCCAGCATTCTTTGCTCCCTCTCACCCTTCGAAAGAGCGGAGGAGGCTCCATCCACTGGAACCCAGAAGGGCTTTTAAGCATTTATAGTGATTGCACCAAGGACCAATAAGTGGATGATCATCATTTTGTAGGGAGCAAAGAAATGACAAGCGTTACAGAGGATGACCCTGTCGAGGTGGGTAGTCCTCTAAAATTTAGATTTGCTACATAATGACTAAGAAGCAGCCTCCATAAGGTCTGACAGCCCTTTCCACCAGGGCTAAGGCTACTACCATTGTGTTTGCACTTGGAGTGCCTATGCTTAACATCTGCCAGGCTGGGATATATGGTAACCAAAAGATCAGTTTAACCTCTTCAGTGCCCCGCCCTTTCCCCGCCCTGTGCCGGGCCTTTCATTAGCGGGCGGGGTTCATGACGAGATAGTCTCGTCATGGGCACAGCGCAACCGCGATCCATGACGAGACTATCTCGTCATGGGCACTGAAGGGGTTAAGGTTAAAATATTCCTTCAGTGTGGAGGAATTGCCTCTCTTCTGCGCCTTCTTGTCCAGACAGGTAGTCTGTTTGTCTCAGGTTTCCATTGTTGCACGGCTGTTGGCAGCACAAGACAGCCAAGTGGGAATGGTGCATTTCGTTTTATTGTCTGGAAAACCTATTCAGCAGGGAAGGAATGATGATTCTTCACCAACCCACCAGACAGCAACAGTATCTGGGAAGAGCATCAAAGAAAAAAGGCCATGAAGGTTGTCACTTCCACAGAGTATGAAGACAATCTGGATAGAAATACCAAGTTTGTGCAAACCTATATACAGTGTCCTCAAAGGACATAAGTTATTCTGCACACCGTGTCATGGTTCTGCAGTCACATCAAGCACATAGAATCCAGATCTCTGTACAAATAGCAAGAATACTAGTAATGGGTACCTGTCGATATGCCAGAAATAGGGACCATCTGTTAATCCGGCTATTTCCTCACACTGAAGGATACCCTATTTTTTATCTCTGTCCTCTGAACATCTTATCGCAGAAGGAAAAATCAAATTCAGGATGCTCCTGTTGGCCTATGTTCCGTCCGACCTTGGCAACAGGATGGTGACTTTGGACCTGCAGGATGCCTAATTTCATGTACCCCTCCTTCAGACCCACAGATCCTACTTTAAGTTCAAGGTAGGCCAGAAGCATTTTTAATTTGTGCTGCTCCCCTTTGACCTCACCAGTACCCCTTGGATGTTCTGGGTTACTCCTACCTTGAGACTGGCTGTTCATCACAGTTAGTCATAGACTACCGCTAGATGACAGTGAACCTCCTGACATGATTTGAGATCACCATCAATGTGTGGAATTCATACCCGACTCCTTCACAGTTTTGGACCTTCCACCAGTCACGAGACCAGGGCATTTGGGCTATGTTCCCTATGTTTCAGCCTCGGTACTGGATCTCGGTGAGAGTGACACTGAGGTTTCTGGGCCACCTGGCCTCCTGCATCCTGCCTGTCGACTATGCTAGGTGGTATATGCTGGCACTGTAGTGAAACATGAAGTCCATTGGGCCCAGCATCAAAGGAACCTGTTAGATTCCATTGAAGTTTTGAAGGAGACTGCACTGGACCTGCAGTGGTGGCTAGTGACAGACTACTCTCCCTGCTCCACTGAGGTGATGGCGGTGACAAATGCATCATTGCTGAGATAGGAAGGTCGTCTGGGAGAGATTTAGATATGAGGACTCTAGTCTACAGTGGAGATCCATCTGCACATTAGCGTGTTGGAGTTGCAGACCATTCACCTGGCCGTTAAAGCAATCCTACCGTAGATCAAAGGGAGGTTCAGGTTCTCACTGACAACACCACCGCTACGTGGTAGTGCAACATGCAGCACAGGGTGGGGTCCTGGGATCTCTGCCAAGAGGCACTTTTTCTCTAGAGCTGGCTGGAGCGTGAGGTCATTTCCCTGGTCATGAACCTCCTGGCAGGATTTTTGAGCCCCAGGATAGACCAACTCAGCTTGCGGAGCCTGGCAAATCACGAATGACAGTTACATTCCAAGGTGGTACAGGGCATCTTCCGGAAATGGGGAGGACCCCAGCAGGATCTTTTCACCACCATTGATTATGTGCAGTGTCAAAACCTTTGTGTGCTGCAGTTTCCAAAACCGTTCTCTGTCGGAGATTCATTCCGGATGAAGTGGAGCAAAGGACTTTTGTATGCCTTTCCGCCGCTGCCTCTCCTGCACTGAGGTTTAAAAAATATCAGGAACAAACTGGCCCAGTCATCCTTCTGTCTCTGGATTGGGTAAGGAGAGTGTGGTACTCTGCATTTCTGTCATGAGCATAAGTCCTCCGACCAGTCTGCCACCCTCAGGAAGCTTTCCGAGCACCAACAATATGGACCCGTTACCAGTGAAACTGGCAGATATCTTTCGGCCTTTGGGTGTTTGCCTGACCAGCCATCTTCTTTGTTTGAATTACCTATTGTGATGAGGATTCTAAAAGGTTTGTCTCATATGTTTCCTCCTAAACCCTTTGTGATGCCAAAGTGAGATCTCAGTTTGGTCATCACTTCCCTAATGTGCACACCCATGTAACCAGTGCACAGCTATCCATTATGTCTTCAGACCCAGAAGGCCATATTCCTGATTGCAATAACTTTGCTTGCCCACATGAGTGAGCTCCGCTTGCTCTCGCCTTCCACCACCTTTTTCCTTGATAAAGTTGAGGACCAGGGCAGCCTTTTTTCATGACTACTTTTCATCTTGGGCAATCCATAACTCTCAGAGTTTTCTTAGCTCTGCTTCACCCCCCAGAAGGGGAGGAATGACTCCATTGGCTTGATCCCAAGAGCTTTTACATCCAATGCACCAGAGACTGTCGGGTAGACGATAAGCTTTTTGTGGGATTCTCTGGAGCATTCTTGATATCTGTTAGGCTGCGGCATGGGCATCAGTGCACACGTTCACAAAGCATTACTGTTTTGCCAAATAGGTCCGATGGGAAGGGCATTTCGCCCGATTGGGCCTGCAGGGTATTTTCATCTGAGTCCATTCCACAGACACATGGCCTTGTGAGGTTGTGCTTTGGTATCTATTCTAAAGGTGATAAATCTGCAGTTAGAAAAATCAACCAAACGAACAAGGTATTTACCTTGGCTAATGCATTTTCTAGTGGATACCCCCGCCCCACCCATCCCCTATTGCCTCACTGCCTTCCCAAGTCCTCACTCCATGGAATGGTCTCTTTTTTCTGCTCTAAAAAGGTCCCAAACTAGAGATATGCACACTGATACCTCTGATTAGTGTTGGGCTCAGCGTCCAAAGGCGCGGACAGAGTCTAGAAAGAAACTGACCTCAACGCACAGGGGTTGTGCTTGTATACAGCTCCATCATCACTTATCCAGGGTACAAAAGGGCTGCAGCATGTCTTATACCACTCTAAGAGACCCCCATACAAATTGCATGCAGACTGCCATTGCAGGGTGCGTATGGTGCACACCATGGTGAAAACATGACATTGCACACGCCCCTGTGTGCCATGCCCAAGTCACTGCATATGATATATGTAAGTCACCCTGAGAGCAGGCCTTTCAGCCCAAAGGTAGGGTGCATTATTGTATATGTGATGCCCCGGTCATGTCTAGTTCTATTGCAAGTGCGCAGGGAAGCCATCTTAAGCCATGTACTGGGCATTGGTCATCACGAGTTACCCAGCTACATGGTGGCGTCACTGAAATTAATGGTGTTTGGTATCAAACACCTTGTCTTAATGAATCTTACTGATGCCAGTACTAGATTCATTATGGCATGCACCCAGGGGCACCTTAGACGTGCTCCTGAAACTTTACTATTCTCATAGTGTGCTGGCGATTGGACTTTTCCAGCCTCCCACAACAGACATGTTTCTCCTGCCAGGAAGAGCCCACACTCTCAAAGTTCCGAAACAATGCCTGCTCCGGAGGCAGGTGTTCACACCTCCTCCAGCAGGATGGCTAGTGATTTAGCATATCAAGGCCAGGGGCTTCAAAGTCCCTTCTGCCTTTGATATGCGACCCTGGGTTCCCCCTGACTAGGGAGATGCCACCCCCTGCCCTGAGACCCATTTGGCACCAGGACAGGTGGGTAATTAGATAGGAGGCGTGTTACACTGTCAGGTTAGTCACACCCCTAAGGTGGACTACCTGAAATGGACATGAAAAGAAGGATTTCACCATCTTGGTTGTGGTGAAATTTGGAACTCTGGAACAGGGTTATGCCCACTCACTACAGGAAGTGGTCATATATGGTGTGTAGGGATCCCAGGTGTCAGTACTCCATTGACTACTACCCTTCATTCCCTTTAATGCCCCTACATTGAGTATTTAGGTTGCCCACTGACACCAGGAAAACAGATTCGACTTCCTGGGAATTGAAGAGGACAAAAGAGCAGGACCCGCGAGAACGGAGGACTGACCATGAACTAGACGCAAAACCTTGGCTGGAACCTCGACAATTGCAGGGACTCGACTCATCTAAAAGCTGTGCACCCTCTCCAACGCTTGGAGGACTTTCCAGCACATCGACAACCAGTTAGCATCTCCCTTTGGTTGGAGGAGCCATCCCCCTGCATCTGCAGGCACCATCAAGTATCTTCCCGGTCCACCGTGTTGCTGGGCATTGTGCCCCCCGAGGGATCAGCACACTAGAAAAAGGTATTCCGTGCTTTAGGAGGTCAGATCCCTCTCCCTGCCAAGATTAAAGACGCCAGGACCTCCGGGAGCCGCCAGCACCAATACCCTGGGTACTGGAGCATTTGAAGCAACCAAGGCTTGCTGCGTGCCCAGTCTGGTCACCGCAGACACCGAACTACCAACAAGGGACTTCAGGACCCAGGAGGACTTCATCCAGAGAGGCCCGGCTGCAGTGTTTCCTTTCACTCTCTCTCCAGGACACCCAAGAACCGTAAGAGCCTCAAAACTTCTGCGATGTGCCAGACAAAATACCTCTGCACCCGTGCTCCCCAGCTTGGGCTTACGAAAATCGATGATGTCTCTGTGGTCCTGAGACCTCAAGAGCGGAGCCCCTCTATGGGTTCTGCCAGACTGGTCCTCCAGCCCCCCCTTGCAGCCTTTTTCTTACAGGTAGTTTTCCCATTGACTTTAACAGGTAGCATTTGAGGCTACTGCCGCGTTAACACATCTGCACCCAGATACCCAAGGGCAGGTCAACTTCAACTCTTGGTTCTTTCTTGGGCCTTGGCCCCTACTTACCTTAATTCCAGAAGAACAGTCCTGTAAGACATTTGCAAGTGACCCTATTCAGTAAATGTTTCTCCTATAGGATATCATTACAGCATTCCAGGCTCATGCATCGAATCTGACAGCTGTATTTTCTGTTTATGAAAAAAGCTAACTCGAAAAATACTTGCCTGATCTTGAAGATCTTGGTGTCTAAATTAACTTAAAAATCTGTGTTATTTTTATAAATTGGTGTCGGATTTTCTAATTGAGTGTGTGTCTCATTTACTGACTTTGTGTATGCAGCAAATGCTTAACACTCCACTTTGATAAACCTAAACTGCTCGACCACACTACTACAAAGAGAGCGTTTGGGTTTTTTAAAGAAAGCCCCTGTAAACCAATAAGAGTTGTCTGGACTATTAGCGTAGTGTGCCCCTTGGGTGCACTACCTAAGTAGTCGTCTTCCTATAGATGTGCCATCACAACATATAAGGGGCTACCGGTTGTAAGAAACTGGCTCTATATATACTGCACCAAAGTGAGGTACAGTGTGTTTAGAGTCCAAGGGCCTCCAGAAGTTTGGCAGAGGTTAAAGTTAGATAGTACCTAACTCTCTAAAGTGGTAGCTTAGTCGAGCATTAAGGCAGTATCAGAGGACGGTGTTAAGCATTTGATGTACACACTCAGTCAGCAAATGAATTCACACACACAAGAACTGAACTATAGGCCAATTGTTTTGTATAAAAAATATGCTGTTGTTTTATTTCTAGAACCAAGCAAGCCTGGTTACAGTTAAGCATATAAATACTTTGCAGTAGTAAATTACTTGTATGAACACAATTCAAAATTGCAGTATAACTTGTACTGGTTTTGGTTACAGTTGTAAGTAAGCAGTTTGCAACACATTGCCGGTATAGTACATTCAAATGAATGGGCTTTTTAAGTGAAATGCAGTTAATTACTTTTCAGATTACTTTTGCTAACACAGGGTTGGATCCTAGATTCAGCCCTGGGACATTTCCTGAAAACAGGTGAGTAAATGCGTTTTAGTTAGAACGATTTTTAAAGAATATTATTGCATTTCAAAAGTTGACACTTAGAAACTTTTTCACATAGAATCACCAATGTTATCCTATGGGAGGAAATTCACTTAGCAGGTAAGTTATGATAACGATACTTTTTCTTACTCAGTGCTGGATACCTAGATTCAGCACTGGGACATTTCCTGAAAACAGTTGAAAAAATGCATTTTGGTTACTCGGCTGATTTTAAGGAATATTTGTAATTTTCAAAAGTCGACACTAAGAAACTTTTTGGGAGAGAAAGTGTCAATGTTATTCTATGAGGAAAAAGAGGTTATAGGTTTCCAGGTAGGTAATTGGTCTTTTGAGTTAGGGGTCTGGGGTTAGACGCAGGGGTCTCCAAGGGTCAGTGATTCACTGTTGTTGCACCCCCAGTGGCACTAGGGCAGCCGGTGCAGAGTTTTGAGGCCCAATGTTATCCTATGGGGGATAGGGGGGCTCCGGTTGGTGGCTGCTGGCAAGCAGGCCATGGGGTTGTGGGAGCCAAGCTCCTAGGGTTAAGCTCAGGGCAAGTTGGGGACCAGGTTAGCACAAAAGGGGGACCCTCCGCGGCACTAGGGCGGCCGGGTGCGAGGTGCTGTTTTGAGGTTGGATGCCCTGGTGATTTCAATGGAGATTCTCCAGGACAAAGAATCACTGCAGGCTCGGGGACGAGGATCTTCCAGGAGTGACCACCCCTTTGAGGGGTAAGTTGGGATGTTGAGGGTTGGTTAGGCACTGCTGGGTTGGGCACACAAGGCCGTGGGGCGTCGGGTGCCTTGGGACGTCGGATTTTCTTACCCGCTCTGGTTGCAGTAGGGGGGGGGGTCCTCTGGATTGAGACTGCAGGCATCGTCTGGAGGCTTGAGGCCGGTCAGGGTTTGCCGGATCTCTGGTCAGGATCGCCGGGGGAACCTCCTCGTGGTGTTTTTCCGCTCAAGCTCGGGCCGAGCTCGGCGGGTGCAGAGTGGGCTGGATTCGCGGTTTCTGGCTGGCATCAGAAGCTGCAGTTCAAACACGTCCAGTGTTCACGGGAGAAGCAGCTTGGAAAGTGAATGCAGGCAGGTCCTCCGGGGTTTTTGAGGTTGCTGGCTCCAGGACACGCCGGGATTTTGCAGGAGCAGGTTCGAGGGGAGACAGGCCTGTAAGGCTGGGGCCAAGTCAGTGGGCGTCGTCCTCTTGTTAGCTTTGCACGGCTTCTCGTCCTTCTTCTTTTCTTGTGGTTGCTGGATCTGAGGAAGAATGGTTCAAGGTGCCCCTAAATACTATATTTAGGAGCGTTACAGGTAGGTAAGTCCAGGGACTAATAGGGTCCCTTCCCTGGGGTGGGTACACACCCTATTCTGCCACTCTCCAGTGGGAGGGGGGCAGAAGCCTGTCCCTGGTTGGCTGGTTCCCCCCTACCTCAAGATTGCACGGACTCGAGGTTGTGCTTCACCTCTCCTCCCCCACCTTAGGGGTGGAGTTGGCAGAGGTGGGCACACCTTTCTTCCTCACTTGTTTTTTCCCGCCATTTTTCCCGCCCAAAGTAGGGGGTAGAACCAGTGGGGACCAGTTGCTGAGTACAGCAAGTGGTCTGGAAAAGCTCACAAAGGCAGCAGGCCTTTGAAGCTTCCCCTGCCCATCCTGGGGGAGGGGAACTAGCACCTCGTCAAAAGATGTGCATCGTCGCACGCCCTCGAGAGCGAATGGCTCTCGATTCAGGGGTCCAGCAACATGTCTGGTGGGTGGCAGCCTAAGCAGCCACTCAGTCGGGACACTGGTTGTGGGTCGAGTTCAGGGGGCATTTCTAAAATGCCCTCTGTCGTGCATTTTACATTGAAACCCACACTGGCATCATTGTGGGTACAATGTGCTGAGAAGTTTGATACCAAACTTCCCAGACTTCAGTGTATCCATTATGGTACTGTGGAGTTTGTAATGACAACCTCCCAGCCCCATATACTCTTTAGTGGTACACTGCACTTACAATGTCTGAGAGTGGGCTCAGACACTGTACAGGCACAGGGCTCATGCCTCTGTGCCCTCACCACTGGCATAGTGCACCCAGCTAGAGGAGTGACTGACCTAGGCCAGGGCAGTGGTTGGTAGGCATGGCACACAGGGATGTGTGCCATGTCGACTCTTCACTTTTGATCTGCACCAAGACACGCAGCCTGCAAGGCAGTGTGTTTGTGAAAAGGTACAGGGCCCCTAAGGGTGGCACAATTGTTGCTGCAGCCCTTAGGAGCCTTCTCTGGTCACAGTGCCCTGGGTACATGGGATACCATTTACCAGGGACCTACCTGTGGCCAGAGTTGCCAATTGGGTTTTGTTTTGGGGAAAGAACACAGGCCCTGGGGTCCTGATTTGCAGGGCCCCAGAGCACATCAAGTCAAAGAGCATCAGTAGTCTGGCAAAAAAAAAAGGGGGGGAGGTTACTGCAACAGAAACCCACTTTCTCACACCGGTGACATACGTTCCTTTCCTCCATGCCTTTGTTGATGTGGTTTCCTGAGCTTGAACTGTTCTTTTTTTATTTGTTGTTCCCACTGTTTTTGTCATTCAAGACTTTTTTGGGCAGCCTGCCTCCCCCAAAATCCTCCAGCTTTAAGCAGTCATTCAAGACTAATGTTGATTACTGACTCCTATACCCAACTGTCTTTGGTGCTTAGGTAAGTCACATGATGCCTTAGCATGCAACCTTTGTGGTCTCATGGATCTAAAGTCCTTAAGGAAGAAGAAAGTCAAACGTATGGCTTGTTAAAGGGATAATTCAAGATCTTCTACCAGATCTTTGTAAAGGGAATGCTCTGATATCCCATCTAGGATATGCTCTCCCCAATAGCATAACAATAGTAAAACAACAAAGAACATCACTTTTCTAAAACGTTGAATCTTTTATCCCCGGTACATTATAATAGCAGTATACAGTGTAAAATATATAACAAACTGTTTATAACATAAAATGGCCATAGGCCTCAAACAACATAATATGTTTAGTAATACATCCACCTCATTTGAAGGAACCCAAATTTCATCCAAGGAGGTGGAAGCTTAAGCACTGCTACGCCCCCTTAGAGGCCAACATAGGTCAGATGTCTACCTCTACTGCACATCGTGAGTGAGGGAGTCCCTGGTCAGAGCTGTGATCTAACCTTTCAGTGTACCTTAAATTGTTTCCATTCTGTTCGGCCCTGGCTTTGAACCAGCCCTATCTACAGCGCTAATGTACTGTGAGTTGTTTTAGAGAAGATTGCTACATTTACATGGACCAGGGAGATCTTTATGGTTTGACAAGCAACGGTCAACATGGCTGACAGTGAGAAGAGATCTCTCTTTAAAACCTGTTTATCATGTGACAGTGAGAAAATTTACACTGATGATCCACACTCTGTATATATTGTCTTTAACCTAAGCATAAGTCAGTGGAGTGCAAGATCTGTAAGCCTTTCTCGACTAACACTCTTAAGAAAAGAGAAAGGAGGTTGGAATTACTTCTTATAAATAGAGATCATGTTCGAGGCATATGAGCTGCAGATTACACACTGTGCATAGATCGCCGTCTGGTGATGGTCCCGGATGTTGCAGTTGTTTTTCTCTTAGAAAGTCTTTCGAAGTCACAAGCTATGTGACTCCTCCTTTGGATCATATTGCGCATGGGCTTCGGCTCCATCCTCAGATTGTTTTTTTCCACCATCGGGCTCGGATGTGTTCTTCGCGCTCCGGTTCCGAACCGTTTCCAGTTACAGTTCTTCTCATCGGCGCACAACCCTTCCCTTCCGCGGTATTGTTCTCGATCATGATCTCCCCACTCGACGCAACTCATCGAGAAACTTCGATTCCAGGCGTCGACGCAGGCCTTCGGGCCTACCTCAGCTCCAAAAAACTCTTACTAAAGACCCTAAAACTGGACATTTGATGATCAGCATCAAAAAGAGACCGCTGGACAAGCCTTCCCCGGCTCCACCTCCAAAGAAAAGGGACTGTGGTACCTCCCCGTTGAGACTACCCTCACCTCCTCCACCTTCTCTGCCTCCCCTACCTCATCATTCCCCCACCTCATCATTCCCCCACACCCTCTTCAGATGAGGATGATGACGATGTCTACGAAGACATAGGGGAGGGACCCCATGACCAACCCACAGGAGACCCCACTCCTACAGGCTCCCCAGACCCATGGGACGACTACAACATCCCAGACATCCCTAACGTCCCGCAGGACGACATTTACCCTTCAAGACCGTCCCCCCCCAGAAGACACTATGGGGTTTAACCAGCTGCTACATAGGGCTGCACACTACCACGGAGTTGATCTCCATACAGACCCCGTGGAGGAGGACTTCCTCCTAGACACTTTTGATACCACCCACAGGGCCACTTCCATTCTGCCCATGCTTAAAGGTGTTATCAAACACGCGCCAGAGGTCTTTAAAGACCCGGTCAGAGCCAGGGTCATCAATCCTCGTATCAAAAAGAAATATAAGGCCGCCCCTACAGACCCCACCTACATCAGAGGGCCCGCACCACTAGACTCCCTCGTAGTCTCCACTGCAAGGAAACGTGCAAACTCCCAGGCATCAGGGGAGGCACCACCACCTGATAAAGAGTCCAAAGTCCTAGATGCCTCTGGCAAGAGAACAGCATCCCAGGCGGCCAACATATGGCGCATTGCGAACACACAATTGCTTTTAGCACGATACGACAGGGCACATTATGATGCGCTAGAAGCAATCATGCAGCACCTCCCTGACAAGTACAAGAATAGAGCCAACAAGCTAATCCAGGAGGGAAAAACCATCACCAACACCTCCATACGCTGTGCCCTCGATGTGCCGACACCTCCTCTAGGGCAATTAACACCAGCGTCCTCCTCCGTAGGTATGCCTGGCTGCGCATTTCCGGTTTTAAACCAGAGGTACAGGTTTCCATCCTTAATCACCCCTTTGACCAAGAACATCTCTGTGGCCCAAACGTAGACGTAGCCCTTAAGAAAATGAAGACAGACACAGATACGGCAAAATCTATGGGAGCCTTACAGTCACACCCTCTTAGGCGTTCCTTTCGCCGTTCTTCCTTTCGAAGCACATCTAGAGGCTACTCCTCCGACAGCGCTTCTACTTCCTATAAAGCCCCTCACAATCCACCTTCACGAGGGGTTACCAGAGAGGTGGCTACAGGGGTAACAACAATAAATGCAGAGGCAAAACTAATACCTCCCGCTCTGCCTCAACTCCTACCCAATGACTTCCCTTCACTCCCCCCAGACCATCCCACTCCAGTCGGGGGCAGACTACAAAATTTCCTTCATGTCTGGGCTACTAACACCTCAGACAAATGGGTGACACAAATAATTCGGTCAGGCTACTGCCTTGAACTAAAATCAATCTCCCCAAACATTCCACCAAAACACCACCCAATGTCACACGAACATTCGTCACTTCTCAAGCAGGAGGTAATCTCCCTCCTACAAAACAGTGCGATAGAGCCAGTTCCTACCCAACAACAAAATATGGGAGTTTACTCCCTATATTTCCTCATACCAAAATGGGACGACACTCTAAGGCCCATCCTGGACCTCAGACCCCTAAATCACTGTATACATTCAGACCATTTCCACATGGTCACACTTCAGCACGTACTTCCCCTGCTCCCCAAAACGACTTCCTTGCCACCCTAGACCTCAAGGATGCCTATTTCCACATTCCCGTTCACACAGCTCACAGAAAGTATCTCAGGTTTGTAGTGGACGGTCAACACTATCAATTCAAAGTGCTCCCATTCGGAGTCACCACAGCACCGCAAGTGTTTACCAAGTGCCTAGCGGTCATGGCAGCACATCTGCGAAGACAACACATACACATCTTCCCATACCTGGACGACTGGCTAATAAAAGTCAGCTCATACAACCCGTGTGTACAACACACTCACGCAACTATACAGCTACTTCACCAACTGGGCTTCACAGTAAACCACACAAAGTCCCATCTGCAACCATCCCACATAAATCAATATCTAGGTGCCACGATAGACACCTCAAGAGCGCTAGCCTATCCCAGTCCTGCCAGGATAGCAAACATTCAGGCCTTACGCGCCAAATTTCAGCCAGAACACTCTCTTACATCTCGAGTGTTCATGCAACTCATAGGAATGATGGCCTCTTGCATATTCATAGTACCTCATGCAAGACTCCAGATGCGTCCTCTCCAAGAATGCTTAGGGCGCCAATGGAACCAGGCCCAGGGTCAACTGACAGATCTGGTGTTGGTAGACGGTCGTGCCCATCACTCTCTGCAGTGGTGGACCACCAAAAACCTTTCCAAAGGGCGACCGTTCCTGGACCCTGTTCCTCAGATAGTACTGACAGCGGACGCATCGCTCTCCGGCTGGGGAGCTCACCTACTACATCACACCATGCAGGGCAGGTGGACACCTCAGTAAAAGTTGCTCCACATCAACTATCTGGAGCTACTAGCAATATTCTTAGCACTAAAGGCATTTCAAACACACATATCAGGCAAGGCCGTCCTAGTCCGCACAGACAACATGACAGCCATGTACTATATACAAAAACAAGGCGGCACACACTCTCTGCAGCTCTCTCAACTAGCACAGAGCATATGGAGATGGGCCATACCCCAAAAATTCTTCCTCCTAGCCCAACATGTCCCAGGAGTCCAAAACACTGTGGCAGATCTGCTCAGCAGACAAACACAACAAATCCACGAGTGGGAACTCCATCCACAAGTTCTTCACCCGTACTTTCAAATGAGGGGGCATCCACAGATAGACCTCTTCGCCACCCACGAAAACGGCAAATGCCCAAGCTTCGCTGCCAGATATCCACAACCATTGTCCAAAGGCAATGCGATATGGATAAACTGGTTAGGCAGATTTGCGTACGCTTTTCCGCCTCTCCCACTCATTCCCTTAGTGGTGTACAAACTACAACAACACTCCCTCGCTCTCATCCTAGTAGCTCCCAACGTGTGCCAGACAACCGTGGTACACCACAATGCTGGAACTATCTGTAGTACCGCACATAAAAGTTACACCTCTCTCCAAGCCTCTTAACCCAGAACCATGGAGAGATCAGACACCCGGACCCAGCTCAGCACAACCTTGCGATCTGGCTCCTGAAATCCTAGAATTCGCTTATCTAAATCTTCCTCCTGGCTGTATGAATGTCATTAGAGAGGCTAGGCGACCTACCACTAGAGCTTGCTACGCAGCCAAGTGGAAACGTTTTGTGGTCTATTGCCACAACAATAACTTCGATCCCCTAGATGTGTCCATTCAACACATCATAGGCTATTTACTACACCTCCAAAGATGCAATCTAGCCTACACATCTATTAGACTGCACCTTGCAGCCATAGCAGCTTACCTGAAAAACAGGCAACATCTATCACTCTTTCGAGTACCTGCCATAAAAGCCTTCATGGAAGGCCTCAAAAGAATAATTCCCCCCAGAGTGCCACCCTCACCTGTGTGGAACCTAAACATCGTTCTCACTAGACTAATGGGGCCACCCTTTGAACCTCTACACAAATGTGAACTTCAATTCCTAACATGGAAAACTGCCTTTCTTGTAGCCATCACTTCCCTCAGAAGGGTCAGTGAAATGCAAGCACTCACCATTCAAGAACCTTTTCTGAAAATGCACCTTAACAAGGTTGTTCTCCGTACTAATCCAAAATTCCTCCCTAAAGTCATTTCTCCTTTTCACCTAAACCAATCTGTGGAACTACCTGTATTCTTCTCGCAACCACAAACCGTTGCAGAAAGAGCTCTCCACACATTAGATGTCAAACGAGCCTTACTCTACTACATCGAGAGAACACAACCTTTTCGTAAGACCAAACAAATGTTCGTTTCCTTCTCACCACCACATAAAGGCAACCCCATCTCCAAATCTGGGATAGCTAGGTGGATTGTCAAATACATTCAGATTTGCTACCACAAAGCCCACTCTACACGTAAGATAGGGGCTTCCATGGCATTCTTAGGGAACATCCCCTTAGATGATATCTGCAAAGCAGCTACATGGTCAACACCGCACACTTTCACTAAACACTATTGTGTAGATGTGCAAGCTAAGCAACAAGCTAGTGTGGGCCAGGCTGTACTCAAAACATTGTTTCAAATCACTGCAACAGATACTGGTGGTCGCCGCTAGGGATGGGTACTGCTATATAATCTATGCACAGTGTGTAATCTGCAGCTCATATGCCTCGAACGGCAAATGCTACTTACCAGTATGCATCTGTTCTTGGCATGTAGAGCTGCAGATCTACATACGCCCACCCGCCTCCCCGGCTACCTTTATCTGTTCCAGTTTATCTTATTTAAATACAACACACATGGGCATCTTCACTGTTTATTACTAAGCTCCATAATTTCCCTGCTGGTGAAAAACAATCTGAGGATGGAGCCGAACCCCATGCGCAATACGATCCAAAGGAGGAGTCGCATACCTCGTGACTTCCAAAGACTTTCCAAGAGAAAAACAACTGCAACATCCAGGCCCAAGATGGCGATCTATGCACAGTGTGTAGATCTGCAGCTCTACATGCCAAGAACAGATGCATACTGGTAAGTAGCATTTGCCTTTCCTTCTCCTAACTGGTAGGATTCAGTGAGAAATGCCCTCCCCAAGCACTCATGAAGGCAGCGCACAAGAGGAGAGTTTTACAGTTTCCTGAGCATGATCTATTTGGTACAGCGGGTGCAGAGACTGCCCAGTGACAAAACAGGAGAAATCTTCAAGGGAATCCAAGTTGGTGACTACACCATCTACGTCCGAGTCCTTAACTCCTTAGTCGTCATCGACGAAGATGCCTTCAACGATGACACCATGGTTGAAGACACTAGATGACGACGACACCGTCTATGTCGAGCATTCCATCGACGACTGCATAGGTGATGTCGAGCATGTCGACGTCAAGCATGCCGTCAGCAATTACTATACCAATGACGATTACCATACCATTGGCGATGGCAACCATACTGTCGGAGACTATTGCCATACTGTCGACGGCTTCACCGTTTGGAACCATGCAGTCAATAAAGAACATGGGGAAAAATGTTTTTTTCACCTTTAAGGGTGAAATATTTGCCTCTAGCCCATTTATTACAGTCATATCAAGAAGACAAGGCTAGTGATTATGCCTCACTGACAGCTTACAGCCCAACGCAATTGGATGTGAGATATGTCCCACATTTTGAAGAGGATACAATGGACGACGAGTCCTACAGTGAATATGTGTGTCAACTGAAGTGCAAGTCTGGAAGTACTTAAATGGATTTAAGGCAGAATCCACCTAGATATTACAGAGAGGCAGATGTGGTCCAAGTGCTAATGGCCTTCTTATCAGCATTGCAACAAATGATGGATACGTTTACTTAATTATTGCTGCAACAACCCTCTCATAATCCTAACATGGGGTTACCTGCTGCTCCAGTCTCTTCAACCGGGTCCTTTACCTGTGTCACCTCCAACGCCAAAGGGATTAGTCCATAGAGAAGACATGGATGATGTTTATTCTAATGGTTCTACCTATTCTGATGTAGGAGAGGAAGTTGGGCTACCACCAGACGGTGATGGAAGGGATGATAATGGCCAAGATGTTATTGTCCCAAGTGGAAACGATGGACCAGTTCCACAAGATGCTATAGATGATATCTCTAAATTTCATTCGTTGATTGAAAGAGCTGCCAAGAAATTCAACCTACCAATGACCTCTGTAGATCAACCATGTTTTCTATTTGACTTTAAAGAGCAACCTTAGAAATACGTTAAATCCATACTTATTATTGATTATGTCTGGTCAAAAAGTCTGAAATTAATGAAGACACCTGCTACCATTCCAGCTGTGACACCTCTTCTGGAAAAGAAATACAGAGCCCCAGATTCAGCTCCTGCTTGCTTCACTGCTCATACTATACCGTGTTCACTAATTGCTTCAGCAGCTCAGATAAGAAACAAGACTTCAATAACTCCATCATCTAGTCCACCATACAAGGATAGCAAACGTATTGACAATCTGGGTCGGAGAATTTCCTCTGTGAAAGCAACCTCAAGTAAGACAGCCGATGCCCTAGCGATTCTTGGTCGTTACAATCACCAAATGTGGCATCACGTCACTCTCTTACTGGATCTTATCCCTGAGGATGAGAGGGAAATGACAAGAGCTATCCTAAAGTAAGGAGAACAAACCTCTTCTTTTAATATTGACACAGCGATGGATGCTTCAAATACAGGTTTTCGCTAGCTGGCAGAAGGGACAGTATTATGGAGGCAAGGCTGGTTAAAATCCCCAATCTTTTTTGCTGATGCCCAATCTAAAATCTTAGACATTCCTTTAAATGGGCTAATGATTTATGGTAAACATGTTGATGAAGCTCTGTAAGGCCTTAAAATCAACACTGATACAGCAATGGTGTTAGGACTGTAGCAGTATTGCAGATTTGGGTCATCAACTTTTCGTCGCTCACTGAGATTGCAAAGTTTCAGAGCAGAATTCAACCAATATCGGGATCAAGAACGCCCTTATTATCCTCAGACAGTCTGAATGCGATCAAGCATATTCCTTTAATCGAAACCAAAGGCAAACTTACTGGCGGTCGGCAGGAAGGAAAAGAGGTTCCTCACAAGTATGAACCAAATATAATCAGAAGAGAGCCTGCCTCCCAGCTTGCCAACCCCCCTGTTCCCCCCCCTCTTTTTTTTCTATCTGGTCCTCAGAACTTTGTCCATCAAGAAAGGAACATCATCTTCGTCTGAAGGAGCTGTAAATGGAAATTCTCATGCCTCTTTCTAAGGGAGCAATAGAATGTGTTCCCAAGTCACAAAGAAATCAAGGCTTCTATTCCATGTTCTTCCTAATAAAAAAATAAGGCCCATTCACTGAAAAAAGCAGGAAGTACCTTCGATTCTCAGTAGCGAGTCAGCACTGCCAGTGCAAGGCACTCCCTTTCGTACTCAAATTGGCATTGAGATTATTCTCAAAATGTCACTCTCCAGTTGCTGCTTTTCTCTGGAGAGAAGGTCACCATCTGTTTGCATACCTGGATGACTTGGTTAGTCCAAGCGCCATCCAGAAAAAAAGCAAAAGCTTCCCCAAATGCTTGCATCAATCTCTTCGGGATACTAGGCCTCACTTTGAACAGGGAGAAATCACGTTGGTGCCCCAAACACAGATCCAATTTCTGAGATGAATGCTCAACACTCAATAGGGGAAAGCCTTTCCATCGGCAGAAAGAATACTAATGTTACAGTCAATGTCAAAGGCTATTGCTGGAAAGCAATCAATACAAGTGAGTCAACATAAGTCCCAAATAGGTATGAAGGTATCATGTATATGTATCATCCCGTTTTGCAGGGTTTGATGCCTGTTCAGCAAGTGCTGAATTTGCATTGGAAACAGGTGAAAGGTTCATGGTAAGATATGGCTTGTGTCATGAGGCGCTTGAAACAAGCTCTGATCTGCTGGAGGATTCCAGAAAACCTAACTGCCTGTCTTTCTTTCCTACCAGTAACCGGTTATTACTCACCACAAACACATCCATGGACTGATGGGGCTCTCACCTGCAAGAGCTTTCAATAACAGGCCTTTTCCAGAAGCAGAGAATGTGTTGGAACTCCACAAGACTGGTTTTCCAATCGTTCCTTTCCAGATTGGCATCCATGTTCCACATAGCCAAGCAAGCGGGAACACGGTCCAGGATCCTTTCAGAAGAAGCTCAGTTGCTGAGGAGCTGGGCTATTTCTCACAGGAAAGACATTACTTGGGAGCATCTGCCAGAATGGTCAGGTGGTTGCATTCAGCCTGCAAAGGACGGATTGTCACGAGTGGGAACAAGAACAGAAACAGGTGGATTACATTTTCAATCAGTGGGGAGAACCCACAATCAGTCTTTTTGCCATTCCGGACAACAGGAAATGCCCATGCTTCTCAAGCAGGTTCTGGCATCCAGGAATGATGGGCAATGCTCCTTCGAGCAGTTGGTTCAAGATATTTGCCTTTCCTCCTTTTTCCCTGATCCCCAGGGTGTTGAAGAAGGCGAACGCAGAACATTGCACTCTGATCCTCATTGCTCCGGCGTGCCCTTTCCAGTACTCTCACAGCGAGCTGCTCCAGGTGAGAGGACAGCCAGCCATTCCTTTGGAGGTACATCTGAGAATGGTATCAAGACATCATGGAGAGATTCTCTATCACGATCCCATGTCACTGAGCTTGAAAGCATGGTACCTGACCACCAAGAATGTGGCCATTTGGATCTATCGCAAGAGTGTAAACTGATTTTAGCACAGATGCATGCTCCAGAAACAAATAAGACTTACACATTTAAATGGAAAACGGTTCTGTGTCTGGTGAAGGAATAATGGTCATCATCCGCTTCAAATAAAGGCTTTTCAGATCCTGCCATATTTGTTACAGTTGGCCAAAAGTGGTCTCAAATATTCTTCACTCAGGGTCCATCTTGCTGCAGTATTGAGATTCAGAAGGACGACAGTTTGACATCTACTTTGTTTTCCCAAAGGATCATTAAATAGTTAATGAAAGGGCTTTTTAGAGCATTTCCACCTATTCTATAGCCTCCGGTTCCATGGGTACTTAATACAGTTGTCAGTCAGCTGGTGTTACCTCCTTATGAGTCTATACAGAGAGCGGATTTAAATTTTGTTTCAAGAGAGTGCTACTCCTGGCTCTGACATCTGCTGGGAGAGGAGAGATTCAGGTATTGACAATCAGGGAACCTTTACTCTGGTTCACTATAGACAAAGTGATACTCTTAACCAATCCTAAATGTATTCCTAAGGTGCCTACTGACTTCAATTTGAATGAGCCTGTTATTCTTAGATCCTTCTTTCCTAATCCATCTTCACCAGCAGAAAGATAATTACACTCTCAAGATTTGCTTAGATGTCTCAAATTCTATATAGACAAAGCAAAGGGCATGTGCACATCAGACCAGCTATTTGTATACTTTGCATAGCCACAAAAAGGCCAAGCCCTGTCCAACAGGCCCTCAGCCGATATTGCTTTCTGTCATGCCAAAGCCAATCGTCCTCTCCAGAAAGAGTGAGGGCACATTCCACCTCCGGCATGGCTTCAACTGTGGCACTCTATGCTTGGGTGCCTTTGAGAGACTTCTGCTGTGCAGCCACCTGGTGGAGCAGGCATGTGTTTATGAAGCATTACTGCTTAGACATGACCGCAGAAACTGGAGCAGCAGTGGGACAGGCAGGCCTGAGAAACCTGTTTAGTTAACCCTTTCGCTGCGGCGGGAATTCCGCCGCAGCGCTGGGGGGGGTTTGGGGGCAGCGCGGTGCTCATGACGGAACCGCTCCGTCATGAGCCGCGGTTGAGCTGTGCTCATGACGGAGCGGTTCCGTCATGACTCCGCCAACTGCGCTAATCGCCCGCACAGGCGGGGAATTAGCGCCGCGTGGGTGGCGCGGCCGCCAACGGCCACAGCATGACGGAACCGCTCCGTCATGAGCACACGGCGACCGTGGCTCATGACGGAGCGGTTCCGTCATGAGTGGGGAAGGGGTTAAAGGTGAGCCTGCTTCCCGCTTTGTTGTGTTTCATATTGTGTACTGCTTGCTATTCTGATTCAAGCATATGAATATATAAAAGATCCAATGTTGGAGAAGAGATTTGTTACTTACCTGTAGCTCCAGTACTCCAACATTGGTGTCTTTCATATATTTAAATGCAACCCTCCCTACTTCCAGGTCAGAGGCTCAATGTATTTTATTCTCACATGCATGCTTTGAACTCTGAGCTATGGTGGCCTCTAGGGGGAATAGGAGAGCTTAAGCTTCCACCTCATTGGCTGAAGTTTGGTTTCTTTCAAATGAGATTGATGTGTTACTAAACACACTGTTTTGTTTCAGGCCTATGGCTATTTTACATTATATACTGTTTGTTATATATCTTACACTGTATACTGCTATTTTAATGTACCGGCCATTCCCAGCCTGACAACGGGGAATGATTCAAGCACATGAATATATAAAAGATACCAATGTTCGAGAAGTGGAGTTATAGGTAAGTAACTGATTTGTTACTCTTCCAGGTCTCCTCGCGAGAACACTAGGAAGGTTCACCTGTTCACAACCGATTTTAGCATTACAGGAGCTACCACAGGTTTCCTCTAAAAGGGCTCTATGCAAAACAAATCTGTGCCTTCCAGAAGGTTGTGATAGTGAGTTTCCTTGAACATTTCTATGGTGTGCCTCCTGGAACCTCCAAGGTCAGAGCTGGCTTACCACCATTTGCTGAGGCTGCAACTACCTCTGACCTTAACTTTGTGAAAGCCATGGAGAGAAAGCCAACTTGAAAGGAAAGGCTTTGAACCGAACATGCAGGTTTTCTAAAATGACTCGCGAAATGTTCTGTGATGCTTTTAAATTATGAATGGAAAAACACGTCTGGAAGGTCCAGGAAAACTAGCCAGCCCTGCACTTGATGAGTTTGAATGGTATAGGACAGACTAGTCTGCCATTCTTTGGAATAAAGAATTATCAACAAAACGTTCCTTATACGACACTCTGGCAGTGGAATTTGTGTGATTGCTCACTTCTGTGAGACTTCATGTTTGTATTGATTGAGATGGGGTAGTGAGGTTCTTCTAACAGCATAGAGAATAACCTTGACTTAAAATCTCATGGGCCCACTGGTCTGAGGTTATCTCACCATTCTTCCAAGAGAAGAACCTTGATTGACTCACCTCCCAAAATAAGGTGCTCAGAGTCTGAATGGAAGAAGACTATGAGGTTTTGCTGCTCTGGTTGTGTAAAAGTCAGCAGAATAAGCATCTGCCTTGTGTCCATGACCTGCGCCTCTACCCCTGAAAGACAAGTAGGTTGTTATGGAGACTGTATCAGGGTTTGACCCTGCTCTGCAGATTGATGGCTATAGCCTCTGTGCTGCTGGTGAAACGTTTGAGACAGTAAAGGCAAACCTAGGCTCGAGTAGTTGATTCCCTCTATGAATCATTCTAGATAGGAACCTGCTTTCTCTCCAGGCAGTCTTTGCCCATCAAAGGTCATATAAAGCAGCTAAGCATGCATGTCTCAGGAGAATCCAGTAGTGTGCCTCCTGGGATGCCTGCTGAGTACCACACTGAAGGCCATAGATAGTTGTAATGCTCCCTTCAGAAAGGGTGTGCTACAGTCTTTCATGGTATAATCATTTCTTGTGTGTCCTTCACATAGTTCCTGGAAGGATGCTTTGCTTTGGAAGTAGTCCAGGTAAGAAGTCTGCGGCAGGGCCTATCCGTTAGAAGAACTAGTTACTTACCTTATTAACATTCTTCCTCCTGGATGGTCCTGCTCGTCCTGGATGGTCCTGCTCGTCCTGGATGGTCCTGCTGCTCCTGGATGGTCCTTCTGCTCCTGGATGGTCCTGCTCCCCCTGGATGGTCCTGCTCCCCCTGGATGGTCCTGCTCCCCATTGATGGTCCTGCTCCCCCAGGATGGTCCTGCTCCCCCAGGATGGTCCTGTTCCCCCAGGATGGTCCTGCTCCTCCAGATTCCTTACGGACCTCTCAATTCCCCTCTTGAGGAAATGTATGACTTTCCTTATGGGTTTCTTTATTTTGCTGACTTCTTTCTCTTTTCATGGGGAGGTTTAGAAGCTGGGTGTCACAAACGTCCTCTGTGTCCGTATATGCTGTGTTGCTGTTACATCCAGTGCCCATGCGCCACCCGAAATGATGTTGTACAGCATCACCTCATGCCGGTGACTCGTGAAGGCAAAAACGAATCCAGATTCTCTTGGATGCCTGAGGGAGGTAGTGTAAGGTCTTATGGAGGTGGGCCATCCATCGGGAACAACATTACTAATGGTAAGTATCTTGTTTTTTGTATTGACACTTTCATCATTTCATTGTAAAAAAAATATATATATATATTTCTGTTTTGTGCATATCCCCAAGATGACTGTTAATTTCTAAATAGTTGCAAAATTCTCTTAACATAAAAAGCAGACCAAGCCCCTTTGGGGGGGTGGGGAGGGAATAAACGCAAGCCTAAGATATCTGGAGTGCTTCTTTATCAGCTCTGTTGCTGCATACTTGTGGGTTCCTGGTAGGAGGCTGAGAATCTTTACTCGGTCACCTGATCATTCAAAGGTTGATTTTTCTTGTTAATGGGGTATAAACAAAAAAACATGTCACTTATTAATTGTCTACGGTCTAAACAAATATGTAATAGAACTGAAACGAGTAGAATTCTTTGATGGAAGAATAATTATGGGACTGAAAGAGGATTTGGGTGAAAGGTGGAGTATGAGTGGACTTCAGACTGAGTTTGGAGCGTCTTTCCAAAGGGAATGAGGGGCCCTTGAGAAGGTGAAGAGGGTATTTGGGGAAGATGGGGAGGAGATCTTTTTACAAACTTTGAAAAGGGCATGTCACCCCTTTCCAAAGAGTTGCCCGGTGTATTATAACACACCAGGTACTCTTTGTGGGATCAGGACCACTTCATATTCTGTAATGTGGGGCTTTATATTCATTACATTACTACACGATTAAAAATAATTTGAACTTGAATTCTTATCTCTTCCTCTTGTCACTCCTGCAGGTTTAATGCGATTTCGCAATGAGAAGACCTTACAAGATGTAACATCACATCAACTGGCCCCTCTCCGGTATACGGATGACTTTGGAGAGCCCACCCAGAAGTACCCTATGAACCCCAATGGCTCACCTTTGGGAATTGCAGGGCTTTGCTCATCTGATGGCCGCCATTTGGCTATGATGCCACATCCAGAGCGCTCCGTCCTCACCTGGCAATGGCCTTGGATGCCTGAGGACTGGCGCAACGTCCTCACAGTCTCACCGTGGATGCGCATGTTTCAGAATGCCTGTGAATGGTGCCTTAAGAACCCGAGTGGCAGCCTTTAATAGGAAAAGACAGAGCACATTATGCCTTTTCATTACAGACTTTTATTCTGTGTCCACCAAGTATCCCAGACTCTGCATGAAGAATAGTTCTGCATGTGCGCTCTTGAGAATGGCCCAACTTGTCATAGAGGAGCCATATGGCACACATCAGTTCCTGTTTCCTCACAGGAGTGCAGTTGAAGTCACTCTTCAGTGAAGGTTGTCCACATTTCAGGGAGAGTGTAAGGATGCATTAGTGGAGCACCAGCATTCCATAAAGGGCTACTACGTGTGCTATTTATTTTTGTGAGATGTTTTGTGCACTCCTCCTTTCTGAAATTTCAGCCATCAAACCCACGCTGTGTGCACTGCAAAGATGCTGGAAACAATAAGTCAGGAGGGAGCCTGAAAGTTCCTTTCCCGGACTTCACATTTCTATTTTTTACGGTTTAGTTCTCTTGCTTAGAACTGATTTGTATTGTGACAAGTTGGTTGAGAGAGACTTTGGGGACCTATTGATTCTTTTAAAGTAAAAAATGTCGACTGGTGAGTGGTTATTATGTGTCTCTATGTGACTCTTCGGATACATAAGTGCGTCCCAAAGGGGATTTCTGGGAGTCAAACATTATCAAGGATTTCACAGGACATTATAACAGCCACTTCTAACTCTTCTGAATCCGAGTAGTCCTGTCTAGTGCCAATCAGTATCTTTCTCCCTCTTGTTCCACATTTCTCCATTTTAATATGACACTGCTGAGCCATTAAGCTCCAGCTTGGAGAAGGTCCAGAGTAGCTCCTGATCTTCATGACTTTTCTTCAGCACTTTGAACTTAGGTTGACTACTAAGCTTATGGTCCTAAAGCCCAACCTTCACCAGGAAGAGTAGCCTCAGGGTTCCTCAGTATTAGCCAAATATGCTTGCAGCACTGGAAAACCACTGAACATGCATTTGCTACAGATGTAATGCTACACACCAGACTACGTCCAGTCCTGCGGTGAACGTGTCAAGCGGTATAACACCTATTTAAGAAAGGTTTTACAATACAGACTTTCTTAGAAATTGCTCTGAAAATATTGATGCAAATAAATATATTGAAAAACAAGGCTCTTACATTTTCTTCTTTGTTTTGACATACAATGCAAACTGTGACTGCAGTCAGTGAGAGAAAGAAAACAACTGACTCTATCCATCAGTAAGAAATGAAGTAAAAGGCTTTGATCAGCATTATTTTTAACAATTGTTTTCTTGTTAGGTAAAGGTAATCAAACATACCGAACAGCAACAAAGTGCTACAATTTTTGGTACATTCCATTTCAAGTCTCTGAACCCAAATAGTCATAAATAATTAGATATTAGTAACAACGTGGTTTCCCATCAGTTAGTCTGTGCCTTTAATTTCCTCCAACCTCATCAAGTATGTCTTAACATACTTGTGACTGTATATTATCCCCTCTTCCAGCCCACAGTAGTTTTGACATGGTCCCCAAATTTTTTATATTTTCTTTGGCACATTCTTTATCTCATAAGTAACAGTCTCCTTGCTGTGGTCCAAACCTGTGCCCCAATTTGTTTACATTGGATAAGCTCAGCTCCCATATTCTGTTGTAATGTGCCTCTTTACTACCATGAGCCCCAGGGAGCAAAGGGTTAAGATAGCTTTTGTCAAGTATACACCATTTGGAATACCTAATGTTTTGTTTTGTTGCGTCAACCTAATCATTGCTTCCACTGTTGTTGAGAGCTCATCAAGTATTTTGCTTCAAAAGTCTGTATTACCTCCCCCCCGAAAAAAACTGTGTGCAGAAAAAAACGCTCTCCCTCCTTGCATCTCAATAAGGTTGGACTTTCTGCCAATCCCATCTTAAAGTCTCTTTTTATAATAGTAGGCCCTATGTTGGATCTTGAGTTGGATGAGTCACAACTCTTGCTCCCTTGAGATTCTAAGCCTTCGGAATAGTCAGGCATATTATTCAGAGTTATGTAAATAGCATAGGCTGCCCATTTAGTTACCTGTTCTGTCGGGACACTACCTTCCAGGGGACTGAATTCCGGTAGCTCAGACACCTCTAAGGAGTACGTTGTCTGGGTATGTTTTAGTTGCCTGTATTTGTATCCCTAAAAGGTGAGCCAAGTCGTACTCTGCCACTTTGTGTAAACTTCTTCATTTTTACCTGCCCATGTAGCAACTTATGCCTCCGTCATGTTTGACAGAGCTGTCTGGCAAAGTCACAATGCATTGGCAGGAACCACCTTGCGAGAGGGTCCTGTCAATGCATGAAATGTCCGCCGGCCTGGCTTAAATTGCAAAATTTGGGAGGCGGCACCTCCTTCGGGACAACGAAGTAATCTACTTCGTGGTTGTGGACAGCCATCCATCAATCTCAAAATCTGGCCTTTGGTCTTTAGTGTTATCAGCCTTGCTTCAGTACCTGATTTCTAATATCAAAGACGTTTAAGCGATCTCAATATCTCCAACTCTTGAAGGATCGATGAAACTGTATTCCTGATTTATATCCATGTAATATATGGAAAGAGTGTTCTGGACTATTGTGCATTTCTTACTACAGACAGCTACCTTCTGTGTTATATGAATACATACACTGTCATTCAACTTATGTTCAAAGTGACAGGTTCATATTCTTGAACATAATAAGTGTACATTGTTTTCATTACTATAGAGCTATCATGACAAAAAGCAATCCCTTTACCATCTACTCCTATACTGTAATACCATGTGTGTCAAAGGAAAGGTTATCAAAGTCTGTGCAACGAGGAGGTTCCTTGTTGGTCATCTAGTGAAAACAATGAGATGCAGAGCTAAGAGTTTTTAGACCTCAAGGAATGATGCCTGAACATAGTGTTCAAACATTTAAGTCTAAATCCTTGAACACAAGTATTTCCCTAGAATAATTATCTGTATTCAGTTCAGTCTTTTGTCGACTTTCAAGGACGACAGCAGTCTGCAAAGTTTCAAAACTTTGGCAACACGTTCTTAGCTGTAGCAACTATGTAAGCTGAGTGCCTAGCAAAGACGTCTAAAGGAACATATACTCTGGGCTTAATGTGGCTGCTACCTTTAAGTCTCATGAGAATCCCGCAGCTTCATGTGACATGTCGTATTCCTTTGTTGAACTGTGTGTCTCATGTAGTGAGGCCTCTGGAGACACAAAGCCTCTTTCAAATGGGGTCCTCATTCCGTGCATACCACCTTCCTTTCCTGCTTCTGAATGCGTGCACAGCCAGCCATTTTAAAGTACTGCACTTTTGCGGAATACCAGAATAATGATGTAAGTCATAACACTCATGCGGTTTTAGAGGCTTCCGCCTGACTCCAGGTGACTCCAGTTGCTTCTGCTCTTTCCCTTCCCTCATGATCAAAGCTAACACACAAAGAAAATAGTCCATGACTTGCCTGCAGAGCAGTCAGTCTCCAGTCATCCAAACCAGCTAAAATCACTACTATAATCAAAAAAGCAAAAGATGATCCCAATGAAGTCTCCTTTAACAAGCCTCTATCAGATATTCTTTTTATTCCTTATATGTTTAACGTTTTGCAAAACGCCAACATTTAATTGCAAACTACCTTAAAATCCACCAATCACCAGAACAGAACCTGTTCATTTGGGTTTCATGGAGGCTATTTATGCGTCGATTTAAATACTCCAGCACCGTAAGCACTGTGTCTGACACAGTTAATCACAAAGTCCTGTTCTGTCACATAAAACATCAAACAGGTGCTGAGAAAAAGGCGCTCACCTGGCTCTGGCAATTCCTTGCCGACTACACTCAATTTGTACTAATTGATTGCTGCAAAGTATTTACTTCTAACATCACTAGAGGTGTTCCTCAAGGCTCCCCCATCTCGTCCATCCTCTAAAAATTATATATTGCCCTAGTAACAAAAGCTTGGTGTCTTATTTCAAATGTATGCAGTTGATTCCCAGAACTTCATAAATTAGATGGTAAAAAACCAAAAAACCTGCAGTGCCTTAAACATTCAAAGGTGGATGAATCATCCCTGTCTGTACTTCAATATTTTAAAATGCAAAATTCTTCCCAATTACCTCCCACAAAGAATAATTATAGCGGTCATTTGTCAATCATTCATTAGATAATATCCGCCCATTAAAGCCCATACGACTTGAGCTATTGGTGGTGCCAAGTTACTACAAAAGGTCTGTAAAATGCTATTTTGACTGGAGCACTTACAATTCTGTGTCTTTCTTTCCTTTTATTGGCTAACGATACTCTGCATACCTCATGCCACCGGTATAACAGTAAACAAATAGCTTGGAATAACAGTCATGCCCTGCACTGTTAGTGACAGATTTAGTAAGACTTTCTGCTGCTGAAAAGTAACACAAAGGGACGCAAAGCATTGCAAAGTCTTGAAATGGTATTTACTTTCCAGCACAACACTAATTTTTGTGCTGGAAGGTGTAGGAGAGTAGGATCTGCTTCACATGGTTACCCCCACTTTTTGCTGGTGTTTCACTGTTTTTCGACTTTAGTCTGGCTGGGACCCTGCAATTCAGGGCCCCAGCCTAGCTGCTTCCTCTCTAAATTAATTCCATGTACTTTAGCTACACTCCAGATTGGATCCTGGGGTACCCTTGTGAGTCCCTAGTATATGGTATACTATGTACCCAGGGCATAGGTACCACAGAGGCCTACCAGGGGCTGAAGCATATATTATGCCACCCCTGGAAAGCCCTCCAAAATGACACCACAGGTCTGCTACTGCAGCCAGGGTAAGGTGGTGCATGCACCCCTTACTGAGGTATAGGTTCACTATACATCACCTATTACTGCACATACAAACCTATCAGTCACCCCTATGGCAGACCTTATCAATCCTGAAGGCAGGGTGCTTGGTTATATGTGAGAGGGTGCCCAGGTATGAGCTGAGCCCCTCTGCAGCCTTCGGAATCTATCCTCCGGGGATGTTGGTGGTACAGCCTGACCATATACTCTTAAGTGCATTATAACCAAACGGTAAATGCTAACTTTGGACTGGCTGCACGGAAACATATTGTGTTTGGTGTCAAACACCTTGGAATCATACCCCCACACTGGCAGGCACCAACAAAGCATTTTACCGGTTTGTATCTCCAAAGCTCCCGCCGGACTCCGAAGTATTTGCAGCCCAGGAAGAGGATTTCCAGACATCTCAGAGACCGACCCGAGTCCCCAGCAAAGCTGAGACCCGCAGCCCTCGTGAGTAGCGTTTAACCGCATCTCCTGGTCACCGTGCACTTTCGCAAGTGCATTGACTTCTCAACGTCTCTTGAAGTCGTACTTGGGGTTAGTTGTAGCCCCCACCTCGAGCAGAGAATCCACCGAAGATTGTCGGCCTAGTCATCCCGAGTGACCCGTGGGCCGCCATTTTGTGTTTCCTCTCGAGGCTCCTTCGCGATCCCTTGTCTGTCGACTGGTGGGTCCCCGAGAAGGCAACTTTGATTTTCCTTGGGCTTCCCTGGTTGCTCCAGACGTGCCCTGACTCCCTAGCAAGTGGTGAGTCCCTCAGACCTTGCTGGTCTGCACCGAAGCATCTTTCTCCTTTCTGCGTGGGTTGCTGTTGCCAAGGCTTGTTGTGTCCAATCCAGCCACAAACGCTGCAGCACCCGACATCCTTCATGGGACAGCTCGAATCCAGCTCCTGGTCGTCCTCGACGCCTCCTGGTCCTCGTGGCTGAAGAGTCAAGCTTCACCTTTTTCACCTGAAACACCCGACATCGGTGGGCATTCGTCTATCGTGCCCCTGGTCACTGGCAAGTGACCCAGACTCTGTCCCCTCTGCTTTCAGGTTCTTCACATCTTCGATCCAGGCTTGGATCTCCTCAGACACTTCGCATCTTCCCGGCAGCAGCACTTCTTTGCCAGCTCCCATTGAAAACGACGACGCAACCCGACACCATTTGACACCTATGCACCCGGCTTCCCTGGATGAGGTAACACGAGTACTCCGGTGCTCCCGTGGGTGTTGATCCTATAACTTACCAAGTCCCAAAGGGTTTGGTCCTGACTCCTTTCTAAGTGTCCCTAATCTTCTGCGACTTTCCCCTTAGAAGCTAACGGGAGATCGCGGCTGTGTTCTCGCACTGCACATGGCCCCCTTGGGTCCCCTGTGTCACTACCTTGGGTGGTTCCTTGGGGTCCCAGCGATTCTACAGGCTCTAGGCCTTGTGTCTAGTTAAGTTGTGGTTCTTATACCACTATTTTAGTATATGGTTTGGCTCGCCCCTAGGGCCAGACGTGTATTTGTGCTATTTTACTGTGATTATTGAAGTGTAACTTATGTGTTTTGACCTCTAGTCTCATAAAGAGACTAGGAGGGTGTGTTTAGAAATAAATACATATATTATATATATATATACCTGGTGTGGTTGTCTTTCATTTAGCCATTCTAGAGATTATAGACTGGTAAAACAAGCTGCTTTACATTCCTTCAAGACTTAGCCTGAAGGCTGCTCTCCATAGCTACCACTAGGATAGCTTTCAATAAAGGTTGTCTTTAACCTATCATCAATAAGGGGTTGTTTGGACTGGTACAAGGTGCCCACTATAACTAGTGGACATCATATCCCAGGCAAACTTCTCACAGAAAGTACAGCTTTTTTCAGCACAAATAGATCTTTACACCATATTGCGACAAGTAGGGGTGCTTTACTTGCTTGATGCTTAGGCATTCCAGTGCAATCCCCCATTTTTTTTTTTATAAATCTTTTTATTAAACACCAAAATAAAATATCAACAGTTGAAGTCAATATACTGTTATGCATGTTGTTACAGCCTCGCATACACAATGACAACAATTCTCCATATTCTCTGGTCCCGCTATTGGTCATGGTCGGCCATTGGCATACAAATCATCCCTTGTTATTTGTTCCATGCCCCCCAGATCTTGGACCATTTTTGTGGGCAGCCTCTACCCTCGTAGACCGCTCTTTCAACTTGCATACACCAGTCCATATCCGTCACCCAGTCTTGATATCTCGGATCAGCCACCTCTCTCCATGCCCTTGCTATGTTAGGCTTTGCAACCATACATCCCAGGGAGACCCATATTGCTTCTTTAGCAGTTAGGTCTGTCGCATCCCATATATTGAGGAGACACCAATGGGGTGACACTGCTACATCTTTCCCACACAAAGCTAGCATTTATGACATTATTTTACCCCAGTACAGCTTAATCACTGGACATTCCCACCATTGGTGTATAAATGTTCCTTCCGGTCCACAGCTCCTAGGACATAATGGTGAGTTCAGCACAGCCATTTTAACCAACGCCACATTGGTATAGTACACTCTGTTCAGGACCTTCAACTGGACTAGTTTAAACCTTGAGCGAATCGCCACTTCTCAAAGGGATGCCAACGCTTCTTGCCATTCCTCATCATTCATACATATCTCCCACATCGTCCACCCATTTTAAACGTATTTTGCCCAACTTTTCAGGTATATTATTTAATATATTCCTATATGGTACAGATAATGCCTTTTTTGGTATATAGTCATCTAATAGCATATCTTCTAAAGGTGTGGAGGGCAAGAGTTCTGCATCTTTAAGGAGTGCTTTTTGTAGTACACTCCAGACCTGGGGGTATCGGAAACATTCCCCCTCATTCAGCTCATAGGCTCTTTGGAGGTCCTTGAAGGGAATGATTCCTCCCTCCTCCACACATCTCCTACCGTATTGAGTCCAATCAATTCCCATTTGTCAAGTCCTGGAAATCTCACTGGTACCCCCAGCTGTCCTGTTTCTAAGTGTGGAGTGGCCTTAGTTATCTTGTTAGTGTTCCCCAGCTCCTTCGAGGCTATATGCCACAGGTTCACCGTCGTGGAAGTTGGCGTCCTACCCGGAGCATGTTTTCGCCCCCCGTATATTGCTCTCAGGTAATTCCCTGGGGACATGTTATACCTATCCATTCTGTAGGCCTGTTCCGCATCCGGCCAATTCATCCAGTGGTTAACCACTATCAATTGAGATGCCCAATAATAATATTGAATTGCTGGTAAAGCAATCCGCCCCCCCCCCCCCCCCCAATTATACCAACTTTTCGTGAGATTTGTCAGTGCTATACACGGGTTACCGTTGTTCCAGAGCAGCGTTCTAATCTCAGATTCTATTGCCTTAAAGTATCTGTCCGGCACTGGGTATGGAGTATTTTGCAGGATGTATAAAAACCGGGGGAGGGCCATCATCTTGTATAGTGCGGCTTTACCCAGCAATGTGAGGGGCAGGGTCTTCCAATGTTTCACATCTTTTTGCAATCTTCGCAATGGGGGAACCAGGTTTCTATCATGGCACACTGATGGGTTAGTTGTCACATAGACCCCCAGATAATTGAACCCTTCATTGACTATTTTTGCAGTACAGACCCTAGGGAAGTTAATGTCCGTTCCGCATAGTATATATATGAGCGACTTGTCCCAATTTATGGTATACCCCGAGTATTTTTGATAAGAGTGTAAAGATATGTAATTCTCTGTATATTGAGGAGTATTGTTTAGCTAGATATAGCAGAATATCATCCGCATATAGGGAAATGTTGTCTTCCCATTCCTCCTTCCATTTAAGTCCCCTGATCAACGGGTCGCCCCTAATCCAGACAGCCAAGGGCTCAAGCACCAGTGCGAAAAATTAATGGAGAGAGCGGGCAGCCCTGTCTTGTACCTCTCTGTAATTTAAAAATCAAGGATGTACCTCCATTCACCACCACTGGTGCCGACGGCTCAGTATACAATAGCCTTATCCATGACAAAAATGTTCCCCCAAGTCCTAATCTTTCAAGTGTTGCGAACCGAAAGGGCCACTCGATCATATCAAAGGCCATTTTGGCATCTAATGACTTTATCACTGCCTCCTCCCTGATAGTGTCTGCTTTTCCTAGAACCCCATTCAAACGGCAGAGATTAAGCGCTGTGCTTCTACCCGCCATAAAGCCTGACTGGTCGGGGTGGACCAGTTTATGCAGCAGTCGGGTCAAACAAGTGGCTAGAGCTTTGGCTAGGATTTTTACTTACGGATATAGCAGGGATATGGGTCGGTGGGAGTCACACTTTTCGGGGGCATTCCCAATTTTATGTAGTACTACTATACTAGCTAATCTTTGACCCTCGGGTAAACTACCCCCGTCTACATTTTCTTCATACATCCACACCAGATATGGTGCGATTTTGGATGTGTTTATTTTGTACAGTTCTATTCGGAGTCTACTTAGTCCCATTGACTAACCTGCTTGGAGTGCCCCAATGGCCTGTATAACTTACTCTTTGGTTAAATCAGCTTCCAATTCCTCCTTCTCCGCAGCCTCCACTGTGGGAAGTCCCAAGGTTACCAGCAGTTCCTGAGCCTCAATTTGAGTGGATGACTGTTCCGATGCATATGTTTGCTTAAAATATTCCACAAAAGTGTCCGCAATCCCTTATCCTTAAGCAGGGTCTCCTCTGCTGACTATCTTGAACACCCATCTGGTGGCCCTCTCACGCTTATCAAGCCACGCCAGAAGCTTGCCAGCCTTATCCCCCACCCCATATATCTTATGTCGCCCGATAATGCATCTTGGCTGCCTCCTTAGTAATATCCTTGAGTTCTTTTTGTTTGATCTGCAATCTATGCTTGATGTCTGAGGAGTCATGCAGTGTTTGTTCCTACTCTAACCTGCCAATGTCTCGCTCTACTTCAAGTAGCTGTCTACATTTTTCTTGTTTGAGTCTGGTACTGCCGAGACACCCTGTCCCTTAATTACTGTCTTATATGCCTCCCAAAGCGTTTGATCGGATTCTACTGTACCATCATTTTCTTGAAAATAAAGAGTGGTTGCCTTCATCAGGTCGTCCCTTATATTTGTTATTTTAAGGAACCAGGGGTTGAGCACCATCCCGGACTGTCTAGGAAGAGTCACACCCCTGTACCGTGCAGTCAAAGGGGAATGGTCGGAGATGCCCCTCGGGAGAGGTCCCACCTCGGCAAACATTGGGAGTTGTTCTGCCCTTCCAAACAGGTAGTCTATATGGTACAAGCTCCCATGCACCCCCGAGTGAAAAGTGTATTGATGAACCTTAGGGTTATAAGTTCCCCAAATATCCATTAGGCCCATCGCTCTCAGAAATTCCTCTAAGGCTTTACCTGAAGCCTCCCTTGGTTTTGTTTGTTTCCTATCTAGGTCTCCACAAATAGCCGCATTACAGACTCCCTCTATCAATAAATCACCTTCCAGTAGGTCCATGATATGAGACCCCAGGTCGGACAGAGCAGAGGAGTGTAGTCTGTGCGGTATATAAAGAGAGGTGATATTTAGCAATCTGCCCTCCAAGTGCCCAGTCAGCGTCACAAATCTACCCAGGGTGTCATGTTTGACCAACTGTATAGTAAAGGGGAATGTTTTTGTAGGAGAATCCCTACTCCTCTCGACCCTCTGGTGTACCCTGCGTGGGCGGCCGACTTAGAGCCCCATCTATTTAGTGCGCAATATGACATGCCCTGATTGTGGGTCTCTAGTAGCAGCACTACGTCCGGTGCTTGCCGCTTCAGATACTGCAGTACCACTCCTTGCTTGATTCTGTCCCCAACCCATTAACATTCCAGGATATTATTTTAAAATTGCAAGGCAGTGGCCTCGATGTTGAGTCAGCCTGCATCAAACTGTGGATGAGGGCGCCTCTGAGGGGCGAAGAAGATTTTATGCATATATTTTGCTTTCACGCTTCTTTTACAGGCCATTGGATCCATGGTCTACCAGAATGATTTCATAGATAACACTTGTCTCCTCTTTGGTTTCCGCTGAATGCATGCCTTAGAAATTGTCATTAACATTCCAAGTCAAACAACCCATAACTGTGTAATTCACCCTTCAGTAAGCCCCCCTCCCTGCCTCCCTGCAACATGGACTTAAAACTGCCCACCCACCCAACTATGCGGAGGGCCTGTATACCATTACCCTGTAAAACCATCGTAGGAGACCGTGGCACAGCCATTTCTCAGGTTCAACGTATTTCACCCCTCTGAAACCTCTTTGTCAGCCAACCGTAAACAATTTACATTAAATCTTCCTGGATCATATGTGCTCTGCAACAATTTACAGGTTAAAACATCCTGAATCCCTACTGTTCAATTATCTAGCTCCAGTACTCATTTCCCCCTCCCTCCACCCCCCCAATTGTTATATCCAACAATCTTCAGTCTTATCTAGATCTTCAATGTTCATCGAATAGTCTTACTTTGTCAGTCAGTTTGGGAGTTTTGTCGTTGCTGGTCCATTGGTTTATCCCCTCCTGAGGCTTACCCACGACCATCTTTACGATTCTTCATATTCCTGCATATGCCTTTGAGAGTTATTTCTTTGTGTTCCGACAGTTCTCCACCCCTTCAGCCACTCCCAGGCTTCTGCAGGAGTCTCGACAAACCATGTCTTTCCGCCTGCCACTACTCGCAGCTTTGCGGGGAAGAGCATTGCATATTTGATGTCCTTGTCCCGGGGCACCTGCTTGACTTGGAGGAAGGATTGTCGCAGTCTGTGCCCTTTTACTGTAAAGTCTGGAAAAAAGGTTACCGTAGCGAATTCAAACTTAAGCGGAGGGGCTGCACGTGCAGTCTGCAGGATTATGTCCGGGTCTCTATAGTTAAAAATCTTAAACAGGATAGGGTGTGGGGGCGCGCCAGGCATTGGTGGGCCGCCTGGCACCCGATGAGCACATTCCACTGAAAAGTACTTGGAGAGAGCCCGTGGTTGCAAATGGGTTTGTACTAGGTCTTCCATGAACAAGTCTGCGGTCCGGCCCTCTGCCTTCTCCGGCACTCCCAAATTTGCAAGTTGTTACTTCGAGCCCGCCCTTCATAATCCTCCAGCTTTGCCTCCAATTCTGCTGTTGTTGCTTGCAGCTTTTTAACGCTCGCCTCCAATGTTTGTGTGGATTTTTGAAGCATCACGACTGAGCATTAGTGTTACTTAAGTTGTTACAGCATCTATTATACTTTCTAGTGTCTAACTAATTCCCTGGATAGCTTCCATGATATTTTGCAAGGTCGGGGTACCATCTTCCTTCTGATGTTTTACTCCACCTCCCTCTATCTTCTCCGCTGCTACGTCTGTTTTGGACTGGGCTTATCTGTCCAGTTTTGTCTAGTGCTTAGGCTTTGATCCCTTCTGTGTGGCCATTGTTCTAGAATATGTTTTAAATCCCAATGCCTCCCCCTGGCTATTCTGTATAGGGGTGTGCAAAATAAGCCCCAGCATTTTCTTCTCTAGGCTGCAGCCCTCCAGGATCTCCAGCGTGGGAACCTCGCACTCAGACCCAGATTACCCTCCAGTCCTGGGTGCCCGACCTCCGCCCCCGCACTTCATCTCACTGTGGCCGCAGGCTGTGGTTCACTTTGCCCATCTACTCCACCACCCGTCCACCAGCTGTGCCTTTTTCCGCCCGATTCTTTTTGATGGGAGGGAGGGGATATATTGACTCTTTGCGTCAAATTAGCAGCCTCCGGGGCCCAGCTCGAGTCGGAGCTTCTAGGCCGGAGCCGCTCCCGAGAGCTCCAGTGACATACTGCTGCTGCCTCCGAAGCACTTCAAAGCTGTGCGATTTAGCAGCGCGGCGCACGGCTCCAGAATCACTCGTTGGGTCGTTGCCTGCTCCTGTCGATAATGACGATGGAGGAAGTGGAGACCGACCCTCCACCTCTTACCGACAATGCCTCCATTGTTACGTTGCAGGACCCTGCTCCTCTCGATCCCGATGCGTCTGGGACTCCACCTCTTGATTTCTCCGGTCCACGGCCTCAGACTGATTCCGGCGTCAATGGGACAGCTAGATTTCCCAAATTTTTGCCAGCCACTGTCTGCTATGCTGGGGGTCCCCAGAGGTGGGTTCACTCTCGGATGCGACGGATTAATGTGTCAGAATGTGGGGTTTTAATTTTCGTGTTCTTGGAGCTCTACTCCGGTGCGGCCATTTTGTTAGCCGGCTGGCCACGCCCCCCACCTTTGTTTTTTTTACACAAAGCTCTGTTTACTAAAATTGCCAGACGAGGCTTTGTATAAAAAAATAGCACCTCTTTGAGGCAGGCACAAAGTTGGAAAAATGTTTTTCCTCAAACAGTTCACACATTACATGTATCCTGCATTGTACAGAACACATCTAGTGTGTGAAATGTTTTAAAAATTGTCTAGGCATAGGATTTTTCCTGGAAGGGAATACTTCCAATGCAAAACCTGTACTAGATATCACTGGCACACTTCTGTGAAAAATTAATGAAAGTGTTCAATCTGATAAACATTTGATATTTCATTACTCATACTCAGGAGAGAATATCTACCTGCACCGAAAACTGAATACCTTGTTTAATCTCATTACACCTGTGAGTGCGTTGGCCTTACCACATTTGGAATCGCTTTGTTAAAAGCTTTATTTTTCCATGTCGAAATAACAGTTTAAAATTGGACTACAGGCTGCAGTGGCAGGCCTGAGACATGTTGTACAGTGCTACTTAAATGTCTGGCACAGTGCTGCAGCCCACTAGTAGCATTTCATCTACTGGAACTGGGTACACGCAGTACCATTTACTAGGGACTTATAAGTAAATTAAATGGCCAGCTAGGTGTAGGCCAATTTTACCATGTTTCAGGGATTCAGCACAGCACTTTACCAGTGGTTAGCAGGGGTAAAGCGCACAGAGTCCTAATGCCAACAAAAAACAGTATAGCAATATGGGGAGTGAAAGCAATAGGTTTAGGGGACTACCACGTCAAGGTTATCCGATCTAACATGTTCCCTTCCCAACAGAAAGCAGGGAGAACTACCCACCCTCATGGGGGTTCTCATCGCTAAGGCGGAAAAACCTGGAAAGACCACCAGTATTGGTGTGGTCAGTCCTAGGGCGATGTTCTATTATAAAACCCATTCCCTTTTGGGAGTTGGACCACCTTACTAGTTTGGGATTCTTACCCCTCATCTGCACTAACCGTCTGTGGTCGGTCTGTGAGTTCCAAACAACTATGACATCGGCTTCTTCAGTGCCCAGACCACTGCAAAGAACTGCCGTTCTATTGCACTCAACCTCTGTTCCCAAGGAAGTAGCCTCCTGCTGATGAATGCTACAGGTTGGTCTAATCCTCACCATTTAGCTGTGAGAGTATATCCAAATGCTGTGATCTGATTCATCTGTCTGCATGATGTATTATTTGAAGTCCGGTGCCTTGAGCACTGATCCTGTGCACATTGCCTCTTTCAAAGTGTCAAATGTTTTCTGGCACATGAATGTCCAGATCACCTTCTTGGGCAGCTTCTTAGAAGCCAACTCTGTCTAGGACACCGATGGTGCCATATCCCTTGACAAATCTCCTTTAATAACTGGTGAGGCCTAAGAAGGCTCTCACCTCAGTCTGGGTCTTGGGAGATTCCCAACCCAGGATGGTTTGTATCTTGGGCTGTGGGGGCTGCACCTTGCCCCCATCAACTTGGTGGCCCAAGTATACCACATATCCCTGCCCTAACTAGCACTTACTGGCCTTCATAGTCAGGACTGCCTTCTGCAGAGCCTGAAGTACTACCCAGAGGTGGTGCAGGTGGTCATCACAGTTTAAACTGAAGACTACAATGTTGTCCACGTAGGCAGCACTGAAGTGCGCCAACCCAGCCAGGACTTGGTTGACTAACTTCTGCAAGGTGGCAGGGGCATTCTTTAACCCAAATGGCTTCACCCCAAATTGGAAGTGGCCCTCTGAGGTGGAGAATGCAGTCCTCTCCTATGTCCCCTCAGTGAAGTCAATCTGCCAGTACCCTGACGTCCAATCAAATGTACTCGGCAGCTCCCAACCAGTCAATGAGTTCATCAGCAATGGGGATGGGTAAGCATTTGTCTTGATGACTGAGTTTAGGTCTCTGTAATCTACTCAGAATCGGAGTTCTGGTGTGATGCCTGATGACGTGGCCTTGGTTACCAGAACTGCAGACTGGACCAAGGGCATCTTCGACACCTCCTCCTTGATGCTGAATCTCACTTTATCAGACAGCCTGTAGATCTTATTCTGCACATTCATGTTGCCTCTGTCAGTATCATGGGTACACCAAATGATGAGCCTGGGATAGGTGAGAATAAGTAGAAGAATTGCACCAGCAACTGGCGGTATTCTTTATTCTGGTGCGAAGTCAGAGAGGGGGTGAGGTTCACATGCTCTAATGAACCATCTTGAGGAGAGGAGATCTGGGAGAGGTTCTGTCTCCTTCTTACCTCAGTCTGCTATCAAGAGCATTGTGGCCTTGGACCTCTCAAAGTGGGATTTGAGGCAGTTGACATACAGGACACTCAAAGGGTTCCTGGGGGTCTGGAGATGCACCGGGTAGGTGATGTCCCCCTTCCGCTCCTTGACCTCATAAGGCCTGGTCCATCTATCCTGCATGGGGTTTGAGGGCTCCAGTACTCACACTTTTTGACCAGGTTGAAACTCTACCAGAGTGGCCTTCTGGTCATGCCAGAATTGTATTACTTCCTGGCTGGCTTCCAGGTTCTCAGGGGCCTATTTCCAAAAAAGCATAATTTGAGTCCTGAGAGCCAACATGTAACTAACTACATTTTGTGGAGCTTATTGGAAACTTTCTCCCACCCCTCCTCAACAAGGCTGAGAAGTCCTCTGAATGGATGGCCATATAGAAGTTCAAAGGGACTGAATCCTACACCCTTCTGAGGCACTTCCCTGTAAACAAACAGGCATGGCAGGAGGACGTCCCACTTATGCCTCAGGGGCTCTGACAGACCCATAAGCAAACCTTTGAGAGGGTCTTGTTCAACCTTTCAACAAGCCTATTGGCCTGGGGATGGTAGGATGTGGAGAACTTGCAGGTCATCCCACACTCATCCCACATGATTTCATGTATGCTTACATGAAGTTGGTGTTCCAGTCAGACACCAACTACTCGGGGGCACCCACCTGGTTAAATATCCCATTCTGATCGAGACTTTTAGCCATAGATTCCTCACCTTTAGAATATTCTGCAGATGTCACACTTCCGGTCATCTTTGGGTTTCACTATCAATGTACTAAAGCCACACCTAAATTCGCAGATGGTCCGCTTTGCCAGAGCCCTTCCGTACACAGTTTGGTTTCATGTCTCCCCGACCCCCCCCCCAACCCTCCTCCCCCAAGAAAAGAGAGTCCAGGACATTCAAGTTATGATCCTGATCTTTCAGCCTCGGTCCTGGATTTCAGTAAGGTCAACTTTAAGGCTGCTTGGACTGTTGGCCTCCTGCATTCTGCTGGTCGAGCATGACAGGTGGCATATGCAGCCTCTGCATTGGGATCTGAAATTCAAGTGAGCCCAACATCAAGGGAACGTCTCCGACCAGGTTCAGATTTTGAGGGGCACAGCAAATGATATGCAGTGGTGGTTACTGGACTGCAATTAGGTCAGTGGCAGACCTTTCTCTCTTCCCCAACCTGAGATCACAGTGGTGACCGATGCGTTACTTCTAGGCTTGGGTGTCTACCTGGGAGACGGAAATCGGAGTTGTGCTCCATATCATTCTTCTGGAGCTGGAGACCATCCGCGTGGGGCTGATAACCTTCCTATCATCCATCAAGGGGAGGGTTTGTACAGGTGTCACAGACACCACCATCGCCATGTGGTACTGTAACATACAGAGCAGGGTGGGGTCACGGACTCTGCAGGATGCATTGCGCCTCTGAAAATGGCTGGACCACCAAGAAATCTACGTAATCTGGCACGATCATTAAACGCCAGGGCGGATGAACTCGGCCATTAGCTCCTTGTGAAGCACAAGTGGCAGTTACACCTGCAAATGGCTCATGGTCTCTTCCACAAATGGGGAAAACCATGGCTCCATCTGTTTGACACCGCTGAGAATGTGCAATGTCAGCAGTTTTGCATGTTGGAGTTTCCAAGGCATCTCCCACTCTGAGGCGTGTTCCACTTTAAGTGGAACTCGTGATTCTTATGCCTTCTCACCAATACCACTCTTGCCCCAAATTCTCAAGAAAATCATGGCAGACAGGGCCCAAGTAATCTTTGTGGTTCCAGATGGGGCATGGAGTATATGGTGTCCACAACTTCCGGGCTTCAGAGTCTGCTCTCCGATTAGGCTGCCTCTCTGGGAGGATCTGCTGTTGCAGCATCAGGATCTGGTTCTCCACACGGGCCTTCGCACTCTCCACCTTTATGCATGGGGATTAAGCGATGCCACCTGAATGCCTGTGACTTTCCTCCAGAGGTAGTTGAAGTCATCTTGACAGCCAGACATCCCTTTGTGGTTTGGTGGGGTGCATGCCAAATTGACCCCCTTCAGTCAATTTGTCCTGATGTCAGGTTGTTTGTTCTATCGCTCACCTAGCAAGTCCTTGCTTTGGGCACTATTGAAGGTTCTCTTTCTTCCTTCCTATGGTTGCCTAATCAGCCTTCATTAGTTAAATCATCCGTTGTGATGACGTTTTTGAAAGAATTAAAGCATCTGTTACCACTTCACCTTTTGAGATGCCCTAGTGGGACCTCAATCTCATCCTTACTTATTTAATGTGTACTCCATTCAGACCTCTCCATAGTTTTGTCTACAGCTCCTCACCCTCCTAACTGTGTTCCCAGTTGTCATCACCTTAGCACGGTGTGTGAGTGAGTTTCAGGCTCTGTGTGTTCATCCAGCATACAGTACCTTCTTCCCTGACAAGCTGATTCTACAACGAGGGCATCCATTCTATTGAAAGTTGTGATGCCGTTCCACATTGGTCAAACTATCACCCTTCCGGCGTTCTGTGTTCCACTTCACCCCTCTAAGGATGAGAGGAGACTGCATCACTTGGTCCCAAAATAGAGCACTCAGCTTCTATATAAATCATACCAAGGAACACCGGGTGGACGTTCAGCTCTTTGTGGGGTTTGCCAGAGCAACAGAATTAAGGGCTGTGTAGAAACATGCCATCTCACTCTGGAGTGTGCTCTGCATTAAAATCTGCTTTGCATTGGCAAAGAAGTTGCCTCCAGAAGGACTGCGAGCTCATTTCACCAGAGCCAAACCTGCTATCACTGCGTTAGCACATGGAGTCCCTGTCCAAGACATCTGCCTGACAGCTGCATGGATGTCCCTCCATATGTTAACAAAGCACTATTGTCTGCACACCCAAGTCTGCAGAGGGGGGCACTTTGCCTACTCGGTCCTTGAGGACCTTCTATTGCGAGTCTATTCACAGATCTTCCTCTGTTAGGTATTGCTTTGATGTCTATTCAAAAGGTGTGGAAGCTGCAGCTAGAGGTCTCTATCAGAGGAACAAGTCACTTACCTTCAGTAACGCCCTTTCTGATGGACTCTATCCAGTTGCAGTTTTCTCAGCAATTCTCCCTGTTCAGGGACTGGGCTCCATCCATAACTAATAAAATTCCAAGTCTACAAATCTGAATACTGGTCTACCAATTTGCTCTTAGGGCTCCACATCTGTGGATTCGGACACTCCTGAAAGCAACTGATGTCAACGCGAGGCCCCATGTGTCACTTCTGGAGCACAACGGCAACAGTGCAAAGCCTCACAGTGCCACCTTTTAGGCATGCAGACATACTATGGAATTGTTTCCGGATCCAGTCAGATGCCCAGTTCATATTCAAAAGTTTAGGAATCTGCAGTTAGAAAGAGCATTATCGAAGGTAAATAACTTGTTTGTCATTACCCCCTGCTCTCTTTTGGCAGCTTGCATCCTGCGAACCTCCTCATAGGCAGTGAGATCTATTTGAAAGTCCACTTTTGAGGCCCCTTTTCCCAAGGTCAGCCTTCTCTCCTTGTAGAGCTTCCTTGACCACCACCTTGAGTTTATCAATGCTGCTGAGTTCCAAATCCTTTGTTTTTAAGCAGGTATCACAGGTATACAAATGTGAGGCAGAAATAGAATTTAGACAAAAGGAAAACAAAATATGGTCAATTGCGGAGAATTTACCTAGAAGTCAATTCTGATGTCAGATTATTATTAGGGATTTTTTGTTTTGCACGAATCACAGAGTGGCAGCGCACAAACACAAGTACTGCTGAACACCAGTGTAAATAATTGGTTATTAGTTGAGCGAGGGAAAGCCCCACTCAAATAATCAATACAATCCTTGCCAGAATTAATCTCAAAAGTCACTCAATAATACTGTGCTCCTTCTGGCTGCTTGGTACAAAAGCAGCCCGCCTTAATTTAGGGGCAAAGTGTAAAGTATTTCTACTGCATTCAAACAGTAATAAAGTGAAAGCACAAAGCAAGAAAAATCCCTAACTAATTCAGAACAATAGAGTTAATTTAAATAAATATGACACCAAGATAACAATAATTCTATCAGTAGAACCAGAGTTAATGTTTAACCTTCTGGGGAAAATCGCACCAAAAAGCAGAAAGCCCCGCTTGCATTTATCTGGTCGCACTGGACCAGGGTAAAGTCTCATATTCAGGTAGACCACAATGGACTAGGAGTGGCGGGGGGGTCCCATACAGAGACCAGGTTCATCCCACTGAAGAGTTACCTTCTCAAGTCTGTGCAAGGAGCTGCTGTTCAAGTTGGAGGGGGCTGTGAGGAGATTGTTGTCAGTGCGAGGAGGAGATCGGGTGTCAAAGATGCTGGCAGTTTTGGTACTGAGAACCTGTAGTTGCTGGAGCTTCATGTTGATGATTATTGTGGACAGTCGCTGTCTGTGCGAATTGCAGGTCCAGCTAGAGTTTCACATTGTTCGTCATTGCTGGGGGTTTCGTGGCACGAAGAGGCTACTTTGCAGTCTCGAAGCTTCAAACACTTCAGCATTTTTACTTTGAGTTCAAGAGGAGTACACTCTGATGCCATCCATGGGTCCAGCACCTGGAGGGGTACCTCTTGGGAATTAGGACTCGCTCCAGCAGAGGCCAGCAGCAGGTCTAAGGCAGGTCCAGTTGGTGCTAGTCAGACAATCAGTTGCAGCGAGGCCTCTGGAATCTTGTGTCTCTAGCTCAAACAGGAAGTTGGCCAACCGACCCTTGGAGCCACTTCTGGAGAACCTGGGTTCAAGGAAAGCAGGCACATTATTCTTTCTTCAGCCAGTAGCACAGTCCTTCTAAATCTTCCCCAGTTCCGGGAGTGTCCTGATGAGAGGTGCTGAAGGTGCACTTTTATCCCCAGTGCCAGCCTGTGGGTTGGGGGGATGCCCCCTTTCTCTAACCTTCCCCATTTCCTTTATTAGGTTCCAAAATGTCCAATGTAACAAAGGGCAGGTGGTGAGGCAGGCCTAGGTGTGAGCTGCATTTGTCAATAGCAGGGCAGACAGCACCTAAAAGTCAGGAAGTGGGTGGACAAACCCTGAAGCTACCCTCTGAAGCTCAGGTAGAGCTAAGTGACACCTCCCAGGAGGTGGAGAGGAGTTGGCCTAACGGCTGGGGTGGTCGACCTCGAATCTGGGGAACTGGGTTCGAGTCTCGGCAAAGACGCTGAACATCCTGTGATTCTGGGCAAATCGCTTAATCTCCCCGTGCCTAACAAAACTAGCATTGGCATAGCCAATAGGTCTCGCTTTTGGGACCTTATAAGTATTTAGTTATGCAACTGTTGCATGGCTAAACACTTATAAGGTCCCAAAGGCGAGACCTATTGGCTATGCCAATGCTGGTCTACTAAAGGGTCTTAAAAGGCCTTAGAAATGAAGAGGTTACATGTGGAGACACATCCTTCGGCATTGTGTACTCATGCAGATTTCCCACTTAGGTGAATATCTGCATGAGTAAATGTTACTCAGTAGTAGTCCTACTTGACATCAAGTGGGATATTCACACAGGTAAAGTAAGTAAAAAAAACATAGGTTCATGGCCAAAATTACTTTTTTTATAACTATTGCAAATTGACAGAAGGATTCCTTTTGGCATAAATAGATTTAAGTTTGTAAAAATAAATGTATATTTAGGTGGAGTCATATATATTTAGGTGGAGTCATACATCTATGCAGGTACTATTCCATTCATTTTTGTGAATCTGGCATTTTGTCTGTCATAGATTTGCGTGAGTGCTCATGTGATGTGTGGATCCCCAGAAAGTTTTAAATATATTTCACATGTAGGAATAAACTTACAGAAGTAGATTTCTATCTTGGCGATTCGGAGCCAATATGCCTGTAGTACATAACCCCACAGCCTTCATACATTAGGGCATTTTAATGCCAAAGTATGCTATCTTGTATTCCATTTAGCATCCCAAATGGCAGCTTATTTACAAGGATCTTCAAAGCTACAGTTGTGACTACATATAGAGCACTACCATTAATCTAGGTCAAAGCTGGAATGGCTACATTTTGTCCACGGTGTGATGCGGCGGATGGAATGCCAGAGACAGGATCAATTCTCATTTTCTTAATGTAAATGGAGAGCGCTGCAACAACAAGGCCATCATTAATAACTAAGATCCAGGAGCCCTTCAAAAATTAGTTAACAGGGAACAGCTAATTGCCTTCTAAACAAAAAGTAAATGCAAGAGGCGCACTTCCTTTTTGACATGACAAGAGTTGACATTGCAGATAATCTCTTCCAAGGGTGATAGCTGGCATTTTCATCAACAGAACACGGGCACTCATTGGCAGTCCATGTCCCCGTAATCCTTGACGTCACAAACAGCTCACCGCATCCGTTGGGGTGCGACAAATACAAACACTTCCGCTTATTAAGAGGAGTGACTGGCATGACTGAATATGAAGTTTACATACTTCAGTGCTCTGCGGTAAAGGATGTGGGACTGATTGCTAGTCCAGAATCTACATATAAACACATACCAATGTGCATATCTAATGTAGCAGAATATAAAATGTCCTTGTTGAGCTTCAAACACAGTATTAGAAAATCCATTAGAATTAGGCCGCGATCAGATATTTTCTTTGAACAACTGATATATTGTGCATACCTACTTGTGCATGTCAAATAACTAGGGCAGAATAAAAAAGGTATTTGGCAAAACCAACAGGTCTCTGCTTTCGTACCTACTAGTGTTTCCAATTGTTTTTGCCAATGCTGTGCACCATGGCTAAAGAAAAAAAAAGTGCAATGACACAGTTGCGTCGCTCTGCAGCCGAGCGCATGCCTACAAAATGATGCAGGCGCCTTTTTTGTTTTTATTGAGCAAACCAGATTGGATAGGTAAACTTAAAAAAAACCGAGCGCAAAAGTTTTGTTGTTGTTGTTAAATCTGTCACTGGAGGAGCATTTGAGGGGAAAGACCAAGGGGGAAGCAACACAGAGAGCAATGGGAAGCAACAAGGATGGTGGCGGGAGAAGGGCACAAGGGCGAACAAAGGGCACAAGGGCGGGGCAGCAGAGAGGCACACCGGTGAAATAGAGCAACAAGTGCGCAGGAGGGAGAGAAGCTCACGTGCTACTGAGTAATTTGGAGCACACGGGGAGAGAAGCACGTGAGAGCGAGAGCCGAAGACAAATGTGCTGACAAGGACAGCGCATTGATGCAGCAACACTGGCCACCAAGTAAGGTCGACCACAAGGGCTTATGGGTTTTATTTTCATTATTTTAGGTTTCACATCAATCATTTAGGCAAGACCACACTAAAAACAAGGAAGACAAAAGACGCTGCGCGCGTTTCTTCCCGTGGGCTCGAGCTATTGAAGTGTCACTTTAATTTCGCTAAACGCGGGCTTTGAAGCGGCAAGGGACGGGAGAGCGCATTCCAGGCGGGGGAGCGGACCCTTTGAAGTATGATGCCGAGGGTGCCTGTGGGCTGAAGCGCTTCCCCAAATGGATTGCATGGCAGCACGATGCACGTGATTGTGCACGTGCTCGCCATGCAATCCACTTTTGGGAGCACTTTGAAATGCCCTCTTACTAGAGTCTCGCCTAGCAATTGCGTAAACGCAATAGCTAGGCGAGACCTAAAAATGAATGTGTCCTCATGTAACGCAACTGGTGCTATGTAAAGCGCTCTGATACCCGATACCTTCGGGTGAAGTTGGAGCTATATAAAACTGTAAAATTAAAATATGTAAAATAAATCCTGCTCAGGGGAGCATTACCCTGCCCTACACCCGAGCCCTTTTGTCACCATGTCTGAAAGGAATACACCTAATACCACAAGAGAGCCATTCTCAGTCATTTTACCCTGCATACTGGCGGTTGTCACATTTTGTTTAGGCATAAAAATAACACATTTCTGAAAGTGCCATTTTCAGGATAGTAACTTAAAATGTACTTTATCAATAAAGAGGAATTTAAATTACATTTCATTTGAGTGTAAGAAGCATTTCTCTATCTGTTTTCAAGTTGATGTTATTTACTTATTAAATGCAATAAGGTAACCCTGAGCTAGACTATGGGAGAGATAGCCTTAAAGCAGTAAAAAAACAACTTTGAGTTTTTTTCCTTACAAGACATGTAAAACTTAAGTGCACATGTCGTGCTTTTTAAATACCATGCACCATGTGGCTTTAGGGCTTACCTTAGGGATGCCTTATCCACATTTAAAAAGAAGGCGTAGCCCTGACCAGATTTTTTTTATTATTGTTTTGCCATGCCAAAATCTCTTTACAAAACTGTCCTACAGGTTGCAAAGGCAGGTCTGAGAAATGTTTTACAGTTCTGCTTTAGTAAGTAGCACAATGAGTTCTGTATCCCACTAGTAGAGTTTAATTTATAGGCCCTGGGTACATGTAGTACCATTTAGTAGGGACATATTAGTAAATTAAATGTGCCAATTAGGTGCAGGACAATTTTACTATGTTTAAGGGAGAGAGCACACGCACTTTACCTCTGATTAGCTCGGATAAGTGAACATAGTCCTTAAGCCATCCAAAAAAAAACGAGTGAAGGCAAAATGTCTGGGGGAATACCACGCCAAGGACATCAGGTCTAACAATACTTTAAATACTTTAAGTGTGTATTTCTTTACTGTGCTGTTCATCAGCAGAGTCCTGCTCTGCTGATAGTGGGGTTTTCCAAAGTGAATCCCCAACCTGAACGAGAATGGCCACTGCCCCCTCATCACAGCATGTGAGGTGATTGACAGCATGACTCGTAAACAAAGATCAGACCTTTTGTAATTGTACCCATGTCAATAGACTGCATACCAGCTCTCTCATTTTAGGTTTCCTCCATGCACCCTCTACTGGTGTCTCTTGCTTAGACCTCCCTCCCCATCTAGGACAAGTATGTTGTGCGCACACGTTTTATGGTAACATGTATGAATTGTGCTCTTCAATGGGATATTGTGCACAAGCACATACATAGAATGATGGATCTTGCACAAGCTGCCTGTGACTTTCAACTGTTCAAGACCCCTTCCCAAAAATTGGTTGTACTTGTTGAGTGTGGTAAGTATGCTATGCCCTTTCCTTTCTTTAGGGTATGTTCCAATGATGTGTGAAACTAACCCCTGTCTCTTACTGTGTTTATTGATGTCCTCTAGCAACTGTAACCTGCTTCACTTTTTCAGAAGTTAGTCCACATCACACATTTACCAGTCCTAATTGCCTTAACCAGGAAGACTGCTGTAAATGATCTTGGAAACAGAAAGACAAAGAGGAAGCTGCACCTCTTCAGAATGGGCTAAGTGCTTGAATTTTGAAAAAATACTTTGCTTTGTTTGACTTAAATGAGTGCCTACCCGTGCTGCAAAGTGGCTATGCAAGGAGAGCAGGTGCCTGAATGCCAGGAGCGCCTGTACCCAGTTGACTGTAGAATCGGCTTAGAGGATACCCCAGGGAAATGAGACCACCCGAGACCCTCAAGATACCCGCAGCCCCAGGGAGTTATAGAAGCAAAGACGAAGGACAAGTATTGTCTGGGTCGAGGAGCTGAAAAGAAGCGATTTCATGTCGTGAACTAGTGGCCTTGTACCATCATCAGTCCTCCCCACGGATGTCGATTGCCCAATATCTAATTACGGAGCCTAAAGAATAGGGGCAAAACAATATTTAGTGTTGTACCTCAGTCGATGCAGATATTAGCCCAGCTGATCATTGAGTTAGAGTGTGATTTACTGGGTAACACTCTAACGTGGTTCCTGACCCTTGTACTGCCTAGCTTAACAATTCAGCGCTCCGCTTTGCTACTCCAAAGAGTCAAATAGCTAAAGGGAGAAACATGGTTATCCAATTGGAGTGTAGTAGCATGGGTGACCCAGGGACCAGAGTCAGACTGGCCCATAGGCTAATCTAGCATTGCCCGCAGGGCTTGTCTGACAGTTTAGTATGTAGGCTGGTTTCGTAGCAGTTTGTGGGCCTGTTTTATGGCCAGGTAGTCCGTTTCTTAATGTTGATTCCCCCAATATTACCAAAAACATTGCCTGCAACAAACACGTCTGCAGTCTCCCATACCTTGTGAAATACCTATAAAGCTTGTCTTTAAAAGTTCAAAACTTTGCCTGATTTGCAAATGCTGGCCACTTATTTTAGCTAGCTCAGTGTTTCCCAAACTGGGGTCCGAGGACCCCCAGGGGTCCGTGGCACATTCCCAGGGGGTCCGCAGGTAGCAGTTTTAAAAGCACTGCAAAGTTCCTTGTAAAATTAGCAGTTTTCGAGCAACTATAAAAGTGTCAAGAAAATGCCAGTGATTAATGTACCTGCTGGAGAGATGATTTTTGTCTAGTGGCAGCTTTGACTTATCTAATGTGACACATAGGGTTAATATACCTACTGCAAAGAACGTGTACCATGCATTTTAAAAAACAGTATTTTATATGCATAGGTCAGTGGGCTACTGATTTTGTCACAGAGATTCTTTTGTCACTGTGCAATTCATAAGGGACAATCGTAATCTAGCACAGTGTCCTATAAACTGTCAAAGAGCTGCTTACAAACATCACGGTACAAGTTAGTAACTTATGTTTATTCCCAGTCTATCATTATCCTGATGCTGCTATGTTCCCACTTCCTGCACATGAACAATTTTGTAATGCCTTTTTGTCACTTCTATGTGTGCTGCCTAATACAGCACACATGGAAGTTACAAAACGTCATTTTTATTAAAGATTGTTGATGTGCAGGAAGGGTCACCATCCTGAACATAAACAATCAAAGTTGTTTTGCTTTTTCCGTTGGTAAAAGCAAAAACGAGGAGAAATAAGGCATTTCTCCTCATTTTACCAAGTTAAGACCAGGTTTTTCATGGTCTTAATTCTGGTGCTGTCTCTTATTTAAGCTGACCTTGTAAATAGAGGGCAGCGTCAAAATCAATGGGTGTTGGAGTGAAACACCCACTGCAATTCCCACTGCCCACCTTTTTCACGCTAAGCATTGCGTGAAAGGGGTCTTTATATACAAGGCAGCGTTAAGCCACAATAAGTGGCTTAACGCTGCCTTGTAAATAAGGCAAAGCCCCTATTGCCACAGGAACATCGCAAAAAGTGACGTTCCCAAAGCGATAGGGACTTGTAAATATGCCCCTAAAATCCTTAGTAATTTGAGTATTTGTTTTGTGTGCACACGTTTGTTTATTTTTTACGAATTACTGTTTTAATGTTTGAAATTTAAATCCTACAAATTGCTTGGGGGTCCCCGGCTACCAGTGGTGACTCAATGGGGGTCCTTAGGAGTCAAAAGTTTGGGAACCACTGAGCTAGCTGCTTCACTAATGGGGGCTACTTTTATTTTGATGGCCCTATTGTCTGTTCTAGTCTAAACATGCTTGGTACAGTAGTGGTAACAATTATAGCCACACAGGATACTGCCCAGTAACCTCTGGCTGCTCCAGGACCCCAGGAAAGGGCCTTGCTTAGTCACTGCATTCCTATATCCCCAACTTTAATGTTTCAGGCCACTATAATGATGCAACTATAGACCAAGAAGCCCCATCCGGTATCTAGAGCTGTTCCTTCAATTCCAAAAATGTACTCAATGTACCGAACTCATAAAGGACACCAACATGCAAAAACGTTGCTTCTTGCCATATAATGTCCGTTTCCCCTGTCTTAGTTTTCTTAAATTCTTCAAAATGGGTTCCCTAGTGTTGCTACTATTTGGTTGCTTCTGTGAAGGCATTTTCAATACTACTGGTAAGTACTCAAATTTGTGTGTAAGGAAATGACTCTTTTTGCATGATCATTCCCAAAGTTTTAGACTGAAGCTTCTGATTTTTCAAATCTTAGAGGGCATTGGATCCTGCCAAACAAGCCTCAGTGCCAGTGCTTTGACCCTTAAAACCACGAGTGCGACAAAGCAAATCATGGCTCTCATCCTAACATTGCTTGCTGGCAGAGCAGTTTTCTAACTAACTCAACTTTTCCATCGAAAATGATGGCAAAGTCCAGACCTTCCTTTTAAATATATGACACCCCTAAAGCAGGCCCATCAAGCCCTGATACTGGTTGCTGTGTATAAAAAAGTGGAACATTTGTTTTCACATGTTCTAACAGTAAAAAACCCAAATTGTTGTTCTTATTGTAGAATGGCTAGTAGCCCCATTGGCGAGTACAGGGTTACATCGTGACCATTCAGTTGTGCAAACTTTTGAATGGGACTACTAACACTGGTACTTCATGGTAGCAAAATATTTGTTGCATTAAACTCTACTTGATGCTCAAGTTGAATTTAATGCAACTTTTAAGTAAATGACAACTTTAGAAAGTCGCTATTCTGTTGTTCAAGTTTCAAGTGACCGTTTATGATTGCTGGACACAAGACAGCCTTCTGTCCTCCTAGGGGGAGGTATGAACAACTCTCAGGAAGGAACACAAAGGGTCTACCGTTGAAAGAGATGTTACCTCTCTGGCAGGAAGGCCAAACAGGGAGTGAGCCCAAAAGGAGAGCTTCAAAGGGGAAGCTGTTTTTGGAAGGGTAAATGCTGGACACACACAAAAAGGGCTATGCTTTAATTCTGGTAGACAGGGTGATTGGGGCAGAAAGAGCGAAACAATTGCCAAACCAGTTTTTCCATTGGCATGTAGCCCTAAGGTATGCACACCTCTAGGGTGAAATACCGAGGTTTAAACACCGAGAGAGGGTCCGGCAATCTTTCGAGTGGGCAGAATATTGCATTCTAGGATAGCTAGATGCCACACTTTGCAGGAAGTCCTCATCAGGTGGGAGCGTACCTGGTAACCTATTGGCTATTGGTCATGGCATCCCCAGAGGGCAAGTTCTGGGCACAAAAGTGACACCCCTGGCACCTGCACCTCAGATCAAGTCTGTACTGGAGAAATTACCAAAGAAGGACTGCCCTGTTGTTCCCTGGACCCGCCAAGAGAGGCTGTACCAAAGTCTGCAATGCACCTGCTCTTCCAGGGCTAGCTAAGAGCGGACAGTGCCCATGGTGCACTGCTCAAGGTAAAGTCATCCCTGAGCCCCAGAATGAAGTGACTCCAAGAGTAAGTTGGCTGATTTTCTATTACAGTTACAGGGCTACAAAAGCTGGAGAAGCGAGTTGGTAGCCACCAGTGCTTAACTGCCATGGACTGCCAAAGTAACCTGGGAGACTGAGTCCAGATCCTCAAAAGTTGCACCAGAGTCTGCTGGACCTGGGAGAGTCGTCAGAGTACAGTTCCATCACCCAAGACACACTAGCTTCAGTTAAAAGTAACTGATGTAACCCGAGAGCAGTAGACCAGTGGCAACTGGTTTTAAGCTGGGTCTCAATCGGACTTTGTGGAACATCAACCCCTGTAGTAAATGTCACTTCAACATGATCGTGGACTGAGAAATAACCCCAGAAAGACCCCCTTCACCGGATCAGCATCCTGTAACCCAGTGGTTCCCAAACTTTTGACTCCTAAGGACCCCCATTGAGTCACCACTGGTAGCCGGGGACCCCCAAGCAATTTGTAGGATTTAAATTTCAAACATTAAAACAGTAATTCGTAAAAAATAAACAAACGTGTGCACACAAAACAAATACTCAAATTACTAAGGATTTTAGGGGCATATTTACAAGTCCCTATCGCTTTGGGAACGTCACTTTTTGCGATGTTCCTGTGGCAATAGGGGCTTTGCCTTATTTACAAGGCAGCGTTAAGCCACTTATTGTGGCTTAACACTGCCTTGTATATAAAGACCCCTTTCACGCAATGCTTAGCGTGAAAAAGGTGGGCAGTGGGAATTGCAGTGGGTGTTTCACTCCAACACCCATTGATTTTGACGCTGCCCTCTATTTACAAGGTCAGCTTAAATAAGAGACAGCACCAGAATTAAGACCATGAAAAACCTGGTCTTAACTTGGCAAAATGAGGAGAAATGCCTTATTTCTCCTCGTTTTTGCTTTTACCAACGGAAAAAGCAAAACAACTTTGATTGTTTATGTTCAGGGTGGTGACCCTTCCTGCACATCAACAATCTTTAATAAAAATGACGTTTTGTAACTTCCATGTGTGCTGTATTAGGCAGCACACATAGAAGTGACAAAAAGGCATTACAAAATTGTTCATGTGCAGGAAGTGGGAACATAGCAGCATCAGGATAATGATAGACTGGGAATAAACATAAGTTACTAACTTGTACCGTGATGTTTGTAAGCAGCTCTTTGACAGTTTATAGGACACTGTGCTAGATTACGATTGTCCCTTATGAATTGCACAGTGACAAAAGAATCTCTGTGACAAAATCAGTAGCCCACTGACCTATGCATATAAAATACTGTTTTTTAAAATGCATGGTACACGTTCTTTGCAGTAGGTATATTAACCCTATGTGTCACATTAGATAAGTCAAAGCTGCCACTAGACAAAAATCATCTCTCCAGCAGGTACATTAATCACTGGCATTTTCTTGACACTTTTATAGTTGCTCGAAAACTGCTAATTTTACAAGGAACTTTGCAGTGCTTTTAAAACTGCTACCTGCGGACCCCCTGGGAATGTGCCACGGACCCCTGGGGGTCCTCGGACCCCAGTTTGGGAAACACTGCTGTAACCCTTGCACCAGGACCACTCCATTGAAGTCAATGCCGACTCGCCTATAGAACCTGGAACTGGACTGGAGACTGCTTTGACTGCAAGGGAACTGTCCTGCCAAGCCTCAGTAACCCATGTCACTCACTACCTGGTGGTCTCCCAAGTTGGGTCAGTGTACTAGTTTACAACTTACAAACGTCTTCCAAATAACACTAGCCACTGTAGCTGCCATTGCGATTTGAGTGAAAAGCAGTGATTTATTATTTGCTTCATTTATATCACTGGAACCCTCAAGTGGATTTGTTTATTTTGGTGCCTAAATTTTCATAAAAATGAGACCTAAATTTATAAATTGTCAGATTTATTTTGTTTCATGTTTCTTTCTTATTCAACTGTTTTGGTACTTCTAAATGCTCTGCACTCGTTTCTTTGCAAAAGCCTGACTGGTAAAAGTCCCAGCTACCCAAGGTTGAGCTAAGGTTTTCAAACGAGCCTGACTGGACACAAGGCGATTTGTGAGTTCATTACATGGTGAAGTTGCACAACGACACCATATAATAAACCGCTTTCTTCACAGTGTGAGATTTGAACTACCGCACCATTGCCCTTTGCGTAGCAACTGGGGGGAGTTGTTATGACTGCAATCCAACATGTAAAACATTCACAGTTATTTGTGGTTTGTACTGGCAAAAAAGGCACTCCCCGCAAGATTAATTTGAATTGTTCAGTTGCTTTACAGCAGGTAAATTCCTTACATAAGTGTCCATTAAAGTATCTGAAACAAATGGAACAACCTCTTATTTACTATCTGGGCCACAACACCACCTAACCTCTTTGTAGTCCCTTCAGTAGTAATTTCTCTGTTTCCGGGAGATAAATAGTCAATCAGATGCCTCTCCTTATGACTATCCTCTGGCACCAGACTGGCCCTGGAAAACTTTTCCCTCAACAAAAGCTCTCTAGAGCCGCCAGGTGGCATCATGTGACTCCAATTGCGCTGAATGTTAGGACGTCTGCCTATATTTTACATCTTATGGTGTGCTGGTGTCTGTTTCTGTTTTCTACACCTTGCCAATGCAGATCCAGAGCTCTTCACTGTTTACTGACAATCCTGGATACAACTTACATGAGAGCTTTTTCTCCACTTCAGAAAGTCTTGGTTTTTAGGTCTCGGCTAGCGAAGGCTGCGCTTGCGCAGTCTCGCTCGCGAGATTTAATGACTTGGAGAAGAGGGGCTTGAACCCGCCCCTCTTCTCCCCTGTTCTCCATTGGCTGGCCTCGTAAATGCTGGCCAGCCACTGGAGAAGAGGTCAGTCACTCCGATTTGGCCCCGTCCTTTTCGGATCGGGGGGCGTGTTTTTTGCGAGAAGTCTCAGGGAGGAGACAACAGCAAAACACGCCCCCGAATCCGAAAAGGATGCTGCCTTTCGCCGAGGCATTTCTGCTCTGCCTCGGAGAAAGGCGGTGGTGTGCCTTTCGCTCTGCCTTGTTGACGGTTTAAGCTGTGCACTGGAAGGGAGCTGTTGATATGCAAGGGACGTTTCCACTGCTTGCCGGTTGGTGGAGAAATAAATGATTTACTCAAGTCCAACCTGATTATAGGCCATCATAGGAACCAATAACACTCCAGCTCAAGAGGTCCCGTCCAAAGACGCTATTCCTCCCTACAGGTCTGGAGCGCCTCTTGATCTCAACACCAAATACTTGTACGGTATAATGCCCCCGCTGCTTTCCTCTACTCGACTTCGTGCCATCCAACCACATATCCAAACGCGTCCTGTTCCCTCTCTAAGCCAAACTTCCGCCATTCATTTTTGCTGTGCTAGACGGGAAATGTTGTCTCTCCATTGGTCTTCTCTGTACTGATAAAGGGTAGGTGAAACTAAAGCCCCCAGCGCTCCTTGCTCTCATCAACTCTAGATCCCGCCCTCTTTCTGCTGTACCCCACGGTTAATGTAGTCTTCTTTGGACTTCTAGTTGTTTGAGACGCGGTGCTGGAACAACAATCCCCTGCACGCCCCGCTCAGGCCTGTTGCAAGTGCTCTGTTATTGTTGTGGATAAGAGGTCAGAGCCACAGCTGATGCATGGTAAGAGATGCCGTATGTGGGGTCCTTGGGTTGTATTGGGGCTGCCTTTCTCTGCGCATGTGGTGTTGTCACATTGAGTTGGGTGCGAGTGGCGTGTGTGCAGACTAAGAAAAACAAATGGTTACTTGTCACGGCTACACTGCGTATCATTCGTATGCACGGGGAGGCCCAGCAGCTGCACATAATATGGCGTTGGAAGGATCCATTCCCCCCACGTGCTCTGCTGCGTGCCCGTATCTTTCTGAAGGCGGCCCGAGCTCCCCGCCCCGGCTCATTGACATGCAGGGCCGGCATTGGGATGGTTTCTCGGTATTCCCTGTCTGTAGATAGAGGGCTGATAAATATGGCTGTGTCAACCCCTGCGCAGGGAGCTGCTTGGGAGAATGCCTTTCGCCGATGTATCCGTGTGGGCAGAGAGGGAAGATAGCTCTCGGAAAACCCCGACAGGCAAACGCAGCAGTGTCTGGAATCCGCCCTCAGAAATAATGCAGGGCAAGCGATTCGAAGAAAGCAGTGTGAAATGGAGCCTTTTCTGTCCCTGCGGTTTATAGAGGGGAGTGTGTGTGACGCACATAGATGCATTTGAGCACTGCTTCGCGAGCCAGCATCATGAACACTATATGTGATTCTGTGTAGATAGGCTGTAGGTGCTGTGGCGAGACTAACAATTGATTCTTATCATAACTTTATTTGTAATTTAAAACATTCATAATAAAAGAGGCAGGCATGACAGACCAAGCTTAGCACACCGCTGAAAAGTTTGTGTGTATCAGTGTAGGGGCAGAATTGTGGTCATTGTTCAATCCCTTCATGGTTAATTAAATGTAGCGGGGACTGAAGTTTTATAAGGATCACGTCTCTGTCTAGTCAAAATGTAGGTAATAGATGCGTAAAATAAATTGCCTTCCGATTCTCGATAGCTGTGGTTTGTGTTTATGTAATTAATGCTCCTAAGTATATAATCGCTTTGGATTAGAAATTCCATTTTTGAAAGTTTTAATGAGTGCATTGTGATTTAAATAATTTATAGAGACGAATATTCCAGCTTCTTATCAAGGTATGTAAATAAGAAAGAACATACAAACACCGCATTGGCAAAAAAAAAAAAAGATTTAAAAACTCGGGGTCTTCTAGAAATGACAATCACGCCACTTCTCAGCTGCCGTGTACGCAGTGCGCCTGTCCTCAGAGCAGTCCTCCGGCCTGGGGTGTGCACCGGTTTCACCTTCTGTGGGAGGCAGACCGTGCCTTGACAACAGCCAGCCTCGCCTGCAGAGGGACTTTGCATTTTCCTGCGAGGGGACGTGGCGGCTGCTGCCAGTGCATGCTCATTCGGTTGTATCATCGTGGACTCCTGTCCGGAAGCCCAGGAGTGGCGCTTAGATTTATTGTACATAATGATATAGGCAGCCATGGATTTTAGTACAGCGTCGGTGTTTGACCGTCATAAAGGTAAGTCAATTTCTGTTAATTTCTAGGTGTCCTGCTTGCCCCCATCCCAACAGCCCCCCCGAAATCTTTTTCAGCCCCCCAAAAAATTTGCCTCTAGTTGCCCGCCTTTAAAGATCTTATGCTGGCTCCACTTTGCATCCGTCGGTGTTTGCTGTCAGGGTTTAATAACAAGCATTTACAATGCAATGGTCTCGGCATTGGTAAAGTTAGAGCTATTGACAATGCCGTTTCTTTAAATGTTTTAAAAACAAAAACAAAAACATAAACAAAAAAAATGTCATGAGCAATGCCAATAGCTCTAACTTTACCAATGCCGAGACCATCAGGGTCCATGTCAGATCCCACTTCTGTAGGTTCTTCGCCTGTTTGATTTGATGGCCCTGTGCACCGTGTAGATACAGCATACGTGTGTTGGATAAGGTCCCATCAGTGGTACCTTAGGCAGTGGCTCCAGCATCCGAGGAACATCTCTACTCATGTGGACATGTTTTGCTTTGTCTTCCCAGGTCTCCTTTGGTTGATATGCACCTCCAACCTCACAGTGGGCTGTCCTCTGCGTCCTCTGCCGTTTCAGGACACCATTGTTTACGGACGCTTCCTCATTGGGCTAGGACAGTGTTTCCCAAACTGGGGTCCGAGGACCCCCAGGGGTCCGTGGCACATTCCCAGGGGGTCCGCAGGTAGCAGTTTTAAAAGCACTGCAAAGTTCCTTGTAAAATTAGCAGTTTTCGAGCAACTATAAAAGTGTCAAGAAAATGCCAGTGATTAATGTACCTGCTGGAGAGATGATTTTTGTCTAGTGGCAGCTTTGACTTATCTAATGTGACACATAGGGTTAATATACCTACTGCAAAGAACGTGTACCATGCATTTTAAAAAACAGTATTTTATATGCATAGGTCAGTGGGCTACTGATTTTGTCAGAGATTCTTTTGTCACTGTGCAATTCATAAGGGACAATCGTAATCTAGCACAGTGTCCTATAAACTGTCAAAGAGCTGCTTACAAACATCACGGTACAAGTTAGTAACTTATGTTTATTCCCAGTCTATCATTATCCTGATGCTGCTATGTTCCCACTTCCTGCACATGAAGAATTTTGTAATGCCTTTTTGTCACTTCTATGTGTGCTGCCTAATACAGCACACATGGAAGTTACAAAACGTCATTTTTATTAAAGATTGTTGATGTGCAGGAAGGGTCACCATCCTGAACATAAACAATCAAAGTTGTTTTGCTTTTTCCGTTGGTAAAAGCAAAAACGAGGAGAAATAAGGCATTTCTCCTCATTTTGCCAAGTTAAGACCAGGTTTTTCATGGTCTTAATTCTGGTGCTGTCTCTTATTTAAGCTGACCTTGTAAATAGAGGGCAGCGTCAAAATCAATGGGTGTTGGAGTGAAACACCCACTGCAACTCCCACTGCCCACCTTTTTCACGCTAAGCATTGCGTGAAAGGGGTCTTTATATACAAGGCAGCGTTAAGCCACAATAAGTGGCTTAACGCTGCCTTGTAAATAAGGCAAAGCCCCTATTGCCACAGGAACATCGCAAAAAGTGACGTTCCCAAAGCGATAGGGACTTGTAAATATGCCCCTAAAATCCTTAGTAATTTGAGTATTTGTTTTGTGTGCACACGTTTGTTTATTTTTTACGAATTACTGTTTTAATGTTTGAAATTTAAATCCTACAAATTGCTTGGGGGTCCCCGGCTACCAGTGGTGACTCAATGGGGGTCCTTAGGAGTCAAAAGTTTGGGAACCACTGGGCTAGGATGTTCATCTGGGTTAGAAGACAGTGCAAGTGCTTTGGTCCCCATTGGAGCTAAGAATGCACATCAATGTGCTAGAGTTGAGGCAGTCCACTTAGCCCTGAAGGTGTATATTCCCTCCATCTTGGGGCGTGTTGTGCAGATTCTTTTGGGCTTGGCTGCCACCAGCCTTTCTATCAACCAATAGAGTGGTGTAGGTTCATGGGCCTTTAGTCAGAGGCCTTGTGTTTGTGGCTTTGGGTTCTGCAAGAGGGCATTGTTCTCATGGCGATACAGCTGGCAGGCACTCAATGTGAAAGCAGATGCTTTGAAACACGTGTCGCTGGAAGATAATGAGTGAGAACTCCAACCTGATGTAACGTGATCTTTTTCCTACTGGAATTTCCATGCAGGGTTTTGAACAGATAATGCCTTCTTTTCTATGCCCTACACTTCCTGAAACATGGTTACCTGGGGGACGCTTTCCAGTTCATCTGGTCGCAGGACCCACTCTGAGGCCATCCATTCCTTCATCTTTGATTGTCCTGCAGAAGGTGCAAAAGGATCAAGCACAACTGACCGAATGATCTATTGGAATTCAGCATGCAGCCCCCTCTTCCCCTTTCACATAGAATATATCTCCTTTCACAGTAGATGATTTGATCCTCCACCCAAGCCAGAGAGAAGCTTCATTTTAATATGTGGAGACTGATTGGTGACAGTTTGAGGCCTTCTACCTGTTGCCAGAGGTAGTGGATGTCATCTTAGCTATGCTCTCAATGAGTTAAGGTTGTTTCTTGGTGGGAGTTTACAATGTCCTGTGCTTTGCACTTTCCATTGCTCCGCAGGATTTAGCAGCATGTACAGTGAAAGGGTATTTGGTTGATGTAATAGCATTCATATGTCCTTCTAACAGCCTTCTTTATTCAGATCTCTTGTATTGTATCAATTCTTGAAAAGTCTACTGTATAGAATTCTGCCCAACCCCTTTATTTGTTCTGCACTGGGAGTTAAACTTCGTACTGTTTTTTCTCCTGGCATTGCTGTTGGTGTAGCACAGTAGTTCTATTTGCTTTCTGACTCCCAAAAATGATTTCCTGGTGGCAGGTACTTCCGCCGGTGGGGCTGGGAGTTGTAAACCTTTTCGGTTCAAATGCCACTCATTGCCTTTTTCCCCTGTAAGCAGTTATGATGTACATGTTCATCTTTACTCCCAAAAGATATGTATGCCAGCAACAAGGGCCAGTCTGTCACTCTTACATCTTTCTTCCCCCCCTCATCCTTCCAAGGAAGAGGAGGAGCTAGTCTTCAAGTCTTGTGTGGATTCTTTACCTTCTTGTTATAGTGTGTGTAGTGATGTATTTGATGCGAAGAAAGTCAATATATTACCTCCTCACTGGAGCTGATTGTAAAATTGAGTTGGTACCTGCTGCTTTGATACTGTGCTGCCACGTTTATACACTCATCTCACTTAAAACTGAATACTTTAAACTGTAGTAAGAGGAAAATCTGACTAATAGAATCATTAGTCACGTGCCTTTCCCCCATTGTTTTTATGCCTGAAAAGGGTGAACTAACAGTGTGTATTGATTATAGGGGACCTAATTGCATCACAGTGAAGAACTGTAATCCATTACCATTGATCTCTGTCTTACTAAATCAGATCAGAAATGCAAAAATATACATAACAATTAGATCTTAAGGGAGCAGTTTGTGAGTGGTCAAAAGAAGAAGATCCAGCTTTTTGTTTATTAATGAAATGTTTTCCATTGTCCGAATTTTGCAATACCCTAATGTTAAAGTCAGTATATTGTGGATACACTTGATTGCAATCATGCCGTTGGGATGTTTTGACTCAGAGACAGTAAATACTGGACAGATTCACTTAGTAACCTGTTTATCTAAAATACATTTTATCCACAAAGCTAAACTACACTATCACCGATAAATAACTTTTAGCAATTAAAATGTCTAATGAAGAGTAGGGACCACATTTGTTAGGGCAAAACACACTGCAGCACTCAATACAGGAATTTGCAGTTCCCAAACTTTCCCAGAGCTCCTACTCCTTAATCACTTCGGTGGACTTTGTTCCTTTCTGATTAAGATTTTGTAATACCCACAGATCAGGCCATAAGAGTGAAAAAGCTTGTGCTTTATCCTGACTGAATTCACCGGGAAATAAGTTAATTGTTTGAAGATCCACCATTATTCTTGTCCTCTAAAATTTCATATAATCATTTTAATGCCTTGATTAATGTTGTTTCATGTTTCGCAAATGAACATACTAGTCTATTGAGTGGATGGTTTGATGTATCAAGGAAAAAACTGTTTCCGTCATCAGTTCGGGTAAGAAAGCAGGCTATAAACTGGCCTTATGATTTCGAAGATGATGGACATCCTGGAAAAGCTTTGACTTTAGCAGTAGTCAGTGGGTATTTGTGGTGGTCAATTTTCTTTACAGATATTTAGAACAATGTACAAATGTTTACCTCACCTCATTTATAAAGTAGTCATAATAGAACAGTGGGATTACTAAGACCTTTGCCTATTTTTCCTAGACCTTGTCGTACAGTCTCAATGGATTTCATTGTGGAATTTCCTGAAAGTCTGGCTGTACAGCAGTATAAGTTGTTGTAGATCATGTGTCTAAAATTGGCCATTTTTATACCATAGTCAGTGGTTCCCATTTCCAAAGAGCTAGCACTGATTGTTGCATGTACCATTATTCAGATGTATGGCATTTCACAGATTCTGATCATGCATAGAGGGTCTCAGTTTACTTCAAGGTTTTGATCCTCCTTATTTACGCAGTTAAATATGGAAGTCAGACTGACTACTAGTTACCACTCTCAGACACACAGACAGAGAGGGTAAATCCTCATTGTTAGAAATATGGGTATCTAGTTGGCAGGTTGTTCCCCTGTCCAAGTAGGGGCCCTTCTTCCTAGTCAGGATAAGGGGGATATATTACTGAAATTACCCCTGCTAACTGCCCTTGGTAGCTTGGCACAAGCAGTCAGGCTTATCTCAGTGGCAGTGTGTAAATCTTTTGCACATAACCAACAGTAATACAGTGAAAACACTACAAAAGTGCACCACTCCAGTTTTAGAAAAATAACCAACATTGTATCTGTGCAAACAAGACCAAAAACGATAAAAATCCACAATACAGTTTTCAGTAATCTCAATATTCAAAAATAGACTTAAAGTACAGTTCCTTGAAGTCAAGAGCTCTGACAGGGGCTATCATGGCGTCGTGAACAACAAATTCAAACAGTTCTGGCTGAGCGCGGTGTCGCGGGCCAGCTACGGTGTCTGGAAGGCCTGCAAGAAATATAGGGCGTCGGCGACCTCTCGTTGAGCTCCGAAGACTGGCGTTAGCTAGCCTCGGTGCAGCAGTTGTCGGGCCCTTGAAGTCACACGCATTGCAGATTGAACTTCTTGCGTTTGAAGCTGGGAGTGCTGGCAGGCGTCGAGCTACAGTGCGAAGTGCAGCAGTGCGGCATGTGGTGCCCTCAGGTCGCGGTGCAGGCAGCAGCTCGGTGACGGTTGTCCAGCGGCGTCGGTGAGACCAGGGCTATGGTGCAAAGTGATGCAGTGCTCGTCGCAGTGCTGGCAGGTCACTGTGCAAGCAGCGTTACAACAAACAAATGATGGACGGAATGCTGACAATGCATACATTCTCCCCCAGTCAAGAGATCTGGGTTAAATCCATCGTTCTTTTGCCCACTACACCACCCCAGTTTAGACATGGCCATATGCAAATGAGTCTTGACCCTGTGCCTCATGGGAACAGTCCAGCCCGAACTGCCAAGCCATGTCTTCCCTGGACCGGAATCAAGCATCCTAGGACCGGTTTCTGGCTCAGCCGTCATCAGCCAGGATAGCTTGACTCCAGTGGCGTAGTGAGCACGGGTCCCACGTCTGGGAATACCCATCCCACTTAGGGCGAAAAGCGTTACAACAAACAAATGATGGACGGAATGCTGACAATGCATACATTCTCCTCCAGTCAAGAGATCTGGGTTAAATCCATCGTTCTTTTGCCCACTACACCACCCCAGTTTAGACATGGCCATATGCAAATCAGTCTTGACCCTTTGCCTCATGGGAACAGTCCAGCCCGAACTGCCAAGCCATGTCTTCCCTGGACCGGAATCAAGCATCCTAGGACCGGTTTCTGGCTATCAGCCGTCATCAGCCAGGATAGCTTGACTCCAGTGGCGTAGTGAGCACGGGTCCCACGTCTGGGAATACCCATCCCACTTAGGGCGAAAAGCGTTAAAACAAACAAATGATGGACGGAATGCTGACAATGCATACATTCTCCCCCAGTCAAGAGATCTGGGTTAAATCCATTGTTCTTTTGCCCACTACACCACCCCAGTTTAGACATGGCCATATGCAAATCAGTCTTGACCCTGTGCCTCATGGGAACAGTCCAGCCCGAACTGCCAAGCCATGTCTTCCCTGGACCGGAATCAAGCATCCTAGGACCGGTTTCTGGCTATCAGCCGTCCATCATCTCCTTTTGTTTGCTTTAAGCAAGAAAATAACCACTTTATAAAAGTGGTATTTTTAAACACACAACATAACAAGCATTTGCAATGCATTAGGTCTCGCATTTACGCGAGTTTGAGCTATTGACATTGCAAATAACAATGCCTATTGGCATTGTCATTTACAATGCCAATAGCTTTAACTCGTGTAACTGCGAGACCTATTGCATTGCAAATGCTTGTTGAGAAGTTTACTGCCGCCTTTCTCGTTGATGCCCGGGGCATTGTTTTCTGTACTGGGTCAAAGAGACCTTCGACTGGTGCCAGCGGCTCAAGGGGAGTCTTAAATTATGCGCAGCTGCAGAGTGCTGTTTCGGGTAGGGGAGTAGGTGACTGAAGCAGGCACATCAACCTGCCTGCGTTTCACGCGCCCCTCTGCTTTTTGCCATTCCCCGCCACGCTTGGGTGTCTATAGAGCCGGGTGACCCGGATAAACAAAGGAGGAGCGAACGCTACCCCTGTGACGTCACAGCAGTGGATAATCGCTTTGATTTCACACTGTTGTGACGTCACCACAGTGAAATAACAGATTTCAAAATGGGTAATCACAATAGAGGCTTCTGTGAAGCTGTATTTAACATAATGGCATTTACTCATGTTATGCAAAACCTGTATTTCAAGTAGATGGGTTGGGCACCGGAGTTGCAGAATTGACGGGTGGGGGGCGCTTAAGGGTTGTGGTTGGGATGCAGACCTGTTTTTGTGAAGTTTACTGCCGCCTTTCTCGTGATGCCCGGGGCATTGTTATCTGTACTGGGTCAAGGAGCGCAGAGACCTTCGACTGGTGCCAGCGGCTCAAGGGGAGTCTTAAATTATGCGCAGCTGCATAGTGCAAGGAGACGGTCCTTCATGGCGGAAACAGCAAGTCCCTTCTCCTGCTCTTCACCTACGGCGCACCGTCAGGGCCCCTCCACGCAGTATTTCCGGCATTGACGCAGGGACTTTAATATGTTAAAAAAAAAAAATATGTTTTGCAACATAGAAATAAAGCAAATCAATTGTGCATTATTGCTTCGTCTTTTATAAAGCGAAAAGAAGCAAGCAGGCTTTTCTCAAAAATAAACCAGGGCCGTTACTTAAACATTTTGCACGCTGGTAAAAATGCAGAGCAAACTAGTTTGCTCTATTTTTGCCTCATACGTACTATGGAACGGAGTAAACCAAATGCGTTCTGTATTTTTAAGTGGGAGCGATCAGTCTGCCTTTGAGGGAGGATTAGGTTTGCTAAATCAGTTCCTTGCTTAGGAAACAGAGTAAATAAGCAGGAAGTGGGTGGCAAATGATGTGCACTTTCGCTGCCGCTTTGATGTCCTCAGTGGCCGCGCGGCTCACTGAGGACATCAAAGTGGCCGCGAAACTGATCAGGCAGTGCTTTTCAGGCTGCCAAATGGTGCGTGCGCCCGGCGCACATGCACTGTATTTGGAGGCTTGAAAAGCACTAGTTTGCACTTCCAGATCCCCCTTTTGCAAAAGCTCTCGCGAGAGCAGCGCTAAAGCACTGGCTCAGGCGAGACCTAAAAATCATTACTAAAAGATGCATTTTAACATTCTGAGTTCAGGCATACTAAACTCCATTCCTCTATCTTCTCCCAATGGGAGTTATACTTGTAAGATATTACAGAGTATCTCTGATTCTATCCTAAAGGAAAGATAACCAGTAAATCAAATAAGCCAAACATGGGAACACCAGCCCACAACCATAATTTACCATAGAGCACTTGCACTTTAACACTGATCAGTAGTGAGAAAGTGTGCAGAGACACTAAACCAGCAAAAACAGATTCAAAATCAGGAGGGCAAAAAGACAGGGGAAACACGCCAAACTATGCTACGTCTCACACTCATATTGAAAAGCATCTGAGATGTCAAACTTCCAACAAGAAAAGGAATGGATTAAGACATGGTTAGCAGAAATGACGTACAAAAATATCAAGCACTCATCTTTTGAAATGTCCCCATTCTCTTGCATGTTTGAACATAATCCCCGAACTTTACCTTTGGTTTAGCCACTGAGTATATTAGTTCCTTCTTTGCACAACCACTTAAGTGAACTAACAAATTCAAAGGGAAGCAGAAAAAATGTGTAGAAAGTTAAAGCCAGATACAAAGTCTATGTTTATCATAAGACATCCAGCTCCCTGATATGTTATTGGTGAAAACATGTGGTTTCTCACAAAAAATGTACATGTCGAGAAAGCTTGTAATATTTGAAACTCAAGTTTATGGGGCTATTTCTTATTCAGAAGAATATGAATCCAGGCTCTGTAAGACTGATTGCCTCAGTCTATGAAAATTCACCTAGCATTTCATGTACCTTTATTGAAGTTGTGCTTTCCAACAACATGTCTTGGTCGAAATCCTGTGTGGATTCAGGTGAATGCCAATAATACACATGAACTGCATATGATTTTAGGAGCAAAATTCATTAGACGACCGTTGCAATATTTGTTGTATTTGAAGGGACAATGTCCTGGAAATAATTCATGGGGAGCAGCTTCTAATCTCCATGCTCTACCACAGTTATGTGAATTTTATGTGAGATATCCTGTAAACCTTGAAATGCCACCGCTAAGATAGCAGCCTTTGCGGGGTGGTGGTGCACTGTCAAGAAGTGGATATGAATATCTGTGATCCATTTACCTTGGGGCATAGCACTCAAGACCCACATGCTTAGAGATAGTGGTAGTCCAGGAAGGCTGGTATATGTACAAAGTGTTGCTGTCACTTGGCAGAAGACTACACACATGTGAAAAGCATGTTGGGCACTGCCAGCTTCTGAACTTCAAGTTCAATCAATCACGGGTTTATAAAGCGTGCTACTCACCCGTGAGGGTCTCAAGGCGCTGGGGGGGGGGGGTTGCAGCTCCAAATCAGTTGAAGAGCCAGGTCTTGAGGGTCTTCCTGAAGGTGTGCAGAGTGGGAGAGTGTCTGATGTTGACTGGTAGCTCGTTTCAGGTCTTTGCTGCGACGTAGGAGAAGGCTTTTCTGCCTGCTCTGGTTCTGCAGATGCACGAGATCTCTGCCAGGGCGAGGTCGGTGGAGCAGAGGTTTCTTTTGGGTACGTGGAAGGAGACTCTTTCGGTGAGGTATTTGGGTCCGAAGTTGTGGAGGGATTTGTAGACATGGCTGAGTAACTTGAAGGTTACTCTCTTCTTGATGGGGAGATAGTGAAGGTCTCGTAGGTGCTTGGTCATGTGCTCATGTCGTGGGGTTCCGAGGACGAGTCTGGCTGAGGTGTTCTGGATGGTTTGGAGCTTGTGTAGCTGGGTCTTGTTGATTAAAGCATAGAGGGCGTTGCTGTAGTCCAGTCTGCTGCTATGAGTGCATGGGTGACGGTCTTTCTGCATTCGGGGGGATCCACTTGAAGGTCTTGTGGAGGATGCGGAGGGAGTTTAAGCAGGTGGAGGCGACGGCGTTGATCTGGCAGGTCAAGGTGAGGGATGAGTCTAGAATCATGCCGAGGTTCCAGGCGTGGTCGGTCAGGGCGGGTGGGATTCTGAGGGCAGGGGTCCCCCATGATCTGTCCCACGCTGTGGGGGAGCGTCCGAGGACAAGGACCTCTAAATTAGAGTTCAGTTTTAAGGCATCTGTCGCTCATCCAGGAGTCTTTCATTCCTTCTTGGAAGCTGAGTCTGGTGTCTTAGGGGTTCTTCATGAGAGAGAGGATGAGCTGGGTGTTGTTGGCATAAGATACTATGCTGAGCCCTTGCTGTCTGACGATGGCAGCGAGGGTGGCCATGTAGATGTTGAAGAGCGTGGGGCTGAGCGAGGATCCTTGGGGTAATCCACAGTTGATCTCTGTAGGTTCAGAGAGGAAGGGGGAGTCTGATCCTTTGGGTTCTGCCGGAGAGAAAGTAGCGGATCCAGTCGAGGCCGGTTCCTCGTATACCGGCGTCGTGGAGTCTGGCAGCGAGAGTGCGGTGTGAGAGGGTGTTGAAGGCAGTGGAGAGGTCGAGTAGGATGAGGGCCGCATTGTGGCCCTGGTTGAGTAGCATGCAGATGTCATCGGTGGCGGTGAGGAGGGCGGTCTCGGTGCTGTGGTTGCTGCGGAATCCGGACTGGGAGGAGTCGAGGATGGCGCTCTCTTCAATGAAGGTGGTCAGCTGGGTGTTGATGAATCTGTGGGTGATTTTGTCTGCGAAGGGAAAGAGAGAGATGGGCTGGTAGTTTTTCAGGTCCGTCGGGTCGGCCGATGGTTTCTTGAGGAGGGGTTTGACCTCTGCCCGCTTCCAGTCATCGGGGAAAATGCCGGATCTGAGGGAGGCGTTGATGATCCGGCCTAGCTCAGGTACTATGGCGGCAGTGGCTCTGTGGTAGATGTGCGGTGGGCAGGGGTCAGTGGGGGCTCCTGAGTGGGTGTTCTTCATGGTCGTGGCAGTGTCTTCATTGGTGGCGGGTTTCCAGGCGGTGATGGTTGGCTGGTTGTCGGTGGTGGAGAGGGGTGTAGTGTCCGAGATCTGTTCGCTGAAGTTGTCGTAGAGGGCCTTGATTTTCAGGTGGAAGTAGGAGCTGAGCTTGTTGCAGAGGTCCTGAGATGGCGAGACTTCCATGGCTTCGCTGGAGGGTTTGGTGAACTGCTGTATGACGTTGAAGAGTTCTTCTCTGCGTTACATGCATTGGTGTGGATTTTGTTCTTGATAAAGGTTTGCTTGGTGGCTCTTATGCGCTGGTGGTATTCATTCATGGCGTTCTTGTAGTTGTTCTGGTCTTCATTGGCTTTCCTGTTCCGCCAGAGTTTCTCGAGGCGTCTGCAGGAGCATCTGGCTTCTTGGAGGTCGGTGGAGAACCAGGCGGCCTTCAGGGGGCGTTGTTTAACAGGGTGGCAGAGGGGTGCAAGCTTGTCAGTGCAGCCGGCATTCCAGCGGTGTAGTTCTTTGGCTGCGGAGTTGGCATCGGTCTTGGTGGAGGAGGGGTCGAGGAGGAGGGTGGTGTTGAGGTGTTCTTCTGTGATCTTGCTCCAGTTCCTTCGTGGCGGATGCAGGCGGGTTTGGGTGTGGTGGTGGTGGTGAAGTGTACATAGTGGTGGTCTGTCCAGAGGGGCTGTGTGGTGTGGCTGAAGTGGATGTTTGTCCTTCCTGTGAAGATGGGGTCGAGGGTGTGTGGGTGGGGCTGGTGATGAGCTGCTTCAGTCTGAGGTTGGCGAGGTTGGCGAGGATGGTAGTGGAGTCTGGGTCGCTGCAGTTGTTGAGGTGGAAGTTCAAGTCTCCGATGAGATTGTAGTCCATGGAGGTGATAGTGTGGGCTGCGAGGAGGTCGGCAATGGTGGTGATGGAAGAGGCACGAGGGCCGGGGGGGTCTGTAGACGAGGAACCCATGCAGCGTAGTTCTGGGGCTGGTTTGGATCTGGAAGTGGAGGTGCTCTGTGTTGGAGAGGGGGTCGCTCATGCCAGAGGTGGAGAGTCGGAGGGAACTCTTGTGTGTGATGGCGAGTCCACCTTCTGGGCGGTGGGGGCGGTCCTTTCTTTGGATCTTGTATCCGTCGGGGGCGGCAGTGGCGATGTCGGGGGCAGAGGTGGCGTTGGTCCATGTTTCCGTGAAGAAGGCGACGTCTGGTGAGAGGATGTCGAGCAGGTCCTAGATCTCCGCGGCGTGTCTGTGGAGGGAGCGCATGTTGAGGAGGATGCACATCAGGGCTTCGGTGGTGCGGGAGTCCTGCGTGGGTTCAGCGGTCGTGGGGGGGCTGTTGATGTTGAAGGATTGTCGGCAATGTATGCAGGAGAACTGGCCATGGGTGATGTTCGGCGTCAATCTCTGGCAGTTGTTGTTTCTTCTGGCATTGATTGCGAGGAGGGCGGCGGAGTTGTAGCGGTGGGGGGTTGCGGTCGGGTTGCAGACGGGCTTGCCTTTGGCGTACCTTCAGCGCACTGGCGGCGAGCCCGCTGCACGCGTCCACAAGTTGTGAACTCTGACCTTATTTGCAGATGGTAGTGGCAACCTTCGGTGACAGGGTATAACTACAGTGAATGTAGGATTTTTCTTCTCCATTGGATTTCTGCGAGGCAACAGCTGTAGAAATGGAGATGCAAAACTTGAGAAAAACCTTAAAGGGTTTGGGCGAGGAAGCCTTGTGTTATACACAGCTGAACTGATTGTTTAAAGGGGAGTGACGGTGTTTGTTCACCCAGATTCAGCATGGACACGTGCTTAAGTCAAATTGAATGAAAAAATGCTTTCGTCGAAGTGGCTATCATCTAATCTAGCTTGTAGCACACTGACACAATAGTTGGATAATGTCATCAATGATGTAATTTTAGTTGTCATTGGTGATTTCATTTAACATATCATAAGTGAATTAGTATTTAAGGTCATAAACAGTGCATGAAGGGGCATCAGTTATAGTTTTATAGGTAGAGTACTAAACTATAACTGGCAAATTGCAGTGTTTTTTTTTTTTGCTCTTCTACTCAATTAAGTACCTAACTGTACGGTCACATTAACCATTGTTTTTGGTGAATTTCTGGAGTTTGATTGTATACTAAAATGTTTTTTTGTTTCATGCTGGACCTCTGCATATGGTTACCACCTGGTGCCCACCTCTCCACCTGTGGGCAGTCTCTCTGCTACCTGTGGCCAGGACCACACCCAACCCTTTTCTGGTAGCCAACACCTCCTGAGGCAGGCTACCTCTCTACTGCACAGACTTTGTGTCCACACAACACCCCCTTTGCAGCCAGCTAGAGGATTGACCACAAGGACAGACCTCTCGCCATGCCCTGTGCCTAACCCTCTGCTGTACAAGACTTTTCGCTGAATGCAATGGAGAGCTGGTCACAGGGCCTCACTTATGGGCTGGCCCTGTAACTATCTTTCCGAAGTAAGGCTACCTCTCAGCTTTGCACAGCTATCAGCAGTGGGCAGTTGGGCAAAGAGCCTGGCCTCTGGCCAGCTCTGCACCCACCCCTCGTGAACCAGGCAAAAGTTTGGCTGCACCGACCCCTCCACATGCACCCTTTGACCATGCACAGCAAAGGGTGGGCCTCTAGGGTGTTGCCTTACACAGGCCCTGCACACAACCATTCACATAAAGACCATGTGCAGTTGAGGACAACCTGCCAAATTGGCCATGAAGGAACCATTGGATTAACTTTTGTTTTGGGAGTGCTGATTTGCCAAATGGTGCCAAAGTTATTAAAAATACAAAATGCCTTTTCAATGAAAAGTCTGACCAATCTATGACTACGCTGGTGCTATTGCCGCTAGATTAACATATAGTATATTTTACAGAGTGGTGGTAGCCACTCTGTAGTTATAGTTAGGGTGTCCAGAAATAGTGATTTTTTTCGATTTTTTTTATCCCTTAATAACATGGGACCCGTTTAATAAATGTCAGCGCAACTTTGTAGACCTGGTGCCCCTGTTAAATTTTTTGCGTTCTGAAAGATTTGCAGCATTTCATCACGAGGATACAAAAGCAAAGGAGGTCCCAAAACAAGTGTAAAATCTAATCTAATTTAAATAGACTTTTGTATTATGCGTAGCGCAAAAACAGTTGAATTTTGACAACATTTGGAGGGATTATTTATTATGGTGCGCAGATTGTTCTGTGGGGTACTGCACGTAAGTGTTTCATACGATTTCAGTGTTTTTACTTTAGGTATAACTGTAGCCGCAGTAGTACCAGTCTTCTCACCTCACTTGCCACAGTACATTAACTATAATCTACCATTGTACCATGAAGTGTGTTCAGGCAAATCATGTTGTTTGACATGTCATAAGTGTTATTAATGCAGTGATTTCACATGCCGTAATGTCTGTAATACGCAAAAGTATAGGTAGTGGATGGATAAGGGGCGGGTAATGCAGTATAGCGAGTGAGGTGGCAAGACTGCCTACAGAGGTGAGAGAGTTATGTCAATTTTAGGGTGTTTTGTAAGTTGAAATGTTAGCTATGAGTATGATTTATGTTAGTGTGAAAGTGGTGCTTTATTGATAAGTTTAAGATATAACTATAACTGTGCAATTTCTTATGTTTGTGTAGGTTAAGTTGGCTTTGTATAGTAAATATAAAGTTTGCCTAACTATAACTTATGTTTAACCTTTGTATTTTTTGTGAGTGTGTAGATATATATATTATCTACTGGCGGTCGCCAGTAGATAGTTATAGTTAGGACCTATTTTCCATAGGAAATCCGCAACATTCTATTTGGAATCACGTTGGCGCGGTTGACGAATCCTCGCGAAATTTCCCAAACTTTTGGCCAGCTCCACTCCGCTCCTATCCTGAAAGTTTTGTGGTGATTCGTCAAGCGGGGGCCGAGAAAAAAGGGGGCTCCCAAAACGCGTTTTCCCCATGCAATTTCCCATAGGATCTGTTGTCGCAGCTACAGCCCGAACCGCTGAACGGAATGACACCAAATTTGGCAAAGAGGTAGTCCTCAGTTCGGACTCGTGCCTTTTGCATATATGGTGTGAATCTGTTTAGTAGTTCCTGAGAAAATTAGGGTAAAAAAGTTAGTGATATCTATGGAGGATCCGCGGACCGTACCCGCACCGTAAGCGCACCCTCTCCGAACCGAGCGCGCATCCTCCTGATCGCGTGCTGAATGCTAATTGGCTGTCGAGTGTCTCTGTACATTCGAAACCAGGAACTGTTGGCGGCCATTTTCTGCCTCGGTAGAAGCGAGGCTGAAGATGCAAGGGGAATAAGTGTGTAAAACATATAAAGGGGGCAGTGTGGAAATACTCTGACCCTCTAGAGGTGCTTAGGGTGTCCCAGAAGGACCCCCTGGGGCCTCCTTTTTAAAAAAAAACAAAAAAAAAAAACGGGGAAATGCGCGCACGGTGCGCGCATCCTATCGCGTTGGATGCACGGATTCTCTCGTGGTGGGTGCGCGGATCCACGGCAACGTTTTTTGAAACACGACAAGAAATCATTGGTTATATGACAACTTTCTACACTGAAAGGTAGGGTGTATATTTCTGTTTTTTAAAGGTATGATTGTTATTGGTTAACAAAAACAGATTGTAAGGAACATTATATATGATAAGCTGATATGTTGAAAAGTCAAGCACACTTCCTGTCTTGTGTAGGAACATTGTGTGCTGAACTTGTGACCTGTGAGTTCAGTGCAGTGTTCCATGACCTGTTTCTATGGTAACCGGCAGAAGGCAGATTGGGGGAAGGGTTGAAATGTATTTCAGTTGGAAAGGGTTGAAATGTTTAACCAATAGAAATGTGTGTTTGCTTTTGAGTTTATGTGCGAAGGATTGTGATTTGATGTTTACATGTATATGTGTGGAAAATGAAAGGGAAACTTTTCCATTCTTTGCTTTTGCTGAGAGGTGCACAGTGCAGAGATTCTGTAAAAGAAAATATGGTGAGTGATTGATATACTTCTTAATCTACAAAAGAACTTGAAAGGTGAGTTATTTAATTGTGAGGGGATGTATGTAGACTATTTTGATTTTAATCAGACTAATGTATTTTTCCTGCTAAAGTGTAGGGAGTACTGTTTTTCTCTACAATGTGTGTGCATGTAGAAACCATTCTGTGATAAGCATTTGTGTTTTTCATGTGTTTGTAGACAGATAACTGTGCTGTTTTTATATTTTGGTAGAATTAGAAACCAGTCATTGTTTATGAATTTGTGAAATGAGTTATGTTATGTTTCTATACTAAAATGTAGTACTACTTCTAGATGAAGAAATGTGTTTTGGTATAGTGCAAGGGATAGTGTTGTTTGTCTAGAATCACACAGTGAGTCTGTGTGCATTTGGGAACCACTGTGAGAGAAGCATTTGGTAACATCGTGTATTTGCTGACAGATAACTGTTTTAACTTGTCATGTTGTGAAGTTTTAGTAGCATTAGAAGACAGTTATGGCTTATGATTTGATTAAATGAGTCACGCTTTGACAGAAAAGTGCAGTCCTGAAATATGTAGATTGTGTGCAGTTCCCTTACCAGTTGCACTGTAGTGAATGAGTTTTGGTAAACTCCTAGGGATAGTGGTGCATGTCTAGAATCACAGTGTGAGTTAGTGTGTATTTGGGATCAGTGTGAGAGAAGCATTTGGTGATATCATGTATTTGCTTACAGATAACTTTTTTTAAACCTGTCATGTTGTAAAGTTTTAGTAGCATTAGAATCCAGTCTTTGCTTATATGTTGATTAAATGAGTCATGCTTTGACACTGATGTGCTGTACTTAAATATGTAGATTGTGTGCAGTTCCCTTACCCCTTCCACAGTAGTGAATGAGTTTTGGTAAACTCCTAGGATAGTGTTGTTTGTCTAAAATCACACTGTGAGTCTGTGTGTATTTGGGTAAGAATTGTGAGAGAAGCATTTGGTAACATCGTGTATTTACTGACAGATAACTGTTTTAAAACCTTTCATGTTGTCAAGTTTTAGTAGCATTAGAAGCCAGTCTTTGCTTATGCATTGATTAAATTAGTCAGGCATTGACATTAAAGTGTAGTCGTGAAATATGTCGATTGTGTGCAGTTCCTTTACCACTTCCACTGTAGTGAATTAGTTTTGGTAAACTCCTAGGGATAGTGTTGTTTGTCTAGAATCACACTGTGAGTCTGTGTGCATTTGGGAACCACTGTGAGCAAAGTGTTTGGTAACATTGTGTATTTTCTGACAGATAAGTGTTGTAAAACATGTCATGTTGTCAAGTTTTAGTAGCATTAGAAGACAGTTATGGCTTATGCTTTCATTATATGAGTCTGGCATTGACAGTAAATAGCAGTTGTGAAATATGTAGATTGTGTGCAGTTCCCTTACCACTTGCACTGTAGTGAATAAGTTTTGGTAAACTCATAGGGATAGTGGTTGTTGTCTAGAATCACACTGTGAGTCTGTGTGCATTTGAGAACCACTGTGAGAGAAGCATTTGGTAACATCGCGTTTTTGCTGACAGATAACCAATTTAAAACCTCTCATGTTGTCAAGTTTTAGTAGCATTAGAAGCTAGTCTTTGCTTATGCATTGATAAAATGAGTCAGGGTTTGACACTAAGTTGCAGTACCGTGTACTATTCTGTTCACTGTGGCAGAACTGAAAATGTAAACGTTTTACCTAAGCACTGTCCTAGAAGTAGCCTGATTATTTATTCAGTTTCTAAGTACCAAATAGATTGCTTCAAATGTCTATGCAGTATGCATGTAGTGTTCTAACATACTATACACTTGTCTTTTACAACTTCAATTCCCTAGTCAGTATCCATACACTTCCAGGAAACATCCTATCACTTCCTTTGCAGTTCTCTAGAGACCCATTCCACAGCATGTACTAATCCATTCACTTTGCTAAAAGCCAAACACTTATAAATTCACCAAGACACTCTCTTTCCAGTACTCTAATGATTCAGTCACTGCCTAAGTATTCATGCACTGAGCCAGGTCTTAGCACATGGACTTCTTCAAACCCCTATCCACTATGCATGCAGTCCTCTAACCATCTACACACTTGTCTTTCACACCTTCAATTCCCCAGTCAGTATCCGTTCACTTCCAGCAAACACCCTGTCACTCCCCTTGCACTCCTCTAGTGACCCATTCAGCATCATGTACTAATCCATTCACTGCGCCAAACCCTAATAAATTCACCCAGGCGCTCTCCTTGCAGTACTCTAATCATTCAGTCAGTACCCAAGTACTCATCCAGTGACCCAGGCCTTAGTATATGGACTGCTTCAAACCCTTATCCACTATGCATGCAGTCCTCTAACCACCTACACAATTGTCTTTCTCACCTTCAATTCCCTAGTCAGTATCCATACACTTCCACGAAATACCCTGTCACTCCCTTTGCAGTCCTCTAGTGACCCATTCAGCACCATGTACTAATCCATTCACTGTGCGAAAAGCCTACCACTTATAAATTCACCTAGGCATTCTCCTTACTGTACTCTAATCATTCAGTCAGTACCCAAGTAGTCATGCAGTGAGCCAGGCCTTAGCACATGGACTGCTTTAAATACCTATGCAGTATGGATGCAGTCTTCTAATCGCCTACACAGTTGTGTTTCACACCTTCAATTCCCTAGTTAGTATTCATACTCTTCTAGCAAACACCCTGTCACTCACCCAGTGTGTCTCCTTATAGTACTGTAATCATTTTAGTCAGTTAGCATGTAGTCTTTTAGTGAGGTAGGCTTTAGGGCATGAACTGCTTCAAAGTAGTATGCACTATGCATGTAGTGTTTTAATGATCGTCACACTTGTGGTTCAGGGCTATAGGTTGGTAATTGTAGCTGTTTTCCGTGACTATCTCCTCCGGAACCCGCAGCGCTATCGCCCTGAGCTCGTTCCCGTCTCCCGCCGCCGCTTCACCACCTTCTGCGGCCGCAGAGCAGAGACGAGGACCACATAGTCCAGCAACCCTAGCGGCAGGAGAGCCGCCGACGCCCTATCCGCACCAGGAGGCGCATGAAAGATCGCCTCAACCCCCGCGTCGCGGGATCACGCGCGGGCAGCGCCGGGCTCAGCCCGGGCAAAGGGCGGGCCGTCTGTGGCCGTCTGTGGCCGTCCGGGGCAGGAGGAGGCAGGGCTGGGCCCACTCTCTGAGACCTGTATATTGCCACGAAAGGTACAGTTTGTAAGCTCTTCTTTGTGACTTTTACGCCCTGCATTTCCTATTCTCATGATTGTTTAACCTCCATGAACTGAATATTGACATTTACATCTCCCAGCGCTCCTTACAGCTATATTATCCTATTACCATCATGTCGACACATACTCCCAAAAGTAGATCCTCATTGCTGGGAGGCTCAGTGCGAGGCACATTGGATAACTTTATTACAAGGGCCGCTTCAGTCCTTGAGAAGGAGATTGCCCTGGTGGAGCGGCGCCTATCGGCCGAACATCTACATGGCAAACGCTCCTCGCTCGGATCTATTCAGACGGACACTTCACCGGCGCCTGCACCACCCGTTCCCTGTTTAATAAATGACTCTCAGAGTGCTGCTAAACTCTCTTCGCCTATGCGAGACTCCAATCTCCTGTCAAAACCTCCCACACATCTAACATCGTTTGTTTCTAACTCCCCTTCCGATCTTTCCTCTGACTGTATAACACTGGACTTACTGTCTCCCAGGGCCGTCGTCGTAAGTCCCCAGCAAAAGAAGAGCAGGGGAACCATTAACGCAGGCCCTCCACCGAAAAAAAGAAAGAGGGGAGGGAAGAAACATAATAAAATCAATCCACTTAGTAATAACAAGTGTAACCAAGTGGAAAACACTGCGACTCATGTTCCCCCAGCTGTTAAACAAACACAAGGCTTTGAAACCCATTCGGACCTCTATAACTATGACTCATTAATGAATGAAATTACGGGTCGATTGGAGTTACTTGTTAAATCACTTCTTCTTCCACTCCTTGAAAGAATGAAGGGAATGTCCAAACAACTTGGGTCAATGGAGAAGTTGATTTTAAACAACACTGATCGATTAAAAGAGCTATCGTCCAATAGATTGGTATCTTTAAATAGTCCCACCCATTCTAAACCATCCTCAACGATAGATGACAGACAACTTAATCTAGAGGCCAATAAAATTTTACCACCTCCATCAAGCCTAAAAAATCTGCCACCTAATCGAACGAATAACATTGAGTTAGATTGTGGTCAGACAATTGTCAACTCCCAAATGAATGGGCCCGACTCCCAAACACGCAATGTATCTGCTGCCACTGCGCCGGGAAAGATCGATGGCGCAAATTGGCATCACATAGATTTGCCCCCGGAGGCGGTCCCTTATGTTGTAGTTTTGGCAGGAGTTCCAACATTAGAAACAGGGAAAAGAGGGCTATTATAACCTAAAAAATAAGGTCATACACTGGTTGGGACAGAATAGACCCTTACCCCTTAACATCAATGGCGAAATTCTAAATGTCCGCAGACTTGGCTGGGTTGGCTCACGGCCGAAGGAAATTCAAGGCGCTGTGATTATTATTAATTTCAGAGATCGCAGGGCAACAAGGCACATAATTAACTGGTTTCAAGGCCAAGATCAGAGTGTCATTAGAACCTATGACCTGACCTATTTTTATCCACAGACATTACTTAGGAACTTAACACAGCCCAGTACCTATTTACGGCCCCAACTAGGGTGCTCTAATTTTAATATTCCTATTTCCAATCGTTTCTCTTCTCTTAGAGGGTTAGAGGACGTCGATTGACTTTCTATTGGAGAATATACCCGGGTCCCTCTTGATCGTGCATCTAAGGTACAAGCAAATAGTGATTCCCCGTTTAACTCCTACTGTACCTCATAATAAGAAGCCACTATTTTTGGCATTAAGCCCTGACCCTCAATCGACGGATGAATCGTTGATATCTTCGATACCTCTATTAAATCCTATAACCACTTATGATCAAGAGACCAGCAAATCAAAAACAGCGGTTGTATTTTGGAACATAGCTGTACAACGCTGCAAATTAGGGAATGACGTTTGGATTAATTTTATCTCAAATTTTAACATCTTGTGTTTACAGGAGACATGGCTGACAACAGTGATTCATCTCGACGGCTATAAAACTTACTTTTCACCCGCCCCAACCTTCTAGGTCTGGCAGGGCTAAGGGTGGATTAACTACCTATATATCAAATTTGATCAAGATGGACGAGATGAGGGTCATAAAACTTGATCCTAGCTTTCAGCTTCTTAGCTTTAGTCTAAATGCGAAGAACTCTTTTCTGTTGGTCAATTATTATGACCCAGAAGCAGCAGAAATAGTTAATTCCATTTGTTCTTTAATATTATCTATTATTAAGAAATCAGTCAGAGAGGTGACTATTATATGGGGGGGGCGATTTTAACCAGACTTCCTGTCGTGTTTCTAATCAATTTTTATGCGGTTTAAACGATGAGGATGATAACCCTATTTTTCACTTCACTCACTCGATTCTAGGCAGTTCCCTAAACGAAACTATGTTTAAGTTAGATCTGGGAATCGCCAATAACCTGGCCAATTCAAATACGACGCTGGCCCCTACCTACCATGGGAGAGGATGTAATTCCACCATTGATTTCATTTTGATCTCAAATGGAGCCATAAATAGGGATACTATTTTCCACACACACCAGATCGTATTGAGTGACCATTATCCTCGTAGCATTACTTTTTATTTTTCCGACAGGCCCAACCCTAAAATCTCCAGTCTCTTGGATCAAAATAATTTAGTACTAACCAGACTTAATGGCTACTCTCTCAATTGGGCCCTAGTTGATCCCACCGAAATTGTTAACACTGTGGTAACTGACGTATACTCGTCCATCATGAAATGTCTGGACCTGACTACCACAGACGCCGACGTCATCATTAATTTTGGCACTGTGATTCAGGCCGTAAAAAATGCCCTAACGGTAAAAAAGAATCATACCGCAAGGAATAGACAGGGCTGGTTCAATCACACGTGCACAGCAGCGTACTCCAAATTAAAATCTGCTTTACGTAAGACAGTCAGGGTCCCCGCAGAAATATCCGAACTGAGGAGGGCTTATAACTTCGCTATAAAGGAAAGGAAATCGGAGTTAAAAAAACAACTCTGGGACCAACTACATGAGAGTTGTTTCAGCAAAAATAGTGCCGCCTTTTGGAAAGTGGTAAAATCACCTTTCTTGATTGATAAGGGTGGCTTTCCAAAAGTAGAGGTCGCCATAGATGAAAGGGACTGGGTAGAGCATTTCTCTACAATTTTTATGATCGACCCATTATCAATTAATGTCAGGGATAATGATTTTTATTGTCAACAGACTTCGCCTTTTCCTATTGACTTATCCATCTCACTTGATCAGGGTACTCGGGCTTTAAGTGCAAGCAAGAAAGGGAAGGCCCCGGGCCCCGATGGGGTCCCAATAGACTTCTTTAAAACCCATACTGAGCTTTGGATTCCTCTTTTGACCAGGGTCCTCAATGCACTGTGTACCATCGGCATTCCGGAATCCTGGAAAAAATCTATACTGGTCCCGATCTTCAAGAAAGGGGACAGAAGCTCAGTCTCCTGCTACCGCCCTATCTCCCTATTGGACTCCACGGGGAAAATGATGGGACGGATAATTCTTGATCGTTTGCAGGAGTGGGCAGAGGAAAATAACATTCTATCCGACCTACAATATGGGTTTCGTGAAGGTTTGGGGACCATAGATCAAGCCTTGAACTTATCACTCTTGATCGATAAATATGTAAACATCAAGGCTGGAGCACTCTACATGGTTTATGTAGACCTGTCAGCTGCGTTTGACTGCGTTAGTCATTCTAAACTCTGGTCCATCTTATTAGATCTAGGGATGGATCGGACTGTAGTTACCTTTGTGAGGAAACTTTATGCCGACGCAACTGCCAGGGTGAGGTTTGGGACCAGTGGAGAACTCAGCGCGTCGTTTGGGGTGGAGAAGGGCGTTAGACAAGGATGTGTCCTGGCTCCATTTCTATTCACCCTTTATACTAATGGTTTGGAGAGGGACATGCTGAGGGGAGCCCAGGACCTTCCTATGGTAGCCAATCGCCGCATACCGGCTCTTCTGTATGCAGACGACGCGGTGATATTGGTTCGTACCCCAAACGAACTTCAGAGGGCTCTAAGTAGCTATGCACTTTTTATGGCCAGTCTGGATCTTAAAGTCAACATTGGGAAAACCTTTGTTATGAAGGTGGGGGTTGGTAAGAAAAATAAAACCAGGGCTATTTATTTGAATAAGGAAAAACTATTGAGTACTGACAAATATCCTTATTTAGGTGTCATGATCAACCAAAAATTAAGCTGGAAACCGGCAGTCGAAGTGAGAAAACTCCAATTTGCGAGAACCAATTCCGCACTTGTAAATTTCTCTAGGAAACTAGGGAGAAAAGCACCTGTGGAAATGGTCAAAATCTATAAAGCCAAATGTATTTCAGTGGCTTTATATGGAGCGGGTGTATGGGGCCACGCAGCTGTGGGCCCCATTCAGGCAGTAGAGAACTGTTTTTTGAGATACCTTCTCGCATTACCAACTACAGCCGCAAATTATTCCTGCCATCTGGAACTGGGTCTTCCGTACGTGACCGACCTGGCGAGAATCCAGCCACTGTTATTGTGGCACCGAATTTGGTCGTCAGAAAGAACAGTCTTCACCCAAAAAATCATCCAAGACTGTAAGGCCCTTGAAAACGTACACAGATCTAGGTGGCTAGTCTATGTCAAAAAAAATTTCAGTGACCTAGGGTTAGTAAAATATTATTATGACCCTACTTTGATTCAGGAGTTAACGAGGAAGGTTTTCTATAAACTCTGTTTTAATCACCTTGAAGACCTACGACTTAACTCAGAGGTTACGAAGCAAACAGTTAGGCATAGTTTAACAGGCCAGACGGTATTCGGGATCCAGCCTTACCTAGCCTATAGTATTACTTCTTATGAATTGTTTCTTTTAGTTAGGTTTAGGCTGAATCTTTTCCATCGTCTAGTAGTTTTTCCGTTGAGAAATAATTGGGCTAAAACACTATCACCTTGCCCATGTGACGGGAGTTCCTCCCAGTCTACAATCCATACTATTCTTTTTTGTAAATATTATATGGATCAACGGAAAAAATTACTTATCCCCTTATTAAAACGTTTGGGCTTTCGTACCTGTCGCCCAGCTCTACTCTTTTTACAGTCACTGGAGGGGGAGGGGCTGGTCTATATTGTTTCTAATTTCCTACAGAATATCATGCGACATAGACCGAATTTAGGTTGATTTTATACATCTGATTTTACTGTCAAATCGACTGTTAAAAACTAAATTGATGCTCTTCGCCCAGATACCTTGCATGTATTGCCACTTTAAATTTGCGAATGAAATCACTGTGATCACTCTTGTCTGTGTTGAATTTTGAATTGACGGGATTTTTATGTGATATTTTACCATGTAGTTTTTTATTTGTATCTTTTATGACCTTTCTTCGGAAGGCCGAATAAAGAAAGTTTGATTTGATTTGATTTGATTTGATTAGTCAGTTTTTATATAAAATGTTTTTGTACAGTAATGGAATAGTATAAATTTGAAAGTTATTAATATACATTTATTTGTGATTCTTTTTTACAGATACAGAACAGGAGTGTTTCTCAACTGTTTGCACTCTTCTCGTGCAAGATTGTTTGGATAAAGGGTCCTTAGGTGTTTCATCATACTTGCTGTGCCGCACAAGTATTTTTTATTAGGATCCCCTCGTAACAGAACTCTTTGGCAAATCTTGCGAGTGACGAAGGTAGAATTGGTCTTTGTTTGCCCCTTGGAAAAAGTAAAACATTTCCTCACAACTGAAGAAAAACGTTGTGGGCGTGGTGCCTTCTGCAAAAAAAATTCCTCAGATTCAATAAATATTTTAAAGCGGCAACATTTACAATTTTTGTAAGCTAAACTTATAAAATGTTGTTAGCTGTATGCATTTTATATATATGTGATTTGTTTCTTGTGGTATTGGTTTTTTTTTAACAATCTTTCTGATTTTCCAGGTCTGTCGTCGATATCCGTGGTTCCCACAGGAGTGTTCCGCCTTGTTGTTTTGTATTATTGTTGTTACATTTTGTTTATTAGTGTATTGTTTATATTTATGTTAATAAAAAAATAAAGTTTGAAAATAGTTTATCGTTTATATATTTATTATTATAAAAAATAAAGTTTGAAAAAAAAATTAATAATGTTTTTGGTTGTTCTCTTAACTGAACTGCTGTGTCACTCTTTCTTGTTCTTATGACTGTTATTTGATGGAGTCCGCCATGGTGTTAATTTTTGGGGCACTTATCACTGGAATACTGGTGATATCTGTAGTTGGCACCAACTTCTGAATAGTGTGTTAGATTTACCTCAACTTTACTTCCGTTAAAGTGCTGATAATGAAATGGAGAGTAGCCTTTCCCGTGCAAAAAGACACGAGGTACACCTTTCCGATTCATTCTAAATACTAAAATCCTGTATTGTATTGCACTGAGGTATTGGCTGCACTTACAGTGTACACACAAAATCTATTAAGAAATCTCATTGTATTTATATTGATTGGGAATAGTGCGTCAGGTGCTGGATCTTGACGAGATACACTGCTCAGTTCGTATATTGTTTTGCACACGAAAATAATCACATCACAACTTTCACACCAATTGCAATGCGAAACAAATTCCGGCGATAAGACACGTTAGCACCAGGGATTTTACACCTGCTTTCTGCTGGTGTTAAGCAGGACAACTACCTGCACCATGAAAGGGAACACAGCCAAGAGCCACACCAGAACACCCATAGGTGCCATAGAGTCAATGAGCATGATATAGGGATACCCATGAGGGCCAGAAGACTTATCTCAACAACTCCAGGACCGCCAATGCCCCCCAAACCCACATCTTAGTAAGTGTGTCCCTGTGGTCATTGTCTTAGCATGATGGGCACGAGCCCTGCAACATCACAGTGTGCTGTCACCTCAGCGTTGGCAGTGAGCCTGGATGTGTAGCTACGCACGCATCCTCCTGCATGCACAAGTGGCGTGTGCTGGTCTGGGGTTCACAGGTCAGTGGAGGGGTGTGCCTATCCGGCAAGGGGAACGGGGTGTCTCGGACATGTCCGTGTACAGGAAGTGCGGTAAGTGTGTCTCTGTGTTCTGGTGCGGCCTGTTTCAAGAGCCGCAGCATTCGATGTTGTAAAGTGGCATGCACCACCTCCAAACGGCACTGTGATGTTGTAGTTGGAATGTAGCAGGACATGCGCAAATAGGCATTACAATGGTGTGCCGTACAAGTGCACTAGATACAACAGCGCACTGTACAAAAGTGTGGGGGCTCATGGGAGAGAGGAGCAGTCGTTTGGCAGCATAACACACAGTGAACTCGACCATGTGCCACATGCTGGGCATCTCATCCATGATGACCACGGTCGCAGACATCCCACAACACCAACGACTGGCCTTTGTACACATCCTGTATGAATACAGCGTGGTTTTCACTTCTATGCTCGTTCAGTGGTGTGATGTTGGCGGGTTGTGTGACTTGTGCTCCTTGTTAGTGTGTTTCATTTTGGCCATTGTTTGTCTATACTTGTGCTGTACTTAATTTTGCATGTGTGCCATTCTGCCCATCTCCCCCGTCCCCCCACTCCCTGCTTCTTCCTCTTCCTAGTGCTGTTGTGTCTATAATTTTGTTGCTGCCCACATAAATACATGTAAAGAATAAATTAGAATAGTTCCTTGATTCTTTTAGGTTTCAAAACTTCTCAATTGGTTTCTTTTTAATTTTCCATATGAACTGTTTTTTTAAATATTCAACAACACATAGAAGTCAGAAGTGCAACGTATTCTATCAACACACTTTCTAGAACATTCTACAATTCGTGCAGGTTAAAAGTTCATCAATTTTTAAAAACTTTACGATATTTTTTTGTAACATTTTCTTAAACATTTAACGACACGTGCAAGTTAAAAGTTGACGATTGTTTTAAGTTCGAACAGTGCCTTCCAAATGCAAGTTGCAGGTGTGGTTGAGCTGAGCAAATTTTATCCTATGATATGTACTCCACTTTGAAACTGCTTTTTCTTAACCAATCACAAAGATGCTTTTCCACAAAACTAATGTGCACCCTACTATTAAAAAGAATGCTTTTCATGATATCTTTAGAGATAAGTTATAGATAGGAATTAGCATTGAAAAAACCTTTGAAATTCACTGAGAAAACCAAAGGTTTCAGGGACGTTATAGTTAGGAATTGGCCTTTAAAAAACCTTTGAAATTGACTGAAAAAACCTAAGGTTTCAGGGGTGTTATAGTTAGCTGGACATTTCCCTCGTACAAAACCCTAGAAATTCCCCTGTTATAGTTAGTTCAGCTAACTATAACTCGCGCCCCCACAATGCACTGCTGATGACGTCACATATTACATCACTCATGACATGGTCAGTGACATCACTGATGACATCTCAAATGACATCACTGATGATATCACTGATGACATCATCCATTGAGTATGTGTTTCTGAACAGTTTTAATATGTTTAATATATATAGGGAAAGGCCTGTTGAAAAATAAGTGGGTGTACAAGTGTGTGAATGGATGATTTTCTAGATGCGTAACTGACTCTATAAGTGAGTCATTAAATGTATCTTACTGCAGACTAGTGACTAAACTGTGTGAATGTCTGTATGTGTCTGTGTGTTGGTGTATAAGTGGCTGCATGGTTTTGTGAATAGCTATATGAGTGTCTATATGGGTTATTGATTGGTTGTCTGAGTATCTGTATGGGTGCCTGAGTGTTTGTGTGGGTAGGGTGTGTGTGACTCTGTGACTAGATGTGTGAGTGCATGGTTTTAAGAGTGCATCTGTGATGGACTGTATGGTTGGGTGAGTGTATGTATGGGTGTGTTAGTGATTGAATGTATATCTCAGTTGTACATGTGTCAGTAACTACATATGTGAAACGCAGTGTATATGTGTGTAAGAGTATATAACTATATGTGAGAGTGTGTGATTTTGGGAGTGGCTGTATGCACCATAGTGCAGGGATATCTGTGTCATATGCTGTTTGTTTTTCTGCAGGAAGACACAGAATTTGTTAGTATTTTTATGAGTAAGTGAACTTGAGTGTGTTTAACTGTATAGGTGAGTAAATTGGACTGTGATTAATTATTTGCACGACTGACTAGATGTGTCACTACCTCAATGGATGATTGGCAGTGTGTGAGTGTCTATATAGGTGTATAAATGCACAGAATGACTGTAAGTATGAGTGACTGTACAGGTGAGTGAGTGGACATGTATGTAGACCTAAATGTCAATGAGTTGGTGTGTAGTTATTGGTATTGGAGTATCTATGGTTGTCAAAATGGCGTTTGAAATTTTGAGTCGGTGTATCAAAGGTTATATTAGGGTGTGAGAAGATGCACTAATTTATCACATGGATGACGTCATCAGTGATGTCATTTGAGATGTCATCAGTGATGTCATCAGTGATGTCACTGACCATGTCATGAGTGATGTAATATGTGACGTCATCAGCAGTGCATTGCGGGGGCCGCGAGTTATAGTTAGCTGAACTAACTTTAACAGGGGAATTTCTAGGGTTTTGTACGAGGGAAATGTCCAGCTAACTATAACACCCCTGAAACCTATGGTTTTTTCAGTGAATATATATATATATTCACTGAAAAAAACATAGGTTTCAGAGACGTTATAGTTAGAAATTAGGATTTAAAAAACCTTAGAAATGCACAGAAAAAAACATAGGTTTCAGAGGTGTTATAGTTAGCTGGACATTTCACTCGTACAAAACCATAGAAATTCCTCCGTTATAGTTAGTTCTGCTAACTATAACTCACGCGCCTGCAATGCACTGCTGATGATGTCACATATTACATCATTCATGACATGGTCAGTGACATCACTGATGACATCTCAAATGACATCACTGATAACATCACTGATGACATCATCCAGTGAATGTGGTTTAGTTTGAAATTTAAATATGTATTATATATGTACCAATCTGTATTGAAGATTGAGTGGATATATAACTGTCTGGATGGAGGATTTAGTAGCTGTCTGACTGTCTGTTTAAGTGAGTAATTAAAAGTGTCTCACTTAAAACATGGATTAGTAACTAAACTATGTGAATGTGTGCAGCACTGTCTCTGTTGTTGTATAACATACTGCATCAGATGGTCACTAACTACATGAGTGTGTATATTAGTTATTGATTAGTTGGGCGAGTATTTGTATGGGACACTGAGTTTGTGTGTGGTTGGATGGGGTGTGTGTAACTCTATGCTTAGATGTGTGAATGGTTGATTGACTAGGTGTATAGGTTTAAGAGTGCATGTGGAAACAGTTGTTTGGGTGACTGAGTGTATTTATTTGTGTGTTGGTGAGCGAATATATGTTTTAGTTGTACATCTTCAAAAAAATAAAAGGCATTGTATGTGAGAGTTGGTGTATATAAATAAGTATATATAAGAGTCAGTGATTGTGAGAGTAACTATATGAATAAGTGTATAATTGTAATGGTGATTTTTTAACATATTAACTATGAGTTACTATGTGTTTGAATAAATGAGGTGTTGTGTGTATAATTGTGTAAGTGAGTAAATGTAAGTGTGATTAATTTTTTTCATGAGTGAGTAGGATGACTGCATAACTGACTAAGATGACTGCTGATGTATCAATGTCTATATATGTGTATAAGTACATTTGATAGTGTTCTATTAATTAGTGACTGCATGTATAAGTGATTCTGTTGTTGAATGGGTAGTTGTGTGTGTAGACTTAGTAATCAGTGAGTGGGTACGTAGTAACTGGTATTGGTGTGTCAATCGTTTCAAATATGGTACTCTGTATTTTACAGTGAGTGATGAAAGGTTATACTAGTGTATGATGAGGTGTATCAGATTGTCACGTGGATGATGTCTTGAGTGATGTCATTTGAGATGTCATCAGTGATGTAATCAGTGATGTCACTGACCATGTCATGAATGATGTAATATGTGACATCATCAGCAGTGCATTGCAGGCGCGCGAGTTATAGTTAGCGGAACTAACTATAACGGAGGAATTTCTATGGTTTTGTAGGAGTAAAATGTCCAGCTAACTAGAACACCACTGAAACCTATGGTTTTTTCTGTGAATTTCTAAGGTTTTTTAAATGCTAATTTCTAACTATAACGTCTCTGCAACCTATGGTTTTTTTCAGTGAATTTCAAAGGTTTTTTTAAATGCTAATTTTTAAGTGTAATAGAAGTTATACCTATTTTTTGTACTGATTTTCTACAGTTTTTTAACTGTTTCTTTATAAATATTTTATTGATTAAATAACATTATATATTTTTCTGAAAAATGCAAAAAGAAAAAGAAAATTACAACTGAAATATTGTTTAATTGTTTAGTTTTATTTTTTTATTTTAATATATTTATATTATTTTCATTAAAAAAAAAATTCAAAAACTTTTTCGGAGTCGCACAACCAAAGCGTACACATCACGGTGAGTGCGCAGATTATAGCAGCCATTTTAGAAACGTCGTGAAGGATCCGCGTACGGTGTGCGACGGCTGCGTGATTTTCAGTTACATCATATACATTTAATATTACGTGATGAGCGCGATTGGTATGCGACCAGTCCGCGACTCCTGCTCCCACGCATTCATGACACATGCACATTACGGTACGTGATGCTTGCGCGGTGGCGGGTCTCGCCTGACGTCATATACGTGCTGGGGCGCGCTGGGTGCACGACTCCCATAATTTTTTTTTATGTTCTAAAATGATATGTATGTGTGTTTAATAAACATATTAGGGCAAGAGACTATCGAAGATATTCAGAAAAATAATATATTTGTACTTATAATAAACGTATATTATTTTTAAATATATTTTCGCGAAGTTGCTTCGGGTGCATGCTTCATGAGCGCAGAGTGCGCGGATCCCATGTGACCTCAAAAAAAAAAGATTTCATTGGTTCATAACATTTCCCACTGTAACTATTGAAGGACCCCACCCATTTTAATCATTCTTGTTGGAGCATCTTTAGAGAGACATCTCTTTTCCTACAAGAACCCTTTTTGCTTGTTTTTTTGGTGTTTTAAAAAAAATATCAAACAAAATGGCATCTGGACAGCAGCAGTAGGAAGTATCTTCTGAAGAAGAATTCTTGCAGGGGCACCACGTCCACAGAGGCCGGAATCTGTTGTGTGGAAATTCTTCACTTTTCCACCTGGAGAGAAGAAATTAAATGCGAGAAAGGTGACGTGCAAAATTTGTGACCGAGTCCTGTCAAGAGGCAGTGAAAAAAAATACTCTTGTGGCACTGCTTCTATGTACAAGTATCACCGGACCACACATCCTCTCAATCTTGTTCGGGAGGAAATGAGGCGAGCTGCTTTGAACCCCTCACCTGCTGTGGCAAGTACATCTGGAGTGTCCTCAGGAACACCTACAATGGACATTAGGCCAGAATTCGCCTCTCTCGATCAACACTGCGTGAAGTGTAAAACTTATATGCTTCGGTGAGCAGTCGGTGGATGCAGTTTGTGCTGTGCAACGCAACCATCGTTGTTTATTTCTTGTTTTTTTTGTTTTTGGAATGATAAGTAATTCCAAATGTTTCCTGTTTTATTCGTTCTTTTTTTTTTGAAAAAAACTAAAAAAAATACAAAATTGTTAAAGTTTTTAAATAAATACAAAAGAAAAAAGAAGAAAAAAAGTTCTTTTCAGAACTACCTTATCTGGTTAAAGAAAGAACTATAATTGCAAGGTAATGTGTGAAAGTTTGTTTAAATATAGCTATACAGCATGATTGACTGAAAGAATGCATTAGTAGTGTATGGTGAATTTATAGGTGAAGATTTATGAGGAAGTACTGCAGCGTGACACTGCAAGCTCTTTAGCTGCACTGCACTGTGGCACTTCCGAAGCACAGGGATGTGACATATGTACATGAATATGTTGCAACTCTGTGCTTCCCTCTGCACTGCTGCACAAACTGCAGCCATGCGGTGACACAGGCACCCTTGCACCATGGTGCAAGGATGTCTGTCATGTGGAGATTGTTTTTGTGCAGGAAGGGAAACCTTCCTGCACAAAAACAATCAGTAAAGTCATTTTCCTCTTTCATTGTATGCTGTGGAATGCAGCATGCATTGAAAGAGGAAAAAATGAGGAGAAATGAAAACAATTCTCCTTGTTGTGCCTTGCTACACCAAGTCTAGGATGGCGCAGCATTCACACACATCTCCAGATTTACGATTTCTCATAAATCTGGAGATGTGTCTTGTTCTATGGGTGTTGCGTGGAAACACCCACAGCAACACCTTTGGGACGCCCCTTCAACGCAAGGTTCTGTGTATGAAGGGGTCGTATTTACAAGGAGAGGAAAAACCACGCAGGGTGGCTTTTCCTCTCCTTGTAAATATGAAGGAGTGCCTGGCGCCATTACTACGTTACAAAAAGTGCCGTACTGGTGGCGCAGGGTGCTTGTAAATCTGCCCCATAAGTGCTTAGGTATTGGCAGACTGATACAATAAGAACATAGTGCTGGATGGGTGATTGAAGAATTGCATGAGACTGACAGGAGGTATCCTACGCTGCATGGGTACTACTTCAGTATTTGATGGAGTGGACCAATAGTATGTATCTGCTTATAGATTTGTAGGGATTATGCACAGAATATTTTATATGTACTTGTGTTGGTGCCTAGGTCATTTTATAACAATACCACTAGTAACTGGAATGATGACAGTGCTGCGAACAGAGTGAACACTTAATTTATAAGTGCTTACGTATTGGTGGAGTGATAGGTTAAGTAGATAATGGTAGATAAGTGATTAAAGAAGTACATGGGACAGACTGGATGATTCCTACACTGCATGAGTACTAACTGGGTATTTAGAAGAGTGTATCAATAGTATGTAGCTAGTTAGAGGTCTGCTTGGATAGTGGACAAAATATTATTGATGTACTTGTGTTAGTAGCTAGGCCATTCCATAAGTTCATGACTAGTAACTTGAATAATTACAGTATTACAAATAGTGTATAGGGAATTTATAAGTGCTTAGGTATTGGTGGAGTTATAGGATAAGTAGATAGTGCTGGATGGGTGATTGGAGAAATGCATGGGACAGACAGGAGGATTCCTACACTGCATAGGTACTAACTGGGTATTTAGAAGTGCGTATCAATAGTTTGTAGCTGGTTAGAGGTGTGCATGCATAGTGTACAAAATATTGTACCTGCACTTGTGTTTTTGACTACGCCATTCCTTAAGTATACGACTAATAACTGGAGTAATTTCAGTGTTGCAAAGAAAGTGCATGCTGAATTTATAAGTGCTTAGGTATTGGTGGAGTTATAGGATACGTAGATAGTGCTGGATGGGTGAATGGAGAAGTGCATGGGACAGACAGAATGATTTCTATACTGCATAGGTACTAACTGAGTATTCTGCATGCATAGTGCACAGAATATTGTAGCTGTACTAGTATTGGTGTGTCTATGGTTTAGAGAATGGTAGTCTGTATTTTAGGGTGTGAGGAGGTGCATCAGATGATCATGTAGATGATGTCATCAGTGATGTCATTTGAGATGTCATCAGTGATGTCATCAGTGATGTTACTGACCATGTCATGAGTGATGTCATATGTGACATCATCAGCAGTGCATTATTTTAATCCAAAAAGCTGGCGGCCATTTTGGCCTTGTCACGATGTGAAAATTCAGGAATTGATACACTAAAGAAAACAAGTGTTAATATGCACACAATGTCATTTCAGCATATCTTGCCCCGTGACCGCCATACCTGTATGTTCGTCAACGTGACTTATTCATAATAAACATACTTAGAATTGCAAACATCAACATAAACAATGGACTGCACATTACTTTAACCCCTTCAGCGCTGCGCGGATTCCCCCGCGGTGCTGAAGGGTTCGAGCGCGGGCGGGGCCATGACGGAACGGTTCCGTCATGAGCACAGCTCAACCGATGCTCATGACGGAACCGTTCCGTCATGAGCATCGAAGGGGTTAAAGTGAAAGGCTATCGGCCATATTAATCTGGGCACGTTGCGTATAATACTGAATCTTACACGAAAGAAAAGGAAAAAAAGGGGTGTTAATATACACTCACTATCCCTAAATAAAGTTCTAGCGATTATAGTTCCATTCCATTCACAGCTCATTAGAGATGTCATGAGTGATGTAACTGACCATGTCATGAATGATATAATGTCTGAGGTCATTAGCAGTACATTGCGGGGGCGTAAGTTATAGTTAGCTCAGGTAACTATAACTGCTGAATTTCACTGGTTGTGTATGAGTAAAATCTGAGTCTAACTATACCATCCCTGTAATCTTTGTTTTTTTCAGCAAATTTCTATTTTTTTTAACATTAAGTAAGATGCATATCACAATGGATCATGGGGGGTTGGAAGCAGGGCCTGGCATTGTGCTGCCCCCACCTAAGCTTGCTGCTCCTGCCTTCCCTCCTCCTAGCCATCCATTGTCCAAGTCCATGTCCCTGCTCCCTTATTACAGCCCTGTGCGGCCGTTGTTTTGCCACTGGCCTTCCCCCCTTCTCTGAATAGTTAGCTTGCTGCCCCATCCACTTCCTCCCTATCCTCTGTTGTCTGAATCCATGGACTAGCCTCCTCCCTCCTGCCATGCATGGTCTGATGTGCTGCTACTGCCCTCCATTTAGCATGATGTACCAGTCCACTCCTCCTGCCCTCCATTGCACAATTCTATGCCCCATCATTGACCTCCTGCTTAGCCTCTGTGCTTAGCTTGCTGCCCCTATTCTCCTTCCCCCTGCCCTCCTATGTCTTTGTGCATGCCCCTGCTCCATCCTTTTTGCCCACCATGTTCCATGGACCTGCCACTCCTATCTACTCTGAGTGGTCTGTTGAGCTGCCACTTCCCTCCCACCGGCCTAGCATTCTCAAATGACTGTAACCTGTCTCTGCCACCTCCACCCTGCCTGTCCACATTACATGCCCCTACCCCCTTCCTCCTGTCCTCCGTGGTCCATTTTACTGCCACACCCTTCTGCCCTCCCTGGTCTGTTGTGCTGCAACTGCTCCCCCTGCCTGCTCCCTGTGGTCTGTTGTGAGGCCCCGTCCCCTGAATTCTCTTGTCTGTGCCCAGGTCCTGACCCTCCCTTCTATCCTCCATGGTTCTTTGTGCATGCCCCTGCACACTCCTACTTGCCCATCATAGACATTGTGCTGCCACTAACCCTCCCGCTTGCCATGCATGGTATTCTGTGCTGCCACGGCCCCTCCCACCTTCCCTGTGTGGTCAGCTAGCTGCCCCTGACCCTCTCCCACCTTCCCTCCATGGTCTGTGTGTATGCCATCAGAGTCTCACTGTTGCTCTCCATGGTGTGTCTTGCTTCTAGTGCCCATCCTGCCTGACCTCGATGGTCATCTTGCTGCTCCTGCCCTGCCCCCTTGCCCCCGGCCCTCTGTTACCATGTGCAGACCCCTATTCCCTCCCTCCTGGCTTGTCTGTTCCATTGTAATGCCCCTGATACGCCCCTCCTGCCCTTTATGGTCTGTTATGCTGCAGCTTTCTCTCCTGTCTGTCCATTATGGTCAGCTAGCTACCATTGCCTCTTTCCCCTCTGTTCTCTGTTGTCCATGTGCATGGTCCTGTCCCCTCCCTATTGCCTTCTATGGATTATTGTGCTGCACTCCCATCCCACATGCCCTGTGTGGTGTATTGTGCTGCTGCAAACCCTGATGCCTGCCCTGTAGGGTCAGTTTGGTGCACCTCTCCATGTCCCTCCTGTCCTCTGTTATCCGATTCCATGTCCCTACCCCAATTCCTCCTGCCTTCCATGATCCAATGTACCATACCTGTGAACATTTTGAACTTGGTAAGAGGGAGATTTTGAAAATAAACTGGGGTATTGATTTTCCCCTTTGAGTTACATTGAAAAAGAGGAGATTATAAACGGGAGACAGATCAAATAAAGCCCATTTGAGCTTAAAAACATTAGACGTTTCCTGGCTGAATCGGGTCTGTTGGCATGTATGGTTGTACTACCACTGCCTCTTCCTTCTGCCCACAATGGTCTATTATATTGCCACAGCCTCTCTTGCCAGTCCTGTATTGTTGGTTTGTTGCCCCTGCCCCCCTTTCCACTGCCCTCCATAGACTGTTGTGCTGCCACTGCCCTTCCTGCCTGCCCACTGTGGTCAAATTGTTGCCTCTGCTCCCTCCTACCTGCATTCAATTTTCAGAGTCCGTGCCCCTGGCCTCTGCCTCTCAACAGTATCCTAATGAACAACTAGGTTGCTAACATTCTATATTTATTACAAAATTGTGGAACGCCTGACGTCATCTTGATGTAATCAAAACTTTAATACCTAGAGCATTTCCTTTAGAAATTACATATATGAGAGGGTCTTATTTAAATCAAAATTATGGTTAGTGCTCTAAAAAACTAAAATGAGGACATATTGTCTGAGTTTTCAAATAACGACAAAGCACTTTTAAATTATTTGTTATCTTTATGTTTTGTTATCCAGTTGACCACTTGATTAAATGTTGCACTTAGGGGAGAGGATGTGGTGTTACTTCCAGAGCTGCAGATTTTGCAACAGGAGAACCAGGTTGCAGTTTCTGCTTCAGCTCGACATTCTGTGATTCTGGTCAAATCACTTAATCTCCCGATGTCTACAACCAAAATGAATTTGTTCTTGTGTGATGTAACCAATGCTCATGTAAAGCACTCAAATACCTGACAAGTCTGCACTACATAAAACTGCAAAAACACAAAAAATAAAAAGTGTTTTCACACTTCTGTCATTGAGCTACATGTGTGCTACATCTGGGTGATATTTGTGCTGCATTTGAAAATGAAATGAAAATAAAATGAATGAAAATAAATTTATAACACCCAAAACTCAGCCCAATGGGCATCAAGGCGCCTAACATAATATATTGAATAACCATGCAATGCTTAATAATAGGCTTTCCCAAAATACCAGGTCTTGAGAGCTCTCTTAAAGAGGGGCAAGGATGAAAGGGCCTTGAGCTCGCAGGGGAGAGCATTCCATAGTCGGGGGGCCACTGATGCAAAGGCTCTACCTCCCCATCTTGTCTTTTTAGTGCGGGGGACAACAAGGAGGTTCTGTTGAGAAGATCTGAGACATCTGCTGGGTACATAGTTAGAAAGCAGAGATCCCAGTCCGTCGGCCGGTCCTGCTGTAAGAGCCTTATGGACTAGGCAAGTAATTTTAAAAGAGATGTGTTGCTCAATGGGTAGCCAATGAAGATTCTTCCTGGCTAATGTGGCGGAGGTGGAGCAAGGAAGGTCCAGAACAAATCTCGCTGCTGCATTCTGTGTTACTTGCAAGCGATGTACCAATCCCTTGTTAATCTCAGTGTATAGCGCATTGCAATAATCTAAGCGAGATCCAACCAATGCTACCACTGTTTGTTTTCTTGCCTGCGGGGATAAGTAGTGAGCTATTCTGCGAAGGATTTTTAGAACTCCCCAGCAGGTAGCTACAGTTCTATTGATCTGTAGGTTCATGGCCAGCTCAATGTCAAAGATGACCCCCAGGTTTCTTGCCGACTGTGAAGGGGTCGGACAAGTTCCCAGTGATGGCGGCCACCATTCACTCGACCAGGCGTCCCTGTACTTTCCGAATATCAGCACCTCTGTCTTGTCGCCATTCAGCTTCAAGGAATTGAGCATCATCCAATCGGCAACCGATTGCATGCAACTCCTGAAGCTGAACGCTGTGGTGCTGACAGACCGTGACAGGGACACCATGATCTGAGTGTCGTCTGCATACGACACTACCTCCATCCCCTGAGATCTTACTAGTCTAGCAAGAGGGGCCACATAGATGTTGAATAGGGTCGGACTTAGAGCCGACACTTGTGGCACCCCACATTGCAAGGACTTTACAGGGGAGAGGTATTTGCCCATTTGGACCCTCTGCTCCCTAAGCTCTAAAAAGGAGGATAGAAGGTTAAGGGCGGGCCCCTCCACCCCCAACTCCCTCAGTCGAGATGTTAAGACTGAGGGAGAAAGGGTGTCGAATGCAGCGGTCAGATCCAATAAGACCAGCATCATGGTCTGTCCTTTGTCTACCTTCATCCTGATGTTGTTGGTCACAACAGTGAGTGCAGACTCTGTGCTGTGTAGTTTTCTGAAACCATGTTGAGTCTGATCAAGGAATCCAGAGGAGTCCAGGAAGGCAGACAGATGATGGTTCAGGTGCATCTCAAGCATTTTGGCTGGGGCAGGTAGAAGAGAAATAGGTCTAAAGTTTTTTAGCACTGCAGGATCCAAAGAGGGTTTCTTCAGTAACGGCCTGACGATGGCCCTCTTCCAAGCCGAGGGAAATACACCGTGCTCTAAAGCACTATTCATAACCTCCAGGATGTAGGGAAGGAAGGTGTCCCTGCATTCCTTCAGAGTTTTAAACGGACATGTATCCAAGGGAGAGGAGGACTTCGTCCTATTCAGCAGGAGGTTAAGATTTTCCAAAGTGACAGGAGGGAATTTGGTAAGGGTCTTGTCAGGATCCTTTGACCATGTTTCTAAAATTGACAGATCCGTGGCTATATGTGTTCCCAGACGCTTCCTCTGTATTTCCAATTGCATGGAAATGTCTACACTTTTCGTGTGAAAGAAGCTTGAGATGTTGTCACAGAGCTCCTGAGAGCCTATTCTAGGATCAGGTGTCTATAATGAGCAGAGGGAATCTACGATTTTGAAAAGTTCCCTAGATGATGTCAAGGATGAAGTAATGTTGGAAAAGTGGTCTTGTTTGGTTTTGATAACTGAGGTCTTATAAATCTTTAGGGAACTTTTGTACAGCTCTCTATCCTTAGTGTCCCATGTCCTCCTCCACTGTCTTTCCTGTCTTCTACATCCTTGTCTCATCAGCCTAAGTCGCTCCCCAAACCACGGGGCAGAGGGTTTACGCCTCGCAGCATACCTAGGGGTGGCAGGAGCTAAAATATCCACAGCCCCAGAAATGCAGTTGGCTAGTTCCGAGACTGCCTTCTCTGGGTCTGAAGTCAGGGAAAAGGTTCCGAAAAACGGGGCCAGGGATTCATTAGAGATATTTTTGTAATTTCGCTTACATTCTCTTGAAGAAAACTCCTTCATGGGAAACTCTATACTAGAGGTGGTAAGTACGATAGGTACTGCTAAGTGGTCAGTCCAAACTAGCTGTTGCGGTGGGCCTGTCATGATCCGGGAGTCATTAGAAAAAATTGCGTCCAGCGTATGGCCTGCTCTATGTGTGGGTTCCCTGACCAGCTGTGTGAAACCGCAAGCATCTAGGGGATCAATCAAGGATATAGTATCTTTAGATGTGATGTCCTCTAGATGAAAGTTAAGGTCCCCTAGTATGGTGAAGTGCGGTTTGCCTGCGTAAGGCTCTAATAATCTAAACAGGTCACTGCTGAACTGTGATCTCAGCCCAGGGGGCCTATACATCAGAATCCCTGAGAATGACGAGAATGGTGATGATGAAATACAGAAATGAAGGGCCTCAAAGGGGTCTGATAGTTTTGACAGAGCATTAGTTCTACAAGTGAGATGCGACCGGTGAAGGATAGCTAGGCCGCCACCTCTACGTTTAACTCTGTCTAATCTCTGTAGGGCATAGTTCTCTGGGATGGCTAGGAGGAGATCATGTCCCGATGTGTCTGTGGCCCAAGTCTCCGTGATAAAAACCCAAGCTGGATTCCTAGCTGTCACGAAATCGTGAAAGTAGATGTTATTTTTGATGATGGAACGGGCGTTGATCAAATAGCCTTTCTCAGCAGTGGCCTCATTAAGCAGTTGGCGAAGAGACTGAACATTGTTATTAAATTCGGGGATAGTGGATAAGTTAAACCTGCATGTACCACATAAATATCCTTCCCGGAGAGCTTCCGGGGTATGTCTATGATGGCAGGAGAGCGAGCTAGGTTTCATAGCAAGCAAATCTTGGATGGTATATGAGTGAGTTACCTTGGAGGAAAGCTCAAGATTCCCCTTACTCAGCCCGCCCTGCAGCCCGCCCTGCAGCCCGTCCTCGGTACAAAAAGGGGTGGTGATGGACGGAGCATCAGAACCAATCAAACACTCACACCCAGTCAACAGATCTGGGTTTGATCCATCACCGTTCTTTAGCCCACTCTGCCACCCCAGTTCAGACATGGCCATATGCAAATCAGTCTGACCCTGTGCCTCATGGGAACAGTCCAGCCCGAACTGCCAAGCCATGCCTTCACTGGACCGGAAACAAGCTTCCTAGGACCGGTTTCTGGCATTTCAGCCGTCTTCAGCCAGGCTTGCTTGTATCCAGTGGCAAAGTGAGCAAGGGACTCAACGTCTGAGCATACCCTGCCAACTTATGGCGAACAAAGCGGTACAAAAAGGGGTGGTGATGGACGGAGCATCAGAACCAATCAAACACTCACACCCAGTCAACAGATCTGGGTTTGATCCATCACCGTTCTTTAGCCCACTCTGCCACCCCAGTTCAGACATGGCCATATGCAAATCAGTCTGACCCTGTGCCTCATGGGAACAGTCCAGCCCGAACTGCCAAGCCATGCCTTCACTGGACCGGAAACAAGCTTCCTAGGACCGGTTTCTGGCAGTTCAGCCGTCTTCAGCCAGGCTTGCTTGTATCCAGTGGCAAAGTGAGCAAGGGACTCAACGTCTGAGCATACCCTGCCAACTTATGGCGAACAAAGCGGTACAAAAAGGGGTGGTGATGGACGGAGCATCAGAACCAATCAAACACTCACACCCAGTCAACAGATCTGGGTTTGATCCATCACCGTTCTTTAGCCCACTCTGCCACCCCAGTTCAGACATGGCCATATGCAAATCAGTCTGACCCTGTGCCTCATGGGAACAGTCCAGCCCGAACTGCCAAGCCATGCCTTCACTGGACCGGAAACAAGCTTCCTAGGACCGGTTTCTGGCATTTCAGCCGTCTTCAGCCAGGCTTGCTTGTATCCAGTGGCAAAGTGAGCAAGGGACTCAACGTCTGAGCATACCCTGCCAACTTATGGCGAACAAAGCGGTACAAAAAAGTCTGAACTGGGGTGGCAGAGTGGGCTAAAGAACGGTGATGGATCAAACCCAGATCTGTTGACTGGGTGTGAGTGTTTGATTGGTTCTGATGCTCCGTCCATCACCACCCCCTTTTGTACCGCTTTGTTTGCCATAAGTTGGCAGGGTATGCTCAGACGTGAGTCCCTTGCTCACTTTGCCACTGGATTCAAGCAAGCCTGGCTGAAGACGGCTGAAATGCCAGAAACCGGTCCTAGGAAGCTTGTTTCTGGTCCAGGGAAGGTATGGCTTGGCAGTTCGGGCTGGACTGTTCCCATGAGGCACAGGGTCAGACTGATTTGCATATGGCCATGTCTGAACTGGGGTGGCAGAGTGGGCTAAAGAACGGTGATGGATCAAACCCAGATCTGTTGACTGGGTGTGAGTGTTTGATTGGTTCTGATGCTCCGTCCATCACCACCCCCTTTTGTACCGCTTTGTTTGCCATAAGTTGGCAGGGTATGCTCAGACGTGAGTCCCTTGCTCACTTTGCCACTGGATTCAAGCAAGCCTGGCTGAAGACGGCTGAAATGCCAGAAACCGGTCCTAGGAAGCTTGTTTCTGGTCCAGGGAAGGTATGGCTTGGCAGTTCGGGCTGGACTGTTCCCATGAGGCACAGGGTCAGACTGATTTGCATATGGCCATGTCTGAACTGGGGTGGCAGAGTGGGCTAAAGAACGGTGATGGATCAAACCCAGATCTGTTGACTGGGTGTGAGTGTTTGATTGGTTCTGATGCTCCGTCCATCACCACCCCCTTTTGTACCGCTTTGTTTGCCATAAGTTGGCAGGGTATGCTCAGACGTGAGTCCCTTGCTCACTTTGCCACTGGATTCAAGCAAGCCTGGCTGAAGACGGCTGAAATGCCAGAAACCGGTCCTAGGAAGCTTGTTTCTGGTCCAGGGAAGGTATGGCTTGGCAGTTCGGGCTGGACTGTTCCCATGAGGCACAGGGTCAGACTGATTTGCATATGGCCATGTCTGAACTGGGGTGGCAGAGTGGGCTAAAGAACGGTGATGGATCAAACCCAGATCTGTTGACTGGGTGTGAGTGTTTGATTGGTTCTGATGCTCCGTCCATCACCACCCCCTTTTGTACCGCTTTGTTTGCCATAAGTTGGCAGGGTATGCTCAGACGTGAGTCCCTTGCTCACTTTGCCACTGGATTCAAGCAAGCCTGGCTGAAGACGGCTGAAATGCCAGAAACCGGTCCTAGGAAGCTTGTTTCTGGTCCAGGGAAGGTATGGCTTGGCAGTTCGGGCTGGACTGTTCCCATGAGGCACAGGGTCAGACTGATTTGCATATGGCCATGTCTGAACTGGGGTGGCAGAGTGGGCTAAAGAACGGTGATGGATCAAACCCAGATCTGTTGACTGGGTGTGAGTGTTTGATTGGTTCTGATGCTCCGTCCATCACCACCCCCTTTTGTACCGCTTTGTTTGCCATAAGTTGGCAGGGTATGCTCAGACGTGAGTCCCTTGCTCACTTTGCCACTGGATTCAAGCAAGCCTGGCTGAAGACGGCTGAAATGCCAGAAACCGGTCCTAGGAAGCTTGTTTCTGGTCCAGGGAAGGTATGGCTTGGCAGTTCGGGCTGGACTGTTCCCATGAGGCACAGGGTCAGACTGATTTGCATATGGCCATGTCTGAACTGGGGTGGCAGAGTGGGCTAAAGAACGGTGATGGATCAAACCCAGATCTGTTGACTGGGTGTGAGTGTTTGATTGGTTCTGATGCTCCGTCCATCACCACCCCCTTTTGTACCGCTTTGTTTGCCATAAGTTGGCAGGGTATGCTCAGACGTGAGTCCCTTGCTCACTTTGCCACTGGATTCAAGCAAGCCTGGCTGAAGACGGCTGAAATGCCAGAAACCGGTCCTAGGAAGCTTGTTTCTGGTCCAGGGAAGGTATGGCTTGGCAGTTCGGGCTGGACTGTTCCCATGAGGCACAGGGTCAGACTGATTTGCATATGGCCATGTCTGAACTGGGGTGGCAGAGTGGGCTAAAGAACGGTGATGGATCAAACCCAGATCTGTTGACTGGGTGTGAGTGTTTGATTGGTTCTGATGCTCCGTCCATCACCACCCCCTTTTGTACCGCTTTGTTTGCCATAAGTTGGCAGGGTATGCTCAGACGTGAGTCCCTTGCTCACTTTGCCACTGGATTCAAGCAAGCCTGGCTGAAGACGGCTGAAATGCCAGAAACCGGTCCTAGGAAGCTTGTTTCTGGTCCAGGGAAGGTATGGCTTGGCAGTTCGGGCTGGACTGTTCCCATGAGGCACAGGGTCAGACTGATTTGCATATGGCCATGTCTGAACTGGGGTGGCAGAGTGGGCTAAAGAACGGTGATGGATCAAACCCAGATCTGTTGACTGGGTGTGAGTGTTTGATTGGTTCTGATGCTCCGTCCATCACCACCCCCTTTTGTACCGCTTTGTTTGCCATAAGTTGGCAGGGTATGCTCAGACGTGAGTCCCTTGCTCACTTTGCCACTGGATTCAAGCAAGCCTGGCTGAAGACGGCTGAAATGCCAGAAACCGGTCCTAGGAAGCTTGTTTCTGGTCCAGGGAAGGTATGGCTTGGCAGTTCGGGCTGGACTGTTCCCATGAGGCACAGGGTCAGACTGATTTGCATATGGCCATGTCTGAACTGGGGTGGCAGAGTGGGCTAAAGAACGGTGATGGATCAAACCCAGATCTGTTGACTGGGTGTGAGTGTTTGATTGGTTCTGATGCTCCGTCCATCACCACCCCCTTTTGTACTGCAGCCCGTCCTCAGCGTGGACGGGCGCAGACGGGCTGAACTCTGGCGTAACTCCGGCGTTGACCCGGCGATCCCGCTGCGCGTAACCGCTTCGCGTCGCCATGGCCTCTTCTAAATGCACGGGCGGAGCCCTTGTGACGCCTAGAGCTTCCGGATCGCCTTCTGGCGTGCCTCGCCTGTAGTAAGATGGCCGCCGCCTGGCTTCAGAGTGTAACTGGAGTGAAGTGTAACCCACAAAATAGCGGTGCGTTTAGCTTCACAGCAGCTATTTTATCGTGCAAGTATGTGGTCAAGAATTTTAAAAACAGGGGAAATGCAAAATCATACAAAATGAAATATACAAATCGGGTAGTTTAAAAACGCCTAAAATTCGGCAAAGCAATCTTATGCAGTGTTCCTCAATAAATTTGGGCTCTTTTGTCTCTGGTGGCCATCTTGGGAGATTTATTTGTTATGAAGTTTCCTAATTTCCTAATTTACAGCAGTCTCCTCAGTAGGAAATGCTTTCAGTTGTTTACTTTGATTCCATCAAGAAGGTGTTCAGATATGTCACACATTTGCCAAAAATTCTGAATGTTAGCACTCTAGTTGCTCATTAGATCACTGTAGTAAAGCTACTGCTCACCACGGAAGTCTGCTGCTGGTATTAAAAGTGCATGTTTCAGTCTGCATGTCAGAATTTTTTGAGGAAATAGAAGAGGATTTGAGAAATCAAAATGTGCCCTAATTTTTCTTTCTGCATCACTAATCATAATTTCTATGGCAAAATGAACCCCCTAATTTTGTTCCTTTGCACATTAAATGTTTTAAGTGTTACCACTTTATTTCAATCAAGATGGCTTTAGGTGTGCCATATACTTTTGTCATAAGTAAGACTGTTAGCGCTCTAGTTGTTCTTTAGAACACTCTGGGACATTCTGTCATTGGGCTATACTTGGGCTACATCTGGGTGATATTTGTGCTACATATGGGCTCTTTTGTCTCTGGTGGCCATCTTGGGAGACGCATTTGTTTATGAAGTTTCCTAATTTCCTCATTTAATACAGTCTCCTCAGTAGGAAATACATTCAGTGTTTTACTTTGATTCCATCAAGAAGGCATTCAGATGTGTCACATATTTGCCATAAATTCAGAATGTTACCACTCCAGTTGCTCATTAGATCACTGTAGTAAAGCTACTGCTCACCAGGGAAGTCTGCTGCTGGTATTGAAGGTGCATCTTTCAGTCTGCATGTCAGAATCTTTTAATGAAATAGAAGAGGATTTGAGAAGTCACTCAAAATGTGCCCTAATTTTTCTTTCTGCAGCACTAATCATACTTTCTATGGCAAAATGAACCCCCTCATGTTGTTCCTTTGCAAATTAAATGTTTTAAGTGTTACCACTTTATTCCAATCAAGATGGCTTCAGGTGTGCAATACGTTTGTCATAAGTAGGACTGTTAGCGCTCTAGTTGTTCTTTAGAACACTCTGGGAAGCTGCAGTAGAACACAAAGGAATCAACTGACAGTCTCTGCCCTTGTTGGATGTACATGTTTTACTGAGAATGTCAGACTTCATTCTCACATGACTGAGAAAGATAATGTGAATTTACAGAAAATATGCTCTCAGTTTAGCTTATAGATCACCTTCCAACCCTCTGTGAGAAAAGCATGAGAAAATAGTTTTCTCTCAAACATGATTCATGATATCCCATCAGAAGGCTTTTTCACATGGTAAAATCACTTTAGAGCACACCACAATTCCTAAAATGAGTATGGTACCATCAACAAATGATTTATAATGTAACTAAAGTCTTAAAGCCTTCTATTAACTGCAATGCTTTTTAATTAGGTGCTATCATGTATATTGGTCCAAAGATGGCTGCCAACACTTCTTGGATGCCAATCAGATCTCACAATGAGATGTGTGGTTAGGCTCCGCCCAGATATATATGTGATTTTACTTTTGATTTTCTCAGCAACTACTGAACGGATTTACACCATTTAACCAAAAGGCACGAGTGTGCACCAAGGGCTACCTCTGTGCCAAACATGGTGTAATTCCGTTCAGCAGTTCGGACTGTAGCTGCGATTAAAGGTTCCTATTGAAAATTGCATGGGGAAAACACGTTTTGGGCCCCCCCTTTTCTCTTGGCCCCCGCTTGACGAATCACTCCAAGACTTTAAGGATAGGAGCAGACCGGAGCGCCCCACCAGTTTTGAAAATTTTGCGAAGATTCATCAACCGGCGCCAAAGTTATTCCAAATAGAATGTTGCGGATTTCCTATGGATAATAGGTCCTAACTTTAACTACCTACTGGCGACCGCCAGTAGGTAATGTGTGTGTGTGTGTGTGTGTGTGTATATATATATTACCTACTGGCGGTCGCCAGTAGGTAGTTATAGTTAGGACCACGTTTCCATAGGAAATCCGCAACATTCTATTTTGAATAACTTTGGCGCCGGTCGACAAATCCTCGCGAATGTTTCAAAATAGGTGGGGCGCTCCGCTCCTACCCTGAAAGTCTCGGGGGGGATTCGTCAAGTGGGGGCTGAGATAAAAGGGGGGTCCCAAAACGCGTTTTTCCCATGCATTTTTCCATAGGACCTTTAGACACAGCTACAGCCCGAACGGCTGAACAGAGTTCCTTGAAATTTGGCAGAGAGGTAGTCTACAGGTCAAGGAAGTGCCTTTTGTAGGTTTGGTGTAAATCTGTTCAGTAGATTCTGAGAAAATAGCCTTTAAATCAATATATATATCTGAGCCAGCTTACGGTGCGCTTACGGTGCGCTTACCGTACGCGTATGGTGACGTGCGCGAGCGCGATTCTGATTCGCCGTTAGATCTTAGTAAACATTCGAATCGGTCGAAACCAGGAAGCGGCGGCCGCCATTTTCTCTCTCGCACTCTGACAGGGGGTTAAAAAACAAAGTGCAAAAACATGTAAAGGGGCTGTTTAGACAGCTCCAAAGCACCTAGCCATGTCGAGGGAGTCCCCAACAATCCCCCAAGTGAAACAAGGCAATTTTAATTTTTTCGAAAATTTCGCCGATTAAGCTTACCGTACGCGTACGGTAATAAATAATAATTAAAAAAAAAATATCCACATTCTCCCCACCCCGTGTGCAAATGGTTCCCAAGAAGGGCACCATTTGTGCATGACTTATCACAGCCAAAAAAAACATATATTTTACCTGTCACAACGATGCTCATCATATGTCTTCCATGTGTGCACGGTGCGCGAAGCGCATCGTGCGTTCATGGCCCATCTAGCGTAACGTGGGCACGCGGTGCGCGAAGCGCACCGCGTGCTCACTGTGCGCGCACGGTGCGCGAAGCGCACCGCGCGCGCACGGAACGAACTGCGTTAAGTGGGCGCGCACGCCACAAATGGCGTAAAGTAACTTAGCATTTAAAAAAACGTACAAATTCACTGAAAAAACCATAGGTTTCACACACGTTATAGTTAGGAATTAGCATTTAAAAAACCTTGCAAATTCACTGAAAAAACCATAGGTTTCACACATGTTATAGTTAGCTGGACATTTTACTGATAAAAAACCAATGAAATTCCCCCGTTATAGTTACTGTAGGCAACTATAACTCACGCGACCGTAATCCTCTGCTGATGACATATGTGTCTTTATGAAAAAAAAATATTTGTAATATATGTATAGCTAAAATTTAATGGAAGAAGACATGGGCAAATAAGTGTCTAAATACAGTATTAGCATCAGCAGAGGATTACGGTCGCGTGAGTTATAGTTGCCTACAGTAACTATAACGGGGGAATTTCATTGGTTTTTTATCAGTAAAATGTCCAGCTAACTATAACATGTGTGAAACCTATGGTTTTTTCAGTGAATATATATATATATATATATATATATATATATATATATATATATCGTTTCAAAAAAGGTTGCCCCTCTGCAAGAACGCACTCAAGAACAGTCAAATTCTGCCATTGATAGCAGTCTTCTTTATTCAGGTAAACCGGCAAACAATGTCCAGATATTGTGGTTGAAGCCCTACGCGTTTCGGAGCTGCTGCTCCTTGTTCACGGGCTGCTTTGCATGCGGATCGGCAGTTTGATCGTACCTAGTCTCTATTATTCATTTACATCGCCCTCTGGTGGTTCTTCATCATATTGATGTCAGTAATTGTGGGACTTGTAGTACGTTCATAATGTATTCAAACCCTCCAGTGGGTTCTGCCGATTACGCAAAGTGTTGCAATGTATCATACCCTCCATGAGTCTCCAGATCATGATTCCGGTTAGAGTTTGTACCATAACTCTTCTTCTGCACTGGTTACAGTCAAGTCTGTGACCTGCTGTCCACTCTTCTGTGGCGGTGCGATTCTCCCGACCGGGACTGGCCGGAATATGTTGTTTCAAAAAAGGTTGCCCCTCTGCAAGAACGCACTCAAGAACAGCCGAATTCTGCCATTGTTAGCAGTCTTCTTTATTCAGGTAAACCGGCAAACAATGTCCAGATATTTTGGTTGAAGCCCTACGCGTTTCGGAGCTGCTGCTCCTTGTTCACGGGCTGCTTTGCATGCGGATCGGCAGTTTGATCGTACCTAGTCTCTATTATTCATTTACAAATTCACTGAAAAAACCATAGGTTTCACACACGTTATAGTTAGGAATTAGCATTTAAAAAACCTTGCAAATTCACTTACAAAACCATAGGTTTCACACATGTTATAGTTAGCTGGACATTTCACTCGGGAAAAACCATTGAAATTCCCCCGTTATAGTTAGTGCAGGCAACTATAACTCACGCGACCGCAATCCTCTGCTGATGACGTCAGATATTACATCACTGATGACATATGTGTCTTTCTGAAAAAAAAATATTTGTAATATATGTATAGCTAAAAATTAATGAAAGAAGACATGGGTAAATAAGTGTCTAAATACAGTGATGTAATATCTGACGTCATCAGCAGAGGATTGCGGTCGCGTGAGTTATAGTTGCCTGCACCAACTATAATGGGGTAATTTCAATGGTTTTTCACGAGTGAAATGTCCAGCTAACTATAACATGTGTGAAACCTATGGTTTTTTAAGTGAATATGTATATATATATATATATATATATATATGCTCCAAAGTACCAGTACTCGAAAGTAAAGGATGACGACGCCGTGTCTTGCACAAATTCAAAATTTAATTCTCAGCTGTTGGACGCGTTTCGCCTGTCCCGCAGGCTTGTTCACCAACCGTTTACAATAAAGTTTGCCACCATTTTAAGACACTTACAGCGTGTCACGTGCACATGGACTACAACTGCAGTGTATCCAACAACAGACTGGTAGTTTTTTCACATATATGTCAAATTGACTTTAACAATCTCTTAGCTTGATTATTCAAGAATCAATATTGATCCAATCATTGAAAATAAAACTAAGTGCCAAAAGAACGACGAACAAATTAATGCATCAAGACAAATTACACGATATCATTCATAGGAAATCTCGTAATTATCGGTAATGTACCTGTCAAATGCTGATTGCATTCTCACTGCAAAGCAGTGCCGTATTCTTTGGTCACATTAACTACAAAGATGTTTAATATTAATCAAGTCCGGTGTATTGCCCAAGTGGGCCAAAGTTGCCAAATTGTTGAATATACCTGCAGATATTACAATTTATAACAGTGCTCCCAAATAAAAATAAAACAACTTATAAAAGCGTGCTGAATATAGAAAGTGGTTTAAAAACGGAAGGGAAGTCAGCTGCACTTCTACATTTAACCTAGATGGGTGTACAGATCTTCCTCAATATTAAGTCCTGTCGGGGTCTTGCAATTTAATTTGATTATATAAGAAGATTCTAGTCTTCTCAGTTGTTTTTCTTTGTTGCCCCCTCTTTTGCTGCTCTTGACCGCATCGATTACAAAGTATGTCAAGCCTGCTATACTTTTGTTATGAAAGCGTTCAAAATGTCGCGCCACAGGGTACGACTTATCACCATTTTTAATCGCTCTCAAGTGCTGCAAAACACGTTTATGCACAGGCAAGATTGTGCTGCCCACGTACCTCAGGCCACAAGGGCACTGAAGTACATAGACAGCAAAATCTGTCTTACATGTGTGATGTCCTTTGATTTTAAATTCCTTATTGGCAAAGCCTGATGTGTACCTAGAAGTGTTCGTGCCATGGATACAGGCTTTACATTTCGTACATTTCACAAAACCTTCTTTTTTTGCAAGCCACATAGTGGCGGCTGTCTTAGTGGGCGGGGTTTTCAAAACATTGCTTACTAGCATTTGTCTGAAACTCTTCGCTTTTCTGAATGTTATTAGTGGTTGTTTCGTTACTAGTTTACTTAGTGTTGGTTCACTGTGGATCAAATGCCAGTGTTTAGTAAGGATGCTTCTTATTTTCTTATGTTGGGCATTATAGCTTGTTATCATCCTGCACTCATTTTTATTGACATTCTCCAGTTTTTTCTTTGTGTTACTCTTGTTGAAAAGAATGTCTTCTCTTGTCCTTCTTTTTGCTTTCATTATGGCCGTCCTTATGCACTCCTCAGAGTATCCTCTGGCCAAAAAACGCAACCGCAGTATGGATAGTTCTTTGTCACAGCTCTCTTGATTACTGCAGTTGCGCATAGTTCTTAAGGCTTCTCCATATGGGATACTTTTAATCAGATTTTGAGGATGGAAGCTTTTGGCATGTAGCAAAGTATTGCCAGCCGTAGGCTTCCGGTATAGGGTGGTTTCCAGTTTATCATTTTTGACATAAATAGACAGATCTAGAAAATTCACGTTTGTTTTGCTGATGGTACTGGTGAATTTGAGATTTAGATCATTGTTTTGTATTCTATCAATAAATGTCACCAATGATTCTTCACTGCCTTTCCAGATGACAAACAAGTCGTCTATAAAACGACTCCAATGCATAACATTATTATGCCATTCTTCTGGGTACATTCTTTGGATCACCTGCTCCTCCCACCAGCCCATATGCAAATTAGCAAAGCTGGGGGCGAAGCAGGTGCCCATAGCCGTACCGCATGTTTGATGGTATAGCTCATCATTGAACAAGAAGTAATTATTTTTGAGGCAGATGGATGTCATCTCAATTAACATTTGAGTGTGTGCCCAAAATTTTACTGGTCTGTTACCCAAAAAATGTCTGACAGCTTTCAGACCGTCTTCATGTCTGATGCTGGTATAAAGTGTCATGACATCTATGGTGGCCAGGAGAAAATCATTTTCCCAAGGTAGATCATAAGCCTTTTTAAGGAAATCTCCCGTATCCTGGATATAGGATGGGAGACACTTCGTCAAGGGGCAAAGGAAAGAATCCACAAATTTTGATGTGTTGGCAAAGGCACTATTAATAGCAGAGATTATTGGCCGGCCAGGTGGATTAACTTGGTCCTTATGCACCTTGGGTATCAGGTACATTATAGGAGTGACTGGCTTATTGATTTTAAGGAATGCCACTCATTTAATTTCAGGTTGTAACATTCGTAACTTCTATACATGATTGTGTCAGATATTTTTACATAATTAGTATCTAAAAAAATATCTGACACAATCATGTATAGAAGTTACGAATGTTACAACCTGAAATGAAATGAGTGGCATTCCAAGGGTCTCTTAAAGAAAGAAGAACTAGCCTTCCTTAAAATCAATAAGCCAGTCACTCCTATAATGTACCTGATACCCAAGGTGCCTTTGCCAACACATCAAAATTTGTGGATTATTTCCTTTGCCCCTTGACGAAGTGTCTCCCATCCTATATCCAGGATACGGGAGATTTCCTTAAAAAGGTTTATGATCTACCTTGGGAAAATGATTTTCTCCTGGCCACCATAGATGTCATGACACTTTATACCAGCATCAGACATGAAGACGGTCTGAAAGCTGTCAGACATTTTTTGGGTAACAGACCAGTAAAATTTTGGGCACACACTCAAATGTTAATTGAGATGACATCCATCTGCCTCAAAAATAATTACTTCTTGTTCAATGATGAGCTATACCATCAAACATGCGGTACGGCTATGGGCACCTGCTTCGCCCCCAGCTTTGCTAATTTGCATATGGGCTGGTGGGAGGAGCAGGTGATCCAAAGAATGTACCCAGAAGAATGGCATAATAATGTTATGCATTGGAGTCGTTTTATAGACGACTTGTTTGTCATCTGGAAAGGCAGTGAAGAATCATTGGTGACATTTATTGATAGAATACAAAACAATGATCTAAATCTCAAATTCACCAGTACCATCAGCAAAACAAACGTGAATTTTCTAGATCTGTCTATTTATGTCAAAAATGATAAACTGGAAACCACCCTATACCGGAAGCCTATGGCTGGCAATACTTTGCTACATGCCAAAAGCTTCCATCCTCAAAATCTGATTAAAAGTATCCCATATGGAGAAGCCTTAAGAACTATGCGCAACTGCAGTAATCAAGAGAGCTGTGACAAAGAACTATCCATACTGCGGTTGCGTTTTTTGGCCAGAGGATACTCTGAGGAGTGCATAAGGACGGCCATAATGAAAGCAAAAAGAAGGACAAGAGAAGACATTCTTTTCAACAAGAGTAACACAAAGAAAAAACTGGAGAATGTCAATAAAAATGAGTGCAGGATGATAACAAGCTATAATGCCCAACATAAGAAAATAAGAAGCATCCTTACTAAACACTGGCATTTGATCCACAGTGAACCAACACTAAGTAAACTAGTAACGAAACAACCACTAATAACATTCAGAAAAGCGAAGAGTTTCAGACAAATGCTAGTAAGCAATGTTTTGAAAACCCCGCCCACTAAGACAGCCGCCACTATGTGGCTTGCAAAAAAAGAAGGTTTTGTGAAATGTACAAAATGTAAAGCCTGTATCCATGGCACGAACACTTCTAGGTACACATCAGGCTTTGCCAATAAGGAATTTAAAATCAAAGGACATCACACATGTAAGACAGATTTTGCTGTCTATGTACTTCAGTGCCCTTGTGGCCTGAGGTACGTGGGCAGCACAATCTTGCCTGTGCATAAACGTGTTTTGCAGCACTTGAGAGCGATTAAAAATGGTGATAAGTCGTACCCTGTGGCGCGACATTTTGAACGCTTTCATAACAAAAGTATAGCAGGCTTGACATACTTTGTAATCGATGCGGTCAAGAGCAGCAAAAGAGGGGGCAACAAAGAAAAACAACTGAGAAGACTAGAATCTTCTTATATAATCAAATTAAATTGCAAGACCCCGACAGGACTTAATATTGAGGAAGATCTGTACACCCATCTAGGTTAAATGTAGAAGTGCAGCTGACTTCCCTTCCGTTTTTAAACCACTTTCTATATTCAGCACGCTTTTATAAGTTGTTTTATTTTTATTTGGGAGCACTGTTATAAATTGTAATATCTGCAGGTATATTCAACAATTTGGCAACTTTGGCCCACTTGGGCAATACACCGGACTTGATTAATATTAAACATCTTTGTAGTTAATGTGACCAAAGAATACGGCACTGCTTTGCAGTGAGAATGCAATCAGCATTTGACAGGTACATTACCGATAATTACGAGATTTCCTATGAATGATATCGTGTAATTTGTCTTGATGCATTAATTTGTTCGTCGTTCTTTTGGCACTTAGTTTTATTTTCAATGATTGGATCAATATTGATTCTTGAATAATCAAGCTAAGAGATTGTTAAAGTCAATTTGACATGTATGTGAAAAAACTACCAGTCTGTTGTTGGATACACTGCAGTTGTAGTCCATGTGCACGTGACACGCTGTAAGTGTCTTAAAATGGTGGCAAACTTTATTGTAAACGGTTGGTGAACAAGCCTGCGGGACAGGCGAAACGCGTCCAACAGCTGAGAATTAAATTTTGAATTTGTGCAAGACACGGCGTCGTCATCCTTTACTTTCGAGTACTGGTACTTTGGAGCATTTAATACGGATCGAGCCCGGACGATCCGGACGGACGACGCGCCCTTTGTTCAGGTGGTGCGGTGATTGTAACCGAGCAAGAAAAGTTGGCTGATATATATATATATATATATATATATATATTCGCTGAAAAAACATAGGTTTCAGGGCTGTTATAGTTAGCTGGACATTTCACTCGTACAAAACCATTGAAATTCCTCCGTTATAGTTAGTTCTGCTAACTATAACTCGCGCGCCATCAATCCACTGCTGATGATGTCACATATTACATCATTCATGACATCTCAAATGACATCACTGATCAGCAGTGGATTGCGGGCGCGCAAGTTATAGTTAGCAGAACTAACTATAACGGAGGAATTTCAATGATTTTGTACGAGTGAAATGTCCAGCTAACTATAACAGCCCTGAAACCTATGGATTTTTCAGTGAATTTCTAAGGTTTTTTAAATGCTAATTCCTAACTATAACATGTCTGAAACCTGTGGTTTTTTCAGTGAATTTCTAAGGTTTTTAAATGATAATTTTTAAATGTAATAAGTTATATGTATTTTTTATACTGATTTTCTACAGTTTTTTTAACTGTTTATTTTTATATATTTAATTTTTTAAATTACATTATATATTTTTAATATAAATGGAAATAAAAATGTTTTTTAAAATATTGAAACTGAAATTTTGTTCTTTGTCAGGGTCACTGGATGAGTACTTGGTACTGACTGAGTGATTAGAGTACTGCTAGGAGAGTGCCTGGGTGAATTTATCAGTGTTTGGGTTTTGGTGCAGTTAATGGATTGGTACATGGTGCTGAATGAGTCACTGGAGGAGTGCAAGGGGAGTGACAGGGTGTTTGTCGGAGTGAATGGATTAGAGGATGTGGTCCGTCGGCTAAACTGCCGACTTTGGTGCTGGAAACCAAAGTTCAAGCCTCGAGGTCGCATCCACATCCTGTGATTCTGGGCAAATCACTTAATCTCCCCGTGCCTGAATGTGTAATGTAAATACGGTGCTCATGTAAAGCGCTCCAATACCTTCAGGTCGTGTTCGTGCTATATAAACAACAAAAAAAGAAAAAAATGGTACTGAATGGGTCACTAGAGGAGTGCAAGAGGAGTGATAGGGTGTTTCCTAGAAGTGTATGGATACTCACTGGGGAGTTGAAGGTGCGAAAGACAAGTGTGTAGGTGGTTAGAGGACTGCATGTATAGTGGATAGGCGTTTGAAGCAGTCCATGTGCTAAGGCCTGGCTCAGTTCATGAGTAGTTGGGTACTGACTGAATGATTAGAGTACTGCAAGGAGAGTGCCTGGGTGAATTTATCAGTGTTTGGGTTTTGGCGCAGTGAATGGATTAGTACATGGTGCTGAATGGGTCACAGGAGGAGTGCAAGGGGAGTGACAGGGTGTTTGTTGGAGTGTATAGATACTGACTGGGGAATTGAAGGTGTGAAAGACAAGTGTGCAGGTGGTTAGAGGACTGCATGCATTGTGGTTAGGCGTTTGAAGCAGTCCATGTGCTAAGGCCTGGCTCAGTGCATGAGTAGTTGGGTACTGACTGAATGATTAGAGTACTGCAAGGAGAGTGCCTGGGTGAATTTATTAGTTGTTGAGATTTGGTGCAGTATTTAAATTTTTTCAGGTGGGTACTGGTGGTAACTGACTCTGACTAACCAGTCCTCGAGCCAGTGCTATGCTAAAAGACACTTAGAATACAGTTAAAACACCTACATACACTAGGGAACACTATGCGTTGGGGTACCCCTGTGATTAGATTGGCCTCCTCTGTAAGCCCCTAGTACATAATAGGGCAGGGGGATTAAAACTAACTCTTAAAACCCGTCACATGGTGCGTTTGCACACTGGTGAAGGGAGGGGGGGACTAAGCTGACGTGTTGCAAACACGCCCTGTGGCCGTTTTAATTTGGGGGATAAAGTCCCCTTGAATCCTGAGTGTCCCTTGGGTCCAACTAGCCCACCAGGTATCTCTAGTTAGCGCCACAGAGCTGCGTTGCAGAGAGGTGTAAAAAGTGGCACGGCCTGGACCACCTCTCTGCAACGCAGCGCAGTGGTGCTTACTGGAAGCACCTGGTGGGCTAGTTGGCCCCCAGGGTCCCTCAGGATTGAAGGGGATTTATTTCCCCAACTTAAAACACGCCACAGGGCGTGTTTGCACACGTCACATCAGGCCTTGTCCCTTTCCTTCACCACTGTGTAAACGCGCCCTGTGGCCGTTCTAAGTTGAGAGATTAAGTCCCCTTGAATCCTAAGGGTCCCTACGGTCAAACTAGCCCACTAGGTACCTCCAGTAAGTGCCACAGAGCTGCGTTGCAGAGAAGTGTAAAAAGGGGGGTGGCCTCTGAACACCTGTCTGCAACGCAGCTCCCTGGCGCATACTGGAGATACCTGTTGGTCTAGTTGGCCCTCAGGGACCCTCAGTATTGAAAGCAAATTAATTCCCTAACTTACAACTCGCCACCGGGCTCGTTTGCACAATGGTGAAGGAAGGGGGCGTGGCCTAAGGTGACATGTGTGCAAACACGCCCTGTGGCGCATTTTAAGTTGGAGAATTAATTCCTCCTCAACCCTGAGGGTCCCTGGGGGCCAACTAGCCCACCAGGAACCTCTTGTATGCGCCAGAGACCTGCGTTGCAGAGAGGTGTTCAGAGGCCATGCCCCTTTTTACAACACTCTGCAACGCAGCTCCGTGGCGCTTACTGGAGGTACCTGGTGGGCTAGTTGGCCCCCAGGGACCCTTAGGATTCAAGGGGACTTAATCTCTCAACTTAGAACGGCCACAGGGCGCGGTTCCTAAGCGCATACCGCGATTTAAAAAAAATAAAAATGTTTTGGGACCCCCTAAGCAGGCGTTTCTACCCTGCCCCCTTTTTGCGTTTTGCGCACTTTTTTGAGTGATTTCTTGTGCCTCGGTTCTACCGAGGCACAAGATGGCTGCCAACACTTCCTGGTTTGAAGTGTTGACAGCCAATTAGCATAAAGCTCGTGCTCGGGAGGATCCCCGGCCCTAGATATACATATGTTTTTACTTTTGAATTTCTCAGCAACTACTGAATGGATTTACACCATTTAACAAAAAGGCACCTTTTTCAAACAAGGGCTACCTCTTTGCCAAATTTGGTGTAATTCCGTTCAGCAGTTCGGGCTGTAGCTGTGGCTAAAGTTTCCTATGGGAAATTGCATGGGGAAAACACGTATTGGGACCCCCCTTTTTTCTCGGCCCCCGCTTGACAAATCACCGTGAAACTTCAGGATAGGAGCGGACCGGAGCGCCCCACGAGTTTTGAAAATTCCAATGGAACAGACAAGCCAGGAGGGAGGGAATCGGGGTCTGCACATGGAAACAGAGGGCTGGGGGTGTCGGTGCCCAGATTGGACACAACAAGCCTTGGCAACAGCAACCCACGCAGAAACGGGAAAGATGCTTCGGTGCAGAACAGCAAGGTCTGTGGGACTCATCACTTGGATGGGAGTCAGGGCACATCTGTAGCAACCAGGAAAGCCCAAGGAAATGCAAAGTTACCCCCTCAGGGACCCACCAGGGACCCACCAGTCAACGGACCAGGGATCGCAAAGGGACCTCGAGACAAAATACAAAATGACGGCCCACGGGTCACTCGGAATGACCAGGCTGACAATCTTCGGTGGATTCAATGTTCGAGGTGGGGGCTACAAGTCAACCCAAGCACGACTTCAAGAGACGCCAGGAAGTCAATGCACTTGCAGACATGCACGGTGACCAGGAGTTCCGGTTCCACGCTACTCACGAGGGCTGCGGGTCTCAGCTTTGCTGGGGACTCGGGTCGGCCTCTGAGATGTCTGGAAATCCTCTTCCTGGGCTGCAAATACTTCGGAGTCCGGCGGGAGCTTCGATGATGCAGACCGGCAAATTGCTTCGTTGGTGCCTGACACGCAGGGGAGTCACTCCTTGATCCCAAGGGAGATTTCTTCAGTCCTCTGGTCTTGAGCAGAGCGTCAAAGGTCCAGGATTCAGCATCAGAGTTTTGTCCAGGGTAATCAAAAGTCCTAAGGACAGGGGTCCCATACTTATACTAAGGGAGGGGGTTGGACATACTCTGGGGACTCACCTATGGGAGGGTTTGGAAAGAGGGGTGGCTACACCCATTTCCTTTGTCCAGTTTCGCACCAGAGCAGGGGCTGGTAGCCCCTGAACTGGTTTGATCTGGACTATGCACAGGGATACCAAATGTGCCCCCAGTGCAGGATTTCAAAGCACTCAGAAAGTGCTCCCACCCAGCCCCAATACACACAAGCCTGTCTGGGAGGTGGTTACTCCCCCCCCTTGTGACAGGAAACCTATTGTCCAGGCCTCCCCTGCTGGAGTTTCGGTCAGCAGCAGGAGGTCAGACCCGTGTCTGTGGCTGCAGCATCCATTTTGTGATGCCAGGGCTCTATTAAGTCTCTACCGGGTATTCCAGTGCTATCATGTCTCTCCCTCTAGAAGGGTGGGATCATACTCCCACACCAGTTACTGGTGTGGGGGTATGATTCCAAGGTGTTTGACACCAAACACGACATGTTTTTGTGCAGCCAGTCCAAAGTTAGCATTTACCGTTTGGTTATAATGCACTTAAGAGTATATGGTCAGGCTGCACTACCAACAGCATCAGAGAAGGGTCTCCAAACACTGCAGAGGGGCTCTGCTCATGCAGGGGCACCCTCTCACATAGGAACCAAGCACTCTGCCTTCATGATTGATAAGGCCTGCCATAGGAGTGACTTATAGGTTTATATGTGGGTATATGGTGAGATATAGTGAACCTATATCTCAGTAAGGGGTGCATGCACCACCTTACCCAGGCTGCAGTAGCAAACCTGTGGTGTCATTTTGGGGGGCTTTCCAGGGGTGGCATAATACATGCTTCAGCCCCTGGTAGGCCTCTGGGGTACCAATGCCCTGGGTACATAGTATACCATATACTAGGGGCTTACAAGGGCACCTCAGTTCCAATCTGAACTGTACCTAAAGTACATGGACTCAATTTATAAGAGAACGCAGATAGGCTGGGGACCTGGATAGCAGGTTCCCAGCCAAACTAAGTCAAAAGCCATCTAAACGCCAGGAAAAAAGTGGGGGCAACCATGCAGTCAGATTCCACCTTCCTACATACCCCCCCAAACGAAAGGAGATCAGGCTAACCTTGCCCAGTTGAGCCTTTATTGACTAAGTGGCCATATAAGGAAGTACCTGCACTAGCATGGTTACCCCCTGTCTTATGGTCCACCAGACTATCCCTGACCCTAAGGGTATGAGAGGGTCTCCACCATGGGGAATCACTACCTGTGGTGTGTTTCGGTAAAGGAAAAGGCTGGTGAGGTGTCTGAGTAGGGAAGTGAGGCCCTAATAAAGTTGGTCTCAGCTTCCTCAGATCACTGGTCACCATGTATGGCTCTCTTTCCATGACTGAGTTGCACTTTGCTCTAAGGGTCAACTTTTGGCTGCCTACAGCTGGGAGTTGGGTCCTTTTGGATGGAACACTGGAGGGACATTGCAGGTTTGGAACCTTTTGGTCCCAGGTTTGCCCTTGCCCAACAGACTCCTTCTGGGGGAGGTCCCTACACAGAGGTATGGGGAATCCCTCAGTGTGTTGAGGAATTTTCACCTGTCTAGGGCTACTGCCCCTAATCTGATGATGAGGGGGTTCCTCTGGACAGGGGGCCATGTGGGGTCCACTGACCTCCCTGACCTCTGCAGCCCTGGGCTGACTAAGGCAGGGTAGAGAGGGGCATGTTACCTGCTCCAGACTGGGTACCACTTTGGAAGGGTCCCCTGCCATCAGAGTTGTTGCCAGGACAGGCCTGACTACCTCTGGGGCAGTTCCTTCACTAGGGGTAGGATCAGTTCCCTGAGGAGGCTGACCCTTACCTAAAATCTGGGGGGATGAAGACTTTTCTTCAACCCCTGTGCTCTCTTGTGGAGGAGAGTGGGCCATTCTTTCAGGCTCCATCACTCCAAAATTTCCCTGTGGTTGGGCTGTGGCCATCCCAGCCCCACTAACTCTTTCAGGGATGCCCAGCATTCTTAGATGGGCTTGGTGTTCAACTTCAGCCCAGGCTGAAATTTCCAGATCATTGCCCATCAGGCAATCTACAGGCAAGTTTGGGGACACGGCCACTCTTTTTGGGCCTGTGACCCCTCCCCAGCTGAGATTGACTATGGCCATGGGGTGATCTGTTCTGACACCATCAATGTTGGTCACCTGGTATTTAAACTCGGGTAAAATCTGCTGCTGAGGGGGGACTAGTTTCCCTGTCACCATGGTGACACTAGCCCCTGTGTCCCTGAATGCCACAGCTTTCTGACCATTAATCAGTGGCTCCAATCTGTACCTGTCCAATGCATTGGGGCCTATGGTAAAAGTGGCAAATCCCATACCACCATCAGAGTCAGAGGACTCAGGTGAGGCGGCCCTTCTTAAATTAGGGCCTACCTCTGTTCCACTTGCAAAAGCACCTAACTTTTTGGGTGCACGACTCCCAATTGGGGGATTATTACTGGTAATACCAGGAGGGGTGGTAGTGCTAGTTGGTGGAACATATTCTTTATTGCCAATCCTAGGGCAACTGGGATCAGTTTTCCAGTCGCCAGGCTTTTTACAAACAGGGCAATATGGTTTCTTTTCAGGGGAGGAAGGAGATTGGGACCCACCCCCAGGAGAGGAGTTTTGGGGCCCTGTAGTGGACTTATCCTTAGATTTATCCCCACCTATCTCTTGGGACTTGGTAGAATCTTTCTTCTGGTCACCACCCTGATTCTTAGGCCTTACCCTGGTTCTTACCCATTTGTCTGCCTTTTTTCCCAATTCTTGGGGAGAGGTAAGATCAGAATCCACCAGGTACTGGTGTAAAAGCTGGTTTTGACAATTATTAAGGATCTGCTCCCTCATAATCAAATTGTACAATCCTTGAAAGTCATGCACTTTGCTGTCATGTATCCAACCTTCCAGAGCCTTTGTAGCACAATCCACAAAGTCAACCCAGTCCTGAGTCTGAGCCTTTTGGATGTCTCTGAACTTCAACCTATACTGTTCAGTGGTTAGACCAAACCCATCAATCATAGCACTGTTCAAGACCTTGTAATTGTCAGCATCCTCTTCTCTAACAGTGAGGAGCTTATCTCTACCTTTGTCTGCAAAGGAGAGCCATAAGATTGCTGCCCACTGCATCTGAGGGACCCTTTGTACTTTACAGACCCTTTCCAGTGCAGTTATCCATTTGTGGATGTCATCCCCACTCTGGTAGGGAGGGACAATCTTATTCAGGTTTCTATGGTCATGAGACCTCTCCCTATCTCTAGGGATGTTGCTGCCACCATGGGACTCTAGTCTCAACTTTTTTCTAGCTCTGTAGAGCTCTAGGGCCTCCTTATCTAGAGCTACCTGCTTTCTTCTGATTTCAAGCTGAGCTTCCTCATACTTAAGCAGTCTCTCCCTTCTCTCCTGAGAGGTTTCCCTCCTATGAGAGGAGATTGAGGTCCCTACAGATGAGTTAGAATGGTTAGAATCCCTGGAGGAAGATCTTGACCTTCTTGGCCTACCACCAACTATCCCAGGAGGGACAAAGAGGCGTCCATTTTGGTCCTCTCCATCACTGTCTAGGGGAACTGGATTTTCCAGGTCCAGATTATTGTTATCTGCCTGGCCAGCCTTAGAGGTCAGGTCATGGGGAATTTCACCCCTAGGCCTTTCCTCAGGTGCTGTCTCACCCACTCTGCCTAGCCCTTCAGATCTTCAAGATCTGCTAAGGTCATCCAGCCTGAGTATGTCTATGAGATGCTGGATGGTTGGACTTTTGCCTGTCTTCAGTTTCCTAGTTGTACATAATGCCCTCAGTTCCATGAAAGGGAGTCTATCATACTGGGAATCTTGAAGCCTATTGGCTTCTGGCAAGGACCTACTGGTTCCTGGCCTTTCAGACATTACTAGTGTGGTGTGGTGTATTGCACTACCTACTCTAGTGTGGCCTACTAAACTCTCTTGAGTTGTAGAAAGGGTGTGCTATCCCTTAACACACAACTCTAAGTTCAGTAGAACTTACTGTATTCTAAAGTTTGTATTATATGTACCTAGGGTACCTTTAGTGGTTTTCAGTTAGTTACTCAATTGAGATTATCTGGTAAAACAATAGCAAGCTGGAATCCCACACACTGCACACCAATGTGAGAAGTTGACCTGATATATGCTGTCCACTAGTTCTAGTGGGCACCTTGTATCAGTCCAAACAACCCCTTATTGGTTATGGGTTAAAGACAACCTTTATTGAAAGCTATCCAAGTGGTAGCTATGGAGAGCAGCCTTCAGGCTAAGTCTTGAAGGAATGTAAAGCAGCTTATTTTACCAGTCTATAATCTCTTGAGTCACTAAATGAAAGATATCCACACCAGGTATATATATATATATATATATATATATATAAAATATATGTATTTATTACTAAACACACCCTCCTAGTCTCTTTATGAGAGTAGAGGTTGATAGAGTGCCACGTTATTCTGAAATTTGTTGGGGTACATCATATTCACTGTTAGCCCGCACCCACATATTAATCGAAGTAGTATTAAGGTGTGGCGTAGAAATGTAATACTAGAGTTGTTTAACATAGGTGTGATTAGAAATTTAACCATGTTTTCCATGAAGAGAAATGTCGTAGATCATTGCAAATGTACTTTTAGTCAATGCATAATGATTAGTTTTCATTTAATGCAGTGCATTGAGTTAAGCCTGTACCATATTAAAGTTGCACGTACAGTCTGCTTATTCACGTATTAAGGAGTGATGCAACTAATGCTTATAGTGTGATTTAGGAGTGTGTTTAACAGTGTAAAGGCCTGATCGCATATACGTTTAAAGAGAAAGGCCTGTTCATTTCTTATGTTAGCTACATGCTGTAGGCCGAAAATGATTTCCCTTGGTAAAGGCTTTGGGTTTCAGGAGGATGGAAAATTCTAGAGAAGTGAAAAGTTTTTCGTTCCCATGTTTCTGTTGCAGGTGCAAGCACATTTAGCTTGTTAGAACGACTAGGTCTTTGTTTTAGGAGTTAGGATGGTACGAGAAGCCGATACGGGAGTACATTGGAATTTACGGATGATACTTTCAGCGGAGAAGGTGCCTGGGATCCAAGGTCAAGCTAACCGTCATTGGATGAAGTACAAGTTTCACTGGAAAAGTACTGGAAGAAGACCTAGCTGAGGAGGTGTGCCGAAGGGCGTGTTCTATGTTTTGGGATTTTGTATTAGGGACAGTGCCCCGAGTGTGGGGCAGTTGAGGTTTAGATGGGGAGTTAGAGGGAGCATCTTTGAACGAGCTCTGACTAAGTGAATGTACTTCTAAGGAAGTCTTCACTTCGGACACCTTTTTACTCTCTTGCCTGGGAGGGAAATGTTAAGTAGGGATGTCACCTTAGAGATAGTGTAGGGATAGACTAACTGTTTTTCTTTTAGGCTAATGACGAGATTGGACTAATTTTCGCATTTTTGATGCTATTGGAATTGATTATTCTTCTTATTCTGAGTCGAATGAGACTGTTGCGTAAACTCTCCTTTGTATTAGTGCCCATTTATTTTCTTCACCTTGTATTGAGGTGCTTGTATGTGCAGTTATTCTTGGTTGTAATAAAATCTTACAAATTTAGATTCGGAGTCGGTGGTCCTTTGGAACCGAGATTGGATTCTGTTGATTATGTATTAAGAATTGAATTTCCTCCCCTCTACACCATTTAGCAGATAAAAAGATCCTGGCTACCAAAGAGGGTTCTTGGTGTTGATAAAGTAGACAAGAATCCGGTCCCATCAAGGTCAAAACACATCAGTAATACTTCAATAATCACAGTAAAATAGCACAAATACACGTCAGGTCCTAGGGGCGAGCCCAACCATATACTAAAATAGTGGTATAAGAACCACATCTTAACTAGACAAAAGGCCTAGAGCCTGTAGAAACGCTGGGACTCCAAGGAACCACCCAAGATATTGACACAGGGGACCGTGTGCAGTGTGTGAACACAGCCGTGAGCTCCCATTAGCTTCTATGGGGAAAGTTGCGGTTAGATTTTTAAAGATTAGGGACACTTAGAAATGAGTCAGGGCCAAACCCTTTTGGACTTAGGAAGTTCTAGGGCTAGCACCCATGGGAGCACCGGAGTACTCGTGTTACCTCACCCAGGGAAGCCGGGTGCATAGGTGTCTTTTGGTGTCGGGTCGCGTCGTCGATTTCAATGGGAGCTGGCAAAGAAGTGCTGCTGCTGTGAAGATGCGAAGTGTCCAAAGAGATCCAAGCCTGGTTCGAAGATGAGAAGAACCTGAAAGCAGAGGGTACAGAGTCTGGGTCACTTGCCAGTGACCAGGAAGGTGATGAGCAGATGCCCACCGATGTCGGGTGATTTTAGGTGAAGGAGGTGAAGCTTGACTCTTCAGCCACGAGGACCAGGAGGCGCCGAGGACAACCAGGAGCTGGATTCGAGCTGTCCCACAAAGGATGTCAAGTGTTGCAGCGTCGGTGCCCAGATTGGACACAATAAGCCTTGGCAACAGTAACCCACGCAGAAATGGGAAAGATGCTTTGGTGCAGACCAGCAAGGTCTGTAGGGCTCACCACTTGGATGGGAGTCAGGGCACGTCTGTAGCAACCAAGGAAGCCCAAGGAAAATCAAAGTTAACTTCACAGGGACCTACCAGTCGACGGACCAGGGATCGCAAAGGGACCTTGAGAGGAAACACAAAATCGTGGCCCACGGGTCACTTGGGGTGACTAGGCCAACAATCTTCGGTGGATTCTCTGCTCGAGGTAGGGGCTGCAAGTAACGTCAAGCACGACTTCAAGAGATGTCGAGAAGTCAATGCACTTGCAAAAGTGCCCGGTGACCAGGAGTTCCGGTTCCACGCTACTCACGAGGGCTGTGGGTCTCAGCTTTGCTAGGGACTCGGGTCGGCCTCTGAGATGTCTGGAAATCCTCTTCCTGGGCTGCAAATACTTCGGAGTCCGGCAAGAGCTTCAGAAATGCAGACCTGCAAAATGCTTTGTTGGTGCCTGCCAAGCAGGGGAGTCACTCCTTGACCCCAAGGGAGATTTCTTCAGTCCTTTAGTCTTGAGCAGAGCGTCGAAGTTCCAGGATTCAGATGCAGAGTTTCGTCCAGGAATATCTAAAGTTCTGGTTACAGATGTTCCTTACTTATACCTAAGGAAAGGGTTGTGGACTAGCTCTGGGGGCCCACCTATGGGAGGGTTTGGAAATATGGGTGGCTACACCCATTTCCTTTGTCCAGTTTCACGCCAGAGCAGGGGCTGGAAGCCCCTGAACTGGTTTGAGCTGGACTATGCACAGGGACACCAAATGTGCCCCCAGTGCAGGACTTCAAAGCACTCTGAGAGTGCTCCCACCCAGCCCCAATACACATAAGCCTGTCTGGGAGGTGGTTACACCTCCCTGTGACAGGAAACCTATTGTCCAGGCCTCCCCTGCCGGAGTTTCGGTCAGCAGCAGGAGGCCAGACCCGTGTCTGTGGCTGCAGCATCCATTTTGTGATGCCAGTGCTCTATTAGATTTCTACCGGGTATACCAGTAATGCCATGTCTCTCCCTCTAGAAGGGTGGGATCATATCCTCACATCAAGAACTGATTTGGGGGTATGATTCCAAGGTGTTTGACACCAAACACGAAATGTTTCCGTGCAGCCAGTCCAAAGTTAGCATTAACCGTTTGAGATATAATGCACTTAAGAGTATATGGTCAGGCTGCACCACTGACAACCCCGGAGAAGAGATTCTGAAGGCTGCAGAGGGGCTCAGCTCATGCCTGGGCACCCTCTCACATATAACCAAGCACCCTGCCTTCAGGATTGATAAGGCCTGCCATAGGGGTGGCTGATAGGTTTGTATGTGCAGTGATAGGTGAGGTATAGTGAACCTATACCTCAGTAAGGGGTGCATGCACCACCTTACCCAGGCTGCAGTAGCAGACCTGTGGTGTCATTTTGGAGGGATTTCCAGGGGTGATATAATACATTCTTCAGCCCCTGGTAGGCCTCTAGGGTACCTGTGCCCTGGGGACATAGAATACCATATACTAGGGACTTATAAGGGCACCTCAGATACAATCTGTAATGTACCTAAAGTACATGGAATCATTTTAGAGAGGAAGCAGCTATGCTGGGGCCCTGAATAGTAGGGTCCCAGCCAGACTAAAGTTGAAAAACAGTGAAAACCAGCAAAAAGTGGGGGTAAACATGTGAAGCAGATCCTACTCTCCTACACTCACTCCCTATTATCTGCACATCACTCCTCTTTCTGCACCTCACTCCCTTCTTTCTGCATCTTACTCCCTTCTTTCTGCACCTCACTCACTTATTTCTGCACCTCACTCACTTCTTTCTGCACCGCAGTCTCCTCATTCTCCACCTCACTCACTTCTTTCTGCAGCTCACTCCCTTCTTTCTGCACCTCACTCCCTTCTTTCTGCACCTCACTCCCTTCTTTCTGCACCTCACTCCCTTCTTTCAGCACCTCACTCCCTTCTTTCTGCACCTCACTCCCTTCTTTCTGCACCTCACTCCCTTCTTTCTGCACCTCACTCTCTCCTTTCTGCACCACACTTCTTTCTGCACCTCACTCACTTCTTTCTCCACCTCACACCCTTCTTTCTGCACCTTGCTCACTTATTTCTGCACCTCACACCCTTCTTTCTGCACCACACACCCTTCTTTCTGCACCTCACTCACTTCTTTCTGTACCTCACTATCTTCATTATGTACCTCACTCCCTAGTATCTTCACATCAGTCCTCTTTCTGTTCCTCGCTCCCTTCTTTCTGCACCTCACTCCCTTCTTTCTGCACCCCACGCACTTCTTTCTGCCCCCCACTCACTTCTTTCTGCCCCCCATTCACTTCTTTCTGCACCTCACTCCCTTCTTTCTGCACCTCACTCCCTTCTTTCTGCACCTCACTCCCTTCTTTCTGCACCTCACTCCCTTCTTTCTGCACCTCACTCCCTTCTTTCTGCACCTCACTCCTTCTGCGCCTCACTCACTTCTTTGTGCACCCCACTCCCTTCTTTCTGCACCTTGCTTGCCTCCTTCTGCACCTCACTCCCTATCTGCACATCAGTCTTCTTTCTGCACCTCACTCCCTTCTTTCTGTACCTCAGTCACTTCCTTCTGCACCTCACTCCCTTCTTTCTGCACGTCACTCCTTTCTTTCTGCACCCCACTCTCTTCTTTATGCACCTCTTGCCTCATTCTTCACCTTAGTCCCTTCTTTCTGCACCTCAGTCTCTTCTTTTTGAACCTCTCTTGCTTTTTTCTGCACCTCACTCTCTTCTTTTTGCACCTCACTTACTTTTTTCTGCACCTCACTCCCTTCTTTCTGCACCTCTCTTGCTTTTTTCTGCACCTCACTCCCTTCTTTCTGCACCTCACTCTTCCTTCTGCACCTCACTCCTGGTCCTGAAGGACTGCATAGGATCTCCTCCTGAGACCGGTAAATTGTGCGAAACATGTCGACCTAAAAAACATACCCACTTGGGGTGTGTCACAAACCAAGCTACAGAGGGCCATTACATCCCTGGCCACAGCACCGCCTTCTTGATTTTTTCTAATGACAGAGGAACTCTTTTCTTCAATAAACTCTCTAGGCACCCCTCCAGTCATTTTTTGACTTAATGTTAGGACAACACTGCCACTCACCCCCTCACGGCTTTTTCTAAGAGATCTCTGAAAAAGTGACCCTTCAGCTGACCCTTGGGCATTGCAGCACCGGTCCCATGAGGAGCAATAGCCCAATGATGAAGCATGACATCCTTCGGGGTGTGTGAGGGCATCAAGAACAGGATACACTGTCCCCAACAATCACAGTAGTTGAACGACAACAGCTTTCTGTCTTTGCTTTTTTTCTTATAGGAACAGTGACTCTTGTTGGTTATAGCATTCATTTTTAGTAACCAGGACTTATTTGTCATCTTCATTCTTTGACCTAGAACAATAGAGAAAAAAAGAAAAGGGGCAATGAAGGAGGAAGAAACAGATGAGAAAACATTGACAATGGGAGGCAGTATGGATGAAGAAGAGTGAGCTCAAATGGAGGAATAGGAACTTGTAGGATAAAAGGTAGACCGAAGGTCTCTTCAGTCTTCTTCAGGCTTCTAGCCAGGGGTGGGGGGGGAGCAAACTCCTGTAGGTCCTTATGGGGCCACCCAAGGGTTGCATGGGGCAACCTGAGGCTCAATGTAGTCCACAATGAAGAGTCCTCAGGCCACTAACAATTCAACAATGGCCAGGGTTAAGACACTGAACCAATTGAGGACTAAATTGTGCTGCAAGAAAATGAACAAGCATTTACAATGCAATGGTCTCGGCATTGGTAAAGTTAGAGCTATTGGTATTGCTCATGACAATGCCGTTTCTTTAAATGTTTTAAAAACAGAAACATAAACAAAAATAATGTCATGAGCAATGCCAATAGCTCTAACTTTACCAATGCCGAGACCATTGCATTGTAAATGCTTGTTTCATCTTACTACCTCCTACAGAATACCGGTCCATCGGTCTGCCTCCCGGATTCTTACCCCATTTCTCCTCATGTGCATGTGATCCCTATTGGACAGTCCAGGTAGAGTGCAGTGCCTCTCTGCTCTGGGACCAGCTTCTTTGATGGTATCATGGTGACAGGGTCTAATATTCACTCCATATTGCACTTTCTTTCTGGCACCACTATGTGAAAGGTGAGGAGCCTTAAGGATGTGAATGCACTGTATCTACACTCTAGTTGTTTTCCTTTTTGCACCCTCTTGTGATCTTCCTATTACTCCATGTTGGTGGCACGTCTCCCAATGTTACCCTTTTTTGATTTTTTTGTATCATGAACGTACCTTCCACCTGTATCACTTTCTCCTCAATGTTTTCTAGTTCATCGCTTCATCCCCATATAGTCTATACATGAATTGTTGTTCTTATGTTCCCCTGTTTGCCTCTCTTGATACTGCGCCCTGAAGAAGGTTATACTCAATATTGGGGTCACACACCGAAACGCGCATCGGCACTGGAGTTCTTGTGTTTCTTTGCATCCGTCCAAGATTGTTTACATATAACATTTTACGTCTGTCAATAAATCATATATCAAAATGTCGATGTAACTGATGAAAATAAATTGTGTTGACGCCACTACCTAGTGAATCGGGATCCTGCGGCTTTCCAATATTGTTCACTTTGTTGTTGGAGAGCGGATTATTCACTAGATGTTATTATCTTAGTTTGCTCGCTGGATCTGTGTGTCTTTTAGGATATGTGGGAAAGAATGAGTATGCGTTGGTTCGAGTGAATGGTTGTGTGATATTTTACTGGTTGCGCCTGGTTTATTCATTTTCGGTATTTATTTCCTATTATTATGTTTCATTATATTTATTACAATAAACTTGATGCAATTGATTTTCAATATATTTGTTGACTCAGTTTCACCATTCAAACATTTTTCTCTAATGAGTGTTTTCGTGTGGGGGGGGTAAGGCTTCCTTTGTCTGTTCATACATATCAGTGAGGATTAGCACTGCTACAATAAGCTGCTAGGCAGTGGGGTTACTGTTTGCGAGCATTACTGTGCTTTCCCCTGCTTCCCCTCCCTACTTATCGGACTAGGGCCCCCTTCTGTGCGACTGATCTCGTTGGTCTCTAAAAGAACTGTCTGGTAGACACAGTGGACGGACGGACGGACGGACACAGACACAGACACACACAGACACACACACAGACACACACACAGACACACACACAGACACACACACAGACAGACACAGACACACACTTGCCCAGACACCGCACTACACAAAAAGACACACAAAAAGGAGAATGATTTAAACCAGCTGGAATGTGCCACACGTGATCTGTTTTTAAGGGTTTGAAACTCGGATCGCGCTAAGAGGATAATTCACATTTTCCAGCCGTAGTGAAGAAGGGACGTTTCACCCGTCTCCATAATTCTAAAACGCTGTAAGTCATCGGTAATTGTATCTCGTGTTTTGTGCACGTGCGCTGTAGTTTTGTAAAAGAGTTGCTGGCAGTGGCATGATCTGTGGAGGGCACACACATTACCTGCCCACCTACCTGTGCAGCGAGAAACGCAAACACAAACCGAGCGAGTCCTTAATGTGAAGGGCTGAGCGGGAGGCAGCGCAGGAGAGAGCACTCACGGGGGGTGAGAGATGTAAATACATGGGGGGGGGGCGCGCGGCCGCTGAGGCTTGTGAAAAATTAAACTCGGCGCATTCAAACTGGCCTATTTCCACTTCAAAAGGGACGAGCGCTGCGCGCCCCACGCGGCTTCAAACACCGGCGCCCGCCAAGGCTTCCAGGAAGGAGCGAGAGCCGCGGGCCCCGAGCACGGGCCGCGCCGGCAGCCGCCGCTAATTACACCCGAGGGGGACTACTAACTAGGCGCTAGATCATTGATGGAGGGGCCGGGGAGGGAGGCTCGCGGCCTCGCGGAGGAGGGCACGGGGAGAGGCACCGTCAGGGCGGACTGGCAGGGCCCGAGTGCTCACTGGCAAGGATCTCAGGCAGAGCGGAGAGGGGAATCACAGAGCAGAAATGCCTCGCAGAAAGGCAGCGTCCTTTTCGGATTCGGGGGCGTGTTTTGCTGTTGTCTCCTCCCTGAGACTTCTCGCAAAAAACACGCCCCCCGATCCGAAAAGGACGGGGCCTAATCTGAATGACTGACCTCTTCTCCAATGGCTGGCCAGCATTTACGAGGCCAGCCAATGGAGAACAGGGGAGAAGAGGGGCGGGTTCAAGCCCCTCTTCTCCAAGTCATTAAATCTCCGACTTCCGGTTCTGCCTTTCGGCAGACCGGTAGTCCTCGACCTAAAAAGGGAGGGGAAAAGGATGCCAATTTGCGCTGGGTATCATTTGTGGAAAAGAAAAACGTCTAAGTGCAAAGTGCCCAACACATCAAAAAGGACTCAGCACTACTAGGGTGGGAAAAGTCTCAGTACCTCGCGGGTGAAAATACATATACACACACGATAGACTACTACTCCGCCCAGAGGTGTACTTCATTATCACATCTTACTACTGACTGTGTGAAGCGTCATTCCAAATACTTAGGCGTTTGTGTACTCAAATGGATGGAGTACTATTTCACACCTCGAAAATACACTGCATCTTCACACATTCAGTTCTTTATCTCATTGATGCATCATGTGCAGAGTGCAATTTCGGTTCAGTTTTTTTCACTGCTGCAAACTTTTTTCCTATTTTAGAGCATACTTAAAAATGTAAGACTAACTAGTGGCTTTGCCAACTGCTGTGTGGGCCCTGCTCAGCTGCATGAACACAGGTTGCAAACGTCTCCCTGCGTGGAAGCCTTCAGACCAGTGCCAGCCTCAGTGTGCAGACCCTGCCTCCCTCCCTGTGCCTTCTGTGGGATCAGCCCTTCACCTGTCAGCGCATTTGTGAAGCGAACGAAGGAGCATGTTCTTCTGCTAGCGAGTCATCATGAGCAGTAGAATAAAGTGTTCCAGCTTTAACTACCTTTGGCTAAAAATAGCCCATCCACATACAGCCCCCAACTCCCCCCCAACTCCCCCCCCCTCCCCCTCCCCGCCCCTGTGTGCTGCACCCGGGCGCTCCAGTATCCACCGTTTAGCTCTCAACTACTTCCACGCAGTCTACTGCTTAACACCACGTCACTACCCTGTTTCCGGCTCTTGCACCCCAGCCAATTGACCCCACCCTACCGCCCTGATCATGTCCGCTGCTCCCCATCTATTCTAGCTTCCCTCAAGTCAACCTCGAGTCTACAGCTGTACTCCTGCAGCAATGTATCACTCCCTACTGTCCCCAGCCATTCTGTAACTGCCTAATGTACGATCACAGATTAACGTTCCCACCTTCTCCTGGCCCTATCTACAACTCCCAACTGTACCCACCAAGTCTGAAAATGCCTACTCCGTCTACAGCTCCTTAAAGCTTTCCTACAGTCTTTAGCTCCCAACTGATGCCCAATGTTTTCCTCAGAAGCCCACGACCGGCCCTACGAATTTCAGTTGTGCCAAATACCAAGGTTACATAGTCTTGATTGCATCTCCATTCTCTTCGATCTACTCCCAGACCCAGACTCGTCCTGCCTCTATCTCACTCTTGCTTGTTCCCTTTCTTCCCGTCTTTATCTTCCTCCTCCTTTCCCCCTTTGTGTTTTTTCTCTGGCTCTGAGTGGAAGTCTCATGAAGAAAAATAAGTGCCAGTCCCAAAAAATGAGTTCCTGTCAGCCCCACCTTCAACCCCCAGCTGAAATTAAGCACTGGTTCCCAGACAGTTGATGGCCCAGGCCCAGTCTGCAGCTCCACAAAATTACAATCCTAATGCCGTAAACCAGACTACATTTCTCCTGTCTCCCGACCACATCTATAGCTACTCATTTCCCTGACCAGGTCTGCAGCTCCCTATGCGGACTCTCACTACAGCGTCCGCTCCTCCCTACCAGTTTGCAGCTCCTTACTGGCCTCCTACTCTGTCTACAGCTCCATTTCCCTTCTCCACCAGTCAACCTACGCCTTGACCTAGACTACTACCTGACCCAGTCAGCCGGCAACAACTGCTATTACCCATTCAGCTGCCGACTACCCACCACCTGGTCCCCGACTAGAGCTTTTTGCAGCCCTCATCCATTTTAATGTTCTTATTTTAACCTCCCCGTTCTGCTCACCTCCAGTAACTTTAATTGTTGCTGTCTCGTGACCAGAACCCGCCGTGGATGAGAGAAGATCTGCCTCACATCCGACGCACGCAACAATCCCGGGACTCGTGAGAACGATGGCTCACTATAGGTAAATCCTCTAGGATAGCCGTCAAGGGATACTGGTATGGAGTTAGTTAAGGACTCATTAAAATGAGGGTAAGCGCAATTTTCAGTACAGTCTAGCGTATAGAAACACGCACACAAGGCATTTATCGTGTGTTTTTTCTCCGTGTAAAGCGCCTCCGAGTCTAATGTTCAGCGGGCTACGCAAGAGAACACTTTCTTTCGTTCCTACCGCTAAAGAATCAACACACGGGATTATTTGTCGCGGCCTCGGCGGTACCAGTAAAATGAATATCCCATTAGGATCCGAGAAAACAGGCCGGCGCGCCTTCCCTCAGCAGGCGGGCCAGCGCGGGGGGAACCACTAATGATTAATTGGAGAAACACCCACTGGAGTCAGCCGCGCAGGGACCCCGTGCATGTCGACAGCTTAATTCTTAATTAAGGGTATAAGTGCTCTGCACCCATGCCTAAAGGAGTGATTGGAAACGGCTTGTGCAATAAGGTTAACCTTACAGGCAGACAGAACGAGCATCGCGTGTCGAAGGCTGTTTACGCTCACCTATTTTCGGCATGCTCATGATGCAGTTTGCTTTTCATTTCTCACATGGGGACATTTCCCCGTACCTCCTGAGCTTGTCTGGGTTTAATTTCAATGTTTCTTCCCAGACGACGCGCGCAAGGCTCGTTAAAACGATCTCTACTGTTTAAAGTCACACTGCGCGTCAGAGGACAGCCGGGAAGAGGTGCGTGCGTTCCACTGTGAACATCGGTGACAGCGGTGACCCCGGTGACCCCGGTGACAGCGGTGACCCCGTGCCCTCGCGGAGGAGGGCACGGGGAGAGGCACCGTCAGGGCGGACTGGCAGGGCCCGAGTGCTCACTGGCAAGGATCTCAGGCAGAGCGGAGAGGGGAATCACAGAGCAGAAATGCCTCGCAGAAAGGCAGCGTCCTTTTCGGATTCGGGGGCGTGTTTTGCTGTTGTCTCCTCCCTGAGACTTCTCGCAAAAAACACGCCCCCCGATCCGAAAAGGACGGGGCCTAATCTGAATGACTGACCTCTTTTCCAATGGCTGGCCAGCATTTACGAGGCCAGCCAATGGAGAACCGGGGAGAAGAGGGGCGGGTTCAAGCCCCTCTTCTCCAAGTCATTAAATCTCCGACTTCCGGTTCTGCCTTTCGGCAGACCGGTAGTCCTCGACCTAAAAATGATACTGTGTTATGCAACACATTCAATAGCAGTATTATTTCATTATTTTGTCATCATAACACATTATTATTGCTGTAAGGCCAAAAGTGTTACCTCGTTATTATCACTTTAACGCCGGAGTACAGCAAAAAGCAAGAAAAACAAGCATTGGCATAGCCAATAGGTCTCGCCTTTGGGACCTTATAAGTGTTTAGCCATGCAACAATTGCATAACTAAATACTAAGGTCCCAAAAGCGAGACCTATTGGCTATGCAAAGCGGCCCTGCGGCCGCGAAAGTGAAAATTATCACGATCAAACATCAAAGCGGCCGTGCGGCCGCGAAACTGAATGTAATTGCGGTAAAGTGCGGCGCCCGCGCACATGCACTGTAGCTCTAGGCTGGCCTGGTAGCACTTTTTGGAGCCCTCTCAATAAGTCTCGCCAGACCAGCGCATGCGCTGGGTCAGGCGAGACCTAAAACAAGCTTTGGTATAGCCAATAGGTCTTGCCTTTGGGACCTTATAAGTGTTTAGCCATGCAACAGTTGCATAACTAAACACTTATAAGGTCCCAAAAGCGAGACCTATTGGCTATGCGAATGCTTGTTTTAACTGCTGCAATCTATTGAAGCCTCACGGAGAACATCAAAGCGGCCGTGGGGCCGCGAATGTGATCGCGATCAAACATCAAAGCGGCTGCGAAAGTGAAAGTAAACGCGGTAAAGCGCCACGCGCGCGCCCGCGCACATGCACTGTAGCTGTAGCACTTTTTGGAGCCCTCACAAAATGTCTCGCCAGACCAGTGCATGCGCTGGTTCAGGCGAGACCAAAAAAGTGACCAGTTAAAGTTTGCAGAGTGCTCCCCTAACTATGTGGCACAATGTATGGCAATTTTTTCTAACTTTTGATTTGACTGCTCTTGAAAGAGATTTTTTTCTTAAACACTCAAAATTGGGCAACAGATTGTAGTTTATGTGGTAGATCCATAAGTGGGGGTATAACATTGTTCCGCACAATCGCATAGTTTCAAGAGAGCTTGGCTGTGAAGAACCTACGAAGGAGTGGAAAACAAATGCAACCCTCCACGTGAGGGCAGTATGTGTGTCCCAAGAGCTGAGGACGCACTCTACTGCGATGAGTAGGGGCTTCGTTCGCACACCCACGAGAACTTCTAGTGGGAAAAGCAACATTTGTAGACTCGGAATGCAAAGCCAGGGCCGGCTTTAGGGCAGTGCGACTGGGCGCTGACCTGTTGAGGGGGCGCCGACCTGAGGGAGCGGTGCTGTGTTTAGCAATAGTTTATGATTATTAAGATGAGGGGCACTTTTGCCGGGTGGTAGTGGGAGCATCTGAGGAGGCATTCATGCGTTCGGGGGCGCCAAAAATGCCGCTGACCGCGGCCCCCGCAGGGGGCCACTCGGCGGTCGGCGCCTTAGTGGCCCCGGGGCCCCGGTCACCCCTCCCCACTCCCTCCTTCGGGGGGGGCGGGGGCAGGGATCCTGATTGTGCCCCCCTCCGTGTCGGGGGCCGGAAGTGACGCGAAAGGCGCGTCACTTCCGGGCCCAGGAGTGAGGGGAAGGCTATTTAGCCTTCCCCCCACCCTCACTGGCGACCTCTTTGTCGCCCACCTCGCCTGACCTTACCTCGTCAGCATCGGTCCGCCGTTCGCGCCTCCTCGTGCTCCGCCGGCCCCCACGGCTTTGCGTTCGTCGCCTCCACGCTTTCTGGTGAGTCTTGCAGCACCCGCTCCGCCCCGGCCCTGTCCCTGGGCAGTACCAGGTCGACGGGGCCCTGTGGCGAGGATTGCCACGGGCGGAGGGGAGGCAAGATTGGGGGCTGGGGAGGCGGGGGTTTGGGCAAAAGAGCGCGATGATTTATCTTTCCTGGACCGTTGCGGGGTTTGGGGAGCGCGGCACGCGCAGGGGCCAGTTTTCGTGCCACGAGTGGCGAGCTCGGCATTGGGTGCCGATTAAAGAGCTCCACGGCCTGCCTACTCCTGGGCGTGGGGCATCGCTGTTGCAGAGAACTCGAGAGCAGCAGTGCAGGACCCGGGGCGGGTTAGCGCACTTTTTAGAGCATGGTGCTACTAGCGCATGGTTAAGGGGAGAGAATGTGGTCCGTCGGCCGCGCCGCCGCCCCTAGTGCGCAGTGCAGGATCGGGGGCGGGTTAGCGCACTTTGCGAGAGCATGGTGCCACTAACGCAAAGGTGAAGGGGAGAGAATGTGGTCCGTCGGCTGCGCCGGCGCCTCTGGTGCAGGAAACCAGGGTTCGAGCTCGAGGTCACACATCTTGTGTTTCTGGGCAAATCACTTATCTCCCCGTGCCTGTAGGTGTAATGTAAAGCGCTACAATATCTTTCGAGTGCGCGGTTGTAATGGCTGGATTTTCTGTTTAGATGGGATCAGCCCCCAGGGGCCCCTGTGACCCAGCCAAAACGTACTCACCTTCCCTTCTTAGATCATATTTACAATGGGTAGATATAAAGATAAATATACAGGTCGCACCTAAGAATGGGGAATGACAATATACATATATGGACTTTCTACAATATCTTATTCACATCAGTTGGCCTCGCGGTCGCCCTGACCCAGACCGTTCTACCCTAGAGCAGATCTGACACGCAATCCGGCGTATCTACACACATGGGCCTGCAGAACCCAGTGCTCCCTTTTCCAAACCGTTCGCGATCCTGCGAAACTTACACACTAGTTCCACTACCTAGTGCTCTCATTTACTCAAGCCACAATCTTGTGGGTATCCACACTGGTTCGACCCCCCAGTGCTCTCATTAACGCCGCATATCAACGACGACCACATTCCTATGAACACCTATACATATATATATATATATTGGGATATTATCTCAGCTGTCTACTCGGGATGAAACTACAATAATAACTTTGAATGTGGGTCCAGATTATTGTGTATTACCTGCTCTTGGCATCAAAGGTCCACTCACTCCCTATTTATGTGATCACCACTTACCTGATTGGGATTACTCATCCATTCACGCGCCTAGTGCTCACCTAGGAGCTTCATTTACCTTCAGTAAACAAGAATAGGGGCTACACACCAGTTTGTTATAAACTGGGGGTCATTTATTACAGTAATATAAACATTAATACAAATCTAACAAAGGCTATAGGTAGAACACACTACTTAAAAGAGAAGGATTACACATAACAGGAACACTCCGCTGAAAGGGAAAAGATTAAGTGTAGCTATCACCTTATTAGTGTGAAGTGTTGCTCTAGCTGTCATCTGGGTTCCTCTCTCGTCTGTGCCTTGGCTCATCTCATGCTCTCTCTCTCTCCTGCACTCTTGGGTACACCTCTGCGCTGATCGCTCTGCCTCTGGACTCCTCTCCCCCACACGAACTGTCTCTCCACCTTGCGTCTTCACTCTTAATGGTTCCTGCCGCTCTGATCACCGTTCATTCTACTATCTTATTCACTCTGTCTCTGCGCCAATGTCCAATTAACTCCATATGCTCCCATAGGTTAGTCCACGATCTCTCCTCCGTCCCTTCTAAAAGGCATTACTTCAGACTCCAGCTATTCACACCTCCTCCTGATAAGCAACTGCTTATGACTGCTTCCTTCAGTTCCAGCTTCTATTCAACTCAGCTCTTCTCCAGATTGAACTCTCTCTCTCTCTCTCTCTGCCAACTCCACTCCACTCTGCTGGACTCTCTCCTCGACTGCCCTCTGACTGACTCACTGACTCCGCCTCTGCACTTCACAAATATAGAATGCTGTTTCCCCATGGAAAGTTCCAGCCATCAGCCCGCCGCCCACCGGGTCTCTGCATCACCTCGCATCAAGGACACTTTCCCAGCTGGCCAGCCTTTTGTTGTGTCTTCTACACAGAGAATAATACAGCCTACCGATAAGGGCCGGCCCAGACCGGTTCTTTCCAAGTGAAAAACAGCCTTAACTATAAACTTTGCCTTTGCCCTGAAAAGCCTCTCAGCTTCATCAAGATGGAGTCCCTCTAGCTCTAGGCCTGTAGGCCTGAAAGGGGTGAAATGCTCCTTAGCTCTGTCAGAATACCTACATGAACCATACCAATATGTCTAATATGTCAAAGCCAATAGGCAATAGACAGGTTAAAGTCAAGAATAAAGGCATATTAAGCAGCTATCCTCTTCTAGGTCTGGAAAAAGGGCGTAAAAGGGCCAACACAGGCTAAGAATGCCTATACTAGATGCGAGCAAGAATAATGATCTATTATCACTGCTAAATAAAGCCAAAAACCCTGCCATTACAGCGGTATATAAATACGCAGCAAATAATAATTTGGCAAGTACGTTTCCCGTGTTTGGCCGCATCTTTGGGGCATGCCATGTGTAGCGCTCTCGGAGCGTCGGGACATCGGGCTCCACATCCGGGTTTTCCTGGGCAAATCACTTATCTCCTGATCTCCCCGTGCCTGAATGTGTAATGTAAAGCGCTCCAATATCTTTCGAGTGCGCGCTATATAAATACGCAGCAAATAAAGAATTTGGCAAGTTTGCTTCCCATGGGGCCGCATCTTTGGGCCATGCTATGTGTAGCGCTCTCGGAGCGTCGGGACATCGTGTTCCACATCCGGGTTTTCCTTCATGCTATGTTTAGCGCTCTCGGAGCGTCGGGACATCGTGCTCAACATCCGGGCTTTCCTGGGCGAATCATTTATCCTGGGCAAATCACTTATCTCCTGATCTCCCCGTGCCTGAATGTGTAATGTAAAGCGCTCCAATATCTTTCAAGCCGCGCTATACAAATACGCAGCAAATAAATGATTGTGCAATTTCAATTGCCGTTGGGCCACATCTTTGGGGCGTGCACTGTGTAGCGTCTCGGAGGGTCGGGACATCGTGCTCCACATCCGGGTTTTGCCTGGGTGGATCACTTAATCTCCCCGTGCGCAAATGCAACCGGTGCTCATTAAAGCGCCGTCATTTATGTCGCGCGGTGCTAACCTGCATGGGAAGCATTAGGTAAATGTTTAAAGTCCGTCGCGCAGTACGCAACGTTAATGCAGGCAAGGGCTAAGTGGACGTGTAAAGCGCAACTATACATTCGCGCTGTACGCTCCGACAACAATAATTAGGTATCGCGACGGGCGCTCGATTTTAGCGCCGTCACACCTTCGCGCCAGTCAAACCTAATTTTAATTAGCCAAAAACTATTGCGCAATGGTAAGTCTGGTGCCTACGGTCATAAATGGTCTCACATGACAGGGTTTCGAGTCCTGGGAACGCTGTCAAAGTGTCATAAAGTGGCGAAATTTCAGGTTTGAGGGGGCACCGTTGCATCTGGCCGGGGGGGCGATGGCTAAATGTGTAACGTAAAATTCAGGGTGTGGCGCAGGCGCGCACCAGTCGCCGTGGTTGGGGTGGAGGTAGAGGCCAGCGAGGTGGGCATTGTAAGAAGTGTTATGTATGACCACCCGTTAGGCTCTCGTCTCTGTGCTCCAGATCTCCCCCCCCCCCCCCCAAAGGGCGGGCTGCGAGCCGCGGGTCGCGTCGCCATCCTGGGCAAAGCATTTATTCCCCGTGCCTCGAGTTGGGTCCGGGTGTAGGGACTGTAGCTCCAATGGCAGAACATCTGCTTAGCAGGCGGCAGGTAGCGGGATCGGTGCCCGCATGCCCCCAATATTAAAAGTGGATCCCCTTGGTTTCAGTCACTAACTAACCACAACGCAGATTGCGGACTGGTGGCGGCGCGGCCGCCCAGGGGGCGCGAACGCAGGTGGGAGCATCGTGGCTGCGTCCACATCCTGTGATAAGGGGCAAATCACTTATTTTCCCCGGGTAAGGTGTCCCATACACTCGGGCGACCTCGCGTGATGATTACCAAAGCAAATAATTACTAGTTGAGCATAGTGGCGCGTCTAGCACCTGTTACCCCGTCCCTGAATGATTAATGTACAGACGGTGACAATGCAGACAATTGTGTGACACGATAGGGAGCTCCAGCTCCATCTGCATACGTGGTGCTAGGGGAAGCGCTCCAAATCGGTCGCGCTGGATAGATGGTGCCATTATAGAGCCCTCTCTTTAAGGAGAGGCTGCGTGCTCTGCTGCCACTGCATAGGGCATGGCTCCCTCCCTGGTTAGGATGGGTCGGCATTACGTCTATTAGGCTTGCCAATTCCTCGCTGATTGAGCGGTTTTAGTTTGAAAACTAAAGGTGCAAAGTGTTGTGTGGTGCCAAGTTAAGGCGCTCCAAAAATTGAAAATCACGTAATCTCCTTGACGGTGGTGTGGTCCGTCGGCTGCGCTACCGCCATTGGTGCGGGAATAGTTCTGCAGATAGCTCAGTTGGTAGAGCGGGAAACACTTAATTGCAACGTCGTGGGTTTCAATTCACCGTCGTGGGTTTGATCCCCGCAGTAGGCGCGAGGACTCATTGGCAGGTTTCGAGCCTCGTAGTCGCGTCCATTCCTGTGATTTTGGGCAAATCACTTATCCTCCCGTGCCTGAATCGGAAATGTACAGACGGTGCAATTTAAGGCGGGAGCTATAGCGCGGTGTAAAGGATCAATTACCGTCCGGCAGGGCACACATTTTAGTGATCGCGGGTCCGTCAGCCTTTCGCCCGCGGGGCATACTTTGCAATGGCGGTCGCCCTCGCGAGCGAAGTAAATTAACGGGGGTGCGGCCGGCTTGAAGCCGCATACCCTGTGCCGTGGGAGCCGGTAGGAGACTAGTGTGGGTTCACAGCCCCAATGCACCAGCACTGCAAGGCTGGGAGCTGCCTGGGTCCCCGCTGATCGCGGTAAGTGCAACCCCTGTGGCTCTCCCTGGTTAAGGTTAAGGTTATCGCCCCCCCTCCAGTCGGCTACGCTGCCGTCGAGGGTGGGGGGGGGCATGCAGTGGGCTGCGTGCGGCAGGCGTAATGGACCTGGCTCGGGGATCGTTTAGTATGACACGAATCTGGTAAGCCCCCCGCGCTTGAATGTGTAATGTAAATAAGGTGCTCAGGTAAAGCGCTCCAACACCTTCAGGTCGAGTTCGCGCTATATAATTCTGCAACATGTATTGCTGATTTCCTATAGGGCAGTTAAATGACACAAGTGCGTGCATTGTTCACATACGCGATTATGGGCATTAATAAACCCCCGGCACCTCAATGAAAATCTGGTGCGGTGCTCGCGTGATCCGGTTGGGGAGCGGGTAATATGGTACGAATTTCTTAAGCACCCCTTGCGTAAAGATGTATTGTAAATACGGTGCTCATGTAAAGTGCTCCAAATGCCTTCCGGTCGAGTTCGCACTATATAAATATGCACCATGTAATTGCAGGCTTCCGATAAGGCAGATACATGATACCAGTACATGCACTGTTCACAGCATGCGATTACGGGTTTACTAATCCCTCCACGCACCGCAAGGGTTAATCGGGTGCGGTGTTCGCGTGACCTGGAATGGGTTTCGTGTTCTGTGGTACGAATTTCTCACGCCCCCCGTGCCTGTACGTGTAACGTAAATACAGTGCTCATGTGAAGCGGTGCAATACCTTTGGCGGCGAGTTCGCGCTATACAATATGCAACAGGTATGTGCTGGCTTGCTATAAGGCAGATACTTGATAAAAGTGCAGGCATCGTTCACAAGTCTTTGCTCTGATACCTTCGGGTCGAGATCACGCTAGATAAATATGCAGCATGTATTGCTGATTTCCTATAATGCAGACACATATTCCACTGCAACCAAAGACAGAGTTCGGGTTGCTTATGTGGGCCGCCTTCAACGGTCACTGACATGGGGAACTCACACATATCTAACTGTAATCTAGACACCCGGGTGGGTGCCTAGTCGGGCAGGGCAACGCAACCGAGATAGAATGGTAGTTATTATCTAATGCTAAAGGAAGTCTGGATTGAGCCACTAGATGGTGTAGATATGGGTGCAGCTCAGCGCCCCAATCCCATTGAATTCGGGGACGCACTGGCATAGCGGCAAAAGAATAAGTGGTCACCACATAGCGCATCACTAGGGCCTAAATCACGGCAAGGTTACCGGCGTGATTGTCCAAGTGGTTGCGGGTGCGCCGCTCGCGAGCGGATTGCAACCCGTGGTTTACCTCTGTCTCAAATCGACCGATAGTTCATGGTTAAGCCGTTTGGCCTGCAGAACACTGAGCTGGGCACCATAACCAAGAGTTAGGCCTGCAGGAGGTGTAGCTGAAGGAACCATATAGGAATAGGTCCAGATGTACTTTGGGGGGCATTCCCCTGCAACCAAAGACAGATTTCGGGTTGCTTCAATGAAGACCTTCCACCCGGCTGGCGGGTGGTATGGTTGTTATATAGCAAGTGTGCGGTCGTTCAAAGTTTGGTAAAGACCACGTAGAGCCCCAGGGCATCAGGGCATTATTGACTGTGCAGCACTCGCTACGTTCAGAATAGGGCCGGTATTTGCACCAAAGTCTCCGGTTGGTTCCCACAGACTTGTCTGCTCCCAAGGTTATCCTCTAGGGGTAGAACTTGAGACTAAGGGGGTATTGCCTGCTTCGGCGGCACAAATAAGCGATAGCTACGCCGGGATGGAGTTACCATGCAGGTCCTGCCACCACTGGGTTCCCCCCAGGTGATGGGATCAAGTTAGGTGGGACCGCGAAGTCTACGGTCCTTGGGAAACTTCCTGCAGTAGGGCAATTAGCAACAGATAAGATACCAGCGTGTGAGTATCAGATATCTGCTTTCCAGCAGCACCGTGCCCTGGGAGCACACGCGTTGCCCTAACTCTGTGGCCCTCCCACAAGGGAGCCGGGTAGCAAAACAAGTGAATAGGCTCCTTAGGCGGGCCTCTGGCCTTCAGCGGGGTGTAGTCACCATCAATTGAAGAGAGGCCCAGGTAAAATGGGCTTTCCGTAACGCTTGGAGGACCATTGTGGTTGGTGGCACCCCCCACCGGAATCACTGGTCGCGTACGGCAGCTGCAGGAGACTGGTGCTGCTGTCCCAATATCTGGGGTGTCAGCGGGGCAAATACAAGGGGACATTATGACAGCGCGCAACGCTTAAGCCAAACAGATTCCCGAAGCTGGTATGCCTAAGGGATCATAACTGAGGGATCCGTAGGGGCATAATTCCTATAAGGTATAAGGGATGGTGGGCAGGGGCAAGAGTCGCCCCTTGCCCATGGTCACGCGCTGGCAGTGAGGTGCACTCCTGTGCCCCAGGTTAACTATCCGAGGGGACTGTACAAATGTTAAGTAACCCTTCTCGTCATAATAGTCAAAGCGGGCAGGCCCAGGATTGTGAATAGGTGTAACCTTCCCGCTGGGGGGCGAATATTTATCGCACATCTTCACAGGCCCCTCTATTTCAACAGACCCCATCCGATTGGGATAGCGTCTAGGGATTGGGGACATAGATGGGGCCATCTACAATCCAGGAGCTATAGCTCACTGGTATGTCTTGGGCCTGTGGTTATAAGGGATCTCACAGGGTTTGAGTCCCGCCCAAAGGGGTTTGGGCTTTATTCGCCATGAGATGATCCGGGGGAATGTAAAGGGGTACTTCGACTTGGATGGAGTACACCTCTCCCAAAGAGGCATGGACCTGTTTTTATTGGATTTAAGCGAAGCATTGGTGAATAGAGGGTGCAGGTAAAGAGCTAGGTTGGTGGGGGGCCCTGGCTGCGACGGTTAGCCGCCTCCAGGGCTGTGGCGGAGTTACAGGGCGATCTGGAAGCAGGCCGGTACAAAGGGTACCTCTGCGCGGCACCACGTGGTGCCTGAGCCAAAACGAGGAGCCTCCAGAGAGGTCCCGGAAGCCGGTCGGCGCCCCGCTAGGCCTGCGGGCGGTTGTGGGCCTGAACAACCGGGGGCTTGCTATGCGACGCTCCGCCCCGAGAGGGGGGGTGTGAGTAGAATTTCAACGGCACGTGATCGAAAAAAGAATCACTTGGGGGGCAGCACTTGCGGGTCGTTCCCGTGCTGCCCGGCTCATCAGGCGGGGCAGGTGAAGTAGATGGCCGCCTGCCCTTGGATCGCCCGTAAGATAACCCACCTATTACATATCCTGGAATTATGTAATAAATCCTGCAGCATTTGTTACCCATTTACAACTGTTTCTTGTGTCTTCTTTGGGTAACCTAATTTGGGGGAGGGGGGTAAGCGGGGTGCCCCTGGGGGTACTATGCCGCTGACCGCAGCCCCCGCAGGGGGCCACTCGGCGGTCGGCGCCTTAGTGGCCCCGGGGCCCCGGTCACCCCTCCCCACTCCCTCCTTCGGGGGGGCGGGGGCAGGGATCCTGATTGTGCCCCCCTCCGTGTCGGGGGCCGGAAGTGACGCGAAAGGCACGTCACTTCCGGGCCCAGGAGTGAGGGGAAGGCTATTTAGCCTTCCCCCACCCTCACTGGCGACCTCTTTGTCGCCCACCTCGCCTTTTTGCCCTCCCTACCGCTTACCCGGCGTGGTGTGGTGGGGTGGGGTTTTTGGCTGAACGTTTTAATGTTTTTCTTTTCGTTGCAGGCGGAGTTACAGGGCGATCTGGAAGCAGGCCGGTACAAAGGGTACCTCTGCGCGGCACCACGTGGTGCCTGAGCCAAAACGAGGAGCCTCCAGAGAGGTCCCGGAAGCCGGTCGGCGCCCCACTAGGCCTGCGGGCGGTTGTGGGCCTGAACAACCGGGGGCTTGCTATGCGACGCTCCGCCCCGAGAGGGGGGGTGTGAGTAGAATTTCAACGGCACGTGATCGAAAAAAGAATCACTTGGGGGGCAGCACTTGCGTGTCGTTCCCGTGCTGCCCGGCTCATCAGGCGGGGCAGGTGAAGTAGATGGCCGCCTGCCCTTGGATCGCCCGTAAGATAACCCACCTATTACATATCCTGGAATTATGTAATAAATCCTGCAGCATTTGTTACCCATTTACAACTGTTTCTTGTGTCTTCTTTGGGTAACCTAATTTGGGGGAGGGGGGTAAGCGGGGTGCCCCTGGGGGTACTATGCTTGTAGCACCGGGCGCCACCGGCCCTTTGCAAAGCGCTGTTTAACAAAAAAAAAAAAAAAACAGTACCGGGCGACAGGACCCGGCGTCAGGACAGCGGTGGGTCTTCTATTGCTTACGGTGAATCAGTCAGAATATTTGAATTTTTCGAGAGTTATGTTATGACATGCAAACATGTCACGTTGCGGTGCCATACTTTTAAATGGCTATAAATAAAGACACATCTAAAGTCCAAATATCACCTCACCGTTTCAATTAATTTAAATGAGTATCAATAAATAGTTTTCTCTTAGAGCGTTTCTGCATTCCTTAGTGCTATAAATAAGCGTTGTTGCTACTCTTCGATTTAAAGGGGGTTGAAGGCTGAATCTGCCGTGCCGGGATTCGAGTTCTTCATCATGTATGTCCGGGTTTAACGTGCTTCCCAATCCTCTTTCTAACTATGAGCAAAGGTGATGGCTTGCCGGGGATCACACAGAGAATCGGTAACAAACAGAAACTTAAACACTCCATATTTATCAAGATCACCAGATTACTTAATTTCACCAGGGATCCCACTACGTTATAGTTGGGCATTCTGGGAATTGTAGTCATGGAGTACACTAGATAAACTATTTTTACCTAAGTGTCAGACTACAGTAACAGGTAGAAAAGAGCCCTCTGTGAAACAAGGTGTATCACAATTCTTATCACTCGTTTTAGCACAAGCCACACACACGTGCGTCTGCTGAGCCTGCGTTTTGTAACATCCCATGTGACACACTTGGTGCAATCCTCGGCTCCAAGGTCTTCGATCCAGACAGGGCAAAAGGTTTTCGAGGAATTAGCAGTTACGAAACGGCCAGAGTTCCCGCCCATTCCCTCACTCCCCGCGCGCTCCGGGCTGCAGAACAGGTAAGTCTTGGACATGCTGGGTATGCGAGGAACGCTTCAACTATGGAATGCTGAAGGGGCAGGTGGACCAACGCGGCAGTTACAGCAACAAACTGAAATGTCTGGACTGGGCAGAGGCGCAACTAGAACCACATTTCTGGGGGGGGGGCTCAGAAAATATTTCGGGCGGCTGAATCTTTAAAGCAAGAGGCAGAGTGGAGCTGCAGGGGCTCTTAGAAGGGGTGAAACAACAGCGAGGCCGCATTAACATCTAAATGGTCTTTTAAAGACCTGTGAAGTGCTCGGGTGCGGCTGTGTTTGTGCCCGGGAAGCTGTCTCATCCCGGGCTGCCACACACGATGGGGGGGGGGGGGGGGGGGGGGGGTGCGGGGCGGAGGTGGCCGAAGCCCTTTCAGTCCAATGGGTGTTGCGCGCCTCGGACTGGGTCACCCCTCAGGGTGTCGAGATGACGCTGTGGCAACGGGACACCAGTTTTCCAGTTATGGGCTTTCCTTTTGTCGATGTGTACGTTAAATAAAGAACTGGAAAACTGGTCTCACGAGGTCCCTCTATTACTGTAGCCATGTTACAAGTGTCGAGGTGGAATGATAGCATGATGACAGGGTGCCTGGCAAACGTAATAGCTAAGGAGCATTTAAAGTATCCTTACGTCTCTCGCCCCTTAGTTATTGCTTTTGAGGGAATTCACACCAAAAGGAGAAAGAATAGGAAGTAAAGGCGTACTATGCCCACCCATGAGACTGCTATGCTACACATAATATTTCCTGCTTTTGTGTTTGGCTTGGTTGTGCGGTGGTCTGCAAGACGTATTTTTATCAATACTTTAAAAATGCATAGAGTGGGCTTTGGCTCCACCCAGAGTATCACCCGATCACCTCATGCTAATGGTTGGTTGGCACATCATTCTACCATCCAGGAAGTGTTGTCATCGGAATGTGTATATGGCTATTTTACATTTAAAAAGTATACTCAATCACCACACTGTTTGTCACTTTTTGTTGTTGTCCTTTTATGCATTCAAAACAGAAAGCAATACGTTTTTCTACTTTTTTACCGGCATGACCTATTCGGACAGGGCAGGCCTTAGTGATAAACAGCATGTATGCACGTAATGCATGTAAACAGCATTAATTTCTCAGGAGACCACAGAGTAGGAATTACAAGAACCAAGGAGCACAGAGAGGAAAACCTTTGCCTACTGTGAAAACTCAGTAGTCCATACTGTGCTGAAGGTAGCCTATTGTGGCCAGTGGGAGGTAAAAAAAAAAAGCCATTTCTGGACAGCTTGGGAGGCTTCTACTGTAGATGCTTGGGTGCTGAAGATAATTACAAAAAGGTGCCAGATAGAGTTTTCATCAATGCTGTCAGAAACTGGGAACAAATGTACACTGTGCCAGCACAATTCTGTCAAGAAGAAGGCAGTGCTCTTGTCAATTCCCTCCTGTCCTTTGAAGAAGGCTTTTATCCCGGGTACCCAGGTAGAAAAGGGCAGGGGCAGTAATTCAATCATTATGATTCCGGAGGCCACAGGAGCTTTCGGCTGGTCATAGACCTTCGAAATATCAACAAGTTGATCAAGAAGATTCCATTGAAAACCGAGACACTTGAAAGATATCATCATTTTTGTGAATACTCTTTGGACAGACATAAAGGCAGCACCCGGAACAGATAATGACTTCCAGGAGACAGAGTGTCCGAAATCTTTGAAGATCTCTTGATATAGGACAGTGAAATTATATAGTCATGAATTCCAGTGTCATCATGAGTGCATCCTCCGGAATCAAAGGAATTATCCCTTATGGACCCTCTAAATCTTCAGGGTTGGAACATCTTCTTTTATCTGGATGACTAGCTGTTCCATATTCCATCAAAGGAAGAATCTTTGTGGAGGGTGCATGTCTTTAATGAATGTCTCATGCAACACAATTTGCTCATCAATCTCCCAAAGTAGAAACTAGAGTCTGGACAGGATCTTCATACAGGCCTCCAAATCTAGTGACCACTGGCTATGATGAGTCAGATTTTATCAGGGCAAGGTATTTTTAGTGCCTACTGGCTCATTCTGGCAAGCTGCTAAAGAACAGGTGTTCGGTTCATTCAAAGTGAATGAGGAATAAGGATGCCTTTAAATCTTGTTTTATCTTCTCACATTTGCTCTGTGTTCAGAGACAGAGTTCAAATGTCAGCTTATGTCTTCTTAGAATTTGCTACTTATTTTAACGTGGAGGTTGGTGTTTACTTTTCTTTCTCTGCCAGACTTAGTCTTTTATTTATTTTATTTAAAAAGCTTGTAAATGACATGTACGAACATTTCAAAATATGATCCAGTAAGTATGAAAGCACATTTTTGTAATTTTATGTAATGGAAAAAAGATTTTAATAGGATGAATCAAGTCAGAAACCTTTACCTTGATGTGCAAATTATAAACATTTTGCCGAACCCCAAGTTCCACAGATTATTGATTATACCCTATATAGTATAATCAGTAAAACTGCATGTTAGTGGGAAATTTATTGGCCATTTCAATGGAAAATGTGCGTTTGTAGAGGACAGTGAGCTACCACATCATGTTTTAGTGATCTTTTTATTGAAAGTGAGTTTTAAAACACAAACTGAGAAACATTCCTGCCCCCTTGATGGCATTGCTCTCAGTGAACTAAGTGGCAAGTGAGGGGTTATGTTGACTAGATTCTTTTTAAACATGGCGCAAATGGTTAGTCTAGTCAGACAAACAAAAGAGTTTCTTGTACAGCATTAGGACTTATCTATTTGAAGGGGCTTACATATGCAGTAATGAAGAAAAAAGTGGTTCTATACGATAAAATATTTGCCTAGGATCACACAATTTGAGACTAGTTTACGGGTCAAGTATATTTCAGTTAGGGCGAATAGATTACTCAAGTCACTAGACCTACAGGTATGGTAACATTTTTATGATTTTTCAAAGCCTGTCATAGGCGCACGCTACAAGTACAAGAATGCAAAGCAAAAATCCGGACTGGATGACCTTCTTATGCACAGACATAGGGAAACCTAAGCGCTCCTTGGTAGTTGAGTGAGTTCTTGTTAAATATTGGATGGGAGATTGTAGTGAGCAGATGGAGGGCCAGTGGAAGAGGTGCGTTCCTGTACCTGTGGACAGTTGGATCAGTAGCTGGAGGTCACAGAGAAGAAAGCTGGACTAGGCATGATGGCACAGGTTCTTTTCAGGTCTGACTTTTTGGGTTGGCTTGACAGTACAGTGTTCTGCCTGACCCATTGTTACCAATTCTTTAACCTATGTATAGAGTGAGCATTTGCTCTGCCCCATAGGAGTATTACACACTCCCATCATGCTGTTGATTGTTTAGTGTATCCTCCGCTTCCTATGGCGTGCTTGCATTCAGTGCACGAGGGACTATTTTACATCTCAGGAGTACCCCGAATTATCACACATTAAATTCTATATCTCATTGTACAAAAAAAGCAATTGGTCTTTTGGTTCTTTTCACTTTAGTAGGTTTAAAAAAAATTAGCTTAACAAGGTCTAACAAGCATTTGCAATGCAATAGGTCTCGCATTATAAAAGTGTGAGCAGCTGGCATTGCTAATAATAATGCAACACTAGCTATTGGCTTTGTAAATGATAAATAAATGCCATTATGTGTTTGTTTTATAAAATAGATTAAAAAAGGCATTGTCATGAACAATGGCAATAGCTTAAACTTTTGCCAATGCGAGACCTATTGCATTGCAAATGCTTGTTCATGCGGCTCCCATGAGTTATTCGGTAATACTGAATTAAATCCATACAGGAGGCTCCGTCACGATTAACGCACTACAGATGGTTACTACAAATGACCCTGTAGAAGGCCTAATGTCCATGGAATGGCAAGACTAGGGTTTACAGGTACGATCATCTCGATGGACACCCCAATAATGGCGTCAGCAAGCTGTTATCGATAAAGTACCCACCACACATGAGGGAGGGGTTGCGCTGCCGTCCACTGGAGCGCTGGGGGGCATCCACTAAGAGCACTGCACCTATAAACCACAGTCGTACCTTTCGATAAGGTTCTGGTTTCCACGCGCCGCGGCGCTGAACTGCGAAGCCTGGAATGGGCTGACTTGAACGCGCATGATAAAAGCTTCGTCGTAGCAAGGGAGATAAACCGATGCCACTCGCCTCAAGCCTCAAGGAAGCGCTCTTCTGTGAAACACGTGTCGGCTGTAGGAGTAAATATATATTAATACAACGGTACTCTCTGGACTCGGGTATTTATCATCAAAGAAAAACGGGGTGATTCTGTGGACCACGCTGGATTGTGCACTGTTATTTGAGGTGGTTTGACGTATGCCCAAACCATATTGGATTTGCTAATAACTAATGCTTTGTTTACTTCCTATTATAATGGTGTCCTGTTCATGTCCCTTGAATACATTGGAACCCATACCAGCGATCTGCTGCCCTGGTCATTGGCTAGTGTTCGCAATGCATCCTGGGATCAGCAGTCACCACTGCAGGCCCTCGGGGGAGCCGTACATACGGGCTCTCCTTGGGACAAAGGGCAAAAGCCCCTGACCCGAGCTGGTGGCTGGCTAATTGGAGAGAGCTGCTGGGTGTGGGAGGATCTCCCCTCCCCCACACTGATGTAAATGCAACCCCCCACTTCCCATCCATTGTTGGTGGACGGGGGGCCCCTGACAGTGCGCCGCGGGGACCCTCTGTCCCGAGAGGAGGAAGGGCTGGCCGGCTGACTACAGAGCTTCCAACGTGTAGTCTTTCAGACATGGGGGGCGAGGTGCTTCCCTGCTCCAAGCTCTCTCTGCACCACGCCCCATAACTCAATAAAATGTATTCTGGAGTGATTAGCCGCAGAAGCCTTCCTGGCCAGGCCTGCTCCCAAGGGGCGAGCAGGGGCTGTGGGCAGGCAGCGAGTGCTTGGAAATATAAGGTCTTGCTGCAGAACATACCGGGCTCGGAGATTTTAACAGAGATATCAGGGCACCTGCAGTACACAGTAGGAAATCTATGCGATGTAAACGTTAGCCCGTGAGCGACCTGCTGGAAATACCAGCTGACCAGTTACAGATGGTTCCATGTGGGTCGGGTGTTGAGCCATGCCACCAGATTCTGTTGGAACATGAAAGTGAAATCAAAAGTGACTATTTCCAAAGTATTTGAATAGCTGTTGTGAAAAGTTGAATCAGTGAAAACATCTGCACAGTTCCCACTGGTTCAACACAAAAGACACGCCAGCCCCCAGCTGATGCTTGTCCTGAATTTTTACTTTCACAGTCCTGAATTTGCAACAGTGCAAGGTGGTCACCCTAGCTGTTCGAAGCAGTCATAACAGCAGGGATGACAACCCAATGCCGAGCAATAGGTCTCGCATTAGCGAAATTTTAAGCTATTGGCATTGTAAATGACAATGCCTTTTATTTCTCTGTTTTTAAAACCAACACATAGATAAAAGGTTTGTCATTTACAATGCCAGTAGCTCAAAGTCTCGCAAATGAGAGACCTATTGCATTGCAAATGCTTGTTTAAAGCCCTCCCAAGAATGTGTGTAGACCACAAACATACTAGGATACCAAAACACAAAACAGTTACTGAAAACGAACAAATAAATGTACTGCTTTTAAAAACCATTTAAAATGTTCATTTCTTTCATGTTTACTCAAGATCACACAGGGCTTTCTTTAATACATCACAAAGTTACCACCTCAAGGTGAGAGGACTGGAACAAAACTCTGCTGCAAGAATGTAGCAGCCAGGCTGCTTGGCGCTTCAATCTCAAAGATGTTATCTTGTGCAATAAAGAATTCTGAAATGACAAAGGTAAGCACTGTAAACTGCCCCAGATCACCATATGTGAAAGTGACGCCAAGACTCAAATGGTTGTTTTGTACTTTAAAATCGCTGTGGTTTGTGAAAAAAAGAACATCAGCATGCACTTTTTTTTCCGTCTGTGGTTTTCAGTTCCGGTACCTCTTTGCCCTGCAACACCTTCACAAATAAGGGTAATATGCAATGCTACTCAGCCTATTCTCGCGAGAACTACGCATCAAACGACCACGATCCAAGTAAAATGTGTCACGACATGGCCACTGGAGAAACGTCTGTAATTAAATCTTTCGGAGTATTGAAAGGGCGTGGTCAAAATAAAACGTGCGCACCTTTAATTTGAAAACAATGCTTACTATTCAGCATGCACTTTTTTTTTCCGTCTGTGGTTTTCAGTTCCGGTACCTCTTTGCCCTGCAACGCCTTCACAAATAAGGGTAATATGCAATGCTACTCAGCCTATTCTCGCGAGAACTACGCATCAAACGACCACGATCCAAGTAAAATGTGTCACGACATGGCCACTGGAGAAACGTCTGTAATTAAATCTTTCGGAGTATTGAAAGGCGTGGTCAAAATAAAACGTGCGCACCTTTAATTTGAAAACAATGCTTACTATTTAAAAACGGACAGAGTACTGAGGAGTGAAAGGGTTCTTACAACCAAGGTGGGTAGAGCCATGAAAAAGCAGCACAAATGGGTGCTGGTGTATTTTCTCCACTTTCATGATTCTTTTTAAAACAGGAGCTCAGTTTAAGAACTCGGATTAACTATCTCTCGGGGATAAAGTACTTTATGAATAAGCAATTGAATACATTGGCATGGAAAAGTGCATGTCTAAATTCACCGAGGCGCAGTTTGTCTTGCGTTTCTAGTGCGCTGGTCAGTTGGCATTAGAAAAAGACACACTAAGCAAACTTATTTAGAAAGCATGCTGGATTTGGAATCGTCGTGAAATAACGGAGAAATAAGGTGCAACTGGATAACAAGCGCAAACTGAAGTTGACGAGGAGGGAGTGGGAGGGGGGAGTGGGGGCGGGCACAGTGCAAATGGTGTGCACTTTGATGTCCTCAGTGGCCTCGCGGCTCACTGACGGACATCAAAGGGGCCGCGAAGTGATCAGGCAGTGCTTTTCAGGCTGCCAAATGGTGCGCGCGCCCAGCGCACATGCACTGTATTTGGAGGCCTGAAAAGCACTGTTTGCACTTCCAAAACTCGCTTACTATAAGTCTCGCCAGAGCAGCGCTAAAGCGCTGTCTCGGGCGAGACCTAAAAAGGAAGACTAGACCTAATGGCTTTGCCAGTTCTTGTTTTAGTCATTTTCAGAGTGGTGTGAGTGGTTGCTCCTGTTGAAGACTTGATGCCAGCATGTTCCGTAATAATGATTCCTCTTTGGGGCTTGCGTGACTTGTGAGACACCCTGAAATCCCTGACTAACGCGAAGGGAAGGGGAGGGGGTTGGGTTGCTGCCACAGCTGGATGAGCCAAGATGTCACCAGCCCATAAGGGAGGAGCTCACAATTATTTTTTATTGGCATAGAGATGATGAACTGCAACAAACAAAAAAATGTTCCTGGGTAGTGTGCCAGACTCAGTCTGCTATCCCACTGAGAGCAATCACATGAGTATAATTGCAAGGCATGATAGCAGTAACTGTTTTTTGCAGAGCTCCAAAGTGCAATACTTTTGGGAGCAATACGTAATCAAGCTAGTTATTATATATGCATTATTTGGTTCTACTGCATGGATTTGTATTTCAGGAGATAATTTGGTACAAGGGTGTTCATATGACAGACCACTAAACTTCTTTGTGCATGATGCAGGGAGATTTGTTGGCCATTTTATCCATTGCAGGAGAGGCAGAGGTCATTTTAACTTCTGACCCTATCATTACTTTGAGCGAGGCCTATTTTTAAACCAGCAGTCTCAAGTAGGCTGGAAAATGTAGGCCCATTTCAGGGCTGTAGCTATCACTAGTGACGGAGGTGCAGTGGTCCAGGATCCCAAGGGAACGAGGGGCCCACTGAACCACAGTTATGGCTATCTTTTATTAATCATGAGAAAGGGCCAATTTTGCTAGCTTTAATTAAGGCCATGCTACACCACTGGCCCGTGATTATAAAGGTAAAGATGTTAAGTCTGGTATGATAAATGCTGTCAGATAAAATGCAGGACTGCTTTACTGTCATGACTCGGGGGTAGTTGATCAGGAAGATTTGCTAGTTCACCATTAGTTCCTCTGTAATCCTTGCATCTCCATCCTCCTTACATTTTGACAGTGTCTCTGCTTGGAACCCATAGATTAGCTGCAGGGAGCCCCACTGCAGTGGCTATTACTTAGCTGTCATCTTGCTGAGCCTGACCTGTTTCACAGCCAGTAGCACTAAGGATACTGGGACTTGTAGTTTCTTCCCTGTTTAGGTTTTGCCTGTGCTGTACTTGTGAGGTTTGCCATTGGCCGGTTTCCACGTGGCTCCACATCACTCATTTCCTTGATTACTATTGGTCAGCACCTCCTCCTCGCCTCAGTCTTCCTTCTGGGCTTCGAGTCTAGTCTTCGTCCTTTCGTTGAGCCTGGACCAAGCACTGCTTCCAGTGTCCTTGCACTACAGGCTCCTGAAGTGCAGACAATCTTTGTTTAACTTTTTAACCTGCACTCCTTGAGGGCATGTGTCTATAACACCTCTCCTCCACCCCCTCTTAAAGTAAAAAAATATATATATTTGAAACCCACATCATAGTAGGTGGATTTTGAAGCACTTAAAAAAAAATCTTGAATAATCATAGATCAAGGGAATAAATGAGAATCTCTGAAAGTTATGTTTTGTACCTGGTGAGTCCTATTGTACGTTCGTCTTCATTGAACAGACTTCGTCTCCTTGTTTCCCATCAGCCCTCCTCCCCCTTCAACCCCGTCCTATCTCTGTCGGCAAAGCACCAATACCATGGTAGTGGATGGTATCAAAATAAGGTCAGTGGAGGCCTCTCCTTGATTTGACAAGAGCGGGGAGGACACTCATGTTGACGTAACTTAATTATGCTGTGTTTTACTGTGCTTGTCATGTGCAGGGTGTGCCTAGATTAAGAACTAGATCCCTGCCTTGTCTTTTGTCGAATAAGCGCATCACAATGCCGCGCCAAGTTCATGGAGCTTCCATTCTGGACTTTTCAGACACACTACAGGCATGTATCTTAAAACAAGCATTGACAAAGCCAATAGGTTTCACCTATCTGAAATCTATTGGCGTTGTCAATGTTTTTTTTACATGTTGCAGAGCAGTAGAACTGGAGTGCAACATGGCTCAAAGTAAAAAAAAAAAAAAAGCTCTATGATGCGGCCAGCACTATCCATGTCATAGCACTTTAAAAAACAAAATGTAAGACATGTTTCACAGCTGCTAAACTGCTGTGGGACATGTTAAAAAAAACAACAAAAAAACACTGACAGAGCCAATAGATATTGGATAGGCGAAACCTTTTGGCTTTGCTGATGCTTGTTCTTTTACCTACAATTGGTTCATGCTGTAGCTGATCCTCAGTGCTAGCTGAACGCCACTCTTCATGACTTGGGGCCATTGACCGCTATGCCCTCATGTTATGTTAAAGGTTATTTCTACAGTGCATTTGCCCCCCTCTGGTATTATGGTATAGTCTCTTGGACCCAAAGCTGATGTGCTCATCTAATAGAGGAGGTACAGGTGCTTCTTTTGGGCTTTCTGTTCTAAGAGCATTTAAATTCACCAATCAGACTCCCAAGTTGTCCCACACCAGGTGTAAACTTTAAGTCCAATTTGCAAGTATTCTGAAACATGGAGTTTTTCTCTTCAGAAATGTTTGCCCGCGTACCAGAATGCAGAAGAAGAAACTATACAAGCCAACACTCTCTGTGGCGGTGGTGTAGCAACTGTGGCATGGGCTGTAATCTAAGTAAGGAAAACGACCCACCATCCCAGATTTAGTAGTAATATATATATATATATATATATATATATATATATATATATATATATATATTCACTTAAAAAAACCATAGGTTTCAGGCACGTTATAGTTAGGAATTAGCATTTAACAAACCTTAGGAATTCACTGAAAAAAACATAGGTTTCATGGGTGTTATAGTTAGCTGGACATTTCACTTGTGCAAAACCCGTGAAATTCCCCCGTTATAGTTAGTTCAGCTAACTATAACTCGCGCGCCCGCAATGCACTGCTGATGACGTCACATATTACATCACTCATGACATGGTCAGTGACATCACACATGACATCACTGATGACATCTCAAATAACATCGCTGATGACATCATCCATTGAATGTGTGTTTTTCTGAAAATTAAGTATGTTTTATATATGTATATCTCAAGCTCGATGGAAGAATAAATGGGTAAATCAGTGTGTAAATGGATGATTTTTGTGTAAAATTGATTGTATAACGGACTGATTAAGTGTATCTTAGTGAATTCATGGGTTAGCGAGTAATGTTTAGATATGTAAATATCTGTATCAGTCTCTCACTTTGTGTATAATTGGCTGCATGGGTTGGTGAGTAGCTACACGAGTGTCTATATGGGTTATTAGTTGTTTTTTTGAGTATTAGTATGAGTGTCTGAGTGTCTGTATGGTTCGGTGGTGGGTATTACTTAGCGCATAGATGCATGAATGAGTGACTCACTGTATGTGCATTGAAGAGAGCATGTGTGCAGGACTGTATGCGTGGATGAGTGTGTGTATGGGTGTGTTAGTGAGTGAATACCTGTCTCAATAGTGTCTTTATGAGTAACTACATGTGTTTTAAACTAGTATATGTGAGTATTGGTGTATATAAGTGAGTTTAGGTGAGAGTGAGAGATTGGAAGAGTTACTGTATAAATAAGTATGTGTTTCTATAAGTGATTGTTTAAGAGAGTAAGTATGTGTACGTTTCTGTAGAAGTAATTGTAGTGGTGTGTGTATAACGGTATATGCAAGTAAATGGATGTTTGATTCTTTATTAGCATGAGTGACTGTGTGAGTAACTCTATGAATGAGTGGCGGTGTGTAACAGGATGTATAGGTGTATGAGTACATATGATGAGTGAGTACATGTATGAGTGACTATATAGGACTACTGGTGAATGAGTATGTAGATATTGGAATTGCTGAATAGGTTGTTGTAACTGGTATTGGTATGTCCATTTTTTTTTTAAATGTTAGTTTCTGTTTTTGAATGTGTGTATCAAAGGTTATATTAGGGTGAGAGGAGGTCTGCCAATCTATCACAAGGATGATGTCATGAGTGATGTCCCTGAGCATGTCATGAGTGATGTAATATGTGACGTCATCAGCAGTGCATTGTGGGCGCGCAAGTTATAATTAGCTGAACTAACTATAACGGGGCAATTTCACGGGTTTTGTACGAGTGAAATGCCCAGCTTACTATAACGCCCCTGAAACCTATGGTTTCTTCAGTGAATTTCTAAGGGTTTTTAAATGCTAATTCCTAACTATAACGTGCCTGAAACCTATGGTGTTTTCAGTGAATTTCAAAGGTTTTTTAAATGCTAATTTCTAACTAACGTAACTGAAACCTATGGTTTTTTAAGTGAATTTCAAAGCTTTTTTAAATGCTAGTTTCTAACTATGCCTACAGAGGTAGGACATGTGAAGAAAGAAGAAAAACACACAGAAAGAAGAAAAAGAAATGCAGCAAGAAGCAACAGAAGTCCTCAAAGACGAAGAAAAGTGCAGGAAGAAGGAAGACGTGCAGAAAGAACAAACAGAGGAGCAGAAAGAGGCCTCTGTTGCAAAATCACCCTGTACCCTCAACTTTTTCAGATGGGTACTGGTGGTAACTGACTCTGACTAACCAGTTCTAGAGCCAGTGCTAAGCTAAAAGACATTTAGAATACAGTTAAAACACCTACATACACTAGGGAATACTATGCGTTGGGGGTACCCCTGTTATTAGCATGACCACCTCTGTAAGCCCCTAGTATATAATAGGGCAGGGGGATTAAAACTACCTCTTAAAATGCGCCACAGGGCGTGTTTGCACACTGGTGAAGGGAGGGGGGAGCTGAGCTGACATATGCAAACACGCCCTGTGGCCGTTTTAATTTGGAGGATAAAGTCCCCTTGAATCCTGAGTGTCCCTTGAGTACAACTAGCCCATCAGGTATCTCTACTAAACACCACAGAGCTGCATTGTAGAAAAAATGGGCACGGCCTGGACCACCTCTTTGCAACGCAGCGCAGTGGCGCTTACTGGAAGCACTTGGTGGACTAGTTGGCCCCCAGTATTGAATGAGAATTATTTCCCCAACTTAAAACGTGCCATAGGACGTGTTTGAACACGTCACCTCGGGCCCCGTTCCCTCCCTTCCCCACTGTGTAAACAAGCCCTGTGGCCGTTTTAAATTGGGAGATTAACTCCCCTTGAATCCTGAGGGTCCCTTGGGGCAAATTAGTCCACTAGGTACGTCCAGTAAACACCATTGCAGAGAGGTGTAAAAAGGGGCACAGCCTGCCCCACCTCTCTTCAGCGCAGTGGCGCTTACTGGAAGCACCTGGTGGGCTAGTTGGCCCACAGGGTCCCTCAGGATTGAAGGGGAATTATTTCCCCAACCTAAAACGCACACCAGGGCGTGTTTGCACACGTCACCTCAGGCCACGTCCCCTTCCTTCACCGTTGTGTAAATGCGCCCTGTGGCCGTTCTAACTTGAGAGATTAAGTCCCCTTGAATCTTAAGGGTCCCTATGGTCAAACTAGCCCACTAGGTACCTCCAGTAAGCGCCACGGAGCTGCGTTGCAGAGTGTTGTAAAAAGGGGCGTGGCCTCTGAACACCTGTCTGCAACGCAGCTCTCTGGCGCATACTGGAGGTACCTGGTGGGCTAGTTGGCCTCCAGGGACCTTCAGGATTGAGGAGGAATTAATTCCCCAACTTAAACCACGCCACAGGGTGTGTTTGCACACATGTCACCTCAGACCACGCCCCCTTCCTTCACCACTGTGCAAACACGCCCGTGGCGCGTTTTAAGTTGGGGGATTAACTCTCTTTCAATACTGAGGGTCCCTGATGGCCAACTAGCCCAACAGGTATCTCCAGTATGCGCCAGGAAGCTGTGTTGCAGACAGAGGCCACTCCCCTTTTTACACCTTTCTGGAACACAGCTCTGTGGCGCTTACTGGAGGTACCTAGTGGGCTAGTTTGACCCTAGAGACCCTTAGGATTCAAGGGGACTTAATCTCTCAAATTAGAACGGCCACAGGGCGCACTTACACAATGGTGAAGGGAGAGGACGGGGCCTGAGGTGACGTGTGCAAACACGCCCTGGGGCACGTTTTAGGTTGGGGAAATAATTCCCCTTCAAACTGTGGGACCCTGGGGGCCAACTAGCCCACCAGGTTCTTCCAGTAAGCGGCACTACGCTGCGTTGAAGAGAGATGGTGCAGGCTGTGCCCCTTTTACACCTCTCTGCAATGGTGCTTACTGGACATACCTAGTGGGCTACTTTGCCCCGAAGGACCCTCAGGATTCAAGGGGAGTTAATCTCCCAACTTAAAACGGCCACAGGGCGTGTTTACACAGTGGGGAAGGGAGGGGACGGGGCCTGAGGTGACGTGTGCAAACACGCCCTATGGCGCGTTTTAAGTTGGGGAAATAATTCCCATTCAATACTGAGGGCCCATGGGGGCAAACTAGTCCACCAGGTGCTTCCAGTAAGCTCTACTGCGCTGCGTTGCAGAGAGGTGGGCCAGGCCGTGCCCATTTTTTCTGCAACGCAGCTCTATGATGCTAACTAGAGATACCTGATGGGCTAGTTGTACCCAAGGGACACTCGGGATTCAAGGTGACTTAATCCTCCAAATTAAAACGGCCACAGGGCGTGTTTGCACATGTCGGCTCAGCTCCCCCCCCCCCCTTCACCAGTGTGCAAACTGTGGCGCGTTTTAAGAGGTAGTTTTAATCCCCCTGCCCTATTATATAATAGGGGCTTACAGAGGAGGTCATGCTAGTAACAGGGGTACCCCAACGCATAGTGTTTCCTAGTGTATGTAGGTGTTTTAACTGTATTCTAAATGTCTTTTAGCTTAGCACTGGCTCTAGGACTGCTTAGTCAGAGTCAGTTACCAACAGTACCCATCTGAAAAAGTTGAGGGTACAGGATGATTTTGCAACAAAGGCCTCTTTCTGCTCCTCTGTTTGTTCTTTCTGCACGTCTTCCTTCTTCCTGCACTTTTCTTCATCTTTGAGGTCTTCTGTTGCTTCTTTCTGCATTTCTTTTTCCTCTTTCTGTGTTTTTTTTCTTCTTTCTTCACATGTCCTACCTCTGTAGGCATAGTTAGAAACTAGCATTTAAAAAAGCTTTGAAATTCACTGAAAAAAACATAGGTTTCAGTTACGTTAAAGTTAGAAATTAGCATTTAAAAAACTTTGAAATTCACTGAAAAAACAATAGGTTTCAGGCACGTTATAGTGATGTCATCAGTGATGTCATTTGAGATGTCATCAGTGATGTCATGAGTGATGTCACTGACCATGTCCTGAGTGATTTAATATGTGACGTCATCAGCAGTGCATTGCGGGCGCGCGAGTTATAGTTAGCTGAACTAACTATAACGGGGGAATTTCACGGGTTTTGTACGAGTGAAATGTCCAGCTAACTATAACACCCCTGAAACCTATGGTTTTTTCTGTGAATTTCTAAGGTTTTTTTAACTGCTAATTCCTAACTATAACGTGCCTGAAACCTATGGTTTTTTCAGTGAATATATATATATCAGGTGATCTAGTGCACTGTGCCTCTAGCACTATTTGGTAGCTGAGCCCTTACAGAGGTATCTGTCTGAAGGTGTTCTGTAAGCACACCAGTTTCACAAAGGCTTTATCTTCCAACCAGGACTGGCAGTGCCCCAGCCAGCAGCGGCCCGTCCTACGACCTGAGGGGCCACACTCCCACCGTTTTTCTGGCAAGAAGAGAATCCGTTAATGCTGAACAAGGGTCAGCCTGACAGACACTCTTAAAGTTCAGGCCAGGCAGCCAGAAGCGAGACATGCACTAAATGCACAGGCTCCTGGCTGCCAAAGCTGCACTTTGTCAGGCTGAGGATTTCACAGCCCTGTGGATGTGACCTCCTCAGCCTGGCAAAAGTGACTCAAGGCTCTCCCCCTTGTGACGAAGGTGAGCATCACCGATTGTCTCGGACATGGGCGCTTCAGTTATAACCCCTGAAGTTCTCAGGGCCGAGTGTAAATCAGTGACACCTCGTCACAGAGTGTGGTAGGGTCAACAGTCTCACTGACAACCATCCCACTCTATGATGAGATTGGAACTGCTGCCTTTCATGATTGGCTGAAGGCAGCGGTCTTAACCCTCATGGGACCTCCGAGGCTTCCCTGTCGGAGAGGTGCTGTTGAGGTAAGTTTTAGGGATTTTTTTTGTTTGGTGCGTACATTTATGTATGAATGTATGTGTATTTGTCAGTGAGTGTTGTGAATGGGTGTGTGTGAATGAATAGGTGCATGTGTGCCCCCACCCCTCTCTCTGGTAAAATTACCAGCCACCTCTGCACCCAGCATCTTTTAAGAGAGGATTCAACCCACTGGGACATAGGTTGCCCCAGTGCATTAACCACTGTCCTTTGTTGAGCCTGTGAAGGTTTATCCTGCCAGGCCCCTGACAGCACACAAAGCTGCCTGGTATTCCTAGTTTTTTGCCTGAAGCTGCGCCCTCAAGGAAGCACTTTCTCCCATTCAAAATTATTACTTTTCCACCCTTCCTAAAAATAGTTGGGGAATTTATAACTTTCCCTAAATATTTCAAGACTGTACTTAGAGGGCGAGCTGGGGCCCCAACTTTTAGAGGGGCCCACTGACCTGTCTGCCTGAAGGTCATGCAGGCAGCAGTCTCTCATTAACCTGCTTCCAGTGATTCTGCCTAAACTTTGTTTAATCTTTTTAGGTCGAGCCTGTAGCAGCGCGCATGCGATGCACTGGCGAGACTTTATGTAAACAGTAAAAGGGCTTTGGAAAGCTCACCACACGCTTGTGCGTGTGGATTGTTTTCCTTCAGAGGCTATTCGCCTTTGTGTGCGTCTTTCTGAGAAAGACAGCACGCAATTGGACAAAGCCGGGTGCATGTCCCACGGCCTATTGCTTGCGGTTACCCGCACAGGCCACATCTGTTTTCAATTATCGTGCACAGATGCGCGCGCGATAATTGTAAACAGATGTCTCGCTGTGGCGCACGCGCGCACCACTCACGTGCTTGTCTGTTGTTTGGTCCGGGCATGGAGACTGCGTGAACCGTCCGAAGGCGCTTAGGGCACCGCTTGTTAAACCAAGTTTTTAGGTCTCGGCTAGCGATGGCTGCGCTTGCGCAGTCTCGCTCGCGAGACATAATGACTTGGGTGAAGAGGGGCTTGAACCCGCCCCTCTTCTTCCCTGTTCTCCATTGGCTGGCCTAGTAAATGCTGGCCAGCCATTGGAGAAGAGGTCCCGTCACTCTAATCCTGCCCCGTCCTTTTCGGATCGGGGGGCGTGTTTTTTGCGAGAAGTCTCAGGGAGGAGACAACAGCAAAACACGCCCCCCAATCCGAAAAGGAGGCTGCGTTTCTCCGAGGCAGTTTTTCGCTGCCTCGGAGAAAGGCGGTGGTGTCCCGGCGTTGCTCCCTCACCTGATCTCCTTGTTCTTATTGAAATCCCACAGCTCTTGTATTCACCAGCCCTTCTTTAACAATAGTGCACAGTAAGATTTGTAAATATGCATGTCTTTTATTTTAAAAAGTTGCGCTCGTTTAAAACTAATATTTTAAACATATATGTAACATCTCATTTACCTCGCTGTGTCTCATGTGAATTTTATTTCTCTCCACTAAAGAACGCACGTGTTACCCCGGGTAGAGTCGCTGCCACTTCTCTGTGCCCTCAGAGGCGGTATTTGCTGCCTTGTCCAGTGCGCAACTAATTGTGACCCCAGTCTGGAATTCCTGCCTGCTTTCCGAGTCCCCAAGGCTACGGGATCTGCCTCCTTTGCATGGGTGGATCCCGGCAGCTGCCTGCTCCAGAGCAACAGGTTGCAGCGTGTGTGGTCCCAGGCTGGAACAGCTGCCTGCCTTCTCTCCCCGTGACCCCAGGCTCGAGTTTCTGCCTGTTTTCTCTGTGTGCCCCAAGATGAAGTTGCTGCCTGCTCTCTTTGTGGTCACCGAGGAAACTTCCTGCCTGTGCTCTTTTAGATCCGCTGCCGCCTGCTGGCTGAGAGCTCCCAGCCGGCGGTGCTGCCTGCTCTCTGTGTGACCCCGGACTTCGGCTCCTGCCTGCTCGGTGTGTGTAAATACGAGCTTGGAGGCTGCAGTGGATGTGAGAGTGTAGATCAGGCTGTGGGCTGCCGAAGATCACACGCAGCCCCTCCCCCTCGCCTCCGGATTGGTTTCCCTGTGGCTCACATTACCCTGAGCAGGGCTGCTCTTCCCACCGCTGTGCAGCAGTGTGAGTGACCGAGGATTGCAGCGGTGCTGGTGGTGGGCGTCTGTGGGGCCCCTCCCCACCGGCACCCCCACCCCCTGAAGTGTACACACCTCAGCTGGAGCTACGGCTTGTCAAACTTCACTCCCCCGCCCCTCCCTCCTGCACCCCCGCCTCCAGGGCCTCTCAGCTGGCTCCTGACCCCTTCCCGCCCCCGAGGTGGCACTTGTACACACTCACGGGAGCCAGAAAACCCTCCTCCTAGACTAGTTCTCCATTTATTTGTCTTTTTTCAGTTTTATATAGCGCGAACTCCACGGTATTCTAGCGCTCTATACCTGTGCCTACACAAGGCCAGTGTTTGTTTTAAAGGTAACGGGGATATTAAATGATGTGCCCAGAATCACAGGCTGTAGAGCCGGCGCCGAGACTCAAGCCTGGTTGCACAGTTCTACACTCAATAGCTCTATCGCAATGCCTCATCTTCTCCAGTTTTGTTCCCAATATTGGTGATAGTTCTGGCTTTCACGGGCAGTGCAGTTGTGCTACCGTGTGCTTTGCCTGTGACCCGCCCCGCGGCCACCAATCTAAAAACAGAAAGTGCAACACCGGGTCAAAGTACTGCCCGAAAAAACATATTTAACACTCATAAGCATTAGAACATTTAGAGAGTATGATTCGTAGCTCGAGAAGCATGCTTTGCACACCAAACCGCTCAGCACTCTGGGACTTGTAGTTTAGCATGAAAACAGTACAACGATAACGTGAATGCGGAGAATCAAATAAAACGAGGGCTGGACCAGCTGTTCGCGACTGAACTGGCCTAATTTCAGAGCTGTGCCTAAAATTATAATTCCTGTACAGTTTTCCCAGGTCCATGCGCGACTAGTTCTGCCAGGTCAGTTATTTTGCTTAGAACTGTAAAGCGCTCCAATATCTTCGGGTCTAGCTAGGCGCTTTATAACACTAAAAAAAAATCTTGGCCATTTAGTCTTGGGTTTATACGTGGTTAAATGAGACTGCAAGTCACAGAATTGCAAGGAAAACCTGGCCTGGCCTGACATGTCACTCAAGGACCTGCTAAACCTAGCAGCTATGTACATGTAAGATGCGTGGCGATGAGAGAGAGGACAATTTATATATCAGTCGCATTGGATCGAACGACTAGATGTTCTTTTGATTTTTGCAGTAACTGTGACTTTCAGTGTTGTGTAGTGTATGTGGTGTTGGTGTGTGCGGCTGGCTTTTAGTGGTTATTGGCTTTGATGTGTGGTGGTTGTCTCTGTTGTTGATGCGTTGTGTCTATATGGTAATAACCTTTGGGGTTCATTGATAATGCTGCTAGGTTCAGTACTTAATTTGTGCCGGTGTTTTCAGGGGGTGGGCTCTGGCACTTAATTGTCAACACCGGCACATATGATTTTCTGACACTTGGTGGCGCTGTTTTTCGAATTTAACACAGCAACAGTTGTTTATTAATTCAATATTGATTACAAAAAAAAATATTAAAAACCTGCCACTCAAGTCATTCTTATAGTTTTAAGTGCCTGGAATAGTCTGAATTGTCACACTTGTAAGAGTGTGATGGTTGGTTGTTGTGTTGGTACTGCCAGTGGTAGAGCTGGCGGGGGTGCAAGCTGCAGTGGCTTCTTGAAGAGGGCCCTGGCACATTTTTTCTTTGACAAATTAAGCACTTTGTGATCTTTGGAGGTACCGCTTATGTCTGGCGTTTTTAGGTCTCGGCTAGCGATGGCTGCGCTTGCGCAGTCTCGCTCGCGAGACATAATGACTTGGGTGAAGAGGGGCTTGAACCCGCCCCTCTTCTTCCCTGTTCTCCATTGGCTGGCCTAGTAAATGCTGGCCAGCCATTGGAGAAGAGGTCCCGTCACTCTAATCCTGCCCCGTCCTTTTCGGATCGGGGCGCGTGTTTTTTGCGAGAAGTCTCAGGGAGGAGACAACAGCAAAACACGCCCCCCAATCCGAAAAGGAGGCTGCGTTTCTCCGAGGCAGCTTTTCGCTGCCTCGGAGAAAGGCGGTGGTGTCCCGGCGTTGCTCCCTCACCTGATCTCCTTGTTCTTATTGAAATCCCACAGCTCTTGTATTCACCAGCCCTTCTTTAACAATAGTGCACAGTAAGATTTGTAAATATGCATGTCTTTTATTTTAAAAAGTTGCGCTCGTTTAAAACTAATATTTTAAACATATATGTAACATCTCATTTACCTCGCTGTGTCTCATGTGAATTTTATTTCTCTCCACTAAAGAACGCACGTGTTTTATTGAGTTCATTTCCTGGGGCCTGGATGCCAGGGCCTTCTCCGGACGGTGCCCTCAGAGCCCCTCCCCCTCCTCCACAAACACCTATGAATCCAATCTTTGTCTGCAGCTCTGGAATCCCTTGCACGGTCGGGGGCTTCGGCGCTATGCCCACCTTACTCTGCGGCGCTATGCTCTCAGCGCCGAGCTGGCCTTTGGGTGACTTGGGTAAGGTATCTGCTCTGTCCCCGGGGTGGCCACGGGCGCACCTGCTCTCAGGGTTTATTTTACAGCCAGAGGACAATAGACCGCGATTTTTACACACATCTTAAAGACAACTAGCGTCTTGCCGGGGGCTTCCGGCCGCTGCATCGCTCCCACCGGACCCCGATGCAATAACGTCGGCCGGATACTGGCCCCAGGTAGCGGAAAGATCTCTCGGCCCCCGGGACTGCGCTTAATTAAAGACCACAGGTATTCCTGGGGGATGCGCAGAGCGCACGGCGCGCCAGCTGCGCGCCGTGACATTAAACAATCCTATGGGCAAACATTGGGCCTCGCTGCTGCACCTGCGAAATGTTATTACATACGAGTGTTGCGTGCACCGAGGAGGTACAGAAGCGTGCCACGAAGGCGAGGGGCCAGGCCTTGTCTGCGCCGTCCAGCGCATCTCTGAGCCAGGCACAAGGAGGCCCCGCGCAGTCTGTGGAGTCACGAACCGTGAGGGGGCCCCAACCGAAGTACATGGAGGGGGGCCCATGCTCTGCTCCCAATGAGGAGCTCTCCGTCACCGCCTCTCGCTCGCGAGACATAACAAGCATTTACAATGCAATGGTCTCGGCATTGGTAAAGTTAGAGCTATTGGCATTGCTCATGACAATGCCGTTTCTTTACATGTTTTAAAAACAAAAACATAAACAAAAATAATGTCATGAGCAATGCCAATAGCTCTAACTTTACCAATGCCGAGACCATTGCATTGTAAATGCTTGTTTTAATTTGTTTTGTGGAATGATCGGTGTGACACCATTAAGTGCACGCTGTTAAGTGCGTATCATTTAGAGAGTCCGTGATGCTGGGAGAGATAATAGAGTGAATCTCCCCTGTTGGGGCATAAAATACATCTGCCAGTCACCTGCCGGACAATTTGGAGATTTTGTATAATAACTATTTACTAAGTTTCTCGTGATGACGAACTAGCATCTCAATTGAAACGTCAGCCTTTCAGCACGTGGGACATGGTCCGCGTCATTTTTGGATGGGGAATTATTCTGTGCAGTGGTTACTATGCACCAGCGTTTGAGGGTACTCAGTACAAGTAAGTCCATCCATCTTTATAGCATAAGGTGGCCTGGTATAGTCCAGAATGTCATAATGTTTTTGAGTGGGAGCACAGTAGTTACCTCTGACACTATGGTGGGTGAACCTAACCAACCGGTGGATTCCCGAAAATTAATTTGTGCCCTGCGATGTATATGGTCTGTGTGAATGTCGGTGTGTAGTGTGCGCACGGGCAAGTGTGTCTAACCCGCACCCCTGATTGTCCCTTAGGTTCAAACATGCACATTTTGTCTCCTGTGCCTTTCTGCGCGGTGGGGGACTGCGCCGTTAGCAGTGGTGTGTTCTCCCCCATCCGAGCACCAGGGGGGGGGCTCGTGGACAAGAGTTAATAAAGATCCTTCAACTCCTCCTGGCTCCGCCTTTCACCACCGTGGACAGTGACCAGGCAGGCTTGCACTCACATCGAGCACGAGGGAGTGAATACAAGGAGGGGGTGCGTGTTTTTTTTTTGTGGTCGTTGCCTATTGTATGTGTGCTTTCATTGTTGTGTGTCTCCCTTCCGTGGCCGGCACGCGAACAGCCGTGCGTCTGAAGAGCGTGTGCGTGTGTTTATGCACACTGTCCGGAGAAGGCCGTCTCTCTGAGAGTGCACAGAGCTCCCTGCTCCCGTGTCCACTGTGACTACACGGGGCGAGGCAGGACCCAAGCGGAGGTGGGGGCACCAGCGTGCGTGTATGACCACTGCCGGGAAGGAGGGGGGGGGGGCTGTGTGTCTGCTGATGCTTGTGTGAAAGCGCGTGTGTGTATGAGCGTCTCTGCACACAGTCCGCAGCTGGCCGTCTCTCTGAGGATGCACACAGCTACCTGTGCCCGTGTTCATCTTTGAGCACATGGGGTGGAGCATTACCCAAGCGGAGGTGGGTGCACAAGCGTGACTGACTGACCACTATCCGAGGGGGGATGGGGGGAAGGGGCACATGTGGTGGGGCAGGAGCCAAGCGGAGGTGGGGGCACCAGCATGGGTATATGGGATCCACCTGTTTAACACCCACAATTCCCCTCTCACCGCTGCCATCGCATCTTTTCACACCCCATTACTCCAACCTCTTATTTGGAGTGAAGGAGGTAATGTGGATAATTAAGGTGCGTTGGGGAGGAGGCGAAATGTTTGCGTTAAGAGACAGTCACTGCAGTGAAGTAGCAACTGGCCTGTGAAATACGGACACCCTGTTGCTTCTCGCTTTAGGTACTATCAGCAGCCTGGATGCCAGATTTGTTTCCGCCCAGGGCGCTCTGTGAGCAAAGGCCGCCTCTGAGAGTCCGCCACGCCCACTGCTGCCCTGAGGGCACAGTTCAGGGCAAGAAACGCGAACTAGCTGCCAGCCTGCACCACGACGGTGGGGGAGGGGCGTTGTGTGTCACTGCCACAGACGCCTCGTTGTGTAATGGGTGTGGTTTTGATGAAAGGGAGCGGACACACGGGGAGCATCAGAGAGTCTGCGGAGCCAAGGGAGGGCAGAAGCGGCAGGTACCAGGGAGGGTCGGGGTGGGACAGGGGACAGGGCAGGCGGCTTAACACGAGCTCGAGCCAGGAGATCCAATTAAATACCGAGGTGAGGAGGGGTTAGTGAATACTCTAGAAAAACATGCGTGTTATCGAAATGCACTCGGGTCAGTGTTTCATACTTATTTAACACAACCGGCTATATTTTTGAGAGAACCTCTCGTCACTTTTACCCATTAGCGGGTGTGTGTGTGGGGGGGGGGGGGGCAGGGGTATTCCTCACACAAGTGCGAGGTCCTGTCGAGTACTTTGCAGCAGTGGTAGCGCACATCTTTGATCGGTCACTGCACTCTGCAAACTGAGCATCCAATAAATTACTCGACCAAAGAGAAAGTGCACTGTTGCCCAGCCAAGGGGTGTAAATGGGCTGAATGAACGCTGCAGGGCATTCAGTGCGGTGCTTGTTCAAAGGCGAGGGCTGGAATGCCGCTTGTAGCCTGTGTCCTCTTGAACATGGTCTGTGCGGAAGTACTCGTGAATGAATATCGTTTGTTTACATGGTAACAACGAGGGGGGACCAGTAACCGTGAATAAGCGCGGCACAGTCTGCCTTCTGCTTTAGAAACCGGTGTACTCGAGTAAAGAGGTGTCCAACAATGCTACGTTTCCACAATTCCCCAGCGCCTGGATCTCCAAACCCTTTCTCCCTTTGTGTAGCCTTTGATGTTGGAGAAAGTGTTTGGGGACCTAGGAGTGGTGGAAACGCAACAATTTATATACACATGCTCGTGCATGAGTCTGCTCTCTGTGGGCCGAAAAGTAGTACAGAAATGGTCCCCACATGTTGCGAGGACCAGTGTTGTAGGGTCCGGTAGTGAATGTGCAAGAATGAGTATGAAGCATTAACAGAGACGTTTTAATGCATGGGCAAAGTGGGCTCTGGCCCAGGGCCCCAGCCTTTCAGGGGGCCCCCTGACAGTCAGCTCCATTCTCCAGAGTTTTGCCCTAATGACCTTGAATATTTCCTAAACATTTTGTTTTAAATTCGGTTTTCCTTTCATTTATTTCTTATGTACCTGATGTGTGAGAGTCTAGTACAGCCATTTTGCAGAGAAATTTTGTGTTTATGTTTCATGCAATATACATAAAAAACGTTTATTTTAGATCAAAACAAAGTCTAACATATAAAAAATGGGAGGGCATCACAGAGATTATTTGCAGTAATATTGGTGAGCTGCTGCTGTGTTACAATATTGAAAACACACATAACTATCCCTGAATATTAGATGTAAACACATTCAGGGCCTTATTTATGAGAAGTGATGCATCGCTGTGTGAAAACAGGGATGCGTCACTTCTTAGTGTGCCCTCGTTGCGACATGATGGATGTGTCATATTTACTGTCGCAAGGAGTTACAGATATGACAGTATTTCTGACAAATCTGTATGCGCAAAAGTGATGCATTGCTGGGGTGTGTCTGAAAATAGACGCAACTCCAGCAATGTGTCCTTTCACATGGGGCAAGCCCCATGTGAAAGGGCCTGCATCAGTCTTATGCCTGCTGTGTGGCAGGTGTAAGATATTGACGCAATGGCGTCCTAGAAGTGGCGCACTGAGTTCTCATAGATTTCAATGCGCCACTTCTACGAGGCATTTTGCGGGGCAACACCCACCCTGCATACATTATGCCTGGCGCAGGTATAATGCGGTGCAGGGGTTTACAAAGTGAAGCATCTGCCTAGATGCGTCACTTTGTAAATAGGGTGTAACATTGCACATATTTTATGCTGCCGGTGCGTCACAAAAAGTGACGCACCAGCGGCATAAAAGTGAAGCAAAGCCTCATAAATAAAGCGCTTAGAATTTGGACGAGTGTTCCTGTGCACTGTCAGGGACCTAATGAAATGAAATTGTGTATTTAATAAAGCGCGCAGCTACTCAGACTAGAGAGTCCTGGCGCATGACAGTGGGAGGAAAACATGAGTAAAAGACCCATCAGTTATCAAAAAGCCAGATTTTTAAGTTCTTTCATGAAAGAGAGTAGGTCTGTGGTTAGTCTCAGAGACTCAGGGAGGCTATTCCGCAATTTTGGGCCTAGAAAGCCATGGGATCTGCCTCCAATGCGGGCACTGCATATTTTAGGCATGATGGCCAGGTTGGCATTGGAAGAATTTAGGGGTCTAGCTGTTGTGTAGCGATTAGCGTGCTTATTTATGTAGCCGGCTCCTAAGCCATGGAAAGCTGTAAATAAGATGGTCATCGCTTTGAAGCCGATCCGTTCTTTTATGCGGAGAGACTTAAGAATAGGGGTCATACTAGATCTGGGTTTAGGTCTCAGGATGGCTCTGGCCGCCGCGTATTGTACCACTTGTAGGCGCTGGATAAGGGATTTGGGAAGACAGAGGTACAAGCTGTTGACATAGTCAAGCTTTGATGTCACCAGAGTCTGCACCATGAACTTTCTGCTCTCAAGCGGTAACAGTGGCAGGAGTTTTTTTTAGCATCCAGAGTATGCCAAAGCAAGTGCCATTTAGATTTTGAATTTGAAAGCACATGGAGAGTGTCTTGTCTATGACAATTCCTACGTTTTTAACTTTCTCCTTTTCAGCGGGCGGGGGCGGCAGATCTTTTGGCCACCAAGAGCTCCAGTCAGACGTTTATGGATTACCAAAGAAAACAACTTCAGTTTTGTCAGGATTGCACTTCAGCTGATTGATCTTAAGTCAGTTAAAAAACCTTTGTGAGGCAAGACCTAATCATTGCCCCGTCAAAGTCAGTTCATTTTTCACACGTAAAAATCAGCTGAGTGTCATCAGCATAGGAAACAATTTTGGCGCCCTCTTCCTCTACCAGAAATGCAAGGGGGATAGATATATATTAAAAAGGGTAGGACTGAGAATGGAGCCCTGAGGGACACCTACATTCATGGCCGGAACTGGGGATGAGAAAGGGGGGAGCCAGATGTCCTGAGATCTATTTGCCAAGAAGGATGACATCCATTGTAAAGGTGGTCCCCCCCCAGACCGATGTTAGCAAGTCTCTCCGGGAGCCTCTCATGTGGGACCATATCGAAGGCCGCCGACGTATCGAGCAGTATCAGAACAGTCTTGCCTCCCTGGTCCAGCTTACCCGTGAGAAATTCAGTCACTTCCAGCAGAGAGGACTCCATACTGTAGTTAGCCCTAAAACCGGATTGGGACTCATGAAGGAGCTTCCCATCTTCAATGTGTTTTTGGAGGGCCTTGTTTACATGCTTCTCTAGTACTCTGGAGAGGGTCGGAAGAAGGGAGATTGGCCTGTAGTTGACAGGGTCCGTCGGTTTGGCGTTAGCCTTTTTTATCAGTTGAAGAATCTTAGCATTCGTCCATAATTTCTTCATGTTGCCTGAGGAGAGAGAAGCATTAAAGAGCTGGTTTACTGTGGGGGTTTATGGTGGGAGCTAATAGGTTCAAGATATTCCCTGGACATGGGTCAGTAGCAGAGCCAGACTTAATGCTTTGGAGAGGGGTCAGTGACTCTTCAAGCTGAAACTCAGGGAAAGCTAGTAAAGATGTAGGATCCAAGAGGTGAAATTTGCTATTAGAACTAAGGTAGAAGGTCAGTTCTTCCTCTGAGATGTTAGTGAAGGCTTATTGGATCATGGAGATCTTTTTGTGGAAGAATTCAACTATTTACTTAGACCATTCTTCAGTGCATGGCCCTTACTTTGTGCCGGCTCTCATGGCAGTAAAGGATTTAACTATGCTAAAGATTTCCTTACTCTTATTTTGGGCATTTTCTATCTTGGTTTGAAAGAGGTTTTTCTTGGCTGCCTTCACGAGAATGTAATGAGCTTTTAAGGTGTCTTTATACACCTTCCTGTCCTCAGGTAGATTGGATTTACGCCATTTCCGTTCAATTGTTCCACAATTTCTGTTGCGAGATCTAAGGGAATCGTTAAACCATGGAGCTGGTGGGGCTGACCTCTTTGAGGAGCAGCAAACAACCAGTACCACTGCATCAATGTTGGTTCGGAGCGATGAATCTATTGAGAGGGCGTCCGAGTCGGGGCAGCCAGACAGCTCTGGTGAGGAACGACCGAGGGCGTCTGCTAACATCGGGATGGATATTTTATGGAACGTCCTGTAATTAGAGACCCTCTGCCCTGTATTAGCTCAAGGGGCTGTGGCAGAGTTGGGAATGACGAATTTTAGTAGGAGGTGGTCAGACCAGGTAATGGGAAGAGGTAGGTTTACTGATATGTCAAAGTTGTGAACGATTTGGTCTAGGGTATGGCCCTTCTCATGGGTGGCCAAAGAAACAGATGTAAACATGTTGCAGGCCTGCAGCGCCTCCAACAAGGAAATTGTTTGAGGGTCTTTTCCATTGTCCATATGTATATTGAAATATCCCAGAATGAGGCAGTTGTTGTATTTTAAGGCCAGGGAGGTGGTGGCTATATTAAGCGTAGTAATAACATTTCCAATAGCACTGGGAGGTCTGTAAATCAGAAATCCAGCTATGCTATGATGGGGGGATAAGGTACAGCAGAAGCCTAAGCAGTCTAGTTTTTTATTGTAAATTATGGCAACACCTCCCTCCTTCCCATTCGATCGGTCCCTCCTAAGAATGTTATAACCCGTAGGGATGGCCGAGCTGATAGTAGGGTTGGAGGCTTCAGACAGCCAGGTCTCAGTGAGAAATAAAAGATCAGACTGTTAGTCTAAAAGTAGGCCATAAATGTATGGTTCATGCTTTTGTATAGAGCGACAATTTAAAAGGGTGGCCTTTAAGTCCTCTGTTTTCTTATTGTTTTTACACTTATTGTTGCGTGGGAGGATATTGGGTGCGAGTTTCCTGGGCTGGAGGAGAGTCCAGTTGCACTTATTGCATCGAAAGGCTTCCTCCAACCTCGGATCTGCGGCTGTACAGTGACATAATGGTAGCCGCCTAAGGCTAAGCAGTTTTTCCCTATTGCAATATAGTGGAAGAAACTCACCGGAGGGGAACTGGGCAGCATGGCCGGCGCCGAACGCCTCCGGGCGCAGACAGGCTTACCTTCGGCGCCAGCGGCGTGCCCGCTGTGCACGTCCACTTAGCATGTCCGTTTGCATCGGGAATAATGCCTATGATGCAAACTGGATCGCCAACGCAGCTGAGGAAGCGGAAACTGCATAGGCATAAGTGAGGAGCCCGATAGTAGCCCCATCCCTCCGCACAATCGGCATATCAGCCGCGGCGGACCAGGACTGGAGGTAAAGCGAGATGCTAATCGAAGCAGCTAAGGAGGTGTAGGCAAACAGAATCAAGTAAAGTGCAAGTGCGCATAGGTGGGAGAAATTATTAAAAAGCACAGAGTAATTCAGCCAGACATATACAATTTAAAAAGTAATAAAAACCTAGTAGCAGGGCAGGAAACACTAAATCCTACAGCTATCAGCTGCGTGCATCCGTTTGCATTGGGAATATATAGGATAATGCCTATGATACAAACTGGATCACTAGCACAGCTGAGGAAGTGGAAACTGCGTGGGCGGAAGTGAGTAGCCCGATAGTAGCCCCAGCGTTCCACACAATCGGCATATCAGCAGCAGCGGACCAGGACTGGAGGAAAACCGAAATGCGAATCGGAGCAGCTAAGGAGGTGTTGGCAAGCAGAATCAAGTAAAGTGCAAGGGTGCATAGGTAGGAGAAATTGTTAAAAAGCACAGAGTAATTCAGCCACACATATACAATTTAAAAAGTATTAAAAACGTAGTAGCAGGGCAGGAAACCCTGAATCCTACACCTGTAAGCTGCACATGTCCATTTACATCGGGAACATATAGGCTAATGTCTATGATGCAAACTGGATCGCTAGTGCAGCTGAGGAAGCGGAAACTGCGTGGGAAATAGGGGCTCAAATTAGATCATAAATTCAAAGGTGTCCTGAACAGGGGCCCCCAAAATATGTTTGGCCCAGGGCCCCCCAAATCCTTAAGATGTCCCTGAGCATTAAGCCTGTGGGACTGTTCCGACTGTATCAGGTGAGGTGATTTCAAGTGCGGCAAGCAGTGGTAGAGTGGCCAGCGGTCGAAGTGCATTAAAAACAAGCATTGGCTTTCAGTTTTGGCGTGAAAATTGTCTCATTAGTTAGGGCTAGGGATTCTAGGAGATATTCACCTTTACATCCCAATCTTTGAACCATTTCTCATTCTGTATCGCCAAGTCATTCTTTTGCGTTTGGTTTAAACAGCATGTATATAAAACCTATTCTATATGTTTGTTTCACAGCCTCTGTTCGAGGGGTCTTTTTTTTTTAGGTCTCGCCTGGCATAGACTGCGCAGACATGCGCAGTCTCGCTAGCGAGATTTAATGAGTTAGGGTAGCTTTCACTAGAGGGGTTTAAGCCCCGCCTCTCTTTTCCATTGGCTGGCATCACCGTTTATGGTAAACGGTGGCCAGCCATTGGAAAAGAGCTTCCAGTGACGTACACTTTTCTCTTTTAGAGCAGTCTCAGTTGGACTGGCTGCCCCGACTTACTGCTGGCGTAAAAGGTTTGTTATCTTTATGGGGCCAAACACATGGCCTCATAAAGATAACAAACCTTTTAGCACAAAAGGAAGTCAGGTGAGCCAGTCCAAGTGGGACGGCTTTAAAGGAGAAAAGTGTACGAACGAAAAACGTCATGGCGAGCGCTTTTTTTCCGGGTGTATTACTTCCATTTGGTTCACTGAAACAGATCATAACCACAGCTACCAGAATGCATTCGTATAAACACAAACTCCGTATTCCCGGTGCCATGGAGGCATCTGCTAATCCTTTTCTGTTCCCTTCTCCCACCCAGCAGGTTCCTCCTGACCCTAAAGCTCCTTAGAGACTCTTCCGTTCTTTGTCGCTACCCCATCCCCCATGACCTCTGCGCTACAGGCCCCCATGCGTCGGCCATCCGCTGGGGATCTGACCCTTTAAATCTCCGCCATCTTCACTCGCCTTCCTCTGACAGGGTCTGTCCCTGCCCACCCTTCCGGGACCCCCGCAAAATCTAGCTCCCTCTACCCCACCTGTGCTGCGTCCCTCCCTCTGGCCCCAGGGGCTGAGAGCACCCTGTCAGCAGTTGGTCAGCGTATCAGAAGGCCACAGGCGAGCAGGGAAGTGCCACGCCAGCAGCAAAGCCCTGGCATCCATTGTACACGCCTGGGCGCAGCCACACTGGGGATTAAGGGGATCTGCGCGGGCAGCGAGCCTGAAGTATGGAGGTTGGACGGGGTGGCTGGTGAGGGGCAGAGGGAAATCGTCTGTCCCCAGCCATACTTTTGACCTCAGAGCTGTCGAGTGATCCTATCACATGTCACGTGAAACACATTTACGCGGTGCTGCTTTTTCAGGGCGAAGCGCCTTGCATTCTGGGAAGGGAAGTGCAGGCTCGCTAAACATTGGCTTCCACGGAAGTATGCACGGTTGGAAGTCGCGTTTGGCTTGGTCCTTGGTATTAAGCGCAGAGAAGCCCAAAGCTTCTGGCCACTGGGGCAGGTAGGCGATCCCCACTTTATATTATACTAAAGTGGGTAAGGGAGGGGAGGGGTCCCTGTGCACGAAGAAAGCTGACGGATTAGGACAACCACATGTCCAGTTGAGTAGTTTAGCGACTGCATTGACAGTGAAATTCGTTTTCCGCTATTGCTTTTCTAACGGCCACATTTTAAACATAATTTCTGTAAGTTGTCTTTAAAACGTTAACGTTTTTAGCTGCACCTGCTGTTTCTTGAGCCGCACTTTACGCTCATGTAAAAGCGCTCTGATACATTCGGGTCGAGTTCGCGCTATGTAAAACTATTTAAAAAGAACACGATTGATAGAAAACAAAATAGGAGGTGACTGGATCGTAAATGGAAATTAAAAAAACTGAGTGAGAGCTAGAGGGCAACAAAATAAAATGAAGGATGGAAAGAGCAGATAAGAAGAAATTAGAAAAAAAGGAAAAGAAAGGGTGACTAAAAAGGATGGAAAAGAAAGAAAGACATGGAGAATGAGAGGTTGAATAAATAGGGACTACAAGTAACAAGCATTGAAAAGGCAATAGGTCTCGCCTGTGATTAAGTTAAAGCCATTTGCTTTGCTAATGGTATTGTATAGCAAAGCAAATGGCTTTAACTTAATAAAAGGTGAGACCTATTGCATTTTTAATGCTTGTTATGATAACTTGGCTCGATGTTTTTTTCCGCATAATTTTCAGCCTCTTTTCCCATCAACATTTCATAAATTGTAGGAGGCGCCGCTATATCTAAGTCCTGTGGTCCACTTGTGATTAAAAATGATATAATTTGTAATAGGTAAGCCCAGTTGTAAAATGTAAAGTTAGGTGTGGCTATCCCTCCCTGTGTCCTGGGCTGAGTCGTATATTTAGCTGCCCTCCTATTACTTTTATATTCCCAGAAAAACCTGAAACATAGATTCCAGCTTCCTCAGCCATACTTTCTCAATCAGCAGTGGTATATATAGCACGAAATATATGCAATACTTTGGGGAGACAACATTTAAAACGGTTTTTAAACTTATATTGCACACCTGCAAGAATGTCCAAATGGGAAGGGTGCTGTGCTGGGAAGTGTAAAAGATGTGGCGCTGAGCAGGTGGATATTATACAAATGGTTTATCTATGTTCCAAACTAACGCCCTTAATACAGGGTATAGGGGAATTGTTGAGCAACATCATTAAGACCCTGGTCAAGATTACCCCATTGATGATGATGCTGGGTGTAGTAGAAGAAGAAAATGATCTCAAGAAACAACAATGTCTAATTTTCATGGCTATGGCAGTAGCTAGATTGTGTTGTGTCAGATTGGCTAAAACTAGATGGACCTAGTTTTGATATGTGGAGATTTAGGTTTCTTTCAGTCTACTATAATATGGAAATGTCTCTATATAAACCCTAAAGGACGTCAACAAGGGGAAAAGATTTGGTCTTTGGTAAGGGAATGGATGGGGAGATGATTAGCAGGGGACTACAGCATACTACACCTTTGTCGTTGCATATATGACATCTGTATAGCACTAGCACTTTGAATGAGCATATATGATATTTGTAGAGCATCTGCACTTTGAATTGTTTATCAGAATATAGGGAGGCTCTTTTTTTTTGATCTCGTTCTGTTTAACATCAAAGACATTTATGGGGTGGGGGAAACAAGCATTGGCAAAGTCAGAAGTTCTCGCCTATGCAAGAACTATTAGGTTTGCCAATCTGTTTTAGCAATGTTGTGCACCAGAGTGGCTGCTGTTCAGCATGTCTGAAAGTTAGTGGGGAGTGGCGTGAAGTGGAGTGATTTAAAGTGGAGTGATTTAAAGTGGAGTGTTATGGAGAGGAGTGGAGTGTCATGGTGTGGCGTACAGTGCTGTGGAGCGTCATGGAGGGAGTGGAGTGTAGTAGAGTTGAGTGGCGTAGAGTGGAGTACAGTGTCAGAAATGAGTAGAGTGTCCTAGAGTGGCGTGGCTTCTTAGAGTGTCGTGGAGTGCTGTAGAGCAGAGTGGAGTGGCATAGACTGTGTTGGGTAGAGTGTCCTAGAGTGGAGTGGCTCCTTAGAGTGTTGTAGAGTGGAGTAGATTGTCATAGAGTCATAAAAGAGTGAACGAGTGAAACAGGAGAACTAACTCACATACCTCAAACTGCCTTTGTGACTATGCCCCTTTATTTTTATAGTATTATATTTATACATGAATGCCGTTTTCCCAAAATAAACCACTGAATCGCCGGTCAGACAGTAGGAATAATTCTGCAGTCAATCATGCTGCTTCAACTTGTCAGACCCTTTCTGGTCCTTATTTTCACAGAGACTTCCACTCCAATCCATATACAAGTAACAGGTCTACCGGACAGTTCAAGAGAAGAAAGAACAGGATATTGTTAAATATGTGCATCTTCCCCAACCCTTAACAAACACCACAACATTTAGTGCCACAATTGAGCTGTATAGCTCTCACAGTGCCATCCAAGGTCATGCATAACTTGCATTAACACACTCCTCCTTGTCAATTACTGACCAGAAGGACATCAGAAGCTCAACCCCCTATCATATTTAGACGTTTCTCTGAGGTCATAGCCAAGAATTTATGTGGCAGCCTATCCCTCCTTCAGGAGGCAGGGGTTCGAGTCAGCATCCTGTCTATGGGGACGACACCCCGCCCCCAAAAGTAAAGATCCACCTGAAACGAGTAACAAAGAGTCTCGTGCCCCTCCGCAACTGTGGGAAGCAGTTCAATAGCAGCAGAACAGCACCAACAGTGTGAGCCACGCATCTTCTCTTATTGAAAGTTTATTTTTATGCAAATAAACATATCATCGCCCCTTTTACGCTTGATGCCCATTTACCACTTGGAATCAATAACATATGCAAAACAAAAAAATACAATCCTAAGAGTAGTTGTGATGTTGGGGTGATAGTTGATCTATAGCATGCCTCTCTGTTCAGGAAGGCGACCAGCGGGTGTGATCTCAATAGAAGGTCCATGAGCTCTATGGAGCCGCACTTCAAGAGTCTTAAACTATACTTTTTTTTTTTTTAAAGACTCAGTCCTTAAAGACATGATAATGCTAGCTGTAATAAGTAAAGCAGAACAAATTGCAAAGGACAAAAAAGCCTCCACATGAAAGGGTTTATCTATTTTTATTTATTTATTTTGTTTCCTGCCAAAAATCTATGGGGAGAAATTTAATTTTAAAATAGCTACATAAAAATGGAATATACGCAAACCTGTTTTATAGTAAAACTTTGTGTTTGACTACCTCTTTCCAGGGTTCTTTTTGCTTATTTATTTGTTCCTACGGTCAGGCACTTGCGTTAACAACAACAACAAAAAACATTGTGAACTGTGGTAGTTGTCCATGCCCAGCCTAGCCATGCTTCAGAGCACAATCTGCCCTACTGAGGTAGAGACCTTTACTCAGAATTCAGAAACAGCGTCGCTGTTAGAACTTCATTTCCAGGGGGAAAATAATGTCTCATTTCAAAGCCAGTGTAGGAAAAAACTCTAACTTTCCTGATTAAAGGCTCATGATCAGCAGAAATGTCACCGGTTACAGAAAATGCATGAAGGTTCTATGAAGGCAAGTAAAGGGTTTACGGGCAAGCCCAGAACAAGAGATAAAATATCATCTAACGATTGTCTAATTACAGTTTGGATTTTTTGGTGTACTGTACCGCTATAATCACATGGGTGTAAGGAGCACTTTACATGTTGGACCTTGGGCAGCAGCCCTGCACAAGATGCATTTTTGATTTTGCATTGCAAGCCTGTATGCCTTTGCCATTTTTAGGTCTCGCCTGACCCAGTGCATGCGCTGGTCTGGCGAGACTTATTGAGAGGGCTCCAAAAAGTGCTACCAGGCCAGCCTAGAGCTACAGTGCATGTGCGCGGGCGCGCACGCCACTTTTACCGCGATTACTTACACTTGCGGCCGCTTTGATGTTTGATCGCGATTGTGATCACTTTCACTTTTGCGGCCGCATGGCCGCTAGCATTGCCAATAGGTCTCGCTTTTGGGACCTTATAAGTGTTTAGTTATGCAACTGTTGCATGGCTAAACACTTGTAAGGTCCCAAAGGCGAGACCTATTGGCTATGCCAATGCTTGTTTTTTATCTGACTGCGTCTGTTACTTTGCCTTACCCGTGAAACCCTTTTCCAGAATGTAAACAAAAGCTATATAAACGATTTTAAAAAGTGCAAGTGTTACAGAGAGAGCAGCAGGCAGGGGAAGTAGGATGGACAAAGAAATAGTACCCCAATCACAACGGGAGCAGTGGACGGGCCCAGATTAACTAAACTCAATCTGTGCTTGGTCCCTCCTCCACAGAAATGACCAATATGGCGTTTATTCCGCAATGTCCAATTAGAGGAGCCTTTAAAGACGTGTGACGCAGAAGCGCACAAATGGTAAGCATGGGCGGGCTCCAAGCCCTTTACTGTATACAACAGTGTCTAGCAAGCGAGACGCATGCACTAGCAGGCTCTACCTTAAAAGGTATGGGACTGTGATTCTGAATGCAATGGGGACAGCGCGAGGGTGGGATCAAAGGCATGGCTAAAAGGAACAGTATGTTTTGTAACTATTTTGATAGTCTTTCACCTTCAGGTAACTGCATGTACAATAACGCACACCTTAAAAGAAAAAAACATGCAAATTAAACTAATCAGTGACAGGGGCGGCTGGTGACATTTGAAAGTGGTGGGGCGTAAAATGATTGGTATACTGCACCGTTGCGAGCGAGCGTAGCGAGCCCGAACCCCCATAAGGGGGGGTTCGTTGCGATTCTCTTTCTGTGAAAATTTTGAAAAAAGAGAAGAAAAATGGTGCATTCTCAAGCAAATTTGAGAAAGCAGGAAGGTTAATAAAGCAATTGTGAAAGTGCCTCTGTGAACTGTCACTTTTCTCTTTACCCATCTCTCTCCCAGAATTCACCACCTTCACCTGTAAGTGGCTGCAAGCTGCTCTATCGGTGTCACTCTCTTCCAGTGACACTCTCACTTTCCCATCATCTAAGTATCCCTTCCTACCTTATCTCTTTCGCTATCTCAGCATCTCCCCTCCTCTGTCACTGGCTGGGTGCTGCTGACACTGCGCGGTGACTGTCTCTTGCTGCCCCCATTGTCTTGCAACCCCCCATGCTCTCCTATCTTGCTTCCTCTTTCTATCTTGTTATCTCTTCCTATCTTGTTGCTGTCACATCCATCTTGCTTTCTATACCTCCCTACATCTCAGTATCCCTTCCTCCCTCGTCTCTTTCTCTGTCTCCGCACCTCCATTTCCCCGTCATAGCAAATGACAAGTAGTTACGACAGAGCACATCTCACACAAGAATCGGATGAACTATCTCTAGACTCTACTATAGTGCCTAATATGTACCGGTGATTGCAGGTGGTGGGCACTTAGCGCTGCCACTCTTTTAATGTCCGGCGTCCGGTCCGGGGCGTATTTCTCATCATCGGCCTTCACCCCCACAGCAAGAGAGAAAAGTCAGTTAACCAGGGAATAGAAAGAGAAGGAAACAGTGACATAAGGGAACGAGGGTGCAGAAAGGAACGTGTGAGAGTAACGGAGCTGACTAAATCCCCATTGCTTTTATCATTACAAAACGAAAGCAGAATGGTTTAAAAAGACCACGTTTGTGAATACAGAGCCGCAGTATGCATTTTGTTTTCCAGTGCACGCACCCAACAAGCATGTATTTCAGTACCTCTAGGAATAGTGTGCTTTCCCACCCAGGGAAAACATGGTTGTTCAAAGAGCGAGGAGGCAACAAAAGTAGGGCTTCACTGGCAAACACTGTAATGTGGCGCTAATGTGTTTAGGTGGGAATAAATCAATATGGCCACCTTGCTTTAGTTAGTTAGTTAGTTTTCATATTTTTAATGTTTTATTTCTCTCTACCCTGAGGCTGCACTTAGAAATTGAAAAATGTCAGCAAAAGACTACGTTTCCAGCCAGTGTTTTTCTTTTTTTGATCCATTTCACAAGTAAGCAAATAAACGAAAGGAGGAAAGAGAAGATAATACCTGTTTCTTGAAGTCTCCGACCGGTTTTTACTACATGAGGAGGAGCGAGACAGAGAGGGAAGAGGGGGAACAAAGGAGGGGGAGGCAGCTGCCAGCAGCGGAAGAACTGGACTCAAGCAGTGACTTACGACAGAGCACATATCACAATCGGTTGAACATCATGAACTATCTATCTATAGCGCCTAGTGAGGCCTAATGCCCATTGCTTATATCATTAAAAAACAAAAGCAGGATTGTTTAAAAAGACCACGTTTGTGAATACAGAGCCGCGCACGCAGTATGCATTTTATTTTCCAATGCACGCAAAAACATTCTTCAAAGAGCGAGGAGGCAGTCGCGAGGGGGGGGGGGTCGCACGGGAGAATACAATTAAAATTAAGACGAAGACTTACCTGACCGCCTCTGCTCCTGGTCCGCGTTGGCGCCTCTGCCCTCTTCAAACTGGAACAGCACGTCAGCACTGGAGTGGCAACCCCTCAGCCAATCCTGGCGCTGCTGCAGCGCCAGGATTGGCTGAGAGCACAGCTTACTCTTCGCACCCCGCCTGCCCATTAGGAGACCGAGGGGCTCCTAATGGGCATGCACAAGTCCGTGAAAACACAAGTGCGCATGACTGGGCACGGGCTAAACATTAGCTCACCTTGCCCACTCATGCACACTTGTGCTGCAGTCCTGCCTGTCCCTGGCTGGTCTGACAATTATGCCAACCATAAGTGCTCTCCCGAGGCCAACCAAGACCGACTAGTCCTACTTCAATTTCATAGAACCGGTCTATGAAAAACGAGCCCAACCGGGAGCACGTTAATCCAGGGGAACGTCAGAGTCAGAACAAGCTATTCTGCCAGAGTAGCCGGTAAGCGACGGCGAGGCGAGCTCTCCACACCGCGGTAACTTTTAAGATAAGTAACCTTATATTTTCCCATTTCATGCAGCAATTGGCACTCAACTAACTGACTGACACCCTGAATGAAGATGTCCAACTTGCGAAACAAGGTAATTGACCCAGACAGTTTGCTTCTCGCTTTTGGCTTCGTAACGCTGAATCAGCAGACGGCAACGCCGTCAGTTCACATAGCCTTACGCTTACAATGCACCGAACCTTCAGTTTGTTACCATTACCCTACAATCTCATTTTGAGACGCAACATACTAAACCGATTAGCTAACAACGACGGCTCGCTCGCCCTTAGGGAAACGAGCAGTAATGAGAATAACAACGATAGACTAATCGCATCACTTAAGCGACCTTATTCAATACAATGAAGAATCACACCAGTAAGAGAACCGAGATAGCGTTCACAAAAACCTTTTGTAGTGAGTCCCTCCTTTTAATAAGCATGCACCCTGTAATGAAAGAAGGCGCGACAGCAACGCAGTCCATTGATTTAAGATATTGATGTCAACAGGGCATAAAGCACGAGAATATCGTTTTAGCATTGTATAGTATCACGTTAGGCTGTCATTTAATCCTTGATTGTCTTTACAGGAACAGATACAACCGGTCTGACTTCCTTAAATCGAAGGTGGTGAGTACTTTTCTCCACCTCCAGAAAAATAGTGGAGAGCCCAATTAAGCCCTCCATTTCACCTTCCGGTCCTGACGAAAGCCTCTAGACCCTGCATGGGGCTGAAACATGTTGACCAGATAACAACAGATTCATACCAGTGCATAAAACTAATAATCAAGTTTATTCACATGCACGAACACCATTTTTAATTTCCCTCTGTCAAGAACCCCAAGAATAAAGGACACGGGACTTGACTTTAGGAATTTTAACACCACAGTTCACAGAGCACGAGCACGCCCTCGTTCCATTATCTCTGACCACTACTGTACAACCAGTTGGTCTTCCTCCATGGGGAGGTTAGCATTTGGACAATAAAAAGCCCAATGATCATGCTATCACGATACACTACGGCGGAGAATCAAGATATACCGCCTAACGCCAGTGTACGTATATGAGGGTTTTTTAAGGATGCCCAACCACGTAAATTAAAAGACCCTGGTACACAGGACAAGTGGTCCATTCCCCCACCCTGATATCTTTGTACTAACCCCTGGAAGCCGAATGGACCTCTGCTTCTTTTTCCCTCCCCCCATTGATATATTACAATGCATGTCAGTCAACATGATGCCGGACCGCCCACGGTCCGACGTCATGCTGACTGACATGCATTGTCAGTTCTCCCTCGGCGTCTCTGAATTTAAGTAAACTAATTTCAGAGATGCCGAGGGAGCTGCGGGCGTGGGCGGGGGCGGGGGGGCATTTCCCCAATGCCCCCAATGGACGCACCGCCACTGAATTCAGTGATAGATGCACCATTTTATGTTATGAAATCTCTAATGGTAAATGTGACCACTGCACATGCCTGTGTGCGTAACAGAGCCACAGAACTGACTTCAGGTTGTTGCAGTGGGGAATAGTTGCTTGTGCGTTTTTAGTGTTATGAGGTTCCAACCTTTGACAGAAAGCACTATGCAATAACCAAGTCAAATATTTTAAACTTACATTACACTCTGTATAGGACAGAGTGCAGCAGAACACACAATTTTTTTAGAATAAAATAAAAAGAAGTGTTTTTAAAATCTAGATTATTTTTTATAACTGTCCATTAAAAGCTCGCACTGTACAGCTCAGCTGGTCACCGTACATATACCACTCAAAAGGAATAAATCAATCTGATAAGGCCCCACAATTATATTCTATTGTAATTGTATTTATATAGAGCTTAATACCCCTGATGAGGCAGTGAAGCACTTTTCAGGGAGTTGCACGGTACTCCGAAACTCAAAGGATTAGTGGTGGATTAGTAAAGGGAAATATAAATTGTTAATTTGAGCGGTGAACATGTGAGTCTTTTAGTTTGAATAGGATTGAGGAGGTAAGAGTTTATATAGTGTTATTTGGGAGATCATATTAGTTAGATGAGGTTTGGGATCAGTCAAAGAAGGGAAATAATGTAGTTAGCCACTACACGGACCCCACTATCTCAAGAGTACATTTACATGGACCTGAACACTACACATTACCTTAACCGTGGTCCTGAGCCTAACACACTCCCGCCCAACCTAATCCTCACCCTGCCCCTAAACTTAAATCAAACTTCCTTAGACCACTAATCTTAACCCTAAATCCAGCCCCTACTCTCACCCCTAGCCTAACACTAGGCTTCACCTTGAACCTGGTCTTAAATCGTATTCTAACTCAACTCACACTAAGCCTAACTGCAAACTTTACCCTATTCCTACACTTAGCTCTTGTCCAAAACTCTATTCATTCCTCTCCGGCTAGAAGTAACACTAACTCCATCTGTGTCCACGTAGTTCTGTTATACATGGTGGAGTGTGCAGATGTAATGGTGTGTATATAAACATCAGTCATCTGAGGTCATTAGCTCTGTGACTGGCCCGTGGGGGAACCTTGGGCATGGCCAAGCCGAAGTGGGCATCGGAGAGATTTGTCTGTTTCTGAGCCTCTGGAGGTGATTCCTGAATCCATGCCCTCTGACATCTCTGGGGGTAAACTGGTTGTAATGCAGTACTGCTGTTACCAGAGAAAATGAAAAGCACAATGCATTACCGGAGTAATCAGTGGGCATTGTGTCTGGACAACCACCAGGCATATTGCAGCTATGAGCTTGCAGGGCATTGGCATGTGGTTTAAATGCCCCTAGTGGCATTTTGGCCAATCCCCAGCTTTGCTTGCTTGAGCCATTGTAGCCACACACATTCCTGTCCTTGAGCGGCTTTAAGGAGAGTGCTCTCCAGATAACAGACAGCCCTACATATGTCCAACTCCCTCACTTTTCCCCCACCCACAGTGGTCTTCAACTGGACTGGTTTTCAGCCCTGGAGTTAGGAGTATTATTATTATTTATTATTATTTATAAGTTTTATATAGTGCTAGCTAGACCCGGGGGTATCAGAGCACTTTACATACATAGGTGCATAACATAGCATGACAGAGGGATGCATACAGATAAAAGCCAAACATTATAAGTAGTCGTACATTGCATAGCAGGACATAACGGTGCATGAGGATATAAGCAACACGTTATAATTAGGCATGCAGTGAAGGATATAGGGGGAGCTCACGAGGTTGAAAACAGTCCGGTCTCCACTTATCCATGATGGACAAATAAGCAGGGAGTCAACTAGATTATTGGAGTCCTGGTTCGTTGACTGGGGCGGTAAGGTATTTCTTGAGGAGAATAAGTTTCAGGTCCCTTTTGAGGCACAGGAAGGAGGGGTTGCATCTGAGGTCAATCGGAAGTGAGTTCCATATCCTGGGTACTTTACCAGAAAAGGATCGGGACTGAGTGGTTGTCTTTTTGAATTTCGGCGGGATGAGAAGAAGTGAGTTGGAACTTCTCAGGGATCTGGATCTTCCAGCTTTGACCAGTTTGCTGTTAAGGTAGTTGGGGGAATGTGAGTGTAGGGTTTTGTGTGTGATGCAGGCCAATTTGTAGCTACAGCTGCCTTCAATGGGTAGCCAGTTGAGGGAGTGGAGGGATGGTGTGATGTGATCAATCCTTCTGACGCCCGTTATGAGTCGAGCAGCCATGTTAAGGACTGACCTTAGAGGGGCTAGGTGAGCTTTTGGCGTCCTTGTAAGGATAGTGTTACCGTAGTCCAGTTTGGGTAAGAGTAGGGGTTGAACAACAATCTTGAAAGAGTCTTGGGGAATGAAATGTTTCATTTTCTTCAGGTGTTTTAAAGAGTACAGTGCACATTTTGTAGAATATTTGATGTGGTCCTTCATCGATAAGTTCTTGTCCAAGGTAATGCCTAGTGACTTAACCGAGTCGGTTATAGCGAGGGAGCAGTTTAGGGCATCCAGGTTCTTGAGCCAGTCATGGATAGGAAGGAGTAATCCTGTCCCTCGCTTACGCAGAGCGAACCTCCACTTACTTTCCTCATATATTGCTACAGGACTAACTGATTGAGAGTCCAGTGTTCTTGAACCATCCCAAAGTCAGGGTGTGCAGTCCCTTTTACAATACCAGCACTAGATCCACAGACCGTCCCCAGATTGTGGGTTACCAAGGGCTACATGCATGATGCAGATGGGCAAGTGCAGCGGCCCCATACCTTTTCAGAGGGTACAGGTTTGACATGCAGGCCGCTTATAACTTCCGAGTGTGAGTGTTTGCTGGAGACATACCAAAGTTGAGCACACAGAGGTATAGTTTCCGCGCCAGATCACTTGAATGCTCTTATCTGTAGTAATAAGGACACAAAGCTAGGACTGCAGGGTACAGTGCAGAAGATGCATCAATTCCCATATGCAAAGACCGTTCATGCTTAGAAGTGGAGATGTTTAGTGCAGTTGCTCTGTGGCTGGGTTTGTGGTTTAGATGATGGTTGGATCGGAGTGGCAGTGTATCATGCGGCCTCCCCATGGATAGCTTTGCCGATTGGTGGCCCTGTCTTAGACAAGAGGTGCACTGTGGCTGGGATTTGGGTTTGTGGTTTAGATGATGGTTGTATTGGTGTACCAGTGTATCATCAAGGGCTCCCCTTGAATGTGTTTGCCGATTGGTGGCCCTGTCTTAGGCAAGAAGTGTGTATTTCCCTTGTCTTCTTCAATCAATCAATCAATCAATCATAGTATTTATAAAGCGCGCTACTTACACGTCAGGGTCTCAAGGCGCGGGGGGGTGCTGCTACTGCTCGAAAAGCCAGGTCTTGAGGAGTCTACTGAAGGTGAGTAGGTCTTGGGTCTGCCGTAGGTGGGTGGGGAGGGTATTCCAGGTCTTGGCGGCGAGGTGAGAGAACGATCTGCCACCAGAGGTCGCTCTTCGTATGCGGGGGACTCTGGCGAGGGCGAGGTTGGTGGAGCGTAGCTGGCGGGTGGGGGTGTAGAAGTGGAGTCGTCTGTTGAGGTATGCTGGTCCGGTGTTGTGGAGTGCCTTGTGTGCGTGGGTGAGGAGCTTGAAGGTTATCCTCTTGTTGACGGGGAGCCAGTCAGAGGTTAGGGAGGTTGTCGATCAGGGTGGTGAAGTTGGTGTCGTCGTTGTTCTCGATGTGGAAGTTCAGGTCCCCGAGGAGGATGTAGTCCGTGGAGGCTAGGGCGTGTGTGCTGACGAAGTCGATAACGGAGTCGCTGAACTGTGGTCGGGGTCCGGGGGGGGGTCTGTAGACAAGGGTTCCTCTGAGGGTGGTGTTTGGGTCGGTGTGGATCAGCAAGTGCAGGTGTTCGGCGGTGCTGAGGGTGTCGTCGGTGTTGGTCGAGACTCTGAGAGTGTTCCTGTGGACGATGGCGATTCATCTTCCTACTCTATTGGTGCGGTCCCTGCGGGAGATCTTGTAGCCATCCGGGATGGCTATGGCGATGTCGGGTGCCGAGGAGGAGGTCAGGAAGGTGATGTCTGGGGAGGTTGAGTCAAGAAGGTCCCAGATTTCAACAGCGTGTTTGTGTGCGGAGCGGGTATTGCGGAGGATGCATCTGAGGTGGTTGGGTTCTTTCCTGGTCGGTGGGTTGGCGGGTAGGGTGCTAGTGAAGCTGCAGTTCAGGCAGGAGAAGGTTCCTTGGGTGCGCTTTGGGGCGGCCAGGCAGCAGGTGCGTGATTGTCCAGCGTTGAGTGCGTTTGAGTGCGTGGAGGGAGCTGGAGTCATAGTGGAGGTGGGCGTCGTGGCGTTTGCGGGGGCCAGGGGTTTTGGTGCTGGGCGTGGTCTAGGCGCGAACGGGCTCGGACAGGCTTCCCTTAGGCGCGGCAGCGGCGCAGCCGCGCAGCGATCGCCATAAGGAGAGGAGGAAGGGAGCGGACGAATGGGAGCGGGGGGGCGGGGCCACAGGGGTCGCAGCGGCGGGAAAGCAGGAACGGCGAAGGGTACAGAAGTGAAAAAGGGCACAGCAGAACAGGGGAATGAAGGAGGCGAAAAACGGATACAATAAAAACAATAACAAATACAGCCAAAAACAAAGCAAGCAAGCAAAACCGAAGGCCTACCACTGGCCACCAGGGATGAGGCGCAGGTGGTAGCCTACGGGTGGAGGCGGGCCTCGAACACAGTCAGCAGTGGCAGCTGGGCTCAGAACAGGTGGAGCTGCGCGGCGTGGGAAACGACCTGTCTGCCTGGAGACAGGGTCAAGGGTCGCTCTCTTCACCGCGCAGCGGCCGCCATAAGAAGGCGAGGTGGGAGGGAGGAGCAGCTGGGAGGAGGGAGGGAGCGGACGAATGGGAGCGGGGGGCGGGGCGGCAGGGGACGCAGCGACAGGAAAGCGGGAACGGCGAAGGGTACAGAAGTGAAAAAGGGCACAGCAGAACAGGGGAATGAAGGAGGCGAAAAACGGATACAATAAAAACAATAACAAATACAGCCAAAAAACAAAGCAAGCAAGCAAAACCGAAGGCCTACCACTGGCCACCAGGGATGAGGCGCAGGTGGTAGCCTACGGGTGGAGGCGGGCCTCGAACACAGTCAGCAGTGGCAGCTGGGCTCAGGACACGGGCACAGTCAGGTGAAGCTGCGCGGCGTGGGGAGCGACCTGCCTGCCTGGAGACAGGGTCAAGGGTCTTCTTGATAGATCTGTAAGCGGCCACTGGTAACGTTACGTGTTCTGGAGTCCAGATGCACGTTAGACATTTGAGTGTAGTGTTATCGAGGTAGAGGTGTGGTGCAGTGGCCAGAGCGGCTCACTCCGGAGCACGGGGCTCTCGTCTCGATCCCCGGTGACAGCAGCAGCTCAGCTCAGCACCCTGTGACTCTCTAGGCAATAGCTCACTTGATCCTCCCAATGGCCCCCAGCACCTTGAGACCCCTAGGGGTGATTAGTTTGAGCTTTACAAATACCGGACACATACGTACATGTATTTCACTACATAGCTATAAGTGCATGGCTTTTCCTGCTACATATGTCACATTGCTGTCAGTGGAAGCATATTGTGATTGCCCGTTGCCAAGTGATGTGTTTTGGTGATAAGTGTCTGTTCTCATTTTTGAATTCATGAGAAAAGGATGGTGATTGATGGCGCTGAACTTGGTAAGTTCTCCCGGATACAAGTTTGCATCTTTCAGGAGTAACTAAAGCTGTTATAATTAATGGGTGTGTCAGGAGGCAGAGGCCTTGACTGAGGGGTGTATTGCCTATATTTAGTTGTAGGTGCAGTGCTTCAGTGGAGAGGTTTCCTACAATGGTTATGGGGAGGATATTGCCTACTTTTGTTGTGGTTTTAAGAGATGTTCTCATTTCTGACCAAGAATGGTTTGTAGGCGACCAAAGAAAATACTGTTTCGTGGTGCTTTGGTTGGCAAGTGGGTGGGTGGTGTGTTTGGACATGTATCAGTATGATGTCTGATTTTTTTCTTCATATTCAAAGATATTCATGCATTTGTCGGCAGAGTGAGGAAATGGTTGAATCAGGAAGAAGATTGATGTGGACTCTGCCTTAATTTGACTCTTTTTGATGGTGTTTTATCATAAGTTGCTTTGATTGAAGTGACAGGATATCTGCACTGGGGTATCCTCAGATGTGACATGTCTTGTGATGTTGTCTTCCTCAATATATTTTTCTTGTTTACAGATGATGTATTCATTGTGGGTAACCTCGACAGTGCACCCCGAATGCTGAAGCAGAGCCCTGGTCCTTTTCTCACTTGGAGCTGCAGGGGGCAGGCTGGCAGCACTCAAAAACCACCACCACCCACTCTCCTCCTTGCACAGGTACCATGATTGGTCGTGTCGCCTTGTTTTGATACTTGTTGGGACCAGAATATACTATCCTTTCCTGGACTGGCACTCATGATTTAAACTAAAGACCCATGAATGAAAAATGTATCTATACTCACTCTGTAATTTCAGCTTTATTGTAGCCAAAACTCTTGTAGAGCCTGCAACGCATTTTAATACAGATGACCCCTAAATATTTGATGCACATGTGCTACAGAAAGCATATATAGGGTTCACAGCAGCACATTTGCCCCTCATGCTATCAATGCAATATTCAGGAACCAGGGTGTTAGAAAGAGTCCGTGCTTACCTTAATGCCCTCGTGATGTTTGGTCTCATTTACCTCATTCAATATAGAGTATAAACCATTTTTCAATAACACAATCACATGCTTATGTTAAATATCTGCTTTTTCAACACCAAGGTGTCATTGAGCCACAGTAAGGAAGATGACTTCTACTTGGCAGAAGATGCAGGATTTTTACAGCTGGGCCCTGAAGAATGGAGGTAAGAGGAGAACACTATGCCTGGAATGCCTGCATTTTCTTTGACAATATATTTCCCTGACAGAGGACCATTTATTTACGAAGAGCCATCATCTTGCCCGCGTATCTCATAGAAGCAGCTTCTCTAGGCTTGCATATCTATTCCCATAGAAGTTCATAGAGCATGCATTCCACTTTTTATGCACAACAGTCACCCTCACTGGGCTGTCTCCAAAGTGATTGACTTGTCAGATGCAGATACGATATGACATATGTGATGGTACAGCTGACGGAGGCCCAGCGCTGGAGAAGAAAGCAGGAAGTGAGCAGGTGGCGCTTCATGGCTTTTCAAGGTATATAGGTTTTCATAGATACCATGGGTGGAGGCTTCAAAGAGGAGGCAGCAACTTCATCCACCTTGGAGACTGAGGTTGAATGAAATGTCAAAATTCAAAGTTGGGGAGTAAACTCTGTTTTTAACAAATAGCTGCTATCTGATTTCCCAAGCCAGGTTGTGGACGCTAATGTCTAGTTTCTGTGCTGAATAACCAGAGGAATTTAAAGATGGTAATACACTACTGAGAGGTTAGAAAAAGGATGAAAACACCAGGAGATCAAGTGAACTGCATCACATTCTGCGTATTTGCTGTTCTAATATGTGTGCCTGACAAAAGGTTAATTTAGACGCGCAAGTCTGAAACTGAGTGCATGGAAGCGGCATATGGAGCCGGTGCCTATCCTTGAGCTCTGGAGCTTCCACTGTTTTATGAGGCCTTGTCCTGCTTATAGGACTCTTCCTCAAGGGTCTGACGCACTGGCTGATTCCCCAAAGCATGGTGCTTCTGAGCTGTAGGTTGTGTAGGAGTGAGCCGTCTAGTGGAAACCCTTACGGTTTACCTCTTGCGATATGTTTTCCCTTCCTTCTTCTTTTTTCTCACTGGTCGTTTCCTGTTACCCACTGTTTTTGTTTCCATTCCCGGTTTAGGTCGAACGTACTAGAATGGAATATGCGCTGTCTGATGGGAGACATATTGTGGCTTTCTAGAACATTGAGAGGCTTGGAGGACGCTCATTGCTTACCATTTGTTGGCTTTCCTGTCACTCTCATTTAACTGCTTTTTATTCGTGTCCCTGCCTGATAATCTTGTGTTTCTGCGTCCCATGGAACATTGACTCCTTACCTGTCTTTTGATCGGCTTGGCATCCCTGCTTTCACCATTGCTTTTCGAGCACTACTTTTTATTTTGTGAAAAGCACTCTATGAGAGTGCATGTGCTTTTCAGCTGCCTCCCTCATCTTTTTTCTCCACATGCACTTCTTGTTGCTCTCTGTCACATGTGTGCTTCTCCTTGTCCCTTCCAAGTTGCACTCACCCTGTTGCTTCCAACACCCGCGACCTCTCCTCTCCTGCTATTGCTTTCTTCCTTCTCTGCCTTGCATGTTGCTTTCCCCAACCTCCGTGCTGATTCCCCCCCACTAATGGCCTCCCCAATGTTGTTTCAACCCCCCCAGTAGCTTCCGCACCTCCCTGACCACCTTTTTAAAAATCGAAAACTATTTTGCACTTATTTTTTTTAGTTACCTATCCAACTCGGATCAGTATCTAAATAGAAAAGAAAAAAATCCTGCATCATTTTGTTGACGCACGCATGTGTTGCACATCAATACCTTTTTTTGGGGGGGCGGGGGGGAACGTAGCTATGCAGCGTGCAGCATAGCTAAAAACCATTAGCAAGGCCATTACTTACCAAAAGCGAGAACTATTGGCTTTGCCAATGCTTGTTCCTTCAAGGTATTTTGCTATGGGGTGCTTAATTTTGGAGCAGGTTATCCTTGTAAAAAGACCCAGAAGTTTACCCTTTAGTAGGGGTGCTCTGCATGCAGCCAGACTGTACTTCCTAGACAAGGGGGATGATTTCAGTGATACCGGCTTGGTGAGATATGTATGAATTTAGTTTGTGCTCGAAACTATGTTTTTAAATTGCATTTACTCAGGCAGTAATTCCCAGTTTACATTTGGTAGTAACTGTCTATAAGAAACGTCATGCAAGGTGCAACAGCATACAAAAAAAGCTGCCAGAGACCACGTGTTCACACTATTTTCCAAACCTTTGTTCTGAAATCAGTCGGTCAAAATAATCTTTAACCGGTTAATAAAAACCATAAAAGATACTTGTACTGAAGTTATAATCTGGCGCAAACAAATATCTGATACCCAGTGCTAATATTAATTTAAACTGGGATGTTTTTGCCACTGTTATAACCTTACAAGTCAAAATACCCCCGGGAAGGGCGTTGAAAATTCTAGTGCCATTGTTTTGTGCCTATAGCTTGTCTTTTCAAAATTAATTCCAGGTTTAAGGTGTTTCATTTAGGTTTTTAGGTCTCGCCTAGCGAATGCAGCGCAGCTGCTTCGGTTGGCGAGACTCTATTGTTATGGCTTTCATTCACGAAGGGAGACAAACCATGTGCGCGCCTGGACAGGTGATGTGCACACGCATGGCGTCTCCTCTCTGGCGTCTCCTTTGTAGTGATAGGAGCCTTTACACGCTCCCACCGCGCGCTTGATTTATTAGCGCTTGTTACTGATCAGTGTCTGGTTCATATTTTTTTCTATAAATAGGGTCCCTCACCTTTGAGCATTGACTCATACAGAGCATGGGAATTCATCAGTTCCTTGCAGTGGAGTAGTTCAGAGATGTCAAACTGCCAGATGCTCCTCTGCTAGATCCGTCTCTCAGAGCACCCTGTAACCCTTTACCAATCCACGTCTGGTTTCTTTGCCTTTTAAATTGGCAGCCAAATTCAAACCGTAAACCATGAACATTTTAAATGGTATGGAAAAGAAATTAATTGGTTCTGCAGCAAACATGCCCAGCAGTTCAATACGTAGATGCTGTTGTCATCATTCTTTATTTATAAGGAAGTTTTGTGATCAGGAACTTAGAGTTCCACGGACTTTCTCACTTCAACAAATTGTGTATCTTGGGCAAATCATTAAAATCCCATGCTTGAGCTCCTCAATCTTCCAAAACAGGAAGTGCACGTAGCAGCAGGTATATATTAAATTAGCACACTACTTGTCCATGTACACTGTAGATGAGATAAGTAGATACAGGGGCGGCTGGTGGAATTTGAAACTGGTGAGGCGTATGCAGAATGAATGAACACATGCGAGCGAGCGCAGCGAACGAGTCCGACGGCAATAAGAGGGGTTCGTGGGGGGGGGGGGGGGGCGGGGTTCTTTGGTTTCTCGCTGAGATGTAATATTATCCGGATAAATGGCAGAGCAACTGACATATGCCTAAAGCCTGTCAGTATGATTGGCTTTGTCACTGGGTGTTAGCTGTTTAAGATAAATGAGTAACAACAATGATTTCTTATAAACAATTAACATTGAAAATGTTTAAATTCTGAAATTCTGAAATAGTGAGTCTGTGAATTAAATAGCATTGAGGCCTGTGGATGTAGTTTTGGCCTTCAATTATGTGTGCTTTATGTTAGACATATATCCTCTTTTTCTCTGTATATCTTGTCCATCTGCACATCTTCAACAACCCTCTCTTTCCTCTTCAGCATCCTCTTTTCACTCTTCCCCGAATGCCCTTCCTCACATCTCTGTCACTTCACCGCCCCCAACATGCACTGCACTCCCTCAAATATAAGCACTTTAATTTCTCTTACTTTTGCCTTGCAAATATTTTGACATCAGTGTACCCCCTTCACACACATTTCCACAGAATTTCAGTTGCAAATGGAATACACAAATATTGTTCTGTGTGCTCTGCAGTCAGAGAGGCCAACCCACTGACAGGCACTTTGTTTGGCTTTAGCCTTAGCGCCTGCGTGCTCAGTCAAAGCCCCTCATAAACACCTGGCATGGCTCAAGCCTCAAAGTATGCACAGAAAAAAATACAGATAAAACAACAACATTATAAAATAGCTAACTCTTGGGGAATGCAAGATCAAGTAAACATGTAAGATAAAAGATTGTATTTATGGAGCACTGTAAATATCAGGAGTTCGTGCTAGTATTACTCGATTGACCTACTACATTTACAATTTCGGGATGAAAGGCTGAGACCGACATGCAGGCATTAAAATCAGTGCATTGATGGTAGATCTGTACAACAGGTGCTTTAACCGACTTGTATGCATAACTTGCTTTTTTTTAATTTTTTTATCTATTTTCCGGCGCTAAATGTGTTCTCGGGACCAAGACTGTTGCGAGAATGGAATTTGCCATACAAATATAAAATGCCCAGAAACAGAGAACAAGAGTCACTCTCATTTGCTCCCTTTGCATTGTTTTGGTGCTCCTGCTATACGATTTTTTTTAATCCAATTAATCCTCTATTACAACACATGGCATAATTATTCGAAAAAGCAGAACACAAACAACGTCAGCGTAAATGTCTGACAGGCTGCCTATGATGTCCACGTATGAAGTAAGGCCGGAAACTGGGTCAGGAATGCAGGAATACGCGATCTGCAAATCACCACATTGCTCAGTGGAAAGCGTTTAACGGTTACGGGAGAATATCATGTACTCAAACATTTATGAATCTCAGCGATGCCAACGATAACTAGTACTCGGTTCACACGCTAATCCGCATGGGCACATTGTGGTGAGATTTCAGGCGTGCTCATGCAGGAATGGTATTCATCTCCCTCTGACGGTATGACAGCGTGCAGATATCCCGATCTCATAAAACTAAAGATAAGACTAAGTCTTTGGCACATGACGTGAAGCACATTATGCGGTCCATTTGCACCCAAAACCTTTCATTAATTGTCGTAAACATGGGCTTTTAACAATTTCATATAAATATAAAAAAAATGCCTTTAAACAGCTTCAACTATCACCCTTTAGTCACAACCCAAAACAATCCTAGCAATACCCACCCCCTCCTTTGCAAAGTACAAATCGTCGCATACACTGATGATACTTAAGACTTTTAAGAAAAATATATTGAAAATGAAGCTTTTTTATATACGTGGCATTGCCAAATACATTATTTAAATAGCAAACATAAAAATACGTTCCTGCACTGGATGCCGAAAAGCTGTGTCCTGAAATTCACAGTTTTCCTCAATGGGGGGCTGCGTGAACAGTGGCCTCTGACTGCATGAAGGCGGCCTTTTTTAATTATATTTTTTTCTTTTTTGGACGGTGTGGAAAACGATCAGAGTACATATAAAAAGAAAAAACACATTTATTACTTCATGTCCTACGTGCCCCCGGTTTTTACCAGCTCTTCGTGGCAGCCATTTCTTTTAGCGTTTTTGAAGATTTAAACTGTTCATTATAAAGAAATGGACTGTGAAAACAGCGGTGCAACGCTTTACACAATGTCCGCTATCACTGCTCCAATCACAGTCGTGGCTCGCGGGGGAGAAGGGGGGGGAGGGATGTCGCGCAGGGGTGGGGAGAGTGTTAAAATACATTTTAAAAAATCTTTACCCTACCTGCTGAGGTCCTGAGCACGTCCGCGCCGCATCTGGTCCGTTCGTTGGCGCCTACAGCGGTACAGCCCCTCGCAGGCTCCCAGCCAATCCAGGATTGGCTTAGGGCACGGTTACTGCTCGCCCGCCTGCCCATTAGGAGACCGAGGTTTGAGCCTTTGCTCAACCCTCGGTCTCCTAATGGGCATGCGCCAGCCAGAGCACACACTAGTGCGCATGACTGGGCACGGAGCGAAAATTCGCTCACCTTCCCCAATCATGCACGCTTCTGCTGCCTGTTGCCCCTGCCTGGTCCGTCTGACGATCATGTCAGTCAACATGACGCCGGACCGCCCACCGGCAGTCCGACGTCATGCTGACTGACATGATTGTCAGTTCTCCCTCTGCTTCTTTGAACTTAAGTAAACTGATTCAGTTTACTTAAGTTCAAAGATGCGGGCGGGGGGGCTACGCCCCAACGCCCTAATAGACGCACCGCTACTGAGTAGATAGCAATACAGTGGGTAACTGTTCACACCGTTTTCTTGGACTTCATGCCCTGAGAAGGTTTAATTCATTTTTCGTGTCCATGATGTACAGTGATGTTTTTATGACCAACATCTGCACGATTTTAGCTGTGGTAGTGTGGCATGCAAGTGGTATGGTAGTTTGCAAGAGTCGCCCAAGGGGCCACAAGAGCAGTCAGCATTTCATGGGGACATCCCTAAAATCCTCTGATGCAGCTGTCAATGACAGGAAGCCCCATGCTACATGAACCATGTTGACACTGCTCTAGACTACATCGGCCTGCCCAGAGCGCTGCTAACCATACTGTTCTAATCTAATTGTTGGATATTAACTCACTGTGGCATTCAATTAGGGACTGCATTCTGTGTGACCGGTTGAGTCGAAGGGACCAATTCTCTATTCTGAATTCGATGTACACTCAAGTGCTTAATTTGAACTGATGATTTCCGGCGCTCAGCACTGGCACTTAATTGTCAACACCAGTACTTATGACATTCTGAAACATGGTGGCGCTGTTTATCTAATTTAAAGAGAAGCACAACAACAGTTGATTTATTAATTTATGAATTTTATTTGTATTAAAAATTATTAATACCTGTCGTCAAAGCCATTCTTAAGCTCTGGGGCTTGGAATTGTCTGAATTGTCACTCTTGTAGGAGTGTGATGGTTTGTAATTGTATTGTTACTGTAATTAGCAGGGCTGACAGCGGCAATGGATGGTGCAAGCAGAAGAGGCCTCTTGATGAGGGTCCTGGCACTTATCTTTTTTACATATTAAGCTTGTGGCAATTTAATATACAGGGTTGTGCTCTACATATAAAGCTATTTATTCATAAATTCATTTTTTAATAATCCCATTTTTCATGATCTTTCCCTCTGGTGGTATAAACAAACAAGATTTTTAACATCTAATATTGAATTTAAGTGGAATGCACGAGTCAACAAGGCTCTGACTATTCTGTTTTGTCTGGTACAGCGGCCCCCGGCTTGAGGCGTGAAGGTCGTCTTGGCTGTCGGATTCTTCACGTGCACTGCAGCCTAGAGCACCTTACGGGCAGGTGTTTTTCACGTGCACTGCTGCCCTGATCACCTCACAAGGGGGTCCCCATGTTGTTTCACCCACCCAGCCCCTTGTAACTTCCCTGCCACCCTCTTTAAAGATAAAAGAGCGCTTTCAAGCTTTTTTCCCCAACTCCGATTGGTAACTAAAAAGAACAAGCATTTGCAATGCAATAGATCTCGCATTTACATGACTTTGAGCTATTGACATTGCAAATAACAGTGCCTTTTATATTTGTTTTTGTTTTAAAAACATAAATAAAAGGCATTGTCATTTACAATGCCAATAGCTTTAACAAGTGTAACTGTGAGACCTATTGCATTGCTAATGTTTGTTGTGAATATGTATTTTTCTTCCTGCACAAGAGCTCCCGGAGGGGGAGCGGGAAGGTGGGATCTGCCATATGGACCCCTGCCCTGTGGCGTGGGGATGGAAAGGGAAAGGATGGGTCACGGAGCCAGTCATGATCTCACTCAGGAACTGTTTTTCTCTTTCGGTTGCACAGGAACAAAGTAGTTATGGTTAAGAAACTCCAATATAATAGGGGCTCTGTGAAGAACAGGCTCCTTTTGTAACAAACATGTAAATAGAAAATATGGTTACTGTGCAAAATGTTATGTGGTGTTTATTGATATTTTAATGTGAATAATGTTTTGTGTGTATAATAAAATACGGCCCTGGACTCCAAAAGGTGGTCTCAGACTATGTGTTAGACGTGGCATCCTTGACGTGGTTTCCCCTAACCTTTTGCTTTCTGACCCAGAGGCGTAGCTAGAGCTTGTGGCACCCGGGGCTATTCCTCAGATTGCCACCCGGGGGAGGGTGAAGGGGGAGGGGTGCGGGGGAAAAAGGACGAGAGACACATAGTATTGCTGCTAATAGTTACCTCAATCATGCAAGTTACATGCACATACATGACATGGTCCAAGGCTACACAGTTGAATGACCAGCAGTACATAGGAGAACACACATACTGCCACCCTGCAGGATTTCAGGAAGGGCTTAAACATGGTTATTCGATTAACGTCCTTCATCGGCAGCACCACCCCCACCGCCTAGATACCCTCACAGGTGATAAGTAGCGCTATGCAAATCCTGTTTGTTTGATTGATTGACACCCGATTTCCACACATCGTTTGTGCGCTGTATTGGTTTTATCTGTAAAACTGTATGTGTCTTTGCAAGTTAAGTGACCCCTTCAATGGAGATTGTGCTGTCTATAAATGACAGTGCGCGAACACACCATGCCTTAATGATATATGTGCAACATTGTGAGTTCAGTGATGAAGCATTGATGGCAGCGACGCCACTCTGAAAATTGTTCGAGCACCACTGGGTGTTCCCAATCCTGTTTCTCTTGGTTATTACTTCTCTGACTCAAGGAAATTCTAGACCCCCTCCCATATAAATGTGTCACAAGCCCTCTGGACATTATTAAGGCAGGTATTGTCCTGATAATGTGGTAACCAGATAGTTTACTCATTTTGCATTTTTAAAGAAAGGGCGCATGTTGTGTGTGTTTTTAGTGTCTCACCAGAGTGGCCAAAAAAAGAAGCCTGCTATGGTAGGCCCTTTATAGTTTTCAGAGCTAGATACAGTCTCTGACAATTCTATGTTTATTCGTAAATTGCTGGCCTTTGTGCTAAGGCTGGGTGTTAAGCAGTCTGGATTCCTCCTTGCACAATTGTTGGCGTGCGCAGGCCTCGCTCTTTTGCGTTTCCTTTTTAAACTGTTTCTTATCCTCCTGTCATTTATAAGACATGATACGTTGGCACGACGAGCACCATTTAGCCTTGTCTCCTTGATATAATCTTTTACTAGAGTTTAGTAAAGTTATTGTGACACATCGGCCCCTGGGGTTGCAGTAAATTTCTCGGAACCTGACAGGAGAGCTGCGCGTGATACCTAGTTTGTCTGTCAGATTCGCCAAATTAGTGCTACACTGACACACTCTAGTCTAGCCAGTCGAAAAATCACTGAATAAAGAGACAAGAAAATATTTGCGCCAAACGGAAATTTTGAAGCAAAAGTGGGTATTTCTCAACGCAGGCAGTACAGTCATAAAAACAGGCAGCACAGTCCATAGGCACGCATGGGCTCTGAGTGGCAGCATGTCCCATGTTATTAGTGGTCGAGGTTGTGTTTTTTTTAAACAGGCAAGCGCGCCCATGACGCATCGCAGTGGCGCAGAGAAGGAATGCCTCGAGCTGGAATGCGGCTGCTTTTAAAACTGCGATGTAGCAGCAACATTCCTGCCCTGAACCCTTTGATCTAAGACAGTGGTTCCCAAACTTTTGACTCCTAAGGACCCCCATTGAGTCACCACTGGTAGCCGGGGACCCCCAAGCAATTTGTAGGATTTAAATTTCAAACATTAAAACAGTAATTCGTAAAAAATAAACAAACGTGTGCACACAAAACAAATACTCAAATTACTAAGGATTTTAGGGGCATATTTACAAGTCCCTATCGCTTTGGGAACGTCACTTTTTGCGATGTTCCTGTGGCAATAGGGGCTTTGCCTTATTTACAAGGCAGCGTTAAGCCACTTATTGTGGCTTAACGCTGCCTTGTATATAAAGACCCCTTTCACGCAATGCTTAGCGTGAAAAAGGTGGGCAGTGGGAATTGCAGTGGGTGTTTCACTCCAACACCCATTGATTTTGACGCTGCCCTCTATTTACAAGGTCAGCTTAAATAAGAGACAGCACCAGAATTAAGACCATGAAAAACCTGGTCTTAACTTGGCAAAATGAGGAGAAATGCCTTATTTCTCCTCGTTTTTGCTTTTACCAACGGAAAAAGCAAAACAACTTTGATTGTTTATGTTCAGGGTGGTGACCCTTCCTGCACATCAACAATCTTTAATAAAAATGACGTTTTGTAACTTCCATGTGTGCTGTATTAGGCAGCACACATAGAAGTGACAAAAAGGCATTACAAAATTGTTCATGTGCAGGAAGTGGGAACATAGCAGCATCAGGATAATGATAGACTGGGAATAAACATAAGTTACTAACTTGTACCGTGATGTTTGTAAGCAGCTCTTTGACAGTTTATAGGACACTGTGCTAGATTACGATTGTCCCTTATGAATTGCACAGTGACAAAAGAATCTCTGTGACAAAATCAGTAGCCCACTGACCTATGCATATAAAATACTGTTTTTTAAAATGCATGGTACACGTTCTTTGCAGTAGGTATATTAACCCTATGTGTCACATTAGATAAGTCAAAGCTGCCACTAGACAAAAATCATCTCTCCAGCAGGTACATTAATCACTGGCATTTTCTTGACACTTTTATAGTTGCTCGAAAACTGCTAATTTTACAAGGAACTTTGCAGTGCTTTTAAAACTGCTACCTGCGGACCCCCTGGGAATGTGCCACGGACCCCTGGGGGTCCTCGGACCCCAGTTTGGGAAACACTGATCTAAGAGTTGAAAGGCATCTACCTGCCCCCTCTTACATGCCTGTGTTCCCTTTTGCAATAGAGTGGTGGGAAGCGTGGATAGGTAACCATACTGTACATTTATACAGCTCTCTCACAGTTCCGGGAGACACATGTTTCCAATCTTGAGCCATGTTTACAGCAATGACAGCCAGGCCTGGCTCTCACATGCTGTCACAGCGCCTACAACGAACTGTAAGGAAATTGATGTCGCTGTGCTTTGATATCTGCAACAACATCGAGCAAGTGACTTTATCATACCATATTTCACCCATATGCTACATTAAACTGTCATTTTGGGAAACTATGGCAAAGGCAATGATAACATGGTGAGTGTCACCACAAACGTAGAAGAGTGACTAGAAACAAGCATTATGAGGGCGGGAAGTGTTCAGCTGCACAGTTACACAATTGTATTACTGTACGATCAGTTGGCAAGGTTACTAGGTGAGTGCCCTCGATTTCAGCTGCTTCAACATCTTACAGTTTTTCGTTGTGGGTATATATATATATATATATAAATATATATATACACAAATATCACAGAAATAAAAGTCAAAGCCTGTAGGCTGTATGTACCACTAATACAGACCCTTGCGCGCCTCCGTTCGACTTCGATTTCCTGCGCACGCACTGCTGCACACATGTACGCCTACGAAGGGGAGAGCTCGTCTGGTGGAGGATACCTGAGCTGAGAGAGCTCATTGGAGTCTTTCCTCTCTGACCTTGGTGACCCGGTTGCGCGCACATGACACCACCACCACTATGCTACGTGGTGGTGCATGCAGAGTGCATGCGCTGCAGGCAGCAGTTGCAAGCAGATGACCTTGCTTGCACTTCAAACGGGGCAGCGCACGCGGCACTGTGGCCCGTTGCGGCGGCCTTTATAATTGATTTGGGGACTGGGGACACTGACTGACACTACTGTAAAGTGTCAGACAGTGGGGGTCCCCAAATAAATTATAAAGGCCGCCACAACAGGCCACCAGTGCCGCGTGGCCGCCCCCCCCCCCCCTGGCTATGCCACTGTTCTGACATCCTGTTTTGCTGAACTTCGTTTTTGCTTATTGTATAACTCTTTGCATGTTTTCACTGCTGACCAGTGCTAAAGTGCATGTGCTCTGTATCTAAAATGCGATAACAATTTTTTTTATCCCTGATTGGCATATTTAGTTTATCTAGAAGTCCGTAGTGCAGTGCACAACTTGTGGCCAGGGCCTATAAATCAAATGCTACTGGTGGGCTTGCAGCACTGATTGTGCCACCCACATAAGTAGCCCTTTAAACATGTCGGGCCCAAACCTTCCTTTTATTTTTTTACTCATAAGTCACCCTTTGAGTAGGCCCTGGACAGCCCATTGGCAGGGTGCTGTGTAACTAAAAGTTAGGACATGTACTTTTAAGTTTTACATTTCCTGGTAGTGAAATACTCTTAAATTAATGTTTCACTACTGCAAGGCCTATCTCTCCCATAGGATAACAGAGGAGTTGACTTGTAACATTTTATAAGTGTAGCTTCCAATTAGGAAAAGATAGAAAAAACATTTTGGTGTCTTTGGAATCGCAATTTAAAAACACATCTTTTGGTAAAGTTGGTTTTTAGATTGCAGGTCTGAAAATGCCACTTTTAGAAAGTTGGCATTTTCTTACTTAAATTATTTGGGGCCTTCTGTCTGTCTCTGGAATACATGCCTGGGATGGGTGACAGCTGGCTTCCTACATTCCTTATAGACAGCCATAGAGAGAGGAAGGGTAGGTGTGCCTGAGTGGTCAGCTGCATGTTGATGGGTCTGCCTGAGCAAGATGAGGGAAAGGATCTGACACTTCTACCTGGAAGAGCTGTCCCCACACAAAGGGTTGCAAACCCCATAGTGAGTCTGGAGTCAGGGCAGGGTCTTGTGCACTACAAATACCTTTCTTTGAAGTCTCTCTACCTCAGTGGTTAAAATGGATATAAGTACTGTACCTCTGACACCATATACTCCGAACATTACTGGAACGAAGGACGTTCTGCCAGGAAGAAGAGCTGTGGTGGTGTAGGAGGCACGGCCACTTTGCTAACAGCTTTGCTATGTTGGCCTGCTGATTGCTGTGCTGTAGGAGGAACTGCCACCTTGGTACCTGCTTTGCTGTGTTGGCCTGCTGCCTTCTGCTTCTTGCCTGAAAATGAGATGGACTGGCCCTGCTCTCAACAGCCTATGGTCTTAAGTGTATCCAAGGGCTTGTTGACTTGCCTCCTGTTGCTGAAGTCTCAGAAATATCAAAGACTTCACCTTTCAACTTCATCCCAGGAGCTCGACTTTATTTTCTGTAAAACCTGCTCTGCCAAGTGGTGCCAATCCAGTCCAGGGCCTTTGGATGTGAGATTAAAGTGCTGCATCTACCAGAACCAATGCTTCGACATCTCTGCCCCAATTGTACACCGACGTATGGCCAGCCGCGACATTCAGGATTGATGCATCATCGCTGCTGCAAGGCCTGGACCGGGTGTACTACGCTCTGCATGCCGCAGCACCTCCGGAATCACCGCTTCAGGGATCAATGCACCGCCGGCAGCGCGTGGAGATGATCAACACATCGTCTCCAGACTGGATTAATCCAGCGCGTCGTCCTTGCGTACCGGTCTAAGCGTTTGGTCCACGGGCCCGACACCTCGCTGCTACTGCATTTCGTTCTATCTCAAGCATTAAGGTACTCTGCTCAGCGGACCTTGAGTGGGTCCTATAACAGGCCTGCACTCCGTCAGGTGGCCTGAATTCCTGAATTTGTCCCGGTCCAGTGCGACCTTCAGTGACCCCAAAGTGCTACTTGCTTTTAAGCACTATAAATCACTTATCCTTTAAAATGTCATATATTGACTTGTACTTATTGGATGTTTGTAATTTTAGTCTTGTTTTGTTCAGAATATAATAATCTATTTTTCTAAACTGGTGTGGAGTTTTGTTGTGGTGTTTTCATTTTGTTACTGTGTGTCTGTACACAAATACTTTGCACATTGCCTTTTTAGATTAGCCTGACTGCTCTGCGCGAAGCTACCAGAGGGTGAGCACAGGTGTGTACCTCACTTACCCGACAGGGTGCATACCTCTGCCAACCAGAAACCCAATTTCTAACACTAAGTCATTTGTGGATGTCTGGCGGAGGGGAGGGTGTAGGGCGGAGTACTGGGTCACTTCAATCCTGAGAACCTCTGTGCCTCCTTGGCCATAGTAACTGCATCAATATGTCCTATAATATCCAGAATAGTGGGCGAGAGTTAAAAGGCGCCCCAGCTATTGCCCAGAGTGTATACATTAATAGAGATGGCTTAGGGCCTTCACATTTTTTACGTGTGCTTGTTTTTCCCATTCCAGACAAGCGGACGGACCCATGGCTGTTGGTGTACTCTCCCGTACCTGTGGCACTCATCTTCTCACTCTACCTCCTGGTGGTGGTCTTGGGCCCACGCATGATGCAGAAGCGGGAGCCTCTCAAGTTGACCAGTGTGCTCATCACCTATAACTTTGCCCTGGTTGGCCTATCAGCGTACATGTTTTTTGAGGTAAGTACTACTACTCGAGATCAGCAGTCGAAGTGTATTAATAAAAAGTATGGGAACAGTGATGCTGCGCGCAATGGGGTGGAGTGAGTGAGCGTGGAGGAAGGGTCAAAGGCGTGGCTAAAAAAACCATTTTGTTTTTTCACCTTCAGGTAACTACATATAAAATAGCACAGCTTAAATGAAAAATACATGCAAGTTAAGTTTTATCAGTGTGAAATGCAGTATTGTACATTATGAAACTTCTATCAGTTAATGCATTGCAGAGGTCTGTGTCTGTAACCAGAGAGCCAGAGAATTGAGTCCGGGTTGATGCAGTGGAGAATAGTGACTCGTATATTTTAAGTGCTACAAGGACTCAGCCTGTGACCAAAAGCACTGTGAATATGTAAGTCATCATTGTAAACGTGCATTATACATAGTAGAAGAGCTACTACAAAATGTAAAAAAAGATTTAAGATAAAGTCCATTCAAAATATGGATTTTCATAATGCTCAGACGGTATGTAGAGTAAATTATTTTGATAACTGTCCTTTAAAAGCACAGAATTCACAGCTCAGCTGGTATCTCTCTTTCCATACCACTCCAAAAGATTACATCTGTGTCACCAGAAAGCTTCACGTGGTTCTATCAAGTAACGCCAATACCGGTTTCCAGGCACCTTTTACATTTGCAGATTAACCAGTTGCGCACATTTATATTTCTTGCAGGCACCCTGGCAAGAAGGCTAGCTTAGTTGTTTGCCCCTCCCTCTGTTTCACAGCACAGGAGTTGTATTGTCGTCCTTTCAGCTGAAGAATTTCAACTCTGGGAATTAACCGTCCTAAGACGGTTGTTTTTTCACAAAAAGTCGAGGTACTGTTTTTCTTAAATTTAAAAAAAGTATGGGCACATCATGCCCCTCAGATCCTGCCCACTTTGACCACTGCTCAAAATGAGGCCTAATTAAAAGTTATTCAAATAGTGGTGAAAACAATTCTATGTGTAGTGAGGCATATGGAACTGTTGCAGGCCCCCCCCACCATTTCTTTTCTTCAATCAGGGGGGCGGGTGAAGTGAATTTTAAGCGCGCTACTCACCCTTGAGGGTCTCAACGCACTGGGGGGATGGGGGGTCTGCAGGTCTGTTTAGCCGAAGAGCCAGGTCTTGAGAGTCTTCCTGAAGGTGTTCAGGGAGGGGGCGCATCTGATGTCTGCCGGTAGCTAGTTCCAGGTCTTAGCTGCAATGTGAGAGAAGGATCTTCCAGCGCAGCGCATGATACTTACAGCCAGGACCACTGGAATTATGAAATTTTGTGACTGCGCTATTTTCCACATAATTGTGGATCTGCCACTTAATCCATCATCTGTTGCATAATCTGCTGATTTAAAAAAAACTTCTAGGTCAAACGAATTAAAAGTTGCTAAAAACATGGCAACACTTCTTGCCAAGCAGTGAGAGGCCCATTGCAAAGGTTGACTGGTCACTTTGCTGTTGCGTATTACAGTATTTGGGTGATAGACTGGTAATAATTATGTGAAACATTTTCCCAGATAGTGTTAATGTGTAAAAACGACAAAACAATGGGTTAATACTATCACAAAATGTACTGCATTATGTGACATATTTTTCCTTTTCTTGCTGCAAAATTTATTCAAACTTGGCACATAATTTGGCCATCCTGTGCTGCAATATTCCAGTGGCCCTGCTCATAGCACTAAGAGGGCTCTTTAGCTTTGTGCACCAATACGACACAGGTGATGGTGGCCACTGGTCCATCGAGGGAAGAGCACAAACATGCTCTTTTAGATTTTGTTGGCAAACACTTTGTCCTCCATATCTTCTAGGGCCAGTCACAATACATGGATGTCAGTTCACCAAAATAACAGGGGTAGCAGAAATGACAACCCACACCCTTTGAACTCAAACAGCATTATACGGATGGCCTCTTATCCCACGCTTATAGTCCACATACGGATTAAGGGAACGGTTTGGAAACTAAACACATGCCGGCTTTTGTTCGGTGGATACACTTAGTAGTCCCTCCTTTTGGACTTTTGTATCCTCCCATGAGGACTGCCCCTGTTACATGTGCTCTTACTCGTCAGGGTTATTTAGAGAGCTTTGAGAGCACTCTTTACTTTTTGTTGGCCTGCCGCTGCTCATTAAGTTTTTGTTTACTTGGCTTCTGGCAGCTTCATTGACATGCCCACGACCCCCTCATGCCCTACCCCTCCCACCACACTGCTTTTCTGTCCCCCCCATCCCTCTGAGATCGGCTTGTTTTTTAAAATACAGCTTCATACTTAATCTCCACGTGCCGTCTCTCTCCACCCCCTCACCCCTCTCATGACACTGCTTGCCCACCCCTCCAAGATAGCTGCTTTTTTAATTTAATTTAAATTAGAGCGTGGGCACATTAGAGATTAAGTGATTTTTCCAAGAATCACAGATCACAGGATGTTGAGCCGACGCTTGAACACAGATCCCCAGCTCTTGAGTCGGCAGCTCTGACTGCTATGCCACATCTTCTCCCTACAGAATAACAACTCTGAGCCATAACAGAAATAAAACCTGTTTTCTACAGCTCACCTTGCTTTTATGCCAATTCCTCTCTTTTTCGCGAAGAGGTCTGCTTCTTTTTACTTTTAATATGAAATAGCGCTTCACACTTAATCTCCCTGTGCCATCTCTCCAAACCCCCTCACCCCTCCCACAACACTGCTTGCCCGTCGCTCCGAGATCGCTGCTTTTTTTTGTTTAACTTCAATTAGTAGAGCGCGGCACCAGGGGAGATTGTAAAGGTGATGCTGTGTACACAGTTGGCTTTGCAATGAACAATGTATTTTAATACTGTGTGTTGCACACCTACATCCAGCGTATGTTTGTACATTTGTCTGTAAATGTGCTACTTTCTAGGCTAGTGCCATTTAGGAGTTGCACGACATGTATTCTCGGACAAATTTTGTGGTTGCTTCAAATGGAGTGACCAAAGTTGGAACAGTGAGCAAAAACTCAAAAAATTTGAAAATGTCATATACCGTTTGCAAAACAAATGCAAATATTCTTTATTGGTGCCTTTCAAAAATATTTTTAAAATATCTGTAAATACGGTGTAAAAACTTTGACAACTTGAAAATTTTGTTTTGAGCAATTTATTTTTGTGCACGATTTTAGCCTAGGGAAAGTGTTCACATTGCAGTCGTACACAGTTTAAAACATGTATATCAAGTGTTTCTAACTCTGTTTTGCAAAAGTGGAGGTATTCGTGTTGCACGCCTTTGTGTGTGTTGATGAACTGTATGGCTCACACAGCTGCAGCATGTCTATAACTCAGTGAGACTCACACGTAAGATGGCCCCCTTTTTGTGTTGTTCCGCCAAACAGCTCTGACATCCTCAGCTGTCTAGCGCTTGGCCGAGATTCCCTCCGCTGCCTGGGCAGTGGCTGGGAGAGGCTGACTCCCTGCTCCGGAGGTGGAAGGAGACTGAGCCCGACTCTCCTCCTCTCACGCAGGGGAGCCAGAATCTGCAACAAGCATTGGCCTAGCCAATAGGTCTCGCTTTTGTGACCTTATAAGTATTTAGTTATGCAGCACAATATCCTTGGTGCAACAACATCAACTGTTGCATGGCTAAACACTTATAAGGTCCAAAAGCGAGACCTATTGGCTATGCCAATGCTTTTTTTTTTTTTTAGAGTGCGCGCACTGGCACTTCTCGAAAGAAATGTAATACTTTCAATTGGAGAGTACCGGCACTTCTCAGAAACAAGCAGGCACTCTGGTACAGAGTACCTGCACTTCTATTTTTCAATTTCAAGCATAATAAGTATATAAAACAATTCCTACAGAGGGTCGAAAAGAGAGAAAGGACAAAAAGAGAGAAAAGAAGTAGCAAGGCAAGAAGACAGTGACAAAGGGAGACAGACAGCAGCGATGAAAGGTAATGTGCGAGAATGAGGTAAAGAGACCGGAAGTGTGGACTGGAAGGAATGTTGCTGACAGAAACCAGCTTGTAGATGAAAGCATATGTGCGCCAGACTCCACTGTCCCCAGCTGAGATCTGTCTGGCACAGATAAACCGAATGGACACGAGCGGAAGGACATTGGTAGAATTTGTATTGTGTTTATTGTCTCAACACCTTTCTCATTTCCTTGGAACTCGAGCTGCTAAGAGCAGTGAAGTAGGTGACCTTCGCCCCTTCCACTCAGACAGGTGTCAGAACCGCGGAGCAAGCTACCGCGCACGCGCTTTTAGGCTCTGACTCAGCGGCAATGTATGCAGTGACAAATTGTACCCCTCCGGCTGTTTAATGTAGAACCAAGGTTTACTGAGCAGTCGTGTAATCTTAAAATGTTTACACCGAGCTCCCGGAACTAGCAACAAACATTACAGGTCTATGCAAGTTTTATATCCGGACACACAGCAATCTCTTGCCGCAGCTGCCTGTTGTCTCATTACTTGCCTTACATTAAGGAAACACATATGTATTGCTTTTGAGACTTTTAGTGATGCATGGATGTGGCCGGCGACAGACTGGAAATGCAAGACATCCTAACTCAGCTTTACGTAAGCTTCACTGATTCCAAATACGTCCACGCATAAACTGTAGTGAGTTTCGTTATTTCATTTGGTTCACAGCACTTTCTATTTTGCATGTTGTCTGTATTGTTATGAAGAACCTTACCCATCCAAGTGAGCTGAGTGCCAGGAACGATGCCAACAGCCAGAAATAGATGTTCAGTGCCAACATAAATCCTTCACAACCCAAAGTAATTGTTCAGAGTTCGAATCAAATTCAACACCTACTTCCAGTACGAATGTCCGAAAAAAAAGGCGGGAGGAAGGAAGTCGGATGCCGAGGGTAAACAAGCATTGGCCGTGCGGCCGTAATAGTAATGCCGCGCGGCCGTGAAAGCGAAAGTGATCGCGATCGCGGTGAAAGCGAAAATGATCGCGATGATGCGCTCTGTGCAAAGCACGCGAGGGATGCGCGCACAGCAGTTAGAGGCAGAGCATGGCGCGCGCTTGTGCGCATGACTGCAAGCTGGTGGCCGCTTTGGTAGCACTTCAAAAAGCCCTCATTAAATGTCTCGCCAGAGCAGCGCATGCGCTAGCTCAGGCGAGACCTAAAAAGGAATATTATTTATGTCACCATCCCGTGCCACTCTCATGACATAGCCACCCACACCTGCTGCCCCCATGTCACCCTCATTACTGTTATAAAAACAAGTGCTGCGAAGGTGGGAAGAAGGATAAGACAGCTTTCCGTCCAATGCTGGGGTCTGCTGCTTCCCCTGCTATGCCTTTCCATGAGCCCTCACATGCACTCTGTGCCCCCTCCTCCAGAGGCCACCCCTAGTATCAGCATCGGAGAACCATCCCTTTGTATCCTGAGCTCTGCTGGAGCCTGTTCCTCTTGTTTGCATAGTGCTTGAACACGGAGGTGCGTTTTCCACACTATTGGCATATTTACCTTTACTCTGAGGAGAGATGTGAAGGCAAACGATGCCGGTGCTTTAGTGGGATAAACGGTTACATTTGAACTGTAGAGGTGACGTTGTGTACACAGTTGGCTTTGCAACTTAAAACCAGTCAACGGCTTCCTTTGTTTTCATGAATAACAACTGCGCAGTCCCATACACACCCCATCCTTGTGAGCGAACACACAATGGGTAAGTCTGGAAAATACCATCAATCGAAAAAAAATGCACTGTGTGCCCCATGCCCATGTCCCTCTGGGCAGGACTTGCAAAGCAGGTGTAACACCTGCAGACCGTTTCACATGAATCAAACTGAACCCACAGGAAAACCTAATGCAGCTGGAAAGTAAACAAAACTTGTTAATGCAAAAAGTACTTCATGTGCAGCCTGGAAACAGCAATTACAAATATAGGGCCGGGTTAGTTGACAAGGTCCAGGTAAAGTGCCCTCTATAAAGTGCATCCAAGAAATCATTTGGCACAGATGGCACATGCCCCTGTTAGCATCTGCCAAGTTGAAGTTGAAAGGGTTTTGTAAAGCGCTCTATTACCAAGCGGTTTCTAGGCGCTGCCAAGCTAATGGTGTCAGAAGGGCGACACCCCAGATTACTAACTGACGACTTATAGGAAGGGATGGTGCACCCAGCCATAAAAATACAGGTATGTAAATCAGTACACATGCACAGATATCTTTATAGAGCCCAATACAGGCATTTCAGCTAGTTTGCCAATTCTGTAAGCACTCACAAACATGGAAAATGAAACCACACTGAGACCACCACAGAGAGACTTCCACATAGAGAACTCCAGGTCACAAGTTTCAATACTTGTTTAACCAGTCTTTCCTCCTTCCTAAGTTAATAGATGTATTAGTAAACTATGATCGATTCCACTACAAATAAAAAAAACGAAAGTAAAAAACAATGTCATTTTCAACACCAAGAGCTCTAACTTTCACAAATGCGAGACCGATTACATTGCAAATGCTTGTTTTCTCCTGCTGCTGCTTTCATGAATCTGGTGGTCAGGATTGGTAATGGCAGGGGTAGCAACTGCTGCCCCGGTGCCCCTTGCGACCACTAAATGATGTCCATGCGAGACGGGCACAACCATTGCATTAACTTGAATCTTTAAACGCCCGTCTCACCTGCTAGATCAATAGACCGCAGAGGTGAGTGCATAAGCTGAAATGGAAAGGAGAGTGTCTCCTGTGCTATGAAGCCGAGGGAAGGAGAGACAGCCAAACAATGAACAAGGTGCCTGAAAGAAATGGAAATAAGTGCGATTGGTTAATTAGCAAATGTAAAGGCTGCTTGGAACCAAGTATAGCTTAATGATGACAAATAATTACTCCTTTTGAAGGGTGCTTGTAAGGATGTTAACAGCTGAGATGTGGAGTGTGTGCTTTTTAGGATACCTAGGAAAATGTTTGCACTATGTGTTATGTGATTGTTTATTGCTGAAATCTATATTTGGAAGCACTTTTTCAAATCTTAAACCTACATCTTTTTGAGCATTTTGGGACAGCCTACCATATACTGTGTGTAATGTAAATTAATATAACGACTTATTCACAGTGCTTTCTGTCACAGGCTGGAACCTCGTAGCCTTAAAAATGCACCAGTTACCATTCCCCACTGCACCAAACAGGATTCAGTTCTGTGGCTTTCTGGGTACACACAGACATCGGCAATCATCACATTACCCATTAGAGGTGTCATAACGTAAAAATGCATTTCCCAGTGATTTGATTGACTTTCATTTATTCATTTTTTAAGGTGTGTGTTATTTTATATGCAGTTACCTGAAGGTCAACAAAATATGCACAACATATTTGGTTATTTTAAGAATTGTTTTTGACCCCGTGCTCATTGCATTCAGGATCACAGTTCCCATAGATGTTTAGGTCTCGCCTAGTGACGCAGCGCATGCGTTGCCCGCCTTGGCGAGATCTATTGTCGTCGACTTGGATGTCGAAGGGGGACAGGAGATGTGCACTTGCCTGGACAGCCGATGCGTCTCTATCAGCTTGCCCCTGGACGGAAGATGGGCACGCGCACAGCTTCTCTTCACTTTAAAGCGCTCCCACTGAGCGATTTCACTTTTGCGCGCTCGATCTCAGCCTTCCTTTTCTGCGCTTGCCAGGCAGATGGGCACGCGCACGGCGTCTCTTCACTTTTGAGAGCTTCCACCGCGCGCTTTCAGTTTTGCACGCTTGATCTCAGCCTGTCTTTTCTGCGCTTGCCAAGTCAGACAATGACAAATACATTCTCGTCCCTAAAAATGCACGCAGGTGCCAACCACCTGCAACCACTACTTAGATTAAGCAATGGGGCTTGTTTGTTGATGTTACGAGATCTCTATCATCACCTAACAGTAATCTCGCGTCAGTCTGAGCCAGACACAGGCCTGCGTCACACTGTGTACTGGCACCACGCCTTCTTTGGCACTGCTGCATGTACAAGTCGCCCCTTTACCGCCCCGCAGCTGCTGCCGGAGGGCCTGGCCCAGGGCTTCCCGCACAGCCTGCTCTTCGTCACGGTAAGAGCTCCTCGGAGCGTTGCATGTGTTGTGTTGTATCATCACTCTAGCTCAAAGATAGCCATGCATAAACATCACACCACTCTTGCACTTTCGGCTTTGTGTAAATGTATGGCCGGGTAAACCTGGAGGTGGGCACACAGATCTTGTGATACAACTTAAACCATATTTCACAGAAAGGGTGAGCTGTTTGGTTTCACTCGTAGCCTGATCACTTTCTGCTCGCATCCACTAAAGGGCGTGCGCTCTGGTTAAAGTTTGTGTGGTAGCGGCAAACTTCATCCTTTCTAGTTTACTTTCAGTAGCACTTGATTGGCCAGGTCAGAATATGGACATGCTGCTCTTTTGGGTGCCGTCTCCCCTCAGGCAGCATCAGCCAGGGCATCTATCACACACACACAGGTGTCTGTTATCCTGCCTCCGTCTCCCTGACAGCAAACACTTCCAGCGGGAGAGCATAGTGGCATTTAACAGGTTTCATTTTCAGTTGTTCTCAGCAGTGTGTGCAACCGAGTATACAGCTGAGATTTAAAGTCGATGCAGGAGAGATGTTTTGAGTTTTGTACTGCTTTAGGTGCCCTTGCATTGTAGCCCAGTTGACTTCATCCGTTACCCTGCACCCACCTCATCTTACTGGGGTGTCAGCACCCCTCATATCTCCTAGCAGTCCTTGCACTGCTGTTCAAGCTGTGTGCGCTCTGAGGGGGCAGCTGTCACTGCTATCTATCCAGTACCAGTTGTGCGTGTACCATTTGCACTGCTGTTTAAACAATGTATGCTATGTTTTTTTTGGGGGGGGGGGCATTTTTCACTGCTACAGCCTATTACTACTATGTATAAGTTTACACTGCTATACAAGGTGTGTGCAGATGTCGCCGATACCTTTTGTGTGTATACAGTTTGCGCTGCTGTCCAAGCTGTGTACTTTGAGGTCACTGCTTCTTCCTGTCCCTCCCTGTGTCCATCAGGCCCCTTCTGCTTTCATTTTCAAACAGGCCATTACTTCACAAGGTAGCGTACTACCCATTTGCTCATACAGTACTGCGCCGTTAATCCTGCTTTTGATAGATCAGGCTAATTTGTACTGCCTTAACACACGATAGTGCCTTAACATACAGACTTTTGTTCGACCTTTGTTCGCTCTCTGTTTCCCTTCCCATACAGTCTCTCCAACCTCCATTCTGTGACAAGGCTGGTCAAAGCCAAACGTTGCTATGCACTGACACTGTATGTGTTTCAAGCCACTATTAAAAAAAAAAAATACATTAATATGCATAGCACGCATTATCCTACTGGGCGCTCCCTCCCTCCCTGTCTCCATCAGGGCCCTTCTGCTTTTATTATATGCCGCTGCTATTCGCTTTCCCATTTGCTCACTCGCTCCTTCCTTCCCTTCCCATACAGTCTCTCCACCCTCCATTCTGTGCCAAGGCTGGTCAAAGGCAAACGTTGCTATCCACGGACACTGTATGTGTTTTAAGCCAATATTAACAAGCATTTGCAATGCAATAGGTCTCGCATTTACGCAAGTTTAAGCTATTGACATTGCAAATAACAATGCCTTTTATATTTGTTTTCGTTTCAAAAACATAAATAAAAGGCATTGTCATTTACAATGCCAATAGCTTTAACTCGTGTAACCGCGAGACCTATTGCATTGCAAATGCTTGTTTTTAATGCGCTTCGATCGCTGGTCATTACTGACTGATAGAAAGTGTTTGTTCATGAGTCAACAGTCAGCTCTTTAACTAGTATGGTCAACTCGCCTGCTTTTGTAAAGCCAAATAGGCGCGGACCTGCACACTCACTCAGGGTTCCTGAAATGATGGAAGGGCCTACAGTAGACTTTAAGGGGAAGAGGGTGAGGGTGTTACGGCCTGGCCAGAGCTGCCTACTTTAGAACGTGGAACTAGGTTCAAGTCCCGGCGTCGGCTCAACGTCCTGTGATCCTGGGAAAATCACGTAATCTCCACTTACCTAACAAATAAAACAGATCTAAATCTATGTAATGCTATTGGTGCCCATGTAAATCGCGCCAATGCCAAAGGACCGAGTTCGCGCTATATAAAACTACAAAAAGCTCTCCTGTTTCTTTTTACCCCTAAACGAGACCCATAGCCTCAGCCTGGCGAAAGCAGCGCATGCGCTGCTCTGACATGCAGAGGCCTTTTGGAATCGATACGATTCCAGCGTGCACGTGGGGAGACAAACGAGACAGAAGATGTGCACGTGGGGTTTGGATGCTTTACTGATGGTGTGATACACTGGGGACTTTTTTTTCCGCCGCCTGTAAAGGCAGTCCCTGCGTGTACATCTTCTGTCAATCCCATGACGGGCCGCGCTTGTTTATCTAGACATCCTTTTGCCATCACTTGTTTATGATTCCTCCTGCATTTCCCCATTCCACCCCACTCTCTGCCCTCCCCGTCTCCCATCCAATCCTCTTACTTCCCCGATTTCCTTCTCCTAAGCCCCTCCCATGTTTCCTCCTCCCCTCTCTCCTCTTCCCTACCTCGCCACCCCGTTACTCCCTCTCCCCTCTTTCTTTCTATCGGCTCCTCCGCTAGTTCCCAGAGCCCCTCTTCTTGTCTCGTGTTGCCTTGCTCCTCCATGCTGCCCCTCTGCTGGCTTGTTGGGTCTCTGTCTGGCGAAAGCAGAGCATGCGCTGCACTGCCATGCAGAGGCCTTTTGGAATTCATATGATTCCAGTGTGCACGCGGGGAGACTAACAAGACAGAAGATGTGCAAGCGGGGATTGGATACTTTACTGGCGGCTTGATAAACTGGGGACTTTTTTTCCCGCCGCCAGTAAAAGCAGTCCCCGCGTGCACATCTTCTGTCCGTCCCATGACGGGCCGCGCTTGTTTATATAGACATCCTTCTGCCGTCCCTTGTTTATGATCCCTCCTGCATTTCCCCATTCCACCCCACTCTCTGCCCTCCCCGTCTCCCATCCAATCCTCTTACTTCCCCGATTTCCTTCTCCTAAGCCTTTCTCACGTTTCCTCCTCCCCTCTCTCCTCCTCCCTACCTCGCCACCCCGTTACTCCCCCTCCCCTCTTTCTTTCTATCGGCTCCTCCGCTAGTTTCCGGAGCCCCTCTTCTTGTCCCGTGTTTCCTTGCCCCCCCATGCTGCCCCTCTGCTGGCTTGGGGCTGCCCCGCCGGCTCCAGTTTCTGCACTTATCATGGCTGAAAGCGGACACCCCTCTGGGCTTTACTTGTGATGAAGTTTGAGTCAGTTGGGCGCGCACTACGCCTTGTGTGTAAACACCCCAGTCAGCTGCGGGTAGACACACACCCTTCGCACCCCCCACGAGGCCCTGGCTCTCTGGAGCTGGGCACTGCCCGACCTCCCTGGCTGGTCCTGGTAAGTCCCTCGGAGTGATCCCCTTGCAGCATGGCATGGTGACATCCGGGCCTATACATGCCAGGGCCGCGTCTGTTCTCACCTCTGGTCGGTCTTACCTTTCTACCCTCGTTGTGCTGACCTCTGCCTGTCCTAACATCTGCCCTGCTCCCTGTATGTCCCCACCTTTGAGTGTCCTCGCAGGGTGTGCGTCATCTTGCCTGTGTGCCCAACTCTGACTGGCGTCATATGTGTCCTCGCCTCTGCATGTCGTCACTTCTACCCTCGCAGCGCCCACGCTCTCGCTACCCTCACCTGCCCGCTCTTACAGTGGCCACCCCTGTCTGACCTCCTGAGCGCTCACCTGCCTGTCCTCACCTCTGTCTAACCTTGCCTCTACCTATGTCACTCACTTGTTTGCCTTCTGACTGCCTACCTCTCACTGCTATCAACCATGCCCTATGCTTTTCCTCTCCTGCACACCTGTTTGGCTTTATTGTGCCCATCTATTAACTCCTCACATATGCCGTGGTTCTGCCTGTCCTAGTCACTAATTGTCCTCCCTTCTATCCTTGCCTCAGCCTGCCCTGCTCACCTGTCTGCCCTATCTGTGCCAATCACTTCCTGCCCTAATGAGGTTATCTCTCCCTGTACTCGCCTCTACTGACCTCACCTGTCTGCCCTCAGCTTTCCCTGCCCCACTCACCTGTCTAGCTCTGCCCATCTCTCAGTAGACTCACCTGTGCCTTTCCATACCTTCCCGAAACTCTGCGCTCACCTCTGCTTGTCATCACCTCTGTCTGACCTTCTCACCTGTGTGTGTGTTAATTGTGCTCTCCACTGCCATCATCTCTTCCTGTCCCACTTACACTTGTCTCTGCCCCCACTGTGTCCTCCGCTCCTCCTACCCATGCCCTGACGGTGCCCACCTCTGACTGCCCTCTTTGAGCTCACACCTGCCCAGGGCTTTAAGTGGGATGAAAAAACTGGGGGGACTCTCAAGGGGGCGTGGCTAATGTAATTAAGGGCGTGGCTTAAAACCACATACCTAAAAATGTTGTGCTTAGCACAGAGTGCCGCCCGACTGGTATTTTGCTGTTTCTGTCATTGCATCCAGATATATGATACAACAAGTAACAGCATACCTACAGTCAGGACTATTGGCTTTGTCAATGATTGTTAGTTGCATAAGATAAATAAGCAGCAACTGTAGCCTGTATATAATATTGAATAAACTTCCACATAAAGCCCTGGTGACACCACGACAATGTTGCTGCTCCTGAGTTCCGAAAAGAGAAGAGAAATCCAGAGAGAAAATGACTCTCTTCAAAGGATTTCCCTTCCCCTATAATGCTAAAAAAACCAGACGGACCTCCTGTGCTAGGGCACAAAACAGAGCCCGATAGAGACCCGTTTCGAGGCCTCCTTAAAAAACTGCCAGTGCTCAGACCAGGTGAGACCGGCCCACTTAAAGCCCTGTCCCTGCCTGAACCCGCCAGCCTTCCCTCGTTTCTGAGTCTCCCATCTCCATGGCGACCTCCTCTGATTGTCATATATTCTGCCCAGGCCTCCGACCTCACTGACTGTCCTCAGGTCAGTCCGGGACTCTGCCTGTCCTATTCAATGACTGTCCTTCCCTCTGCCCTCACCTCGTCCTCTTTTACCACCTGCCCCTCCTCACGCTGTCCACTTCGTCTTCTACCCTCGGCTTCTCCTAATGGCTGCCTGTCCTCACCTTTGGCTAGGCTTCTCCATGCCCCACTCACCTGTCTGCCACCAGTGTGCCCGCCTCTGCCTGTCCTTACCTGTCTGCCCTCACTGTGCCTGCACTCTTTTCTAAGTACAACTCTGTCCCCCTGCCAGGCTCACCTCTGGCTGCACCCGCCTCTGCCTCCCAGGACCTGTACCTCCTCGCTTGCCTCCTCCTACCTGTCCCCGCCTCTCTCCACCCGTACCTGTCCTCTTTGTGCTGTCTGCCCTCACATGTCCCCCTCATGTGTTCACCGCTGCCTGTCCTGACCTCTGCGTGTCCTCGCTTCTGTCTGCCCAGAAGTCATTCTTAACATTTCTTTCTCCTCTCATTTCCGTCCACAGCTCTGTCTGCCCGAAGGTTTGCTTATATCCCTACGTTGGTGTTTTGATGGCAAAAATGAAATACAACAATATCACATAGGCTGTAAGCAACTGCACTACTTGTGGGTTTTTTTAACAAGGAGATGAGTAATAGAGTCTCAGCCGGTTGGAATGTGGCAGACACCATGTCATCCCAGAACAAGCATTGAAAATGTAATAGGTCTCGCCTTTGATTAAGTTAAAGCCGTTTGCTTTGCTAATGGTATTGTATAGCAAAGCAAATGGCTTTAACTTAATGAAAGGTGAGACCTATTGCATTTTTAACACTTGTTTCATGTGGACATGTTAATATATGCTCCTTTCTACTAACATTCGCTCAAAGTCGTCCTCTCTCTTCCGTGGATGAACCGCCGCCTCTCTCCTCGGGTCAAAGACTCCGCTCTGCCCCTTGTCAGTACCTGCAGTGCACTTGCATGAATTCAGCGGGCGAGTCCCAGCTGTGGAGATGGTCATACTGTACTGACCTCAGCAGTTTGTAAAAACCAGTTGAAGAGGCTGGAAAACTAAATGTGAGATTAACTGTTTTAGCATCTCAAACCTTCAAACGACCATATTTGCTTTGTTCTATAATACACAAGCCATGGAAACGGGGAAACCCACCTCAAGTTGGTCGGAAGCAACTAACCTGACCGTCCTTTTAGGTTCTTTACTCACTTAGCCCACTGGATTCTTGCATGGGGCCATTACGTGCTCAGTTCAAAGTGTAGTCAGGTATTATATAACACAACCTAAAGTCTAGAGCTCAAGCACATTGTTTAATATTCTTTCCTCTCTTGTTTTTAGTTCTTGGTGACTTCTGTTCGTGCCAATTACAGCTACCTGTGCCAACCAGTGGACTACAGCCACAGTGAGCTCGCACTGCGGGTAAGATCTCAGACAGGGCCCCTTTAAACTGTATTCTGGGAAGAGTTTTCACCCACAGTCGGATTGCAGGCACTGCCATCTCTGTTCACGTGGCGGGAACGCCTCTGCAGAGCGAATGTTGTTCTGAGCTGCACAAAGGGCACTGTTTGTACAAGACGACGTCGCCGACTACAAACAGAGGTGTCATTGATTGTTAACTGCATAATGCGTAATACACATCCCATTGTTGCTAACATGTGTAATGTGGGCCCTTGGCAGCCTTCCAGCTGGAACACGCATGAGATTCGAGCCCACAGAGATGCCATTCATTGTTGACGAGCGCTGCCAGGCCGTGCACTCCTTAACCATGTGACACTGGACACACAAGGCTCCCCTGGGAGAAGAACTGTGGAGCTAATATAGTGAAAGAATACTTGTAAATGTTGTGCATTTGTCCTGCCAGGTTGTAAATCAAATGAAGGGGTGTGTGTGTGTGGGGAGGGGGCTAGATGAAGATGTACTTGAAGAAGGGGTAAATAAGGGAGTAGTACAATATACAGGGTCATTGGGAACATATCTGCATGGGACACGTGTGCAAAGATTTCAGCCCTTTAGGGTGCAAAAGATGACATCTAGCCAGCATTATTGCAGTCAGTGAGTCGGTATAACAAGAGAACCCATAACGTGTATTATAATATTTACTGAGGCGAGAGAAGGAATTAAAGAAAAACTGCTGAAGACCATGCTCTGAAAATGTCTAGAGCAGGGAAAAGTGGCTTAGAAATGTAATCCGGACTCTGAGTTCGGTCTAGACGAGCCTGAGGTCTGCTATGGGCATCATAGTGTTCAGAAGTTTCCTCTCTTTCCTGTGGTGTCTCCCTGAGGTGGTTTTGAGGTGTATCTCCCCGAGGTGGTTTGGCGGTGTTTCTCCCCGAGATGGTTTGGAGGTGTATCTCCCAGAGGTGGTTTGAAGGTGTATCTCCCCGAGGTGGTTTGAAGGTGTATCTCCCCGAGGTGGTTTGGAGGTGTATCTCCCCAGGCTGGTTTGGAGGTGTTTCTCCCCGAGATGGTTTGGAGGTGTATCTCCCCAGGGTGGTTTGGAGGTGTTTCTCCCAGAGATGGTTTGGAGGTGTATCTCCCCAAGGTGGCTTGGAGGTGTTTCTTACTGAAATGGTGTGGAGGTGTTTTAGCTCCAACCCTTTTATCCCTGTACGTTAATCAGGTGGCAGATCTTTTGTGTTCTTTGCCAGCTGATGCCCCATCTCTGGCGAACCCAAAAATTGCCACACTGCTATTCGCCGACGATACCCTACTGATCTCCAAAACTCCCATGGGTCTCCAAAAACGTTTAAACCATTTTAAGGCATTCTGTGATGAGAGGGGTTTGGTTATTAATTCCTCCAAAACCAAGCTAATGATGTGCAACCCGCACAAATCTTTTAAGGGAAATATACTCCTGGATAATGACCCGCTGGAGAGGGTTAGTTCATTTGATTACTTGGGTATTTGACTATTGGAGGGAATGGCTTGGAAGAGACATTTAGAGAAGGTCTCCTTGAAACTAACTCAGCTCACTGGGGCACTGAGTAGGGAGCATCGCTTGTCGTATACTAGGCCCGTAGCCCCTGCTCTCAAATTGTAGAACTGCAAGGCTGTAACCAGTGCCCTTTATGGGGCAGAGCTGTGGGGCACAGCATCCTCTAATGAGCTTGCAGCTGTGGAAAACAAGTTCCTTAGGATCCTGATATCCCTTCCTTTAAGCAAACCTCTTCTCCAGTCTTAAGTTTGATCTGGGTATTAAGTCCATCAAAGATCTTGCGAGGCTTCGCCCACTGTTATTTTGGTATAGATTGGCCTCTACCTCTGATTTGGCACACTATGCAGCTGCTTTTTGCGAGGTCTCAAATTTGGACACCGCAAATAAAATTGCCTGGATTAAACAAGTAAATGTTTTACTGTCTAGCATTGGCTTGTCAGCCCAGGCCATCAGCCAACCACCTTCATACCCAAGAAGTCAAGTCAAACTTTTGTATTGGGCTTGGGTCGATGAAAAAATCTTTCGGGAAAAACATCTTGGCAGCCTAACATATGCTTTCATCGATCTGAAACCCAGTTGTCGTCTAGAAAGCTACTTTGATATTATTAAGGTCCCAGCTGACAGGAAGTTGTACACACAGATTAGACATGGCAGCTTACCAATTAATGCTTTTAGTACCTCCTGGCAGAATAACAGACCTCATCCTAAGGGCTGCCCTTCTTGTCCATGTCCACTTGAATCTATTGGTCATGTACTTTTTCCTGCAAAGCATACGCAAAGCCAAGACGCAAATGGCTAGCTCATGTGTGTAGAGAATTAGGGACCCGAAGCTCTAAAGTTGCCCTACGGCTACTAAAATCAGATGCCAGACCTCTTTTCGCCTGTGCCACTGCAAAATATTTAGGTCACTTTTGGGCGATCAGAAGGATGGCACAACCCATAAGGCCAACTGGCATGAATAGATAAAATAGGTTGTGCTGACTAATCAAGATTGCCCTGATTAAGTAATGCTGTTTTTTAAATTCTTTAAATTGTTTTACGATTCTATTTTATGTATTTTATTCAGGTTTCTGTGATTAGTCTTGGCACCTTGCCCTTTTGCTTAAGGGTTTAATGTGAGGGTTTTTTACCTGGAAATTGAGTTGTATAAATATTAATGACACACTTGCACTTTTGCCACATAATTATGTTAGTGAGACCCAAGTCATGGACTCTGTGGATACTGTTTTATTCATATGATGCTAATATCCTTTTAATGTCAACTTGAGCGCTTTTATTTCTTATTTGCATATTGTCTTCGGAAACGCTCTTTTTATTCCAAATGACATTCGTGATCTGTACGGTCGCTTCTTTTATGGTTTGTTAAATCGAAATAAAGGAATTTTGATGATGGTTTGGAGGTGTATCTCCCCGAGGTGGTTTGGAGGTGTATCTCCCCGAGGTGGTTTGGAGGTGTTTCTCCCCGAGATGGTTTGGAGGTGTTTCTCTCCGAGATGGTTTGGAGGTGTATCTCCCCAACAGGTGGTGCCACATATCAGTCTTCTGTTGTGTCTCCCTTGTTGTGATGTTCTGCCAGTTCTCACTAGTTGGAAACTTTACTTTCCTACGCCTGGTAGAAGATGACTCTGCTTGCTCTTCTCTCCGATCCTTACATTTCTTGAGGCTACCCTCAATCTGACCCTCACGCTGCCATTGATAACCTTCGTACTCCTGTTGCAAAACATCACCTGCCATTGGCAGTAACCAATATTGTTCTTTACTACACACCCACTCTCAGCCATTACTAGCTCTCAAATGTGTAGCATGGGATCTTTCCACAGTAATTTCTCATGCCCTGTGACAGATGTTACCAGCTGCCTGGTGTGCTTCCCCTGCCCTACTTGCTAATTGCTTAAGGTGCTTACACGATGCCCAGTGCTTCCATCCATGGCCTGTTGCCTTTCCCTCCCACCCCCAACCTTGTTGTACTTTCCCATTTGTTTGGGGCTTCCACTAGATTTTGGTGCCTACTTTGTAGCTTTTGGAACATCACTGTAAAGAATGAATGTGATTCTTTTTCTCTCTGACTGGAAATAAGAGTTCCAGATAGCATCCTCTTATTTTCTAAAATTGCTTTAGTTGCAGCATTCATGTTTACAGTGGTCTGCTGAGGCCAATTTGGGTTTGCCTTCACCAGAGTACACCATGAGTCACATAGCCAGCACCCGCTGGTGGATACCTGATGGTCAAATGGACATCCATGTTTCTTTCACTGAATCCTTTATGAATCTTTAAAAATGGCTTCCATAGTGGTCACAGATTCTTGTTAAACTGTTTTATTGATAAGAAAAAGCATCAGTGCAAATTACATGCAGTAGAATTTATATGTCCACAGTTGAGGACAAGACATTGGCATCATCTCCGTACATACATTGTATAGAGTATTACATATGTCCGCTACCTGTATACTAATTACACATATATGACCCGGAACCATTCATACTCTACCATAATGCTATGTTGGGGTCACGCATATACCTATGTGTTGTAACAGATTCTTGAAATGTAGTTAGGCCTCCCCTTTCACTCACGTAGATTACCTCTTCGGTAACATTCGGCCTTTAGTCAGTCAATAATACTTTTATTTGATTTCTTCAAAATCAGAAAAGGGTGGAGCAATCCACCGAGGTACATGAGACATCAAAGCAATCAATCCATTAAAAATGAAAACACATCAGAATACATATAGTAGAAGAGCGAACTTCTGAATAAATAGATTTCAAACTAACTTCGGCCTTTAATTTGCAGGTTATACATGTGGTAGCTTAGTGCATATATCCTTGTCCATTTTTTCCATAATTAACTTGAAATGCAGTATGTACCACCTTTGTGCTATCTGGTATCTCCAGACCCACACCAGGGGGAGTCTTGCCTTTAATGAGCAGGTTAGTTACCAAAAGAACTGTCCCTGGAGGCCTTCAAGAAAGGACCGAATTTAAGACAAAATGTCTCCCTGCAGGCGAGTGTCCAGTTCTAGAAAACTATCTCCCAAGAGCCTGGGCACAAGTTAATTCTCTGCCATATGATGAGCATCCTTTGCACATACTTGGGCTTGAATGCATGGTAATATGGCTTTTTCTACTTAAATTGTGCCTACCTCTAATGCTTTTTCCCTCCTCTTTTATTCAGATGGCCAGAGTTTGCTGGTGGTTTTTCTTCTCCAAGGTCATTGAACTGCTGGATACGGTGAGAACCTGTGTTGAGATTATAGTGCCAGGCACGCCTGCTAAGTCAAGCTCCCCTCGGATATTTCTATATGCTTCATCGTCCACACTTGTCTCCATCACATGACTGCTCTGCCTCAATGAGCTTGGTTTGGTCTGATTCATCACAATCTGCTCTTCGTAAAGATGCTTGGTCCGTTACATTAATTGGGTGAGCGGTGGGGTGACCGAGATAGGACCATCGCCTAAATGCTAAAATATGTATATTGTGTATCATTTCATATCACAGCAATGTCCGAACTACACAGGCTGCCCGTAGACACAAATAAAAACCAATTGACAAACCCAAAACTATATATCCTCTATTTACCAAGGCATTGTAAATGAAATGTCTGGTGCTTTGAGGACTCTTAACATTCGCGCAGCATCACGTTAGATAGAGCAGCAGGAGAGGGTGTTTTTTTAAAACTCCAAGCAGTTGTATGACAGTCTGGTAATAATGTAACTGTTGTGGCTCACACGATGTCTGATTGTGTGCCTCTCCTTCAGTTTTCACTCCGCAGCTAGTGCGGACTCTGCCATCACCTATGGGGCCAGTAGCTTACCAAATTTGGGTAAGCTCCTTTACCATTGTGACGACTATGGTCATTTTAATTGGATCCAGCCTGAATTACCTTTGTGTATCTTGGGTGAGATGTGAAGCGTCAATTCACAAATGTGTCACCTGCTTGTGTGCACGTCTGTCCTCCTTGTTATGTTGCTCTTTCACTGATGGGCATGATATTGGCTTTGGCGTGCAAAGAATCATGAGAGCCTAATGCATTATTTTTTTTTTATATGGGTAGAACAGTCAGCATACCCTTATTTGTTTTCAATTAATTTCTCCTCCCTACATTTGCTTCCTTCCCTTCCTCTAAGTCGGTTTTTAGACATCTACAGGTATACCCTACTCACAGAGTGTTAGTTTTTTTCATGTGATTGGATATTTTTCTATAATTATCACATTCACTTTCCCGACCACTCGAAAATTAGGTTTATTGGTCCTGATGAATTGCCCCGATCAATAGTGAAGGGAAACAGCTTTAACAACACAGTCAGAACCACGCATGCCTTTACAATGCAGGCTTTACAACGCATGCATCTTTACCACACATGCCTTTACAACGAAAATGTAAGTATTTCGCAGGTAAGTGTAATATATGTGTGGATGTGTGTGCATATATATATATATTCACAGAAAAAACCATAGGTTTCAGAGGTGTTATAGTTAGCTGCCCATTTCACTCGTAAAAACCATAGAAATTCCTCCGTTATAGTTAGCAGAACTAACTATAACTCACGCGCCCGCAATGCACTGCTGATGATGTCACATATTGCATCATTCATGACATGGTCAGTGACATCACTGATGACATCACTGATGACATCTCAAATGACATCACTGATGACATCACTGATGACTTCATTCACTGAATGTGGTTTAGTTTGAAATTTAAAATGTGTAATATATATACCAATCTGTATTGAAGATTGAGTGGATATGTAACTGTCTGGATGGAGGATTTAGTAGCTGTCTGACTGTCTTTTTAAGTGAGTAATTAAAAGTGTCTCACTTAATACATGGATTAGTAACGAAACTATGTGAATGTGTGCAGCACTGTCTCTGTTGTTGTATAACATGCTGCCTCAGTTGGTCACTAACTACATGAGTGTGTATATTAGTTATTGATTAGTTGGGTGAGTATTTATATGGGACACTGAGTTTGTGTGTGGTTGGATGGGGTGTGTGTAACTCTATGCATAGATGTGTGAATGGTTGATTGACTAGGTGTATGGGTTTAAGAGTGCATGTGGAAACAGTTGTTTGGGTGACTGAGTGTATTTATTTCTGTGTTGGTGAGCGAATATATGTTTAGTTGTACATCTTCAACAAAGTAAAAAAATAAAAGGCATTGTATGTGAGAGTTGGTGTATATAAATAAGCTTGTGTAAGAGTCAGTGATTGTGAGAGTAAATATATGAATGAGTGTATAATTGTAATGGTGCTTTTTTAACATATTAACGATGAGTCACTATGTGATTGAATAAATGAGGTGTTGTTGGATAATTGTGCAAGTGAGTAAATTTAAGTGCGATAAATTTTTTTCATCAGTGAGTAGGATGACTGCATAACTGACTAAGATGACTGCTGATGTGTCAATGTCTATATATGTGTATAAGTGCATTTGATAGTGTTCTATTAATTAATGACTGCATGTATAGACGATTCTGTTGTTGAATGGGTAGTTGTGTGTGTAGACTTAGGAATCAGTGAGTGGGTATGTAGTAACTGGTATTGGTGTGTCAATGGTTTCAAATATGGTACTCTGTATTTTACAGTGAGTGATGAAAGGTTATAATAGTGTATGATGTGGTGTATCGGATTGTCAAGTGGATGATGTCATCAGTGATGTCATTTGAGATGTCATCAGTGATGTCATCAGTGATGTCACTGACCATGTCATGAATGATGCAATATGTGACATCATCAGCAGTGCATTGCGGGCGCGTGAGTTATAGTTAGCAGAACTAACTATAACAGAGGAATTTCTATGATTTTGTACGAGTGAAATGGGCAGCTAACTATAACACCCCTGAAACCTATGGTTTTTTCTGTGAATTTCTAAGGTTTTTTAAATGCTAATTTCTAACTACAACGTCTCTGAAACCTATGTTTTTTTTCAGTGAATTTCAAAGGTTTTTTAAATGCTAACTTTTAAGTGTGATAGTACTTATATCTATTTTTTGTACTGATTTTCTACAGTTTTTTAACTGTTTATTTATAAATATTTTATTCATTAAATAACATATATTTTTCTGAAAATTGCAAAAAAACATTTTTTAATTAAAACTGAAATATTGATTAATTTTCTTGTTTTCATTTTTTATTTTAATATATTTATATCATTTTCTTTGAAAAAAAATTCAATTTTTTTTCACAGTCGCGCACTCAAAGTGTACACATCACGGTGGGTGCGCGCATTCTAGCCGCCATTTTAGAAAAGTCATGAAGGATCCGTGTATGGTGTGCGACGGCTGCATGTTTTTCAGTTACATCATATACATTTAATATCACGTGATATGCGCGATTGGTATGCGACCAGTCTGCGACTCCTGCTCCCGCGCATTCGCGACACATGCGCATTACGGTACAAGATGGTTCGAGGCATATGAGCTGCAGATTGTACACTTAGCATAGGTCGCCATCTGGTGTTGGGCCCGGATGTTTGCAGTTTGTTTTTCTTCTTGGACCGTCTTTGGAAGTCACGAGTTTGGTGACTCCTCCTTCGGTCCGTACTGCGCATGGGCTTCGGCTCCATCCTCAGATTGTTTTTTTCCGCCATCGGGCTCGGATGTGATACTTCGTGCTCCGGCTTCGAACTTCTACGGTTCCAGCCTCGACGGAAAATCCTCGATTCTTCGAGTTCCTTCATCATCTTCATCTCTCGAAGCGGCACTTTTTTCCATCCCGTACATCGACACCGGCCTTCGGGCCCTCCGCGACTCCGGTCCCGGCCGATGGAAAGGACTCCGTTTAAAAAGTGCCCAAAATGTGGGTCTAAATTTCCCCACACCGACCTCCATCAGGTGTGTAACCTTTGCCTCTCTCCGGAACACGAGGCCAGAGATTGCCCCGCCTGCAAGTCTTTTCGATCGAAGAAAACGATCCGAGATCGAAGAGCTCGACGCACCATGGCGCACTCATCCTCGACAGTTCCACCGGACATCTTCGGAGACGACGCCGAAGATTCGGGGCAGACACACACCGAACTGGGAGAAGACATCGTCAGCGCTTCCGAGGCCGACGACTCCGACCCGGAGGACGTAACACCAGGACAGCGGGCCGTGAGTACAATGCCCCCTCCCAGCCCCGCACCGAAAACCAAAGAGACTCCGGTTACTCCCTCGCCTGCCGGCCTGGGCAAAACCAAGACAAAAGCCTCGATCACCCCACCTTCGGGCCCGGTGTCGAAGCACTCAAAGTCTCACGGCAGCTCGGGATCGAGCCAGCCGACGCCCGGTGCCGATAAACACCATTCGGCACCGAAGCCTGCAAAATCCAGCTCGACTCCGAAACCACCGGTGCCGAAGCCTGGACACTCGGCGCCGACCAAACCCAAACAGAAATCGGTCGGCACCGATGCTCCGGCGCCGAAACAGCATTCGACGCCGAAACACACGGAGACCTCGAAAAAGCATGGCGTACACAGAACGTCGAAACCTCTGGTTCCGAAATCGCCGGTGCCGACAGACGACTCGGCGCCATTGGCTCTGTTTACACCAGACCCTTTGCAAAAGACTTTGTCCAGAGATCCAAAGACTGGCCTTTTGACTGTGATTGCTAAGAAGCGTCGCCTTGAGGCTCCGGCTCCTCCTCCTCCACCCAAAAAGAGGGACTCAGCTACTTCTCCACTTAGAGTACCCTCCCCACTGCCACCCCCCCTCCCACCACCACCCCCTCCACCTTTACCTCACTACGATCCGGCCCCAAATCCCGATGACGGGGACCCGGACACTGACCCAGGGGACGCCCCAATGGATTCCACTCCACCAGGGACCCCAGATCCATGGGAGGATTATAATAACCCTGACGTACCTAATGTTCCTCAAGACGACCTATACCCATCAAGGCCGTCTCCTCCAGAGGACTCTTTAGGCTTTCACCATTTAGTGCAGAGAGCAGCACACTACCATGGGGTGGACATGCACACTGAACCAGTGGAAGAAGACTTCCTACTGGATACATTTGATTCACAAGACCGTTCCACTGCTATTTTACCCATGCTTAAGGGTGTCACCAAGCATGCTTCAGAGGTATTCAAAGACCCTGTCAGAGCCAGAGTACTAAACCCTAGAATAGAGAAGAAGTACAAGGCGGCACCCACAGACCCTGCATACATCAAGGGCCCTGCTCCTCTAGATTCCCTAGTTGTCTCCACAGCTAGAAAGCGGGCTAACTCACAATCCTCAGGAGATGCCCCGCCACCAGACAAGGAATCTAAACTTCTGGACGCGTCTGGTAAACGCACCGCTTACCAGGCTGCAAACATGTGGCGCATTGCAAATACACAAGCACTGCTTGCGCGATATGATAGAGCACACTATGATGAACTAGAGGCTCTTATGCAGCACCTTCCAGAAAAATACAAGCGCCAAGCGCATGACCTGATACAGGAGGGCAAACTAATCACAAACACCTCCATTAAGTGTGCCCTCGATGCAGCAGACACTGCTTCTAGAGCCATAAACACCAGTGTCCTGCTTCGCCGACATGCCTGGCTCAGGATATCAGGGTTCAAGCCTGAGGTCCAGACATCAATACTTAATCACACCTTTGACCAGCAAACACTCTTTGGCCCAAAGGTAGACGAAGCGCTAGAAAAAATGAAGAAAGATACAGACACAGCGAAGTCTATGGGAGCGCTCCAAACGCAAACATCTAAGCGTTCCTTTCGACGCTCGTCCTTTCGTGGCACAGGTAGAGGCTCCTCCACCGATAATGCCTCTACCTCCTACAAATCCCCTCCTCAAAATACCTTTTCAAAGGGCAACCAAAGAGGTGGTTACAGAGGCAACAACAATAAGGGCAGGGGCAAAACCAACAATACCCGTTCTGCCACCCCACCCGCACAATGACTCCCCTTCGCTCCCCCCAGACCATTCCACTCCGGTCGGGGGCAGACTACAAGATTTTATCCACGTATGGGAGTCCATAACATCGGACAAATGGGTGACCCAAATCATTCGGTCAGGGTACTGTCTCGAACTAACATCTACCCCACCCAATATCCCACCAAGGCACCGTCCAATGTCCCAAGAGCATTCCACACTGCTCAAACAAGAGGTACTCTCGCTCCTCCAGAAACATGCTATAGAGCAGGTACCCGTCAATCAACGAAATCTAGGGGTCTACTCCCTATACTTCTTAATCCCAAAGAAAGACGAGACCCTCAGACCCATTCTGGATCTCCGGCCTCTAAATGCCTACATACATTCAGACCACTTTCACATGGTCACCTTACAACAAGTCCTCCCACTCCTCTGTCAGGGAGACTTTCTCACAACACTGGATCTGAAAGACGCGTACTTTCACATTCCAATACACCCCTCTCACAGGAAATACCTCAGGTTCGTGGTGGACGGGCAACATTTCCAATTCAAGGTTCTCCCCTTCGGGGTCACCACTGCACCACGGGTGTTTACCAAATGCCTAGCAGTAGTAGCAGCACACCTAAGACGTCAACATATTCACGTCTTCCCTTACTTAGACGACTGGCTGATAAAAGCCGCGTCCTACCACCGATGCGTGCAACATACAAACAGCACCATCCAACTGCTTCATCAGCTAGGCTTCACGGTGAACTACCAAAAGTCCCACCTCATACCATCTCACACAAAGCAATATCTCGGGGCCACTATAGACACCTCCAAGGGTATTGCCTATCCAAACTCAGCCAGAATCACAAGCATTCAAGCCTTACGCAAAACATTCCTTCCTCAGCACTCTCTTCCAGCAAGAGTGTTTATGAAGCTCATAGGAATGATGGCGTCTTGCATCTTCATAGTGCCCCATGCAAGACTCCACATGCGTCCACTTCAGGAGTGCCTAGCACAACAGTGGAACCAGGCCCAGGGTCAGCTAACGGATCTGGTGTTGGTGGACGGCCGCACACATCACTCTCTGCAGTGGTGGAACACCACAAACCTTTCCAAGGGACGGCCGTTCCTGGACCCGGTTCCTCAAGTGACTCTAACAGCGGACGCATCGCTCTCCGGCTGGGGAGCGCACCTCCTACACCTCACCATGCAAGGTCTATGGACGCCACAGCAAAAAACGCTCCACATCAACCATCTGGAGCTTTTGGCGATCTTTCTAGCCCTAAAATCTTTCCAAAAACAGATTTCAGGCAAAGCAGTCCTCATTCGCACAGACAACATGACTGCGATGTATTATATACAGAAACAGGGGGGGACACACTCTCCCCAGCTCTCCCGCTTAGCCCAGAGCATATGGAGATGGGCAATTCCCCAAAACATTTTTCTCCTGGCACAGCATGTTCCAGGCATACAAAACACCATAGCAGATCTGCTCAGCAGACAGACTCAACAACTACACGAATGGGAACTGCATCCACAAGTTCTTCACCCATTCTTCCAACAGTGGGGGCATCCTCAAATAGACCTCTTCGCCACCCACGAAAACAAAAAATGCCCAAGCTTCGCCGCCAGATACCCACACCCATTGTCCAAGGGCAATGCGATATGGATGAACTGGTCAGGCAGATTTGCATACGCCTTTCCACCTCTCCCACTAATTCCATTAGTGGTCAGGAAGCTACAACAGCACTCCCTCACACTCATTCTGATAGCTCCAACGTGGGCCAGACAGCCGTGGTACACCACGCTACTACAACTGTCAGTGGTACCACATCAAAAACTGTACCTTTCCCCATGCCTCCTAACCCAGAACCATGGAGAAATCAGGCACCCGGACCCAGCTCAGCTCAACCTGGCGATCTGGCTCCTGAAATCTTAGAATTCGGTTACCTTAACCTTCCCCCTGATTGCATGAACATCATCATGGAAGCCAGACGTCCTACCACTAGAGCATGCTATGCCGCAAAGTGGAAAAGATTTGTAATCTACTGCCGTAACAATACAATCAACCCTCTAGATGCATCCATACAGCACATCATATGCTATCTGCTCCATCTTCACAGGTGTAACCTGGCGTATTCATCCATACGCCTACACCTAGCAGCGATCGCTGCCTATCTACAAAACAGACAGCATTTGTCACTCTTCAGAGTGCCCGCTATTAAAGCCTTCATGGAAGGCCTTAAACGAGTAATTCCTCCCAGGGCACCACCCTCCCCTGTATGGAATCTAAATTTGGTCCTTACACGACTAATGGGTCCACCCTTCGAACCAATGCACAAATGTGAGCTACAATTTCTCACCTGGAAAACAGCTTTCCTTGTAGCGATCACTTCCCTTAGAAGGGTTGGTGAAATACAAGCGTTCACCATACAGGAACCCTACATACAAATGCATCACAGCAAGGTCATACTTCGAACTAACCCGAAGTTCCTGCCCAAAGTAATTACCCCCTTCCACCTCAATCAATCAGTGGAATTACCTGTCTTCTTTTCGCAACCCCAATCTGTTGCGGAAAGGGCCTTACACACACTAGATGTGAAAAGGGCGTTGCTATATTACATACAAAGAACGCAACCCTTCAGGAAGACCAAACAGTTGTTCGTTTCCTTTTCTCCACCACATAAAGGCAACCCCATCTCAAAATCAGGGATAGCTAGGTGGATTGTAAAATGCATACAAATTTGCTATCAGAAGGCAAAAAGAACATTATCTGTTCCCCCAAAAGCCCACTCTACAAGAAAGTTAGGGGCTTCTATGGCTTTTCTAGGGAATATACCCTTAGATGACATATGCAAGGCAGCCACATGGTCTACACCGCACACATTCACAAAACACTACTGTGTAGATGTGCACTCCCAGCAGCAAGCTAGGGTGGGCCAGGCTGTACTAAAAACACTCTTTCAAACAGCTGCAACGGATACCGGTGGTCGCCGCTAAGGTTTGGGTACTGCTATATAATCTATGCTAAGTGTACAATCTGCAGCTCATATGCCTCGAACGGAATATGCTACTTACCAGTATGCATCTGTTCTTGGCATGTAGAGCTGCAGAGTTGTACACGCCCACCCGCCTCCCCGGCTACCTGTATCCGTTCCAGTATATCTTATTTAGATACAACACACATGGGTTTCTCACTATGATTACCAAGCTCCATCATTTCCCTGTTGGCGAAAAACAATCTGAGGATGGAGCCGAAGCCCATGCGCAGTACGGACCGAAGGAGGAGTCACCAAACTCGTGACTTCCAAAGACGGTCCAAGAAGAAAAACAAACTGCAAACATCCGGGCCCAACACCAGATGGCGACCTATGCTAAGTGTACAACTCTGCAGCTCTACATGCCAAGAACAGATGCATACTGGTAAGTAGCATATTCCTTTGCGCGCTTGCGGGTCCCGCGTGACATCATATACGTGCTGGGGCGCGCTGGGTGCGCGACTCCCGCAAAAAAAAATTATGTTCCAAAATGATATGTATGTGTCTTTAATATACATATTAAGGCAAGAGATTATGTAAGATATTCATCAAAATAATATATTTGTACTTATAAGAAACTTATATTATTTTTAAATATATTTTCGCAAAGTCGGGTGCGTGCGTCGTGAGTGCAGAAAACCAGGTCAGCAGAGCTGCTGTAGAGCCAGAAGACCAGGTCAGCAGAGCTGCTCTAGAGCCTAAGAACTAGGTCAGCAGAGCTGCTCTAGAGTCAGAGAACCAGGTCAGCAGTGCTGCTGTAGAGCCAGAGAAACCAGGTCAGCAGAGCTGCTTTAGAGGGAGAGAACCAGGTCAGCAGAGCTGCTTTAGAGGCAGAGAACCAGGCCAGCAGAGCTGCTTTAGAGCCAGACAACCAGGTTAGCAGAGCTGCTTTAGAGCCAGAGAACCAGGTCAGCATAGCTACTCTAGAGCCAGAGAACCAAATCAGCAGAGCTGCTTTAGAGCCATAGAACCAGGTCAGCAGAGCTGCTTTAGAGCCAGAGAACCAGGTCAGTAGTGCTGCTCTAGAGCCTAAGAGCCAGGTCAACAGAGCTGCTCTAGAGCCAGAGAACCAGGTCAGCCGAGCTGCTGCAGAGCCAGAGAAACCAGGTCAGTGGAGCTGCTTTAGAGGGAGAGAACCAGGTCAGCAGAGCTTCTATAGAGCCAGAGAACCATGTCAGCAGAACTGCTTCAGAGCCATAGAACTGGGTCAACGGAGCTGCTTTAGAGCCAGAGAACCAGGTCTGCAGAGCTGTTGTAGAGCCAGAGAACTAGATCAGCAGAGCTGCTCTGTAGCATAAGAACTAGGTCAGCAGAGCTGCTCTAGAGCCAGAGAACCAGGTCAGCAGACCTGCTGTAGAGCCAGAGAAACCAGGTCAGCAGAGCTTCTTTAGAGAGAGAGAACCAGGTCAGCAGAGCTGCTTTAGAGCCAGAGAACCAGGTCAGCAGAGCTGCTCTAGCTGACACTGACTGACTGACACTGACTGACTGACACTGACTGACACTGATTGACACTGACTGACACTGATTGACTGAAAGACTGACTGACACTGACTGACACTGATTGACTGACACTGACAGACTGACTGACACTGATTGACTGACACTGACAGACTGACTGACACTGACTGACTGACACTGACTGACTACTCTCTACTACTCTACTACTCTCTACTCTCTACTACTCTCTCTCTACTACTCACTCTCTACTACTCACTCTCTACTACTCTCTACTACTCACTTTCTACTACTCTACTACTCTCTACTACTCACTCTCTACTACTCACTCTCAACTACTCACTCTCTACAACTCACTTGCTACTACTCTCTACTACTCACTCTCTACTACTCACGCTCTACTACTCTCTACTACTCACTCTCTACTACTCTCTACTATTCACTCTCTACTACTCACTCTCTACTATTTTCTACAACTCTCTACCACTCACTCTCTACTACTCTACTACTCACTCTCTACCACTCTCTACTACTCACTCGCTACTACTCTCTACTACTCACTCTCTACTACACTCTCTACTACTCTCTCTCTCTACTACTCTCTACTACTACTCTCTACTATTCACTCTCTACTACTCATTCTCTACTACTCTCTACTACTCACTCTACTACTCTCTGCTGCTCTCTAGCACTCATTCTCTACTACTCTACTACTCTCTCTCTACTACTCACTCTCTACTACTCTCTCTCTACTACTCTCTACTACTCACTCTCTACTACTCACTCTCTACTACTCACTCTCCTACTCTCTACTACTCACTCTACTACTCTCTCTCTACTACTCACTCTCTACTACTCTCTACTACTCACTCTACTACTCTCTGCTGCTCTCTAGCACTCATTCTCTACTACTCTACTACTCTCTCTCTACTACTCACTCTCTACTACTCTCTCTCTACTACTCTCTACTACTCACTCTCTACTACTCACTCTCTACTACTCACTCTCCTACTCTCTACTACTCACTCTACTACTCTCTCTCTACTACTCACTCTCTACTATTCACTCTCTACTACTCACTCTCTACTACTCGCTCTCTACTACTCACTCTCCACTACTCACTCTCCACTACTCACTCTCTACTACTCGCTCTCTACTACTGCCTAGTACTCACTCTCTACTACTCACTCTCTACTACTCTCTACGCTACTCACTCTCTACTACTCATTCTCTACTACTCGCTCTACTACTCACTCTCTACTATTCTCTACTACTCACTCTACTACTCTCTCCTACTCTCTACCACTCACTCTCTACTACTCTACTACTCATTCTCTACTACTCACTCTCTACTACTCACTCTCTACTACTCACTCTCTACTACTCTATACTACTCACTATGTACTACTCTCTACTACTCACTCTGTACTACTCACTCCCTACTACTGATTCTCTACTACTCACTCTCCACTACTGATTCTCTACTACTCACTCTCAACTACTCTCTACTACTCACTCTACTACTCTCTCTCTACTACTCTCTCTCTACTACTCACTCTCTACTACTCACTCTCTACTACTCACTCTCTACTACTCTCTACTACTCACTCTCTACTACTCTCTCTACCACTCTCTAATACTCTCTACTACTCACTCTCTACTACTCTCTCTCTACTACTCTCTACTACTCACTCTGCTACTCACTCTCTACTACTCACTCTCTACTACTCACTCTCTACTACTCACTCTCTACTACTCTACTACTTTCTACTACTCACTCTCTACTACTCACTCTCTACTACTCACTCTCTAATACTCACTCTCTACTACTCACTCTCTACTACTCACTCTACTACTACTCACTCTACTACTCTCTACTACTCACTCTCTGATACTTTCTCTACTACTCTCTACTACTCACTCTCTACTCTCTATTACTCGCTCTCTACCTCTCTACCTCTCTCTCTACTACTCTCTACCTCTACCTCTCTACCTCTACCTATACACCTCTACGTCTCTACCTCTCTGTACATGCACACATATGCACATATATATGCATATATATGCATATGCATTTATATATGTATGTGTATTACCTACTGGCGGTCGCCAGTAGGTAGTTATAGTTAGGACCACGTTTCCATAGGAAATCCGCAACATTCTATTTTGAATAACTTTGGCGCCGGTCGACGAATCCTCGCGAATTTTTCAAAATAGGTGGGGCGCTACGCTCCGCTCCTTCCCTGAAAGTCTCGGGGGGATTCGTCAAGCGGGGGCTGAGATAAAAGGGGGATCCCAAAACGCGTTTTTCCCATGCATTTTTCCATAGGACCTTTAGACAGGGCTACAGCCCGAACGGCTGAACAGAATTACTAGAAATTTGGCAGAGAGGTAGTCCTCAGGTCAAGGAAGTGCCTTTTGTAGGTTTGGTGTAAATCTGTTCAGTAGATTCTGAGAAAATAGCCTTTAAATCAATATATATATCTGAGCCAGCTTACGGTGCGCTTACGGTACGCTTACCGTACGCGTACGGTGGCGTGCGCGAGCGCGATTCTGATTGGCTCTTAGATCTTAGTAAACATTCGAATCGGCCGAAACCAGGAAGCGGCGTCCGCCATTTTCTCTCTCGCACTGAGAGTGATGTTTAAAATATTAAGCCCAAAAACATGTAAAGGGGCTGTTTAGACAGCTCCCACACACATAGCAATGTTGAGGGAGTCCCCAAAGATCCCCCAAGGCCAAAAACGGAATTTTTATTTTTTCGCTAATTTAGCCAATTACGCTTACCGTACGCGTACGGTAAAAAATTATAAAAAAAAAAAAATTATCCACACTCTCCCCACCCCGTGTGCAATTGGTGCCCGAAGGGCACCAATTGTGCATGGCATATTAAAGATGAGTTAAACTAAAATATTTTTTAAAAAAATAATTAAAAAAAAAATTATCCACACTCTCTCCACCCCGTGTGCAAATGGTGCCCGAAGGGCACCATTTGTGAATGGCTTATAACATATACGAAAAATTCAAATATTACCTTTCAAAACGAAGTGCATCATATGTCCTCCATGTGCGCACGGTGCGCGAAGCGCATCGTGCGTACATGGCCCATCTAGCGTAACGTGGGCACGCGGTGCGCGTAGCGTGCACGGCACTAACACGGCACGGCACTAACTGCGTAAAGTGGGCGCGCGGTGCGCGAAGCGCACCGCGTGCTCACTGTGCACGCACGGTGCGCGAAGCGCACCGTGCGCGCACGGAACAAACTGCGTTAAGTGGGCGCGCACGCCACGAATGGCGTAAAGTAACTTAGCATTTAAAAAACCGTACAAATTCACTGAAAAAACCATAGGTTTCACACACGTTATAGTTAGGAATTAGCATTTAAAAAACCTTGCAAATTCACTGAAAAAACCATAGGTTTCACACATGTTATAGTTAGCGGAAATTTTACTGATAAAAAACCAATGAAATTCCCCCGTTATAGTTAGTGCAGGCAACTATAACTCACGCGACCGCAATCTTCTGCTGATGACATATGTGTCTTTATGAAAAAAAAATTTGTAATATATGTATAGCTAAAAATGTATGGAAGAAGACATGGGCAAATAAGTGTCTAAATACAGTATTAGCATCAGCAGAGGATTGCGGTCGCGTGAGTTATAGTTGCCTGCACTAACTATAACGGGGGAATTTCATTGGTTTTTTATCAGTAAAATTTCCGCTAACTATAACATGTGTGAAACCTATGGTTTTTTCAGTGAATATATATATACATATATAAACATATAATCTATATAAATATAAATTCATGCAAACATATACATATACATATATGCATACATATGCATGGTATGTATATGAAATTTTGAAAAACACTAATAAAAGCAAAGCTAAAAAGCCACCTAATTATAAACAGAATTGCTTTAACTTAAACGAGGGCGAGACCTATTGCATTTTCAATGCTTGTTTACTTTGGTTCCATCAAGAAGGCATTCAGATGTGACACATTTGCCATAAATTCTGAATGGTAGCACTCTAGTTCCTCATTAGATCACTGTAGCAAAGCTACTGCTCACCATGGAAGTTTGCTGCTGGTATTCAAAGTGCATGTTTCAGTCTGCATGTCAGAACTTTTTAATGAAATAGAAGAGGATTTGAGAAGTCAAAATGTGCCCTAAGTTTTCTTTCTGCAGCACTAATCATAATTTCTATGGCAAAATGAACCCCCTCATTTTGTTCCTTTGCAAATTAAATGTTTTAAATGTTACCACTTTATTCCAAGCAAGACGGCTTCAGGTGTGCCATATCTTTGTCATAAGTAAGACTGTTAGCGCTCTAGTTGTTCTTTAAAACACTCTGGGATTTCTGTCATTGGGCTATACTTGGGCTACATCTCGGTGATATTTGTGCTACATTTGGGCTCTTTTGTCTCTGGTGGCCATCTTGGGAACCTTGTTATGAAGATTCCTAATTTCCTCATTTACTGCAGTCTCCTCAGTAGGCATACTGTCAGTTTTTTACTTTGATTCAATGAAGAAGGCATTCAGATGTGTCACACATTTGCCATAAATTCAGAATGTTAGCACTCTAGTCGCTCATTAGATCACTGTAGTAAAGCTACTGCTCACCAGGGAAGTCTCTTGCTGGTATTGAAAGTGCATGTTTCAGTCTGCATGTCAGAATTCTTTAATGAAATAGAAGAGGATTTGAGAAGTCACTCAAAATGTGCCCTAATTTTTCTTTCTGCAGCACTAATCATACATTCTATGGCAAAATGAACCCTCTCATTTTGTTCCTTTTTAAATTAAATGTTTTAAATGTTACCACTTTATTCCAATCAAGATGGCTTCAGGTGTGCCATACCTTTGTCATAAGTAAGACTGTTAGCGCTCTAGTTGTTCTTTGGAACACTCTGGGAAGCTGCAGTAGAACACAAAGGAATCAACTGACATTCTCTGCCCTTGTTGGATGTACATGTTTTACTGAGAATGTCAGACTTCATTCGCACATGACTGAGAAAGATAATGTGAATTTACAGAAAATATGCTCTCAGTTTAGCTTATAGATCACCTTCCAAACCTCTGTGGGAAAAGCATGTGAAAATAGTTTTCTCTCAAACATGATTCATGATATCCCAGCAGAAGGCTTTTTCACATGGTAAAATCACCTTAGAACATACCACAATTCCTAAAATGAGTATGGTACCGTCAACAAATGATTTATAATGTAACTAAAGTCTTAAAACCTTCTAAAAACTGCAATGCTTTTTAATGAGGTGTTATCATGTATATTGGTCCCAAGATGGCTGCCAACACTTCTTGGATGAAGTGCTGACAGCCAATCAGATCTCACAATGAGATGTGTGGTTAGGCTCCGCCCAGATATGTATATGATTTTACTTATGATTTTCACAGGAACTACTGAACGGATTTACACCATATATGCAAAAGGCACATGCCTGACCTGAGGACTAACTCTTTGCCAAATTTCACGTAATTCTGTTCAGCCGTTCGGGCTGTACCTTCGACTAAAGGTCCTATGGAAAAATGCATGGGGAAAACGCGTTTTGGGACCCCCCCTTTTTCTCGGCCCCCGCTTGACGAATCACCCCGAGACTTTCAGGGTAGGAGCTGAACGGAGCGCCCCATTTGTTTTGAAAATTTCGCGAGGATTCGTCAACTATTCGTCATCACTATTTTTTCAACCATGTTTTTCTCCCTGTCTCCATATGTCTCAGTCATTCTAACTGCCTTACTCCTTCTCAGTTCCTTGCTCTCGGTCTCTATTTCTGTCTCTCTCCCTTTGTCTGTCTTAACCTTAATTTCCTTAAAATCTCTATTTCTACCACTCCTCCTCTCTCCATCACTCATTTTCCATCTGTTAATTTTTTTAACTTCTCCGTCATTCTCCTTCCCTCACCTTCCCTGACTGTCACTATACTTTACTCATAGTCACTCCTATTCTCCTACTTCACTTCCTCCTGTCTGTATCTCACACCCCTTCATCTTTTCGCATTCTTTCCTTCACTCTCCCTCACTCTCCTTTGCTCATTGAAATCCTGACTCCCTTTCTCTCACTCCAGTTTCCTAAATCCCTCCATCCCCTCACTCCCCATCTCTCACTTTCCCTTACCCCCTTTTGTAATCCTCATACCCCTTATCTCACCATCACTCCACTTCTCTTACTTTCAATCCCTTTACCCTGCTGTACTTCATCCGCTTCATCTGTTACTCCCTTTTCCTATCTCCGTCCCTTACTCCCCTTTTCTCACTCTCCCTCCATCACTCTCCATTACTCACTGCCATTCCCTTACTCATTCACTCTTCTTACCTGTATCCTCTACCCTTAGTCCTTTTGTTGCAGTCAGTCTTTCACTTCCCTTTCATGACTGATCATACTTTCCTTTTCTCACTCATTCTGTCTGTCCTTTCCTCCTCTTCACTCAGTCATTTCAATCATTTCAATCATTCAGTCATCAGCAGTGCATTGCGGGGGCGCGAGTTATAGTTAGCTGAACTAACTATAACGGGGGAATTTCTCTGGTTTTGTATGAGTGAAATGTCCAACTAACTATAACGCCACTGAAACCTATGTTTTTTTCAGTGAATTTCTAAGGTTTTTTAAATGCTAATTTCTAACTATAACGTGCCTGAAACATATGGTTTTTTCAGTGAATTTCTAAGGTTTTTTAAATGCTAATTTCTAACTATAACGTGGCTGAAACCTGTGGTCTTTTCAGTGAATTTCAAAGGTTTTTTGAATGCTAATTTCTAACTATGCCTACAGAGGTAGGGCATGTGCTGAAAGAGGAAGAAGTTAAAACTACCTCTAATATTTATCTTAATATTTATTAAACAATATTATATACTTTTCTGAAAAAGGCAATTCTTTTTTTAAAAATTTATAAAAGTGTTATAATGTATAATTATATATATATTTAATTTATTTTAATTTAATTATATAATCTCCTTTTTTTTAAATTATATATTTTTTTCCAAATTGTTTTTTTGGAGTCGCGCACCCAAAGCGCACCTAACACTGCGGGTGCGCGTATTTTAGCCACCATTTTGGAAAAGTCGTGAAGGATCTGTGTAGGGTGTGCAACGGGTGCGTGGCTTCCAGTTAGGTCATATACGTATAATATCACGTGATATGCGCGATAGGTATGCGACTGATGCGCGACTCCTTTTCCCGCGTATTCGCGACAAATGCGCATTAAGGTACGCGACTCTTGCACGGTGGCGGGCACTGCGTGATGTCATATACGTGCTGGGTGCGCGACTCCCTTAAAAGTTTTTATATTCTAAAATAATATGTATGTGTCTTTAATGTATATATTAGGGCAAGAGATTATCTAAGGTATTCATAAAAATAATATATTTGTACCTGTAATAAACTTATATTATTGTTTAATATATTTTAGCGAAGTCTCGTCGGGTGTGTCTATCGTGAGCGCAGGGTGCGCGAATCCCATGTGACCTAAAAAAAGGGATTTGATTGGTTTATAACATTTTCCATTGCAACAGTTGAAGGACCCCACCCATTTTAGTCATTCTGTTTGGAGCAATTGATGAGCGACATCTCTTCTCCATCAAGAGCTGGTTTTGCAATTTTTTGGTGTTTTTTCAAATATTCCATCTGAACAATGGCATCTGGTTCACAACCTCCTCATCATTCTTCAGAAGAAGATATCTTGGAAGAAGATCCACCCAAGCAGAGGCCTGAGTCAGTGTTCTGGAAGTTTTTTACCTTTCCAGCTGGACAAAAAAAGGTAAATGCTACAAAAGTCACATGCTCGCTGTGTGACAGGGTCCTGTCGCGAGGCAGTGAAAAGAAATACTCATGTGGAACTGCGAGTATGTATAAGCATTTACGGTACCCTTCATCCCCGGAATTTGGCACGAGAAGAGATGAGATGTGCAGCAAAAAATCCACCACCAGGCATTGCTAGCACCTCCGGAGCGTCCACATCAACAGCTCCGATAGACATTTGTGTGGAATTAGCATTTCTCCAGCAGCACTGCACTAAGTGCAAAGCCATCATCTGCTATGGTGAACAATCAGTAGATGCTGTTTGCGCAACACAGCGCAACCATAAATGCTAATTTTTTGGTTTGTTTTTTGTTTTTGGAATGATGTCTAATTCCAAAACTTACCTGTTTATTTTGTTCCATTTTTTGTTTACTTTTTAGAAAAACTCAAAAAAACTACAAAATTCTTCAAAAACTACAAAAAAAGTACAAAACAAAAAAAAAGAAGAAAAAAAAGTTCTTGTCAGAACTATCTTATCTGATTTTAAAAAAGAACTATAATTGCATGGTAATGGCTGAAAGTTTGGTTGAATATATGTGTAGAGCATGATTGACTGAAAGAATGCATTGGTAGTGTATGGTGAATTTATAGGGGCAGATCTATGAGGAAGTGCTGCAACGTGGCACTGCAAGCCCTTTGACTGTACCACGCTGCGACACTTCCAAAGCACAGATATGCGACATATTTTCATGAATATGTCGCATCTCTGTGCTTCCCTCTGCAGTGGCGCACAAACTGTAGCCATGCGCTGGCGCAGGCACCCTTGCACCATGGTGCAAGGATACCTGTGTTGTGCTGAGATTGTTTTTGTGCAGGAAGGGACACCTACCTGTACAAAAACAATCACTAAAGGCATTTTCCTCCTTCAATGCATGCTGTGGAATGCAGCACGCATTGAAAGAGGAAAAAATGAGGAGAAATTAAAACATTTCTCCCCGTTGTGCCTTGCTACACCACCTCTACGGTGTTGCAGCATTCACACACATCTCCAGATTTACGATTTCTCGTAAATCTTGAGATGTATCTAGTTCCATGGGTGTCGTATGGAAACGTACACAGCAACACCCATGGAACGCACCTTCAACACAAAGTGCTATGTGTGAAGGGGCCATATTTTCAAGGCGAGGAAAAGCCATGCACAGTGGCTTTTCCTATCCTTGTAAATATGGAGGTGCTCCCAGTGCCACCACTACATCACAAAAAGTGATGTACTGGGGGCGCATGGGGTTTGTAAATCTGCCCCATAAGTGCTTAGGTATTAACGGAGTGATACGATAAGAACATAGTGCTGGATGGGTGATTGAGGAAGTGCATGAGACTGACAGGAAGAATCCTAGGCTGTATGAGTACTACTTTAGTATTTACTGGAGTGTACCAATAGTATGTGTGTGCTTAAATGTTTGTAGGGATTGTGTACAGAATATTGTAGGTGTAGTTGTGTTAGTGCCTAGGCCATTCCATAAGAACATCACCAGTAATTGCAATTATCACAGTGCTGCAAATAGAGTGCATGGTCAAATTAGAAGTGCTTAGGTATTGGCAGAGTGATAGGATAAGTAGATTGCGCTGGATGGGTGGTTGAGGAAGTGCATGGGAGTGACAGGAGGAATCCTATGCTACATGGGTAGTACCTTAGTATTTAGAAGAGTGTACCAATAGTGTGTATCTGGTTACAGGTCTGCATGCATTGTGCAGAGAATATTGTAAGTGTACTTGTGCTAGTGACTAGGCCACTCCATAAGTACATGACTAGTAACTACTATGATGACAGTTCTGTAAACAGAGTGCCTGGTGAATTTATAACAGACCAGGCATTGGCGGACTGATAGGATAAGTAGATAATACCGGATGGGTGATTGGAGAACTGCATAGGACTGACAGGAGGATTCCTAGGCTGCATGCGTACAACTTGGATATTTAGTGGAGTGTACCAATAGTATGTATCTGGTTAGAGGTCTGCATGCATTGTGCAGGGAAAATTGTAGGTGTACCTGTGTTACTGGCTAGGCCACTCCATAAGTACATCACTAGTAATTGGAATGATTACAGTGCTGCAAACAGAGTGCATGGTGAATTTATGAGTGCTTAGGTATTTGTGGAATGATAGGATAAGAAGATAGTGCTGGATGGGTGATTGAGGAAGTGCATGGGAGTGACAGGAGGAATCCCAGAGTGCATGGATAGTACCTTAGTATTTAGAAGAGTGTACCAATAGTATGTATCTGGTTAGAGGTCTGCATGCATTGTACAGAGAATGTTGTAGGTGTACCTGCGTTAGTGGCTAGGCCACTCCATAAGTACATGAGTAGTAATTGGAATGATCACAGTGCTGTAAAGAGAGTGCCTGGTCAATTTATAAGTGCTTACCTATTGGCGGATTGATAGGATAAGAAGATAGTGCTGGATGGGTGACTGAGGAAGTGCATCGGAGTAACAGGACGATTGCTAGGCTGCATGGGTGGTAAGTGGGAATTTGCATGAGTGTATGAATAGTATATACCTGGTTTGAGGTCTGCATGCATACTGTACAGAATATTGGAGGTATACTTGTGTAAGTGGCTAGACCACTCCATAAGTACATTACTAGTAATTGGAATGATTACAGTGCTGCAAATACAGTACATGGTCAATTTATGAGTGCTTACGTTTTGGCGGAGTGATAGGATAAGAAGATAGTGCTGGTATTCGCAAACTAATAGGATAAGTATATAGTGGTTGATGAGTGATTGGAGAAGTGCATGGGATAGACAAGAGGATACCTAGACTGCATAGTTAGAGTGGTGGAAGTTGACAGTAGGGTGAGATTATAAGTGCTTGTGTTTCAGCACAGAGATTAGATAAGGACATGGTTCTGTCAGGATGATTGCAAAAGTGGACAGAGAGTGACAGTGTGATTGGGGCACTGCATAAGTACTACCTAGATTATTACAGGACTGAATCGGTAGTCTACATGGGTTTTAGGGGCCTGTATAGATTGTGCACATTTGACTGTACCACGGTGTCTCTTCATGCCTGAGTCATTCTAGAGGTGCATGGACAGTGACTGGGTAGGTAGAGTGCTGGTAGTTGACAGCAGGGTGAGTTTATAAGTGCTTGTGTTTCGGCACAGAGATTAGATAAGGACATGGTTCTGTCACAATGATAGGAGGAGTGGATAGAGAGTGACACTCTGGTGATCTGCATGGCTACTCCCTGGATTTTTACAGGAGTGAATCTAGAGACTGCAGGGGGTTACGGGCCTGCATAGATTGTGCACATTTGACTGTAGCAGTGCGTGTGCTAATGCCTGACTCATTGTACAAGTGCATGGACAGTGACTGGGTAGGTAGAGTGCTGGTAGATGACAGCAGGGTGAGTTTATAAGTGCTTGTGTTTTGGTACAAAGATTAGATAAGGACATGGTTCTGTCAGGATGATTGCAAGAGTGGACAGAGAGTGACAGTGTGATTGGGGCACTGAATGAGTGTTATCTGGATTATTGCAGGAGTGAATCAGTAGTTTATAGGGGGTAAGGGCCTGCATAGATTGTGCACATTTGACTGTAGCACTCCGTGTCTTAATGCCGGAGTCATTGTACAAGTGCATGGACAGTGACTGGGTAGGTAGAGTGCTGGTAGTTGACAGCAGAGTGAGTTTATAAGTGCTTGTGTTTCGGCACAGAGATTAGATAAGGATATGGTTCTGTCAGGATGATTGCCAGATTGGTGAGAGAGTGACCGTGTGATTGGGGCACTGCATGAGTACTACTTAGATTATTGCAGGAGTGAATCAGTAGTCTATAGGGGGTTATGGGCCTGCATAGATTGTGCACATTTGACTGTAGCACTGCGTCTCTTCATGCCTGAGTGATTGTACAAGTGCATAGATAGTGACTGAGTAGGTAGAGTGCTGGTAGTTGACAGCAGGGTGAGTTTATAAGTGCTTGTGTTTTGGTACAGTGATTAGATAAGGACATAGTTCTACTGAATGATTAGAGTATTGCAAGGAGATCATCTGAGAAAATGCATAACTGCTTGGGTACTGACAGAGGTATTAAATCAGTACATGCTAGTAGTAAATGACTTAAAGACTACATTACCAGTAACATAGTGATTGGTGGACGGTATGGTTAGTACATGATGTATTTTAGACATTAATAAGCAGTGAGTAGGTGTTTAAAGGTGTGTATGAATAGTGCCTGGATGAATGTAGTAGTGGATGGATAGTGTTTGGATTACTTAACCTTACCTTTACAGTAGTAGATATCAAAATATTGTAAACATTTTTTGCAGTTGTTTGTTATATTTTAAAGTTTAAAAACGTTTTAATTTTAGAATTAGGATCTGTAAAAGAGAAGAAAAAATACAGTTATAATATATAAAATTATCATTTTATAAATACAACATAATTTAAGCATAATATAAATTATTTTGTTTGCCTTTTTTTGCTGTTCTCAGAATATATTGAATTTCACTATAAATAGTGATTTCAATGTTACTCTTCACATAACAGCGGGCAAAACAAAAAAAAACAAGAAGATTGTTTAAAAAACAAAACAAATCTGTCAAAATATTTTCAACATAGTGAACTATCTATGCACATTGCGTAAAAATAACATCCTCAATAACATAGCATATAATAACAAATCACACATATATAAAATGCTTCTTTGCAAGAGAATATTGTTACTACAATAAGAAAGAACTAAATAGTAATTCAATCAACAATTCTTTATAATTTCCTTATACTCTAAATGATGTTCTTTATAATATATGTTGCTAGAATATCCCAGAAAAAGTGCTTAGTTCATATTAATATCTTTCCTCTAACCCAAATGATATTCCTGAAATCCTTTCTACTGAAATTATCCAGTGTAATCATATTAATACACTTTAACATATTCCCAATAGGCCAAATTATGTTCTTAGAACTTTGGCTTTAAAAATATTTGGTATGAATTCGGTGATTCGTTTGGCAAACGATATCTAAAAACGACATGAGCATCATTACAATATGTCCATCCTTTATTGCATTTTAAATAGATAGTGTAATGTCCAGATGTTGTAGAAGGTCCATCGTGGAAAATAATTGCTACTACTATAAAAGTTCTTCCTGATATTGATAGTTGACTTGCTACAAAATTTTTAATTCAAGTTTCCAATTTTCTTCCATCAGCTGTACAAGGTTGTATCATTAAAATTATATATTGTCCAAATGTTGGTATAAATAGTGTTGATAACATTTCTGATTTGCATTGGCTACACTCCATGTTTTGATTTGCTGCTTTAACTAATTTGTTGAAAGACACTGTTTTACAGTCTAGTATTGTTAAATATATAAATCTCTCAGTGTCTATGTTAGTGGTAGAAGAAAACGTGCAATTTTCACATTCATGTTCCCAAAGTCCAAATAGATTTTCAATTTGTATTCCTTCTTCTTCTAATACTGCAAGCCTATACATTAGAAATTCCTGAGCATCTTGTTGCACATTCTGTGTAAATTGCGCAGAACCAAAACATATATCCAAAAGCTTCCTAATATCAAAAACAGTTTGGATTTTACTTTTATCAGTTATCAATTTTTCAAAAATAGAATACAACAAGGAACAAAACCTTTTTTCTCGATATTCTATAATTTGCTGTAGCAGATTTTTGAGAAAAAATACAACATTTACCACTACATTAGCAAAGCAGTTGATACCTGAACTATTTTCTAACTGATATCCGACAATCTCTTCAATAGTGTTCTTTGTCTTTTTGCTTGGAATTTCAACATTATCATGTTTTTTTTTCTTCTTTTTAACTTCACTACAAATATTCTCATACCTTCTTTTTCGACCTACTACACACTTTTCATATACTGGATATTCAACCAAATTTTGGGAGCATACAGTCTCCTTAACCGATTATACTCTCTAACACAATTTACATCTTCACTAATCTTTCTCTCATCAAAATCAATCAAATACAATCCAGATAAAATTCTGACTCGGGACAAAGCAACATATGCCATACCCTCTTTAAATACGGCACTTCCAATATTTACCAAAGCACTGTCTACACTCAAACCTTGAGATTTATGAATAGTCACCGCATATGCCAAAGAAAGAGGAAACTGTTTTCTAAGAACATACAAATCTTTAACAAGCCAAAAACGAGCAAAACAATGAGCAATTTGTTTTACTTCTTCAATCTGATCAAATTTGATTTTCAAATATTCAATTCCATCTTTTTTTTGATAATTAACATAATCAACAACTTTTCCCATTGCTCCATTTACTAAACCTTTTTCTACATCCAAATTACACCGCAAAATAACCTGACAGTTTACACATACATATAAATTATTTTCTAAACCAGCAGTTTTAGATATAGATTTTTCCAAATAATCTAATTTTGTTTTCAGTTTTTCTGTCCAAATAATAGTAATTCCTTCATGCTCTATTTTATCAATGGCTTCCCTTTTTATTATTTGTTCATTTTCCAACTGTAAAAGTTCTTCATTAAATGTACAACACTCTCGCAGTGTTGGCATGAGGCAGATTATAGATTTATTTTCTGCAATTTTTTTGTATATTTTTGCAGGATCTATATTTTCATTTGGAAACAAGTTGGTTAGTATCCGACTTTGCAAAGCTTCTTTGCCATGTTCTGTCAATACTCCAATTCTTATATTTTGAAGAATGGTTCCATAAACTTCATCATTTGCTTGTCGCATATTTTAAATGAGTTCTTTGTACTCAAAATATGACCAAATGTTAACGTTTCCAACACTCCCCAAAGTCTTTCTGGTATCTTCTTGCACAAGTGTTTTAAATACTGGTTGCCCTTTTACAGGAGTAAGTTGCAGTAGATCACCAAAAACTATCACATGTTTTCCTCCAAATAAGACATCGTATTCTGTTTTTAAAATTTAATGCATTCTTAAATGCACAAAGGCAAGCATTAAGTTTGAGACCATGCTCACCTCATCAATAATCAGAAGTTTAATTTTCTTTATCACTCTTGAAACTTCATAACAAGTTTCTCCAGATAGCTTGTGATATTCCAATTTATTTTCATGTTCCACAGGTAGCATTAGTAAACAATGTAATGTAATTCTTTTAATGTTGTGTGCTGCCAACCCAGTTGGAGCAGTTACAACACAAGACAAATGTGAGTCAGTTATTTTCCGTAGATAAGTGGTCAAAACTTTAATCAAGAAACTTTTTCCTGTACCAGCTTGACCACTGATATACATTCGGATAGGTTGAAATGATGTGCATGTGCATTCATTCTTTTCATGAAGAAAACCATGGTCGATCTGTTGTCTAACTTGCTGATATATTTCTTTCTGTTCAATATTTAGTTGTTCTTCCAAGTTTTCTAAGTCCATAATATCTTCTTGAGCTTGAAGCATTTCGGTTTCCACTTCATTCATGGCAATTGCTGCTTCATTTGCAAGAATTGGTTGTCCTAGTGGATCTTGTCTCAGAGGTCCAGAACTTTGACTGTCTTGAGAACTGACTCTAGCAATTTCAGCTGCGATCGTAGCTTCTTGATCAATTTCTTCATTCAACATTTTCAGATAATTTGCAAAAACTGGGCATTCAATGCTATCATTACATGCATTGAAAGAATCTTCATAGCACTGAAAATCTCCAAGTAATTCCAATTCCGTACGCCAATGCTTGAACAGTTGTAAAAGTGCTAAATAGTAAAATTCTCTTTTAACAGCAGTATCACAACTCAGTTTCCTATGATTAGTTAGATTTCCTTTAGTATGTTTCACCAAACATCATTCTGAACCAATCACTGCATATTTTCCTTCATTTATGTTTTCTGTAGTATTTTTCTTAAAACTGTAAAATTGCAGCACTTCATAGAGACATATGTTCTCAAGATGATGACTTCTATTTGGATAGTATGTATCCAACATGTTTGTTTAGACAATATCTGTACTTCCCGGTTCATTTACTGCTAAATATTCGATTTCTTGTATTGGTTTAAGTACTCGATTTTGCGTTGCAGCAAGACCTAGACTCACCCAAATGATCCCTCTTGACTTTGAATATAAACTTGCAGACGACAACCGATCCGAGCATTCGTACGCTCCAATCTCTCGATGGGGTAACCTCTTCAAACTAAAACTGTACAATTTCTTACTAAGACTCTTCTCGTGGGAAATTTCTTCCCACATTTCTTTCAACTCTGTCTTTTCTGATTTTGTGATGTATGATGTTACATACCGAGCAACAGCAATGGAATTCTCCACAACATACTGGATATCCATATTAGCATTCCACATTGAGAGAATAACTGGATTATAATCATTGATATACTTTGAGTCTTCACTTCTTCTCAAATTGTACGTATTTTTGGGAGATTTTCTAGTGATGGTATGTCTCACTGCTGACATGAAACTGTTTACTCTTCCTTTGGATATTACTGGACGTGGAAATCCAAAACGACATTTGATATAAAACTTTTCCTTCGACTTGTATTTCCATCGACAGTATTTGCCACACCACTTGTTGCCTTAAGGTGTTTTCTTATGTTCTTTTTGGTATAGTACATGTGACATATTCTTCAATAAACGATAAAACAGTGTCATCCGAATCAGTTCCAAATTTGTGTGCATCCTTGATCCATAAAAGCATATGTATATGAGGAGCACCTCTAGCTTGATACTCCTTTTTACAAAAGAAATCAATAACTTCTCCAAGAGGAGGATTCTTTTTATTGCAGATAAAAGACATCATAGCTTCAAACCTATGGTTGAAATATCTGCATACATTTACAGGATCTAAAGAGCACAATTCTCCAGGTGTCCTGTGTTCAATATTTGTAATATTTGAATTTGCCTCTTGAAGAAATTCAAGTAAATCATCCCAAGCGTATTCAGCACAGCTTAGGGTAACACACCATGTAGGAGTTCCTAAGTTCCTTAGCATGCATTTAAGTTCTCCATGACGACGATACCAATACTCATTAGCAACACGCTGACATGCCATCAAATTAATCAGTTGAGATTCTAAATGATCGTCTCTCTGGTGTACTTTATCCATGAATTCCTTTGCAGAAACATTTTTAAGATGTACTCCTGTTTTAAGATGTGGTTGACTGCATATGAAAGTCCAGACAAGTCACTCTCAAACAAAAGATGAAATATATATGGGACACATTGTCGAAATCTTGGATCGTCTGCATTCAATCTTGTTGACCGATATTCTGATGCAGGAATCTGTACTGATCGTTCATCATAGCGTCCGCCTTTTCCAGTTGGGAACAGCTGGGGAAAACAACGAGCTTCCAAACTTTTTTCCCATACACTCATGGGAGTCCCCTTCGCTTCCTTCATTTGGAATAATTCAATACTATTCCCCATCACTTCTTTTGAATGAAGTGGATGTACACTATAATGTTAATACATTTCTTCACTTTTGGACATGTCAACTTTTTCAATTTGACCACTTGACGTTTCACCATCATCTCCTTAAACTATTTCTTCTTCTTCTACATAAACATTTTTGTAGTAATCATTGTTTTTTATAAGATATAATGTTGCCTTTTGCACTTTCCTAACATCAACTAATTCCTGCCAAATTTTCTTACTCTTAGTAGGAACACCATTAACTAGAATAACTAGTGGTTCACTTTCTACATGTTCTACACCAATAGTTTCAAGATTTTTCTTTAAACCTAGAGGTTAATATACAACTACCTTTTAATCCTCGCTGTAAATCTGTAGGAGGCAATTTACCTGTGTTAGGCTCCATGCGGACTATAGCCTGAAATGGGTGCACACATTGAATCAGAATAGACTCATACATGTTTAAATCTATCAGTTCTGGAGGAATAGTTACTAACTCTAGATTATTATGGACAGATCTAGCAGGCATTTTATTATCATCTAATTTGTTATAACATTATTTACAAATACGCTGATCAGTACCCAAATCAAAGCAATCCCCTACCAACAAATAAGTTACAAATTCCTTCCATTTATCATTATTTTCTCTTTCACTTTTTAAATACAGATCAACAGTCCTCGTCTGATTTCTATAGTGAGTTCGTCGGCAACAAATACAAGTGTAATTTGGCCTTTCACACGAAATTACCTTAAACTTTGTAATTTGTTCTTTAAACTTCTCTGTACCACTATTTTCCACATTTTCTTCAACATATACTTCTATCAATGTCTCACTTTGTCCCCTATCTTCTTCAGGACCAAAGTAACGAAACTCTATTACATCACAAACTTTTGGAACATCTGATACTGTTCCATGCAAAAGAGCACTGTTTAAGTTATTTAAAATTAGTGCTGGACTTTTAGCATAATACAATCTTCTCACAAACTTCCGCATTTGAGAATGATGTACTGCTGACATTCTAAAATGATGAAAAACACTTTTGACATACTGTTCTTGAAAGGCAAGCCAGAGAATGACCTTGCCAACCAGTATTTTTTCTTACTCTGCAAGGATCCTTGCAACATCTTAATCTTTTGTTTAACACTTTTTTTTACTATAGTCTCGTAAGAAATTGCGTAAAATTTCAATAGATTCCTGTCGTATACTACAAATACTACTACAATCCCAAGTATACACAGGAGCTTTAGGACGTCTCCCTAGAACTTCATCAGCTACCACTTATTCTACATCTCTGGGAACAATCTTCTCTTTCTCAATTGGACAACCATCTTTAACCTCATAAGTTCGACCACTGGTATCAACTGCAAGCAACAATGAATTGGTTTGAAAATATCTCTCTTCATTAAAAAAAGGCTCTGAACTTGAACTGTGTTTCCGTTCACCCAAAAAAAATCACAAAAGTTACTTCTGTTAATAACTTTCTTCTTCTTACTTTTGGCCTTCATAAAATTTATTGGCTTATCAAGTGATCGAATTCTGTTTCAAACTAAGATGAATAATTTCCTTTTTAATTCAAAAGCCTTGTCCACAATAGTTTCAATCTATTTCTTCTTTTTATAAAATGTTGATCTTCTTTTATATTTCTTCACTTCTTTCAACAAATTAAAATCAACTCTATTGCAAAACATTCTCTTTCTAATTTCTTCAAACTCATTCTTTCTCCTTTTACCATACATTGATTCTTCAGAATGCATTTTAATATTAACTTCTCCTTTTTTCTTTATATTCTTCTTTGTTGTTGGGGCATTCTTTATACGTTCCACATTGTGCACACTGTTTTTAGCCTTTGAAAGTTTTTTAACAAATTCTTTTGTTCTCTTACCAGAAGTCTTTTTCTTTTTTCCCACATGTAGTTCATCTAATTTTTACTGTTCTGTTTTCTTCAAATAATACTCCTTTTTTTGTTGTTTCTTCTTTTGTGTTATTGTTATATCCTACTTAATTGATTATCATTTTAGTCCAGCCCTGCTGCCACTAGCTGCTCAGCCAGAGCGTGAGATGGTCATAGAATGTTGGTGTGCCTGTGATGCATGGAATGCTTGGGTGTCTGAGTGGATGAGTGTTGGCAGTTGAAGATGGGCTGAGCAGCTAGGGAGGCTGCTCCTGGTGGGGCTGGTACCACACTAGGCTGGCTGGAGTAGAGACAGATGTAACCTGAACTGGAGACTGAATAAAGATGGCTTAAGAATACCTCCTGGCTCCAGGTGTCTTTCTACAGAGATCACAACATTTATTTTGGCGACGAGGATGGGATTGGACCCTAGAGACTCTTGGTGAACCACTGAAACAAAGGAACTATAAAGGAAATAAAGGAGAAACTAAGAGATCCTACGAGCAACTACATCTACAAAGAAAGAATTCCCAGGAAAGCCAGCTCCAGCCCCACCAGTGTCCTTTCCAATGGACAGCCCACAGAGAAGTGTCATCACAAAAGGACACTACAGCCTGGGAATAACACAGCCATTTAAAGGAATAAAGTGAGTTGGAGGAGTAGCTAAGCTACAGCCGCATCTGGTGTTCCAGCCACAAAGTTTGCCACATAAAGGATTATAGTGAGTTGGAGGAATAGCTAAGCTACAGCCGCATCTGGTGTTCCAGCCACAACGTTTGTCACTTAAAGGATTACAGTGAGTTGGAGGAGTTGTCAAAATACAGCCATATCTGGTGTTCCAGCCACAGAAAGAAGGAAATGTCAATTTCAAAGATGTGAAATGTGTGTAGTGGCTGCACACATGGATTATATCTTGTACTAAAGGGTCCTTATTTGACAGTTGCAGCGTTTTAAGGAGCTGCCAAAACCACAGTGATTTTAATTAAAAGGTATTATGTCACAACGATCTCCTTGCAGCAGTAGAACAAATGGTCAATGTTTGATGCCTGACAGGACTTTCAATCTAGGCGAGTGACCACTACTTCCACTAATATCAGTATTTATACAGCTGCTGCATGTTTGATGAATCTGAGGATTTCTGGACGTCTACTTTTGAGGGGAGGTGCCTGATCGGTGTCTTGGGACACGACTTTGCTGGTTTGGCATTGCCAGCATGATGAAGATGCCGCACAGTTGTGGAGACTACGGAGTGTGTTTTCTACCCAGCGGTGACATACAACGCTTCGCTACTCAGTGGTGACATTCAACGCTTTGCTGCATTGGGCATCGTTGGTGCCGTGTGGGTGGTTTGCTCTGTTGTTTATATGCGGCAGGATACAATGGTTAATAACAATAGTACAATTTTTCGGCGACTGGCAGTGTTTTACAGTTGGAGTGGCTTCTCATTTTAAATTCAAAAAGCTGAGACGCGCGCTACAATCAGCGCGTGGACACTTACCTGTATCTAGGAGATCGCGCTGTTTCTTCGATGACGTCCTTCCATGACGATGGTGGAATCTTCTGTTGTGCTTCCTAGCTGCTTTTGGACGTACGGTGTGCACCGACGCGCCGTGAGCCACTCTGCTGCGACGTTGATAGCGTCCTGCCATCTTGTGGTTGGCGTCCGCTGTTGCTTTTCCTTTTGGTGTTCCTGATTTGTGCAGAGTTGCCGAGTACAAGCTTTATTCTGCTAACCACGGTGTTTGCGATCCTAGTCAATAAAGTTTCCTGCAAGTCGACATGTATGCCAGTGACAACACGGTGTCTTCACGTTATCCATCTTTTGTCAAGCGTCTATGGTTTGTGCACTCTGTGGACGCCGAAGTCTTGAAACACCAGATGTTACTTCGTTTTGCAAGCTGTCAGCTTAAGTGCAATGATAGATCCTGGTGGATCTTGCCTTGGTATTGTATGTGGAGGTAAGGTCTAATAAGTTAACGAGACGAGTGGCGGTTTCCAGTTGAGACTTTGGAATGTTCAGAGTATAAAGTACAAGTGGTACGAGAAGCTCTGCAAGACTGTGCTCTGTGAAGACTATTTAGAGTCTGCGTGAAACTCTGCAAGACTGTATTCTGTGAAGTCTATTTAGAGTCTGAGTTTAGGAATTGGTAGTACTTTGTTTTGGGAAAGAGAACATGCTCAAAAAATGTAGGCTACAGTGTGGAGTATTACTTGTATTTGTGATACAGTATTGTAACAAGTCACTATGTCGCCGTCTGGACAACCTTAGAGTGTAGTGCTCTGTTTCATGTATGTCGGAGCGTTCTTGTTTGAGGGTGTAGTTCTTTGCAGGGAAAGTCCAGACCTGTCACAACTCGGGTGAGATATCGCTCACCGGTGAGGGGCACAATGTACTACTGTTTTACAGTTAACGGAATGGCTTTAATTTTTAGTATTGTGACAAGAGGAAAAAGTTGTGATGCCACAGGTGTATAGTTTGAGGATGGGTCTTCATTTTACAGTGATTGTTTTCCTGTGGGTGGTCGTCACGTTGTTCCCATACACGTGGGAAGGTTTTGGGTAATAGCTCCTTGACTAGTTATGTTTGTTATTCCCATATGGGGTATGTAACCTCCACGAGGGGGTCAAGAGCTCGTTTGTAACCTCTATAAGGGGTTTGTAGTACCTAGGTTAACCCTCACACTGGGTTGGGTTCTGGTTTAGTCTATAAATAGTTTGTACCTAGGTTAACCCTCACACTGGGTTGGGTTATGGTTTAGTCCATAAATAGTTGTGCACAGTACTAATGTACATCCCTTCACGGGAGTTGTTATGGGTGACGATCCATATACTTGTTTGTTTCCCTTTCTCTTGGGATTGTAGTTGTAGGGTATGCTATCTTTAGAGCTACTTTTAGTTATACATTGGGGCTTTGGTTGTGTGGGGTCTTTTACCCTTTGCGTTGTAGTGCATTACGTCATAGTGTTTAATGCAAAATGCTTCAAATGTATTTCTGGTAATGTTATTGTTGCTTCAAAATGTTTTATTCTTTTAGGGAGGGATGGGAGATATTGCTTATCAAATGTATTTATCTTTTCCGTTCTTTCTGTGTATAATGGTTCTTTGTACTGCGATGTTTTAATTTTTATGTTTGCATCTGTGGGACTTGTACCATTATTCATTTTGCTTGTGGATAGTTCTTCCTTGATGTTTTATTACTTGCGTGTTTTGTTTTCGTTGAAGAAAAAGGGATAATGTTATATCCTACTTAATTGATTATCATTTTAGTCCAGCCCTGCTGCCACTAGCTGCTCAGCCAGAGCGTGAGATGGTCATAGAATGTTGGTGTGCCTGTGATGCATGGAATGCTTGGGTGTCTGAGTGGATGAGTGTTGGCAGTTGAAGATGGGCTGAGCAGCTAGGGAGGCTGCTCCTGGTGGGGCTGGTACCACACTAGGCTGGCTGGAGTAGAGACAGATGTAACCTGAACTGGAGACTGAATAAAGATGGCTTAAGAATACCTCCTGGCTCCAGGTGTCTTTCTACAGAGATCACAACAGTTATTCTAGTCAGGGTAACTTGTTTTAAATGATGATGAACAATATCTGTAAAATAAAAAAAATGTATATGACATTATTAAAATAAATTGATAAAATATACTATTGTATTACTAAATAAACACATATATAACGTTGTACATGGCTACTACTTTGGTAATTGCAGAAGTAAATCAGTACTCTGAATGGGGTTAGGGAACTGGATAGATTGTGAAAATTTGACTGTAGCACTGCATGTGTTAATGCCCGAGTCATTCTACAAGTGCATATACAGTGACTGGGTAAATAGAGTGCTAGTATTTGAGAGCAGGGTGAGGTTATAAGTGCTTCTCTTTTGCCAGAGAGATTACATAAGGACATGGTTCTGTAAGGATGATTGCAAGAGTGGACAGAGAGTGACAGTGTGATTGGGGCACTGCATGAGTACTATAAGGATTATATCAGGACTGAATCAGTAGTCTACAGTGGGATAGGGGCCTGCATAGATTGTGCACATTTGACTGTAGCACTATATCTCTTAATGCCACAGTCATTCTACAAGTGCATACACAGTGACTGGGTAGCTAGAGTGCTGGTACTTGAGAGCGGGATGAGTTTATAAGTGCTTGTGTTTTGGCAGAGAGATTAGATAAGGACATGGTTCTGTCAGGATGATTGCAAGAGTTGACAAAGACTGACAGTGTGATTGAGACACTGAATGAGTAGTTTACAGGGTGTTATGGGCCAGCATACATTGTGCACATTTGTCTGTAGCACTCTATCTCTTAATGCCAGAGTCATTCTACAAGTGTATACACAGTGACTGGGTAGATAGAGTGCTGCTAGTTGAAAGGAGGGTGAGTTTATACGTGCTTGTGTTTCGGCAGAGAGATTAGATAAGGACATGGTTCTGAAAGGATGATTGCAAGAGTGGACAGAGAGTGACAGTGTGATTCAGACACTACAGTAGTACTATCAGGATTATAGCAGGACTGAAACAGTAGTCTACAGTGGTTTAGGGGCCTGCATAGATTGTGCACATGTGACTGTAGCAATGTATCTCTTAATGCCTAACTCATTCTACAAGTGTATACACAGTGACTGGGTAGATAGAGTGCTGCTACTTGAAAGCAGGGTGAGTTTATAAGTGCTTGTGTTCTGGCAGAGAGATTATATAAGCACATGGTTCTGTCAGGATGATTTCAAGAGTGGACAGAGAGTGACAGTGTGATTGGGCATTGCATGAGTACTATCTGGAGTATTGCAGGACTGAATCAGTAGTCTATAGGGGGTTAGGGGCCTGCATAGATTGCGCACATTTGACTATTGCACTGTATCTCCTAATACCAGAGTCATTCTACAAGTGCATACACAGTGACTGAGTACATAGAGTGCTGCTAGTTGAAAGCAGGGTGAGTTTATAAGTGCATGTGTTTCGGCAGAGAGATTAGATAAGGACATGGTTCTGTAAGGATGATTGCAAGAGTGGACAGAGTGACAGTGTGATTGAGACACTACATTAGTACTATCAGGATTATAGCAGGACTGAATCAGTAGTCTACAGTGGGTTAGGGGCCTGCATAGATTGTGCACATGTGACTGTAGCCATGTATCTCTTAATGCCAGACTCATTGTACAAGTGCATACACAGTGACTGGGAAGATAGAGTGCTGGTAGTTGAGAGCAGAGTGAGTTTAAAAGTGCTTATGTTTTGGCAGGGATACTAATACTAAGGACATGGGTCTCTCAGAATGATTTCAAAAGTGGACAGAGAGTGACAGTGTGATTGGGGCACTGCATGAGTACTATCTGGAATATTGCAGGACTGAATCAGTAGTCAGCAGGGGTTAGGGAACTGCATAGATAGTGCACATTTGACTGTAGCACAGTGTCTCTTCATGCCTGAGTCATTCTACAAGTGCATACACAGTGACTGAGTAGATAGAGTGCTGGTAGTTGACAGCAGGGTGAGTTTATAAGTGCTTGTGTTTTGACACAGAGATTAGATAAGGATATTCTTCTGTCAGGATGATAGCAGGAGTGGACAGATACTCACACTGTGATTACTGAACTACATGGCTACTACTTGGATTTTTGCAGGAGTAAATCAGTAGGCTGCAGGGAGTTATGGGACCGTATAGATTGTGCACATTTACCTACCTACTAACTACGAAATTAGACATTATAAAACCACAACACTTCTCATGCACTTATAAAATCACATATTCACTACCTTTGCCCTCCTGTAATCTATCAGGTACCTCTCATTAGTTCAGTAAATTTAGCTACAACTATATAAATGTCATCTAAACAAATACATGACTCATGACATACTATTCTCTTTAAGGAGACAACTGCTACATACCAGAAAGAGTAAAATGTAGTGGTTTTCTTTTGAAATACATATTGCCAATTAAATCTAGAAATATGCAACATCATCAAACTGTACCTCTCAACAGACTTAATTAACCCCTTCCATGCCCATGACGGAACGGTTCCGTCATGAGCATCGGTTGCGCTGTGCTCATGACGGAACCGTTCCGTCATGGGCCCGCCCGCGCTCGAACCCTTCAGCACCGCGGGGGAATTCCCGCAGCGCTGAAGGGGTTAAGAAGAAGAATCAACAACACCTTTTTTATGAGGATTTCTAAAACCACTCACAATGTACAAACTAATAACAGAATTGTAATCATTAATACTGTATATGATCATCTTGCAAACAGCAGAGTTCTACCTCATTTTACCAAACTATCTATACTTTTGCCATTTTATTAAACTGTACCTTTTTTACTGAGAAGCAATATGCATACCTAATAAACTGCACCTTATATAAACGTTTTTGCTAATACACATTCTTTATCCATATTAAACCAATTATTAATAAATAAGAAGCATCATTCAACTATACCTTTCAGGACACTTAATAATATATATATTAGAGCACATACTATTTTTTAAACAAACTTTTAAGTACAATACAATTATCCCAATATATATCTGTACATTTAATAAATTAATTTAACCAGCAAAGTTTCATAAAAATTTAAAATTTATATTACATAAATCTCTTTAAAATATAACTCACCTTTTAAATAAATCTGTTGAATGAAAAATCTAACACACTCAGTCAGGATTTTCTTGTAGTCACCGAGAATGTAGATCAGCACACTCTCCAATGTAAAACCAGTATTGGCAAACTTTCCCTCTAATTTTCCATACATATACACATTAACCCACAAATGACATTGCTTCCCAGTGTTTTTCAAATTGAAAAATGATTTTCCATTGGTCACAGAGAATAATACTTTTTAACTGACATCTTCACCCCTTGTCCTTAATTTCAGTTTCCATAGCAACAGGTCATGCAACATTCAACTTAGCTGCCAGGTCACAAGTTCACCACACAATGTTGCAAATGACAACAGCAGGTGTGGTTGGCTTTGCAAAGTATGCCCTTACCATTTCTGCTGTACTTTTCAAACATTTCAAAATAACCAATAAGAAACATGCTTTCTAAACAAAGTAAAATACACCCTATATTAGAATGTAGTGTGTTCTTAAACAGCCAATCAAATCTCTACTTTCTTAAAAACAGCATCTTGTCCACCATTTTAGATAGATTTCATTCTACCACCTGCCTACCTCAGGTACAGACATCTTCTGATTACCTACAAAGATCCCTTCAAGATGCTTTCAGTGTGGATTGTTGGGCACAGCTGTGTTTTTTGGTGCAAAAGGTATGCTGAAAGCAGCGGTTTTGACAAAGAGCTAGATTTACAAAATGCAGATATTAAATGGATTGGACAGAGAGGATTGAAGTGGCACCAATTGATGCCATTGGTTGAATCCTTTATGCACTTCCAACCCCCTGACCTCATGATTGTGCACTGTGGTGGCAATGACCTAGGCACATTGACTGGGGTAGGTCTGGAAATGCTAATGAAGGACACCTTTGCAGAACTGATGCTGCTTTTCCCCCAAACTGCCTTTGTCTACTCTAACATATGCCAAAGACAGAAATGGAAGTGGTCCAATCAATTTTGTCCTCGGATTGAGAAAGCTAGAAAAAATGTCAATAAAGCTGTTTCTGCTTATCTCAGAGACCATAGTATGGGGTCCATATACAACAACAATCTGCATTTTAATATGGATGGCATATACAGGAGAGATGGTGTACATTTCACAGATGAGTGAAACAGAGTCTTTCTCAACAACTTCAGACTCTGCATCGGCACTTACATGTAGCTACAAAAATTTCCCAATAAACACAAGGGCTCTTTTTAGTGCCACCCAAGATGCTAACATATAATATATCTTTTTAATGAAAAAAATATTATTCTTTTGTATTAGGAGTCGCGTACCCATCGCGATTAGGAGTCATGCACCCCATGCGTTCACACTAGGGGGCTGCGCTGGGAGTCGCGCACCCCTCGCGTTCACACTAGGGGATCTGCGCTGGGAGTCGCGCACCCCTCGCTTTCACACTAGGGGGCTGCGCTGGGAGTCACGCACCCCTCGTGCTCACACTAGGAGGCCATGCTGGGAGTCACGCACTCCTCACGTTCACACCAGGGGGCCGCGCTGAGCGCCGCTCTAGGGACGCGACTCCAAATTTTTAGATTAAAAAAACGCGGCTCCTACCAGTAATTTATATTCACCCTGGGGACCCCATCCCCCGGGGCCTATGCACTTCATAGGGAACCATGGGGGGAGCCCCAATGCCCCCACGGTACCGCCGGCTCCCCGTGTCCTGCGAGAGTCAGCATTGCTTTTCCACATGGGGAGCTGCTAACATGCCGCTCCCCGTGTGGAAAAGCAATTCTGCTTTGGATTTTGGAAAAGAGAGCAGGTTCCAAACCAGAGTTTGCTACGATAGGGCGGGAGACCATGCTCCCACCCTACCGTAGCAAACAGTGTCCCGGGGGTGGGCATCCCGAGACACAGTAGGAGCCGGCCCTGGGGGGTGGCTATCCCCAGGGCCATCACAGGCTCCAGGAGGGGGGGCCACGCAGCCCCCTTCCCAACAATTCCAAAGCCCCGGGGAGGTGGTGGTCCCTGGGGCATGTGGGGGGGCTGCAGCCCCCTCACACATTTTTTTATTTTTTTATTTAAAAAATATAGCCCCGGGGAGGTGGCGGTCCCTGGGGCTGTGGGGGCCTCTGCTTTACATTCAACAAATCCCCCCGGGACCTGGCCCACCCGAGGGGTTAAAAATAACGAAGCGAGAAAACCCTCGCTTCGTTTTATTTTTATTTTTCGGCAGGATCCGCGCACCCTGCGCGCATTCTGCTGTTTTAAAAAAAATGCTTTTTTTGGCCCTGGAGGACCTTGTAGGACCCCCTGAGCAGGCCTAGGGGGTCAGGGTGTTTCTACCCTGCCCCCTTTTCTTCTTTTTCACCTTTGTTGCCCTGTTTTCTTCTGACTAGGTTCTACCGAGTCACAAAATGGCTGCCAACACTTCCTAGTTTGGAATATTGACAGCCAATTAGAATAAAGCTCGTGGTCGGGCGGGTGCGCGAATCCACCGCGTGGATCCGCAGATCCTCCGCGCCTCTAAATATCGAAACTTTTATTTTTGATTTTCTCAGCAACTACTGAACGGATTTACACCATTTTTAAAAAGGTCGCTTTCTGAGCCAAGCAGTACCTTTTTGCCAAACTTGGGGTAAATCCGTTCAGTAGTTTCTGCTGTAGCCTTGCATAAAGTTTCCTATGGGAAATTGATTTTTTGACTTTTATTTCTTGAATTTCTCAGCAACTACTGAACGGATTCACACCATTTAAAAAAAGGTCTCTTTCTGAACCAAGGGCTACCTTTTTACAAAATTTGGTGTAATTCCGTGCAGCAATTCGGGCTGTAGTCGTGTCTAAAGTTTCCTATGGGAAATAACATGGAGAAAACGCGGGAAGCCGGCTGGGACCGTGGGGGCATTGGGGCTCCCCCCATGGTCCCCAACGTTTTTTAATAAACCCCAGGGGATGGGGTCCCCGGGGACAATAAAAATTAGTGATAGGGGCTATTTTTTTTTTATGGTAAAATTAGGGGTCGCGCATCCTGACGCGCATCCTAACGCGTTGGGTGCATGGTTTCTCTCGCGTTGGGTGCGCGGATCCAAGGAAAAAAAACGGAAAAACCCAACGCATACTGTACGCGGATGCTTTCACGCAGGGATCGAGAACGGTGCGCATAGGGTGCGCGAATCCCCCCAAAAATTGAACAAAATAAAATAAAGTATTGAAAATATAGTTAAAAAAATATTTTACAAAATATAAAAATATATTTTAACAAAAAATTACAATTTAAAAAAAACCCATTAAAACCAAATAATATTTTTTAATTTTTAAAAGAATTAATTGATAAAATAAGTATAAAAAAACACCCAAATATAACCTTTGATACACCCACTCAAAATTTCAGACGGCCATTCTCAAAACCATAGATACTCCAATACCAATAACTACATACCCACTCATTGACTCTAGGGTCTACACACACATCCACTCACTCACCTGTACAGTCACTCATACTTACAGTCACTCAGTACAGGACTATCATATGCATTTAATCACCTATATAGACACTCACACACTGCCAATCATCCATAGAGGTACTCACACACCTAGTCAGTCATGCAAATAATTAATCACACTCCCATTTACTCACCTATACAGTTATATACACACAAGTTCACTTACTCATAAAAATACTACCACATTCTTACGCTCTTATACAATTACTGATACAAGCACACACTCATCCATACAGCCACTCTCACAATCACACACTCTCACATATAGCCAGTTATATACTCTTACACACATATATACTGCCTTTCACATATGTAGTTACTCACACATGTACCACTGAGATATACATTTACTCACTAACACACCCATACATACACTCACCCAACCATACAGTCCATCACAGATGCACTCTTAAAATCATGCACCCATAGAATCACCCACTCAAACATCTATGCACAGAGTCACACACACCCCACCCACACAAACACCCAGGCACCCATACAGATACTCAGACAACCAATCAATAACCCATATAGACACTCATATAGCTATTCACAAAACCATGCAGCCACTTATACACCAACAGACAGACAGATACAGACATTCACACAGTTTAGTCACTAGTCTGCAGTAAGATACATTTAATGACTCACTTATAGAGTCAGTCACGCACCTACTAAATCATCCATTCACACACTTATACACCCACTCATTCTTCCATAGACCTTTCCCTATATATACCTTAAACATATTTAAACTTTACAGAAACACACACTCACTGGAAGACGTCATCAATGATGTCATCAGTGATGTCACTGACCATGTCATGAGTGATGTAATATGTGACGTCATCAGCAGTGCATTGCGGGGGCGCGAGTTATAGTTAGCTGAACTAACTATAACGGGGGATTTCTAGGGTTTTGTACGAGGGAAATGTCCAGCTAACTATAACGCCCCTGAAACCTATGTTTTTTTCAGTGAATATATATATATTTATACATCAAGGGCTTGTACTTACCTGTAAAAATACTGCCATTTTAGTTGTAAAGGCATAAGCGTGGTAAAGGAATGTGTGGTGTACATGCATGCGTTTTGAAGACCGCGTTGTACAGGCATGTGTGGCAATGTCATGCGTGGTTCTGTGTCATACATCCGATAGTGACATTTATGGCAAGAAATGTATCGACATATATGCACACTACCTTATGAGCTGTTTGGATCATTGTACCCATACTCAGCCACTCAATGTTTTTATTCATAACGAGAAGACCTTCACATTAAAAATCCCCTTGGTACCTCTCAGTTAAGTTTAAATCACTTTACACCAATCTACACATAGAGCACCTCCACCCACACTTCACGTCAGCATATTATTTAAAAAGACCTCTGGCACAGGGCCCCCTCATGGGGCCTGTTGGGTATTAGAGTGCCGGCTGAACGAGGAGCTGGCCGATGATGAAGCATGACCCCCATCTCGGTGTGTGAAGGCTCTTGCTTCTGAACAACCAGATCTCCTGGTTCTGCTAACTCAGCTCCCCTCCGACCTACCTGTGCTCTTCAACCTTTTTACTCCTAAAATAACTGCATACTCCTTGTGTTTATGTATACCTTCATGGAGCTTCTATGCTGAACCTAAAAGTGCTCCTAGTCCCTCTCAGTATTCTGAAAGTTGAATACATGCCTGATCTAATTGGGCAACAAATACATTAAGAATAACAATAAATATGGACATTCAAATTAAAGATCTGGTTCAGTTAAGAAGGCAGAAGGATGAAAAGATGTGGTTAAGAGGTGAAGAATCACATTAAGGAGGAAATATAACCACTTCACCCAGTCCTGGGTATTACATTTTGTATAGATGACAACAAGAACAGACTAGGAAGTCAGCCCCATCAAATCATATTTTCTCCTGTAAAATCCTAACAGCCACTGGCTTGTAAAGTACCCTTTGCCTGCTAAATTGGAATAAAATCTGCCTCGTAAGTAACTGAACTATAATCTGCAAGCCTCAGTTTGATGTGGATTGACCGCAACCACAGTTGGAAAAGTCCAGGTTGTTAATCACAGAGAAGCGAACAGAGACATGTAGGACCAGTGGCTACTTCAAAGGCTCCAAATTGTCTTACTGACTATTTGAAAACATTAGTATACAGACACACACATCCAATGCACCCCCTTGTTTCAGCAAATGTACACAAAGGCCAACATTCTTCTAGAATAAGGGGAAGATATCCTCGAGTCTACGGGAAGAATACCTACTCTCAAATAGGAAGATACACTCAAAAAGAATCAACACAAGAAAAGTCACATGTAGAACAGATCAAGAACTTCCTAATTTACTGTTGGGGCAACACCAAGCCCAAAAAATGTTAGAAAGAAGCTTGGAGAATTGTCACTGCTACAAAAACAGTCTGCCATTCACACTAGATCCTTCAACATGGTCAGATTAATTAGAGAACACGTAGTTGGTAAGAAACAAATTTGGATTTTAAAGACTCAACATTGCAAGAGACATCCCAGTGCCAGACAGGACCTAATCCTTTACATCTATAACAATGGCACTTTTTTGAAACCCCAAAAATTACAAGCTTAGCAGTAAAAATAGATAGAACATGGGAGGGTGAGGATTGGTCATTGTCCGTGTTTGAGAGATTACATTTTGTAAGATTGGAATACAAGATATTCACGTGAAGTCTGTGCTCACAAAGTGCAGACTTTGATCATTGTTAACTCATCCGCCATAATGGCTGTAATCTGCAACCACTTGGGATATCACAGTCCTTTTCTAAAATAATTCCTAGAAATAGCCCTGTTCCTACGGAATCTGATCAATTAAATTTGGTAATTGGGGATTTGTAAATGTGGAAGGATAGTGCCTTGATGCAAACCAATGCCATCGCTAATGGAAAACCTATTGATATTGCAACAAATAGTACTTTGCCAAAGAAGACGAAAGCCAGACACGCATTAGAACCAGTGTTTGTGTGCATCACTGAATAACAAATGTGAGTATATTGCACCAAATATGGCCAGACCTTTCACTGATCTTCCTATTCAACATGAAATACAAGGAACCGAGAGCAAACCACCACCCAGATTCAGACAACCCAGTTTATTGAAAGAAGCTACACAAATCAAAATAAATAGGAAACAACCTTTATTATGTGTAGGGCTTATACGTGGCTTGAAAATACCTCTGAGGATGTCTTACAATCTCTGTACCCATGTGGAAATGAGCCTTTTTAGGGGCTTACCGGTGCAGGGGTTCACCCTTATCTGTCCACGGGTCCTTAGACCAATACAATAGAGATTGGCACGGAAGCTGGTATTCAAAATAACAAGTTTATTCACTCATGAGTGAGACCATGTCCATTCAACACCCGCAAGTGTTCCAGCAGGTAGTGACCTGAATACACAGACCATGGGCCTTTTATACTGAGTTTTCTGCACTGGTAAGCATGTGGTTACAAATAGAAGGTAAAGGCCTACACAAGAATAAATACAGACAAACATGGTCAAATGGGAAATAACTTAGTCAGCAAAGTGGGAGGGGGAGCAGGAGTGCTTATGATAGCACTAAGAGATTGACAGTTGAGTCTGAGGCCAGGTGTTCTGGCAGCTACAAACTCTTTAGCATGCAAGTTGCTTTTAGCTGAGTCAGGAAGTTAACTAAAATAGACAGTTCAGGCAGGGAAAAAAGACAAGCAGCAGAGGATGGAAGAATTACATAGCTGACAAAATGGATGCCACAAACAAGATGGCTTCAGCTTATGCTAACAGATTATCTGCGATTTCCACAGACGGCCCTTTTAGCATTAGCAGAAGACATCACTATGAAATAGAAGAAACATGAAAGTTATCACCTATATCTATTAAAATCAGTGTTCTTATTTCTTGGTCAGTTACTAGTCTGTCATTTACATTCTGAACATTTTGTTTAGCTGGTATATACATGAGGTACAGGTAGAAGCACAAAGGGAACAAAGCATCGGGCCACATTGTATACATAAGCAGCAGGAAAAAGGATCGCAAAAAATATACATAGGGCTGATAGTAGTTTCCAGCCCCATACAGTAAATATCATCCATAACCTTCCAGTCAAAGTCCATGTTCCTGAATCCTGATGGATTTCAGTGGCTATTTTATGCAGCTTGGAAATTGCCTCTAAAACTGAAGGGGCGTGGTCAGGGATATAGACGCAGCAACTGCTCCCGATGATGCGGCATGCTCCACCACGGTCCGCAAGGACCACGTCGAGGACCATCCTGTTTTGGCCACAATCTTCGTAATCTGCAGTTCTTCCATGTGATTTCCAAGGGCCATAGCTGTCTGATTGGTTACAGCCTCTACAACACGTGTCAAGCGTCTAATCTTTCTGCTGTTTAAGGCCGCACCGACGAAGAAGAACAGTCTCAAATCTTTGATCGGCTCTTAGAAATGTCATTGTACAGTTTATAGTCTTTGTGGTAGGAAGCAGGAGCCAAAAACACAGGTAGTATCAAAAAGGACAAGTAGCAGCTTCCAGACCACCCGATAGGTAGGTGGTAATACCCTTTGCTTCCACAAATAAAATACATGTGATGACAAAAAACTGCTATTGTTTATTCCAGTAATGTTTAGTGTTCGAATAGTTACTTTTTACCACTGGGATTCTACCAATACTGTTCACACAAAGGTCTGCTCGAGCTCTAGTAACAGCAATGACAGGAGGCCCGTTGCCTTTGACTGTCCGAGTGTTGGAGAAAACATAGCGTGTGGAGGCATTTCCTCTGCAATATTCCTCCATTTTCCATTTAGTTCCTGTAGCTTGCGGATCTTCTTCCTCATCAGGATAGCAGACTTTATTTAGCTGAGCACTGAGTCCTCCTACACCAGCATCAGTGATATTAGCAATTTGAGAAGCCCATAACAGTGCGAACCAGGCTCTGCAGGAGCCGTTATGTGAAAATGGCAAGGGAATGAAAGGCGTTCCTCCCTTTTTCTGATGAGCTGGCATCATTCCACACACTCAAAAGTTGGTGAAGTTCGTAGCATTGTGGGTGTGATGCAACATTTGAATGAACGTATTGTTGAGGTAGGACATCCTGTGCTGCTGCTCATGATAGGGAAGAGTGAAATAGTGGTGCTCAATGGGGACAGGAGTAGTAGCAGTCAGTAGGTTTCGAGCAGGAGTTACTCCCTCTACAACCCATGTGATTGTAGCAATCAGAACAATAATTGAAGTGAGTCCAATAATGAACATAGTCTTTCGATCACAAAGTCTTGCTGCAATCGATTTCTTCTCCGTAGGCAAGTTCATCTCGATGTTGAACAACAAAACAGATAACACACTAAGGTCCTGGGCAGACGTTGGTTTCTTCACTGAGATTGAGACGAGTAATCACTACTAGAAGACCCCCCTTTGCTACTCAGGCTTTCACTACCCAGGACAGTGACTCAACCAGTCTTTTTCAGCAACAAAGTGTCTCTCTTCTGGGGTTGCAGCTGATATCGCGATGTACCAGGGATTGTGTGGTCCTGGAAGACTTCCTCAGGTTCTTCAGGTGACATGGCTTGTCCTTTCTCTGTGTCCAGGATGTCGTAAGGATCCGCCGACACAGCTGGGCTCACTAGGTCATGCGGAACCCGCCGATAGTGGGTGGCATGTGTAGGAGAGTAGGATCTGCTTCACATGTTTGCTCCAACTTTTTGCTGGTGTTTCACTGTTTTTCGACTTTAGTCTGGCTGGGACCCTGCTATTCAGGGACCCAGCCTAGCTGCTTCCTCTCTAAATTGATTGCATGTACTTTAGGTACACTCCAGATTGGATTCTGGGGTGCCCTTGTGAGTATCTAGTATATGGTATACTATGTAGCCAGGGCATAGGTACCCCAGAGGCCTACCAGGGGCTGAAGCATGTATTGTGCCACCCCTGGAAAGCCATGCAAAATGATACCACAGGTCTGCTACTGCAGCCAGAGTAAGGTGGTGCATGCACCCCTTACAGAGGTATAGGTTCACTATTCTTCACCTATCACTGCACATAGTAACCTATCAGTCACCCCTGTGGCAGACCTTATCAATACTGAAGGCAGGGTGCTTGGTTATATGTGAGAGGGTGCCCAGGCATGAGCTGAGCCCCTCTGCAGCCTTCAGAATCTCTTCTCCGGGGTTGTCTGTGGTGCAGCCTGACTATATACTCTTAAGTGCATTATATCTTAAACGGTTAATGCTAACTTTGGACTGACTGCACGGAAACATGTCGTGTTTGGTGTCAAACACCTTGGAATCATACCCCCACATCAGTTCTTGATGTGAGGATATGATCCCACCCTTCTAGAGGGAGAAACATGGCATTACTGGTATACCCGGTAGAAATCTAATAGAGCACTGGCATCACAAAATGGATGCTGCAGCCACAGACACGGGTCTGGCCTCCTGCTGCTGACTGAAACTCCGGCAGGGGAGGCCTGGACAATAGGTTTCCTGTCACAGGGAGGTGTAACCACCTCCCAGACAGGCTTATGTGTATTGGGGCTGGGTGGGAGCACTCTCAGAGTGCTTTGAAGTCCTGCACTGGGGGCACATTTGGTGTCCCCAGTGCATAGTCCAGCTCAAACCGGTTCAGGGGCTTCCAGCCTCTGCCCTGGCGAGCAACTGGACAAAGGAAATAGGTGTAGCCACCCCTCTTTACAAACCCTCCCATAGGTGGGTCCCTAGAGCTAGTCCAACCCCTTCCTTGGGTATAAGTAAGGAACCTCTGTAACCAGAACTTTAGATATCCCTGGACGAAACTCTGAAGCTGAATCCTGGAACTTCGACGCTCTACTAACTACTAGAGGACTGAATAAATCTCCCTTGGGGTCAAGGAGTAACTCCCCTGCTTGGCAGGCATTTTGCCGGTCTGCATCTTTGAAGCTCCCGCCGGACTCCGAGTATTTGCAGCCCAGGAAGAGGATTTCCAGACATCCAGTGGCTGACCGAGTCCCCAGCAAAGCTGAGACCCGCAGCCCTTGTGAGTAGTGTGGAACCAGAATTCCTGGTCACCGTGCACTTTTGCAAGTGCATTGACTTCTCAACGTCTCTTGAAGTCGTGCTTGGGGATACTTGTAGCCCCCTCCTCGAGCAGAGAATCCACAGAAGATTGTCGGCCTAGTCACCCCACGTCTGCTCTACTCCAAGGGGTTTAGACCCAATTATAAATAAAATATCCCTTCGCATTATCTGAAGTTTTATCGTCACTTGTGCCCGCTCCCTTTGGAGGAACATAAAAAGACGCAGCTTCACGCATCGGCTTCACAGTAACTACAGGATTACTAGTGTCTTTATCTGTCCCTGTAGCTCTTTCTTGTCGCGCTGGGATCGGAACTGTTTGCTCAGCTGTAGCTTTACCAACAGCCTTTTTCTCTTCTCATAGACAGAATGCGTCAACTCGCAATTTAACCACTCACCTAATTAGATCGGACACCTGTGAAAAAAGAAAGGTGCCATCACTTAACTGTTTATAAACAGAGTTTATATCAGAGGGCGCTAGAGCACCAGAATGTTTTCTAAAGCTGGTTATTACTTCACAAGTGAACATCTCTACAAAATATAACTGCTCTAAATATGACCATTGCTATAATTTCTGGAGCGGAGGCATTCCCACGAGCTGCTTAACGGGCAGCGGATCTAAGAGTGGCCTTGTGTTCAGTAGTTAAAGTAGAGTGAGTTGTCCACCCGATTTCCTTATCTTCATCTTTTTCTTCTGAAGAAAAATGCTCCTCATCAGAACCTTCATTCTCAGGGGGACTAGGGAATTTATACGGGCGGAGGTCTGTCTAACAAAATAGAATCATCTTGAGGTTTATTAAGTATGGGATAAATGGAGTGCCTAACAGGGTACTGGCCAGTTACCTCTAAATGACACTTCCTATCTTCTTTTTCTTTTATTTCTTTCATTTCCTTATTTTTTTATTCCAATGCTTTTTCATAAATCGATTTGCGCTGTTCTTTTTCTTCTATAGCTTCTTCTCTCCTCACTCTCTCATTCACTTCTTTTTCCCACACTCGTACACAATCAAACATATCTTGTCGACTCTTTCTCTGAGACAGACACTGCTCAACATACTGAATCTTCTTAAAATCAAATGACCCATTTACTGGCCATCATAGATCAGGATCCTTTTTCGTATATTTGTTCCACAGTGTACTATACATTATGGAAGAAATACCATATTTAATATTCATAAACCTATTAGGTGTCCCCTTTAGGGGAGCCGGCTGACTACTTTCTAGATCCATTTGGGTACCACCAAGACAGCAACACATTCTACAAAGTGTGCTAGGAGCAGGCATGCCAAAAATATTGTAATAAAATATAATATTATATTCAAATAGTATTTATCCCAAGTATATCATAAGTAGAGACAAAAATCTCCTCATTACCTGCCTTTGTTTATTGTAACAAACAAACAAACAAAACCAGAATCTTGGCCAAGCAAATCCAAAACAAGAGTGTCGCTTCAGCGACCTTACCAAACTAAAGTCTCCAACCTCCACCTGCCAAGCTCTGGGTCGACCTAATGGTCAATGCAAAAATTACGCCAAAGGAGATCTCAGTCGGGACCGGCCACCACCTGGAGGGTCAGATCGGGAAAACCGGAAAAACACGTCGGTCTGTAAAGACAAAGGGTCTCCTCGTACAGGGTACCTCCTCAGTAGATTCCTGTCCTCCATCAAGACCACGCCTTTGGACGGCCGCGTCTCCGATGAGCCCCATGAGTCGGGCGCCAAACTGTGGAAATTAGCCTTTTTAGGGGTTCACCGGTGCATGGGTTCACCCTTATCTGTCCACGGGTCCTTAGACCAACAAAATAGAGATTGGCACAGAAGCTGGAATTCAAAATAACAAGTGTATTCACTCATGAGTGAGACCACGTCCATACAACACCCTCAAGTGTTCCAGGAGGTAATGACTTGAATACAGAGACCATGGGCCTTTTATACTGAGTTTTCTGCACTTGTAAGGATTTGGTTACAAATAGAAGGTACAGGCCTACACAAGAATAACTACAGACAAACATGGTCAAATGGAAAATCACTTAGTCACCAAAGTGGGAGGGGGAGCAGGAGTGCTTATGGTAGCACTAAGAGATTGACAGTTGAGTCTGAGACCAGGTGTTCTGGCAGCTACAAACTCTTTAGCATGCAAATTGCTTTTAGCTGAGTCAGGAAGTTAACTAAAATAGACAGCACAGGCAGGGAAAAAAGAGGAGCAGCAGAGGTTGGAAGAATTGCATAGCTGACAAAATGGATGCCACAAACAATATGGCTTCAGCTTATGCTAATCTATCTGTGATTCCCACATCCATATGTATCAGTTGGACTTGACTTGGTTACATCCCTAAAAAAGATCAAAGTAAAATCTGACCACAAATTATTCTACAAAAGGTTCAATGATTCATTGACTTTAAGATAGCAGGGAAGTAGGACAATCCTGACAGTCAAACACTGCGGAAGGCCAAACTTTTACATAGCGTACAAATGAGGTTCTACAAAGCAGTGAAAAGAAAAACAGCATTGTTATCAAATCAATCACAATGCAAATAACCACCTAATGAAAACTGATCAACCAACAGAGTGTGAAAAGCACCCCATACATAACCCAGCACAATTGTGAAAACCTGCACTTGGTATCCAAATAAAAAATTAAGCAGCTATAGAACAGAAACTCAAAACTCCACTGTATCCAGGTACTGCTCCAACTGACCTCCAGGAACTAGAATCCAGTCTACACTCAAAACATTAAACCAGTCTAACCTACCAGTTGAATCAATCCCTGGAGCATATTAGTTCTCCCTTGCATTACCCCAGACAACACAAAATTTGTGGCAAACTGTTAGATACAAGCATGCCATCACCACACCTTTGTTGGAGTATGCAGTTCTGGAAATTCTTCCAACTAGAGGCTTATTCTTAATCTTCAGTATCTTAGCAAAATCCTGGAAGCTGCAGGAGTGTTCCGAGTGTGTCACAAGGCTTAAGGCAAGCAAGAGAAATGGTCCCAAATCTTCAGTTATTCAGGAAGACACAGCCATACCTGGGGTGCGGGGGGTCCCAAAGACACTCCTGATCCTTAATGCCATTGCGCCTTCTCCACTAATGAAAACTACTGCACTAAAAAGGTAAATTAACAGGACAGATTCAGGAGCCTGTAAAACAGAACCACTTGCTCAGTGATTTGCCTTTCAGGATTTAGGCAATCAAGGGGATTCTCACTGGCTTACATAAGATAAGACCTTCTAATTTTGAGGTACTCACAGAAGCATTCAGCACAAAATTCCTTTGTATCTCAACAGCTTATCAGCTAGTTGACGGGGATGACCCTAGCATCCTGATCAGACAAATCTGAAGGAAGAAAGAAAATCTCAGCAATGACTCTTGCTTGGATGCAGTTGTTCCTTCAAGGCCGTGGTCCGCAATTAAGATTTGGGTTGGCTGACTCCAGCAGCTGGAAGCTGGATCAACTAATCTTTATCATGTGACAGTACACTGCATCTCTTTATCCAAGAGACTAGAAAGACTTTCTCTCATGGTGCTACTTTTGTGGACCCCTTGAAACCTGTGGTTCACTCACTCAGTTTCATAACCCGAAGTTTGTAACAAACGCAGAACTTCTGTGTTTTCTCAGGCTCCTTAGGACATTTGTTTGGTCTGTGTTCAGCACTAGGAAATCTTCAGGCATATTATCACAATAAATTTGCTTACAAAACGTATATATTAATTCCAAATGTCCAATCTGATGCCGTATAAGACGGTATGCCCTTATGTGTTGTATATGTACTCGTATTGCTTTACAGAACTGCAACAGCAGAAGTTAGGAACAATTCTATAGACAAGGACACAAATGACCCTTGAAAAAAAGTCTTTTATTTCTGATGTGATTTGTATATATTTGCTTATCATTAGTTTAGATTTTGAGAATGTTTGTAGTAAAAGGATCACTTGATTAAAATCCTCTTCTCTGCTTTCAGATATTTTTTATACTGCGCAAGAAATTTGACCAAATATCGTTCCTGCACGTTTATCACCATGCTACGATGATCTTCAACTGGTGGTCAGGAGTCAAATATGTCGCAGGCGGGCAGTGTAAGTCCAACCTAACTTTTGGAGACATATACAACATTATGAAGAGCCAATGCTTGCCTGCTGAATTCATCAATGTGCAGTTCTGCCCTGGCTTGTGCTCTTGTGACTAGACTTGCCCTTGCATTGCTTTCAAAGAAAATTTAAACTGAATGTTTGTTTAGTGTGATACTTGTTATGCTAACTGAAAATGCAATGCAAAGATGGGGCAACCTAGGAGCTTTGCACGTGTGATTTCATCATTCTGATGAAACTGGGTGGGGATATTCGGAGTCTGAGTGTGCTTCAAGTGTACATTGATGGCTGTAGCTTGTCCTAATGCTTCATATTAGTAACGAGATGCTCGCTATATATTTCAGAAGCACTTACCTCAAACTGGTTTTTGAATAGCTAAAAGAAAATGAGTACATCCTTAGAGAAAGTAAATTTTAGAGTAGTAGCTGCTATAAGGATTGGGTTAGGAGCAGTGGTGTCGCTAGACCTACTGCCACCCGGGGCGGACCCTAAGTTTGCCCTCCGTGCAGGTAAGAGCGGGGGTGGGGTGGCAACCGACTTGTTCTCGGGGGATGGTGGTAGTCTACAGACACAATTTGCTCTTGCTCTCCCCCGCCCCCAAAAACAGTGCTGCCCAGGGTGGACTAACCGCCGACCCCAGCTGCGCCACTGCTTAGGAGTACTGAATAGCCTGCTGAAGATCATTAGCACGTGAATTTGACAATCAGAAGTCAAACAGCCATTAAAGTCTCTTGAAATATGCTAAACCACAACCCATCTTGAATCTCTCCCAAAAACAAGAACTTCTGGTGGCAGGAGTGCTAGCAGACTGCCTTCATTAGCCATCAATGTCCTGAGACTGCTGATGGTAACACCTCTCCTTCCTTCTTCAGAAAGCTAGTCGAGAGTTGCTGTCATAACATTAACCATGACCAGCTTCTTCCTTAAGGAAGGTAAGAAGGCATGGGGCTGGGGATTTTTAGGGGCTAGAGTAAAACTACAGTGGCAAGAAAACTTGAGCTCCAAGAGAACCCAAAAATACTTTGAGAATCCAGAACCATAAAAAGGGTGTTGCCTAACTGAAGGAATGGCTCTGTGTCACTGTGCAAGAGAAAGCAGCCATGGGAAGTTTTTCCTCTCTCTTTTGAAGGTCTGTGGGCAGAGGAAGCAATAGATGGAAGTCATGCGAAGAGTAGCACCACTGGACAGACTGGTTAATCCAGATTGACAAGTGAAAACTGAGAAGCGTATGGGCGATGGATGGTGGTTACAGGAGCAGAATAGAGAATCTTGTAGAAACATGGGTAAGCAGGGCAGGGGAATTGAAAGAGAAGGGTGACCTCTGCACCCACTGCAGCTTATTGAAGGGAGCCAATAGGAAGTGAGGTAGAGGTGCAAGCATAGGATGGGCCAGTTCAGTGAGGGAGGGGAGTATTTAGAGGGACTACAAATAGTGAGTCACTGAGAGATGCTGATGCTCTGAGTTGCACAAGGATGAAAGGTTGACAGTTGGAGACCGTCATCTGTCCCTCCAAGTTAAACAAAAACAAAAAGTCCACAGTTTGGCACATATCTGAGCATAAATTTCCAAACCATAGATCTTAACAGGTCTGCCTTTTTGTCTATTCTCGCATTAAGTCAGTAAGTGGATTATTCATGAGTTAATTTTGTAATTGACCTTGGAGTCCGTCAATAGCAGAAGTTATTAGTCCTTCACCATTAATATGTGGCCTTGCCTTTGGCCCCAGCTTATAATTCAGGTATGGGTGAAAAATCAGCATTACTGACAGCTTCAGTGTTAAAATATATAATGTTATAAAGCATTATGGCAGCTGCATAGTTACCTTAAATGGCAATTGGGTTTCTGCTTGAAGAGCCTGACACCAAATCTGTAGCTGACGTAGTGAGATTTGCTACGGATAGCAGTCTTTTTAAGTCTTCTCAGAAACCTGAAGTTGCCAATTTGTACTCTCATTGTCCACTCCTTTCACTTTGTGTTATTAAACAATATATTTCATGGGAAGTGCAAATGCATCTTTTGGAGCTGTTTGAAGAAATGTAATTCTAATGAAAAGCTAGAATTCAGAGTAATTTTTCTTTGTAATAAATTGGAAATAGACCACACAGGATATGACCCTAAGGTATTCAAGGTAGGACATCATTGGTGGAGTTATGGTAGTAGATCAATCAGGCTTTTCAGTGCTGCGGAATTTCCAGTGACATCTCACTTTGCAGTTTTTGGATTCTGTGAGATCCTTTGTTTCATAGATCTTTTGTCTCCGATCCATTGACAGTGGTTGGTCATCTGATTATCCACATTGAAAGAATTTTTTGTTACCACATTATTTACTAAGAAATCATTGCTCAGTACTGAATTGAGAATTCGCTGAAACTTATTCTCTGTTAATATAGCAATGAAACTATGAACCATGGCAAGTACTTTCACTCAGTACATTTTACTAACTGGCAAGATCCTAAAGCTCTGCGTCAAGGTGTTGGGCGGGTGCATGTCTTCATGAAGAACTTTTGATTCCTGTCTTTGTATATTGTAATCGATGACTCAGCACTCCTATTTGCAATCATCCTAATAGAAATTCATTTTTTGAACTGTAAATTTTTTCTAACCTTGTTTCTTTGCAGCATTCTTCATCGGGATGCTTAACTCCTTTGTCCACATCTTCATGTACCTGTACTACGGGCTGTCAGTCATGGGACCAAGGATGCAGAAATATCTGTGGTGGAAACGGTATCTCACCATCATGCAGCTGGTAATGTTTACTGTGTGCTCACTCTGCTAGCTCTCTCGTCTCTGTCTTTAGCTCCATCACTGTTCAGGACTTCCGCACATTGCAAAATATTTAGTAGATTAGATTGTTTGAGTGACAAGACTGACCATCAATGCAACATAATTGAGTGATAATATGAAACAAATGAAAGTGTTGGAAGCTTTGCTATCTGCCACACCAGCAACATGCTAGGTGTCTGGTTGTGTGTGCCAGTTAAGGGTAAATCCTCCTTTGATGTTGGTCCAAAGAATTGCGGTCCTTGAAGGTAGCGTCCATCTTGGAACTTAGTATTTTCAATGGAAATTATAATAACAATGTCATAAAATTTGAGCGTAAAGATTTTTTCTTTATCTATGTAGGTTGAGCTATGCTACCAGCTTTGAATCCAGCCTATTCTACAAGGGACAAATGAGGCTTTTAGTCGTTCTTAATCATTATCATCCACTTTTCTATTCCACCCCTTCTGCCTTCTTCGGACTCTTGAATGAGGCATACAAGAAACAAGCTCACATGCGAATAAATCCTCTGACATAGACAAATACAAAGAAACACAGACCACAAATAATGAGTGACAGAGCTAGAACTAACCAAAAATTCCCAAGGACTCTGGGTATTGATACTATCTGAGGTGAAGGGGAATACCAGATGGACGTTTTTATCTGGCAGTATGAAGATGACACCTTTTAGGTTTCTCCTACAGACTGCTTCTGCCGTCTGTTGGTGAAAGACCTACTGTGTACAGTACCAGCACTTAGAGTGGGCTTTGGTTCAGCCCATTACTTATGATTGGTTGATTTTTTTGGTCTATCTCATCTGCTTTCTTCCTATTCAATGGCTTTCCTTCCACTTCTTGCGTGTGTCCCTTTCTTGGATCATAGCTGTTTTACAGTGCTTCTTACTGAAAGAAATTGTATCCATACACTGCTTACATTTAGAGGATTGCTTTTCACTTTTTCTCTTAATAATCCATGGGTATGAATGTGGTTTCTTGCTTTGTCCTCCATGTACTGGCTAGCTCCACATCTCTCCCTCTGCTTTCTGTGTTGGCCCCCCATCCCCTCCCGTCAACTCTTTTTTTTCAGCTTTGTTCTACACTCCTATCTCATATGTTTCTATCCTGCCCACCCCTGCTCAGTGTTGTTGCTTGACACCCTCCACTGTTGCACTCTGCTGCTCCGCAGCATTAAGTCGCTGCTTCCCCCACCCCACTTCTCCATTGCTTCCTTGCCACCCCTTAACAGTTTTTTTAAAATTTATATATCTTTTCCGGAGGACTCAGCAGCTCCAATTTGATAAAGGCTTCTCTTTTCTCTACAAATGTACCTTCCCACACTTTATTATTTAGTTTACTACTCCAATGGAGTCTGCAGCAGTGTCATGACACATACTTGTGTGCGCGTGGTGATGCACGTCAGCAAGGTGGGGACTGCCAAGGTGACACCCATTTGCTTGGTCAGTGCTAGTTTTAGAGAGGAAATGAGTGAAATAGAAGTGACATATTGGGTGCAGTTTCATGTTAGAAGTAGCTAAAAGATTTGGGGGTGAAAAGAATTTTCTTTCACAGTGTGACATCACCCTTTTGGTGCAAGAATGATGTGCTTTAGGATATTGTGGTACAGTAAGCACGATGTGTTGAAACAAATGTAGTAAATCACCAATGATTATAAAATACTAACAGTTATCGATTTGTCCTTTTGATGTGAAGGAACAGTGCAGCGTACATAGATCGAGCACTCGGTGTGGCATATGGAATTAATGTTTCAAGTCCACCGAGTGGCACATTTTTTAAAGCAAAGAAATATGACCGCATTGGAGAGACACAGGCCGTCCCCTACCTTTTCTGTTAAATACACCCTGTGCATTGTCTTCTCTTTTCTCTGCCTGTTGCAGACTGTGCTAAGTTTCACGTGTGTATTTGTCACTTCTCTGTGTTTGTCAAAGGGTTTCTTTTTATAAAAGTGCATTAGTATTGCCGATATCACTTCTCCGAGACATGCACATTTACCAGCTATCCTAGTTATGGACACGCAGGTGTGTCGCAAGATCAAGATTTGTTATGGGAGTGGGCAGTGCAAATGGTGTGAGCACCCTCGATGTTGTACCTTTGTGGATATTGACAAACTTCTGCAATGCCCTTGCCATATTTGTTCAAATACTTACGAAAATTAGTAAGTACAGTACAGCGTATGTACCACTTCTTACTTATGCAGGACAGGATGTGCTATGAATCAAAGCCTTCACCAAGTGAAGAAAACAAGAAAAGTAAAAAAGAAAAATCACAGTAATCAGAAACTTGAACATTTAATTCAATTAGGACAATCAGCATCCATAGCATTTGGCAAATAGGGGTGCTCCATGGAATACTACAAAAGTCATAGTTGGGCTCCATCATGCATCTCGGGATTTTTGTGTCTAGAATAGTTTAAGAGCTTCGAGGGTTGAAAACCTATGCATACGCCCGTGGGGACTTTACGTTTTTTTAAAAATTGGGCCTATAGGTTGGTTGCCTTTTGGTTTTCCGACATTTTCATTAGGTGCACTGCAGACTTAAGCAATCTTGACCGAATGTTGAAACTGGGAACATGAAACTCAGCATGCCCACTGAAGCCTTGCAAAGGAAGCCTATAGTGGTGATACAGCTTTTTCTGTTGGTTATACTGCTCCTTATGCACTCCAACATTGTCCAGTCTCTTTCTCCATTGACTTATCTCACTGGTTGAAAATGTTGATATCATTATACACAAATACCCAAACATTTTCTTTCATGGCTTACGGTATCTTACTCCAGTGCTCAAAATTTGAGCCGGTGGTTGCAGGTGAGGCCCACCAGCACTCATTTTTGAAGACCAGTACTTATTTTTCCATCTCAGACTTTGATCCAGAGCAAAAGAGAAAAACACATGAGGGGAAAATGAGGAATTAAATGGAAAACAGTGACAAAGGGAGAAAGCAGGGATGAAAAAGATCTTGCAAGAGTGAAATAGAGTGGCAGATAGTGTCTAGTGGATGAAAGAGCCATGAGGAGGAATCAAGACTACGAAGCCTTGGTATACGACACCCCCGACATTTAATAGTGCCGGCCACTGGCTTTTGAACAAACATTTGGGCACTGGCACGTATTCATTTACAAATTTCAAATTAAGAACTGATTTTCACCCATGTTGTACTGATCCAAGTGGATTGTTTAGCACACATATATAATTTAATACACAACTGCAGTGATTTTGGTTACTCCCGTTCTGAGACTTCAATGATTCACAAATTCTTTCCTTTTGACTGCCTGTGGTGGTTCGGACCTGTTGTAGATCTTAGTACCACAATAAACAAGCATTTGCAATGCAATAGGTCTCGCATTTGCAAAAGTTTAAGCTATTGGCATTGTTCATGACAATGCCGTTTTTAATCTATTTTATAAAACAAACACATAAATAAATGCCATTATCATTTACAAAGCCAATAGCTAGTGTTGCATTATTTTTAGCAATGCCAACTGCTCACACTTTTATAATGCGAGACCTATTGCATTGCAAATGCTTGTTCCTGTTTACGTCCAGTTGCTCTTTTGTGCAAGTAGTGATTCTGGGAGAACGTAGCTGGGCAAGTTTCTCTCGCCCTCATTTCTGTGAGAATGCTGTAGAAACACACGTTATTTGCCGGGGTTAATTGCTGGCGGGGCTGTGGAGTGAGCTGCAGGAAGCATTCACCCCAATAAAGTGAAGCCAAATATCAGAAATCCAAAGACTGGTTAAGGGGTCCCTCCTGGACAGATCTGCAATCAGTCTGCGTATTTCAAACAGCAAAGTCCAACAACAGATGATGCTTTGCAACCGCAACAGAAGACATGAAGGGAATAAACATTTAAAATACATTCTGCCTTGTTCATATTTTATAACAACACCTTGAGGCTTTAAAACGAATTGCTTAGGTGGAAAGAACCGAGCAAATAAATTCCAGTACATTAAAAAATTGCAATTGAAACTTCACGGGGATATGCCTCTCACTTTGGGAAGGAAGTGATTTCGTTTAAAAGAGCTCATTTGACAAAAAATCTTTAGTAAATCGCCTTTGGGATAACCAGATGTCTTTTTAAGTAGTCAATTTTACGGCAATGGCCTTTTATGTATGAATAAATTAGTTTTTGTTAATTATATCATGAGACTTGCGTGGGTTTTAGTTGCAGTTTAAGTGCACACCGAGAAACTCGGAGCACCAAATGCGTGGCCCTAAGTGAGTTTAGTTAGACGAAGGCTGCTGATGCTCCAGATGATTGTAACTGAGAAAGGAGGACGTGTGTGACAGGAGGCAATAGACTGCTGCAAAGTGAAAGCAAATTTGTGTGCGTCCTTGGCGGGGGCGGGGGAGCGCATTCCAGGCGGGGGAGCCATCCCTTTGAAGTACGATGCCAAACAGATTGCATGGCGGCACGATGCACGTGATTGTGCGCGTGCTCGCCATGCAATCCACTTTTGGGAGCACTTTTAAATGCCCCTTACTAGAGTCTCGCATAGCAATTGCGCAAACGCAATAGCTAGGCGAGACCTAAAAATGAGGAGAAATAAAAATATTTCTCCTCACGATGTGCATCTAATGCCTGCTATTCAGTGGCATTCTTTTTTCACGCTTTCTCAGATTTACACATCCTTGTAAATCTGCGGCAGTGCCAAAAAGCAATGGTGTTGTGGTGGAACATAGATATCTGTGTGAAAGGGCATGATATTTACAAAGCAGCGTTAAGCCATGGCAAGTGGCTTGACGCAGCTTTGTAACTATGGAGCAGGGCGTAGTACCACCAGAGCATCCTAAAAATTCATGCTCCAATGGCGCAATGCCCTTGTAAATATGACCCGGGGTCTAGTGTTAAACGCTTCGCAAGTATTCCATTGTACTTTGATGTGACTTCCCAAGGTGTGTGTTACAATTTCAACTTCCATAATGCAGGATGACAATTTTAGGATCAATTATTTTGGATTGGCACTGTTTCAACTGGTATGTGCCTGCACACTATTTTGCCTAAAATTATGTTTTTCTCTAAATTATTAATTATTTATGTCTTAATTGCATAACATATTTAATTATGGTTAAGGTGACGCTATAGTTTGGTAAGGTAATAAGATTTTAGCTTATGTTAAACAAAAGTTGAAAATCAATGAAAAACCAAAGGTTAAAGTTGTGTCATAGTAGGGGTTAAAATAATACAAAAACTAACATTTAAAAACTAAAAAAAAACAATGAAATTCATCAGTTACAGTTTATTGAGCTAACTATAACGTGTGCCACTGCCATTGGTGCACTGCTTATGACTTCACACGTTACATCATGCATGACATGTTAAATGACATCATTGATGACATTACTGATGGCATCTCAAATGTCTCTTGAGGACACCATTAGAGGACATAGCCACCATTAGAGGACATAGCCACAGTCTATATGGCCCAAAAACAAAATAAAATCGCACTCTTAAATAAAAAGCCTGGCCTGAAGCTGATTTTTGGTGTGGCATTCGTAGTGAGGGTCCTATTGCTCTCCACATTAAAGCATTCAGAGCTTCAGATTAGCTAAGAGTTCAGGTAGCCCCCCACCACCTCACATAGTGGCTGTGTCATAGCGGCAAGCGGCACGTCTACCTGGAGCAGAAGACCTGAGCAGTTAGGAGTTCGCATGGCTGCTGTTTCCGTTTCCCAGCTCTGCAGTGGCAGACAGCGCGCATCAAGGCACTGCGGGGCCTTCCTCTGAATCTGCTGCTGGGAGAGGCTGGATCCCTAGAAGACCTTCAGCCATCGCAGGAGTGGGAAAAAGCTGAATGCCAGGAGGCGTGCCCTAATCCTAATGCGGCAGCTGAGCAGGGAGGGAGAGCACTTTACCCCATCAGCACTTTGACTTTGAGAAGACACCTCAAGTCGAAGCACGGGAAGGAATATTTCAGGCGCCAACAGGAGAGGCACACAAGGGTCAAGCTCTGCCAAGCCTTCATAAGCAGCGGCACTTACAGGAGCTGAGGAAACAGTTTCATAGAACTTCTGACAACACTTCCTGCTGGTATTAACAGCAGATGCAAGTGTTTAAAAGTTACAATGCTCCGAAATGGTTCAACCCTTCTTTGGCCCTTGCTTCCGTCCATGTGGGCAGTTCCAAAGTACTTCCTGTGCCCTTGTCTCGAATCTCTCAGCACTAGTTATATCGTCGTATACTCGCGATATAACCCGCAAGGCAGCTCATTGGCCACTGCACCTGCTACGTTGGTGTGAGTGAGCATTGTCTGTACGTCACATGTTGATATTGGGATTAATCTATATGATTGGTTTTTTAAAAACTCAGGATTTGGTAATAATATGTTTTATTTAACTGAAAAGGGGTATGTAAGTGGATGCGGTTCATGTCAAACAGTCCAGGGCAAACACAGTCCACTCCTTTGTTGTGGCAGGCTGGGGTATTGTCAAAATTAAATTCAATCTAATTCTGTATATTGTACAGAAAAGAAGAAGTGCCAAAACTAAGTGCCAGGTCTAAGGATCTCCCTAAAGACCGATGAACTGCAGTGTCAGTACTCCCAGGAGCACACCTTATGCAAGTAAAAACAAAACAAAAAAACAGCCACCCTAAGACTTAAATGCTAGAACCCTTCATGCCAGGTGTCACACAATAACACAACTTTTTGTCCCGCAGCACCTTGCCTTCTAAGACTTGTAATGTTTCCAGCAGCATTGAGATAATATTTCCGGCTTGCAAGGTGCCTGTTGGATAAAATCCAGAAGGTTGTAAATACGTTAATCGATAGCGCACACACTGTACAAGAACATATACGTTATAAAACTAAAATATATATTTATACACAAACATATATCAAAAGCAGCTACATGGTTTAAACATGAAACGTGCACAAATTATGCACTCACATATACTTGTAAATGTATGTTCAGCCTTTCATCTTTCGAGGCTGATAAAATGAGTATCATTAACATGGTTAGTAATACGTTTTAAGAGAGGACTAGAAGACGAAGACTAAAAAGAAGAAGAAAAAAAGAACAAGAACAAGAAGACAAAGAAATAGAACAAGCTTTCGCCACTTTCCTCGGCCACGAAAGTGAAAGTGATCGCGATTGCGATCGCGTGCTGCCGAGGAAAGACACATGGCGCTGCGCGCGTGCACGTTCACGTGCACTGAGGCTTTAGGCCACGGCAGCACTTTGAAAATACCAACTATAAAATGTCTCTCCGAGCCAGCGCAAGCGCTGGGGCTCAGCGAGACCTAAAAACTATATCTGCATATTCAGGTGCGTAGCAATGTCGCTGGAAGGGGAAACAGCCTTTATCATGAAGTCGTAATCACACATATCTTTACCACACAAGTCTTTACAATGGCATACCAAATTTAACCCCTCCAAAGTCCAACTCTTTCCCTCCTTTGAACAGACTTGAATTGGAATAGTAAATTATACTTCTCCGAAGTCCAACGCTTTCCCTCAGGCATGCCATTGTAAAGGCTTGCATGGTCAACATATGCTTGGCAAAGATGTAATTGTTCTTAGGACTTGGTTGTAAAGGCATGCCTTATTCCGAAATACAACCTGCTGTAAGTAGTACAGCTAAGGAATTGGACTGATCCTTGTGACACCACACTAATGACGACTCTCTCTTCATAGATACCTAATTTCAGCAGCACACTGCCAGATGGTTCTTAATGTGTTTTTTTAGTCTAGGTCTCATTCTAGACCTGCCAAACATATTTGTGGCCCACCACCACTGGCTTTGCTGAAAGAACACATTGCTCAAGTTCTCCTCGTTCAGAAGTGTCTAACATGGGTCCAGACCCCATATCAGGCTTTGTGGATATCCCCCGAAGATACATTTACACATAATGGGGCATATTCACAAGGATCTATCGCTGATAAATTTATCGCCCCATTCATAAGCTGGTGTTAACAGCCCACAGCACCAGTTTTACCCGCGATAGCAGCCACAAAAAACATCACCACAGAAGACCCCCGCAACTATCTCTAATGAGATGCAGAGTAGGCGTTCCTGTGCCAAAAGACACGACAACACCACTCCACAACATTCACAACGACCAGACAGAACTGCGATAAGAACCCAAAACAGGTGATAAGGCGCGTTAGCTGCAGGAAAATAACACCTGCTCTGACCTGGTGCAAAGTCGGACCACAGCCTGCACCACAAAAGGGAGCACAGCCCACAGCCACATCGGAACGGCAACAGATGCCATGGAGCCACTGGTCATGGGGCCCGGACACCCAAGAGGGCCACAACACCCACCGCCACCACCCCAGGACCCCAACCCCCACCCGGAACACCCCCCCCCCCCGGACCACCACAGAGGCAGCGCAGACAAAGGCAGAAGACCCCCAGGAAACACACCGGCCTCACAGACCCAACACCTGACAATGTAATTGCCCACTACAGGCCCAAAAGGACAACCATCCTACGCATCCTGACCAGCAACGCCCAACAGGCCGACACAGCGGACAACCAACATCCCACCCCACACAAACCTGCTGGCTGTGCTGCACCTGTTGGCCCCTGGATATCCCCAACCAACACCCGCCAGAGTCGTCGGAGTCACACAGCCAGCCACATCCAAGTCCCTCACATCTGTCCTGGACATCACCACAGCCTGGTACCCCAGTCCCTATACGTCCAACACAATGCGCAGGATCCGCTGGACACCAAGCAAGGACCATACCCCATAGCTGGATGCACCCACGTGTTGGGGGCAATCCACAGCACACATGTCATACCTGTGCCCCCCGCCGACACAGCACACAATCACCGCAACAGAAAGCACACATCTCACATCAATGTGCAGGCAACAACCGAACACCGTGGAACCTCCACCAATTTCGCCTCCAAATACCCAGCCAGTGTGCATGATTCCTCCATCCTCCGACAGTCCATCAGCAACCAGTGTTCCCAGGATGGTACCAAGGGAAATGCACAGCCCCTTGGCAAGTTCCAAATGAACACTCCACTCACCTCAACTCCACAACCATGCAACTCACAACCCTGGCAAGGCACACGTCGCAAAATCTAAACCAACAGGCAAAACAACATGCGCACCCACCAGACACGACCGAACAACTCACAATGGTAACCTGGGCAAGCCATTAACTTGAGCCATCAACAGCATGGCACCTCAGCCACACACTAGCCGTATGTGGGGAGAGGTGGCAACCAGGCATGTGTGAAGGAGGCAAGATAACCATGATTGGGAAAGTAAACAATGCCAAGAGTGGCGGAGATGTGCTGGACAGACCGCAGTATGCAGAACACACCCATATCCATGGCGACATACACCTCTAGTGTATGGAGTGTGGTGGACAGTGGACGCAACCATGTCACCCCGGCCAGTGGGGGAGTTTGCGGAAATGTTGCCTGTGACGTTCCCCCCCCCCCCGTAAGCGTGAGCGGAGTGGGATGGTCCGGCATACGCCAGCGTAGGGGTGTAAACTAAAAGCACGTAGCCCTGTGTGTGGTCGTCTTCCGGAAATCCCAGCGTCTCTGCCAGGGTGGCGCCGCTCACCACACCACGAGGCCGACGCCGTCCTCCTGAGCGGAGTTGCTTCGATCCTGTGCGCCTGCTGTACCCCGGCACGCTGGACACTTAACTGGTCAGGCCCGCCCCTGCGCAGCCAGGCCACACTGATCACCTGCCGACACCGGCGTGTGTCAAGGACGGCCCACCACGTGCCTGCACAGGCTCCAAGCCCGAGGCCTGCGACCTTGGCAGCCTCCTTAGACCATCACGGCCTCCACAACACATGCCCACTTTACTCCTTTCTTGTTGACGTACTCTACTGCCTCCTCCGGCCTACACCACGGTCAAGTAGGTCACACATTTGGAACTGAGTCTTGATTACACCATGGCAGTGAACATTATTTATGGCAGAGTTCATGTCACTACGCTCCCTTCGATGTGGTGCCACCAGGTCTGTGCATAGCATAACAACCACACGTGTCTGTGAGACTACGCGGACAACTGCCATCGGCCAACGCTGCGCACGAGTAGGTCACAGAATTGGAACTGAACATAGATTATTCAAAGGCAGAATACATATCATCTCACACAAGGAGAGGTGTAAAAGGATGACGCGTTGCAGTCCGGAGGGAACAGGATCATCGTTACGGAGGTGATCGAACACTAACAACAACTGCCCTGGTGTCACTAACTCTGTGCATCGCGAGCCAACGACAGGTGGGTGTGTGCCATTGCTGACTGCTGCCTCTGGCCTACACCGCTGTCCAGTAGGTCACAGAGTCTTGATTTAGCGATGGCGGAGTTCATATCAGTGTACCGTCATCATCGAAGACTGCATCCCCTCTCAGCACCCGTGCCACTAATTCTGTTACCTGACATTCATGGACAATCTCTGGTTGTACATTGGTGGCGTCTGAGTCTATTCACTAGGGGCTGGTTTTCATCCTCATATAGCTGATACCGAATTGGTGGAGAAAACGAGGCTGGCGCATTCCACTCCTCCATTTGCTGCTGCCTGATAACATCAGACTTTCCGCATCATGCCCTGGAGGACACCTTCCTCTGTCCCCCGCAGGCCTACGCCACATTCACCTTGGACATCGATGAGGACCCGCTCACTGTGCGTGGACCCACCTCAGTGCACCGCAAGTCACCGTCCCGTGGTAGGGTGCCTGTGCCGGCCGCTGTGCATCGTGGGCCACTAACTCTGTGCTGGTCAGGTACGGGACCCCTTCTTCTGAGATATTGGATGGCCTCTCAGGCGATGGCCTTAGGGTCATCAGCGACATTTATGTCTGTGGCCCTGCGCTGTCCGCTGCCTCCGGCCTCAACTGCGGTCCACCAGGGCACACACATCAAATCGAGGCCTGACTTGCCCGGATGTCGCATCACCGCAGGAGGCACACGCCACCACCGACAGGACCACCTCCAATCACCATCTGCCAGAGTCGAAACGGTGGTCCTGACGGACTTACGGACTTGCTCACACCTGTCGTGGATGCCATCATCAGTCGGATACCCTGCTCAGCACTCCGGGTACCACTGACTCAGTACACCGCAAGCCATCGTCCGTTACTGATTGAGTTTTGTGTTGTTGAGAGGTTGTCCAGCAATGTCACCTCAAGCAGTGTGGGAGACCTGGGACGCTGATGAGGAAGATGATACAGGTCTAACACACCCCACTGCATCTGCATCAGGAATGTCTCTAAGGAACACAATCCGAGACATTTTCTTCACATGGGCGCGCTCAGTTGTAGTGCCCCTACCTCAGTACACTGCAACTCATGGACACTTCTGTTTGCATGTTGTGTTACCTCAGGACTTTCTCCGTCTCCCACCATGTTGCTCAGCAGTTGACTCTGTCATGCAGGTGTTTTCAGTTTCCGTTGCACTGGTGTCCACTGTTCAAGTGGTTGCCAGCACCAAGCTCTCCATGCGGGCTGGCTTGCACTCACCCCACACACATCCAGCACAGGCGTCACTGTACATGTGGCCCTGCCAATAAAGGGGCCGGGTGCATGTGCCAGTAGCCAGTACAACATAATGTCTACGTGTGTCCCTATGGTCTTGTATGCATGAGGGCCCTGGGCCCTATGACATTACATGGTGCTGTGTACATCGGATGCAGACATGTCACCGCAGGCAGCGGGTTGGAGCTTGGACATGTAGCTTTGTCGTCATCCACTCAATTCGTAAGGGGAGTGGCCAGGGCCATCGTTCGCTGAGCCAACGTGGGTGTGCGACTGCTATTTGCGCGCCCCTGGGTGGTTCTGTACTGTGAATGTGCATCTGCATGTGTCTCTATGGCAGTGTGGGTCTCCTTTGTGGGGTGTGTGTGGTTCCTGAGGGAGTTAGGCACCAACGTATGTGTTCTAGTTCACCTTACATGGGTTCGGCACCCACCCACACCTGTTGGGCCACCTCCTTTTGGCATGCTGACACATGGCATTGGGGTGCCATGTGTGGGTGGGTGAAGTGTTGTGAGCCAGCGGGTGCTTCCTGCTGTGTGGTCTGTTGCAGGCTCTGTGTTCTCCTCTCAGTAGCTTGGCTGCCCTGGTCCTGGTGGTGGGTTGTGTGGGATATCCATGGGCTGTTGTAGGGCATCAGTGTCGACGGTGTGGTGGTCCTCTCCAGCATCACAGATGTGTTGTCTTCTGTGCTCTGCTGGAGGTGTTGTGTGCCCCTCTGCAATGTGAAGGGGAGATGCATGTTGACATTGTGTTGACATGTATGTTGGCGCATTGTTCTGGTTTACATGCAGACTGTATGGCAATGTACATTGTGACTGTTTGTGAAGTGCTGGATTCTTCTGCAGGACAGTGTACATTTGGACTACATAACGGATGTGAGGTCGTACGCGTACATTTCCATTTCACAGTTTCCAGCTCTGTCAGATGTAGTAGGCATGTTTCTGTGCATGTGCGGAGCCAGTTGTGTCCTCTGTTCTGCAGTGTCGGCTATGCGCGTTGTACCACGTTGTCATCAATGTGGGTGTGCTGTTCTTGCTATGTGTGTTTGCTGCATTGTGCCAAGGGGATCAGGGACATGATCCTGGGTAATTGTGGGTGTGCAGTGTGCAACACCTCATTGTGCATGTGTGCCATTGTGCCCATCTCCCCCCGTCCCCACAGTCCCTGGTCGTTCCTCACCCTGTTGATGTTGTTAGGTCCTCTCGAGCTGTGTCCGTACTCCCTACTCCCTGCACCGTCTCCACACTGATAACTGTGGCCTCGATTTCCTCCAGCTCCCCTTGTGGTGCTGGACTGCAACCTCATGTCGCCGTTGCTGCCTTCCTGTTGGCAGCGGGTTTGTGCCTGGTTTAGGTTGTCACTTCATGCCGGCGCCTCTTGGCCTCCTCGATTGGCCTCCTCGGCACTCCGACTGCATTCCAGGTGGTCTGCTTGTGGGTCAGTTGCTGGTAGTGTTCTGTCACCTCCGTGACGCTGGTCTTGTTTTCCTGCGGTCTGCACCCCGTCTTCCTCTCCCTCTTCTCCTTGGCCTTCCCTGTTGTTCCTTGCTGGTTATCTGTGGGGGTTGTGGGGTTCGCGTTGGCCCCAGCGCTGGGTCAGGGTGCATCCATGTTGCTACGTGCTTTGGCTTGTTTCTGGTGTGTTGTTTCTGCGGTTTTTATGGTGCATTTTCCTACAAGACGCGTGGGATTTGCAGGCCTGTGGCTGGTTTTCGGTACTTTTTGTACCGCGATTGGCCTCATCGCATGATTTCTTCCATTCGCATTTTTGCAGCGTGGTGTTTATTTTTGTGCTGCCATTTGACGCGTTATCTGGTGACTATCGCATGCTACCGCTGTGTTGTGAATACTTGGTTGGCACGGTGTAATTTTTCCGTGATGGGCTGCGATGTTGAGAGTTGTGTTAGGCTACTCTTGCGGTAGTTATCACACGTTCTTGTGAATAAACCCCAATGTGTCTAAATGGACCTCACTTACATTGTCAATGATTATTCTGAAAAAATGGCCAGGTTCTGATCCTCCTGGACCTACCTAGAACACTCCTGTTGCCCTGGAGAGTAAAAATGTAATTTCTGTGTTATGGCCTTCACCTAATGAATCCATGCCACCATTGCTCCAATAGGGTTCCCACTGTTTTCCACCACTTTTTGTAGTCTTTGTGACCTGTATTTACCAGCCTCCTCCTTGCTCTGAAGAGAGGGCAGTATGCAATTCTCTCTTTTATGAGTTTGTTCCACTAAAGCTGGTATCTTATTTTAACACTTGGGACAGGATTGCAGTCAAATCACAACAACGTCTTTTGTATGAAAGTATCCAGTCAAAATACTGCATTTCTTTTTTGGCATGCTACAAAATGTATGCTAGTATCTGACACTGTAGTTCATAATCATCTGCATCCTAAAAAAGATAATCGTATGAAAATCATCTATTGTTATTTTTCATGTGTGTGTAACGTATTGAAAAAAAAAGTATGATTTTTGTCTACGGCACCACATGAAGCATTGAGTTTCTAAATGTGATCTCTTCTTAGTAGTTTTAAACATCCATGAGTACATACAAAATACTATAGTTTGAAGATTTATAAATAGAAAAGTTATCTGAGAATCTCCTCAAGGTTTGTGAATAAGGTGGGAAAGATATACCTAAACAAAAAAGCAGCACACTTCTAGAAAACATGACAGTACTGAGAAAGGGATCCAACTGGATAATTTTCCCAAAATGTGGGTACTGATGATTCTACCAAGACCGGAAAAGATGACCAAGATTAAAAGATTCCAATTTAGAACTGATAATGTCACATTATCCATTACAGTTGAAATATGAAGACCGTGTTTAGGCCCGTTTCCCTCCCTGCCAGTAGAAAAGGCACCTGGTTTGATGTGGTCTGTGCAATGTATATTACACAGAGGCTACATACGAGGTAAGGCTACTATTCAGTCTTCATTGCCGAATCACGATCAGGGTTGACTTTGGCACAGGTGGCGCCTGGTGCGACAATCTTTTTTGCCCCTCCCCCAACCTCCTTCTCGACGGCTTCCCTCACTATTACCTTCCAACAGTGCCCCCCCATCTGTCTATAACCCCTCTCTCACATGAACTTCCTTTTTGTTATAGCGCTTTTCATTCAGTGTTAAGTGTCAGAGCAATTTGTCACATACACATTCTATAGGAAATGTTACATAAGAAAGTGAGGATTACAAGGTGTAGCAATCACATCTTATCCATACTAGTAGGTTGTAGATTTTAAGAGTGTTTGGTCCAGAGCAGGGTAAACTCAGGATTTAAAACATTCTGCTATGGTTAGGGTTGGATCCACTAATAAGAATGTATTTCTACCCAACAAACCCTTTTTAGGAACATTAGGCAAATGAAAGACTGGAGTTTGTATGCAGCTCTTTTGATGACAGTTCATCAGTCACTGTGCTGTATTAAGATGGTTACTTATGAACTGCAAGTAGCTAAAGGATCTCTTTGACAGAAGTAGTAACCCACTAAGCTATCCACGTGAAATACATTTCTTTGATCTACATGGTACACGTTCCTGCACAAAGACAATTCCGAGTGGCATATTCCTATTTCTGGGTGTGCTAAGAGGAAGTAATGAAGAGAAATAAATATATTTCTCGTTACACCCCACCTGAAAAGACATATCTTTTTGATGCATTCCCAGGTCTACCAAAGATGATAAATCTGGGAATGTGGCACAATCAATGCAAATTTTGTGGGAACACCCACTCAGCACCCATGGAACGCCTTCCCAGGGCAGAGTAATGCAACATGTTGATTTGCGCTGCATTGCATTACTCCCAACTTATGAAGCCACTCTGGGCCACATAAGGTGGCTTTGCGTGGCTTCCTAAATCACATTTTGGGCTTGCGTTGCGCTTGCACCACGTTACATGCTGCAAGTGCGAGGCAACTCCCCTTGTAATTATGCCCCCAAGCCACTCGCACTAAAATGGCTTCAGCTTTGTCAATAGTTCACCAGCACATAAGTTTATGGGCTTTTTTTCATGTTTGTAGGACTGTCGAATAGTTCAGTACTGCATTAGAGTAACCGCAGAGCTGCATGCACCAGAAATCCTATTGCAGTTTCGCAAGAATTCAGGTTTTCAATGTTTAACTCTGCTTCTTTTCTTGCCCGCACAGAGCCAGTTTGTGGCCATTGCTGCCCACTCTTCCTACAACCTGTTCACAGACTGCGATTTCCCCGATGGTTTCAACACTATAGTTTTCATTTATATAGTGAGCCTCATTCTTCTCTTCAGCAACTTCTACTTCCAGACCTACCTCCGCGGCAAGAAGAAAACAACATAAAGGCAAAGAAACATTTTGGACAAAAAGGGGGACACCTCAAAAGAATTGGAGAGGAAACCAGGCATGACAGAAACGGGTTTTAAAAGAGGCTGGGAGGGCAGAAGAGTGTAAGGCTGTTGTGGAGGACTCTTGCACAACATTCATGTGCTTGATAAAGAAACTGTAGCTGAAGAAAGTCAAAAAGCAAAGAATGAGCTGCAGGTCCCCGAGCCGCAGTGACTGGGACTAGTTTTGCCCACCAATATGATTGATTCTCCATCGTAAGGATCAGGAGTCAAGAAATCTCACCTGACTAAACGTATTCATGTTTTTAAAAAACTATTTAACGAGGGAACATATTGCATCTGTGTGCGGAAAAACATCTGACCATACTTTAAGAAAATCTCAGTATTCTCCCTTTTAGAAGCCATGATGGGTGAATGCTGCGATCTGGTTTCATCGTTGAATTTGATGTAGATTTAATGCGGGTAAATGGTGCTGCCTTCTATCCATGAAGAAATAATTGTAGGATTTCAGAAGGGATCTGACCAGGTTATTACTGGAGAAAGTCCAAAAAGTCTTCATCGCCCTTGGAAGATCCCCTCATGGACAAGGTACAAGACGCTTTGGCAGCTAGGCAGAATGTAAGGCATCTTTGACACATATAAGAAATGGAGACCTTCTTCCCCTTGGCTACTCTGATGTAGTAAAAGAAACATGCAGCAGTACATAATCAACAGTTTCATTTTGTGTTAGTTATAAATAATCAATCAGTGTATAGAGGGCTATTTAAAAGCATGTAAGAAATTTCATAACAAAGCATCGCATTCACTCAGGTCTGCGAACCATTACCCACTTGCTCACAGCTAAAAACATTGATAGGGCTTGTTCTTCTAACTTTGTATTATTTATTTGGGAAACAACTTGATTTGAGCTCTCCCAGTATAGCTTCTTGTTGTGTTTGGACAAAGTATCGAGTCCAAAATATTGTGTGGACAAATATTGTGTCAAGGATATCAAGGACAAAAATATTGTGAAGGTAATTATAATGGGAAAGCATGGTTTTACTATACCTAACACCACATATATTTACCATGACAATATATGTATCTTCAAGGTATGTAGATGCTTACCTATTTGCACTTACGTTCTCGATATTCTGATCCTCGATTTTTTTCCCACAATATTCTGTCCACACAATATTTTTGTCCTCGCTATTCTGTCAGTAATCCGCTTCTCACACCACAGAATATTTAAAGCCATTTTTGGGGGAAGGCCCTCTCGCACATCAAGATTTCATGGAGCTCTCGTAAGCTGGTGGAATCACTAGCGAGGGGAATAAAACTCTTGAGACTCTTGCTAAACTTAAGAACGTTCTGTTCGCTCATCAGATAAAAAGATTGAGAATTCTATAGCATAGACTCTTGCACTTGAAGGGAGAGGCCTCCTTGAACTGTGGTTTGATGCAACAAAAAGTTGTCCAATAAGAGTAGTTCTCGGACAATGTTTTATATTCTTTATTCTTCCAGAAGAGAGTATAGACCCCGAAGAAAGGTTTATGGCTAATTGACATTGGCTTTAAAAATAACTGTTTGGCTAATGTGGAGACAGTGCAGAGAATTTGTGTTGTGGGAATTATGGTCATGCCCAGAGAGACTTGTATGGAATACACCCAGACTTTAAAAACATTAGTCTTCTGTGGAGTGATCCTATGGTAAATTTGATGATGCTAGCGATGATGGAATACAAATGGTGTCAGCTTTATTTGAGCTATTAAAGATTCTTTACTACACATGAACTGTGCTGAAGTGATGCCTGACCTCTGAACCCAAGAGATCACCACTTATCTACATATATTGATATTAATCACGGACATGTCTCTGTACAAACTTTATATGCATGTTTAACGCTGCACTGCTCTGACAACTGGTGTTCATGGTCGAGTAGTAAAATAGAACTGTCTAAAACAATACAATAATAACATTTAAGAGAAATGACAATAGAATGACATGTATATTAACAACTAGAGAGTAAGGGATCATTCACTCTTCGTCCCCCTGACGAATATACTTCATAACAACAAAAGAGTGAAAATGAGGAAAGCTAAAGGACAGCACAAGGAAAATCCTCTTTATTTAACCCCTTCGCCGCGGCACGAATTTTGCCGCGGCGCTGGGGGGGTTTGGGGGCAGCGCGGCGCCCCCATGCTCGTGACGGAACCACTCCGTCATGAGCCACGGGCGCGCTGTGCTCATGACGGAGTGGTTCTGTCATGACTCCGCCCACTCGCGCTAATCATCCGCACAGGCGGGGAATCAGCGCCGTGTGGGTGGAGCGGCCGCCAACGGCCGCAGCATGACAGAACCACTCCGTCATGAGCACACGGCGCCCATGGCTCATGACGGAGTGGTTCCGTCATGAGCAGGGAAGGGGTTAAAAGAACCCTCACTCACCAACCTAGTTGGTGACATGCTTCATCATTGGGTTCCCATCAGAGGTCCCTCTTTTATTGTTATGAAATAGAATGACATGCACACATAAGAGGACCTTGATTATTATTATATGAGCCTTTTATATATCACATGACAAAATTCAAGTAATAAAAATAAAATTGATTATATTCACATAACTACACGTGCACATTCTTAGGGGCCAAAATGTTCTTCGCGAGTACAAATTTGCTGATGATCTTAGTCTGTCCTTGCACAAGCACAGCTCTCCTCACATATCTTGCTGTAGAGCAGCATGTGCAAGCTGCTGCTTTACTCTGCAGTGACACAGATGAAGCTGATGGGTTCTGTGCTGAGATGCTGATGTAAGTAGCCCCAGGGCTTTAAGTGGGCAGGGTCTTGCGGGTGCTCAGCACCGGCAGTTCTAAAAAGCAGGTGCCGAGATGGGTCTCTATCGGGCTCTCCATTTTGCCCTCACCCTCAGGATGAAAAAAATAAATCCTAACTCGGCAGCGGTGCCACCCTTCACTTCCTTTGAGGTACCTTCAGTAACTTGAAAGAGACTCATTATAGTTCTTTCATAATCTCACCATTTCAGAAATGAAGCATTTTTAATATGCTATACTACGAAGCCATGGTTGTTGCTTATTTATGTTATGTAACTAACAACCATTGACAAAGCCAATAGTACTCTTATTGTAAGTTTTATGTTACTTGCTTAAGTGTATATCTGGATGTAATGACAGAAGTGGCAACATACCAGTCGGCCGGCACACTAAGCTAAGCATAGATTTTCAGCTTACGTGCTTTTAAGCCACGCCCTTAATTACATCGACCACGCCCCTTTGACAGGCCCACACGTTTTTTTATCCCACTTAAAGCCCTGAGTAGCCCCCCTTGCTTTACCAACGTGAGTCATAAAGTACAATTCCATTTACAAGCCTCAACGTGACAATTACGTTTCTAAGTTAATGGTGGAAATGCACTTCTGTGCATTTAAGGAGCAGTGTTTGCCTTGTTGGACGTTTGCTATCTTTAGAGCACCTTCTCCAGCAGCCCGTGCACTAGTACAGGAGAGAAGCAGCGACAGATCCAACTGCTGTGCATGACACTATCGCTGCCACATTCCCTGGCTGGCACACCTCAAACACAGATTTTGAACCGTGGCCAATGTCCATATGGTTGAAGCAGCTTGTGCATACACAGCATTTCAAGCGCATATGCAGATTTTGTTAGGGAATCTACACAAAATGTGTTGAACATTTTTTGTGTGTAGGTAAGTCAGTATGACCCAAGGTGAATTTACTCAACTCAACAATAGTTTACTAACTTCTAAATTATAAAAGGCCGAATGAACCTTGCTAGGTTTTTCAGTTGCAACTTGTAAAACACACAATTTCTTACAGTGCATTCTGAACCCAATGCACTTATTTTACAAGTTGAGTAAAGACGCCAGGTAAACGTACCCAAAAGGGGCCAGAAAAAACAAAGAAACGAGCCAAAATACTTTCGTGTCATGTTTTGAGTTCTCATTTCACAGGTGTGGAATGTACAATGAACCAGTTTTTCCGAACTACAGCAGTGCATATGGAGTTCAGTCGGTTAAATGTACTCATATTTCACTTGTTTAGCAATCATGTACTGGCTCAGCCAGTCCTATACATCTCCCTGCATGTTTCATGAGTCGTGCCACTCATTAAAGAAGGGCATTTCCTTCTTGTAGGTGTCTTTAGATGCTACGCATAAGCCATAGCAGTGAAATACAAACTGGAGATGCAGTCCCAATGCCTGAGAAAACCAGTTGACTCCCTCCCGCTCAGAAATTGTAATTTAATAGGCTCACGCTGTGCTCCAAACACGCCGCCGCAGACTTCTAGCTGTGCTTAAGCATTGAATGATGCTAAGTGATGCCTGGGGTGAAGTGTGCTACAGTGAGAGATACCTCTGCCTGCAGTCTTGCACACACCATCCTTGATTGGGGAATAGGTTCCGCTGATTGGGCGAGTGTAGGCTACAGAGCAAAAGCCCCCGGGAATGCCTGGGTTGCAGACAGCCTTGGTATATGTTCCATGTGGAATCTACCCAGGAAGCGTAGAGGAGCAAACCACAGGAATGCACTGTTGGCGGCACCCATTTTAAATGACTCTTGAGTCTCACCAAGCGACCGCAAAGGCGAAATCCTGTCCAAATAGCCAGATAGGAGCGATAGGGTGGAACAGGTGCGCAACGGCCATAGGACTAAAATGCGCTTCCATGCAGGATCAGCAAATTATTAATTTCCTCCACCCATGATCCCTGATTAATGCCATAATAGCAATAGTTTAACTTATATCTGAAACCCTACGCCGCAGTCAATAACATGCAGAGTTACTTCAAGTGTCTGGAAATGCACCCTGCTTTCAGACAACTCACTTCTCATTCTCGCACTTCACTTTCATGCTCAACCTGCACTCACAGTGATCACAATGCACTCAGACTGATCACCATGCACTCACATCATTCACCAGCTCAGACTGCACTAATAGTGATCACTCTGCACTCACAATGCACATGCACTGTTCACCCTGTACCTCACCCTGCAGTCACACAAGTATATTACTCACCCTACACTCATGTGACACCTCACACACCTGTCCCTCTCACTGCTCAATCTGCAATCCCACTCAAATAAGCCCATCACTAACCATGCATTCTTTCGTCGCACTCAGCACTTACATCCGCACCCAAATTCATATGGTCACCTCACTCACCCTGCAGTCACTCCTCTTGCTCTACTCTCACACTGTCACATCGCTCACCATGCACTCACATGCGCACTCCTTCCACTCACACAGCGCAGAGGGTTAATGTGCCTGCTAAAAAGAACGTGTACCATACAGATCCCAGAACTGAGTGTGAGTAAACTATAAGTAGTGCTATAAAAAAGTGAAATGTTTGTCAGGAAGGTGCTATAGAGAGATGAGATGCCTTATTGGTGAGTGGTAGTGAAGGAATTCATGGAGAAGGTGGAAATGGGGGAGAGGGCACCAAAAAAGACTGTTGCACCGTGTGCGACCAGTGCTAGGGTCAGCCCTGGCTGGAGTGTTAGCCCCCCCTGAAGTTTGGGTCTAGTTGTGCCCCTGGGGTGGAACCAAGTTGGGTTTACCTTGAGCTTCCTGAAGTATTAGTGGGAGGCAGGCCCGGACTGGCAATGCCGGGCACCGGGCAATCCCCCGGTAGGCTGCCAGGGGTGGGGGCCGTTTTTTTGGCCGGGGGGCCGGTTTTGTTGCTGGGGCCGATTTATTTGTACGTTCAGTACAGTAGTCACTTACTCACTGTGGCTGCGTCTCACTCGCTCCTCGATCCGTGCGGGGCAAAAAAAGCACAACTATCATCAATCTCTGGATTCTCTTAATTTCTCCCTATCATCTGTTCTGTATAAATAATACATTGGAGCAGAGCAGCACCATTTACTATGGGGCGTGTCGCGCGCGCCCAGCGCGCGGATGTCTCCACCAACGCGTCTGCGCGGTCTCTTCAGTTCACCCACATTAGGGTGGGCGGCTGGTGGTGACATGCGCTTTAGGGCTCGCGCAGTAAAAAGTGCGCGTGACCCGCATTCCAGAACTAAGCCAGAGACGGAGACGACGAATGGCCATCTCTCGGCACCCCATACTTTAATTTATTTCTAGCTAATTTACTTATTTCTAGCCCTGCTGTCTGCCGCCCGCCGCCGCAGGTGAGTCACTGACTGATGTCATTTCCGACTGTTTTGTATTTTTGCAAATTGTAATTGCAATCATATTATTCATCATGGCACCGCACTGTGGGTCGGGCCGGGATGATTAAACAAAAGGTAAAGGCGACCTCCCCCCGCCCCCCAATGCCCAGGCCCAGGGCCTTGGCCTATATCTTTTGTTTAATCCCCGGCCCGGTTCTGCGCAGATAGGCAGCACAGCGCACTCTAGCGCCCTGACCCCCGAGTGTGGAATGTATTATTTGTGAGCCTGCCTGCTGTTGGTGAGCAGGGGCCAGGGCGGACGACCTGGCTGCCAGAGCAAGGTGGTGGCTGGCTGCCTGGCTTGAGTACCATCTCGGCTCGGGTCGAGTCTGGCCGCGGTGCCTGGGCCTGGCCGGCCCCGACTCCCCGAGCCGAGCCCGAGACACACACGGAGACGAGCACAGAATGATTAAGATAGAAGCCACTCAGAGAGTCCGGCTAAAACTGGTTACCTAAGTTGGCCAGTTGTTCCCTTCTTCCAAGATGAGTGTGCTTCCGTGTGATCATATTGCCCAGATGGTCTAGTTTAATGTTATGTGGATTGCCTTATGTACTTCGAAATGCACACCCTGTAAAAACCGTGATTAAGTTGAGGAGGGAGAAAGCATGAGAGGATTGTAACTAAATCCAACGCATGTATGACCAGGATTTGTTTTCTTCCATTGCTTGCAGGCTTTAATTCAAAGTGATATGACGAATTGCTTCTCCTACAGTTCCATACATTCCTTTATCTGTACTATAGGAACTTGACGATCTGACGGTGCAGCCATATATCTCTGTCACCAAACACGGAAGAGCATGATTTGGAGGCAGAATGCTAAACTGTCATGAGTCACTAATCACCCCCCCCCCCCCACCTTGACATCAAACCGAAGATAAACACCGGCCTTCTACGAGTTCAAGGCGTGACATAAGTTACTTCACAAAAATGATTGTACTTCTGAATGGAAGTTCTCAGATCCCCATGCACTATTAGACTCCTACCCCTCTTTTGCTGGCAGCCTTTTGGTTCCTACTGCCACGGCCCACGGGCCTCCCGCCGCCCCAGCAGTGCAGCACTGACCTCAAACCCTGATGAGCTCAGTCAGGTCAGATTCTGTGAAAAAATGGGTCTTCTTTTCGTCAGGGTGTTGTCTGTTCGTGTGTGTGTCCTACTCTGAGCAGGGCCAGGCCAGCTGAAATGTTCCGAGCCAGCAGGCAGGAGGATACCTGTCGTGTTCTCCCTTTGGTGGCGCTGATCTTAGGGACTCTTGGGGGCTGTAACTGGGGCGAAGGTTGGGGTCAGCAAGTCTGCTTAAAATATATTTTTCTGAAAAATATATTTTAGCAGAAAACAGGGCTTTCTAGTGTTTTTGTTGTTTTTTTTCTACACGAGTGAGTCCTTTTGTTTTGTTTTCCACTGGCCACTGGTGTTGCCACTGGCACTTGCCGCTTAGGATAACGTGTACATTTCTAGGAGCCCTCGGTGCATTCCCTTGACGCTGGCTCAGTTGGTTCGTGACCCATATTTTTTTTAATTGTCCGGATTTCAGTCCGGATTTCACAAGAAAGGAGTTTGCGCTGTTAAAATGCACTTGTGTGTTCAGCGGATGGTTCACTTCTAAAAGATGCAATCGGGCCACAGGGACGGTAGCTGCAGTTCCTAGTGTGCAATCTGACAGAAGTTTTCGAAACAGACTTGCTGTTTTATAATACCCAATTCATACCAATATGATGTTTCTATTTCAATGTCTAAGGAACAGATTATCCAGCTGAATAGTATTCGTGTTTTTTGGCCTCGGAAAGCTGAAAAGGCCGGGTCTGCCTTGCATCGATTCCAATCTGTAACAAATTAGCTGCACAGAGTTCTCTACAGAAGGTGCAGTGTTAGGCAAATAACATCATCAATCCTCTGATGACATCACAGAGTTGATCTCTGATCCCAGTCCAAGCCCTTCAACAGCCTCCTACCTGCTCCTAAGGGCCTAGGGTCAGCAAGGGAAAGATGTGGAAGCTAGAACTGCTACCTCACACGGTGTGAGCGTGTGTCACACTATTGGCTCCCTTCACATGGTCACCCGGGGAAGAGCTGTTATCATAGTGCTAGACAAGGTGAGCTGGAAACCCTTGCAAAGAGCAGCCTTCCAGCTTGTGTGTGGAGGTTCTGCATTGCTGACGTCCATAAAGGGGGTTGCAACCTCCCTAGGAGATTAGTGGTAGCCTCTGAAGCTTTTGCTAGAGTTTTAGGGGAGAGAGAGGTGTGGCTCTCAGGCTAGTCGCTAGCCAAACGAACCTTGTTTATGTCCCCTCCTCCTCTCTCTTATAGTGAAAGGTTTTTTAAGTCGTCAGGTATGGGGCACTTCACACACTAATAGGCCCTTTAAAACCCTCCTTAGTTTCTATGTCTGCTCCTGCCTCCTTCATTAGCCCTGGTGCAGGGGTAGAAACCAACAAGGGCAGTGTCACCACGAGTTCCCAAGGGCAAGCCAGGGGTGGGAGCTGCTACTCCTGGCCACCCCTAACTGAGTTTCATTCTTACCAGCCTCTCTGAGATAAGGTACCGTATTTATATTAATTCACCTAAAAACGTATGGTGGAGATCAGCATTTGCTATATAACAACAAGCAATGACACCATTCAAATCACTGTGTTTTGTGCTAAAATACCAAGCTCATAACAGCAAATCTCACAGTGGCTGCTATGCAGCAAATGAACTCGAGTTTTGAAGTGTTTAATTACCAGCACTAAATTTAAGATTTAATAATACTGTGCTTTCAAAGTTAATTGGCATAAATCTTAATTGACTTGAACCTTAAGCATATATTCTGCATGCGAATTTCATAAAGTTATTTGGTTGGCTCATCTGACAAAAATGAAATTGAAGATGTGAAAGGAGATGTATTATAAACAACAGTTAAGGCTCTCTGTTAAAATAAAGGCAGGAAGGCGTGGAATTGCAAGTGAACATTGTCGGAGCCATTCTCACACAGCCTTTGGGTACTAAGGCATTGCAGCACACAGAGCATAGAAGAAAAACAATTGGGAGCCAGACGAGGAACAAATTGTGCTGCAGTGATAAGGCACCGTGACTTAAGAACGATGGGTGGTTCTGGATTACAATGGCACATGGATATGATTTTTAAAACATGGCATGTGGTTTAATAGACTTAATATTTAAACTGAGAATGTTGCCAATTTTGCACATATTCTTTCCAGCTGCCAATTCGTTGCTATCTCTGAATAATTGTAATACTGATCTGTTGAGAATGGGACCAGATTTACCATAGCACACTAAATGCTCACCACTGCGACCCCCCCACACACACAAGATCACTGAATTGTACTGATAAAGCAGGAGATAATTGTATGTTATGGTTACAAGGCCAGTGTTGTGTCTAAAACCCAGTGACGCCATTAAAGCCAGGAAATGCTGGGGAAGAGGAAAAGGAAAGGGTGGAATAATGGAAATTTGGGGGAGAAAGTAGGGGGAGATAACAAGAAAGACGTCCTGTTCACTCATAAGCTTGATAAAGGATACATTTTGCCCTTTAGGAGGAGGTCCATGTACACCGTTGCACAGTAACCCAGGTCTGTGAGGTGCAGCACTCGTAGATATTTCGGGCAAGAGAGTTCTCAAAATGCATTTGTGAGAAAATTCACTCAGGGGCCCCACTGCTTCTCAAACTATTGCGGCTGGTGGTTTACTGTAGCTGGGATATTTTCCATGATCAGGGTGTGGTACAGGTTGAGAAGCCAGTCGATATCTTCCGAAATATCGCCCATACCCCAATGACCGTTCACTGTTTGCATGTGAATTACAGATGCGCATGTTGTAGGCGTTGAAACAGCTGGGTGGAAAAGGAGAAGCTACAGAAAAAGTCCCAGCGCCATTAGCACATGTAAAATGTTTTTTTAGATACATATTGTTCATATTAACTGCTGAGACATGGTTAGATAAGTCCCTGTCGCCCTCAGATTCCTCCAAATTAAAATCCAGTTGGATCTGCGTTATTACATCAAAAAGGCCATTTTTGTTGGCTCTTAGGGCTCAGTGCACTTTACCACCACTAACCAGTGCTAAAGTGCTTGCGCTCTTTCCTTTCAAACATGGTAAAATTGGCTTACACCGAATTGGCAATTTTAATTTACTTGTAAGTCCCTAGAAATATGGTTCTACATGTACCCAGGGACTGTACATTAAATGCTGCTAGTGGGCCTGCACACTTATTGTGCCAACCCACTTAAGTAGGCTATTTAAAGATGTGTCATGTCAAGGCCAGGGCTTTTGTGTTAATTTTTCATGCTTTCTGGTAGGGTGCCATTTGAGACATTTCCATGCCTTCTGGCAGCCTGGGTGCTTATGTGTGACATTTCCATGCTTTCTGGCCTAGGTGCTTAATTATGTGTGCTATTTCCATAGGTTGTGGCCTCAGTGACCTGGAGCTGGAGGCTCATGTGTGACATCTCCATGCTTACTGGCCTGGGTGCTTCTGTGTGACATTTGCATGCTTACTGGCCTAGTGTGACCAGGCCTGGGTCAGTGCCTAGGTGCTTATGTTTTAAAAGTTAATACAATCTAATATGTAATGAAAAATGTGTTGAAAAATGCTTTGTTTTGGCTTGTCTCCCAAATTTTCTTGGGGGGGACAAGTTCAATCCCTCAAACTCCCCCTAGTAGTGGTTGCTCACTGCGCTTGCTCGCTACACACCATGTGGGGGCTGGTCTCACTTTTACTTTGTTCTCTCTGATTCACTACTTTTGTCTATTTTTGGCGCGCTCTGAAAGAATGTTTGTTGGTACATATGACTGGGTGGGTAACCTGGTGCTCTTTAACCCCTTCCATGCTCATGACGGAACGATTCCGTCATGAGCATCGGTTGAGCTGTGCTCATGACGGAACCGTTCCGTCATGGCCCCGCCCGCGCTCGAACCCTTCAGCACCGCGGGGGAATCCGCGCAGCGCTGAAGGGGTTAAGGTAATCATCTACTATTTACTGTGCTTTGAAAGTTGATACAATTGAATAAGTAATGAAAAATGTGCTGTAAAATTCACCATTTTGGTCTGTCGTTTTCCAAAATTTTCTTTGGGGGAGAACCCCCCAAACCCCCCTAGTAGCTGTCGGGATCGCTCGCTGTGCTAGCTCGCTACGCGCCGGACGGGGGCTGGTCTGGCAAAATTTGCCAGGGCTGCTTTCAGTTCCCAGTCCGGCCCTGGTGGGAGGGTGAGGCTGTGGCTGGAGTCTAATTATGAGGAGGAATGCAGTGAAGGACAGAGAGAAATTGTGGGAAGAGAGATGTGACAGGAGGAGGGAGCAGGCACTACCAAAGGAAGATTCCTTCACCTCTCTAGCCTTCATCTGCACCCCCAAGCTGGAGGCCACTGGAGTCGAGGTGAAGGTTACTGTCCGAGGAGAAGTAGAAGACAACCATTGACAAAATGCTATGCCTGAGGGAGAAAGACAGATTAGCCAGTGATAGGGGATGAGAGGCGCAATGCCCGGGTCAAGGAGGTGGCCTAAGGAAAGGCGTTGAGTTTAGTTGGGGGCCTGGAAGCACAGCAAAACTATGGAAAAAACGCACCACAATCAAAAAGACTTTGAGTGGGCCCCGGAATACAATTTACAGGTTTTGGGTTAGAAAAGTGGGATTATAGCGATCACCGTGGTAAGTACTACTCATTCCTGCCCTGATTGTCATCCAGGTAGGCCTCCCAGTGGTATCCTTCAGCCTGAGGATCTCGAGTTCTGTGGACACTGGTAGTTATAAGGGACCACAGACCCTTCAGGGAAGTAAGCCCCCTGACGAGGTAATATGATTAAACAACAGGAAATATATCAGTTCAAAACAAGAATTGATGTAGGTTGTTCTGATAATGGAATGTATGTATGTCAACATTAGAACACTGGAATGTGCTTTCTCAAAGAGACAGAATATACTGCAGCAGTTGAGCAAGGAGATTCGTGGCACACATAGCTTGTGTGGGCCAGCTCATGCCTGCCTGATTGGTGGAGCCATTAGAAGTAAGGACTGGAACTGATTTTGTATGCTACTTGTTCATTTCATCGAACTTAATAAGAATCTATGAAAGCAGAGGAGGAGCCTAGCGCGCATCCATGATGGTCGCGTGAGCACAGGGCTCCCCGGACCCTTTCTGCTCCTCGGAATATATCCTGCGAATATCCTGATTTGGTTTAATGATTCTGGGAGATGAAGACCAGCTGATCATATATCTCTTTTCAAAATTCTGATTGGACCTGGGAATCCTGAGTTGTCGTCGTCGGAACTTTTGGGACCCACCAGACGGAGGTGGCCGGGGTGAAGGTGACCCGTGGGGCCGGGCTGCAATTGAACAACAGCGGCCTCAGCGCGGTGCCAGTTGCCGATCCAGCACTTTCGGTTTCGGTTTTGGCCTTCAAGAAACCAGCCGGCGTGCGTGCTCGAGGTGGCGAGGTGCCTCCTGGGCCTCTGCCCGAGGCTTGCTTCCATTTGCTCCTGGGGGGCCTGACGCCTCCGACCCCTACACCGACAGTTTGTGGTACTTTTGCGGGTGCCCGCATACTTCTTGATCGAAGGTGCCATCGAGAGGCCGCGCTCATATGGCGGGCAAAGGGGGCCCGGAGGGGCGAAAGACCAAGGCTTCTCTGCGCGGGGGAGCGGTCCAGAGCAACAACATGGACCGCTACACCCAGGGCAGGGGGTCCCCTGGCGCGGCTGGCATCCCCCCGGATGGTGCAGGGGGAGGCACGACCGTCTCTGCGGAACTTTCCCTGCAGGACATTATGGGCGCCATTGAGGGCATCAGGGAAACCATCGCGACGCAATATGAGGCCCTGGCCCGTAAGATCGACACTGTCGCGATCGATGTCACCCTGATTCGGGCCGACCTCTCTAAAACCAACGAGAGGGTCCAGGCCCTCGATACACGGACCACCACCCTGGGTGCGGAGGTGTCTGATCTGCGGGCCGCGCTTGGGGACATAAGAGTGGTCAATGACCATATGGCCCGGCGGCTTGAGGACTTCGAGGGACGGGCCCGACGCAACAACGTTCGCATCATTGGAGTACCGGAGTCCTCCGACAGCCGCCCGGTGGACCTTGTGGTCGAGGAACTCATCCAGCAACAGCTGTCCCCGGCTGGCCTAAGCAAATTCTTCGCCGTGGAGCGGGCCCATCGAGTGCCGGGCGGCCGGCCGCGGCCGGGGGCCCCCCCGAGGCCGATCGTGGCTAAACTGTTCCACTACAGGGACCGCGACGCAATTCTGCAGGCTTCGCGGACCCGTGGCCCGGTCCGCTACGAGAACTCGACTATAAACTTTTATCCGGACTTCACGCAACTGGTCCAGAAACAGCGGATGGGATTCCAGGGGGTGAAGCGCCGTCTCCGCGAGCTGGGCCTGAAGTACTCGATGATCTACCCGGCGAAACTCCGAGTGGAGCATGGAGAGCGGACAGCCTTTTTTGACTCTCCTGGGGCCGCAAGTGACTGGCTGGACTCGCTGCCGGACGGGGGTGCCCGGCCCGGGCCTTCTGGGAGCACCGCAGGTGACGGGTCCCCTTAGACTGACATTTGGTCCTTGAGTTTGCTGTTTTGCACTGTACAGTTGGGTCTTCCTTCTTTTGTATACTGTGTCTTACCAGGACCCGTGAGGGGTGCGGGCGGGTTCGGGTCCCTTTCCTCCTCCGGGGTCTTTTTGTAGAATGGGGTTAGTGGGGCGACAGGCACACTGCAAGTTGGGGGGGTTCTTTGGCCCGCAGGGGTGCAGGGTGGGGGGAGTTGGACTTGGGGTGGGGTCGGGGGGGAAGAGGGGTTGTTTTATTGTGTGTTTTTTGTTTGCAGGGCGAGGTATTGATTTTTGTCCATATTTGGGACCTGTGCTGCGGGCTGGGGGCCTCTTGCTCTATTGGTGGGGATGGGGGGAGACGGGTTGAGGCTTATGTCATGGAACGTCAATGGGTTGGGGGACCGTATTAAGCGGGGTGTTGTACTGCAATATTTGCGTCGTTTGACTCCTGATGTGGTGTTTCTCCAGGAGACGCATTTGGTCGGAAATGTCTGCCACGCGATGAACAGGGGGGGATACCGCCTCGTGGCCCATTCTGGTTTCACAACTGGTTCCCGGGGGGTGGGTATTCTCCTCCGAACCTCCCTTCCGGTGGAGATCACGAGGATAGTCTCGGATGACAGAGGGCGCTATGTGTGTTTGATCGGGAGGTGGGAGGGGCAGCCCCTTACCCTGGTTTCAATTTACGTCCCCCCGGGCCTCCAGAACTCCACCTTTGCTGACGTGGGTCGAATGCTGCTTGACCTTCCGGACGGCCTCCTGCTCATGGGTGGGGACTTTAATTCGGTGGTTTCGGGTGAGCTGGATCGTCACCCACCAAGGGCCCTCCCTGCTGCCCAGTCATGGCTGGGTGGGATGTTGGAGACCTTTGGCTTGGTGGATAGTTGGAGATTGATGCATCCGACCCAATGTCAGTTCACCTTTCACTCGGGGGCGCATGGGAGTCTCTCCAGGTTAGACTACTTCCTCATGCCCGCGGCGCAGACTGGTCGGATTCGAGAGGTCAGACACCTGGCGCGGGGTATCTCCGACCATTCTCCGCTGTGGCTTCTCTTTGACACCAGGTCGCGGTCCGCGGGGCGGATAGCTCCCATTAACCCCTGGTACCTGCGGGACCCTATGACTCGTGACAGCCTGGTTAAGGCCATGGACCAGTACTTCAGTGAAAACGAGGGGTCGGTGTCGTCTGCGTTGTCTCTGTGGGAAGCCTTTAAAACCGTGATACGCGGACACGCCCTCTCCCAGATAGTGGTGGCCAAGAAGGTTAGGAGCGAGGCGGTGGTGAAGCTGGAGACTGACATCTCGGGACTGGAGTCGGCCTTGGAGGCGGGTGTCACTCCGGAAGGGCTACATGCCCTTAGCCTGAAGCAGTTCGAGTATAGGTCCCTGGTCACTGACGCGGCCAAAACTATGCATAGGGAGCAGCAGGGCCGACTGTATGATGCCGGGGACAAGGCGGGAAAGTTGATTGCGTGGCTGGACAAAAAGGAGAGAGTGAATCGTGTGGTCCCCGAGTTGCGGGTTGCGGATGGTGTGTGTGTGACTGAGCCGGATGAGATTGTGGAATGCTTCGCTGACCACCTCCGGGCGGTGTACTCCCCGGTGACTGACAGGGATGAGGAAGACTCTCGCCTCCTACTGAGAGACATTGCCCTGCCCGGCCTGTCTGTTGAGGACCGGGAGCGGCTGGACGCCCCCTTGTCGCCGGATGAAATAGCGACCGCGATTCGCTCCCTTCGATCTGGCAAGGCCATGGGTCCTAACGGTCTGCCCATTGAACTATACAAATTGCGTCCTGATAGGCTTGCTCCCTTCCTCGGTCGCATGTTCCGCGACTCTCGTGCGGCGGGTTCCCTTCCGGCCGACCAGCGCTTGGCCACTATAGTCGTTATCCCCAAGGAGGGCAAGCCGCGAGACCGCTGCACTTCTTACCGGCCGATTTCACTGCTCAATGCGGAGCCTAAAATCCTGGCGAAAGTCCTGGCCAATCGTTTGTTGAGTGTCGTGTGCGACCTTATCCACCCGGACCAATGCGGCTTTATCCCGCATCGCAATACCGCTCTTAACTTGCGGCGTCTTCACGGTGCCCTTGCCAGGGCTGAGTTCCTCTCCGAACCGGCCGTGTTGGTTTCTTTGGACGCCACGATGGCCTTTGACACTATTGAGTGGCCATTCCTCTGGGCCGTCTTGGCTAAATTCGGCTTTGGAGAGGGATTTATTGGCTGGGTGAGGCTCCTCTACACGGAACCCATGGCTCAAGTGGTGGTGAATGGGCGGGTCTCTCGGCCCTTTGCCCTCGGCAGGGGCACGAGGCAGGGGTGCCCGTTGTCCCCCTTGCTTTTTGCTCTCGCCCTGGAGCCACTCGCTGCTTGGCTCCGCTGGGAGCCCTCGCTTAGGGGGATCCGGTGGGCCCCGGGCTTCGAGGATCGGGTCTCGCTGTATGCGGACGATATTCTTCTGTATCTCACCTCACCGCGGCAGTCGCTCAACGTCCTCTTTGACGTTCTGACTTCCTTTGGGAAAAATTCGGGTCTCACGATCAATTGGTCTAAATCCTGCGTCTATCCCATCTCTGGTGGTCCTCCTCTCCTGCCGCCTCGGCTCCCGATCCAAATATCTCTGAATGGCTTCAAGTACTTGGGGATATACGTTTCGCTGGACCCGGTGGCTCGCTATGAGCAGAATCTCCTGCGCCCACTTCGGCGATTGCGAGAGGACACGGCCCGGTGGTGCAGGCTCCCCCTGTCCCCGCTGGGTCGGGCTGCGCTGTTTAAAATGATGTCCCTTCCCAGGTTCCTCTATGCACTCCAGAACTCCTTCGACGTTATCCCAGTGGCTTACTTTCGGGAGGTGGAGAGCCTGCAGAGGAGACTGGTGTGGGACGGGCGGGCCCGTATTGCTCTGGCTAAGCTTACTCTCCCCTGGTATGACGGGGGCATCGCGCTTCCCGACATTCGCAGGTACTATTGGGCCTCGCAGCTATCGGCTATTAACCATGCCACGTATGCGCCTGGCTTGAATCCGGCGTATGAGATGGACAAGTTCTTGCTTCCCGGCGGGAACTATAACAGGGCACTTTACTCCCGCTCGGCCGGCCGGACCCTCACGGGTCCTACTAAGATTGCGGTGCGGACCTGGAGGGCTGCCACTGCGGCCATGGGCTGGAGTGAGCGACTGACATGCGCCACTCCTTTGTTTGCATCCGACCGCCTGGGCAGCCTCTGGACTACGAAGGGGTTTGACCAGTGGGATACGATTGGCATCAGCAAGGTGGGAGACCTGTGGCATAAGGGCGCGGTTAAGACCTTCGCGGTGCTCCAGGCCGAATATGAGCTTACGGACAGGGAGTTCTTCCGCTATGCCCAGGTTCGACATGCCCTGCTCTCCGTCTTTGGGGAGGGGACCAAGATCCCGGTTTCCTCGCCTCTCGAGGACCGCATACTTGACGGACATGTCCCGGACAGTACAATTTCTTTAATTTATAAGAAACTGATTAATCACCGGGCTGACCTCTTTGTGCGCCTACGGGAGGCTTGGACGGGCGACGGGGTGGAATTGGATGACGAGGACTGGCAGTCTGCACTGTCGTCCCCCAAGGAGGTCGCCATTCCAGCCCGCCTCCGGTTGGTACAGCTTAAGATTCTTCACCGGGTATATGTGACGGGCCCTCGCTTGGTCGCGATGGGATTCTCTGACGACGGGCTCTGCAAGCGGGGTTGTGGGCTCAGCGCCACCTTTCTCCATATCCTGTGGGAGTGCCGCGAGGTGGCGGACTACTGGCGCCGGGTCCATACGGTCATGGGACAGGTCACTGGGGTTGTGCTGCTGCCGGAGGTGCGTCGCTGTGTCCTGAATGTGTGGGAGCCCAACGATTACAATGTGGCTCAGACTCGGTGGGCGGCCCTGGGTAACATGATTGCCAAGAGAGACATAGCGCAGCTTTGGGGCGCCCAGCGGCCGCCCACCGTGTCAGTATGGAAGGAAAATATGGACTGGTGTATGTGCAGGGAGAAGACTGTGTATGTGGCCCGTGGTAAGCCGGGGGCATGGGGTAGAATCTGGGGGCAATGGAATGCGTATCGCGGGGGTATCTGTACGCCCCCTCTGGTGGACACCGATATCGCCATGTCCCCCTGACCCTTGATGGTTCCTGACATCTCCTGGAATAGCTACTGATGGGCATTCATCCCCCTTAGCCCCCCCCCCGTCCCCAGCCTCCCGGTACTCCTTTCCTTAGCCGGTGGCTTAATGTCCTGACCTGGAGTTCCCTGGAGGTAACCTGCCTCGCACGGTCTGTTCTTCTGCCTCGCCTGGTGTTGTTGTTGTTTTTCTTTTAGTTTTGTTGTGTCTGTTGGACTTAAATCTCCTGTTCCTTTCGAACCATCCGGAGCCACTACGGGGCTGAGCCCCAGGACTTTAATGCTCGCTGACAACTGTATATTTCACTCTGTACCTAGCGGCCGGCCCTGGTGGTTGTAGGCCCGTGCTTGTAACCGAATTATTGTTTAATAAAAACTTTAAAAAAAAAAAAAAAAAAAGAATCTATGAAAGCACAACACTTTGAAAGACCAAGGTATTGAGATAGTAGTACATTATACAAGTAAAAATTAAATCAAGTGCAGCGTTCTGAAGTGATGGTACGTAAGGTAGACTTTATGCAAATTACCCCAAGACTCCTACAAGTACTCTAGGCACAATATTCCTTTCCTAATTGCGGTCCAATACTTTGCATTCTTTCACTAACTGACTGTCGTCCAGAAACCTTAAAGTGTTCTGTAAGCTCAGTCTGTCCTATTTTAAAGATCCAGTCACTCAGGTAAATGCCACAAGTCTCTCTGAGTTTTATGGTCTAACCTGGTAATGTCCCTTTTCCAAAGACTCGGGCTAGAGCAATTTGCAGAGATGTTGCATAAAGTGGGCTTATGCAAAGAATGGTGCTTTTTAGGGAATGAGCAGGTGCCCTGTGAAGTTGCATAGGTGATGGAGCACCCACCAAAAACCCTGCATTCTCACCTCACATATTCCTGAAACATTCCCAAAAATGGCCAACCTCCAAAAGAACCAATTCAGTCGCCAGCCCACAGAACATGCACTCCTAAACAAATATACAGGTTGTTGCTCTGGAATCCTAGAGCAAAATGAACAGTCCTGTATACTTACAAATGACCTGAAAATCCACACAATTAAGCCCAAGCCCTCAAGGCTGGGTCCCTGCTACACAAAGGGGACAGGATCCTCACCAGAGCAGTCCTAGGCAACCTAAGGCAAGGCCTTCTAATCTGGAAGCCTTGTCCAGGCCACCCAATGCGAAGTGAGCATTCAGGCCAACTATCCTTGATTTACGCAGGAGATTCACGATTTTTCAAGCTAAAGCTGTCTTTCTTTTATTTTACTGCAATGTCAAATAGATCCCTCATTGCAAAGCCAGTTATTGGCAAAAAATCTATTTCCCCCTATTTTTGTTTAAATCTCTGTCTTAACTATTCTGACAGCAGGTTGTGCTTGGTCAGATCTCATTACCTTCTTAGACACCCCCTTCAACCATAAACTCAATGTTTGCTTCCTATTCCCTTGCTCTTTGTTATGTTACGAAGATTTGTATGGTGCACTAATCCCCCATGAGACAAACTGATTTCATTAAGGAGTTGGACAATCTCCACAAACGATTATCACAGAGAGGATATTCCAAAAATATTCTCCATAAAGCCAGGAGCAGGATAATGAAGGTTGAGAGAAATACTACTTTAGTACAGAAAGACAGAAGCAGCTCTGCCGAGCGAATATCATTTGTGAAAACCTATTGTGAACAAAAAATGACATTTTTAAGGCTCTGAGAAGAAATTGGGGTCTATTAAGAGGTGTACCGGGTTTAATCAATGTTATTGGGGATAAACCTGGGGTGGTATACAAACGTAGTCCAACTATAAGAGAAATGATCACAAGGAATTATATTGAACCTGTAGTAAATGTGAAATTAAATTGGTTGCCTAAACCACCGAATGGTTTCTTTACTTGTGGATCTTGTAATGTGTGTGATATGGACATCAATAAGATCAAAAATTTCATGTATAACACTATGAAAAGATATAATATTAAGGAATTCATCATTTGCAACAGCATGGGCATTATCTATGCCATAATATGCGCTTGTGGAAAGATCTATATCGGTAGTACTAAACGTAGTTTAAAGCTTAGGATACAGGAACATAGAAGATCCATAATGAATCATGATAACAGATGCCCTCTGTATTTGCATATTAAAGAGAAACATCCGGGGGAGAACAGTATTAGGTTCCATGGAATGCAGAGAATTTTACCAGGAAAAAGAGGAGGTAATTGGGAACTCATGATTAGACAAAATGAAGCTAGGTGGATAAGTCGTTGCAGATCGGTAGAGCTGGGGCTTAACAGTGATACAGAGCTCCACTACTTTTTGGAATGATGGAATCAATAGTAATATGCATAAATGTGGGCCTGTATTTGTATGACAGTTTGGACATAGTTAGTAGGATTATCTATATTATTGGTGTACTCAATGAGTGTATATAATAAGTGGTTACTTCGTACCATCATTTGTGGATTTTTTTCATGTGTCAAATAAGACAGTGTATACTTTAAATTTGGAAGTGATAGCAACCTGGGATACGCATACAGTAAGAAGGTGCATTTTAATTAGCTTGGACCATTCAGTATTCTCGATGAGTTATTTATTTAGAGAATAAGATTAGTTGTTTATACTTTATTCTCACATGTACAATTTTGTCGATGATTAAGAAAAATAAAAAAATAAGAAAAATAAAAAAAATACAATTTTTATGGATAATATGGTTTTACTGTAGTGAGCTCATGCAGTGTTTAATAACGAAGTATTCGTTAATTCAGTAAATGAAGAAATAGCGAGTTACGAATATTATGTGTCATGAGAATACTAGTGAATAGAGAGCGTAGAGGAAAGCATCTACGATTGACTAATTGCATACCACTGTAGTGGTCTTAGTACTGGATTTATCAATTGAGGTTAAAAAACTAAGCACACAAGATCACTGTTCCCAAGGGTAGCAAGTATTATATATGCCTGATTTGATGGGCCACCGGCATTAGGAAGCACTCATGGATTAGTGTAAAGCCTTGACGAACTCGCAATTAGTGGCGCTGAACTGTAAAAGTTATTGGATAATATTATTGTTCTGTTGAATTGAATATATGGGAATACGCTGGATTTGCACGGCCGCTCCCATGCGGACCGGGCAGGAAGCACTAATGAATTCATTAAGTTAAAGACACAGCGCACTACGATCATGATGGATTGTGAGAATGCTTGAGAATAGTAAGGATATGGGAAGCCGGATCTGATTGGCCAATGGTATGAGGACCGACTAGGAAGCACTCTTGTGTTATGCAAATTGCAGGCTTAGAGAGTGGGAAATATGATTGGCCAACGATATTTGTGGGGAACGTTCTACGCACCAGAATAGTGGTTCAATGGAGAAGGCTGAATAATGAATTTGATTGGTTGACAACGTACGGACCGGAGAGGAAACTGTTTATGATAATTAAGGAGGGGAATGGCGGGACACGTGATTGGCTGAATAATAGTATATAAAGGAAAAGTAAAAGACACAAGGTAATAGCGGTGTTATTCAAAAGGAGGTGGAGGCCACGAGGAACCCAGTGCCAGAATAGAAGGTATGATGATATAATTGAAGATTTGGTTGTTTCAGGATGATGCTCTGTCTAATTAGGTTCAGAAAGGAATACTCATTTGGTCCTTCTGTGTCATGGTTTTATAGGACTCGATATGTGGAGAATACCCTCTATTTAACTAGAACGGACATAGAATGAGGTGAGGATTAAGGATGGGAAACGGAGGCTACTGTAGTAAATAGTAATATGGGAATAATATGATTATTATGTTTTCTCTTATTTAGAAAGCTTTTAAATTGATGGGAAAATCAAAGACTGGGATGCTACTGGCACTAATCCAGAACTAATATTTCACAACACCGCGGCAATATTTAGGAGGTATGCGATAGGTTATCTTATCGTAAAAAGAATTAGCGATACTAAGGATGAAATGGGACAGCTAATTATAATAAAGTCTAGGAATAATTAATTATATTAAAATAAATTGCAATTAGAAAATTGACAATCATATTTTATCCTATTTAGATAACGTTTAATTTGATGAAAACTGGAGGAGCCTAGCGCGCAACCAAGATGGCCGCGTAGGTGCGAGGCTCCCGAGGACCTCCGCGACCTCCTTAATTAATCCTGGCGACATCCTGTCCTTGTTGAGGGGACTGTGTTGGGGAACCCGAGCAGAGGCGCCACCCGTTTTTTGGGCTCGATTTGGACCCCGGACACCGGTGGGAGCATCGACCGAAGTTTGCGGCCTACCCCTCGCGGGCCCCCCGGATTGGAGTAGTGGGGCGATCCGGGGACAAGGTGAATAACATCGGCGAGCGGGGCTGGGCGGCTCGCGTACCCCGCACTTTCACTTTCGCTTTTGCGCCCTCCCTGCCTTGTGGCGAGGTCGGGCTGCTGTGCGGAGTGCGGTGGTGCGGCCTTGTCCGGGTGCCCTGCTGGCCCGCCCGCGGTGGGTGGACCCGCGGCTTGGTGGTCGCCCCCCGCCCCCCCCTTGACACCCGTGATTTGGTGTGGCGGCCCATTTGGAGACCTTGACACGACGGTGGAAGGGCCAGCATGTCCACCAAACAAGATGGCGACCGGGCAAAGCTGAAGACGACCCGCCGTGGCACGGCGCACCAGGCCAATAGTATGGACCGCTACACCCTCCCGAAGGGTTCTCCGGAGGCATCGCGGTCCTCCCCGGCGGGCCCGACGGAGGCCTCTGCCCATCCTGTGGATTTGACTCTCCGGGACGTCATGGGCGCTATCGCCGAAATGAAGGCCTCAGTGGACCAGCGATTCGACACCTTGGCGCAGAAGATCGATTCGGTCCTGGTGGATGTGGGCCTTGTGAGGGCGGACTTGTCGAAAACAAACGACCGAGTTGATTCTCTGACCCACACCACAACGAGCCTTACAACGGACGTGGTGGCCCTCCAGAAGGAGGTGCGCCGGCTTGGCCAGGCAAGCGCCCTGATGGACCGGCGACTGGAGGACTCGGAAGGTCGGGCCCGGAGGAATAATGTGCGTATCATCGGTGTGCCGGAGGGACGAGAGGCGGAGGCGGCGGATCTCTTTGTTGAAGATCTGATCCTGACCCATCTCCAGCCCCGGGGGCTGAGTAAGTTGTTTGCGGTGGAACGTGCCCACCGGGTCCCCGGGGGCCGCCCTAAGACCGGTGCCCCGCCGCGGCCTCTCATCGCCCGGATCTTTAACTTTCGGGACAGGGACGCCATTCTACAGACCTCCAGGCAGCAGGGACCGGTCAGGATGGACAACATGGATGTGCACTTTTACCCAGACTTTACCCCGGCGGTGCAGAAGCAGCGACAGAGTTTTCTTGGGATTAAACGTCGTCTGAGAGACCTAAACCTCAAGTACTCGATGCTCTTCCCGGCTAAGCTGCGGGTGGAGGTGGATGGTCGTACGCACTTCTTTGACCGGCCCGAGGCGGCTGGGGACTGGTTAGATACTTTGCCTGGGGGTCGGGGCGGGGGGGGAGCGGCTGGCGAGGAGGGCCCGCCGGATCGTAATTGAGGGGTGACTGTATAGGCCCTGCTCTGGACATTCTTCCCTTTTGATATTTTGCATCTGTATTTTACCCTCTCATGGAGGTCGGGTGAGGTCTGCTGGGGGCTTCCCTCCTCCTCTGGGGGACTAGTTAGCATTTAGCTATGGGGCGACAGGCACACTGCACTTTGGGGGGGCTGTCTGGGCTCATGCAGGGGTGCAGGGAGGGGGGAGTTTTGTTGGGAACGGGGGGTGGGGGGGGTGTGTTGTTTGTTGGTACCGCAGGGCAAGCCCGCAATTGTTTTCATGTTAGTGGCATGCTCAGGGGGGGACGACCGATTGTTTCAACGTATGATGGGGGGTAGGGATTTGACTGTATTATCATGGAACGTCAATGGCCTGGGGGATAGGATCAAGCGTGGTGTGGTCCTGCAGTACTTAAAACGTGTGTCCCCAGATGTTGTTTTCCTGCAGGAGACGCACCTGATCGGTAATACCTTTCATGCCATGAATCGGAGGGGATATCGTTTGGTGGCCCACTCCGGCTTCACATCGGGCTCACGGGGGGTGGGCATTATGGTCAAGAACTCGCTCCCGTTGGAGGTCGATGAAGTGCGCCATGATGGGAGGGGACGCTACACTGTTCTGGTGGGACGAATGGAGGGTAGAGTGTTTATTTTTGTGTCAGTGTATGTCCCGCCTGGGTTGCAAGCCACTACATTTGCGGATCTGGGGCGCCTCCTTTTGGAGCTTCCGAGTGGCCTTATGGTGGTCGGGGGAGACTTTAATGCGGTTGCCTCTGGGTCTCTGGATCGTCATCCCCCTAGGGACCTCCCCCGGGCACAGGCGTGGCTGCCTGGCCTTTTAGACACGCTGGGCCTGGTGGACTGCTGGCGCTTAAAGCATCCTGTATGGCAACAATACACGTTCCACTCGGGTGCCCATGGTAGCCTCTCACGACTCGATTACATCCTTGTTCCAGCGGCCCTTGCAGGGAGGGTGGGGGAGGTGCGCCATCTGGCGCGGGGTATATCTGACCACTCCCCAGTGTTGTTGCATTTCGATGTCTTCCCGAGGGGGGATGGCAGGGTGGCCCCGATTAACGCCTGGTATCTGCGCGACCCCACCATTCGTGCCGACTTGATCAAATCCTTGCAGCGCTATTTTGAGGAGAATGTGGGGTCGGTTCCATCTGCCATCTCCCTGTGGGAGGCTTTTAAAGTAGTCCTTCGGGGGGAGGCCCTCTCCTTTATTTCCCATGCCCGGCGGCGCGAGCGGGAGGAGGTGACCCGAGTAGAGGCCGAGATTGCAGAGCTGGAGGGTGACCTGGGGAGCGGGGTAACGGCGGCCAAATTGCATGTTCTACACCTAAAGCAGGCGGCCTATCGGGCCCTCGTCACGGAGGCGGCCAGGGGCCTCAGTAGAGAGCAGCAGGGGCGATTGTATGATGTGGGTGACAAGGCTGGCAAATTGATTGCGTGGTTGGATAAGAGGGAGCGAGCGAGCCGTGTGGTGCCTGTGATTGAGGGTGTGGATGGTGAGTGTGTCACTGAGCCGGAAGCCATTGTCTCCTGCTTTGCGGATTATTTCCGCGGAGTCTACTCCCCGGTTTCTTCCTGCTCGGAGGAAGATTCACATGTCTTGCTTCGGGATATTGCACTGCCCTCCCTTGCGGTGGAGGACAGGGATTCGCTGGACGCCCCTCCCACTTCGGACGAAATTGCCTCGGCTATTCGCTCGATTGCATCCGGCAAGGCCATGGGCCCCAATGGTATCCCCATTGAGCTCTACAAGCTACGCCCGGACGTGTTGGCGCCCCACCTGCGTGCGATGTTCCTGACGGCCCACTCGCAGGGCTCCCTCCCGCCGGACCAGCGTCTGGCCACAATTGTGGTGATCCACAAGGAGGGGAAGCCCCGTGAGCGGGTCACGTCCTATAGGCCGATCTCTCTCCTGAACGCGGAGCCCAAAATTCTTGCCAAGGTGTTGGCTAACCGGTTGGTTGGCGTGGTGGGCGACTTAGTCCACCAAGACCAATCGGGCTTTATACCACACCGCAACACGGCGCTTAATCTGCGGCGCTTGCACGGAGTGCTTGCGCGTGCCCCATTTGTACGGGAGCCGGCCATCTTGGCGTCCCTAGATGCCACCATGGCGTTCGACACGCTTGAATGGCCGTATATCTGGGCGATGCTGGCTAAGTTTGGGTTCGGCCCGGGTTTCATCAGCTGGGTCAAATTGCTGTATTCGGACCCGCTGGCGCAGGTGGTGGTCAATGGGCGTGTTTCGGCCCCATTCGCACTGGGGCGGGGCACGCGGCAGGGTTGCCCCTTGTCTCCTCTCCTGTTCGCCCTGGCCCTGGAACCCCTAGCGGAGTGGCTGCGGTGGCACCCTTCTATCCGGGGTCTCCGCTGGACCCCCGAGCATGAGGACCGTGTGTCCCTCTATGCGGACGATATCCTTTTGTATCTCGCCTCCCCGCGCAAGTCACTGATCGTCCTAGTTGATGTTTTGCGCTCCTTTGGTCGCAACTCAGGCCTGGTCATCAACTGGGCGAAATCCTGTGTCTATGTGCTTTCCGGGGAGGCTCCGGTCCTTCCGCGGGACTGTCCTATCCAGCTTGCCTCCCAGGGCTTCCGGTACTTGGGTATATACATCACTCTCGACCCGGAGGCCCGCTATGAGCGGAATTTACTGCCCCCCCTCCAGCGTTTAAAGGAGGACGTGGTGCGCTGGCGGCGTCTGCCACTCTCGCCGCTCGGCCGAGCGGCCTTGTTTAAAATGATGTCCCTGCCGCGCTTCCTCTACGCCCTCCAGAATACCATGGACTTGGTGCCGGCACGCTACTTCCGGGAGGTGGAGGGCCTCCAACGGCGCCTGTTCTGGGACGGGAGACCGCGCATTGCTCTGGCTAAATTGACGCTCCCGTGGTACGATGGGGGGGTCGCCCTCCCGGATATCAAACGGTATTACTGGGCCTCCCAGTTAGCTGCAATTAATCATGGCCTTTACGGGCCCGCCCTGAACCCGGCGTTTGAGATGGACAAGATGCTCCTGCCCGGTGGTGATTACAATCGAGCGCTTTACTCTGGCGCGCCCGACTCCCGTCTGACGGGACCGACGCGGGTCATGGTGCGTGTCTGGCACGCGGCGAATGCAGCTATGGGGTGGAAGGACCGTTTGACCCGGGCGTCGCCGTTGTATGCGCCTGAGCAGTTGGGCTCCTTGTGGACATCGAAGGGCTTCGAGAAGTGGGACACGATCGGCATCAGCACGGTGGGAGATCTCTGGACGAGGGGGGGATTCAAAACTTTTGAGACACTGCAGGCGGAGTTTCAGCTGCAGGGCACTGAGTACTTTCGGTACCTACAAGTCCGCCATGCGCTGGGCTCCGTCTTCCCGGATGCTGCATCCATTCCGGAGTCTTCCCCCCTAGAGGACAGGGTGCTAGATGGCCATGTCCCTGACAGCACGATCTCCCTCATATATAAGAAGCTGATCAATGATCGATCGTGCCTGTTAACTAGTCTACGCGAGGCTTGGGTGGCCGATGGGCTGGAGCTGGACGACGAGGATTGGATGTCCGCGGTGGCCTCTCCGAAAGAGGTGGCCATCCCGGCTCGCCTTCGTTTCGTCCAGCTCAAGATCCTTCACCGGGTCTACGTGACGGGGCCCAGGCTTTTACGTATGGGTTTTGCCGGTGACGGACTGTGTAAGCGTGGCTGTGGTGCGTTGGCGACCTTTATGCATATTCTGTGGGAGTGCCCGAGGGTGGAGCGATTCTGGCGTGGTGTGCATGGGGTCCTGCGTGTGGTCACGCGTGTAGCACTGCTGCCTGAAGCGAGGAGGTGCTTGTTGAATGTATGGGAACCGAATGACTACTCGGTTCCCCAGACGCGGTGGGTGACTCTGGGATACATGATCGCGAAGCGTGATATTGCTCAGTTGTGGGGATCCCAGAGGCCCCCTGTGGTGTCGGCCTGGAAAGAGCACATGGATTGGTGTATGTTCCGTGAAAAGGTGGTGTATGTAGCGAGGGGTAAGCCTGGGGCGTGGATGAAAATCTGGGGCCCCTGGAACGCTTATCGAGGGGGTATTTGTGAGCCGCCACTGTTGCCGGCTGCCTCGCCTGCTCCATCTCCCTAGATGGCCCCCCTCCCCCGGCCACGGACCCACGGTCCCCCAGTCCCTGATTTATTCCCAGTCCCCTCTTCAGTGTTTTGCTGCTGGTTTGGATCCCCCACTACTGGAGCATGTGTTGTCATTTTGGATCATGGGCTGCCTTGCGGGTGTGGTTTTTTTGATGTGGTTTGGTGTTCAAAAACGGAACCGTACTGTGTGCTGGGGGCGGGGAGGCCTGCACCATTGATTGCTCCTGCTTTCCCACAGTGTACCGCTGAGAGACTTCTTTCTGTACATGTGTACTATACTTTTGATTTGCTAGCGGCCGGCCGGGTGGTTGTAGGCCCATACCTGTAACTTTGCTAAACTGTAATAAACGGTTTCAAACAAAAAAAAAAAAAAAAAAAAAATAATAATTTGATGAAAACTAAATAACAGACCTGGATGATACTGATATCCTTCCGAGATTGGTATTTAAAGCCGTCGTGTCATTATTTAGGAGGTATGCGATAGGTCAATATATTGAAACGACAATGAGAGATTATTATAATCAAAATTGGATAGAGAATTGTAATAAAGTACATGAACAATGATTTCAATGATGTGTTCTGAATCTTCTATCAGATCATTTTGTGTGATCTAAATCTCAGCATGACAAATTAACATGTTATTCTTTTCAATATTATGTGATTATGGTTTTGGGTAAATTCTTCAAAAATAAGATTGTCATTTAGGCAGGATGTAGAGGTAAATTCTTCAAATTTAAGATTGTCATATAGGCAGGATGTATAGGTTATAGATGTACTTGATAACATTAATTTGACTGTAAGCAGGAATTGGGTTATAGAGACGTATGATTTACTCATTAGTGATAATTTCTTTTTTATTCTTGCAGCCCTGATGAGGTCCCAAGGGGGACAAAACGTGTTGACTGTGTTTATATGTAACTAAGATTGTGTTTGGACTTCTAAGAATGTGTTGGAGCACCAACTTGAAAATAATTTGAAAGAATAAAAGAATCTTTTTGGAAGAAATTTCTTGAACTTCAGAAAATAATTTCTTTGGACTACAATAATTTATTGTTGCCGGAGTACTTGCCCACTCCTTCCATACATTGATATATTGTTTGTTCTAGAGTGTTTTTTTTACGGTGGGCCACTGGAGGTGGAGTGGAATATATACATTCAGTATTATTGTATACATTTTATATATTCTTCAGTGCACACATATTGGACCCTCATCGTTTTGGATGTTAGATTAGACGTTGAACAGGTTGGGGCTGAGGGATGATCCCTGGGGGACTCCGTAGATCAGGTTCTTGGTCTCTGATGTGAAGGATGGCAGTCTTACCCTTTGGGTTCTTCCAGTGAGTAAGGGGCTGAATTGTTTGAATGCAGACCCTTGGATGACAATCTTGTAGAGTCTTCTGATGAGAGTATTGTGGGAGACAAGTGTTGAAAGCTGTGGAGAGGTCAAGTAGGGTGAGAGCCGCTGTTTCTCCTTTGTACAGGAGGGTCCGGCTGTCGTCGGTGGCCACAAGTGGTGTTTCGGTGCTGTGGTTCTTTCTGAATCCTGATTGGGTGTTGTCTAGCCGGTGGAGAATCTCAAGGTGGGTTGAGAGGTGCTTGTTGACTGCCTTCTCAATCAGTTTGGCTGGGTAAGTGAGCTGAAAGACGGGTCAGAAGGTGCTAAGTTGGTCCAGGTCAGCTGATGGTTTCTTAGGGAGAACGTTGACTTCTGCATGTTTCCAGTCATCTGGAAATATGGTGGATGTGATGGAGTTGTTGATGACTTGGGTGAGGTCGGTGCTGATTGGTGGTGTTCCCAGGTTGAAGATGTGCTGGGAGCATGGATCTGTTGGAGTCCTTGAGTGGATGGTCTACATGACTGTCAGTGTGCCATCTCTGGTGACGGTTGTCAATTCAGTCAGGTGGCCATCCTGATTGGTGATGGGTAGATTGGCGATGAGCTGGTTGGTGATGAGTTCGCTGGGGTCAGGTTGGTGTGTGAAGTTGCTGTAGATGTTTGCAATTTTAATGTGGAAGCGTTTTGATAGGTAATCGCAGAGTTCTGGGGAGGGGGTGATGTTACTAATGGAGGCTGAGGATGTGGTGAAGTCCTTTACAATCAAGAAGATCTCCTTGCAGCTGTTGAAGTTTCCCTTGATGCGATCAGCTAGTGCTCTTTTCTTGGTGTGTCATAGTTGCTGGTGGTAGCATCTGAGTGCAGCCTTGTAAGTGTTTCTATCAGTGATATCGTGGCTGGCTCTCCATTTCCTCTCTAGTTGTTTACAGTGCCGTTTGGTGCCTCGAAGGTCCATTGTGTACCAGCTGGCCTTCTTGTTGGATCTTCTTTGCTTGTTAAATTTGATGAGTACAAGGAAGTCTGCACAGTTCTTAATCCAGTTCTTGAAGTTGGTGATTCCTTTGTTGATATTGTCTATGGGGTTGGGTTGATCCATGCTAAGGGTGCTGAGCCAATCTGCTTTTGAGATTTTTCCCCAACTGCCGCTTGGGAGGCTGGTACTGGTGGGTGTGTTGACTTGTGGCGTTTTGATGTGGAAGTGGATGATGGAGTGGTCGGTCCATGTGAGCGGTGAGGCAGAGTTGTATTTGATGCTTTCACTGGTGGTGAAGATTGGGTCCAGTGGTTGTCCTGTGGTGTGTGTTGTTCCTGAGACTAGCAGGGTAAGTCCAATGTTGCCCAGGATTTCGAGGAGTGCTGTGGAGCTGAGGTCAGTTCTGTCTTCCAGGTGGAAGTTGAGATTGCAGAGTAATAACTAGGCTCTTGAGTCGAAGGTGAGCAGGGTGATAAAGTCCAGGATGAAGCTGGTAAAGGTGGCTTGCAGTTTGGGTGGTTGGTAGGCGAGGGTTCCAATCTGATATTTGTAAAGCAGCAATTTGCTCAACACCACACATATTTATCAAACACTACTTTTTGGATGCTCTTGCTAGACAGCAACCTTTAGTTGGCTAGGCAGTCCTTAGGACTCTTTATCAGACATCTGCTTCATCCACACGTTAGCCCCCTGAGGGACTTTTTTGCATTCAATGCATAGCATGTGTATCTACAGAAACACGTACTATAAACTGAAAATGTTACTTCCCCTGTAAGTATCTGTTTCTAGCATGTAGTGCTGTGGATTTACATGCACCCAGCCTCCTTCCCGGATGTGTGTGGCTCAGGCTTCAGATCTTTTTTCTTTCTTGTCTATACAGCCTTATTTAGCACATGCACAGCACTTTCATTTACTACTCCATACCACTTTCCCCTGCTTCTCTAAAAACAATCTAAAATGGTGTTGGTGTCCATGCGCAATGCACTCATAAGGAGTCACAATATACCTTGTGACTTGAGAGATTTTGTTGAAGAAATACAAGGTGCAAGCTTCTGAGCACAATACTAGATGGCAGGAGTATGCAGAGCATGTGAACATAAAGCACTACATGCTACAAACAGATACTTACAAGGTAAGTAAGATTTTCCTGCCCTGTTCTACAGATTAGTAGTCTCAAGGTAATTGGGGAGTTTGTAATGTTCATAAATAGTCTTAATCAGTTAAGTAAAGGGGGCTTCTAGCCTTCATGCAAAGTTCCACAAAAATAAAACTCCAGCGTTTAACACATTTGTTTTGTGAACTTTTTAGGACAATTGTATAATCCAATAGAACATGTGACTTCAGCTGAAACATGTTTCATGACACCTGTTTTTCCAAACAAAACTACAGAATGTGTAATACTTCTTCTGATGTCCTCCTAAATAAACAACTTTGCTTCTCAGTGATTTCTGAAGCAAATATTAAACTCCTTAGATCATAAGGGATATCAATCAGAGAGGAAACAAATACACTGCAATACTTTCAGATGAACCATAAACCACTGTTATGATCTCTTGGAGTTGCAGAAATCACCAGGGGGCATATGTATCAAACGATTATGTATTCGCAAACGCTGCGATTTGCAAAAAAACAGCGTTTGCAAATACAAAATCACAAAACGCGATGTATGAGCCTTTTTTGCATCGCATTATTATGGAATCGCTAATTTTGCGATTCCTTAATTTTGCGTAAGCATTTAAGGAATCGCAAATTGCTTAAATGCTATGTAACAAGCACCCAAGTTGTGCGATTTCTCCTTAAGAAATCGCAAATTACCACCAACTTCAAGTTGGTGGTAATTTGCGATTTCTTTGAAAAATGCACTTTTTGGCATTTTTCAAAGTGCCATGTGGCGCACATACATGCCCTTAGGGCATGTATGCGTGCAATATGCGCACACATGCTCATTTCAGGGGTGCATCAGGGTTTCCTTATGACACCCTTGCACCCTTGAAATTATTCTTAATTTGCGATTCTCTAATTGCGAATTGCAAATTGGGAATTACTTCCCATTCATTCCTACGGGCCTCCTGGCCCATAGGAATGAATGGGAAGGTATTCCTTAATTGCGATTTCGCAATTTGCTAATCGCAATTAAGGAATAACAAGAAATCGCAAAATATTTGGGAATTTTTAAATACATCCCGTTTTGCGATTCTCAAATAGCGATTCTCAAAAAAATCGCAATTTGAGAATCGCAATAACGGATTTTTATACATATGCCCCTAGGAAGCAAAGTTGTTTATTTAGGTGGTTAGATGACACATTAAACATATTATCTAGTTTCTTTTTGGTTACTTTTTAAAAACCTTGAAAAAGCAACTATGTATTGCAAAACACATGTCAGCTGCAGTCACATGTACTATTGGGCTATTGTTGGACCTGGTCCATTTTGCAGGTCACTCTTAGATTTTTGCCTTCTGTTGCACTTTTTCCCTGCTAACCATTGGTAAAGTGCTTGTGCTCTCTATTTATCACATGGTACAATTGACCTATACCTGATTGATACATGTAATTTATTGGCAAGTCCTTAGTTAATGTTACTACATGTATTCAGGGCCTGAAATTAAATGCTACAAGTGGGTAGAAGCACTCATTGTGCCATCCACTTCAGTAGCCTTTCAAAGGGAAACCGCGTTTACAACAGTGTTAAAATAACGCAATGCTATTACAACGCAGTCGTTACAACGACCCCGTTGTTAGTACGCAATACCTTTGCATCGCAAGTTATTACAATGACTTGCTGCAGGGGGCGCAAAGTATTGGATATAAAATCCAACACCTTCCCTGCTGTTGCGCAAACTGGAGTAGGAATAGTAAATAATACTATTCCTAAATCCAGCGTACCCCCTACAGCAAGTCGTTGTAAAGACTTGCGATGTAAAGGTATTGTGTACTAACAACGCAGTCATTGTAACGACCACGTTGTAATACTACACAAAGTATTAGCATGCTTTGTAACATGCTATATTCCCTTTCAAAACATGTCCTTGGCCTGCCACTGCAGCCTGCACTGCAGTTTTAAACTGAAATTTCAACCTGGCAAAATAAATCTTTTGCCAGGCCTAAACATTCCTTTTTAATGCATATAGGTCACCCCCATAGGCAGGCCCCAGAGGCTCAGAGGGCAAGGTGCATTATATTTAAAAAGTAGGACATGTATACTTAAGTTTTTAACATATCCTGATAGTGGAAAACGCCTAAAGCCATTTTTCATTGCTGTAAGGCCTATCTCTCCCCTTGACTAACCCTGGGTTATCTTATTACATTTAATCAGTGAGAACTTTGGATTGGGAGCAGATAGGAATATGTGGTTTAGACTCAAATGAATTATAATTTAAAATCCTCGTTGATGGTAAAGTCACAGTTCTCAAAATACCACTTTTAGGAAGCTATTTTCTCGTCCTACTTTGTGCTGCAGCAATGACAGCCCATACCTCCTAGCCTGCTCTTTGCGCTACAATGACGACCATCCGTGATGATATTCCATTTCCTCCACCAGGAAAAGAACTCTTCACGACGGACTACAAGAAGGTAACTTTTTTTAGTGGGACTAACTTGGGCCCTTTTTCTGGCCGGGGCTCCATTGCGGTTGGACTGAACTTGTTACTTTCCTCCAGTTGTGCACGACCAGATGACCGCAAGTAGAGTTTTGCAATTGTAGGCTCTATATTTACTTAAAACCTTAAAATTGAATTTAAAAATGTTCTACTGATTGGATTTTTGTCATTCTGGTATCATTTTATTTAATAAAATGTACTCTATTTTTCTAAATTGTTTTGGGATTTTTCTTGTGTCGTGTTTTCACTTTATTACTGTTTGTGTGTTGCATGAATACCTTACACTTTGCTATGAATTAAGCCTGACTGCTTTGGTGACAAGCTACAAGAGGGTTAAGCGCAGATTAATTCAGTGACTTTTGTGGTTCACCTTGACAATGATCGTGGTTGTTGTCTGAGGGGTGCTACCATCACCCTCAACCAATAACCCAATTTTGCCAAACAATTAAATTCTTCTAAAAGAAGTTAACAAAACACAAACACTAAAGATTCTGTAAGAGCCGATGGTTGGGTATCTTTGCTAGGTGGTATTCATAGAGCACAACTGGATTGAAGGAGGATGGATTGAATGAACTTGTGTCGGATATATGAAGGTATGCATGACATACATTTGAATATTAATGAAGTCAAATAGGCCCATGTGGCTATAATTTTTTAATGTTATTTTGTTAGTCTTTAATATATTTTGTGTATAGAAGTGGATTTGGGCTATTTGCCTCCACCTTTAATCTGTGCTATAGTACCATCATAAACGGCGGCTCACTAGGTGGGTGGAATATATCAATGGAGCTTTTATATTTTCAATCGATATTGAAATATCTAAATGTTTTATTTTTACTAAATGTTTTATTTTTATAAAAATACAGAATAGGTGTCCTGAAGGCAATGACCTTGGGGCCGCAAGGGTTCCCTTGATGTGGGCTTGTAACAGGACCTACTGATATATACCTATTATCTGTCTATCAATGGTAGAGATTTATACTCTTGAGGTAACCTTTCTAAATGTGAGATGGCCACAATTTTTAGAGTCGTATTTATTTAAATGTGTTTTTGCTTATGAAATGTTGTTTTGTACATATTATTTCCATCTTTACTATATTACCACACAGAGGGTGATTGAGAATGTAGATTATTTTCTTAAATTAGAGATGGGTGATTGGTCTGGAAAATGTGATATCTTCACAGCCCTCTTTTCGCTTTATTCACTTGTCTTTTCTGTTGTTTTCCTTTTATGGTGGAGGGTAAAGTTGCTTTTTTTACGTGTACAGACTGTGCGATAACATATTTAAAAAAAAATAAAAGTACCATTCAGAAATATTGCTTAAAAAGAGTATGTAATGTATTATTAAATTATTGTTTTATGTTTGATTTTGTCATTACATGAAATATATCACATAGAAGCGATATAGGTTTTGTCAAAAGGAAAGTTGTTTGTCCTGAAGTTTGTCCTGAAGAAGGTGGTTGTAATTTGAAGTATCCACTAAAATGCGTTGATAAGCATGTTTTGCACATTTTCTATCACATTTGATTGTTGAAATTTTAAAGGATATGAATTAATGATTTTATTATGTTTTATGAAAAGTGCACTGATATATGTTGACACAATTTTATATGGAATTTTATTCTATAATATCTAAATTTACTGTCTTGTCTTCTATGTTTTAAGAATTGTAGATTGATTACAAATATTAAAAATAATATATATTTTTATGTTGGGGTTTTATAAGTTTAGCTTTGCACGGTTGCACTTTTGGATAATCTGTTCTTTGACTTTCTACATGTCCTTGGATTATGGGAGCTTGTGTGTTTTTTTGCAAATGATGGATTGCCCAATGTGGAAAAGTCACAATTTCAAGAACATCTTCCGAATCCTCAGTACAAGTTTGTCTGGAGAGTTTGTTAGGAAAAGAGTGATGCAGACCCGTTGCACCAATAGTGCTTGGTGTTCACTCCTACTCTAAAGACTGTCTTCCTCATTGTGATCACTCAGCTTGTCCCGGAAGTAATGAGCAGCTATCCATTGTCTCAAAGAGAGTATACAGGAAAATCATCAAGACAAAATGAAGGTCCGACTGTGGCATCACAAACCGTTTGGGAGGGAACATGTGTGTCAAACTTTTAATAAATGTCATCACAACAGGTAATTTAAACAAGGACAGTTAGCCACACAAACACACAAAGGCCGAAGGTTCCAACAAATAACCTTTAGTAGTACCCAAGGCAAGGTGTTCCTGCCCCAAACACAAAACAAACAATAAAACATATGACAGTTTGGCTGTCAAATATTTTATACATTCCAATACTTTGAAACAACCAAGTGGGAGATGTTGAAATAAAAATGAGGGAAATGAACTTTTTCCATTATTCGGGGTGTAGAAAATTTTCAAGTGGAGTTCAGTAAAATTACATTTTGTTTAGCTAGCAAAAGCATACATCTCCTGTCTAGATCAGAAGTGTTGTCATATGTGGTTCATGCCTACTTGCTACCATTGGTCTCATCATTACATCTGGAAACATGGTGGATGATTTCTAAACTCTAAAAGTTTGGAGACTGTTTTCTGTCCCAAGCCTTGGCCTAGAATTATCTGGAAATTTAAACACTGGCTTGTGCAGTTTACTCGGATCAATGTACTTTCCTCATAATTTTACATCTTTGTATTCCAACTCGGTGGCACTCATTTCATCCTTTTCACAATGGAAAATAGTTGAGCTTGATTGGCTACCATTCAATCCAACTGCACAGTGGTGTCTAATTCTAAATTATCAGGTCATACCACTATTGCGCCCCTCTGTGCAACATTTAACTTTATATGTAAGTCTTTTAGAGCTTTAAAAATTCCCTTATGTCCTTTTTAACTGCTTCAATGCCCATGCTGATCACATGATTTCTGGATGTAGAAATGTTATTCCTGTGTCCTATATTTGTACTGCTTTTGCGTGTAGTCAGTGTGTTGGGTGGGGTTTAAAGAGAATGGAGTCAAACTTAGAAAGAACCCTTTGTGCCTGCCTCTGTATTGCCAAGTTTTCAACTGACTCAACAGGCAGTGTGCCCTGCTGGATGGGCTCTCTGTGGCGCAGCGGCCAGGGTGCCTGACTCCGGACTACGGGCTTCACGGTTCGATCCCCGGTGCCGGTGGCAGGTTAGCCCAGCACCATGTGACTCTGGGCAATAGCTCGCTTAATCTTCCCGACGGCCCCCACTGCCGGGACACCTCTCCGGAGGTAGCTGTGCCCTTTACAAATGCTGGTATTTCATATTTCTCTCTCCTTGCTTTCACTGTGCATGCACCTGAGGAGGAGAGGGCGCTACCAAAGAGGGGCGTAGACGTAGATACCAATGGTGCAGCCGGTGCAATGCACCGGTGCGCAGAGGCAGAAGGGAGCTCAACTACAACAGACTCTTGAGCGCTGAAGACGGAGGTCAAATTTCAGTCTAGTATTTTGACAAATTGCTGCTTTTTCTTTTTACATGGAGACTGGTGTTTACTTTTTTTCTCTTAATGAGGATTTTGTAAAGTGAACTATGTGATAATCTTGCCAGTGTGAAAGGAAAGTCTGTAGGATGTCATGTTCTTCTAACGTACAGCTCATTTACAGGTATTTAAACATTGTGGGATAACTATTTAGTTAGAAATAAAGTTATGGAAACACAAATAAAGCACTTTTTGCAATTCTGAAGTATGATGGGAACTTTATATGATGATGTGCAAACAAATAATTTCTGAAACCAGATTTCCACATGTTGTTTTTGTACTATAAAGTTTTATCAGTAAAACTGTGTCTGTTCAAATTTAGAGATTATTTCAATAGAAAATGTGCAGTTTCCAAATGACAGTGTGCTACCACACCATGTTTTAGTAATGTATTTGTAACAATGTGCTCCTAAATGCTCACCAGCTAGATACTACACCATTAATGCTCTCCCGATGAATGGGAAATATGTGTCACCCTTGTTCTTTGTGTGATTCTTTTGGTTTCAGAATCCCTATGAGTTCAGTGATGTAACATTGATGGCAGCACCCCCAGTCTGACAATGAATTGCTCCAGTACCACTGCCTACTAGGGCCACAGGAGCTCTTACAGAACTGGGAGCTTGCTGTTAGCTCTGATTGAATCAATCAGCTGCAGGAATCAGATTCAAAGCAGCAGAATCCACTGAAGCACCTGCAGTGGAACAGTGAAGGCCTCATTGGGCGTGCACTGAATGGCCAAGCAGCACACATGCTCACTTTTGTTAATTCAGTGTGCCATTCAGCCCTGGCTCCCTGCCCCCAATAGAGGTCAAAGAACTCATACCTATGCTGATGTATGGCTTTTGAAGACAAAGCAGTCACAGTAATCACTGCATTCCAATGGACAGATAGAGAGCAGGAGATGGCAGTTAGTACAAGAACATAGATGTTGCAACTGGGAAAAAATTATTATTTGAGGGTTGTTTGTCTCATTGTATGCTGAAAACAATGCACTTTAAAACTAATTTGTCCTTATTTAAACCAGAAGTAGGAATAGTTAATATTTTGAGATCTGTGGAAACCGGATAGAATCTGGGAAAACAGGATGTTGCTGACCAGAGCAAGATACTGAGAAAAGGGGGGACATGAGTAAGTGTTACACATATTACTGTAGTAGAGATGGGCGAGCCAACAATTTAACAGGGAGAGCCAAGGGTCTGTCGTGGCTCTAAAAGCTCAGGCATGAGCTGAGCCACGGGAACATTTGGCATGGAAATCATGCAACACATATCATGTAAAAATTTACATAAAGTGTCAACATTTAAAAAAGGATATTTCTTAACAAATCTTTCACCTTACTACATCAGATTATATCACTGCATTGAGAGGCATTTGTTAAAAGTGATATTTTTCTAAAATGAACTTGTAAATATTCATGCCTCTAGCACCTACCCCGACGGCAATACCATTAATGAACTAAGGGGCAAGTCAGTTGCCATGTGCACCCTATATTTGGGGTCTTCTTATTTTACACAGAGTCAAACACAAGGGTGATTTTTGAACATCACACATTTTTCTGTATTTCAAAGTTTTCTGATATGCAATAATGAAATCATTTAGAGGCATGATAAGATAAAATTATTGGCTAGGGTCGCACTATTTGGTCAAGTGGTCCCAGGTTTTCTGGTTTCACATTGTGTAATTCAGCCACTGTTCATGTTAGGCTTGACAGCTCAAGAGGACCTCGAATGGAACTAAACCAAGGCCTGGAATCTGGCTTGAGACTTCAGTGGCACACACACCTCTTTACTTTACTCTTGGTATTCTGTGCCTGAAATAGTGCTGCTGTCCGTGTGATGCCTGTTTTTTATGTGAGGATATCTTATCTTGCAATGCTGCTGACCAGCATGTACTTGTGCTGTGTGTGAGGGAAACTTATACTGCCGCCAAATGCTTCACATTGTGTATTTGCTTGGACTACTGCTGCTGCTGTCCAAATTCTGGGCAAGCAAAGGAAGCTTGCATTGTTTTAGGCCTGACTGGTATGTGTTCTATGGGTGTGAACAAAGTGTGTATTTCTGCCTGGGGCTGTACCTGTTTTGTGTGTGGAATCTTGCTATGCGAGTCAAACTGGTACTCATACACCCCAGTGCTGTTCCTTACATTTGTACCAAATAGGAAATGCTGCTTATCCGTTGTATTTAAGTGATGCGTTAAATGGTGCTGCTCAGTGCCACACTTGTTCCTTGTCTTTTAAGGGAGTTTGAAGTGGCCCTACAGTACCACACTTATTCCTTGACTTTGAAGAAAGCTTCCACTGGTCCTGCAGTGCCACGCTTGGTTCACCTATTTGAATGATGCTTGCACTGACACTGCAACACCACATTAGTTCTATTTCTTTGAAGGAAACTTGCACCGACTGGCCCTGCAGTATCGCACTTGTTTCATGTTGTTGAAAGAAACTTGCACTGGTTCGCAGTTCACACTTGTTTCAAGCATTTCAGGGAAGATTGTGATGCTTTTGACTAGTTCTGTATGTCTTATGCATGAAAGCAAGAATCCACTGCTCTCCTGCTCTCTATCTATTTGTGTGTTTAGGTCTGACCAAAAGACGTTTATAGCTGTCTTACCAGCCTCATGTTTTCTCAAACTATCAATAGAACATTATGGGGCATACCCAAATGACCCTCCCATGCCTGGGTATAGACACATCTAATATATATAAAGAAAATTGGTTTAGAGGGATCAATCTCTTGTTTATTTATACACAAGAAACAATACATTTTCTCGGCAATTATTATTTTCTTATATGCAGACTTTCAATAATTGTTTTTCAGAAGCGAATATCTCTTGGTGGACATCAGAGTACATAATATATACAATTGACAAACATAAGGACAAATTCATCACATAACAACCACTATATACAGCTTCATCCAACATATATGTACATCTTATATACACAACAAATTATCGCATATAAATTCCCTTGACTATTGTTCCAAAGAATGTACACTTCTTATTTACAGTAATACATTTAGAGGTAATCCTCTTGGCGTCAGAGGTATTATTCCTCTCCTGATTTTTTGTGTATACGCCAAAATAACTGATTTCTTAGTCAACCCAATCTGTGGACTCCTCCTAGATCAGTGTGTCGACGCATTCGCGTTTCAGCCTCCAATTATTTGGCTTCCTCAGGACGGGGATTACAGTCTATCTATAAAATAATAAACATCAGACATAAAAAAACTATTCTGATAAAGCTATCCCTTATTTGCCCATGCAGTGCTCGGAAAGACTCCAAGGAGTCAGTGGATCAGAAAACATTTTTCTTCCTAGACAACCAAATCAAGCCTGAACAAATCACACCACGGATATTCCTCAACAGTGAATGTGGCCAAAGACAATCTTCAACCCCATGCAGATGTCAGTACATGCTAAGGGTTGTGATACGCCCAAACCCAATCACCTCAAGTTGTATGTGCCTACCCTGTACCTGTATTAGGTCCTTGCGAGTCCCTTATGAGGGGTACTCTGGGTCAATTTTTCTCAGCGCCTATAATGGTGCATAAAGATATAAAAATATAAAATATAAAATGGATATACGAGTGCTTAGAAGACTCATCCTCACTCGTGGTAAGCCAAAACATTAATTAATGCGCTGCTGATCCATTACCTTAGCGCGCTGGTATCACAGATCGCCTTAGTTATAATGCAGTCACGGGTCGCTTACTGTTCATCCAATTCGTCCCATCAATGTCGTCCACTACAAGACAAACACAAGCCTAACTGTAGGGGGCTGCTCGTATAAGCTCAACACAATGCCTCAAAACTCCTCGCCTTCATCGCTCTTTAGTTGTGGAATAATCCATCAACAAAATTCTGACATGCGGGGACTGATCTAAATAATTAACCGCACTGGCTCTAGGAAGCCTGATTTAGTTACACCAATTGCGTCGCCTAGTCAACACTTACGCGATCAACATGGAAATATCCCGCCTTTGAATCCGCCGCTTCTGCCCCACGCTAGCAAACCGCATGAACTGCCGCACTACTCTCTGGCATATCAGCGTTCGCGTGCTTCAGCGCGTGGTGGAGTTACGTGAAAAAAGTGAAAATAAAGAGAGGACTAGTCTCTTCGTGACACTTACGGGTCCCGCCTACAAGATCTAAATAAACATACTCTGGTCGCTCTAACGTGGCCGGTTGACTTATAAGGTATGTGGTGAACGGGTAGTTAATTAATCATTAATAAAATCGTCCTCAAACAATTCGAGGGCATGAATATACAAAAGCACTCGCTCCGTGAGACAACTCAAAGACGCGCTGTTTCTAAATCAAATGGTGACAGTCTATAATAAACTGTATGGACGCGAGACTTCCCGTATTCAGTTATTTTTTATTATTTAAAGAGGCAGTGAGACCTTAACTAATCATCTACGTATTTATTGCTTATTGTAAGTGAGATAAGGGTCATGACCAATCTCGGTGAGTAGGGTACGTATTATATAAATCACAACTACAGTTACACCCTCGGGGCATTCCAAGGCACTGCATGATCAAACAGCCGGGCTTACATTCTCACCTACTTTCATGGTACTAGTCACATAGTTCTCTATCTTTATTTTTAGGTAAGTTCGATCAGGACCAAACACTTCAGATCGCATTAGCATCTTTCAATATAACAACTGGTTAGCGATCGGCCCTGCCTCAACATATACATGTCTTGGATCAAGGCCCATAGTTCGTCTCTCTCATTTAGGCCCTCTATCGCGGTATGATATCTTTCAATGAGACGGGCTTCTATACGATTAAGTCTCATTTCTACTTCTCCCTTGTTGTTTGCCTTAATTACAGCCAGAACTGTCCACTCTATGTCGTTCTCATTATGACCAGCTTCGACATAGTGTTGTACCAAGGGTGCTCCCTGTGTTCTACATCTAATGCAAGATTTATGTTGCAAGATTCGCAGTTTCACCATCTGTGTGGTCTGCCCAATATACATTTTCCCACATGGACAAGTCACAGCGTATACCACATTTTTGGTGTTGCAGTTTGAAAAAGCTTGCATCATGTGCACCTTGTTGTTGATCAACAAGGCTTTGGTGTCACTCGTGCTTGCACACGCCACGCAATTATTGCATCAATAATGCCCTATTACAGCTGGTAAGCCAAGTAAAGATCTTGTATCTTTTTTCTGCATTGGCTCCCGCATGGCTCTCACCAGGTGCTGCCGCAAGTTTTTACCTTTCTTAAAGGCAAACAAGGGTTTAGGTATGTTGAACTGTTCAATTAACCTCCAATTTCTCAGGATTATGTTTTTAACTTTGTTGGCTTTGGGGTTAAATGTTAGAACACATGTCATGCATTCGGTCTTTTCATGTCTTTTAGGTGTTAGTAGATTCTCCTTGGGTGTGAACCAGGCCCTTTTTAATGCAGCACGTACTAATTTTTTTGGGTATCCTCTCGCACATAATTTTTCTTGTAATTTGTTTGCATTCTCAAAATAGTCATCTTTATTGGTACAATTACGTCTTATTCTTAGAAACTGTCCATAGGGCAGGTTTTCTTTCAAACTTCTTGGGTGCCCTGATGTAAATTCTAATAAGGTGTTTCTGTCTGTTGGCTTTGTATAGAGACTCACTTCCAAAACCCCTTCATTATCCAGAACCCACACATCCAGGAAACTAATTTGTGTGTTGCTGACATTCTTAGTAAAATTCAAATCTGGTGTACGCTCATTCAACCAGTTATGAAAACTATCTAGTTCCTCTGTGTTCCCACTCCAAATAAGAAAAATGTCGTCGATGAAACGCACCCACTTGTCGATCTTGTTATGAAAAGGTGTTGTTTCATTGAAGACATATAGTTTCTCAAATTGGTCCATCACCAGGTTCGCTATTTCGGGCGCAAAATAGCAACCCATAGCCACGCCCTTTATTTGAAGGAACAACTCGTTTTTAAACGTAAAGAAGTTACTTTTCAGACAGATTTTTGCTAACTCTAATAAGGATTCCGTGGGGACCTGGTGTGGTCTAGTTCTCTGATTTAAAATCAGTTCCATAACTACGAGGGCCTCATCTTGCGGTATGTTGGTATAGAGGCTTTCAATGTCAAAAACAATACATAATCTTGCTTATAGAACACGGCCTATGGGTTAGCCCACTTAAATTTTTTATCAGACAGTGTCATTCACATATTGGTTTAACCCTTCTGAACAGCAGACATACAACTGGGCAGTAAATCAGCTCTCATCAGCCATTGGATTTTTTGCCAATGTTTCCGTCTGTCTAGTAGAGAACTGCTAGTCTTTAGGATGTCAGGTAGTCTGAGTAACAGTACTTTGACTACTAACTCTGCGCCCAGGGCAGTTCGATCTCAGGTGATATTTCCCTTAGTTCATCACTCAGCAGCTCACCTGCAACTCCATACTAGTGCTAATTGAGTAATTAAGAGTACCAGCTGCTCCTTTACCATTGCTGCTGGACCACAGTTTTCTTATGAAGAACACCAGGAATCACTGCTGCAACCTTCAAAACCATGCCACCGTCTTGAAATGATATTTTGTATTAATCTTTTACTGTTCCAAGATAACATACCAGTGTGAAGCTTTACTTTTTAATTTTGTTGTGGAAGCACACACCCTCCAAGTGTAGTTGGCATATTTTTTCTTTTGTAAATTTATTTTTTTATTTATTTTAGCATATGTTTGCACTGCCAAGAAAATCACCAACTTGAGCTTTAGAATGCAACTGCTAAAGCCCACAAAGATCAGCCTGCAGTGCTGGTCCAAGTGTGGCTGATGGGAGATTAAGTAACAACAGTGGACATTTAGGCTTCAGTGTAGCTCACCTCAACAGCTTAGAATTGTACTGGTGGACCAATGCCCCTGAGGCCAGATTTATCAAAGTTTTGCATCACCCTTGCGCCATGCATTGTAACTCAAAACCTAGATGAGGTTTACCAAGCCTCGCAAGGCCACCTAGCGTGGCCCTTCTTGGCTTGGTATATCTGTAGCAGCACAAGGGCAGCGCAAGTCGCTGCCTTGCGTTACTCTGCGTGGTGGGGGTATTACATGAGTGGAGCGTGGGTGTTCCGAGGCATCCACCCATGTATTCTGGGACATTCCCAGATTTACCAAGAGTGGTAGACCTGGGAATGCGTCAGAATTGTACACCTTCTAACCAGAGGTACAACAATAAATATCTTTATTTCTCCTCGTTGTTTCCTCTTTCTAAGTGTGTTGCATTCTTCAGCACACTTAGAGACATATTCCTCTTTCTAAGGATTGTTTATGTGCAGGAAGGTGTCCCTCTGGCAGGGTTGCTTCAGTGGCAGTGCTGTCCAATGTGAAGAAGAGCTGTGCATTGCAGCCAGGGTTAAGATGTGTCTGGCAACAGTGCAGAGCTCATGTGACAATAAACAGCACTACACGGGTGGTATTCTGCCAAGGGTTGCCTCTTTTCTGAATGAACAACACTTCCCATGTATTCACGTTTTAACCATGCCCTGGACTCCGACTGAGAGCTAAGAGTGCACGTAGCCTGCAGCAAAGGCTGCCCAATGATTTTCCATAGCACACTCAACGCGCCTGTAATATTCCCCAGCTCATAGGCAAGGGAGCGTGTGAGAGCAGCCCAGTAGGAATTGATGGGGAATGGGGGGGGGGGGATGTTATAGGTGTGGACTGAATAATCATAATGTATTTGCAAATTGACACAATTCTAACTTCTCAACAACTTGAATGACTTCCAGATTAATGCTTGTAGCAATGCATCATCCTTGTCCGAAGGCAAAATGTGGCCACCATAAAAATATCAATTCATGCTGATAACAGTATTGCATGAACAGATTATTCAGAACAAGAACCGAGTGTCCTGGAATCAAATTCACCAGAAATATTTCTGGGGGATGACTTTAATAATTGCAGTGGTACCTTCCTGTGAGGTTAGGCTTTATTATAGAAGGTCTCCTATCTATTTTCCTTGAATTGTGCACAAAGCAACAAAATTTGGTCAATGGAACTTGATCATGTTTAACTTATCAGCAGCATGATGTGCCTTTTCTTTCAACAGCCAGAATGTCTGCAAACCTCTAAAATATTTGAGCCCGCATTGCCTATAGTTTTGCGTTTGCATAATGCAAAATATATTAATTTACTTATTGTAAAACGCTACACAAACAGCTCTAAGTTGGGTAGTCTCTAGTATGATTTCTCACAAACATTAGGAAATAAGGGGTGTAGTCGATTCTATGAGCTAAAGTGTGAGAAGGTGGCCTGATATATGCTGTCCACTAGTTCTAGTGGGCACCTTGTATCAGTCCAAACAACCCCTTATGGTGATAGGTTAAAGACAACCTTTATTGAAAGCTATCCTAGTGGTAGCTATGGAGAGCAGCCTTCAGGCTAAGTCTTGAAGGAATGTAAAGCAGCTTGTTTTACCAGTCTATAATCTCTTGAATGATCAAATGAAAGGACAACCACACCAGGTATATATTTAAAATATATGTATTTAAGATAAAACACATCCCTCTAGTCTCTTTATGAGACTGGAGTTCGAAGTACTTAGTTTACAAGTGAGCAAGCATCAGTAATAGCACAAACACACGTTTGGGGCGTACCAAACCATATACCAAAAAAGTGGTATAAGAACCACGACTGGGATAGACACAAAGGCCTAGAGCCTGTAGAATCGCTGGGACCCCAAGGAACCACCCAAGGTAGTGACACAGAGGACCCACGGGGACTGTATGCAGTGTGTTAACACAACTGCGGGTTCCCGTTAGCTTCTATGGGCAATGTCGCGGTTGGAAATGTAAAGATTAGGGACACTTCTAATCGAGTCAGGACCAAACCCTTTTGGACTTAAGAAGTCCTAGGGCTAGCACCCACAGGAGCACCGGAGTACTCGAGTTACCTCACCCAGGGAAGCCGGGTGCATAGGTGTCTTTTGGTGTAGGGACGGGTCGCGTCGCGTCATCGATTCCAATGGAAGCCTGCAAAGAACTGCTGCTGCCGTGAAGAGGAGAAATGTCCGAAGAGATCCAAACCTGGATCTAGGATGTAAGGAACCTGAAAGCAGAGGGGACAGGGTCTGGGTCACTTGCCAGTGACCGAGGGCAGGATGGACCAATGCCCACAGATGTCGGGTGCTTCAGGTGGGTTGATGGGTGTCTTTACTCTTCAGCCACGAGATCCAGGAGACGTTGACGAAGTCCACAAGCCGGATTCGAGCTGCTGCACAATGTCTGTCGAGTGCTGCGGTGTCGGCGATCAGATTGGACCCAACAAGCCTTGGCAACGGCAAGTCATTGGAATTCAGAGAAAGGACTGCGGTGCAGACCAGCAAGGTCTGAGGGAACCACCCAGTGAGGGTAAGTCAGGGCACTTCTGGAGCAACCAGGAAAGCCCAAGAAGAAGAGGAGTTGCCTTCGTGGGGACCTTCTAGCTAACGGGCTAGTGATCGCTAAGGAGCCTCGAGTGGTCGCACTTGAAACGGGCCCACGGGTCACTCGTGGAGTGGAGGCCCACAATCTTCGCTGCAGGAGGTGCTCAAGGCTGGGGCTACTCAGAGCCCAAAGCACAACTTTGAGGAGGACCAGGAAGATAGTGTTGCTGCAAAAGTTCACGGTGTTCAGGGGTCACGGTTCCAAGTCACCCACGTTAGCCACGGGCCTCAGCTTTGCTGTGGACTCAGGGTAGCCTCGGGGAAGTTGGGAAATCCACATCTGGTGATGCAAAGACTTCGGCGTCCAGCGGGAGCTTCAACGATGCAGACCGGTCAGTTGCTTCTTTGGTGCCTGCCAAGCAGGAGAGTCACTCCTTGACCCCAAGGGAGATTTCTTCAGCCTTCTAGTTAAAGAAGAACGTCGAAGGTCCAGGATATATGTTGCAGAGTTTCGTCCAGGTTAATCTAAAGTCCTAGGGACTGGATTCCTATACTTATAGTAAGGTTAGGGGATGGACTAACTCTAAGGCCCCACCTATGGGTGGCTCTGGAAAGAGGGGTGGTTACACCCATTTCCTTTGTCCAGTTTCGCGCCAGAGCAGGGGCAGGTAGCCCCTGCAAATGGTTTGAACTGGACTAATGAAATGAAATGAAATTAGATTTATAAAAGCGCGAACTATGCCCAAGGGCGTCAAGGCGCTCGATGCAAACCATCAGAGGACGAGAGAGAAGGAGCTAGCTCATACTGAAGAATTAACGAAAAGCCAAGTCTTCAAGGCCCTCCCGAACAGAAGTCGCAAAGGCTCTCCAGAGATGTTCAAAGGCAGAAAATTCCACATTCTGGGAGCCAAGGAAGAAAAGGCTCTACCTGCCCATTTGGCCCTCCTAAACCTGGGCACAACCAGGAGATTTTTGCCCGCAGACCGAAGAGACCTAGAAGGGGCATAATGACAAACGGTCGACTTTATACCCTCAGGACCGGCATCATAAAAGGCTTCATGGGTCAGACAAAGAATCTTAAAAATAATCCTATCGTTCAGCGGAAGCCAGTGCAGAGACTTAATCGATGCTGCGGCTGAATGAAATCTAGAGACATTCAAGACAAATCTAGCCGCAGCACTCTGCACCATCTGCAACCGATGGATGAGGCCTTTATTATTGCCGAAATAAAGGGCATTACAATAGTCCAGTCTCGAGGTCACCAAGGCCACTACAGCCTGTTTGCGTGATTCAAGAGAAAGGTAATGAGAAATCTTTCTAAGGATCCTGATAATACCAAAGCAGGTGGAAACCGTCCTATTTACTTGCAGCTTCAGAGAGAGCACATTATCCATGATCACCCCTAGGTTTTTCCCATGGGAAACTGGACAGGGACAGACCCCCAACGAGGTCGGCCACCAATCATTGGACCAGATTCCCTGATCATTACCAAAGATCAAGACCTCGGTCTTCTCTCTGTTCAACTTCAGAAAGTTTTCCACCATCCAAAGGGAAACTGACTCCATGCAACTCCTTAAATTTAGGGCTGAGTCTTTGAGATTATGAGTTATTGACACCATTATTTGGGTGTTGTCCGCTTAGGACAATACCTCCAGCCGAAAGGATCTAACCACCTCCGCAAGAGGGGCCACATAGATATTAAAAAGTGTAGGGCTTAGGGACGAGCCCTGGGGGACACCGCACTGCAGGACCTTAGGGGCAGAGAAATACTGACACAATTTCACCTTCTGTTCACGTTCACCCAGAAAGGAGGCAAGGAGGCTCAGCGCTGTGCCCCCGACACCCATCTCTCGGAGGCGGGCCACCAGCCTATGGGGAGAAAGGGTGTCGAAGGCCGCAGTGAGATCCAGAAGCACCAGGAGCGTAGTACAGCCAGCATCGACCTGCGTCCGAATGTTATTGAGGACTACCGTCAGAGCTGTCTCCATACTATGTTGTCTCCTAAAACCGTGTTGAGAACCATCAAGCAGATGATGATCCCTTAGATATGTGCTGAGGTGAGAATTTAAGTGAGCCTCCAGGACCTTAGCAGGAACGGGAAGCAGAGAGATCGTCCGGTAGTTTTTTAGTTCCGCAGCATCTAAAGAGACTATGCACAGGGACACCAAATGTGCCCCCAGTGCAGGACTTCAAGCACCAGAGAGTGCTCCCGCCCAGCCCCAATACACATCTGCCTGCCTGGGGAGGTGATTAAACCTCCCTTCGACAGGAAACCTATTGCCCAGGCCTCCCCTGCTGGAGTTTCGGTCAGCAGCAGGAGGCCAGACCCATGTCTGTGGCAGAGGCATCCATTTTGTAATGCCAGAGCTCAGGAAAGTTCTACCGGGTTTGACCAGTGTGAACATGTCTCTCCCTCTAGAAGGGTGGAATGCTACCCCCGCCGCCAGGACTGGTGGGGGAGTAGTATTCCAAGATGTTTGACACCAAACACGATATGTTTTGATGTAGCCATTCTAAAGTTAGCATTTACCGCGAGGTTATAATGCACTTAAGAGTATATGGTATGGCTGTATCACAGAACAGCCATAAGGAAGTATTTCTGAAAGCTGCAGAGGGGCTCAGCTCATGCTTGGGCACCCTCTCACACAAAACCAAGCACTCTGCCTTCAGGATTGTCAATGCCTACCATAGGAGTGGCTTACAGGTTTATATGTGTCTGTATATATGTGTGGATATAGGTAGCCTATACCACTGTAAGGGGTGCAAACACACCCTTACCCAGGCTGCAGTAGCAGACCTGTGGTGCCATTTTGGAGTGCTTCCCAGGGGTGGCATAAAACATGCTTCAGCCCCTGGTAGGCCTCTGAGGTACCTATGCCCTAGGTACATAGTATACCATATACTAGGGGCTTATAAGGCACTCCAGAATCCAGTTAGATATGTACCTAATGTACATGGAAACCATTTTAGAGCGGAAGCAGCTAGGCTGTGGTCCTGATTAGCAGGGCCACAGCCAGACTAAGGTTGAAAAACAGTGAAACACCAGCAAAAAGTGGGGGTACCCATGTGAAGCAGATCCTACTCTCCTACATAAAGCTTGACTGATGTTATCTCAGGAGCCACCCCATTCAATAAACCTCTCCTCACCACCCATGCATACACAAGACTGCCATGACCTGGTAACACCTGCCAATGTCCATTCTCTTCCACAGCAGGATCAAGATCCATGTAAAGTCTGGAAACCTCAACTGCATACCATGGAGGCTTCAGCAACAGAAGTTAGAACACCTAAAAAGGACCTATAGTAACTTCCATTACATATTTGGTCAATTTCACACCTAATCCCCTTCCATTAACTGAATGCTCCAGCAACAAATGGATGAATAAATCAGCAAGTGCATAAAGGTAATTGTGAGGGCAATTTAACACTGATATGGAAAAATTCTCATTTTTTTTGTTTGAGTAGGGATATTATGAGTTAATTTTGCTTAATTGTAATACTTCTACAATACTCATGGATGGATAACATATATATTTTTTGCTTAAACATTTTCTAATACTACTTATGTTGTAAGCATTTGTTCGCAGCGTGTAGTACTGTAGATTACTATGCTTAGCACACTTCTGCCATCTAGTGTTGGGCAGGAATGTGTTTAGATGCGAGTGACTCTAGGGTGCATATACGTTTGTAACATATGTGTCTGTGGATACATGCTTAGCATACTCTTGCCATCTAGTGTTGGGCTCAGATGTTTGCAAGGTGTTATTCTTCAAAGAAAGTTCTGCGGTCAAGATATGAAGAGTGAGTCACAATATGTAGTGTGATTCCTCTCAACTTACATTGCGCATGAGCACCCACCCCATGTGTAATTGTTCTCCACACAGTGGTTAAGAGGTTTGTGGAGTGTGAACGAAAAATACGGTGCATTATTCCAGTATATGGTGCAAGAAAACAACCAGGTGCTTGAAATTCGAATCATCACATTGGCATCTGGGGAGGAGGGTGGGCACATGTGAATCTACAGCACTACACGCTACAAACAGATGCTCACAGGGAAAGTAGCATTTTACGTTCCTAGCATATGTGACTGTAGATGCACATGCTTAGCATGGACTGAAAAGCAGTATCCTCCCAAATGCTTTGTCTTGCGCTACTACAATGCATGGCGCCATCATGTGGATGACGCAGATGTGTGAAATAATATTCTTAGTATTGCTTGACTCACTGATGCTCGTTAGCGGGTTAGTATGTCTACACAATAGTGCTTTATGAATGTGTGTTGTTTTGACCATGTAGCTGATTTACAAATGTCAGCTGTAGTGATGTTGCCGAGCAAAACAATAGTTGCTCCTTTCTTGCAAGTAGAATGTGCTCTAGGGGGAGCTAGAGCATTTGTTTGGTTTTGAGGTAACATGTTTGAATTTACTTAATGATCCATCTGGATATGTCCACTTTGGCTAAAGCCTATCCTTTATAAGGTTGAGCAAAATAAATAAACAAATGATTAGTTTCAGAGAATGGTTTGGTCCTATCTATGTAGTACATAAGGAATCTTATAACATCAGTGTGTGTAGCGCCCTTTCAGCCACTGGCTAGGTCTGTTGGAAGAAGAAAACTGAAAGATCAATAGTTTGGTTGAGATGGAAAGTGGATGCCACCTTAGTAAGGAATTTATGGTTGCTTCTGAGAAATACATATCTTTATGTGCTCTTATGAAAGGCTCTTGAACAGTGAGAGCTTGTAACTCACTAATACACCTAGTGGAAGTAACGACTGCTAAAAAGGCTACCTTACATGAAAGGAACTGAAGTGGGCTTGAGTGTATGGTTTGAAAGGGTGGTCCCATAAATCTGATAAGAACTAAATTAGGCTTCAAGACTGGGCCAGATGGGCTAAAGGGGCGATTACATCTTCAAGCCCCTCCATAAACACTTTCACTACTGTTATTCTGAACCGCAAGATATGTTATCTCTTCTGCATGTAAGCTGTAACTGCTGTTAGATGCAAGCGATTTTTGTAGGTGAATACGTTAATTAGCTGTTGCACCAAAGGATTTAGGGGGTCAGAATTGTTATCAATACAGTAGTAAACAAATAGTTTCCAATTGACCGCATAACACGCAACAGTTGTAGGTTTCCTGGCCACAATAAAGATGCAAAAGCATCTTTATGGGAGATGGAGGTACCAAACTCTAGGACCATAGGTGACAAATTGCAAAATTGAGCTGTGTTGAGTCCGGGTGTCTGATACGCCCTTCCTTTGGGTAAGGTGATCTTTCCAGGGACGAAGCCTCTTTTGGGGGCAGATTGGAAGTTCTAGTCGTGGTGTACAAAGGTTGTTAGGTGCATGTTGCAACAACTAGGATCAGGGTGTGATATGTTTGTCTGCGCTTCCTGATGACTAACAGAAACTGGGTGGGGCGTTGGGGCAAATATCCCTGACCAGCTGATCCATAGTGCATTCTCTATGGAACGTGGGTGAGGGCATCTGATGGCAAAGTCTGGGCATTTTGCCTTTTCGGTTGCGGCAAACAGGTCTATGTGCCCCACCTGTAAAAATATGTTTGAAGGATCTGTGGGTGGGTTTCTCACTTGTGAACTTGCTGGTGAGAGCCAATCCGCCAGGCTGTTGGCTACTCTTGGGAGATGTTCTTCCAGTAGGTGAACCCGGTGTTGAATTGCCCATTTTTAAGTATTCTGCGCTACCCACAAGAGCTGCAGTGAATTACTGCAGCCCTATTTCTGTATGTAGTACATGGCTGTCATGTTGTTTATTTTGATTAGAACTACGCTCCCTTGAATGAATTGGAGCAAATCTTTGACAGCAAGTGTATCGCTAGAAATTTCAGAAAATTGATATGTGATTCTGTATGGGTGAGTCATGAAAGTTTGTAAAAAAGTGGGTCATTGTTCTAAACGTTTGGGAACCACTGCTCTAAAGGGACCCCGGGTGTAGCCTCAACCTGGCTAGTGACAGTGGGATTGTTGCTGGTATGTTTGCATTTGTTCAGGGGACGTCGGCTTTGATCCACCTTGGCCTGGTGTGGACGATAGGACTCCCTCAAAGAGGTGTTCTGTAAAGTGGCCATAGACTTTGCTGCTTCTGTCTCATTTATTATTCTCATCAACCTGCCAGCCAAAGAAGTGTTCTTTGTCGAAAGGCAGGTTGATGAGATGTTGATGTACCGCCAGCTTTGACCCGGAGAGACGTAGCTAAGCATGTTAATGTAAAATGACGCTTGTATTGATGCCTCCGGAGGTGGCATATCGGCATCTAATGCACAGCATATGTTTGCATTAGAAATTAGTTTGCCTTCTGACAGTATTCACTATTTCCCGTCTTTGCTTTCTGTATTGCTCAGGAAGATAGTAGATCCTCCATTTCCTCCCACTGTACTTTGTCATACTTGGAGAGAAGGGCTACATTTAGCAATTCTCCAGTGGATAATGGGTCCAACTGTTACACATTAACGGCAGCATCTATTCTTTTGCTTTCCATATTTGGAGAAGGAGCTTTACCTGTGGCTTGTATAATGCATGTTTTCGGGCTGTATGGACTACAGAGTCAAGAGGGATTTGTCTCTGAATGTATATGGGGTAATTTGGGAGAGGCATTAAACTTTTCTTCCACCTGTGTGGTAACTATCCTAGTTTTAAGAGGGTCCTTAAAAATAGCCTTGGGACGATTTAAGCATCCCCTTTAAAATGGGGAGAAACTGGACTGACCTCTCTGACTTAGCAAGTGTTTTCACTAAAATGCCATCCTCCTCTTGTACTAAGTGCATATGTAGTTTATGATAGCTGGCAGCACACTGCATGACCTCATGGTAACATGAGGTGCCCTCTTGAGGGGATGGGCAAACATGGTAGTGATGTAATTCTGGATCCCCCGCTGGGACTGCATGATAATCTCCCCATGGGTCGTCTGTTGGCCCTACACCTAGAGGCTGATCATAGGGGTCACAAAGACCAGAGGGTCTGCCCCAGGCTGTGTAATACAGTGACCATGGGGGAGAGACTGACAGAGGTGGCAGTGGTGGAGTGTCAGTTGGTGGAGGTGTGAGGGTAGCGTTGGTGGAGTCAGTGGAATTTTGATAGGACTAGTAGCAGCATCCGGTCTCTAAATTGGTGATTCATGAGTGGAAGGCTTTGGGTCAGTCTCTTCCTGGAAAGTAAGCTTCCTTTTACGAGGTATAGGGTCCGGCGGTGGAGGGACACTGCTTATAGCCTTGCCCGTTTTTGGGATTCATAAAAATATGTTATTGGCTCCTGTTGTAGTCTTTTAAGTATGGGGCCTTCCGCCTCCTCATCCGAGGGGATTATCTGCAACTTGTATTTGTGGGTGAGTGTCCTTCCACCTATGATGCTGCTGTGATTTTGGAGATGCCTCAAGTTTGGGTGCCAATCTGTGCCTGGTTTAATGTTTTGCCGCTGATCCGCTCTTTGGAGTGGGAGAGCCTTTCAGAGCCAAAGGAGGTGACTTTGGAGTCGAGGTGGATTTCAACGCCGAAGGGACAATCACAGGTTCTGAAATTTTTGGAGTCCATGTGAACTTGGGTGTCGGACCTGAATGCTGGGAGTGTCTCCAGGGACATCTTAAGGATTTTGGGGGCCCTGGGCCAAACATATTTTGGGGGCCCCTGTTCAGAACAGCTTTGAATTTATGATCCAATTCGAGCCCCTGTTTCCCACGCAGTTTCCGCTTCCTCAGCTGCATTAGCGATCCAGTTTGCATCATAGGCATTAGCCTATATATTCCTGATGCAAACAGACACGTGCAGCTGACAGCAGTAGTATTTAGTGTTTCCTGCCCTGCTACTAGGTTTTTAATACTTTTTAAATTGTATATTGTGGCTGAATTACTCTGTGCTTTTTAACAATTTCTTCTACCTACGCGCACTTGCACTTTACTTGATTCTGCTTGCCTGCACCTCCTTAGCTGCTACGATTCGCATCTCGCTTTTTCTCCAGTCCTGGTCCGCCGTGGCTGATACGCCGATTGTGCGGAGGGCTGGGGCTACTATCGGGCTCCTCCCTTCCACCCACGTAGTTTCCGCTTCCTTAGCTGCGTTAGCGGTCCAGTTTCATCAAAGGCATTAGCCTATATATTCCCGATGCAAACGGACGCGTGCCTTTGGCGCGCTACTGGTGTGCCAAAGGCAAGGCCCTCTGCGCCCGTCAGCATCCCGGAGGCGTCTGGCTCTGGCCATGCTGCCCAGTTCCCCTCCGGTGAGTTTCTTCCACTACATTACAATAGGGAAAACTGCTTAGCCTTAGTGCAACTGGTCTCTCCTCCAGCCTAGGAAACTCACACCCATTGGTGGCTCCATTGGCCTTGTTCCAGCAGTAGTAGTGCAAGTCACCAGGGATCGGCAATGCATAATTTGCACGCACACAAAACTAATGGGCATATTTATGAGGGCCTTGTGTCATGCTTGCACCACAGAACGTGGTAAATGCATGACACAAATCTCCAAGTCATATTTATGAAGCCACGCAAAGCCCCTTTGCATGACATTGAATGGTTTCATAAATATGGAGTAATGCAACACAGAGCAAATCGCAGCTTTGCCTTACTCTGCACAAGGAAGGCATTGCAGTGTGTATTCCCACTCAACTTCCATGTTTTTTGACGCATTCCCATATTTACAAGGACTTGTAAACCTGGGAATGCATCAAAATCTTAAACGCCTCCCCCAAGGGAGGCACAACAAGGAGAAATATCTTTATTTCTCCCTGTTTTTTCTTCTTTCTATATGTGCAGCACACATAAAAAGAGAAAAAGCCTCTCAAGATTGTTTTTGTGCAGGAAGGTACACTGATGCCAGTGTGGGATTTATTCTAGATTGCACTCAGAGGGCATCTTAGAGATGCCACCTGAAAAACAACCAGCCTCTGGTGGGTTCCCTTACTGGTAGACACCAGCTTGCTACTAAGAAAACAGAGGACTCTAAGGCCACCCTTTTAAATTGTTGTTCTATGCAAATGCATGAACCACACATTTATGACCTACTTTTAGACGAACAGCCTGATCTTTTATTTCTCACGGAGACCTGGCTGTCTGTAGCCTTCAACTCTACTATCACTTTGGCCATCCCTACGGGTTATATAACCCTTAGGAGAGACCGACAAAGTCGGAAGGGGGCCGGTGTCACCATAATTTACAATTAAAAACTAGACTGCTCTCCCATACCAATGGAAAACATCGAGGGTGCAGAGTCCTTAGGCTTCTGCTGTACCTTATCCCACCATCATAGCATAGCTGTTTTTCTGATTTATAGACCTCTCGGTGCAATTGGAAATGTTATTACTACACTTAATACAGCCACCACCTCCCTGGCCTTAAAATACAACAACTGCCTTATTCTGGGAGATTTCAATATGTATATGGACAATGGAAAAGACCCTCAAACAATTTCCTTGTATTGGACGCTGCAGGCCTGCAACATGTTTCCATCTATTTCTTCGGCCACCCATGAGAAGGGCCATAACCTAGACCAAATCTTTCACAACTTTGACATATAAGCAAGCCTACCTCTTCCCATTACCTGGTCTGACCACCACCTATTAAAATGCGTAATTCCCAACTCTGCCACAGCCCCTCGGGCTAACACAGGGCAGAGGGTCCCTAATTACAGGAAGTTCCATAAAATATCCATCCCGATGTTAGCAGATTGTTGTAATGGCTTTCTTTTCCTGTAATTACTTTTAGTCTATGTTCTTCACTCTGATGATGCTTAGTGTTCTGGAATGTCAGGACTAAGCCAGCTGTGGAATGTTAGTGAGCAGTGAGATCATTATCTTACTGACAGTTGGGTGGATGAGTTGTTTATACCTACTACTGGAAATAAACCTAAGACACCCTACTTCAAGCCTCAGCATCTTTCTTCTTGTGGTAAATAATTTAATTACCGGAACTTAATTTGATGCGGAAAATCTATAATAATAGCTCAGTAAAATAAGAGGCAGAATCCGTGGTATTAGAGGTTCGGAACGGGCTTTATTCCAAAATCAATTCGAATTGATGGACTCCATGTTCCATCACCACGAAGGTTCAGGAAGTGAAGAACAAACTTTATTGACAAGTAATCATTTTTATACAATAGGCATTACAGTGAAACAGATGCAGGAGGCGTAACAGTTGATCACAAAGATAAGAACATACATGCGTAACTAAAATGGGTGTAACTGGGCGTAACTTAAAGAACGTCATTGGATATGATGTCATAAATGGGTGGTTCCACGGAAGAATTTCGCAATGTCAGCAGAAATACTTGGCAGAGATGCGCACGCAGCAGCATGACGTGTGATTGACGTGCAACTAGGGGGTGAAAGGGACTTGACATTTAGCTCTACATGTGGAGACAGAAGTCTGGGGTTATGTCAACCTAATCCCAAATCATATCTAACATCCTATGTTTAAAGAACTGTGTTATCCAAAAAGAAAGGTCTCTTAGGATAGAATCTTATTCTATACTGACTATACTGACTGTTAGTGCGTGTACAAGCGTCTAAGTGTCTACACTAGATGCGAGGGCAGAAATCTTCCATAGTAACAGGGCTATGAATTACTTGCATAAAGACAGAGAAGCCGGGCCTTTTGCTCAGTAGCTGAAAGAATGTTTACTTAAACTACTAGACAGGAATGCATTGGGTGAAGAGCGGAGCAGAGCAGATAATCTTGAAGGTGAAATACAGTTTTTGGCAGGCAGACAGATCGAGTCAGGCACCGTTAGCCGCACAGGGAGTAGGACAAAGTTCATGGATACAGATGCGAGCTCAGACTGGAGCTTTCAGAAGCAGAAGGCAGAAAAGGCTTGGTGGCAGAATCAGGGCCTACTCGCCTGGACTGTAAAATGGGATAAATGAACCATATAAAGCCGTTGGCCTTTCATACGTAGGAATAGAATATCCGGCCCATTCATGGCGGGTCTGAAAGAGGACATGTTGACGGTGGACGCACATGTGTTTGCGTCTTCATAACTGGAACTGGAGGAAACATACATGTACTTATGATTTATACATGAAACCGTTGGGGTCCAAGATAGGGGACATAACTGATCATAAAAATCCATATTTCCACATTCCCTCCTTGTCCCCTACTTGCCCTTAAGAGATATCAATCTTCATCAATCCGTTGATTTGTTCATATAACATCATTTGTTCTTCTTTCTTCTTCCGGAATCTTGAATGAAAACTTGGATGTGGGATACACGAGGTGGCACATAGACCACAAATCGCTGGCCCACATTGTAGGCATAAGCAGCAACTGAATAGTATGAGAAAGCCAATACCTAGGAAGGATAGGACCCTCCATCCAAAGGTAGATAATACACTCCAAAACCAACCGGACCAAGTCCAGGTGCCTGGATTCTGGTGTATCTGGCTTACAATCTTATGAAGGCGGGTTATGGCTTTATATACTGACGGCGAATTTTCTGGTATGAAAATGCAACAACTTGATCCGATGACCCTACAAGCTCCGCCCCTATCGGCCAGGATGACGTCAAGGACAAGACGATTTTGAAGCACAACAATCCGCATAGCAGACTGCTCTTCTGTTAAATTGCCTAAGGCGGAAATAGTTTCGTTTACTACTGCTTCAAGGGTTCTGGTTAATCTACGTATCAGCTTACTATTAGTGACTGTACCTATATAAGGAAAGAAACCTTTATTGAAATCCGTGTATTTCTCCCATGCTGTTTCAGTGTAATCGACTATTGGGAGATCTCTCTGCTGTCTATTATGTACTAAATGAGTATTTCTATGATAATCAGGAGGAGCTAGGAAAACAGGTGGTAGAAGGAATGCTATGTAACAGGTACCATCCCAATCTAAAGGTAGGTGTATATATGCGGTCTGTCCACATATAAAATAGGAATGACGAGAAGCTCTAAATGTAGACTTGCCTTGATCACTGAATTTTATCACAGTGGTGCATTTACTATGGCCCATGCGTATGGAGCCATTCTTTCTTATGCATAGTTCCCCTTTAACTGGGAATACGGACATGGCAGGCAAAATTGGTGTAGCTTCAGATTCAACGTTCAGGATCATGAGGTTAAGTGTAAAATTACCTAATCCATATACTTCATTTTCTAGATCAGTTCCTGTTCTTTTGGGAAGTCCCTCCTTGTTAGGGTAACAGACTTTAAGCAAGACTAAGTTCAGGTTTCCCCAAACCCAGTTGTCTTGATAAACTGCGGAATTCGAATCTAAGGAATTAATTAAACTAAACCATGCTCCACAGGAGCCATTGTGTGTGAACGGATATGGAAAGAGAGGCAGAATTCCCTTATAGTTCTGATAGGGAGGGAGTCGGCCACATATCCAACAATTTGTAGCATTGCTAGTCTGATGGGAATGATGTAACATACTAATAAAAGTGTTGTTGCGCAGCGCAAATCTATATGACAACTCATGCGGGGGAAATTCACTAAAAGAATGTTCAGCAGTAACATTGTAAACATGTTTAGAAATAGGATAATATATGTGCAACAATATACTTGCAGCGATTATTAAAAGACATAAGAAAAATAAAATTAATAACGTCACTGTGCAATGACTACGCAGTGATTTACAGTACACATGTTTTTTCAACTGGATTTGATTATTTCTTTCTCTATTCCGGTCCAGAGGATACATGTCAGAGACAAATTCAACCGATTCACCTTGGAGAGGACTTAAACAATCAAATTGTCTGACTTATTGGACCTTAATTTTAGTCTGTATAGTTCTGAGCTAGATTGTTCAACCAAAGGAAGCTTTGAGTCTATCTTTGAGGAAATACAGGGTTTAGTCTCTATATCGGATGGTAGTCCATGAAATTTCTTGATATGACTTGAATGTATCCAGCCTTTTCGACCTTCGATCTTCACGGCTGTCCTCGTGGTTAACAGTACGAGTTGAGGCGATTTCCACCTAGGATCCAGCTGAGACTTCCGGTCAAAGTTCCGCACTAACACCAAATCCCCCGGAACTACGTCGTGGGGTTTCACCTCGGTGTTGTCGGGAAAGGCTGCAGCTACCTGTGAACGACAAGATTGTAGTGCAGACATCAAGGAAGCCAGGTAATCTGTCAGCATATTACAGTCAACGTCAGTTATTTTACGAGGTATAGGCGTCCCCCACATATTTGGTGGTCTACCGAAGATCACCTCATACGGGGATAGCCCTGTTCGAGAGTGTGCTACCATTCTCATGTAAAAGAGTGCAACTGGTAAGGCTACTACCCAGTCGACACCTTTCTCTCTACATATTTTGGACAATCTAATTTTCAGAGTTTGATTATGTCGTTCCACGAGACCTGCTGCCTCGGGGTGTCGGACACAGTGAAATCTCCATTGATAACCTAACAAAAGTGAAACGTGTTTCATTAGTTCGGATGAGAACGGCTGGCCGTTATCTGAGTAGACAGCACGTGGTAAACCGTACCGTGGGAAGAATTCTCGAACCAACTGTTTGGCAGTAGTCGGGGCAGTGTAATCTGAATCCGGGTATGCCTCTGTCCAACGGGAAAGAGCACAAACAACTACAAGAACATATTTGAATCCTCGACATCGTTCCATCTGGATATAATCCATCTGGAGGACTTCAAAAGGGTGATCAGGAGGCTGAAATCCACCCTGTTCTACGGGAATGCTTTTACCTGGGTTAAACTGACAACAGATCATACAGGTACGAACTTTTTGTTTAGCTGCTGCTCGTAAATGTTTGTTGAACCAGATGTGTTGAATGCTGTCTAGCATAGCTTTTTCTCCTAGGTGCGCTGGACTATGTATTGTATTAATGATAACTTGGACCATTGAGTCGGGAAGAAACCATATAGATTTTTCCTTCGTCATCCATCCCTGATCGGTTTGGATCCCTCCTAATTCAGTCCATTTCTTTATTTCTTCTGGTGTAGCATGTGTCTGTATGTCAATTACGTCAAGAGCGGGATCCTTAACCATCATGCAATGTGTTGGCGTCAGAACTGCTGTCTTTGTCATGTCAGATGTGTGAGTTTTATTCTGAGCAGTCTGTTTAGCTGTTCTGTCAGCTAGATCATTGCCTTGGGAAATGATATCAGTAACTTTCGTATGAGCTTTACATTTCATAATTGATATTGCAATGGGTAGATGTATTGCATCTAATAAGGCATGAATGAGGGGTCCGTGCTGAATGTGGGCACCGTGAGAAGTTAAATAACCTCTCTCTCGCCACAGCACGCCGAAGTCATGGACGACTCCGAATGCATAACGCGAATCTGTGTATATGTTGACTTTCTTATTTGTGGCTTGAATACAGGCTTGTGTCAGAGCAATGAGCTCTGCTGCTTGAGCTGACAAGGTATTAATACAATTTGTTTCAATGACTTCAGTGTCTGTTGTGACTGCATACGCGGCCACTAGTTCTCCTGTACTTGTTCTCATACATGAACCATCTACATACAATGTCAGATCTGGATCTGTCAATGGGACGTCTGTCAAGTCTTGTCTGGGTTTCGTCGTGATAGTAATAACTTCAATACAATCATGTGCTAGTGGGTCTGTTCCGTTTACTGGCAAAAGTGTGGCGGGATTCAATGTACTACAACGTCTGATTTCTATGTGTGGCTGAAACAATGTTAGTTCGTAACCGGTGAGTCTTGCTATAGTCAAGTGTTGTGTTTGCGTGCGGTTTAAGAGAACCTCTACTGCGTGTGGTACTTGTACTGTCAATTGATGTCCTAACACTATGGCATCGCTTTGTCTGATTGCTAAAGCTGTCGCTGCCACTGACTTCAGGCACGCAGGCAGAGCCTGAGCTACGGGATCTAATGTACTAGAAAAATAAGCACATGGTTTGTGTGATCCTGCTTGTTCCTGTGTGAGTACTGACAAGGCAGTACCTTCGCGTTCTGTAACAAAGAGTGTAAACTGTTTGCTGTAACATGGTGTTGCTAGAACAGGTGCTTGACATAAAGCTTTCTTTAAACTTTCAAAGGCGTGTGTATGTTCTTGAGTCCAAGGGAGGACAGTCGATGTGGCCGCCTCCTGTGTTGTCAACTGAATAAGTGGTTTTGCTAGAAATGCATACTGAGGGATCCACTGCCTACAATATGAAGTGAGGCCTATAAAAGCCCGCACCTCCTTTTGTGTCTTGGGTACTGACATGTTATCAATTAACTGTATGCGGTCGGGTGTAAGCTGCCTCCCCTCCTTGGACAGCGAGTGACCAAGGTAAACAACTCGCTGGACACAGAATTGCAGCTTAGAAGGGGACACCTTGTGCCCCTTTTCGGCCAAAAATTGTAAAACCGTCAGTGAAGCTTTTTCACATTCAGGTTCGCTTCTAGCGGTGATCAGCAGATCATCGACATATTGAAGCAGGGCAGTGTTGACTGGCATGTGGATACTGTCAAGTTCTCGTTTCAGTGCTTGGCTATAGATGCTGGGGCTTTCTGTGAATCCTTGAGGTGCGCGTGTGAATTTAAAGCTTCGTCCATTTAAACTAAATCCGAACAAGTATTGGCTTTCCGGATCTATTGGGACGCTGAAAAAGGCATTCTTGAGATCAATTACAGTAAAGAATGTTGCTTCGGAATCAATAGCTGTCAGTAATGAAGAAATGTCTGGAACTACGGGGTATTGTGGTACAATACATTTATTTAATTCGCGCAGATCAATAACCAATCGATATACTGGCGGGGCTTTTGGATCAGTTCGTTTAAGGATCGGAATTATCGGGGAATTACATACATTGGAGTCGGTCTCCACAACCACTCCTTGGGTAATAAGCTCGTCAATGATTTGCAGTAAAGCCACTACAGCATCTGGGGGTAACTTGTATTGTCGAATTCGTGGTAGTACCACTCCTGTCTTTAGTGTAACTCGATATGGTGTAATGTTCATGCAACCAACATCTGTAGGGCCTTGTGCCCATAAGTATGTGGGTAAAGTCTGCAGTCGGTGATCCATATCTCGGGACACATAGTGCCCCTTGAAATCACGTAAAAACAATCTTACTCCTTCCGGAGAACAACATATTATAGCTCCTAGAGCTTTCAATGTTTTTATACCTAACAGGTTTTCTGGACATGATTTAGTAAGCAATAAATCTGTAGTTCGTGTCAAAGGACCAATCGTAAGTGGAAGAGGCTGTGATACCTCATTAATGATAGGCTTTCCTGAAAAACCAAGGGAAATATTCTGTGAGCCTGAGAGGGGTGCCCCTGGAACTTCACTACGTTTTATGGTTGTTCGGCTTGCCCCTGTATCAAGTAAAAATTTCCTATCCTGGCCTAACAGTTCACTGTGTACATAAGGTCGTTCTTGATCTACAGGGACCTCGATAAGGGGTAAGCCAACTTCCCTCTCTAGGCTGTTTCATGAGTATCGTTGATAATCAGGGTAGTCATACTGTGCAGTCTGGTACATCTGTCGTGTCGTTGTTGGTGTAGCAGCAATAGGCTGCGGTGGTGGAGCTGGCATAGACTGTTGCGGAGCTGGCATGGCCTGTGCATGCTGCGGAGCTCCTTGTTGGTTCTGATCCTGTCTAAGAGGTCGTGGTCTTTCTTTTGTATTACCTATGGCGATATTATGTTTTAAAACTGGACAATCGTGTACATAATGACCTGGCTGTTTACAATAGTTGCATGTCCCTTTTACAGAAACTGCTGAAACGCTGGACTGTGTCATACCCTTTTTATGACCGTCAGCTGGAACTGTCTGGGAAACTAGCATTTTCATTTTCGTGTCTTTCATGCGTCTTTGTTCATGTTCTTGTTCCTCTCTAATTCTATTGTGATGGTACTGTAGCATTTGTAACATTTGTGACGGAGTGTTACCTTGCCAGGTACTCTCGAATTTCAATACTCTATTCTTAACTTGGGGCAGGGCATTTTCAACTAATTTTGTCACAAACAGATGTGGATAAGATTCGCTACTTGCTTTTATTCCACTATTTATACCAAAACATTTTTCGAATCGGGCATAGAAATCACTAGTGTCTTCATCTTGCTTTTGTTTACAGGCTGAGATTGCACCCCAGTCTTCCTTTTTCGTAGTTAATAAACGTGGCAGTACCTGTACTAGTAAACCTGGTAGTATTTTGGTCTTTTCCCCAAGCCCTGAACCTGGACCTCGAGCTTTTTCTTCGTTTTCTAATGCTGTCCAATCTATCTTCTGGTCTCCCACCTCCCAGTCCTTTTCCTTGAGTTTTTCGTAAATGCCCGCAGGCATTAATACCTTCAATATTGTCATAATGTCGGGATAGGTATATTCTCCCATGAGCAACATGTCTTTAATCTCACGGTGGAAACCCGCTGGGTCTTTGTCATGACTGGGTACCACTTTCTTCATTTCTAATAGTTCTATTTTAGATATGGGTGTGTATACAAACACACGTTTAAACTGATTGTCATCACCTTTTATCGGGTGCACTTCGCGTAAGGGATTCTGTCTATCCATATAATACGTCGTTCTTTCCTTGATGGGCAGTGAGACATGTTCGGGGCATACAAAAAGAATGTACTGCTTTCTGGATTCTAGTATTTCTCTAATTAACTCAGTACCTGAACCTCTCCATTTATTCGTGAGTAATTCAGTTAACATATCAGGTAAGGAACCAGGATCGGAGTGCTGGCTTTTATATAATACGAGGAGTTGTTGAATCATGTAGATACCAGCTAAACGCTGTTCATCTGGGTTGAGGTTCAAAAACGTGTGTGCTAGTGTATCATCACTGTATTTTCCGGGACTGTCAACCCAGTGAACGGCTGACCTGGCTAATTCTTGTTCGTCCATAGAATCGAGTATGTGATAACCCCTTCGTGCTCGGAGCAATTTGTCAGCGGCTTGGAACGAATGTTCGGGGGACCTTATATTTATTATTGGGTTTTGGAAATTTCTGTTATTATCTGGACGTATCGGGCGTATCGGATCAGTAAAGCATCTAGTATTATTGCAAGATCTTCCTCTACCTACATAGGCCATAGTTTCTGACTGTCCTGTGGGCAGTTCTATTTCTTCCTCCTCTTCGGTTTGTTCAGGCTCGTCTACTGCTAATCTTTCTTCGTGTATTCGTTCTATTTCTTTGCGGATCTTGCGGCACATAGCTACTATACATGATCGTTTATCATGTCTCCCTTCTGATATATTCCGACTCCAGGTGGTAAGAATTTGCATTTCTTCCGGATTTACTCCTGGTCGGTCTTGATTTCTGACCACACAATTTATGAGGAAACGTAACAGTTCCCCCTGTATCTCCACTTTCTGGTACTCCAAGGCTCTATTAATACTTTCAGAATCTCGTCCTGACTGGACAAAATGATATATATTTTCTAAATGTGCAGTCATTCCTGGTAGCCTCCCTAAATATATTGCAGCTCGTCGGATACGTAATGATGCCAGCAGCATTTCATCCTTTTTGCCGGGCACAGGATCATATCTACAATCTATTAGAAGTTCCTTAAGCGAGTCGGGAGTTACTAGTTTGGGCGTACGTTGGTGAGCTAATTCTTGAAAGGAAAGTTTATTTACTCTGGGTGGCGTGGAAAAAATGTTTGTTGTACCTCCCGTAGCACCACCTGGGGTGCTGGATGTGAAAGGATTCGTTGAACATGATATAGCAACCATAGTTGTGGGTACAGCTGTAGAAACAGATGTGCTTGCCGGAAATTGTGTCGGAATTTGTTGTTGCGGAGGTACAGACGGAGGAGGGTCTTGGCGTTGAACCCCCTCGGCAGGCGGTCTATGTGGCGCAGTATTAGCATACTCGGGAGCTGCGTCGTCTAAATAAGAGGAAAGAAAAACATCTTCTGCGGTTCTGGGATGCCCTTTGGGATGTGCTTTTATCGGAAACAATGGGGGTGGCAAGTCTTTGGGTATCTCCAGAGTAGCCTTAGGTAACCCTTCGGCCAGAAGAGGATACATACCATTCATAAGGGCATTTCTTTGTCTGTCTACTTGTTCTGATTTTACTCGAGTACCTTCTTCAATTAATAGATTTTCTCGAACTTTATTTGAATTCTCCTTACTCTTCTCTTCCTGTCTACGTGCTTTTTCTGTACGTCTATACGATTCTTTACGCCATAATTCAATGGCATCTTTCTGTGATTGTCTAGTTTTCTTTTTCCATAATTCTTCCTCTACTTTCACGATGCAATCTGCATCCCAGGTCCCGGCTGCGGGCCACCTCTGACTTTCTGGTAATTCCTTGGTGTAGTCTACCCATAAATCAAGAAATAATATGGCGTCTAGGCCATGTTTATGATACATGAAGTACCCTGGAGTGTCCCTAGGAGGAATGGGAACAGCTTCTTCGAGTACCCCTTTTCTAGTTTTGATCTGTCTTAATTTCGAAAAGAGCGGCATATTGAGAAGTGATCTGATCTGATACCTAATTCTGAACACGTTTAATACAACATAACACAATAATGAACAGTCATTCACACCACAATATGCAGAACATATTTAAAACATTTAACATTTAATATTTAATGAACAACAATGATGGCCATTTAAGGAATTAGTCACTAAACATGATACTCGGCATTAACTAGGTACTTCTGAATTATATACTAGACATACTTGATATACTGCTAAACAGTACAGATACACTGCTGAAACAGTGCAGACCGGATTTGTGTACCCAAACCCGTCTTGACCGGCACAACCTATGTGCACGTCAGAACGCCTCCCCGATAATGGTACTCACCGGGTAGCTCGGAACGGAAGGCCTCGGAACTGAACTGAACTGGACTCGGACTCGGACCGGACTGGACTCGACTCGAAACTTCGGAACTTCGGAACCTGGTGGGCCTCTGTATACCTCGGATCTTGCTCTCTCAGCTAGGCTCTGGTCGGGATACTTCGCACTTCTCACCGCCTCGTCTGGGTGTTGATCGCAGCCTCAGTTACCCCCGCTCGGCAGGAGGGAGATACAGGAAATCCTGTGGGTACGCGTTGTTGTCCGTCCAGCTGTGACAGGAGACCGGGCCTGCAACGCACCTCCGGCGCGTGAGATGAGAAAGTGTCCCTGTTCGGGCGCCATTTATGTGGTAAATAATTTAATTACCGGAACTTAATTTGATGCGGAAAATCTATAATAATAGCTCAGTAAAATAAGAGGCAGAATCCGTGGTATTAGAGGTTCGGAACGGGCTTTATTCCAAAATCAATTCGAATTGATGGACTCCATGTTCCATCACCACGAAGGTTCAGGAAGTGAAGAACAAACTTTATTGACAAGTAATCATTTTTATACAATAGGCATTACAGTGAAACAGATGCAGGAGGCGTAACAGTTGATCACAAAGATAAGAACATACATGCGTAACTAAAATGGGTGTAACTGGGCGTAACTTAAAGAACGTCATTGGATATGATGTCATAAATGGGTGGTTCCACGGAAGAATTTCGCAATGTCAGCAGAAATACTTGGCAGAGATGCGCGCGCAGCAGCATGACGTGTGATTGACGTGCAACTAGGGGGTGAAAGGGACTTGACATTTAGCTCTACATGTGGAGACAGAAGTCTGGGGTTATGTCAACCTAATCCCAAATCATATCTAACATCCTATGTTTAAAGAACTGTGTTATCCAAAAAGAAAGGTCTCTTAGGATAGAATCTTATTCTATACTGACTATACTGACTGTTAGTGCGTGTACAAGCGTCTAAGTGTCTACACTAGATGCGAGGGCAGAAATCTTCCATAGTAACAGGGCTATGAATTACTTGCATAAAGACAGAGAAGCCGGGCCTTTTGCTCGGTAGCTGAAAGAATGTTTACTTAAACTACTAGACAGGAATGCATTGGGTGAAGAGCGGAGCAGAGCAGATAATCTTGAAGGTGAAATACAGTTTTTGGCAGGCAGACAGATCGAGTCAGGCACCGTTAGCCGCACAGGGAGTAGGACAAAGTTCATGGATACAGATGCGAGCTCAGACTGGAGCTTTCAGAAGCAGAAGGCAGAAAAGGCTTGGTGGCAGAATCAGGGCCTACTCGCCTGGACTGTAAAATGGGATAAATGAACCATATAAAGCCGTTGGCCTTTCATACTTAGGAATAGAATATCCGGCCCATTCATGGCGGATCTGAAAGAGGACATGTTGACGGTGGACGCACATGTGTTTGCGTCTTCATAACTGGAACTGGAGGAAACATACATGTACTTATGATTTATACATGAAACCGTTGGGGTCCAAGATAGGGGACATAACTGATCATAAAAATCCATATTTCCACATTCTTCTGAAAGGATTACCTTTTCAACACTGGCGACGACTGGGATCTCAACTCAACTCCAACTTTCATCTCATCTCTGGCGAAACCTACAAAATTTCATCTCTTCTCTTCAAAGAAGACTGTTTATATCAAGTAAGAACGTTCCTTACTTAATAAATTTCGCTTAGAGACATTTTTTAATATTCCTGCCTCTGCTCGGCATTTGCGCGACTTCTCTAAAACTCTTCCTGATATTTCTATTAACATCTAATGACCCTGCTTTCCAGAAATAACGAGGTAGCTGTGGTAGTTTGAACTAAGAGTGCTCAAATCACGCACTTTTCCCCATTAACTGTAACAATTTGGGAAAAATCAAATTACTCACGTTAGCCCTCGCGCTTCTACACGCGCTCCGGTCGTTATCAGCTGCGCGTTCTCCTGTCTGCAGTAGCCATGACGCCTTGAAGTTCTGGATATCCCTCGTCACTGTTTGGAATGCATGGTGGCTGGTATGAGGCATGAAACGCGTTACACTATTTTCAGTACTTCTCCTGGATTGGTGGTTAAAAAGCTGTATCCTGATTGGCTGCTACGTACCTTGACGAAATCTGATTCGCTGGAAAACATGGTGGATGCTACAACAATGGGTTGCTAAGCAAACATCGTCATAAACAGTTGAGGAGTTTTTTTTTTTTAAAGAGAGAGTCTACGCTGTCCTTGATAACTTTAATACTGAACATACATAACGTGGGCAAACGTGGAAGCTCCTTTCAGTGTTCACATTCATTTTACGCTGACACGCACAGCACTTTCTTTGCAACCTCTAGCGTGTCAATTGCCTTTGTTTAATAGCGCTGACACGCGCAGCCTAACGCCGTCATTTAAAGTCTTCATTTTCAATTTCTGGTGTGTCAATCGTCCTTATCCTAACAGCGCTGACACGCACAGCTTAACGCCGAACAGCGCTGACACGCACAGCTAATCTTCTTGACTTTGGCGTGTCAATCATCTTTATTTTAACAGCGCTGACACGCTCAGCCTAACGGTGTTACTCTCAGCCTTCATCTGAAATATTAGTGTGTCAATCGTCCTTATCCTAACAGCGCTGACACGCACAGCTCTTTGCTACCAGGCACTTGGTTATTGGACCAGTTTTACACAGCATAACAGGTTTTGTTTAAGCTAGTGGTTCTTGCCAAAGTACTCAAGGGTAATTTCCTGGTTTGCGAATTCTTTTCAATCAACACAAGTTGTTAAGTAGGTTGTGCGGTATTTTTGCACATCTCTTCTATATTTCCTCCTTAACATGCAAAACGTCACTGCAGCCCCATTTTTTCTACAATCCCCAGGTGACCCTCCCATTAAATGGTCCAAGTGGAAGAAGGTCTTTGAGCGCTATGCTCGTGTCTGTGGTATCTCTTTAAGTGTGGAGAGGAAGACAGCTTTATTGATGCATTGTCTTGGGTCTGAGGGACAAGATGTCTTTGACCATTTACCTGATGTCCCTAGCAGTTCCAGTTCGGGTCTCAATGAGTATGAGCAATGCATTTATAAACTTGATGCTCACTACTTGCCAAAAGTTAGCACCATCTTGGAAAGATATCATTTTGGCAAACGTATGCAAAAGGATGAGGAAAATATAGAGAATTATATAACGGAACTTAGACGCTTAGCTTCCAGTTGTAAGTTTGACGCACTAATGGATGAAAGAATACGAGACCACTTTATGCTTGGTTGTGTATCTGAGAAAGTACGTGATGAACTCTGGATGAAAGATGAACCTTCTTTGGATGAAGTTCTAGTAGTCGCTAAGAGAATAGAACACTCTTTACAATGTGTAAAGGTGATAAAGAAGGATCTTAACAAAGAAGTGTCGGTGATTAATACAAGTTCGGCGTCTAGGAAAGAAGCAGACAAGGGTGACTCTCACGTAAAGACACGTGTTAAAGATATGAGTGCAAATAAATCTAGTGAGAATCCTAACAGGGGTGGGAAGTGTTACAGATGCAATAGCACTTCACATTGGGCAAATGATAAGTCATGTCCTGCACTAAATGTTACATGTTCTCATTGTAAGAAGAAGGGTCACTTTGTAAGTGCCTGCAGGTTCAAAAATTTAAAGAAAAAAGTTAGTGAAGTCTCTGATGGCAACACATCAGATCAACACGATTTTGAGTGTGGACAAATTGTGGTCCAGGTTGGGGCTGAGGGGCCTCTTGATTTCATCTTGGTGGAGGGTCACAGAACTAAGGTTTTGTTTGACTCAGGAGCCAAGATTACTATCATTTCTAGCAAATTCTTTGAAGATAATTTGTGCAAGAAAGTTAAACTATTGAAGCCAGACATTCGTCCAACTGCATAAGGAGGTGATCCCATTGAGTTAAGGGGTTACTTTAATGGTCTAATTGAATATGGGGAACGTTTTGCTAGTGGGAAAGTTTATGTTTCAAAGAAAGGTGATAGCATCATCCGCTGGTGGCACCAAAAAGATCTTGGTGTCATGTTAGACCCGAACAGCAGTCCTCCTATCATTCTGAGAGAAAAAAGAAGTGTTGAGTCGGTGGTGGACAGTTCTTCACTACAAACTCTTTTGATAAGCCAATATCCACTGGTTTTTGGTGACAAACTAGGTTGCCTTAAGGGTTACTGTCATAAGATTAAACTTTTTCCTGGCTCAGCTCCTGTTTCCTGTAAAGTCAGAAATGTTCCGTTCACTGTCAAGGAAGACATGCTTAAGGAGTTAAATAAACTGAAGTCCCAGGGTATAATTGAGGAGGTGGAGGGTACATCTTGGCTTGCTCCGGTGGTGGCCGCAAGGAAACCTGACAACTCTTTGAGGCTCTGTGTGGACCTCAGACAACTCAATAAATGTGTTCAGGTAGATAAATATCCCTTACCTAACATATCTGAGCTGTTGAGCATGGTAGGTGGGGCAAAGATATTTAGTACAATTGACCTAACATCGGCGTACCATCAAATCTTACTTGATGAGTCCTCCAGAGATCTAACTGCCTTTATTACTCCGTTTGGGACATTTAGATTTATTAGACTTCCATTTGGCCTGGTTTCTGCTGCCTCAGTTTTTCAACGGGTCATGGAGAAGGTCTTAATTAACATCCCTGGAGTTTGTGTGTACCAAGACGACATTTTGGTATATGGATCTACGGTTGCTGAACATGAAAGAAGGGTTAGGCAAGTGCTGGATAAGCTTACCTCTCACAATTTGACTGTAAAGAAGGAAAAGTGTAGGTTTGGTCTCAGCAAAATTGACTATTTGGGACACACTATTAGTGCGGAAGGTGTAGTTCCAAAAGCTGACCTTGTAAATACCATTAGAGATCTTGTGGTTCCTTCTTCCAAGGAAGAACTCATGAGATTTTTAGGTATGGCCGAATACTATAATAAATTCATAAGGAATTTTGCTGCGGTCACGTTCAATATGAGAAATTTGTTAAAGAAAGGAGAGAAGTTTAGTTGGAATAGTTTGTGTGACAAGGAATTTAATGACATAAGAATGAAATTACAGAATGCTCCAAATTTAAAGAATTTTGACCCCAGTAAGAGCTCTATTATATCTACTGATGCAAGTCTGAAAGGTATTGGTGCAGTCCTGTATCAAGGGGGTGTCCTGCCTGAAAATACCATCATGTTTATATCTAGGTGTTTGAAAGGGGCTGAATGTCGCTATTCTGTAATTGAACGTGAAGCCCTTGCGGTACACTGGGCTATTAAGAAATTAAAAAAGTTTTTGTGGGGCACCTCATTTGTTGTAAGGACTGATCACAAGCCCCTTTGTGAGGTACTAACTAAAAAAGGGATTGACTCGATATCTCCCAGAATTTCAAAATGGGTGGTTGGATTACAGGGGTTCAACTTCATTGTTAAACATGTTACGGGGTCAGAGAATGTTGTTGCGGATACTCTTTCAAGGTTAGTTCCTGACGAGCAACAAGACAAATTGGATCAGGATTCAGATCCATCTTTTAGTCTTCCACAGGACTTTGTCTGTGGAGTGGATTATAAGGTTATTTCTCGTGAGAGGTGGTTGGATGCTTGTAAGTGTGACAACACTATTCAAGAAGTCTCCAAATTAATCTGTGAGGGATGGAACCATAAAGATCAAGGCAGTGACTCCGTGAGAGATTTTTGGTTGGTTAAAGATCAACTTTCAAGTTGTGAGGGTTTGTTGTTGAGAGGTCACAGATTAGTACCCCCTGTTTCTTTAAGGAAAGAGGTCTTGGATTTGGCACATGAGGCACACTTAGGAATTTCTAAAACTAAGGAGAGGGTGCGTTCTAGCTATTGGTGGCCAGGTTTAGACACACAGATTGAACATTTAGTCAGGGAATGTGTCCAATGTGCTCTCAGTGAAAAGGTTTTGAAAACCAGGACACAGCCCATGGAAAAAAGAGTTCGTCCGTGTGGCCCCTGGAAGGATATTGCTCTTGATATTTTAGGGCCTATTCATGGGGATGGTTCTGACACGTTTGTTATAGTAGTCATGGATTTGTTTTCAAGGTGGCCAGAAGTAATTTTTGTGAAGAATATTAATTCTGCTACGGTTATTCGATGTCTAAAAGACATTATTGCCAAGGAAGGGATTCCTGAGACTTTGCTTACAGACAATGGTGTGCAACTTGTTTCGAGTGAGATGGAGAGTTTTCTTGGTGATTGTGGCATTGTTCACAAGAAATGTTCTTTGTATCACCCAGAATCCAATGGAACAGTAGAAAGGTTCAACAGGGTTTTGGAGGAAACGGTGTCTTTAGCAAAGTCCAATGGTCTTAATTGGCAGGAGGAGGTTTTGAAAAGAGTGTCTGTGTATCGGTTTACCCCACATACCACTACAGGGAAGTCTCCTTTTCTTTTGTTTCGTGGAAGGGACCCTGTTACTTTTTTAGATCCACCATGGGTAAATAAATTTCTTACTAGCAGATCTCGTGAGGTTGATTCTACATCATGGCAAGAACAGGAAGATTTGAAATGTTCTAAGAGTAAAGAAAACTATGATGTTCGTCATGCTGTTAAGTCCACAAAGGTTAAGGTGGGTGATTGGGTTCGGATCAAGAGACCAGGCTTTGCTGTGTCTGGATCTAAATTCACCAAACCGTTAAAAGTTGTCAAAGTGTTCAAGAATGCTATAAGAACTAGTGATCACAGGGTTTGGAATCTAGGTCGTGTTGCTGTATGCAATACTGATGTAACATCAAGCTTTCCTCACTCTGCCATGGAAGGGGAAGGAGCTCCGGAGGTTAATATAAGGCCCAAGAGGAATACTTGTCTTCCCTCCCATTTAAAGTACTATGTCACGTAATTAATGCCACATGATGTTAATGTGTTCATTGTTATGTGTTTTGTTTAGAGGTAAAGGAGGGAGATATGTTGTAATGGCTTTCTTTTCCTGTAATTACTTTTAGTCTATGTTCTTCACTCTGATGATGCTTAGTGTTCTGGAATGTCAGGACTAAGCCAGCTGTGGAATGTTAGTGAGCAGTGAGATCATTATCTTACTGACAGTTGGGTGGATGAGTTGTTTATACCTACTACTGGAAATAAACCTAAGACACCCTACTTCAAGCCTCAGCATCTTTTTTCTTCTGAAAGGATTACCTTTTCAACACAGATGCTCTCGGTTGTTCCTCACCGGAGCTGTCTGGCTGCCCCGACTCGGACACCCTCTCAATAGATTAATGGCTCCTTACCAACATTGGTACAGTGGTACCGGTTGTTTCCCGCTCCTCAAAGAGGTCGGCCTCACCAGCTCCATGGTTTAACGGTTCCCTCAGATCCAGCAAAAGAAATTGTAGAAAAATGGAACGGAAATGGTGTAACTCCTATCTACCTGAGGACAGGAAGGTGTATAAAGACACCTTAAAAGCTCATTACATTCTTGTGAAGGCAACCAAGAAAAACTTCTTTAAAACCAAAATAGAAAATGCCCAAAATAAGAGTAAGGAAATCTTTAGCATAGTTAAATCCTTTACCGTCCCGAAAGCAGGCACAAAGGAAGGGCCATGTACGGAAGAATGGTCTAAGCAAATAGCTCAATTCTTCCACAAAAAGATCTCCGTGATCCAACAAGCCTTCAGTAACATTTCAGAGGAAGAACTGACCTTCTACCTTAGTTCCAATAGCAAATTTCACCTCTTGGTCCTCCATCTTTACTAGTTTTCCCAGAGTTTTAGCTTGAAGAGTCACTGACCCTTCTCCAAACTATTAAGTCTGGCTCTCCTACCGACCCATGTCCAGCGAATATCCTGAACCTATTAGCTCCCACCATAAACCCCACGGTAAACCAGCTCTTTAATGCTTCCCTCTCCTCCGGCAACATGCCGAAATTATGGAAGAATGCTAAGATTCTTCCACTGATAAAAAAGGCTAACGCCAAACTGACGGACCCTGCCAACTACAGGCCAATCTTCCTGCCCTCTCCAAAGTATTAGAAAAGCATGTAAACAAGGCCCTCCAAAAACACATTGATGATGGGAAGCTCCTTCATGAGTCCCAATCCGGTTTTCGGACTAACTACAGTACGGAGTCCGCTCTCCTGGATGTGACTGAATTTCTCAAGGGTAAGCTGGACCAGGTAGGCAAGGCTGTTCTGATAGTGCTCGATCTGTCGGCGGCCTTCGATACGGTCCCACATGAGAGGCTCCTGGAGAGACTTGCTAACATCGACCTGGGAGGGCGCCTTAACATGGATGTCATCCTTCTTGGCAAATAGATCTCAGGACATCTGGCTCCCACCTTTCTCATCCCCGGTTCCGGCCATGAATGTAGGTGTCGCTCAGGGCTCCATTCTCAGTCCTACCCTTTTTAATATATATCTATCCCCCCTTGCATTTCTGGTAGAGGAAGAGAGCGTCAAAATTGGTTCCTATTCTGATGACACTCAGCTGATTTTTACATGTGAAAAAGGAACCGACTTTGACGGTGCAATGATTAGGTCTTGCCTCACAAAGGTTTTTAACTGGCTTAAGATCAATCAGCTGAAGTGCAATCCTAACAAAACTGAAGTAATCCAGAAATGCCTGACTGGAGCTCTTGGTGGCCAAAAGATCTGCTGCCCCCGCCCGTGGAAAAGGAGAAAGTCAAAAACATAGGAATTGTCGTAGACAAGACACTCTCCATGCGCTTTCCAATCCAAAATCTAACTGAAGCTTGCTTTGGCATACTCCGGATGCTAAAAAAATTCCTGCCACTGTTACCGCATGAAAGTCGGAAGATCGTGGTGCAGGCTCTGGTGACATCAAAGCTTGACTATGTCAACAGCTTGTACCTCGGTCTTCCCAAAGCCCTTATCCAGCGCCTACAAGTAGTACAAAACGTGACCAGAGCCATCCTGAGACCTAAACCCAGATCTAGTATGGACCCTATTCTTAAGTCTCTACACTGGCTCCGCATAAAAGAACGGATCAACTTCAAAGCGATGACCATCTTCTTTAAAGCTTTCCACAGCTTAGGAGCCGGCTACCTAAAGAAGCGCGTTAATCACTGCACAACATCTAGACCCCTAAGATCTTCCAATGCCTACCTGGCCATCGTGCCTAAAATATGCCATGCCCGCACTGGAGGCAGATCCCTCTGCTTTCTAGGCGCAAAATTGTGGAATAGACTCTGAGACTAACCACAGACCTACTCTCTTTCAGGAAGAACTTAAAAACCTGGATTTTTAATAAATGATGGGTCTTTTACGCACGTTTTCCTCCCGCTGTCATGTGCCAAATCACTCTAGTCTGAGTGGCTGCGCGCTTTATTAAATACATTATTTCATTTAATTTCATTAGGTCCCTGACAGTGCAAAGGAACACTCGTCCAAATTCTAAGGGTCTTATTTATGAGGCCTGGTTTCACTTTTATGCCGCCGGTGCGTCATTTTTTGTGACGCACCGGCAGCGAAAAAAATGTGCCATGTTGCGCCCTATTTACAAAGTGACCCATCTAGGCAGATGCGTCACTTTGTAAACCCCTGCACCACATTATACCTGTGCCAGGTATAATGTATGCAGGGTGGGTGTTCCCCCGCAAAAAGCCTCGTAGAAGTGGCACATTGAAATCTATGAGAACTCAGTGCGCCACTTCAGGAGGCCATTGCGTCAATATCTTACACCTGCCTCACAGCAGGTGTAAGACTGATGCAGGCCCTTTCACATGGGGCTTGCCCCATGTAAAAGGACACATTGCTGGACTTGCGTCTATTTTCAGACACACCCCAGCAATGCATCACTTTTGCGCCTACAGATACGCCAGAAATACTGACGTATCTGTAACTCCTTGCGACATGATGCGACATACAGTAAATATGACGCATCCGTCACGTCGCAAGGAGGGTACACTAAGAAGTGACGCATCCCTGTTTTCACACAGCGATGCATCACTTCTCATAAATAAGGCCCTAAATGTGTTTACATCTAATATTCAGGGATAGGTAGGTGTGTTTTCAATATTGTAACACAGCAGCAGCACACCAATATTACTGCAAATAATCTCTGTGACGCCCTCGCATTTCTTATGTGTTAGGCCTTGTTTTGATCTAAAAGAAACTTTTTTTCTGTATACTGCATGAAACATAAACACAACATTTCTCAGCAAAATGGCTGTACTAGACTCTCACACATCAGGCACATAAAACATAAGTTGAAGGAAAACTGTATTTAAAACAATCAGTTTAAGAAATAATCAAGGTCATTAGGGCAAAACTCTGGAGAACGGAGCTGACTCTGTCAGGGGGCCCCCTGAAAGGCTGGGGTCCTGGGTCAGAGCCCACTTTGCCACTGCATTAAAACGTCTCTGAGTGTCTCGTCTTGGATGGCGGATTGGCACCCTGTAGTGGTTTCTGTTTGTGCAGACCAGACCCTATCAAGGGCAGTGGCACATGGACAATTTTGGCTTTGCCAACATGCTTAGGACTCAACACCCTCCTCCAGCTGGAGTGGTGCTCTATGAGATATACTCATGGGGGCAGATTTACAATCCCCCTGCGCCACCAGTACTTCACTGTTCGTGACGTACAGGTGGCGCAGGGGGCTCCGCCATATTCACAAAGACAGGAAACGCCACGCTGCGTGATTTTTCCTCTCCTTGTAAATACGGCCCCTTCACACGCAGCACTTTGCGTTGAAGGGGCATTCCATGGGTGTTGCTGTGGGTGTTCCCACGCAACACCCATGGAACAAGACATCTCCAGATTTACGAGAAATCGTAAATCTGGAGATGAGTCTAAATGCTACGCCACCCTAGAGGTGGCGTAGCGAGGCGCAACATTTCTCCTCGTTTTCTCCTCTTTCAATGCTTGCTGCACTCTACAGCACGCATTGAAAGAGGAAAATGCCTGTAGTGATTGTTTTTGTGCAGGAAGGGGCCCCTTCCTGCACAAAAAACAATCTCCCCACGACGCAGGCATCCTTGCGCCATGGTGCAAGGGTGCCTGCGCCAGCACATGGCTGCAGTTGGTGTACCAGCGCAGGGGGAAGCACAGAGATGCGTCATATTCTTGTAAATATGTCACATCCCTGTGCTTCAGAAGTGCTGCAGCGTGGCGCTGCCAAAGGGCTTGCGGTGCCACGCTGCGGCACTTCCTTGTAGATCTTCCCCATGGTTCTTGGGAGTCGGTTTCATCCAAAGACTGGGCTTTGGTGCTGTAACCTCGAGCTGCTCATCTTCGGATCTACTGGTGTCCTGGGTGGCTAGTTTCTGTTGGATAGAAGCCCAAATGGTCCTGGATTGTCCTCATCATGGCCAGGGACGTTGTCTTCTCTCTCCCCAAAGATATCGGGGGTCTACGTTATGTCTTCCTGCTGCATGGTCAGCGCACACCAATGCTCACTTGGTATCGAAAAGTCTTAGACTCAAATGCCTGTCCTACTGGGCAGTCGACGTCTTGATGATCTAGAGAGAGAGAGAGACTGCAGAGCTGTGGTGATCGGTCCACAGGTACGTAGAGTGGCATTAGGGGAAGTACTGAAACGCCCTACTACTGGTGCTCATTCTTGGAGGAACAATACGTGAAAAATGAAACAACTGTTCTGTAGGTGCACTCAAATTTGTATTCCACAATGTTTGATGATTTTTTTTTTTCTGGTTTTATGAGCCATCTTGGTGTGTGCAATTTACATACCTTCTATAACTTACGCTCTCGCTGGTAGTGTGCTCACTTCCCAGTCCCAAGACGTACTAAAATAGGAGCTATGAGATGAGATCACAATGTTAACAGAGATGTACAATATGCAATGTTACCAGTATTAAATGACCAGCAGCATCTAATCCCTAGGTATATCATTTCCAAATCCATCACTACATATTTTTGAACCTACAGGTCGCATTTTAGTGTGTCTTGGAACTGGGATGTGGGCGTACTACCAGGGAGAACGTATATTCTCGGTTGCAACACCACGTTCAGATGATTTTCGGCCCCAAATGAGTTGGTAGCTGGACACGGCACAAGGATTTGAGGTCTATCACTGGCATTGGAGACTGGAGACAGAAATATCAGGAAAGGACACAGAAAGAATCCAATACCTCTGTGCGTAACGCACCGAAGCTAGGCACCTGCTTGTGTACATCCGAACCTGATGGTGGAAAAAAATGATCTACCACGAAGTCTGTGTCCATGCGCAATATACGTCGAGAGGAGGAGTCACTCTTCATCTCCTGACTCATGAACTTTCTTTGATGAAAAACAACGTGCAAACATCCCAGCCCACACTAGATGGCAGGAGTATGCTATGCATGTTTCTACAGCCACATTTGTTACAAGTGTATATTATATACACGGCAGAGTCACTCGCATCTTGGCAAAATCATGGCCAACATTAGATCGCAGGAGTATGCTAAGCAAGGGAACCTACAACATTACACACTACAAAATGGTGCTTACAGGTAAGTAGCTTTATATGTAAATATAACATTTCACATAACCATTTTACTAGTCATCAACCTAATGAGTGTACTGTAGAAGTATTAAAAATGAACTAAAATCAAATTGCCTATTTAAAGAAAAAATGAGAATTCCACCATATCAGTGTGTTATTGTCTGCACAATTATTTGTACGTGCTTGTTCATGTATTCCTCAGTGTGTTGCAGGAACATCTGATTAGTGGAAGGGGATATGGTTGTAAACTGACCCAAAATAAAGTTTGCAGTGAGTATAGGCCCTTTTTGGCATGTGCATCTACAGCTACAGATGGCACATAGACACACCTTGCAACTAGACAGATTTATGCCCAAACAACTATTTAAACTTTTCCTGATAACTAGCTAACAGTACATGTTCATTTTGGAGTGACTAATGCAATAAAACATTTCTGATCCTAAGCCTTCGATGTCTACAGAATTGTGCAAATGCAATATTTCACATATTTCTTTGTAAATACCAGCAGGACGTCAAGGTCCAATTTAGAAAGCAGCCTACTAAGATATAGGCCATCCATACGAGATGTAACTGCACCAGATTCAGTGTGCCAAACCAAGGACATATCCATACTTATCCAATTGATGTTGCAATAACAACCAACAACCAAGATGGGACAATCAATAGTGAAATGGATACCATCTTTCCAGAGTGTTGAGACCACCATCAACAGGCACAAGTCAAAAAAGTATCTGGGGGTGCTAACAAGGCAGAGAAAGGTTATATTCTGCATTGCAAATATAGTACACCACAAATAAGACTTTACATCATTCAGTAATGTGGAGGAATGAGGATTATTGAATGGGTTTCAAAAATCTGTATTTAAATTGCAACGTTGACAACCATTTTTTCTGTTGCAGTTTGATTATGTATATTCCTGCTGCACTAAATTGAGCAGCGCTGTGTAGCAAAGTGGGTTGCTGTTGACTGAATGTGCCCTGGGTCCCTGCCAATCAGGTTCACAGGGCCTGTGTTCTTTCCCTAACCTGTACAATCGTCTCGACAATTGGCACAACTCTGAGCCACATGTAAGTCCCTTGTAAAGGATACCCCTAGTACCAAGGGCCTTGTGACCAGAGAAGACGTCTGAGGGCTGCAGCATGTATTGTGCCACCTTCAGAGACCCCTCACCAAAACACCCCCATCCTGCCATGGCAGGCTGAGTGCTTTGGTGCAGACCAAACTGAAGCATTGACATGGCACACATCTCTGTGTGCAATGCCCACCAACACTGCCTGTGGCATGGGTAAGTCACCCCTCTAGCAGGCCTAACAGCCCTAAAGGCCAGGTGCACCATACCCAGGTGAGGGCATAGCTGCCAGAGCAATATGCCGCTACACTGTCTGTGCCATTCACAAACATTGTAAGTGCAGTGAAGCCATTTTGAAAGCACAGGCTGGGAGTTTGTCAACACGAACTCCACAGCTCCATGATGGCTTTACTGAAGTCTTGGGAGTTTGATATCAAATTTCCCTGCCCAACACACCCCGATGCAATTTGGGATTTAATGAAAAATGCACTCAGAGGTCATCTTAGAGATGTCCCCTGAAAACCTAACAGCCCAGGTGTGGTTCCTGATTGGCACTCAGCCATCTGCCGCCATCAGATAGGTTTCTGGACCCCTGGGTACGGAGCCTCAGCTCTGTGGGTCTAGAAACAAAGCACATCCTGGGCAGAGGTGTCATGCCACACCCCCAGGATGGGCAGGGTCCTCGAAGAGGGAGCTTCAAAGGCCTGCAGCCTTTGTTAGCTGCCCCCAGCCTTTTGCTGCTATCAGCAACTGGCTCCCAGTGGTTTAGAACTGGTGGAAAAACCTAGCCAGGAAGGGAGGTATGCCCACCTTCGCCTCCCCTATCGGAGGGGTGGGGTTGGCAAAGTCAAGGCCACCTCTCAGTCCCGGCCATCTTGGAGATGGGGTGACCCCTCCAATCAGGAAGAGGCCTATGCCCCCCTCCCACTGGAGGGTGGCATATTAGGGGGCGTAGACACCCCAGGGAAGGGATCCATTGGTCCCAACCCCCACACCCATGTAACACTGGCTTCTGGTTCCGGGTTACGACAGAGCGCGGCTCTACCTGCGATCTCCTTGGCCTCACCTAGCAGCTATCGCCTCCCCGCTTCGACGGGGGAGGTGTGCCGATTTATAGTAGACACCGGCGGTGCTCGTTGAGACCCCTGTAGGTGTGACGCAGACCTGGGGCAGTGCTAATCATCCTAGCTCCTACACTGCCAACGGAGCCAACATGGTGGCTCTACTCTGATCGCGGAGGCTGTCCTGGCTTCCTGACTGCAGCGGTACATTTTTTGAGGGGAAGGTACCCCCGTCCTGGGGGGGCTCGTAGTCCTGAGAGACCCCCCACAACTCGCCACATATACAGTAGTGGCGGCTGGAGTGTGGACATCTGGACCCTGCCAGGACACTTCCCTTCCCAACCACCGATGGATAGGGGAGGCTGTGGCGCGCAGAGCCTCGTAGGCTACAGTGGGCCCCCCTAGAGCTCACCCTACCCCCTCATATCAACTGTTGGTCTCCTCGGCATTCTGGGCCCCGCTGAATGAGTGCTGCCCTGGGCAAGAGGCCATCTAGCGGCTCTGGAGGTCTTTTCCATGCCTGGCGCAGCGAGGAGAGGGGGCCGTCAGCACCAAAGTGCCGGCCCGCTGCTGTTTGGACCAGTGGCTACCTTGTCACCACCCTGCTCGCCCGAGGCTGGGGGCAAGAAGTCATCCTATTGCGCTTGGCGCAGACTATGTCTTCGGAGAGATCCCCTGGTGCCGCGGACTGCTGGAGCACGGCGCCGGACAGGGAGTCAAGGAGGGTGCGGCACCAGAAGGGGAGAGGTCGCATTTTGTAGACTGCAGATGATGCCAAGGAGAACAACGGGGACAGGATGTGAGCCTGCAGTTGCCCCCTACTTTCAACTTCCCGTGGCTCGATACCGCTGATGTGCCGTCTTCCCCCCACTTCAAGAGTACACCTCGCCAGATGCAGGACTTGTGAGGAGTGCTCCAGACTCGTCAGTTACAGGAACAGTGAGGAGACCCCCATCCCAGCATTGTCGAGAAGATCGTGCTTTGTAAATTTGTATTTTTATTTCTCCAACCCTTACCGCTTCTACTTTTACTAAAATGTAATCTTGAGCAAATCTGCAATTTGTATACATGTAACTCTAACGACTAGTATCTGTACTAGACTTTTGTACTTACAAACAGAAAAACTCAAAATTCCCTGAAGAATGGTAGTATCTTTTAAGTAACTCATGTACTCTGAAATCCTTATGTAATGTAACTGGTCCTTTTGTAAAGCACTCTGACACCTTCGGGTAAAGTTCGCACTATATAAAATCACATTAAATAAATAAATAAAAACTAAATAAAAACACTTAAATCTAGTATTTAGGGGCACCCCTCAACCTTGCCTCTTCAGATTTGACGTGACAAGAAGGACCGAAGAGTCATGCTGTAGAAGAGAAGGAGGACGACAACTGCTTTGGCCCCGGCCGGTCTTCTGGTAAGAAACCGCTGTAAGCTGAAACAGACGTGTCCTGCAGCCAGCAGCCTCCAAGAACCCCGGGGACCTGTCCTGCCTTCCTAAAGAACTCTGATCTCCTGTGGACACTGGATTTGTCCAATACCAACCCACGCCAGGACTCCAGATCCAACCGGATCCGGGAGTACTCACCAGACACCCACAGCTTGAGCTCGAGTGGCCCAACACCCCAGCGAGGTCTCCCGGCGATCTTGACCTGTGTTCCAGCATTGGACGACCTTTATCGACCATCTCCTCTACGCTTTCAGCCTCATCCTGAAGGGTTTCCCCCAACCAAGACCAGAACCAGTGAGAAGAATCCGACACCCCTGCGCCCCTGAGATATGAGGTGCTCGACCATTGGTGTCCAGCAACTCTCCATCTTCATCCTTCAGTCATTGGTTCCCTGCATACAGTCTTCTGGCTCCAGCCTGCAGTCCTTTTCCGCGACCAACATACTCCACTGAAAAGCATTGGGCTCCCGACAGCTCCTGAGCATCTCGCACTCTGCTACCCCTGTGCCGCTGGTGGTGTGGACTTGGTGCCAACCTGGGACCCCCTTTGCTCCTACCTTAGCCCAAGGAGATTGGGTCCCAAGACCGAGTGGCCTGCCCGTGAGCAGCCCCCAACCGAGGTGCCCTCTTGGTTAACATTGGCACCCAGCACTCTGCACCCGGCTACACTAGTGCCGCTGGTGGTGCCCCTTGAGTGCCAACCTGTACCTTCGGGAACCTTGGTTCTACCCTCCAAAACTCCAACTCTGAAACCATTTACTTAGATGCAAACTTAACACTTTGTTTTTCTCCATAGGACTAAATGGTGGGTTTACTCTGAAAATTCTTCTGTTGAACTGTCTTGTACTGCAACAATAGGTAACTTAGTGCCTTCACAAGAGTTAACACAATTAAAGCAACATAGGATATTAGTAAACAGATTAAGAGTGTGTTTCAAGCTAAACTAGCAAAGTAATCTTGAAGTAATCCACAAGTAATCTAAAAGTAATTTCAAGTGTTTTTGAACAGTTTACAAATCGTTTTCTCAACTGCAAAAGTAATCTGAATGTTCCTACAAATCCAGATTCTGGAACAGTGCAAGTTCAGTTAGTTTTTGTTTGCACTTGTTTGTAAATTTGCGCCTGCGCATTTATATTAAATCTACTTCTGTCATGTGGAACGTCTACTCTTGTCACTTCCTTGCTGTACTGTGCTGCACTAGAGCTTTGTTGCTCCCTCCATGCCTTGCTCTTACATTTGTCTGCATACAACTCCCAGAATGCATTAGGGTGTTGCTTGTAAAAGGTGGATTGGACTCAGGTGTGCTACACTACCCAGGGTATGCATTTGGGGCAGTTTGTGATTACATTTTTTCAAATGAACATGTTTAGCTGTGCTCTTACCTTGGGAGGTGCCCCTATGTCCTGAGGTGTCGATCTGTGTCACACCGACAACTGCCTCTGCCTGCAAAGTGGATTCCACAAGGTCCTCCAGTGTGGTGTTAGGGTGCACGCTAGATGTTCCACCTCCTGTTTTGTTAGCTGCGGCTAGCCTTTCTGCCACCCTCTGTTTGGCACAGCTGCGAAGGTCATACCACCTCTTCTGCAGGTTCTGTATGTCACGGTGTGTCACCCCCACAGCATTTACCTTGGCTTATCTGCCAAGCCAAATATTCCTCTTCACTGACTCTGCGACATGCAGGGGTTGTCTCCCGAAGAGCTGGTCATGTCTCTGGACAACTTCCTCAATAAGGATTTCAAGTTCCTTATCACTAAACTTGATTTTTCTCTTCCTGCCTTCTCCTTTTTTTTGTGCCTTTTCAGTGGCCATGGTGGGTGTTTCTCACAGCTCCTGTTCAGCAACACTTCCTCCAGGGTGTGCTCCACCAGTCTTCCTCCTCCTCTTCCTCTCACTGTTTACAGGTGTGTTGATTCAGTGAATGACTTCCTGGTTTGTGATGTCATCACAATGCAGCAATATGGGTAATTCGCAATTTCCGATTCTGTAATTGCGAATTCGCTATTATAGATTTGGTAAACACTGAATGGGTAATGATATTTGCGAATTTTACCGATTCGCAAATATTTTCCGATTTAATTGCTGCATGGGATTTTGCGATTCCATAATAGCGATTCCTTATTTTTCGCTATTATGGAATCGCAAACACAATTGTTGATGCATGTGGGCCTTTATTGACAATGGAAGAAATTGAATTCATGAAAACTACAACTCTTTATGAGGGAAGTGAACCACCTACCAGTAAAATCAAGTGTCGGAAAAAGGGTATTTGCACCATAAACTTGATAACGTAACAAAACCGAGTGATTTTTAAAAAAAGTAATCTTGGTACCTACAGCTTTGTATACAAAAAGTCAATACATTACTACTTTGGTTACAATTCCTGCAGCAAAGTATCAGTGGTACAAGACAATAGCACTAAAGTCTGAGCTTCTGTATGGCTAGGATGTCCATTGAAAACTAGCTTGCAATGGAAATCTACTTCATTCCATTGCTGAGAACGCAAAGTGGGCAATTTTATTTTTAATGATAACATTTAAAAATGCGATAAAATTGTCAGGGTCCGGTTTACAACTGTAATGGTACTGTTAAGTTAATACATCTTTAAAATGAAATCTTCAGGACTGCATCTTGATATATTTTTTCAAATACAAAGTGTGAACTGTGGTCTGGGTTTTGTTTGTCCTGCTACGTTTGCCTAAATTGTAGCACTCCTAGTGGGCCAACTCCTGTGGGCAGCCAAGTACCAGGCTACATCCATATCTAGTCAATCAACAAGAGGTGGTCACAGTTTCTGCATAGGAGGAATAAGAGGTCGTGGACAGACCAAAGGGCAGAAGTTACAAAACAAGAATGTTTCTTGTTTCCCTCACACACCCCAGGGGGTGTCATGCTTGATCATCAGCGGGTGATCCTCGTCAGGCCGGCACTGCAATGCCCTACGGTCCGCTGAAGGGTCACTTTGGTGGAGATCTTTTTATTCCACATGCGGTATGATGAGTGTGAGTGTGTCCTAATGTGGGCTGATCCGTGCAATGTAATACAGGTGAGCTATAATTAGCTAGGGGTTGTCAAATACAGGCGTTTATTCTGGTGATTCCACTGTCAAGATTAAAAGCTTAGTGCTACTTATAAGGTAGAATGATGTGCCCAAGTAGCTCAAAAAGTGAAAATGCAGGTCGACATGTTTCGCGCCTAATGGTCAGGCTGATCTGCGGCGCTTCCTCAGGACCAAAAGCTGGGCTAAGTAGCCGACCACACAAAACAAATATAACCTGTTTGGTCACCCAACAGTGGGTGGTACCTGTACATTGATGGGCTACAAGAGCAGTTGTCCAACCTGAAAAATAAGAGCGCATGAAGAATAGCGGCCATAAGATAAATGTACTTATTGATCTCTCTCTCTGGAATAGAGGCCCTTATATACTGGAGTAGAGTCCATTGTAGTGGACTCATATGTGTGCCAAACGTCATTGCCTAGCGGCATAAAGTCTGCCATACGTAATAAAAACAAACAAACATAAAAACAAACATAAACCAACATGCAAATGATGCAAGAACAGAAATTTTCAATATGGAATCATTGGTGTCCTATGTATTCTGGATTATACCATTTGTAATGTATTTAGTGCATGCAATAATATTAGTGGCATGTAATCGTGCTCCCGAAGCCTGGGTTGCAAAATCTTACCGGGTGCATGAGAAGCTATGCCCTAACAGTCGACACAGAGGACGTGCGCTTTTTGTGGCCTTTGTAAAGTAAATAAGGGAGAAAAGGCAATTAGAGTCGCAGACTATTGGTGACATACCAGCATGGTACACAAAGTCTGTCTGGGTCCGAAGGCGGACTCCAATGTCTTCAAAGGGTTAGGGCAAGAGTGTTTACTCATGTTTCTTTCGAAGTTCACTCGCAGGTGATCCTACCCTGTCCAACTGCTCGCCTGGGTCAAGGATGAGTGTGAGGGACGGGTCACTTTTATTGACGAGTGTCAGACAGAGTGGACCACGCATGTCTGGTGGCCATCTTGTAATGGTGTGCAATTACATGGTCAGTGTAATGACAAATATAAATGTAAAACAGACACCTCCTCTGACGAAGGATCTACATCATCATGCAAATCTTACCAATCTTCCAACAGTGGGTCAAGTAACGAAAGCTGGAGAAACGGCAACAACTGACAGGGACTACTTCCGCCACCACCACTCTATGGATATCTACCACAAATGCTCCCCTTCTCGGGTTCTACAGCATTGTGCTACCCAGGTTTCACTGGCCCTAACCAACCCTTTCAACCTCTCTTCCAAATCTCAAACCCGCAACCTTTTTGAGGCAAAGGCCAAGTCAGGGGAAGAGGAAGAAGAAGAGGCAACCAAAAACAAGTCCACTGGCAAGAGATAAACACGTCAAACCAGGAGGCAGACCAAAAAACTTTGATTGTGAACCTCTTCAATAGGAATCTCATGAAGGATGAAGATGATGTCTTACAAAAAGGCAACGGGTATGTACTCACCCCAAAAGAAGATGATGTCCACCTGACAGGAGAACTTCACAATGTCTTCAGGAAAATCCGACTACGCTTGTTTGTTTCAAAACCAAGAAATGGTGGATTGGCAGGATACGGGACTACGACCACCATCAAGGTTCACGGCGACGGCAGCGATGACTCCCAGTGAAATTCTCACATTTTATAAAGCAGTCCTGAAGGAAACCAGGGCACTTAAATCACAATGACCATACAAAGACCTCCCCTCAAGACAAAGATCAGCACTAATCAGCTCAGAGGATCCCCTGACCACTATAAAACCAGCTGACAAAGGGTGTGCTACTGTGATAATGAACACTACTGAATAGGACCAGGAATACCTTTGCCAACTATCAAACACCAAGTACTATCTCCAATTGGAAACAGACGCTACTGATGCTCTCAAGAAACGGATTAAATCTATGGTGTCAACTGCATAAACTCAACAATGGATCTCACAACACGAAGCAGAGTTCCTGTTAAACACCTCGCCGATCACACCCTATTTCTAGGTGTTTAACGAAAATATAAAAAGGTATACACCCTCCTCCTGGCAGACCAATCGTCTCTGGGATTGGATCCCTCCTGGAACCTCTCAGCCAATTCTGCGATTAATTCTTCCGTCCTTTGATCCAGAAGATATTGTCATACCCATAAGACACCAGAGATGTCCTGAACCTGATTGCCAATTAGACCCATCCAGAAGAGATTAACATCATGATGACCCTGGACGTAGAAGTGCTTTACACTAACATCCCTCAGGACGCCACTATTGAGGTGATGGACGCCTGCCTGATAACCACACCCTTGACAACCAATACACCAGTGGACTTCATCATGGAATGTTCCATCATTGCCTTGAAAAACAATTTCTTCAAGTATAAAACACAACTATATCAACAAATACAAGTCACTGTGATGGGCAGCACATGTACTTCCAGTCTGGCCTGTCTATACATGGCGCAATTTGAAACACGACACATATTTACTCCTTTCATCCCTGCCCAAAACAACATATTCTCCTGGAAACTATATATTAATGATATCCTAATATTCTAGAAAGGGCAAGATAGAGAGTGCCAAGAGTTCAGTGAATGGGTCAGTACCTTGGATCCATTCCTCAAATTCACAAAGTCACACTCCAATCAAGAGATACAATGTCTTGATCTCCATAAATTAAGGAGTATTGCGTACCAGAACTTACAGGAAATCTACTGATTGTAATAGCTTGTTGTCCTTTGACAGCCATCACCCAAAAGCCCTCCGCGGCAACTTGCCATTTGGCCAATTCCAACGGTTCAGAACAAGCTGCAGCACTATGGGTGACTACAACATACAGGCAAAATCTGTGAGCAATAAACTCCTGGCAAGGAACTATCCACAGAAGGTGATCAAATGCACTGAGAAAAGAGCACACAACAATAACCTCGAGGCCCTTTTAGAATAAACAACGAAACCCAAAGATGAAACCAAGTTGTCACTACTTTCACTCCTCTATCTAACAAGATCAAGAGCATTATCATGAAACACTGGGGAGGGGAATTTTGAACACCAGCTGTATGAAACTTGAACGTTCCCAGTTAGCATTCAGAAAAACCCAGTAAGAGAACGTCTGGTGCACATACCACCCGCGACAAGAGACCTAAGACAATCCACTCTGTAGACCCTCCCCCCTGTGACCGGCCACTTCCCCTGTGGTTCTTGCAGCATCTGCCCGCTGACCTCACACTCTAAAACCCTGGATCTGGGTTCTGACTTTATATGGGGGCAAAAACAACACACCAAGAATTGTATTTACCTCATCACTTGCCCATGTGGCCTTCACTACATAGGGATGACAAACAGAGCCGTGAAAATCAGGATTGGGGAACACAGGAGCATGATTCGTTGTGCCCGTAGCGCAACCAAGATGTGCAATCATTTCATTAATCTGAAACATTCGCCTGACGATATGAGGTGGACTATTCTGGAAGCCAACCCATGTTGGAATACAATTTCACTGTTCAGAAAAGAACAATGCTGGGTCTTCTGCCTCCGTATACATGAACATGGCCTTAAAGATGACATTCCCTGGATTGAATTGTAATTCCGCACACAACATCCTGTCTTTACTATGACATAAGTGATATCCCTGCATGATCTAGACAACCATACTCACTTAGATTTATGATCCACCCCTAGCCTGGAGCATTTGCGGGGCTATAATTTATTACCACCATATGCCACCACTGAGACCTTTTCTAAATATAGTAAGTAAAGCCCCATATGTTAAGCGGGCTAGTTCTTTGTAGATATGGCCAAGGGGCAGACAATCTAGATCTACTGCCTGCCTTTCCTTGTCCGCAACCTGACACCTTGACTGCTACAATAATCAATAGCTATCCCAGTCCATATACCTCCGATACCCACACACTGACATAGAGGAGCTGCTATCACTCTCTTTTGTTTTACATCTATATATTTCATTAAATTGACCATGCAATTGCACACCATGACAAGATGGCCGCCAGACATGCGCGCTCCACCCTGCCCGACACTCGTCAATAAAAGTGATTCCCAATTGAAAAATTCCGTACTTACATCATTTGCATGTTGGTTCATGTTTGTTTTGATGTTTCTTTGTTTTTATCATGTATGGCAGACTTTATGCTGCTAGGTACTGAACTTTGGCACACATAGGAGTCCACTAAAAGGGATTCTACTCCAGTATATAAGGGCCTCTATTCCAGAGAGTCATCAATAAGAAAATGAGTTACTTACCTGCAACTACCGTTCTCCAGTATTGGTATCTTTCATAGATTCACATGCTTGTATCATCCCCGTCGTCGTAGTGGGAGTCCCACGGTGTATATATATATATACATAAGCTGTACCAAATCACCATCGGCTACCATGCAATGAACAGTCAGTGCCTATCCACCTTCTTTTGTAAAAAGAACCAAAACCAACCAACAGCCAATCAGGCGACAGCACCCTCTAGAATAATCCCAAGAGAGGCTAGGTTCCTCAGATTTTCCAGCACAATTGTGCAAGCATAAACCTTAGAGAATAAAGTAAGCCTCTCCGGGGAGGAGGGTGGGTCGCATGTGAATCTATGAAAGATACCAATACTGGAGAACCGTAGTTACAGGTAAATAACTAATTTTCTTCTCCAGAATTGGATCTTTCATAGATTCACATGCATGTATCAAAGTATCTAGCAGTTTCCTAAATATGCATGTTTATATCATTGTACGTCACCTTTTATACCGTAGAGGATGGTGGGCCTTAAGAAACATACGAAATAGGAACATTCATAATGAAAGAATATTAAAAACATATAGATTGCGAAGAATAAAAAAAACGCTGTATAACATTATACATATATATATTTACATTAGATAACAAAAAATACCTCTACGTATAAAGGCCTACCTTATTGAAACAGATGGTGTAGGACTGCCTGCCCCACCGCTGCTTTGCTGTATGATGCCATGTCCAGGCAGTAGTGCCGCGTGAAGGTATGAGCATTCTTCCAGGTAGCGGCACGGCAAATCTTGTCTAGAGGGACACCAGCAAAGAGAGCAGCAGCAGAAGATACTGCTCTTGTGGAATGCGCCTTGGTCTTGGTGTTAAGGGGTTTATCCGCTTTCACATGACATAGTTGGATAGTAGAAGCAATCCAACGTGCAACAGTCTTTTTTGTAACAGCAGATCCTAACTTAACAGGTCCATAGGATACTAGGAGTTGATCTGTTCTGCGTAGATTCTTAGTTCTTTGCAAATAGAATTTGAGGCACCTCTTTACATCTAGAGAGTGAAGAGACTTCCCCGCTGGAGATGAAGGATGCGGGAAAAAGGTGCGTAGAATTACTGGCTCATTGAGGTGAAACTGGGATGGCACCTTTGGAATAAATTTAGGATTTCTTCGCAACATTACAAAATCCTCTGTGAAGCGTAAGAAAGGTTCCTTGATGGTGAAGGCCTGGATTTCGCTCACTCTTCTAGCTGATGTGAGCGCGAGAAGCAAAGCTACTTTCCATGAGAGATATTTGAGCTCTGATTTGTGGATCGGTTCAAAAGGCGGCTTCATTAATTGTGATGACTATATTCAGGCGCCATTCAGGCGGAGGAGGCCTGATAGGAGGAAAAGTTCTGAAAAGGCCTTTCATAAACTGTTTGATGATGCGAGCAGAGCAAAGAGAAGAGGTATCCGATGTTCGTCTGAATCGAGATATAGCCGCAAGATGTACTCTTATTGAAGCATAAGCAAGACCTGACCTTGGCAGGGATAAAAGGTAAGACAGGATCTTTTCTGGGGTAGAGTCAAAAGGGTGAATACTATTGCAATGGCACCAAGAGCAGAAACATTTTCATTTCAGTCTATACATTTTTGACGTTGATTCAGCTCTTGCCTTTGACAAAATAAATTTACAATCTTGAGGGATGTCTAAATCCTTGTCCTCATTGTGCTAAGGTTGCAGGCATGCAATTGCAGCGAAGCTGGATGAGGATGCAGGATCTGTCCCTCGTTCATCGTCAACAATGTGAGAGATGGAGGAAGGCGAAAAGGACTGGACTGCGATAGCAGGAGAAGTTCTGTGAACCAGTGCGGACGAGGCTAACATGGGTCAATGAGGATGAGTTGGCACGGTTCCCTCTTCATTTTCATCAACATCTGGACATTAGAGGATATGGGGGAAAAGCTTACGCAAAGATCCCTGACCATCTTATCGAAAACGCATTCCCCCATGACCCGGTCTGAGGATTTCTCCTGGCATAGAACCGGCATTTCTGGTTCTCCTGAGATGTAAACAGATCCAGGTTGCGTGTTCCCCATTTTCGAAATATGCAGTTGAGAATCGTTTGGTTCAGTTCCCATTCGTGGTTCGATACCAGTTAACCTGCTCAATGTGTCTGCTAGGTTGTTCTTTATTCCTGGGAGTTGCTCCACTTTGCTGGTTATCTGGTGCAGAAGATATGGGAATGGGCTTTCCATATCTTCTGAGCTTCCCAAGATAAAATTGGGAATCTTGTCCCTCCCTGCTTGTTGAGGTAATGCATGCAGGTAGTGTTGTCCGTGCGTATGAGGACTGAGGATGCTTTTATCCTTGGGAGGAATGATGGAAGGGCTAGAGAAATTGCCCGCAGTTCCAGAAAATTGATATGCATTTTGGAGAGAGAGACTCAATTTGCCACTTATTTGCAGGTCTTGCAGATGCGCTCCCCAGCCTTCCAAAGATGCGTCTGTTGTCAGAACAAACTCTGGAAGAGGAGAAAGGAATGACTGTCCCAGAGAGAGATTGTGAGGAGATTGCCATCAAAGAAGTGCTTCTTTCATGATTGGACTTATCCGAACTATGTCATCGAATGATCCTGATATCTGAAGCCACTGGGCATCCAATTGTTCTTGAAGTGGTCTTATTCACAGCCGAGCTTGAGGAGCCATGAGAATGGCGGAAGACAACATCCCGAGAAAGGATTTGAGGAGACGAACAGAAGCGCACTTTCTTCAGTGAAGGTCGTGAGCCAGAGACAAAATGGCGTTCATTCTCTCCGTTGATAAGTATACCTTGTTTTGTAGAGTGTCTATCAGTGCTCCTAGAAACGTTATCCTCTGAGAAGGAGCTAGAATGGATTTTTGGAGATTGACTGCAAGACCCAGAGAACTGAATAGTTGCTGGCAGAAAGAGATGTCTTCTGAAGCCTGACGAAGAGAGGAAGCTTTTACCAACCAATCGCCGAGGTATGGGAAGACTTGTAAGCCTTTCAGTCTCAGGAAGGCTGCCACGGGGGCAAGGCACTTGGTAAAAACCCGTGGAGCTGAGCGAAGGCCAAATGGAAGGACCCTGAACTGATAATGCACGCCTGCCACTGTGAATCGTAGAAATTTGCGATGTTTGGGGTGAATCGGGATATGGAAGTGTACTCTGGCCCCTCCCAGGGTCTGTAACTGACTCTTGTTTCTAGCAGTTAAGGACGTACTGTAGGAGCCACTAATGGTATTTGAGCGTAGTTTATTAAAGGGGTAGTGTAGACAAGGTCCGAACAGAGTCTGCTGAAGACCTCTAGTCAGAAGTAAATTAGTAAAGAACCGAAAACTAAAGTCCTCCAGGACGGTAAATGAGCGATGCCCCAGGTCCGGTGGTCACTTCCTCGGGTCCCTCTCCTGGTCGCTTTACTTCAGCTTCTTAGGGATTCTCTGGGAAAGGTGGCGTCCCCGGGAGGCAAAGGAAACAAAAGAACAACCTCAGTAATAGGTCTTTCCTTAGATGTGATAAACCCTCCACCTGCTTTTTCTATCACCACGATTTGTGAGGGTGGGGAAAGTCGTGAGGGACAGGTCGGTCCTGGCTAGTGCTCCGTTTCTGGTGTTCCCCTGATTTTCCCCCTCCCCGTTAAGCGTTTCAAGTAATTTAGGAAAGGCACTGACCTGGAGCTACAGTCCTCCAGGACTGTAGCATAAGGTGTCTCTGCGTCCTGATTCTCCCTGGGACGACTGGACACTAGAGCGGTGTCTGCTGAAAGCCCACGGCGTCCCTGTTCTTCCTCTCCGGTGTTCCCTCGCTGCTGCCTGCTAGCCTGGACTCCTCCTGGGCCTCCTGGGTCTGCTCCGCGTTCTCCTCCTTCCCTCGCCGCCTCTCTCGCCTCGTTCGTCCCTCTTTCTCCTGTCCCGGCGCGTGACGTCAGCTCCGCACCGGCCGGGAGAACTAGAGCGCCTCCCTCCCCAGGATGGGCCTCCGCCGCCGCCATCTTGAAGGGCACGGGATACGAGTCTCCCGCAGTGCCCGGATCACAGGAAGTATGCATCTTCCAGATCCAGGCTCGTCAAAAAAATCCAAATGGTTCAAAAGCTATAAAATCTCATGACCATGCGAAAGGATTTTTTTCAACAGGTATTTGTTGAGTTTTCTGAGGTCTAAAATGGGACTCCAATCCCCTGTTCTCTTCTTTTTTATGAGGAATAAGCGAGAGTAAAATCCCTTCCCTTTTTGAAAACGTGGAACAAGCTCTATTGCTCCTTTTTGCAGCATTATCAAAGCCTCCTTCTTTAATAAGTGGAGATGATGAGTTGTCGATTTTTGGGGAGGGTGATGAGGTGGCGTTGTGGTAAATTCTAGGTTATGGCCATACCTTATTATATCTAGGACCCATTTGTCTGATGTTATACTTTCCCAATGGTCCAAGAAAAATGAGAGAGGGACTTTCTTTTTTGGAAGTCAGAGGAGCGGCAGGCGGTGAAGCATTGTCACTGCTTACGGCCTGTGTCTCTACATTGAACCAGTTGTATTTTCCTGGGCTGTCTGGAATAAGCAGCCTGTACCGGTGCTCGATATTGTTGTTGCTGCTGATAAGTTGGTCTGTAAGAGGTGTTTGATTGAGGTTGGTACCTTTGATAACCTCCTCGAAAGGAATAATTTGCTCTGCCCCGCGCTCCACGAAATGGGGTTTTCCTGTATTGTAGCGCTCCCAGGGCCCTAGCAGTGTCCGTATCTGTTTTTATGGTTTATAAAGCATCCTCAACATGCTTGCCCAATAGTGACTCGCCATCAAAAGGCATATCCAAAAATTTTCTTGGTACTTCAGGGCGGAACATGGTTGCCTTTAGCCAACCCTGGCATCTCAAAACAGCCGCTCCAGCCAGCTGGCGGAAACCCAAAGACGCCTTATCCATGGATGTGTCTATGATCTCGGAGGCCAACCTTTCGCCTTCAAGGAGGATTTTCCTTGCATCCATCCTTTTGTCCTCCGGAATTAGTTCTAAAAATTGGGCAATATCTGACCACTTCTGCCAATCGTACCTGGCTAGAATCACAATAGCGTTTGCAGCTCGAACAGTTGCCCCTGATGTTGTCGTAAATCTCTTTCCAATATTATCTAAAAGCCTCCCTTCCTTGTCAGGTGGAGCAGTGACAGGTGTTAGAGGATTCCTCGATCTCCGCTGCGCAGCCTGTGAGATGACAAAAACAGGCTTAGGGTGACTTACAAGGCACACTGGCGCATTGTCCGGAGCCTTGTATTTTTTGCAAATTCTAGGCAAAACTGGAATAACAGTTATGTTATGTTATTTTAATTTGTAAAGCGCACAGTTACTCGGATGGCTGGTGTTTTCATCACTTTCACTCCTTCCTCCCATATGTGCTCAACAATAGGGATAGATCTAATCGACTTCCTAGCTGTGTCTTTAAAATCATAAAGCAAGCAATCTGTTTGCTTTACTGAAATAGATAGTTGGAAGCGTGCTGCTGCTCTCTCAATTAAAGCATGAAAACCACCGATGTACTCTGGCGGAGATTCTACCATTTGAGGAGAAGGAGAAGCTAGTGTAGATATGACATAGTCATCCCACTCGTCTCCTGTTTGAGCGTCCTTCTGAGGAGGCGTTTCTTCAATCTCACCTTCATCAGAGGTATCTGGATGCGGCAGCGGTACACTAGTATCTCCTCTCGGGGACTGTACAGCTACCAGCACAGAAGTTTGAGGTGAAGTATTGACTGGCAGTGGAGGTTGAGAAGCAGCAGTCAATGGTGGCTGCGGAGGTGGCGGAACAGGAGCCAAAGGAAAACGTGTACGATAGCCTCGTAACAAATCCTGTAGATCTTTAATCATTGCAACAGGCATGTGAACCATAGGTTCGGAGACCTGCTCCATGTATTGCATCCTTGCTTGTGGAGGAGGATATTCTCGTTGATGGTATTCACTATAGTCCTCCTCATCATCTTCCTGATACTTCACATGTAATTGTGATGGACTATCTGCTTGTGCAAACATTCCTTCATCATCCTCAGATTCCTCCAGGAATGTTGAAGGAGGTAAAGGAGAAATTATTGCCGGGTTCTGCAAAATTTGTCTCGTCGACGGTGTCATTGATGAGAACGTCGACTGTGGATATAATGGTGTAAGCTGAATAGAAGATGGTCGCTTACTACCAGGCGTAGTGTGCCTCATTGACGAGGACATGATTGGACCAGACACAGCCGTTGTCGGTATCAACGAGATCGTCGTCGTCATGGCCGTAGACGTCGACGGAACCACGGTCGTCGACGGGATGACCATTGTCAACGAGACCCCCGTCGACAATGACACCGACGAAAAAGTTGCAGTTGTCGTCATCGATGTTGTCGTCAAAGATTAAATCGGCAGCGGTACAGCACTCATCGTCACCTGAAGCGTCATCGATGGGATCGTCGTCGAAACCGTCGGCGGCGATGGAGATTTCTTCGTCGACGATGAAGGAGAAACTTGCTTTGGAGATGATTTTCTCGACGACGAAGCCTTAGAAATTAACGCCGTCGGCGGCAAAAGTTTCTTAGAGACAGATATCTTCATGGACTGATAAGAAGAATATTTGTCCTTGTCTTTTTTAATGGCTTTTCTCCTCAAAAGGAAATATTGACTTTCCTTTTTGTGAGGTACTTTCTTCCTCAAGGCGAGATTTTTTTGACGCCTTCTTTTTTGAAACCTCAGGAGAATCAAGAGATCTTACTCTCCTCTTAGGTGTTTCTCTAGATGTGAATGAGGTAGAGCTCTCCTCATCCTCAGAGAGAACATCAGATTTTGTCTTAATTTTTTGAAGCCAAATCAGTAGTCTACCCTCTCATTCTTTGAGGGTCTTCGTAGAAAAGGTTCTGCATATTTTACAATCTTTTACCTTGTGTTGAGGGTAAAGGCAGTAGATTCAGTCCTTATGTGGGTCTTCTGAATGCAGCCTCTATTTTCCACATGACCTGAAGAGGCCTTTCTTAGAAGATTCAGACATGCTTGAAGAAATAGTCAGAAATTTGAAGAAACAGAGAAAAAAATTAGCAGAGCTCACAGAGACTCCCTTTCACACGACGTGCGGTAGAAAATCTGAGGAACCTAGCCTCTCTTGGGATTGTTCTAGAGGGTGCTGTCGCCTGATTGGCTGTTGATTGGTTTTTGTTCTTTTTACAAAAGAAGGTGGATAGGCTATGGCACTGACTGTTCATTGCATGGTAGCCAATGGTAATTTGGTACTGCTTATGTGTGTGTATATATATATATATATATATATATATATATATATATATATATATATATATATATATATATATATATATATATATGCTTCAAAAATAAAGCCCCACTCCGACTTCTGTGCAAACACAAGACTTTATTCGTCTGAAGCAGCATATATATAACTCAAGTCCTGACCGGTTTCGGCGTCACCACGCCTTGCTCACAGGTGAGTTCAATATTTACCATGTGGTCACGAGGCCATAGGATCAACTACAGCCCCCAGCCTGCATCATCTGTGTATATATATATATATATATATCAACGCTCCTTTTTGCCCAAGCAGTGGAACAGCACTCGGACAGAAACAGATGGTGGCTTGAGAGCGGACGAAGCTGGATGGGGGCCCATCTGCGGGCTTTGAAATGCTTTCCACAGTGATTAGTGTGACCATTCAGGACGTTATTTGACCGGGACTCAGACTCCTATAGTGCTTTGCAAGGTCATTGGACCCGCCCATCTGGGGGCGTGGAATGCTGGCACTACGAAAAGTGAACTGAGAACGGCGCACGTAACCATTCCAACTATGGCCTCTGAGGAAGGAAGGATATCTTCTGAAACGCGTCAGGCGAGATGGGGGAATGGCTGTTATTGAAAGCAACCAGGCAGGAGTCCGTTCATACCTGAAATAAAGGCTTGCCACCATCTGTTTCTGTCCGAGTGCTGTTCCACTGCTTGGGCAAAAAGGAGCGTTGATATATATATATATATATATATACACATATATATATACACATACATACATACATACATGCATACCGTGGGACACCCACTATGACGATGGGGATGATACAAACATGTGAATATATGAAAGATCCAATACTGGAGAAGTGAATTTATCTTATGGTCACTATTCTTCATGAGCGCTTCTTTTTTTCCTTTTCTTTTTCAGGCTGGAAACCGCTTTTGTAACCACACAATGGATAGGTACCACCCACTGTTGGGTGACCAAACATGCTATATTTTTTAGTGGGGTTAGGCTACTTAGCTCTGCTTTTGGTCCAGAGGAAGTGCAGCGGATCAGCCTGACCACTAGGCGTGAAACATGTCGACCTGCATTTCTCACTTTCACTACTTGGACACATCATTCTACCTTAGAAGTAACACTAACCTTTTAATCTTGAAAGGGGAATCACCAGTATAAACGCCTGTATATGACAACCACTAGCCAAACTTAGCTCACCAGTATCACATCGCACTGATCACCCCAAATTAGGACACCCTTGCACTCATCATACAGCATTTGGAATAAAAGGATCTCCACCAAAGTGACCCTTGGAGCATTGCAGCACATGCCCGACAATGAGCACCGATCCGATGATGATTATGTAAAACCCCATGGGCTGTGTAAGGGCAACAAGAAACAGTCTTGTTGACTGTCCGCCTTTTGCTCTGTCCACAACCTCTTATTCCTCCTCTGCAGGAACAGTGACCCCTTCCGCCCCCTTGTTGTCAATATATATTTTGGGGTACAGGCACTTGTCCTTCAACCACTCCGAGTCCCCCCCCCCCTTCTCTTTGTTGATTCTACATCCATATCTAGGCTGGATCTTCCTTGAGCAAGGGAACTGAAAACAAATGTGTACGTACTCATCATTTTTGCTGTGTATCATATTTACCTGCATAGCTTCCCATAGCGGCAAGATAGACATATGGAGTCTGGTATCCCTGAACTCAGAATTTGATAACGCATCTTTTAGGAAAGATGGTTTTTAAATTCCGTGTTTGAAAATAGTACTTTTAGAAAGTGGCTATTTTCCTGTTCAACCTTTCTGTGTGCCTCTGCCTGTTTGTGTATTGACTGTCTGGTTTGTGAGTGACAGGGGCTGGGGGTGGCTGCAGGAGGCTGGGTGAGTCAGCACTAGGCTGAATAGACCTATCTACACTTAGAGTGGTGGGAGGAGTTGCACCTGGGCCTGAATAGGACTGTGCCTGCCTTCCACAATTCTGGCTCCACGTCCTGCGGTGTGTCTGATGGTCCTGGCCTCCCCTCACAAAGGAAGAAGACATGCCCTGGCAGAGGGCACCCAGAACTGGTTGGGACTGGATCCTGGACCCCTCACACATGGAGAACAAAGACTTTTGGGGTATAAAAGTAAGACCTGAAACCCCTGTAAATTAGACTACTTCTGCAATCAAGAGGAATCTCTGCCCAAGAAGATCAGCTGAAGAGACTGAGGAAGACTGCACTTGCTGTGTGCTCTGGGGCTGACCTGCAGTTTGCTGTTTCCATTGAAGGAGAGAAAAAGGGGACTTTGCTGTGTGCTGTGCTCCCCCCACCTGCTTGAGGAAAAGACGTTGCTGTGTGCTGTGTCTTGAGGAGTCTCCAAGGGCCTGAGAAGAGCTGGCCTCTTGTTGGGACCGCAGGGATATCAAGGTGCCCAAGAAAACATTCTGCAAATAGCTGTGTGCGTGTCTCTGCGCACAGCCTGTACTCTTTGTGAAGACTGCCTGCCCGTGTGATCTTGGGCCCTGGTGTGCGATCGGCACACAGCGGGGCTGGGTGAGGTCTGCCGTGCTTTTTTCTTGTTACTCCAGCGCTCGAGAGTGCGTGCCTGTCCACTACCCGAGGCCGTCAGCAGAGGGGCCGAAATCACCGCCACTGGCCCGGTACAATCAAGAAGTGCTGCGGCCCACAAGAACGCTGTGTCCGTGTGCCAGGACTCAGCGTGTGCCCCCCGTCTTGCCTGCATTGTCTGTGCCAAAGTATACCGCCATCGCTGGCCCGGGGCCCAAGTCCGCCGCTTCGAAGCTCACCGCCGCAGGCCCGTAGTCCCCGTAACGTCATCGCTCTGCCGTGCTGGGATTGGCCCAGCGGGAGAGAGTGTTTCCCCGTAACTGGTGGCTCGACCGAGGGAGCCGCACTGTGATTGGAGGAAGCACGAGACGTCTCCACGCTCTTCCCCGAAGCCGCTACCAAGGAAGCCTGAGACGGACGCGGACTGCCAGGCACCCCTTCGCATCAACAAGGTAACTGGGGCTGAGCCGTGCACCGCGTCCTCACGCACCATAACAGAGGGGTGACTTCTTTTAATTCGGCAGGGCAATTACAAGATTAACGCGGTAGTTGACCTGCGCACCCTTTGGGACACCGGGGAAATGTGCTGAATCCCGCATTGCCAAGTTGACAGTGTTACCGCCTCACAACGCAGTAGTTGACTCGCGCCCACACAGACCTGTACAGCACATTCCGTGCTACAGCGGGGGCATTCTCTTTGATACGGGCACCATTTCCCTGGTTAACCCACGCTGGCAGCAAAGGCTCACCGTCCATTGAGCCTACAAGTATTTGTTCCTTCAGTGTGCTACAAGGAACTGTTTTAAGAGGGCTTTACCACAGAGCCTTCAACCTTATTGATATAAAAAACACTAGAAGAGAACCTTTGATTATGCAACAACTTTATTTATGTATGTTGGTTTGTGGACATTTTTGATCTTGCCTAAATTAGATAAAGATATTTATATTTTTTATAAAAACCTGTGTGGTGTTTCAATGTGTTACTGTGCGTGTTAGTGCAAATACTTTACACATTGCCTTGGGGATAAGCCTGTCTGCTTGTGCCAAGCTACCAAGGGGGTGAGCAGGGGTTATCAACAGTGTGTACCCCCTTATCCTGACTAGAATTAAGGGTCCCTATTTGGACAAAGGTACTTACCTCTGCCAACTAGAGACCCCCAGATCTAACAGCCACCATAAACCTACACCTTCTGCAGTAGTTTCCCTTCAAAGCATGACCCATACACAGTAATTGTTGTTAACCCTATTATCACTAGGTGCCAGTATTACCGTCATCCTGATCAGAACAAGACCCAATCACAACCATAGACTATCAAAAACTCACAGCATAACTATATGTGCCAGTACTACCACAGAACTCTCCAGTGTGCTATACCGCACCTACACATGCATCCGAAGTATGCATTAAGCTTGTCTGTAAGCGCTCCCAGCCTCTCTTTTTAGATATTATGGTTGGGACAACTATTTGAAGTAGGCTTCCCAGGACCACACAGTGGGTTTAATTGAGCAAAGTGAGATGAGCCAAGGATCCAAGGTAGGCACTTTCCTTCCTTACTTGGTCCCACTGCCAACTACTGGGGTTTCTTCATGACCAAGGTGACCCTTGTATGTTATTCTACCTACCCTATATTATATACTCGTACAGTATCTTCTATCCTGTTTGCAGAGCAAAACTGTGGGATATGGAGTAGGAACGTGGCTCTAACTTCAAGTCTTCCCGTAGATCATGACTTCCTGAATTTAGAAAAGAATCCAAAACACATTATTACTGGGACCGTTATATCACTTAGGCATACTCACCTATGCAATATAAGATGGTGTTAATGTAATCACTTCCAAGGGTCACCTTGTACAAGATATGTTTAGACAAGGTGTTCTTAACCTTTTGAATGCTGCGGATCTCCATTGAATCATTACTGGAATCCGGGGGCCCCACACTGAGTCATTATTGGAAGCTGAAGACCCTCCGCCTAAACAATTTCTATGATTTGAACCTCAAAACAATACACACACATTTAAAAACAAGTATATACCAAACAAATGCTCAAATATTGAAATATTTTGTTTATTTCACAATCAATTACAGAAAAAATCTTTCACATTTTCAATGTTGCTTCATCATTTGTATGTTCTATATTAATTTTAATTTCTTAATTTGAATATTATTTGACTTTGTGGAACATCCGCAGAGCCGTGAAGAGGCCTTCGAGGCTTGCAGTGGTCCCTGGACCACAGGGTTACAAACATCTGGTCTAGACTTAACAAAATTACACAATTCATCCTATTCTTAATACTATCGGAGATTCACTTAGATCCTCAACACATGCAGTAACATTTGCTCCCAAAAGGAACACTGGATGAGCCCACCAGATGGTACTGGCAAAGGTGCACCTATAGCTGAAACATGCCATATGGTGTGGTGAGGGGTGCGTGTCCTTGTAAAGAAAGTATAGTGAGAGTTAGAAAAGTAACTACTTCAAGTAAAGAAGAATACGTTTTAAGAGCTTCGGTCAGTATTCCATATTACAATAGGAGTAGGAAGGATGGGGTGGTGTAGCCTCTATAATAGCCTCAATGTCCCCCGCCCTTTAGTTTAAATGCCCCAGAAATAAGTGCCAGAGAAAGCCACCAGCTCATATTAAGCACTGGGTGAAGGGAGAAATGAAACCAGGACAGGAATACAGACCGAACAATTAAGGGCAATGGAGCACACAGCAGAGACTAGACCCAAGGAGAATTATGCTATATGTTAGGCCAAAGTACTGCGCTAGGCTTACAACCTTTGTTTATCAAGTGTAGTAATTACAAGCAAAAACACACATAAAAGCAAGAAAAACAAATAAAACAGATGAAACTGGAGGTATCAGGAGAAACACAATGATTTTATTCTAAGACCTTTCCAGCATTGTTAAGTTTTGACCTACTGAGAAGGTTTCCAATAACATGAGAAAAGAAGCCCATATACGATCAGATCTAGATTATATACCTGGAACTAATTGCTTGACAGACATGCATATGGCTTCTACAACCATGTCGAGGTATTCCAATGATAGGTTACTGATGCGAACAAGTTCTGAATGTGAAAGGGGCCATCCAGCGAAAAGCAGTTCTCTTTACCCAGTCCTGCATCACTGGCAATCACAACAATAGGTATTTCTTTGTTTGATGATGTCAACTGGGGTTCTGAACTCATTCATCGGATGAGAAAGACTGACTGCACGTTCTGCACAATGTGATGTGCAAGATCAAACAGACAATTTTACCACTTAGCCATTACACACCTACCACGTTCGCACTGTGATGGCTTTAACCTCCCCAGTTCAAGTGTCTTCCAAGGAGCACTATTTTTTAGTAATGTTCTTACTGCATCAGGTGTGTTTCACACAACTTCTAGGGGATCCCGATCCTTTTTAGACACTACCACTTGCACTTTGTTTTCCAGGCGCGCAGCTAGGGTGTCCTTCAACTCCAGCAAGAACCCTCGCTCTGTATTGCTGTGCTCGCATAAGACCACACTCGTTCCCCTGGCCACGGCATCCAACACCTCGTGATGGGACATCTCACCTGCACAGATTTAAAGTTGTTAAGTGGCAGTATTTAATAATCCAACCAATATTTGACATGAAGATCCCATATAACAGACAAAACAATTATGAAAAGGCTATTTTCATAATCCCAATTGAAATTAATTAAATAGATTGGATTTCAAAGGGGAAAATGAGAATAACCCATTCAATACGCCGTGTTTGAACATGGAAATCTAGAGATCTTAGATCCTGTTAAGTATGAGCAGGCCATGTTTCTTTAGTTTGGTGTTTACAAGCACCTACAGACATTCATTTTCAGTATTTAGTATTGGATTTAAAGGTTGCATTTCAATTACTCCATGGCGCTTCAAGACCATGGCATGAAAGTGGAGGGTGGGTGGAAGTAAAGATGTGGCGGAGGGTACAGAAAGGACAGCGGAGGAGTAGGAAGTAAAGAGGGGAAGCATAGAAGAAAGGGACTTGAGTGGTTTTAAAGTACAAAGGGGACTATTTCGATTTCATACCCATGCTTACCCAGTAAAGATTTATTAATGTACTTCCAGTATGTTTTTTTTATTATAGGTCAACTCCATTGCCACGTCTAAGCCCTTAGCATCACTAACATTACAAAAGCAAACCACAGCAGTTATGAATTTGGAATATATAGCAAATGAAAGTTACCAGAGTGAGCATTCTGCCTGTTGAGTGGGTAAAACTTGAGGCTTCAGCGAATAAGTAACTTTGCTTTTTTGAGCCTCCACATTCATAATACCGGTAACCATTTGTGGGTCGAGCATTGGAGACCTCTTGTTTATACTTTAGTATATACTTATATGTGTATGTACTTTGTGGGCTTTGGAGATCAGCCATAGGGCTTGTCTGCTTCCGCTTAGGGCCTTTTTTTCTGTTCAACTGCCTCTATTTAACTGTCTTGATAGCAAACGACCAGTAGAGGTCAGTAAAATACCAGAATTGCTTTCTGCTTGTTCAACTGTCTCTATTTAACTTTCTTGATAGAAAACGACCAGCAGAGGTCAGTAAAATACCAGAATCACTGTAGCATGCTCTAGATTCCAGTTCATAGAAATTGTCTTCCAAAGCACCCGTAGACAATAATACTCTTTTCAAATCTTTTATTTTCAGTGATATGACCATGAAGGCCCCGATTGCATTGTAAATGCTTGTTTTAATAGTGAACTTGCCACCAATGTCTTGCCAATCTTTAGAGCTCTTAATAACATATGTTACTGTTACCCAACTTTAAATGGATGAAGGGTTGATTTTGAACCAGCAAGGATTCAAACCTGTGACTTGCGAGCCAAACACAATGTCAGGATCAAGCAAATAACTCACCGACTGACCTTGAGAGCTGCAATTCCCGGAAAAGTAGCAGCACAGGAACAGGACTACCAAACGTACCTGAGGCCGTATTACACATTATCATTGTTTGCGCCTGGCGCACCTTTCAAAAGGTGCACCGGGCGCAAACAATGATAATGCGCCCTATTATGCTGTATGCGCTGCCTCCAGGGCACCCTCGACCTCGCGCTGCCCTGTGGGCAGCACATTCACATGAAACACGGAGTAGCTGCTCCGTGTTTTCACAGTGCAGGCGGCACCCGCCTGCACTTTCAAGGGGGATTAGAGATCCCCTTGCAGGCGGGTGCAGTCGGAGACTGTACCCACGGTCCCCCTTTACCCCCTGCAGAAGGCTGCTTTCAGGGGGCGCACTGACAATGCGCTATCTTTTAAATGGCGCACTGTCAGTGCGCCTCCTGAGGGCTCCTTTGACTCTGCGCCCGTGTCTGTAATAGGGCGCGGGCGCATAGTCAAAGGAATTCTCTCATTTGCAAATGGCACGTCCCTATGCAAATGAGGGAAAACCTCTGAAGGTAGCGCTGGCGCTTTAAGTGCGCCCGTGCTACTGGTATTATAGAAGGGGACACACAAGCGTCTGCCCCCACTTCTATAATACCAAAGTGTCGCGGGGGGGCGCAACGCAGGCGCAAACGTCCGTTGCGCCCCTGGGGCACATTCTGTAATACGGCCCCTGATCTACCTATTTCTCGACCGACTGTGGTGCCTCAAAAACTCTGAGTGGCATCTGATTTAAACCTGTACTCCAAATCTTTTTTTTTTTTTTTTAAAACCTTTATTTGTGCATATGAAAAGGACAAATACGGGCCTACAACCATCAGGCCGGCCACAAAACGGTTAAGCACTGAGACACACATTACAACCCCTGTGCGTCAATGGTCAAGATTAGCAACGATTCAGGAGTTATACACTGGAGAGATCCTTGACACCAGGGGAAGGAGAAGTAAAGGTTAATTTTAAGGTTTTCAAAATAATTTTATCGAGGAAAAAGACAGTAGAGGATAGAACCAAGGAGATTCGAGTCCGCAAGATGGCTTCATCACACGGGAGAGCAGCAGCATCATTAAAACGGCCATAGAAAATCTCAGACAGTGAGGCTATGCAGTTATATAACAGGATAGTCACATGAGTAAATACGCACCCCTCCAAAGCCGCCCCCACTCAATCCACCCCACACCCGGACCCCGAATCGGAAACAAGTATAGCGCAGAGACATAGAAGAAAGAAGCCCATAGAACTAAAAGGAAAAGGTAATTTACCCCCCAACCCTACACCAATGCGGAGGCTACGGCCTGCCCCCCCCCCGGCATAGTGCCTGTCGCCCAATGAACCCGAAATATAGACAGGAGAGAAAGTAGGAATAGAGTAAAGAAAATAAGAAAACAAAGAAGAAAGCGGGGAGGAGCCCACGTAACCTCGGAGCGCCCGAAACCACCGGCCAACTACGTCTCCACACACTGAGAACCCACTACACCCAAAGGCGGTCGTGTGAAGATAACGTGTCACAACAATATAAATGAAGGCAGACAAATCGCGACGAGTGCGCACAACATATGCAGACAGTTCCAGTCCCAGTCCAGCCCATCCGTGACACCATGGTGATAGAAATCAATCTAGCCCTGGCCCGATCGTGGGCGTAAGATTAGACTAGCCCCCACATGAAGGCCCCGCAGCCCGTGCAGACAAAGACAACATGGCCGCTTGGGAGAAGATGGAGAAGCAGAGTCACAAAATGGCCGCCGATCATCCACCGAGGTCCCCCCGTGCACCACATAAAATCCAGACCTGGCCTGTAAAGTACAGGAGCTCCACACAAAAGAAGCCGCAGGCCACCGCGAACGGTTCCTCGAGGACGCCAGGCGTCGCTCAGCTGGATACTCTTGCGGACGCGGTGAGGCAGGCAACAACAGAGCAGGCAGCAATAAACGGGGAAACAAAGTGTCCACAATTGAGCAGGAGATCGATTGATCCTGGGTGCCGGGAAAGCCAGATGCAGACACCAGTGTAGCACGGTTATACACAGTCGTTGCGTCCCCGCAAGAGGACAGAAGCACTGGCAGACCCACGTCTTGTTGAGAACAAACGGGGCGCTCACGACCCGCAGCCGACGGTATGGAGTCGAACCGCTCACTCAGCGTTTGCAAGCCAACACACAATTGCAGACGAAGGTCCCGCAGGGCAGCCAGAACGGAGCCGCATGTCAGCGGAAGCTGCGCCCCCACATCGGCAGCAATCCGGGACGGCACTGTGGAGCTGGAGTCTGGTAGAGGGAGGGCGAAGCGGGCAGCGGGCGAGACCGGAGCATCGCCCCCCAGCAGCGAGCAGGCAATCAACGCCATGTTTTACCGCTGAACGGTACAGTGGCCAGGGGGGGGGTCGTAACAAGGAGGCAATTCCACGCAGGTCTGCGCCGCAACAGGTGAAAGCCAACAGTCGCTTCCCCTCCCTCGGACTCTCTTTGCAGCCGACTAGGCAATAGAAGAAGGGGGTCCGCAGCCTTCCACAGCGCGGGCCACAGAGCGAAGCAGGAGACCCGCCACACCGGGGCTTACCCTATAGCTCCAGCCCGTCAGGTGAAAGGTGAAGGAGGTGTCCGGGCGTCTCTCCCCCGGCTCATCTGGCGACAATCCGTGGTGTGAGGCGGGATCGGGGCCGCGGGGCTCAGATCTGCGCCGGGGGTCCAGTGACTGCGGAGCTTCCAGGGGGCCGGCCAAGGCCACAACAGAGCAGGGGTCCAGCGCGGAGAACAAAGGCACCAAGAACTCCGGCATCCGGGCGGGCCCAGACTCCGGGAAAGCGGCGGCGCGGTCAGCGCGTCGTCGCGCACGTTGCACCTCGAAAATCGGCGAGGATAGGAATCAGGATGATAGTCCGAGGCCAAGGGCCGGCGGAGCCGGGCGCTCAAGCGTCTGCTCCGGTCGCCATCTTGGCTCCTCCTCCCCAAATCTTCTTAACCTTCATAAAGTCAATTAATCTCTGGCTATTTCATCGATGATACGGTCTACAATCGGGCAAATACTCCCATTAAAAAATAGGAAGTACCATGCACATAGGAGTCGGGCACCTTTGCAATTGGTGGCAGTGGTTATAGTCACCCACACATTCCTACTGATATTCAAACTGTAGTAAAACAATATCTAGGAATTATAATGATGCAGAAGAGAATATATCACAGTGATATACCAGACAGCAGCCTTGCTACCAAGAGGAGGGCAGTGGGTGTCACACACAATGAAACTAGGAAATGGCCAGGAACACACATAGGTAATTGGCTAAAATAGTAATATAAAATATGTAAACACAAGTCCACAATTAATATAGTGGATCATGTTCCAGTTTATTATAATCTTGAAATGATCATATTTCCTGCTCCACAAATGTCAGCTTCTCCTATGGAGACGTACAATGAAGTCCTTATGATGACAGAACCAGCAGAATCATTGCATATTATCATATATAAGTGAGTAATAGTTCCTGCAAAACCAAGAATGCAGCAGCAGGAGGAGAACAAGCCAGCCAAAAAGCAGTGGGAGCACCAAGCCCCAGATGCGCGTACTGAACACCGAGGGGTATGCAAACGCAAAACTTATAGATTGGGTAGCGGAGCCTGTCTTTTCACTTTTGTTCAGTCCCTTCTTCTGGACTCACCCCCTTTTTTTGCTTTGTTGTGCTGATTATGCATGGCAGCCTAGGAAAGGAGAGAAAGCAGGTCCGAGCGTTGGGTGAGAGCTGCGCTCGGGCTCCACAGAGGGTGGAGAGTGGCGGTGAGAATCTCCTTCTGGGCAATAGGAGGCAGAGACCTTATCGGCAGCAACAGAGGGGGCAGGAGTAAGGAAGTGACTGCAATGGACAAATCCGGACGCACAGAGCAAGCAGAAGTTAAAGTGCCTGAAGAATCTAAAATCTTTGCAAGGGAAAGGGATGTGAGCACTTTGGTAAGGAGGTGCGGGACCAAGGGTTTTGCGGGTGTCCTTAAAAAAGAGGAAAACTCTCAGGTTGTAAAGAAGAGTATACTTGGGACTGGTTTGGTGATAGGGCAAGGCAGGGGGTCCAGGTATGCACCAAGAAGCGCGGATCAGGCTATAAAGGAGGTTAATCCTCAGTCTCCAAATGTATTATCAAAAGTATAAAGGAGGTTAATCCTCAGTCTCCAGATGTATTATCAAAAGTAGGCACAGAAGGAGCGGAAGAAAGCTCAGAGACAAAGCACCGCTTTAAGAGAATACAAAGGCCATGAGAAAATTAAAAAGCCAGGGTTTAGTGATAATCCTAACTGTAACTCTAATTGTGGCAAAGAGAGGACGTCCAGAGAACTAGCAAAAAGAATCACAATTACCCCCTCGCTGCGGACTTAAGATACTTAAAAAAAAAAAAATCACAAGATGATGGACGGAATGTTGAACATTGGCAAAACATTAGAAGGCGATCCCAGGAGAGACAGGGAGGTCACCTGACCACCTTGAGACCCACCCTCGGGGTAATGTAGCCGGGCACTGGCGGGGGACTCCTCAGAGGAAGAGTCCTGGATCTAGGATCGTACACACGGCACCACACGACAAAGAGACACCACACAGTAGGTTCTTGGGAACAGATCCTTTATCTACTCAGCTACGTCAGATCTTTATGATCACCAAGATGGATATGTACACATAGAGCACGGGCTCACAGAGTCTCGGTAGGGAAAAGGGGGTAGCGGGACAGTCTTTGGGATCCGGATCAAATGCAGGGGCGTACCCAACGCACAGCTCACAATCCTCGAGCCGGGGGGATACGCTGCGGTCCAGCCGGACCGAAGGGGTCGTTCGGAGCCGCGAGTCACTCAACAAGGCTCAAGCACCAGTTCGGAGGTCTTATGATCTTCAGGGGAGCCGCGGGTCACTCAGCAAGGCTCAAGCACAAGTTCGGAGGTCTTACGATCTTCAGGGGAGCCGCGAGTAACTCAGCAGGGCTCAAGCACAAGTTCGGAGGTCTTACGATCTTCAGGGGAGCCGCGAGTCACTCAGCAGGGCTCAGGTGTTTCAGGGTTGCAAGGGAGCCGCGACCACGTCAGCAGGGCTCTCGTCGTTCCAGAGTCGAATCTGCCTGATAGTCCCAGAGCACCCCTTGTTATAGGTCAACCCCCCTTTGATGTCCGGGGTCCGTGTAGGCAGGGGTCTTAGCGCCGGGGGCCGCTCGTTGGAGTTCCTGCCATGTTGTCCTTTGATCCTTTCAGGGCCGGGTCGGGAGGAGTCCCAGACACCCAGCAGGCGTGGAGCCAGCCCTCAGGGAGGCCGGAGGGCCGATCGAAACCCATCTCCCGAGGGGAGGCCAGAGGTGTGATGGAAACTGCTCCTCCCTCTCTCACTCTATGGGAGCGAGATGCTCCCCAGCCGGGGTGGCGCCTCTCGGCCTGGGTTGTGCGGGGGCCGGGCGGCCATCGTAGGTGCATGAAGTGGGCACGCGGGCCCGGTGGTGCTGGGTAGATGGAGGGCACAGACCGGGAAGTCCGGGTCGGGTGTGTGTGGGTTCTGGTGGACAGGACCGGCCAGGCCGTGTACTGAGGGACTGAATGAGGTGTCCGGGTCAGGGGGTGTGGCTAGGGGTCAGGGATGGCCATGCCACAAGGCCGGGTCTAACACTCACCACGCCATCCCAGTTCAGACATGGCCATATGCAAATCAGTCTTGATCCTGTGTCTCATGGGAACAGTCTAGCCCGAACTGCCAAGCCATGTCTTCCCTGGACCGGAATCAAGCATCCTAGGACCGGTTTTGGGGTTTCACCCCTCTTCAGCCAGGATAGCTTGACTCCAGTGGTGTAGTGAGCACGGTACCCACGTCTGGGCATACCCTTCCCACATAGGGCGAACAGCAAAACACACAAGATGATGGACGGAATGTTGCACATTGGCAAAACATTCACCCCCAGTCACAGATCTGGGTTTAATCTATTGTTATTTTGCTCACCACGCCACCCCAGTTCAGACATGGCCATATGCAAATCAGTCTTGACCCTGTGTCTCATGGGAACAGTCTAGCCCGAACTGTTCGCCCACATAGGGTGAACAGCAAAACACACAAGATGATGGACGGGATGTTGCACATTGGCAAAACATTCACCCCCATACGATGGATTTAGGCCCAGATCTCTGTACTGGGATGAATGTATGACATTGTTCTGCATTCTGTCCATCAACTGTTGTTTTTGCATTTGTCACCCCGAGTGGGAAGGGTATGCCCAGACGTTGGTCCCGTGCTCTCCATGCCACTGGAACCAACCTATCCTGGCTGAAGAGGGGTGAAACCCCGAAACCGGTCCTAGGATGCTTGTTTCCAGTCCAGGGAGGACCTGGCCTGGCAGTTCGGGCTGGACTGTTCCCATGAGGCACAGGTTCAAGACTGATTTGCATATGGCTGGGTTCAAACTGGAACAGCATGGTGAGCAAAAAACGATGGATTTGGGCCCAGATCTCTGTACTGGGGTGAATGTATGACATTGTTCTGCATTCTGTCCATCAACTGTTGTTTTTGACTTAAGATACTACCCAAGATACTGATTTTAAATGAGGGACCTAGAAGTAGGGTGAAGGAGACCATCAGGAGAGTACTGGCAGTACATGGTCAACTACTGTCCGTAGGCAATATGGCATGCGGGGAATTATCTAGTTTAACTAGCCCCAACAGAGCCCAAGTGCTTGAGGATGAGAACCTGGAGGAGGAAAGCATGGATATGCAGCAAAGCTTGGCGACCAGCAGCGAAGCCCCTGCCTGCGAGTAAGGACCTCGCTAGCATGCCTCCCCCTCAGCAAAAGTGGGGCTGCTGATGACTAAGGGCTCTGATGCCGGGACAGGCCTGGTGGTGCAACAGCTCAAGAGCAAACAAATCAGTCCATAGAAACCATGATACTCTCTTCTCAACTGAAATTAGAAACTGGTTTGAAACCTCAGATTTGAACCAAAGGGAAATTCGAGGGATGTGCAAAGATATGGGGAAGAAATTGGATGAACTGGCAAAAAGGACAGCAGTTTTGGAGGGGGAAGTCAATGAATTAAAAACTGTAAGTGAAACCAATAAGGAAGAAATCTGCTACCTGAAGGCAAATGAGGAGGGATTCCAGGTGAAGCTTTAGGCTGTGGAAAACAACCAAAGGAGGTACAACTTGAGAATTTTAAATATCCCTGAGGGGTCAGAGGGACACGATTTGAAAGCTTTTGTGGTGAGATTGATAAAGGAGGGGGTTCAGATAGAAGAATCGGAGCAGATTATCTTTAAGGATATTGAGAGAGTGCATAGGGACTCCTTCAGGAAAATCCCCAACAGACGTAAACCAAGGAGTTTGGTGAGTTTATTTGTCTCGATGATCAAGCAGCACATTTTGTTGAGTGCATGGAAGCAAACAAAGTTGTGTAGATGGGGTGTGTTTGAGAGTAGATCAGATGTGTCCCGAATCACCCTTAACAGGCAGTGGGAATTAGGGAAGAGGATACAGCAATTGAGGAAATTGGAGGCCACAGTCCAGCTAGAATTCCCTGCCACTCTCAGAATTATGAATAACAATAAGATGCACAATTTTAGAGAAACCAAGGAGGCAGATGATGTTATAGCAGATATAAATGGGGGGAATCGAAAGTAAGAGAAGGGTGAATATGGATGAGTTAAGGCTCTCCTTTTAGCCCTCAAGGCATTCTGGTTGTCTTTTCACTGAGATTCTGAAGCTTGACAGAAATTGATTTGGGCTAGAAAGCGCTCTCTAGCTTTTGTGCTTTACGTTTGTTTCTTCTTCAAAATAGTTATAGGAGCAATCGTGGGGAAGTATTCCCAAAAGCTTTAGGCCATCAGGGAGGGTTCTCCAAGGTGGGGAAAGGGGGCAGGGGGGTTATGGTGGCGATTGGGTTTGAGGTGAGGGAACTGGATGGGGAGCATGTGGGGGGGAAAAAATCACAAATCTTGAAGGAGACATCTGACTGAATCAGAGAGTATAGACCCTTTCTTTTAAATCTAGAAAAGGGTATAACAAATGGCCTGTACCAGTCACAACACTAGAACAAAAGGTGTAGCAATATTGATCAAGAAGCATCTGAGGTTGGCAATTAAAGAGAGTGTTGTGGACAAGGCAGGGAGATGGCCCATCATGAAGTTGCTAATGTATGAACAAGTGAATACCTTGGCAGGTTACTATGGTCCCAATGTTGACAACACAGAACCATTCCATTTCCATTCCATTTCCAGGACCCCATCATTTTGAGGGGTAATTTTAACATGGTTTTAAATAACACTTTAGACAAGTCAGCAAAAAGTAAAGCGAGGGTAAATGTGAAAATGCTATCATTTATAAAAACTATGATGAATCATTTGGGGCTATGCGATGTATGGAGAGAGAGGGTAGAACAAACATGAGGGTATACCTACAATAACAAATAATATGGTAATTATTTGAGAATTGACGGTATCATAAATTAACGGAGCAGGTTCAAGAGATTCAACATGTAGCGGCCCATTTATCAGATCATTCTGCAATTTGTCTCGACCTTAAATTAGATACTATGGTTGAACAGCGGAAATGGTCGTTGGATCGCGCACTCCTGTTAGATAAGGAAGCATTAAGAACGCCTCGGTTGGAAACCAGCTTAGTTTCTTTTAAGAAAAAAACCTATAATTTGGAGATTAAATAATTAGAGTCCAAAGTACGGGAGGCGAAAGGGAAATTGACACATCATAATTTGAACCCGGGCGAGGGAGAATCACTGAAAGAGTTGCTGCAAGTAATAAAGAATACGCTGGTGGCAGTTGTGAAAGGTAGATCTCCCAGGATTCCAACTTGTGGCCATGACGTCATATGCATGTAACTAGAGTGGATGGTTTAGTCCACCAGACCACTAAACCAGCTTCACTTACCAGATGTCCTCAGCTAGGCATCTGCTTGTGTTCATTGTGAGAATGTAATCATGCGATCGATACCAGAAACTAGTGTGAGCCTTGAGATCGGGTCTCCAGTGATAATTTATGAGGGACCCTCTAGTCGGAGGATTTTTGACTAATCGTTTTTCTTTTTCCAAAAAACACTTTCAAACTGAGCCTGAGGTGAAGATTTCTTTGACAAGGGAAACAATTCAATCTGTGCTATTTCATGAGCATTAATATGTCAAGAAAATGCAAAGGAACTACTGTACCTGTGAGGTAAAGGTCTGCATCCACTCCTTGCAGGACGCTGCTTCCTGAACCAGCACATACAGCTGCTACAGTAACAAGGGAGTCTGAAGGGGAAAGCATATGCACAATTGTTTATGCTCTAAAACATATAGTAAATAAGTTGATACATTAGTCATAATGATTATTCATTCTGTATTATAGTCTAAAAATAGTAAAATTATGCGACCATTACACAAGTTTACTCTCATAGCCCCACCAAATCCTGGTTGGAAATTGAGAAACTGTAAGGTTTTGTTGGACCAAAAAAACACAACAGGCTTAGCAATCCTCTCCCCCTTGATACACACACTCTTTCCCCTCCCACCTCAAGATACTTGGAAGAATTGTTAGACACTTTGAGGTTTTATTTGGCTGTTGTGTTGGAAACCTATGATTTTCCTTTCTTTGTCAGGAATACAAGGATTAGTAAACAAAGTAAAAAGAGATGTCTAAACATCTTTTACAGAGGCTCCATGTTGTACAGTGCTCTGATAAAAAGGGTTGTTGATGTGGTGCGCCTCATAACATCTGTAAGAAATTATTAAATATCTGAACACATCCTAGGTACTGTTTTACTGATACTTCACACAGATTTGTAGTACTGCAAGAGGCAAAACGAAGGAAAATTATATAGTCATTATCTGATGTCAGTAGGGGCCTAGAGGTTGAACCACATTTAATGCATTTGTTCCATGTCTAATATAGGTTATAATAAATACATAATTCTAGGCTTCTTCCCTTCTTTGCTACCACTGTCGTTTGCTGTAGATACAGGCACTACGCAATCATGAAGTGTGTTCTTAGATCATCTTCAAGTTGCAACTTCTAGTGTTTGTGCCCAAGCCATCAAGATCCATTTGCATATCAAAAGGACGTGTGTAGCATGGGTGGAAAATGTGTGATCGCACATCTTTGCCTTTCAGACAACACTAATATTGCTTGCTCTGTTGTCACAAACACTGTTCGGACAAGACCTCATATGGCTGGTAAATCTGTTCTGCATCCCACTTTAATGGCCTACCCAGTGTTTGCATCCAGTGAACACCGCAATCTGTGACTCTAGAAGGGGTGCCCCATGTTTCTGAGATGTTTACTTACACAGCAGTAAGCTCTATTGGCTAGTGGACTTTACCTCACGCGGCCCACTACCATTAGTTAAGGGTGATTACTGCATCCTTATACCAAGCTATGGGAGTGACTACTAGTTGGTGGTAAATGATCACAGATTTCGCAGAATACACCTTTTTACTTCATCTCCACAGAGGGAATGCTAGAAGTGTCCTTGTTAGTAATGATGTATGTGTAGAAGCAATTTAAGCCAGTGGTTGCCGGTGGGGGTCACAGGTAGTCTCGAGCTTTCAGGCTTTGAATACTTTATTTTGGTCATCGACCATAAAAGTGACAGATCAAAGATACACATCATATACATCACATCTTACGTAATCATTAAAAACAATCATAACATTTTTTAATAAAAAAATAGCAGCATGAATATAGTAAACTCGATAAAACCATAAAATACAGTACTAAAATGTTCTTTTAGAACTAAGCCGAGGCTAAAGTGGGATGAATGGCATGAATGGAAGAAATTTTACGCCGAATTGGCCGGATGCTCTCTAGATATTTAGCAATGGAAAAGACAATAGTCGGAGATGTGCATGCTCTACAAATTCTTAGGGCTACCCTGCATTGGCCAACGCCTAAAAAACGCTGCTTGCGGTAACTCGGGCAAAAAAAAAAAACAACAGCAAATTATCATCCGTTTCTTCACCACCTCTGCGTCTGGATAGGTGTTGCTACCTCCATGACTTGCATTCTATTCCATTTAGCAGTAAAGGTAGCAAGAGGAAGTGTGCCCAACCCAAGTTAGAGGGCTTTTGTAAATTGGGGATCAATGTCATCCATGTAATTCTCAAAATATGACATTGGCTTGAACTCTAGAAAACGTTCAGCCATCTGTCCCAGACCTAACTGCTCGGAATGTTTTATCTCCTCAAGCTCCCAGAATGTAAACTTCTATGTTCTTATTGCAGATGGTGTAATATCTGGGTCTAGCCAATGCTCAAATAAATTAATGGAATATAAAGTCAGTTTAACATAAGCCAAACATGTTAACAACTCTCCTTCCTGGGATCGATCTAAAACATCTCTTATGCTAAACACGCAACCAATATAAGATGGGTTTCAAGTGAGCTAAAGGGACTGTGAAACTAATACCTAGATCTTGTTTTAAAACTAATGAAGAGCTTTGGGGAAGTTTAAGCGCTGCTCTCAAGAATTTATTCTTGGCATCCTCCAGAGCTTTAAGGTCAACGTGGCTCCATCGTTCAGCACCATAAACTGTGGTCACTAAAGCTTTAGCCTTCCAAACCCCAAGAAGGGGAGAGATTGGATGTAGAGAAATCTTGTTTGCAAATTTTGGGATAGAAGCCGCCCTGTGCTTTAATATGAGTGTACTCTTTGTTATTTTGCTAATCCATGAATTAGTGCTAGATAAGCGAATGCCAAGATAATCAAAATCTAGCACTTTCTCAAGCACCTCCTCATTTAGTGTTAGTACCCCTCTAAAACATTTATGTGGGTGAATAGCCATGAAATTTGTTTTATTGAGATCCACTGGACCGGAGTCTAAGCCAGGACAGGGACTGCCACTATTGGCCAGGGAAGAAAATAACTTGTCCAAAAGAATCTGGTCTTGGGTAGAAGAATATCCACAGAGCCTGACCAGTTTCAACTCTCCCTGCACTGTATTTTCACAAAGCCCTTCTCAGAGTGTTCAAAGTTTAATCCAAGCTTGTGCTTGGTTGACCCTGCCAGCTATGCAAGGGCCACCAAGTCACAATAAATTGTGACCTTATCAAACCAGCAATTCTACTTTCTTCAGATTTCAGGATTCCAGATTTCAGGAGACAGAACACAACCCAGACAAAGGCTTGAAAGAAAAATGAATCCAATTGTTGCAGTTTTCCAGAAGCAGAGAACAAGCATGAAACTCTACGAAGTCCTGCTGCTGGCACTTGCCTTGGAATAAACGGAACCAATATTATGCATGGAGAGGAACAAATCCCTGACTGAGGAAACAAAGAGCACAGCTTACCTGACAGATATACGTGGAGATTTTCTCAACTGAGACACCCAGGAGCCACTAACGCATTACACTGAAGGGTCTATTAAATGACCAGCAGATCAGAGGTCAGCAGACAGCATTTCTAGGGTGGAGAACCTACCATATCCCTGGTCCATCAACTGTCATCTAATGGTAGCCTGCATCCAGCCCTTTTTAGCCTAAGAAGGGCAGAGAAAGTTTGCTTTTCACCATACGGCTTAGAGTAGCGTATTGCTGGATATGGCCAGCTTCCTGGTTCCGGAAAAGTTTAAATTATACCACTAACCCTTCTGGTTCCATAACTATTGTTTCAAGTCACAATTGAACTCTAACCTTATAGCCCAGCTTTGTAGTCCCAAGTGTCCAGTGGGTATATGCACACAATACAAATCTTAAAACAACCAGTCAGTTTCAAGGTGAATGCCTTTGATGTTTTGGTGCTCCCAAGGGATGTATTTTAGGTGCTGGCACAACTCCACCATCACTAGACCTCCTGTGTTCAGTTTGAAAGTCAGATGAGTTTAACCCTCAACTAGTCTTCCCAGCACCATCTCGCTCAGTGGCTGCTGACCACAGGCACCAAGGTAGTCTCTTTAAATAGATACCTAAACTTTGAGAACTGGCCTATGGACAACCTGAAACAACAATACGGACAGTGAATTTGATTTTTACTAATTATGGGTTTACTGGTGACTGATGTTCTGCCCCTTTTACTGAATTTGCATTCATCTGGGCCGAAGCGCGCTGATATGTTCAATCTAGCATGAATGGTCGCTACAAAATACACCAGGGAAGACAGCAGAATTGTCATGGCCAATTTGATTTAAATCTGTATGGCACCTCTTTCACAGAGGCAAACAGCCCACAGTAAAGCTGAAAGATCAAGAATTTTACTAATGACGACCAAACCATTGCCTGTAGGAATAGATTGGCTGTAGAGCCCCATTTTATTTGCTTATATCATTTACGCTACATATTCTTTTTTTCAATCTTTTTATTGAGTTTGCAACATGTTAACAAACATTCTTCGACAGTACCGGTCCCCTCCCCACCATTGCAAGTGTAGAAATGTCCCACATGCAGGGGTATCAAAGCAAAATTCCTTCAGAGAGGCCCGTCCCACCCGCCTCCAACCGGCAGGCCCATCCATGTATTCCCTTCTGGACACGAACAAGTAGACACATTCATGCCCCTGTACCTCCTCCATGGGCTCCACACTTTCTCCCATTTTGTGGGGAACTCCCGTCCTGCATATAGCTGTTTCTCTGCCATCATGCACCGATTCATATCCTCTACCCAGGCTTGAAAGTGTGGTGCATTTTGCGCCACCAGTTTCTGGCAATGCTCCTCTTACCTACCGTCACGCCCACCATTAGCAGCAGTTTGGTGTACGGTGGAGGATCTGCGTCCCCTCAAACATTGAGTATCAGCTTCTTGATATTATGTCCCACTTTTGCACCGATTGGCTATAGAGGCTTTGTCCAACCGCTACCCATTAGGGCTATATTCTCTCACAAGACCACCACATACGCAGGAAGTCCCCTACGTTATTGCATCCAGTGCAGCACACAGAGGAGTCCGCCTATCCCATTTTATAGAGTACCACCCTGGTACAGTAACAAACACAGCTGCATAACAAGGAACTCAGCCCTATCCCTATCTCACTCGGGCCTGGAGAGCCTCCTCCCTCTCTACATTGTCAAGTGTATCGACGACCCTTTACCAGTCAGACATTAACTTGGTCAACCTCTCCGGCAAATGGGACATTATTTTCCTGTATAAAAGGTGATTGCTTTCTTGGTCAACGGTTAATCCAGTACCCTGTCCTCCAGGGGAGAGGAGTCTTCAACTGTGTCATCACTAGTGATGTGTGCCACTCCATGTTCTTTTTTTGTTTGTACCATAGACCTATATGGTGTTAAGAACTATTTTAAGGGTTGAGCTGTAGGCAGGTGGAAAATGTTTGGTATGCTGTTGTACGGAGGGGGGTTGAATGTTATTTTTTCCCACTGGAGATTGGGAGGAGCACTTGCTATTTTCCTGGGTGCTAGTGATGTCTTTTAATGTATGAAGATTTGTGAGTGATGTCACAGAGGCATTAATTAAAAATGTTCATAAGTGTGTTTTTCTTCCACGTACGTGCATCTGCTATGTTAACTTTTCACAATATGCTTTGTATGGGTGCCTACAATGTGTAATGAAAATTGAATTTGTTTTATAATTTGATTTGGTTTTGATTTTTGCTTTCATGCTAAATGTGTTACGTACTTCACAGCTTGGCTAGAGTAGTGTAAATTTGATTGTTTGGGCTCTAGTCCTACTTGAGTAGATGCGAGTCTAAATTTTGGGAATTACAACTGACTTACCCTTTTGTAGGTGTTTTTGTACTTACATGTCCTTTAACCGGCCCATCCGTAATTTTACTTTTCCTCCTACCACTTTTGAGGTTTTTCCCCCATTTTGAAGCCACTCCCACATTTACATCTAAAACATAGGCTTAAAAATGCACAGCTCTACACACCCATTGCATGGAACTCCCCACACCAGAGACAGCACCAGGATAGGGTTTAGACCTTTTCCTGTACTCTGCGAACTCCAATTGTGAGTATGTGAAGTACTATGACAGAAACAGTACTACACATACTCTTAAATGCCTTTGTGACTCACCCCCACAGTCCATTACAAACGTTTAAAAATACACCGGTCATGATGCCTGCTCTCATTTTAAAAATTAGCAGTGTTTTACTACTCCCGGCCGAATTGAAAGGAATTGTTGCCTAACAGACAGTTTAGCAATCAAAAGCGTCCAAATATCAATGCAGCTACATTAAAGAAGAGCACTATGAGTGATACACAAATACCACTGGTAACTGGGTACAGCTGTAGGTAGGTTGCAATTGGCTATTGATGTTTTCACCGGATCCCAGAAAAGAGAAAAGGAGGACCCATGAAATGGAAAGTACTGTGGAACATTAGGTTATGGAACAAAGCAAGGAGGTCAGGTGCTGGATTATCCGATGGCTGCCAAAGTGGTCACATCACAGAATGAAAGCACCTTCTGGCAATGTAAACGGGTGCTCTATGTGCCCATGGAACTGCAATGAGAACTGTACATGCCCACTATCATGAGAAGGACATCATATGCAGTGCTTGAGAAGCAAGCAACTCCATGTTGGGTAGGCTGGTGAAGAATATCGGGGAATGCATTCTATACACCATTGTGGCATGTAGTTTTCAGTTCATGGCCTAAAACTAATCTAGAATTTTAGAGTAAAAAAATTATGTAGCAGTGACATTCTCAAAGTTTCGGCTGCCTTGTGAACCTTGTAAAATATATAGCATACATTATAGATTTTATATGTCTGAAATAATATTTGAGAACATAATTTCTGTGCTGTACTGTACCTAAAGTCTTCCCCACGCCAAGCGCCAGGCGAACATGAGGCAGTCCCAGGTGTTGTTTGAGCCGTTCGACAACAACTTTCAGAGAGACCGCATCCATCAGTTTACACAATCGTCCCATCCCAGTTTTCGGCAGCAGTGGCTGTGGGGATAGAGGTATGGGTGAAATGTGTTTCCTCAGAATACAATCAAGCTCATCCAGCCATGAAATGCATGACATAAATCTGGCATTAACACGAAAAAGCAAAAAATAAGTCAGAAAACTCAATTTTAAATACAAAGACTTTAAAAATGACTGCAAGAAATTGGAGAAGTAGTAAAACTAGAAGGATTACACACCATTACATCTTGAGGGAAATTGTGGAAGCAATCAAAATGATCATTATAACACAAGACGACCTCACTTTTCATGGCCTCCAAAATGTAACAGAAAAATATCTACTAAGGTAGCTAAAAAAACAGAGAACATTAAGGAAATATTGTAACCATCAATGTTAACAGTTTTGAAATAAGGACAGGAGCATTTTTAAAGCATATCTAAAAAGATCGCAAACCAGTGTGCACAGCAAGGAAGAATCTACAAGAACAGGACTGGAATTCAAGCTGCTCAGCAAGGTGTTTTTATACCATACTCTCATCGCCCTGCGCGAGCGTGACCCTCTCTGCTAGGAGGTGAAGTGGATTCTGCTCCCAAGTATTTTTTTAATGGGGCCAAGCAAAGGACTGCCAATCACAATTTATCAAATTCACTGGCCAAAAATTCTTCAATGTACACATAATCCTGCAGAGAAACTCTCGAAATGCTCCAGCACCTCACACAATAACCAGGAGCATTAATTCATGATGTGTAGATGTTTGCATTAATTATCCACATCAACAAATCGTCTACAAGCCTGTAACAAATATGGAGCACTCTATCTCGACTGGCGTTGCCTCAGGAAGGAAGAAGACCTCATGCCACCATGGCAGGTTAGGCGTGCTGATTAGGAGCTCCTGCTGTCGCTGTCTGGCAGGTCCACCATGGTGCCTCACAGACTTGTTCATGATGCCACTGCAAGTCTATGACGCAACTACCTGTCATTGTGTAGACACACATCAGTGCACCTGCAAAATGATGTGGAAATTGTTGTTTTCCATTCTTTATTTACCAAACAGAGTTGGGGGAAAATATTAAAAGGAGTTTGGGAGGAGGGAGCAGCACAGGGTTGGCAGAAGCAACACGGAGCAACGATTCGGAGTGGGCCCCAAGGAGGGCCCTTGTGAGGGGAAGCACCAATGTGGGCATGGGAAGAGGGAAGTATAAAGGAGGGCACAAGTGGGAGGAAGCACCAAAGATGGTATGGATGGGGGGAAGCACCAAAGATGGTATGGATGGGGAGGGAAAATCAAATGGGTGAGAGAGAGAGCAACATGGTGTTGTGTAGTTCCTAGGAATCCCCACGACCTGTACGTTTTGGATGACCTAAACTGAGGGCTTGGTGTGCCAACTGCTTTCAGACACCCCCCCCCACAGGATATGTCAGCCGTTGGACCAGCTAGCTCTACACTGCCACTATCACCCCCCTGTATCTTACAGTGGCGTAGGTAGCATGACAACCCTGATTCCTCGGGGATAGTGGAAAACAGTACAGTACTTTTCGCTCAGTCACCCGTGCTCACTTATTCTCAGAAAATACACAGGAGGGTGATTAGTACATTTCAATAAGTATTTATTGGTCTAGCGTTAGTCTTGTGTAAAACATATGTGCTGCGACAATCAGGAGACAGAAGCATACGAAAGAGATTACAAGTACCAATATAGTAAATAGTAGATAAATTTCTACCATAGTGCTAATAAGATGAACATAAGCAGTTCAGATAAAAACAGTAGCACTTGCCTATTCCTAAAAAGCGCACCCCAAGTAATTTGCCTACATGTACCTAGCCTAGATCTGTATCTGTAGCACGTATATGTATGTAGCCAAGAAACCCCTAGGGAAGAACCATCCCCCTTACCTGATGGTTGAGAACGAACGACCCCGTCTCTGCTTCGAGGATGACACCCTGCAAGGGATGTCAGACCGCTGTGTGTCAAAGATTCAGCATGCAGGACCCTGTGTCAGCTTAGAAGGAATTCTCCTCTAATTTGCAGGAGGAAATAAGGGTCTTATATACTAGAGGGGTCACTCCAGGGTTTCTTTTAGAATCAATATGTTTTGAAAACATACATAAATGTTTTGAAAACAATCATAAATGTTTTTCCAAACAAATGCTATCATGTACAGCTGGCTGTTATACAGAATAATTATACCGTGCTTGAGGATATGTTTATGTACGTCAGGTACAGGAATTATGATAGGGTACTGAGAGCCTAGGGTCGAAGAGACAGGAGCAAGCTACTAGGTAAAAGGTCACGTGTTTAGAATCGCTATTGTCGTGTGGATGGGACAAATGTATATAATAGGGGTATACATGACAGGACTAGCCTAAAAGATATGACAATGGACAGCAGGGTCAGAAAAGCACAGTGAGAGAGAGAAGCATTGTGCTGTGAGGAGAAGCACACAGATTGGAAAGCAACATGGGCAGGGGGGAAGCACAGAAGCGTGGGGGCAACACGGAGGGCTGTCAGGGAGAAGCACAGCTGGAAAACAAATGTACTCTTGTTTAGTGCTTAAGATTTTTTTTTTTTAAGTAGTTCCCTAAAAGTGTGCAGTGGAGTTCCCTAAAAGTGTGCAGTAGAAGCACACAAGTAAATTGGTTATGCTCCATCAGCGGGACAGCCACAAGATTGACAAGGCAAGCCACTGAATAAGAAGCAGGCAAATGAGAATGACAGTAAGGTCAACCAGTGGTAAGCAATAAGCAGGCTGCAAGCCCCTCTATGTTCTCGTAGACAGGATCTGAAAAGAAAACTTTCAAATCCTTCATAAATGTAAGATAATATTCAAGATAGAGATTGGCATGGCATGAGCATCATCTGCCAAAAGAATAAACATTCAAAGTAAATATATGCACCCAGGAAAAGACTGCAGTATAAAAGAACTAGAACAAAATGAAGACTGTGTTGAATTCAACTCGTTTTTTTTTTGTTGCTTCAGGGTGCTGTGCTGAGTACTGTACCTACGGCTTGTTATACATAGTGACCCCAGAGCGCAATGGGCAGAAGCATCAGCAGGTGCGACTGTCCGTCACGTGTGAGATGGCGCGCAGTGTATGCCCCTCCTCCCCCCAGGAGCACAGATTTGGACAGGGTCGCAAAGATCGTCCTAGGGACCATCCAGAAACACAGTATATGAGTGCAGTCACACAGTGTATCCGCTTGCGAGGTAATGCCTGGTCGCCACTTACAGGTGGGCCAACGAATTCGAACACCGTGTCTGCCCATCAGTAATGTGCTGCTCAAGGTGCAGATGCAAATTTACATCTTGTAATCAGGAGCACTGTCCGGAATTGTGTCCAGTGCACCCAGTTATGAGTGCACCACGAAGTAAACAGGATCACAAAGTGATGGGTGGAATACTTGAATTAAGCTCAACTACTGCTAATTACCTGGGCGGCACCCCAGTCCACATTTTCTTTGCCCGCTATGCCATCATAGAGAGTGACTAGCTATGTGCAAATCAGCTTTGATCCTGCTCCAATAGGGACAGTTCAGCCCAAACAGGCAGGTCATGCCCCCTTTGAACCAAACCCATGGAACCCCCGACCGGTTTCGGCCTATTATGGCCTCTTCAGTAGGGAGGAGGACCAAGATTGATTTGCATAGGGCTGGTTCCTATCTGAGGTTACCACCTTTTCTATTTTTTTTAAAAGACGTCCTTCTGCCATTCTAGAACATCTCAATTACAAGTATCTTATTATGACTCTTCCTTTGTTTGCCACAACGTGTGAAGATTACATCCTCCAAGTTATAGAGATTAAGAAAATTACTGTATGCTTCTCAGCAGTTAATTTGTTTTAGAAATGTATATTACTTAAGTTTTAGGATCAGATTTGATCCTTTTAGGGAGAGAGAACGGGATGGTTCTAATTAATGTCCCACAGGACAAGACCGCAGCAAAAATGTATAACATCTTGTTGCTGATACTTCACAATATTGAACGCACGCCCATCTAGACACTAGAAGACTTTTCTACTCCTCATACTTTTGTACGTCATCAGTGCAACGATTTCCACTCACAGGTTGTACGTGGTGTAACTTATTAAACAACAATTTTACATGAAAATCTACCACCAAATAAAAAATATGTCTTGTTGGGCATTCACAGTTCGTGCTTCTCTTCTCTGAGACATGTTATGCTCTGTGCTTGCAAGGTGAAAGACTATGAAGGATATGATCTGTGTGACATTACCTTCTGAAGAGATGAAATCTCAATGTTATCGTTGAGGCGACTGTCTTTAGAGAGAACCCCCATAACCGGAAGCAATGCAGCCTGAGAACAGCTTAAAATGATGCGCGTCTGCTCTGTACCTTGACTCCTGGAAAATAAAAATGAAACACTTCAAGTGCATAAGGGATCCGTGACACTCGCTCCGGGCTCTAGGGCCATGAAACCCTGCAAGCTTTACCACCTACGGAAAGATTATCGGTGAACATGACTGATTAGGACATTGGACCATATTAATGCAAAGTGTGCGCTGCGCAAGTGCAAGAAGCATGAATTTCAGGCACAAGATAAATGAAAAGACTGTGATCTGTTAAGAAGAGGCCATCCACAAATTAATATTGGAAAATGAGATATTGAGAACAAACAGCAACAAGTAGACTCATTGACCCGTTCGAAATCAAGGTCATGGCTCTGTCCTTAATGTGACAGGGAGCAGTCTGAAAAACATGTTGCCAAAATAAACTGGAATAAACTGCCCCTGGAGCTGCGACAGGTGAAAGACCTTTTAGTCTTTCATAAACAACTTAAAACCTGGCTTTTCCCTAGAACTTAATATCTTTCTGTCTGCATTTTTTAATTCCCTGCTTTTCCCTCTTTTAGCGCCAGGATGCTCGTTGAGTTGCAGTGCGCTTTATAAGTTACTATTACATTACATTACAAAAGCACAACCCAAAGTCGTTGCCTACTCCCCCCGCTTCATGCAGTTGGGAGAATTACATGGTGTCCTTCCTTGGTACAAATTAAGAATGAGCAAACCGGAGCAGAGGGTCCAGGATCACTGCCCAGAGGTCAATATGTGATAACAAGAGCTTTGTTGAAACTGCAAAATATCTATATATACAAATAAATATCGTTTAAAAAAAATATTGCGGGGAAAGAGCCGTACTAAATTACCTCAATAAATAACATTCACATCATTCAGTTCCATTCGAATAGATATTATACTCATTAAAATGCATCCCAGATTTAAAAAAACCTGAACTAAAATAAATAAAGCGGGGACAACCTTTTCAAAGAACATCATGTTCTAGTCTATTTCGCCAACAGTATACAAATCTTTCTCAGTCTAACCTCTTATCCTTGCTTTCCAACATAGGGCCTGATTACGAGTCTGGCGGTCCGACGACGGCCAGACTTGTGGGGGCGCGGCGGTAACGGTCCAGCCACCACACCATAACACCGGTGATCCGACCATCCCATTACAAGATGAGTGGTCGAACAGCCATTGCACCGCTGCAAGAACCAGGGATCAGAGATCCCTGATGCTGGCGTGGCGGTCTTGAGGCCACAATATGCTTGACAGGACCACCGTTGTCCTGCCAAGTACATTACAAGTTTCCTCTACGCCACAGTTTTCATGACAAATCCTACTCCATGAAAACCATAGCAGAGAGGAATCAAAGGGGGCCCTCCAGGGCCCCATGTTGCCTCTGAGCCATGGGTGCCCCCCCTGTGTGCACGCACCCCATTACCTGCAGGGCATGGACTGCACCAGTCCATGCCGTGCAGGTACTGCCTTTGATGCTTTGATGTTTGCATTGAGCTGCCTATTTCCAAAGGCACGGCCGTGGGACTGCCAAAGAAAAGCCCACCAGACACGAGAATCACTTATAATCTGGTGTGCGGTGCACACAAGGCGTTGACGGAGCGGGAGCGTGGTGGTGACGTATCGCCCGATTCTGCACCGCTAAAAGTCATAGTCGGGCCCATAATGAGAATAACAAACATAATTAATTTCGAAGAATGCAACAATATTACACCAGTAAGTACCCTGAGTACCTTAAACTTCTTATTCCATAATTGCTCCATTGCCCAATGCGAACATATATGACCCTTTGTCTGACTGCAGTAGGAGTAGCATGAATCCTAATAGCATCCCCAGGCACGTAGCTTCTCAGGGGTGTAATAAAAATCATGCTGTGCTTTGAAATGCTGAATTTTGAAATCAGCAGTATTTACGAGCCTACGACCCTGAATTACAGTATCTTGTAGATCTCCTATGCTTGTGGGACACCCAGGTGCACTGGCCAGCTATCCCCAAAACATACAAATATTTACTTGATATCAATCATGTAAAGCTGTCGGAGATTTACTATCTTCATTCCATCAATTACTAGCAAACCAGGGCGGTGTCTTGGTAGTGGGTAAAGGTGTTGGGTCTAATGAAGTTGTGTATTTGGAACTACTTATAGAAACCACTCTTATGGATGCTATATTTGGCTTGCAGATCATTGAAAGAATATAATTCATCGAAGTTAAATAGCTCGCCCATGGTACCCAGAGCCATGAAAAAACCTCCCGGGCAGGAAAGGATTATCCAACAAGGGCGAGTAGTGGTTAATATTAGGAGCTGCCAAGTAAAATGAACCAGGATTTTCAAATATACAAGAAGACTCCAGGTGTCACATCTTGTAGTAAAATAGCCTCACAAATGACGGCCTATAAAGGCAAATTTCTACAGTGAAAAAGTGGTCTATCAGCACTAGCCCTTTAACTAAATAAGTTATTCAAGTGTCCATTGTGACCTAGCGATAACATTACAAGTCCAAAAGTGCCAGCCCCCACAGTCAAATGACAATTTTAACAAAGGCATAGCATGCCTAGGCTAATTATGTGCCCAATGCTGCAAAGTGCTAAATCAACAATTTTAGAAAAAGGTGAGGGAGAAAAATAATAGCACTGTCCTAACCAAACATAAACATCTTGGCAAAACTATTATCTTATTGGCATTGCAACAATCCATCAGTCCAAAACGGGAGTCTATACCATATATAAATTGTAAATTGATACTTGTATAGCGCACTACTCACCCGCAAGGGTCTCAAGGCGCTTGTACGAATACCGCTGTGGAACCCATCCTGGCTTTCCCTGTGAGGAGTCCACTCCTGGGCACCCCCAAGGTGGAGGCCAGGCATCCTTAGCGTTGTGGGGGCCGTTGTGGAGATTAAGCAAGCTATTGCCCAGAGTTGCAGAGTGGGACTCCATGATTGGAATGGCACCGAGGCGAGAATTATCAGGTCTGTGGAATTTTTGAGCCCAAGACCCGCCGAGGCGGGGAATTGAACCCTGGTCCCGGGCTAGACCTCTGCATCAGGGTCTGCCGCTCTAATCATTGAGCCACACTTCTCCAAACTGGAAGTTGTTCTGGCAAGCTGCCCATTTTTCAGTCAATTATTTCTTCCACTTTCTGGAATATAACTCCGAAATAGGACGTGAATCCTACAGCCCCGGAATCAAGTAGCTCCTGAGGCCAATTTATTAGAACTTCCATGGTTTAGATTAAGTTTACAAACCACCCCATACCACGACTAGTAAAGAGCCCCTGTGTTTATACAGTGAAAGGTGGTCATTAGGCACAGAAAGGTGGTCAGTTGTGGTGCTGACAAAGGTGGCACAACAGGTAAATGCTTGCTTAGGGATTTGCACTGCTTAACATCACCACCACTCCACCCCAAAAAATAAAAAAATGATATGATTAAACATGTGTTAAAATGCACCTGCTTTATGGTTATTTTAAAACATAAAAAGGGATTCACTTGCTGTGTGCAAGGAACCCTCCTTGGGTGGCTGTGGAGGCTTTGAAAGAATCAAGGAGCCTGTTGGACATAACTTCTAAAAGAACAAGCATTTGCAATGCAATCGTTCTTGCCTTTGGGACCTTATATGTACTTAGCTTTGCAGCACATTAGCCTGGGTGCTGAAACATCTACTGTTCTTTAACATGGAGGGAAAGTTAAAACCAAACTGCGTGACACGCCAGGTATGGGAACACATGGAGAGAAATATTGCCTTTCAGCGGGAAATGGTATAGTCCAAAGCTATGTTTTAAATAAAAAATCAGGGCATTCGGTGGTCATATCACTGAAAATACATCAATACAAACATGCTTTCTAGGGTGGTGATTTAGGTTTACAACTGTATTACTTGGTAGGAAGGATACACATTAGGTCTCACCTTGAAGGGAGGGTAGAAACAGAAATCCCTGGAATCACTTGCAGAGCAGCTAGGAAAGACTCTACTGCCTGAGAGTTGTCCATGCTGAACTCTACTCGATGAGAAAGGCCGTTCGGGTAGCTTGGGCTCGTTGACAGTTGTAATGGGGTTGTGCTGCAGGCTCCTAAAAAAAACAACACATAAGAAGAAAGCAGACCCATAACAACATTACTGTTCACTTTCTTTAGGAACAAAGTTTCACAATCCCAACAAAATCTTGTGCGACACATCACAATACCTGAAAGAATAAAAAAACCACAGGATGCTTTTATCCAGGTGGGCATCCGACGCGATCTTTTAATAAAGCATTGCCTTATTCCTTGTGCTCGGAATCTAAAATCGAGCCATATGAAAAACCGAAAGTCATACCGGAAGAAAAGATAATACTACATTTTCCTTCCGTACCGACTGAAAACAATCATTTAAGGCGCTTGTCCGACAGCCTGAGAAAAGCAATTACACTGTCTCAGATCCCAGGGGAAGTAAGGGCCAGATGTATCAACCTTGCATTTTTCGTGTCCTTAATAGCAATTTTTACAGATTCGCTATTAAGGAATCGCAAAATGCAATTTATGTAGGATTCGCATTTCAAGTAGCGATTCCTACACATTCCTTATTTGCGACTCGCAAATTGCGACTCGCAAATAAGGAATGGCTTCCCATTCATTTCTAAGGGGCAAGAGGCCCATAGGAATGAATGGGAATTGCATGCGCAATTTGCGAGTAACCAATAGGTACTCGCAAATTGCGCATGCAATTTCAAGGGGGCAGGGGTTCCAAAAGGACACCCTGTTGCACCCCTGAAATGTCCATGTGTGGCGCACATACATGCCTTAAGGGCATGTATGTGTGCCACATGGCACTTTGAAAAATGCAAAAAAGTGCATTTTTCTAGGAAATTGCAAATTACGACCAACTTGAAGTTGGTGGTAATTTGAGATTCCTTAAAGCAATATCGCGATTCGCGATGGCTACAAGAATAGCATTTAGGGAACTGCAAATTGCGACTCCCTAACTGCATTCGCAATTCAGGTTATCGCAAAAAATTGCGATTACCCATATTTGAATTCTTAAAGCTTGATACATTGCAGAACACTTTTTAGAGATCGCAAAATCGTTGATACATCTGCCCCAATGTCCTTAGACTACAGCATTAACAAAGCACAAGTACATTTAACAGATTTACAGCTGCATTGTACGTCACATGTATTTGCAATTTAAGTCAACGCAAGATCAAGTGATTTACCCATGGCCACATCATTTTCAAACAAATGCCAGAGCCCGTTTCAGAGCTAGGTTCTAACGTTGGGACCTTAGCCACTAGACCGCATGTCCTTTATCAGTGATCAGATCGGCACTCTTAGGAAAACATAATGGACACAGTCCCAAAGAAGCAAAAAGTAATGGGGCATTTTGAGGTTTCCATCTTTTGGAAAGACTAAAGGTTAAAAGAGGTAATGTAAAAAAAGAAACAAAGTAAATTAATGAAAACCCATTTTAAATTTATTTTTATTTAGTACAATAAAAACTAATAATGATAATACTAAAAAAGACGACATTTTGAACAGTTGTAATTTTAGGCAGTACAAAACACCTGTACACTAAGAATGAAACCCTTTGTAGACAGCCAAGGAAATACTGACTACATATGAAACTGTAACAAACCCGACCGCTGTACACCTTGTTGCTGGAACGAAGGCATCCTGAATAAAGAAGAGTGACTCATCCCTCAGGTGGGAGCAAATCATGGTCTGCTCACCCACCTGCCAACAAACTTCAATAATTTCCGGACTCGTACATTTAGTATAAATGACTCAAAGAGGGGCAACAGTGCGATTACGTCACATGAGCAATACTTTACCCCTTACGCCTGTATCTTTACTGACAGATCACATTTTGGGCTGTGATGGGGGCCTTTCTTACTAGACATTTCACACGGTGGAGGCTCCGGACTGGCTGACTCCTCCGTGGCCCGGAGCACCAGTGCAAGGTCTGCTGAGTGGCGGTCACACGGCCTCCATGGAGTTGTCTCTGGATGTCTTGGTGCCCTTCTCAAGTCTTGACCCGGTTTCTTCGCAGACTGAAGCATTTCTTTTGATTCGGGTTGCTATAGCCCAGGGTCATGAGCTGTGACATCACACAAGTGATGACATCACAATGCCTGTCATCCCAGAGTCCAGGCCACTGTGTACATCTCCAGCATCGCATGGACAAAGCGATGGAAGATCGGGCTTGCTCAGGATGTTGAAGAGTAAAATATTGCTAGTGTTTATGTTAACTAATTATATTCTTGAGAATATTATTTTCAGTATAGTGTAAAATATAATCCCTTCATCAAAGATGTGCAGAATTATTATTTGCTTTGGTATTCCATCTACAGGAATGCAAACAAGCTGTGACCTGTTAATGAGTTTGCATTTATTTTGCTGAGAAAACTACCAATTCCAACTTTATTTTTTACAGTTCTAAAGATGCGATATTATTTACAAATGTAGAAAAATATAGTATTTTTTTCCAAGCACAATAAGTGAAAGGCTACCTATGACTTATTTAACTTATTACACCAATATTGCTGAGACAAAATACAAATTTCATATTTATTTACATATTATTCAAGTTAACTGTACTTTTTACCAAAAGTACAAGCATATTTTTGGGAATTTCACATGTGTAAAAGTGGCTTCCTGCTCTTGTAATCCCTTACATTTTAAGATAAAAGGCATGCAGTTTTGGGAAAGTCGGACGGGTTATTTTCCACACGTTCACTGTACTTTGGACAAAAACCTGAGCTGCAACTTCATTAGCAAGCATTTGCAATGCAATAGGTTTCGCATTTGCTATTGGCATTGTAAATCACAATGCCTTTTATTGATCTGTTTTGATAATTAACACATAAATAAACAGCATTGTCGTTTACAATGCCAATAGCTCAAACTCTTGTAAATGCAAGACCTTTTACATTACAAAGCAGCCACCATTGTCCCGGGCTGCTTAGAAAGTGAAAGCGTGCATTGGCGCACTGAATGTGGCAGGAATCAGGCGGGCAACTAGAGCCAAATTGGGGGGGGGGGGCTGAAAAAGATTTCGGGGGGGGGGGGGGCTAAGTCTTCCAGCCATAGGCAGAGTGGCTGTAAGAAGGGGTGAAAACACAACAAAAGCCTCCTTAACGAGTAAATGGTCTTTTAAAGACCCGTGAAGTTCTCTGGTGCGGCTGCAATTAGACGGACGCCAGCCCGCGAGGCTGTCTCAACCGGGCTGTCTCACACGACGGGGGGGCTGAAGCCCGGTGAGCCCAATGGGTGTTGCGCGCCTGGCAGGAATGCATGTCGTGCCTGCAGTAGGATAAACTCATTAAAGAAAACAGTGCTTACAAATTAAATAGGACATACGTGTAACAACCGAAGTAAAAGGGTCAGTCCTCATGGGAGATTACAAATGAAGACAAGGTGGTACTAAGAAGGGACTAACACGCCTATTAACGAATCAGAAGCCAGCATTTACAAGGATAATGACAAGCTGTGCGGAGAGTGGGCAGGGTTCAAGTCCATACTCCAATACAGCATGCCTCGCAGGAGGCTCGACATACAAATGCACCTGTATTCATATGATTTCACATGTTCTACATATGAGAGCCTACACCGAAAGTCCCTCCAAATTTAAACAAGCATTGGCATAGCCAATAGGTCTCGCCTTTGGGACCTTATAAGTGTTTAGCCATGCAACAGTTGCGTAACTAAATACTTATAAGGTCCCAAAAGCGAGACCTATTGGCTATGCAAAGCGGCCGTGGGGCCGCGAAAGTGAAAGTGATCGCGATACGATCGCGATCAAACATCAAAGCGGCCGAAAGTGAAAGTAATCGCGGTAAAACGAGGCGCGCGCTCGCCCGCGCACATGCACTGTAGCTCTAGGCTGGCCTGGTAGCACTTTTTGGAGCCCTCTCAATAAGTCTCGCCAGACCAGCGCATGCGCTGGGTCAGGCGAGCCCTAAAAAGAAAGGTAAAATCTTGGGGATGTTAGCTGCAATGGCCTTGACTATGAAACGAATGACATATGGGGGGGGTGCGTGGCCAGGATGTCAGCTGTATCAGACGAGGTGTGAGGAGCTCTGCTGCTGGCCTGTAGTTGCTCCTTGAATAATCCAGCCAGCAGCTACACCGATGCACTTCTAGGGTGCCCTACACAGTGGAGGGGCACCCCCACTCGACTACTCCGCTGAGTAGGGGTGCAATTACTGCGATATCCTGGTCATGAGGTACCATCCGATGTGGTAGGCCTGCGCAGCACTGCCCCATCGCCTTACATGGGGAATACACCTACGCCGCTGCCACACACACTGAAGACACTCATCCGAGGAGTGCAGCAGTTTTCTCTGCCACCTGCCGCTGCCAGGGGATCCCTGGCCTTGTGGCATGGAGAGCGGGGGCTGCGTCCTCCTGCACAGGCCCTGCACCTGCCTGCCATCGCCGAAGGAGCTGCCTGCATGTGACAGGCGGTAGCCCTCACCAGCAACTGCCAGAGCGTCCTCCCACCCCCTCCCCGATAATGCTGACCTATGTACTATGCTCCGGTGCGGGAAAACTAGCCAAAGTGAGGTATTGACCTCCCCTGCCCCTTTAAATTGGATGTGGGCCTCGCTGGATCTAGCCCATGGCGGAGCTCTAATCGGTGCTCCCTATACTCTCCGACGCCCGGGACTATGGAGTGTCTGCAGAACAGAACTGGATTCTGCAGCCCAGCACTGCTCTGACCCCCGCGGTGGGGTCCTGGCAGTTGTGGGCCCGTGCCTGCTTGAGGGACTTAGTACTGAGGCCTGTATCCTGCCATTGAGTGGAGTGGAGGTGAGTGCGGGGGACAGCCTTAGTCTGACCTGACATATGTTTGCAGTCTCTGAATTCACACTGAGTGGCTATTCACCTCACCCCACTCCACCGCCACTCAACCGTCGCTTGGCTGCACAGCACCGCCCAATCTAACGTGAACCTGGTGACCGCCAGGACATTATTCATCCGTTTTCTGGCCTCCTGCGATCACCGCTGCACTGGGGTCTTGCGTATCACAGCACATGATTCAGGTCACAGATCATCTGTGCAGCTGTAACGTGACCACCACGGCGTCTGACTTGCAACACCTGGGCCTATTGTGGCTCCTTGAGTGCTGGACCCTGAGAGACCACTCAAAGGCTTCTTAGAGGCGCTCTGCACCACCAAGCGATGCTATACATTTGGAGACCAGTGAGCTAGTGACCCCCCCCCTGTATGTGACATCGTTGTTGATGTCTTCCGGAATACCACATTAGCATGTAGACACCTAAAATTGCTATATAGCCCTTTCACCTGCCCAGGTTATACCTGCTATTGCTATCTGGGGGCATACTGGCTGGCCTGATTGGGCCTTGATCCCCTTTGCAAGGGAACGCCCACCTTATTTTGGGTGCACCGACATTTGTCCTACCCTGTGGATTAGAGAGTGCATGCTTTAGGTGGGACCACCAAACAATTATTGCCCCTTCATCACTCTCGGATTTGCTTTGACTGGCTGAAAATGATGGAGAAGCCCAAGACCACCAAATCACTAGTGAATGGCGCCGGAGAGGAGACGTCTATCTCCGCTCCTGCGAACAGGACTCTCAACAGCCTCCAACACCTTGAAGCAACTCTTAAAAATCATTCCACTCAGTTCGATAAGGTCCTGCAGGCCATCATGGACACTAAAATGTCCCTAGAAGCCCGCATCGACACTGTCTCACTCAACGTGAATCTGCTACACGCTGACCATGGCAAGTTAGGAGACAGAGTAGAAGAAATGGAATCCACCCTTGCCACAGTGGGGCCAAAGGTGCATGACCTGCATAAGCGACTGAAACATATGGAGGAAGAGGTCATTGATCTGCATCGCAGAGGATGCAGAAGGGCGATCCCGGTGTAACAACATTCGCCTTTTGGGCTTTACCTAACGTTCTGCGGGTCCTAGCGTGGAGCTGTTCATAGGGGACTGGCTGGCGACAATGGTCCTTGAAAACAAGGTGCCAACATTCTTCTCCATTGAGAGGGCGCATCGGATGACAGGCCGACCACCCCTTTCAGGCAATCCACTGCGTCCCATTATAGCACGTCTCCTAATTACCATAACCGCCTGGTGCAAAGTTTTCGCACCAAGGGCCCTTGCGAGTAGGAAAATTCGACAATTACAGCATTTCCTGACTTCACGATTGAAATACAGAGGCGCTGGGGTTCTTACTCCAAAGTCACACAGCATTTTTGTGAGTTGGAATTTAAATATACGCATTCTTTAGGGCCACTCTGGCTCCTCGTCTACTGCAAATATACCACAAGGCCCACCACAGGGGCATCCTGCCGAGGTCCTTTCGTCAGGCACTCCTAGTGGTGTTCCAGAAACCGGGCAAGGACCCCCTTGAGGTTAGTTTCTATCACCCATTATCAATGCTGAACATTGATTATAAAATTCTGGGTAAGGTCCTGAGCCAATAGACTGTTCCCGATGCTTTACTCTCTGGTGCAATTGGACCAATTTGAGTTTGTGCCACAAAAGGCACCGTGCTCCAAAATTCGATGTTTGTGCCACATCATGGATGATATGGCTGGGGAGGCCGTCCTTTTAGTGGTTGAAAAAATGAAAAAACAGAACATATTGTCCAAACTGAGAATGACTGCACATTTCACTTTGTAACTCCTATCATGAAAAATAAAACATGAGAGGAGGGCTTTATGAATTTCCTTATTACTCAGGAGAATATTTATTATTTATTTCACATTTCTCTCCTATTGTGCGCTTTAACAATAATTCATTGCGCGTTTATCTTTTATACAAAACAACACAATACAATACATTTCACAACAAAACATAATGATCTTAATCCCCTGAATGAAAAAAAAAACATACCACATTCACTCTTCAAGCATTCATGGCCAATATACTCTTACATACAATACACATGCACTGAACAAAAGAGGTCCTAATGACACCTTTCCTTTTTTTTGGTAGATTGACTCCCGAAAAACGTATAAGTCAAAATACTTTATCTCTTTTTGGTACGATAAAGGTACAGTAGAATGTTGTTAATAGGAAAATCACAGATAGGTGCAATAAAGGACCAAACTGGTCGACGTGTTTCGAACCCCTATCTTTTTAGGTTCTCTTCAGGACCAACCAATTTCTGTAACAAAAAGACAACAAATCCGCTTTAGGTATTTTAACACAACTCAGAATTTTTAAAGAACCGCCAGCAACTAAGCACACCCACCTTCAAAAAGTGCCTCAAAAAATGGAGTCTTAACTGTCTGTAATCGATCCAACTTGCCCCAGGGCTGTGGAACACAAATGGAAACCACTTATATCATCGTTTTTATCCACAGAACAGAAGAGACATACACACAAGACAGACAAAAAAGGCTGTTGAACGTGTCCGTTTAACTCACCATTCGAGATCGATCTGTAATCTCTACGGGGCAGCCCAAACACTGTAATGGAAGTTGATTAAAATCAATCGGAGGATGGATGGGTGCTAACAACCACTGAAGTCCAAAATGAATCCCATATTAGCTTACCGGATTCGGGGAAGGCTGCCTTCTTCGCCGGCTAACAATCAAATGCTTAATTTTTCTTTCTAAGAGCGAAAGGAAACACTGGTCGGTAACCTCCTAATAATCTCCAAGGGCTACAGTGAAACACTAGTACGACCCGGGGAAAGGTGCTTACCTAAGTGAGTTCGCTTGCTCGTCTCACGTAGGTATCCCGTGCCGGCATCTGAAAGCAAAGGGCGGTAGAAGTCCTCGTTAAAACTGCTCCGCTGGCCAAAACGGAGTTACAAAAGACTGCGTGAACCTTCCTGAAGAGGGAGACGGCTTACCGAGATTCCTCTTCCAGCTTCTCGTAGCTGCATCAGTCCATTGGTAATACTCCTAGGGAGTCTGGGAGTGAGTAACGACGAAATACTCCCGGGTCAAGGGATCCCGTTGGCTGATGGGAGATGTAGTTTTTCTGTGCCGATAGTTGAACGAATGGTGGGATATTGAGTTTTTTGGATGGAATACTAGTCAATCGCCTTGACGGTGTCTCTAAGCTTTGTCTGCATTTAAAATACGGAAGACATAGTAAAAGGAGGGCACCCTAAATGGAACATCTTCAAACTAATATGATCTAATCAAACAGAAATAACACCACGAGGTCTTATGCTGTGACCATCACCGTTTAGACCAATGGTCTGAAGATCTCCGCTATTTCATTTAGACCATTAATTGCCGTATTAAATTTCATGATAAGTAATGCTTCGCGTTGACTTAAATGGCCTTCCAAATCACCCCCGCGGGGGTCTCTCTCAATTTTGGACAATACTGTCCATTTGAAGTCTTCCTCACTATGTGTCATTGTGACCCAGTGGCTGACTAGTGGGGCATTTTCCACTCTTCGTCGAATCCTCGACTTATGCTGGGTAATGCGTTGCCGCGCCTCCTGGGTAGTCTTCCCGATGTAAAGCTTTGGGCATGGGCAGGTAACTGCATAAACAACATTCCTCGTTTTACAGTTAGTGAACGTATTATGTCTCCAATGAATATTATTAAACGTGAAGACATCTCCTTCTGTAGTTTGCTCACAGCATGTGCAGGTTCCGCATTTGTGGTGTCCTACAATTGGTGGCATATCAAACATACTTCTCAAAGTCGGAGGTTGCTGTTTCGGTAAAGCCGCTTGCACGATATAGTTGGCTATACTTTTCTCTTTTTTGTATGCAAACAAAGGAGGGATGGAAAATTCCTCATGAAGGTCCTTAATCAAGTGCCAGTTAGCGAGGATGAGTTTTCGGAGTTGGTGTGTGTTAGGGCAAAATGTTGTGACACAGACTGGTCTACTGCCCATTTTCTTTGTTCTTTGCTCCAACAATGTTTCCCTTGGTGTCCACCAGGCTCTCTTGAGGGAATGTTTAAGTAATCTTTTGGGGTATCCCCTCGCCAATAGACGATCTCTTAGTTTGTTCGCATGCACAAAATACTCCTCTTTTTTTGTGCAGTTCCTGCGAATCCGCAGGAACTGGCCATATGGTAGGTTTTGTCTCAGACTTCGAGGATGGTTGCTGGTATAATGTAGCGCCTTATTCCTATCCGTCGGTTTCCTAAAAAGTGTAGTTTCTAGATGTCCATCTGATACCTCCACTTTAACATCCAAAAATGTGATCGATTCATTTGATGATGCACAGCTGAACTTAATGTCATTTGACCTTTCATTGAGCCAACCAACAAACTCATCGAGTGATCGCTGTGTGCCTGTCCAGATTAAAAAAATGTCGTCAATGTAGCGCATGTAACTGGAGATGTTTGCCAGAAAAGGGTTGTTATTGTATATGAAATTATTTTCATATAGACCCATATATAACACCGCTAATTCTGGGGCAAAGGGACATCCCATAGCCACGCCTCTTGTTTGGAAGAAGAACTGTGAATCAAATGAGAAATAGTTCTTGGACAATGAGAACTTGGCTAATGCCAAAAGGAATTCCGTGGGTACTTGCACCGGTCGCTCTCTTTGACCCAAGAACCACTCTAAAGTCTCCAATGCTTGATCCTGGGGAATCTGGGTATAGAGTGATACCACATCCAATGTAACCATCAGTTGCTTTGTGTTATCAAAACACACGGATGCTATTCTGTTGAGAAAGGCAGTAGTGTCTTTCAAATGGGCCGGGATTTCCTTAATAAATGGTTTAAGGAAAAAATCAATATATTGAGCCACTGGCTCAATCAGTGACTCACATCCCGACACTATAGGCCGTCCTGGGGGATCAAGTTCACTTTTATGCAGTTTGGGCAAAACATAAAAGACCGGTATTCTAGGGTTCTTATTCTGTAGAAAGATGCGTTCTTTAGGACCGACAAAACCTTGTATGTAGCCTTCCTTGATAATATGGAATAGTTGGTTTTGTAATTCCTTTGTTGGATCCTTGGAGATTTTTCGATAACATGCAGCATCCTCTAACTGGCGTAGTTCTTCTTTCTTGTATTTATTCACGTCCCAGATGACAATTGCACCACCTTTATCCGCCTGTTTCACCACTATCGATCTATCATTCTTCAAGTCCATCAGAGCATCTTTCTCTCGTTTGGCTAAGTTGTACTTGACATAGCCTCTTTTGCCTTCTATTGCCTGTATTCCAGATAAGACGGTTCTTTCGAAGGTACTAATTTCTTTAGGGACTTTGGGGCCTGTTGGACAAAAAGATGATTGTTTCCTCAGTCCAGTTAGTTCTGTTGTAACAACTTCAGTAGAGTCCGAAAAAAATGTTTTCAAACGAATTTTGCGGCAAAACTCCATTGTTTCCAACTTCGATTTTCACAAAGTCTGTTGATCTAGAAGGAACAAAACTTAATCCTTTCTCCAATATTGACATTTCAGCACCTGTTAGAATTTTATCAGACAGGTTGAATATCGGCGAGGAAACTAGCTTCTGTAGTACTGGCGGCGTGTCCTCATTTCCCATGGTTGGGAGTATCGCAGCCGTCCTCTGCCTTGTCGTTGGCCTCGGGCTAAAAAACGTGCCTCCTGGTTAGATATTTGCGGGTCCTGATTTTGTTGATTTGCCCTTAGATTTTGATTTGCCCTAGTGTTTGTGTCCGGAACCTCGCCCGAGGAGGATGATGATTCCGAAAAGGTGATAAATTTCTTTCGTGACCGTCCTCGGTAATTTTGGAGGTAGTTTCTCGAATCGTTATTAATATAAAAGTCTTTGTTTAGATAAGGGTAAGTAGATTCCAATGAAAAATTCTTTTTGTCCAACTCAAACTTATTGCTTTTTTGAATGACTGTGTAGTCTTTGAACTCCAAAATCTCCTTTTCAACCTTTTCTAATAGGGCTTTTGCGTCAGTTAGATTAGGATTGTTTTTAATTTCAGTCTCCAAGTCCGCGATCTCTTGTAATTGTACCAACGACAGCCTATGTGCTGTCTCCACCGTAAGGACCATAAGGTCCCGGCTGCATTTCGTCTCTATGCAGCTATATCCTTTCTTGTATATCGGATCATCAATGAACACGGCCGGGATGTTACGTATCTGTAGTCCCGATGGAATTGTCCCTTCCCTTAGGTGTTGTAATAAGAAGTGCCCATGAAGGTCCGTCCATATTTGTTTTTTGCGTAATCTCGTTAGTTTGTCTAACTCATTCTGTGTTTTTGCTGTGACACTTAAGGTGGCAGATGCAAAGACTGGTGGCTCTCGTATTAAATTCTGAATATGTTCTTCGCTATAGGCGAAGGCATCTTTTTCTGCCATTGCACACTAAGATGGGGGATGACAATGGCTCAAACATACAAAGACGTACTAAACAATTAACAACACAACAGTTTCACAACACCATCCGATGCAACGCACGGCACATGTATTTCACACCAAAAGTCGCTAAAGCCTCGTGGCCCTTTTTGCCACTCGAACGACCTCGCGGGCCTCTGCCCGCTCCTAAAGCTACTAACCAACACTGGGTCCTAGCTCAAAAAAACTCAGTAGGACTGAGCCCAATTAACTGAAAAAACAGAACATATTGTCCAAACTGAGAATGACTGCACATTTCACTTTGTAACTCCTATCATGAAAAATAAAACATGAGAGGAGGGCTTTATGAATTTCCTTATTACTCAGGAGAATATTTATTATTTATTTCACATTTCTCTCCTATTGTGCGCTTTAACAATAATTCATTGCGCGTTTATCTTTTATACAAAACAACACAATACAATACATTTCACAACAAAACATAATGATCTTAATCCCCTGAATGAAAAAAAAAAAAAACATACCACATTCACTCTTCAAGCATTCATGGCCAATATACTCTTACATACAATACACATGCACTGAACAAAAGAGGTCCTAATGACACCTTTCCTTTTTTTTGGTAGATTGACTCCCGAAAAACTTATAAGTCAAAATACTTTATCTCTTTTTGGTACAATAAAAGGTACAGTAGAATGTAGTAGTCCTTTTAGTGGTGGTCTCACTGGATTTCCAAAAAGTATTTGACATGCTTAGTTGGTCTTATCTACTTTAGGTGTTGGAGGTGTTTGGGATGGGTCTTAACTTTCTGGGTTGGGTCAAGCTCTTGTATATTTGCGTCCATTCTCCATAGACAGATGGAACAGTAAAGAGTGCTCCTAATCTCCAGTGATTTTAGCACTCGCCATGGAGCCACTTGCTGCCCTGCTAAGTGCCAGGGACACTTTCTGGGGTATTAGGGTGGGAATAGACTGGGAAACTATGTCCTTATAAGCAGACAATGTGTTAGTATGTCTGGGGGACCATTCCCACTCACTGCCGTCCCTCTGCGACCTACTTGACCTCTTTGGAGAGATGATAGGCCTCAAGGTTAACTGGGGTATGCCTTGTATCTTCCACTTGCACCAAATTGAGCCACAGCGTATAGAGGAGATGGGTGCAGGGCGCATGCAATGGAGGTTTAACACCTTTTGTCTACCACAATTACCGTGATCTACTCAATGGCAATCATGGTAAGGCTCTGGCCTTCATTCGCAAGTACATGCACTTCTGGACCCGATTGCTGCTCTCCCCCATGGGTAGTGCATGGGTGGAGAAGATGCTGGTTTAACAGAGGCTCTTGTATTTCTTTGCAGCTCTGCCAGTGATTCACCCCAAGGCATTTTTTAAGATCTCTGAGAAGCCTGGAGCCCAAGCTTGTGTGGGGACCCACTCGGAAGAGGATCTCACTCCCCATGCTTCATCGCCCCATGCTTGAGGAGGGACTTGGGGTCCCAGAACTGAAGCTATATTTTGTGGTAGCCCAATTGCAGTGGCCTATGGACTGGCTGGCCGGAGATGGAATGGCAGAGAGTACCATGCTCCAAGCAGAACCAAAGGAAATGGACGTGCTAAATTGGCTGTTCTCTCAGAGAAGACCTGCAAGGGAACTGGGTCTGCCGAGTCGACTGGCCAAGCATGGTTGGAAACAATATATGCAACCTAGGCAAGCACCAATCCCTTATGCACCACAGCTCCCTCTCTAAAGTGTACCCGATCGCAAACTGTGATCGAGGTCCATGATCCCGCTCCATGGCGAGAGGTCAGAATCACCCAACTGGTTGACCTATGCACTGATGGTAGTCCGTTATCATTCCAGGGCCTGCAGTAACTTTATGGGCTTGGTGCTGTTCTCCTTCTAACATTTAGTACACTTATGGCGGTAATTGGGAATATGTGGGCACCGGGGCAGGCTGAGCCGCCACTGCACCTGGGATTGCAATGCTTCTTGACACATGGGCTCAGTTGCAGAGAGATATCTGTACTATATATGGCTTTACAGGGCAGATGCCCTCAGCACAGAATTAACCTCCAAGCAATGAGCCTTGGCTCTGGAGTGGGAGAAGCGAGTTTCCCGTAATGCTGGTCTAAATTTTATGGAATTTATTATTTATATCAAACATACCTCACACCACACCGCCTCCACAAAATATTCCCTGCAGTATCCCCTGCATGTTCGAGATGTGGCCACGGGGACACCACATTTATACATATGGTTTGAGACTGCCCTCCGCTGCGGCACACTTGAACCTAGGTGCTAGCACAGGTGTTATCGGTGATCGATGTCCAGCTTACACCGGACCCACTCCTTTGCCTTCTAGGGATTACGCAATGCATTAAACGTAACAAACACTACCTAAAGCTCATTGATCTGGCCTTGGTCCTCTTTAAGCGCTTGATTGCAATGGAACTGGAAAGCCTCCCACCCAGGATTAGGAACTGGCTACAGGTGACTCATAAATGAGCTCTAGCAGAGGCAGATGCCATGACACATTATCGTGGGGCAGAGGGGGGAGGTGGAGCAGCTACAATGTTGAGCACTTAACGTTCGTAAGTTGTTTGACAGCTTGAATTTGCTACCCCCCCCCCCCTCCCCTCCTTCGGGCTGCGGAACCCGCCACTGGGAGCCAGTTGGATACCTGGACTGGCCCACTGGGCGACCCATCCACCCACACATATATGGTTTACAGACACTGACGGCGGCCCAGTGAACTCTTGGGCGGGAATACATCGGGGCTCATTCTGCTCCCTTGTTTCCCCATGAGCACCTGATAGTTTCCACCCCTATTGTTGTCACATAATCCTGCCACTCATGTCTCCACGTTTCCCATTAGCAGCTTTGGGAAGCGCAGGCCAGGCAGATTTTGATGTTATTGACTTCTTGCTCTAAGTTACAATTAATATATTGGCTGCTCTTCTACGAGACACAGTGATTATGGTCCTATCCTTCCCATATTTCATTTCAATTGTTATCAGGCTGTGACCTCCACTGCATTATGTGATCTGCTTCCAAACTTTAACACGTCAATATACTAGGATGTGTTTGTTGACCTACTACATGACTATGTTTTGTACTGTATCCTGTATTATATGTGAAGATTCTCGATTAAAAATGCCAATAAAGAAATTTAAAAAAATGAAAGGAATGAAATTGAATAAATGGACCTTCGCTGGGAACTTGTGTGCTTTCACCTGGGATCCTTGATATTTTAGGAGGAATAATTTGAGAAACATAACAAAGCTAAAGAAACTTCCCATTACAATAATGGTGGGAATTCTGCACATTACCAATAGATAACAATGGATTCAAAGTACCTGATACAAAACGGCATTGTGTACCTAAGTTGAAATTAGGTAGGCGACCATGTCCTTTTGCAAATGTTGCGTCATGTTTAGCATTAACAAAGCTTTAATTTACATCAAAAGGCAATTACTCACACATAATATTATATAGTTGTGATCATTTTACGTACAAGTAGATCTCCTTCTCTGGTGGTCTGTGGGCAACCCAGAATGGGGATGCCTTCCTAAATAGATGAACACCCAAACACTTTTACATTTCTGAGTATTGGTAAACATTTTACGGGTACACTCCCACCTTGGATATAGCGGGTATTTACTCCTTATTCTGTATAGAAATCGGGAGGAACATCTGAAAATCGATGGGAGTGTACCGGATGGTGTAAAGACAAAGTACAAATGCAGCCTTGGTTTACATTTAACCATGAATAAATGTGTATGCTACATTTACACATGCACAAACTCCTGGAAAACTATTATAGTCATCGCATCCTTGGAGTACTTGTGGCATTTTCAGTAAAATCTAAAAAAGTATAAAAGAATTGACTTCAAGCACAGACATAAGCCAACTTAAGTAAAATGTCTGTAGAGTTTACTGTTTTTTTGGGCTACTCATACTTAGGTAGTCATACTGTACACATGTATCATCCACAAAGGCATTACATACTTGCATATTCGCAAAACGCTTGGGTAATTCATCCTTACATTGTAGACATGTGATCTGTGACTAGACTTTCTCAGTGTTGCCCATAGTCAATAGTGTATATTAACAAAATGGAGTGACCCTGTGTCCCTAGGAACCTGGGTATTTGATATATAAAGAACAATGGTTCCCTTGGGTAGAAACAATGCGTATTGCGGTTAGCCGTAGTTACTTCAGCATAACATATGATACATTTCTGAAAGCCAGAACATTTTTTAAGCAAATGGGGGAAGGAACAAGAACACAGAAAAAGGGTTTTTCATTAATTTATGTCTCAGAATTGATAGCATTCGTTATGCGAACCAAATTACATACAACAAAAATACATTGCAGAATTTTTGCACTTCAAAATTCATACAGTGATACACAATGGTGAGATAGTAGTGCTCAGTGGTGATATAGGTACACAGTGCAGTGAGGTGGTAGTGGGGGGATGCGGTTTGTTTTGGAGGGCCAAATTCAAGAAGCAGTGACCAGTACGTTAAACAAATTATATAGTTGATAGCGACTATGTCCTGCAATCTGTGCCAAAATAGATCGTCAACGTTTCAACCCTATGGGCGCTTGGTGGAGTGTCACAAGCGGGTCTTCAAACACTGCTTTCTGGTTCAGTGTTCCGTGAGGACTCCATTTTACCAGAATACAATCATTTTTTGATCTTCTGTGCAATTCATATCACAGTTGACATGTTGCTAGAATAAACCAACCCCTTCAATCAATTGCCTTGACCGCCCTTGAAATTCTAGGGCGGCCTCTCCTCCCCCACAGTCCTGATGAAGACCCGCTTGTGACACTCCACCAAGCGCCCATAGGGTTGAAACGTCGACGATCTATTTTGGCACAGATTGCAGGACATAGTCGCTATCAACTATATAATTTGTTTAACGTACTTGTCACTGCTTCTTGAATTTGGCCCTCCCAAAACAAACCGCATCCCCCCACTACCACCTCACTGCACTGTGTACCTATATCACCACTGAGCACTACTATTTCACCATTGTGTATCACTGTATGAATTTTGAAGTGCAAAAATTCTGCAATGTATTTTTGTTGTATGTAATTTGGTTCGCATAACGAATGCTATCAATTCCGATACATAAATTAATGAAAAACCCTTTTTCTGTGTTCTTGGTCCTTCCCCCATTTGCTTAAAAAATGTTCTGGCTTTCAGAAATGTATCATATGTTATGCTGAAGTAAGTACGGCTAACCGCAATACGCATTGTTTCTACCCAAGGGAACCATTGTTCTTTATATATCAAAGTCAGTAGTGGCCATGAAAATAATATGCAAATGAGATCACCACACATGAAGCAGTAACTTTTTGGGTATCCACGAACATGGGATCCATGCACTTCCTACAAGTATCTCAGCATCCATCTTGAAGCCAAATGGGATCTGGTGTAAGTGGTGCAGAAAGTCTGCAAAAGAACACACGTGAGCCTAGTTTTGCAGAAGGTTTCTAAGGTTATGATTAAAAAAATGTAATAATGGAATCAATACTGTTCAAAAATATAAATTATACTATCCTATTACTAACCATATGCACGTAGAATGAATGCACTGCTTACAATATACACCTGTAAAACTATATAATAAAATATACTACATTAAATGTATGATTAGCAAATTAGACAGAAGCTATGGATGTACATAAAGTAATGCCCATTTATGCAAATAAATTATGGAAAATGTAGGCCACATCATTCTGATTTTTCTAAAGAGAGGCCTGACCATTCAAGCTCATGTTGAAGAACTTGTACAGGCCTGCTCTCCAAAGGTGTTTGTCCTCAAAAAAGAAGTTTATACCCCTTAAAAAATATATCTAGATGCACAACCCGCTTCATGTCCAGAATAGTCACTGCATTGCCGAAAGACAAGCAGGTTTACGGCTCCACGTTAATAATGAGGACTGCATCATCAAGTAGAGATTCAGTATCCGGAAGCTGTGGTTTGTTAACTCTATTCTAAAATTTCTGACTTGCTGAAACCGATACTTATATCCCGACTAACACAATGATATCAAATCGCAGCATTACATGTGTTAAGACATCCTCTAGCTAATAGGTAAACCTCACCTAGGAATCTGGCCATCTATATGCTAGAGCAAAGATTTGCTTGTGTTATTTCAAATTACATCACAAATCTGAGTTTTCTGTGCTTTAAAACTGTGGGCAATTGGGATTTCCAAGGTATAGTCATTGATGATGAATAATATCAATACCCCTGAGTGGGGCTCATGTGTAGGTGGCTCCAATATGGCTGATTCCCTTCAAGATAGTGTAAAGCTTGCATTTGACTGTCTGCCTTGTTCCTACTCATTCCTCCTGACTCCCTGCAAAAACCAGTACAGCAGAACTTGTTGCACGACTGGTTTGGATCAACAAATTGTTCAATAAAAATTGTACAATAGAGCAGAGAGAAGCCAGAGACCTCGAAAAAGTAAAACGTCTACTAAGGAATAGGCCAGGCTAGCGCCTAAAACAAAAGGATGCTCTCCAAGTCTAACCCGCCCCAGAAAGAGTGGGGTGTTGTCATCATTCAAGTGGGCATCCATAAACAGGGGTGTAGGAGCACTCCCGAATGTTCTATCAAATATTTGATAAGAGTGGGGAACAGGAACAACTCCCGGGAATCTCAGCAGTGGATTAGGCATAGACGGCAATAGACTTCACCCAAATTTCACAAATAGAAATCTATTGGCCATGAGCGATTATATATACATATTTTATGAAAGAAAGAACCAACTCACCCAGTCCTTTTGCTAGCCAGTCATTTACTCCATTTGGGGTGGCATCATAGGCAGTGTGTGGAGAGTAAATGGCCACTCTGTTCTCCAAGGCCTGAATCACCAACCGCTCCTTCCAAGACTTCCAGGTGATCCGTTTAAGAGGTCGAAAGATTGGTGGGTGGTAAGACAGGATCAGATCTGCCTTACAGTGCAGTGCTTCCTCCATCACTTCCCCAGTCAAATCATTGGTTAGAAATAGCGTGCTTACGGAATGGGGAGGACTCGGTTCAACCAAAAGCCCCACATTATCCCAGCTCTCGGCCAATGACAGAGAGGCAAAATCATTCAATGAGGAGACCAGGGCCTTCAGATCCATTAGAGGACGTGAAGAGGTACCCAACAGAGACCGAGGGTGGAGGAAAACTTGAGGACCTCTGCTCAAACACAACCGCAGCATGCAGTAAGTACGTTAGGACTCCTAGGAAAAAAAACCACAAAACTGCATAAGGTAATGCAAAGAAAGCAATGTTGCTTCATGTTCAAAGGATGAACAGTTTTGTTTTAAAATGAATACTGCATTTAACAAGAAATATCTACTAAAATAGTATGTGAAGATTATCAAGTTTGATTAGCTGTTGAAAGAAAAGTATCCAAAACAAGTATGCTGCAATGTGAAGATTAACAAATGAGATTACACAATAAAAGAAAATTGGCCAAAACACATATGAAGCCAATAAAAGTAAATATGATTTTTACTAGTACAAAGAAAGGTACTACTGGCTATGAATTACTTTAAGCTGAAAAGTAACTTAAAAACACAAGGATAACCATAAGCAAACCATAAACAAGCATGGGCATAACTAATTAGTCTTGCTTTTCCTGTACATGCAATGGCAAAGCTAATAGGTCTGGATTCTTGTACTAGAAAGAAAATACCATACGGAAACAATTTCTTGGGCTACAGCAGTGGGAGTAGGGAACCTTTGTTGAATAAAGAGCATTAACAGAGCCAAGCTGTATCTGCACAACGGTTTGTGTTGAAAGGACTACAATTAAAAGGAATAAAATGCAAAATATTGCATAGAAGATACTTTTGATAATCTGGCAGTATTTTCGGTGTAAATCTAAAAAAAAAAAGCTTCTTGGGATATATACATCTTACTTTATGAAAAATAAAGTTGAAAGTCAAACAACTTTACCAAGTTACCTAAAATGGTAATTGATTAAATAATAGCCTTAGCCTGCCTTAAAGATGAACAGGGTGCACTTAAACAAAAAAGCCATTACCCAGCACTTATTGTCATCATATTAGTAAAATAAATACAACAGAGAGCATGCACTCACTCTGAACAAGCTAAAAGTCGTGACGCTTGTGCAGTCTAACAAACAAGCATTGGCATAGCCAATAGGTCTCGCCTTTGGGACCTTAGAAGTGTTTAGCCATGCAACAGGTGATGTTGTTACACCAAGGATATTGTGCTGGATAACTAAACACTTATAAGGTCCCAAAGGCGGGACCTATTGGCTATGCCAATGCTTGTTTTCTCTCTGGGGCTCCACACACACACGTAGCCTTCCCTGGAGATGTATATGGAGATCCCATGGATGTATATGCCACACACAAAGTTCTCAAGTTTTCCATGTCCATCCATGCCTGAGTAGCTCTTCCAGTGCATGTTTTTTCTCTGGGACTTGTAGCCCTGAATTTATATTTGGATAAACAGTTCTACAAGCTCCATAATGGAAAGCAAATACCTGGACTGGATGAGATACGCACACACCTGGGAAAGTTGATAGTTCTGCACACAGTTATCAGAGTAAGGCGCTTGGTGGATACAATGCAAGTGTATTTTCAGATTACCCTCAATACCCACATATGTGGCTCAACATCCACTACTGTTTTCTTGTTTCTGGAGGAGGGGGGGGGGGGGGGGGGCATACTGGAACTTATTTTTCATCATCAGATCACACTTTGACCTAGAAGGACGTGAAAGCCAGGATGAAGAAAACAATAGGAAGCAGTGAGAAAGAAAGAACAAAGGGATGAAAAAGAACCCGCGAGACTGAGGTTCAGAAACAGGTAGTGAGGGGAGGAGAAGGCCTGGGATGGAATCCGGAAGGGGGACCTTACTGTTGGGGAATTTGGCAGTTTCAGTGGCCTCCTAACAAAACCTTTGAGCCCGTGCACTTATTCATAATGAATAACTAGGATTATTACTGTAAAAAAACCTAAGCTCCAACAGTGACTGATGTGTGTCATTTACATCCACTCCTGGCTTTTTAGACAGACTCAACGTGCAGTTTACGCTTCCCATTCAGAAGTGTGACGTCACATGCTGCACAGCGTTCCTGTCTAAAAATGCAGGTCGTACCGAAGGAGCACATTTTACAGGAGTCACCTGACAGGTTTTTGGATAACACCATGGACCTCGTTCAGTGTTTGTGACACTTCCAGTTAATGCAGAAATTAAACTCCTGACCACTTATACAGCCCACACCACAAATACATCTTCTCTTTTAGTTTAAATAAAATACGTTTCTTACCTTATTCAAGGGGCACGGATTTTAGCAACCTTGGCAGGATGAACGCCCGATTTGCAAATTTTACACTGACCTCGCAGCAGCCGATCAACCCACTAAGCTGCTTTAAGGCTAACAGTGGTTTATTCAAAGCTTAACTTCACCAATCTCTTTCGAAATTAATAAAACTGAAGGGGTCAGATGTAGAGTGTTAAAGGCACCCCGCAAGCACCACAGCTGCCAGTGCCCCTGCCAAGAGGGAGACCTTTAGTCAGTCCTAGGTTTTTAGCCCTATGCACTTTGTATTATCGGACTTGTAGTTTACTTTTCTCATCATAAACGTGAACCTAAATATCCTAGAATAAACACTACTCCTGCTGGATTTGAAAGCGGGACTAGCTGAAAGTGTCGAACAATACACATGCCAACTGGGCAGCTATGAAGATCTGGGGAACTCCCTGTATCACAGGAAGAAGGAGGAGGGGAGGGGTCGGGAAGCCGTCATCTCGTACTGGATGACACACAGGCCTGGACTGCCATGCCGTGGGTTTGGCCCTACCCTGCTCAGCTGTGTTGACTCCATGTTTCATGGCTGTCAGCTGACCGCGTAGGTCATGGTGGCTGATTGCTTCACGGCGACTGCTTCACTAACAGAGGTGAGAACAAACGGAAGGGCATGGTTACTCATGCTGCCTTATTTGGGAAGCGGCGTTTACTTCGCATGCGTTTCTTCGCATGCTGTTAGTACGACCGCGTTGTTAGTTAGCATACCGTTTGTACGCAATTCGGAAATACGAATTGCAGTAAGGGGGAGAAGGTGTTGGATTTAAAATCCAACACCTTCCCTAGTGTCCGCATAGACTGGAGTTGGAATAATAAATTATACTATTCCAACATCCAGCACCCCCTTACTGCAATTCGTAGTTCCGAATTGCGTACAAACGGTATGCTAACTAACAACGCGGTCGTACTAACGACCGCGTAGAAACGCCATGCGAAGTAAACGCATGCGAAAAAAAGTTATATATTCGCCTTATTTAAATAAATATTTAATTTTTTAATCTTTTGTAGCAACTGGTGAAGGATTTCAAAGTTCTATGAAGGCGGTACTGCCACCGTAGTTTTTGCTGTCATAGCTTAGACATTTTTATTGTATTTACCCTCTATCGCTCTGCGCAAGTAGGTCGAGGGCTGGCTCATCGATCTGCACGCATGTAGCTTCGACACCAGACAGATCGGGTCCCTTTGAGTAACGCCATCGGGTGAGGTATAGGACGCTTGTAAACTCAATTAAGCGCGGCCACGAAAGTAAAAGCGACTTAACCAAGCTTTGTAATATTACCCGAAACAGATGGCACACTGCGCGCCTTTGCACGTAACCGCAAGGTCTAGGCCATAGGCGTCAACATTCTAAGAAAAGGTCGGACAAAAAGCCATCTTTGCCAATTGCGTGTGAAAGCCACAAGCAAAGGCCAATGAAATGTCACTACTTCGAGCACGAGCTTGCTGGAAGTCCAGAGAAGTCCAGAGTGATTGCAAGAGGCCGATTCCTAGAGCAGTGCATGCGCGCTGCCCTAGGCTCGACCTAAAAAGACCTCTTGGGTGCCATCAATAATAGCAGCACAAATGGAGCAGAGTAAGAGTCCGCAAAATGCCATGGCCTTGATTTGCAGCACGTCCAAGCAATAACAAACTATGAAATCTCATGAAACCAAAGACTGAAGCTGACTGACCCACTGTCCCCCTCTCTGTACTACCGCTTAATGATATTGGTAGCATGAGGTCTCCCGAATATATTAACACTATAGTGAGATCTAAAAAACAATGATAAACTAAAAGGAAAAAGCACAGACCACTTCGTTTTAGGTATAAGTGCAGCTTAACTAACATAGGTACGTGTCACTTTCAGCAATACATTTGGCATAATCATGATAGCATTTCAATTAATACATTTACCTTCTAATAAGAAAACTCAATTGTTAAACACATTTAATATGCATGTAATATCGACTTCACAGCACGAGTTTACATGTTAACGTTTTTTGCTAGTTACATCTATTTCCCACGTTAATTCTCTATGATACTTATCCATAAACTAAAGCATGTCACATAATTGCGTTAACACCTTGTGTTAGTACAATTTGCAAAGATATATGCATTCTACATGTGGTTATAATGCATCCCTACAAATAAAATGACATTTCTGCTCCATCATGTACAAAGCGGAGTGGCTGCTTCTTTCTGGCACCAGGGCTCCGCCCTTTGTATTTTCTGCATTATTGTACCAATAATTGTATTGAGATCTTTAACACTAATTTTAAAAGTGCCACTTTTAAAGGTTAGTGCTGAGTTGGAAATACAATGTTGTTTTGGCAATGCCATATTGGAGAGGGCATGGCCAACTAAAATGGACAACTGGACGCACTTCTAAGGAGCTCCGGCTCCCCGCACTGACATCCTGTGAAATCTTGCCTTCCCACATGAAGAACTACACCGCCATGGAAAACCCTGGTCACTCCATGCCCCTCTTGCCTGGGGGGGGCACCAAACTTGACCCGGAGGTGATCGCAGACGCTGCGACGGAGCAGCCTCGCGAATACTGATGCAGGCTGCGCTGCCCAAGTCCGGTACACACCGCGTCTTTTGGAGGGCTCCTGCCCTGGGCCCTCGCTGTACAGGATTTCACAAACATTCGTTTTCCCGTTCCTTGGCGTGTCTGCCCATTGGAAGATCTGCCTGTGCCACTTGGTCATTTGGAAACGGCAGTAGGCAGAACTTTATCCGGCTACAATCATGGTGAGAGACAAGTCTCAGAGACAGCAGCACCATTAACCAAAATACTACAACTAAACCAGGTACACACAAACCTGCTTCTCGGGGGTCCTCACGCACACTGAAGTATTCTCCGATGCAGTAGGGGGAGCCTTCATGGGCACCACTATTGGAGACAATTCAGGGCTCATGGATTGCCCTTGATGGACAGATAGTAGGGAATATCGATCAAGGTGAACCTCATGCGTGCAGACCTCTGTAAAGCAGCTGACAAGGTGGGGACGGCGGAGTCTCAAGCCTCTAAAAATCACAAAAATGTTACTTGACCTTCAGGTCTAGTGACTTAAAAAAATCTATTCAACCTATTTGTAATGCTCTTGGTTTGAAATGATGTGATCGTAGGCGAATAATTTAATTGAGCCACCATTTTCTTCATTATCACATATGAGAGCACCTTCAAATGTGCGAGTTCAGCATGCCTGCTGTACAAAAAAAACTCTTTAGTTTGATTTAATAGACTAAACTTTCTCTCCATATATGATACAAATCTAGCAAAATATACGATAAACATGACCGCTGACTTGCCTCTTAGTTCATTAACAGCATTTTCACCAGGGCGGAGGCAGGAATGTTTCTCAAATAATGTTTAAAAACAATCACTTTTAACAAATACATAACTAAAGCATGAAGTGGTAGCACACTGTCATTTGTAATCAGCAGATTTTACAGTACAAACTTTCCCACTGACATGCAGCTATACTGATAAAACGATATAGTGTACAAACAATATTGTTTGGAAATAGAATTTCTGCAAATATGTGTTATTTGCACCTCACCAAGTAAAGTGCTCTGGTTTGTTTTGCTCTTAATTGCAAAAAATATGTGCTTTTGTAATTCCTGATATATTTTTAAATATTGGTAATACTAATTTACAGGCTATTTATCTAGTAAGAGAGAAAAGTAAACCTCATTTTCCAAGCAGCAATTAGTTAAAAGACAAACTGACATTTGACCTCTTTCCTTGAACAGACAGCAAATGTGTAAAGATAAAAACAAGATTTAATGGCATCTTTATTGCTCATTCACTTTCTAAATGAACAGAACACATGTTCCTTTCCAGCCTAAGGTTACTCACCAGATGGGACAAGTAGGTGCTAAAAATAGCTCGACCGGATACATTTTTACTCGCAATTGCGAGGGGGCGAGCATAATTTTCTAGGCCTGAGTCTGCTATTTCTACGTTAAATCCGAAGTACGACAGCTCATGCAACATGTCTCTCAATTGTGAGTCGTATCCAGGACCCTAAAGGATCAGGTCGAGGATGCAGAGAGTAGGTCCTGGCAGTTCAACGTGCGCCTGCTGAGATTTCGTGAGGGGGCCGAGGGGCTGAGATTTCATGAGGGGGCCGAGGGGCAGTCAGCTAAATGCTTCCCGGAGCACTGGGTGCCGCATTCTCTTTCTCCCAAAGACTTATACGGCTTCTTTGTCATTGAAATGGCTCATAGGGCGTTGGCGCCAGCTCCTCCTCTGGGGGCTCCTACTCGCACCCTCATTGCCAGGGTATTGAATTACAGGGATAGAGATGCCATCCTGAGGGCAGCTAGGGAGGTGTCTGTCCCGAAATTTGACAATTGTTCTATTGCAATACACCCTGACTAGACAAGGAGAGTTCAAGAAAGGTGTAGGCCATGTTTAGAGATGAAGAGGAAGCTGCACTCCATGGGTCTCCGATATATGCTTTTGTACCCGGCTAAATTCCGTCATCTCAGCTGGTAAATAAATTTTTCTGAAACGACCTAACGATGTTTGTCCTGGTTAGACATGTTGGGTGCCCATTGTCCCCACTGAGTAAGGTGGACCCATTTCAAACTCGTGGTGGGTGGCGTGGATGCAGGTGCTAATGTTTCGGAGGTGGTTACAGATTGACAGAGGGGGTCACTGATTGCATTGTGGTACAGAATGATGGCACTATGGATACTCTTAACTACGAAACACAATTGGTGACTGAGACACTGCAGACTGAAATTGTGCCAGATGAGGGGCTGTCCGCGACTCCCTTCCAGCTTAGTGGAGTTATCCTAGACACTACACACCCATGAGGAACGCTGCGCTACCAGCATCCGCAGCGCAGGTCATTGGCCTGACTTTTACATATCTAGGGTGGGAGGGGTTTATCAGTTTTGGGGGGGGGGGGGTTCTTGTGTTCTCTTCTTTCCTTTTAAGGTTGTAGCTGCCAACATGTTGTGGGGAGGGGGTGGGTCCTGGCTGTTATGCACTTCGAGATTTATGATGGATAAACCTGAAATTTACAGGGTCCTTACCTGAAATGTACAGGAGTTCGGGTTTGTATCAGAATCGGGATAGGTTCCTTTCCCTTCTAAAACAGCGCAAAGTGGATATTGCCTGTTTGCAAGAAACCTACCTGTCCGACGAGGAAGCCATGAAACTAGCTAAACAAGCTTTTGCAATGCAATAGGTCTCGCATTAGGAACGTTTGAGCTAATGGTATTGTAAATGCCAAATTTTGTATTTATGTATTGGTTTTGAAAAAAGCTGAATTAATAGCTTTGTCATTTACAATTCCAATAGTTTTAACTTTTGCAAAATCTACTGATGCGTTTTAGAAACGCTTTGATCCTGTAACGTTTGTGTTTTTGGTAAAATTTAGAAAAGGCACCTACTGACATCGTACGAACTAGGGGGCAGTGTGTAAGAGGGCAGTGTGTGAGGGGGAATTGTATGAGGGCACAGTGTGAGTGTGTAAGGGTGCGGGCTGTGTGTGTGTGCAGGGTGTAAGGGTGCAGTGTGTGTGACCTAAAGTACTGTGAGTGGGTAATGTGTGAGAGCAGTGTATGTGGGGGCAGTGTGTCAAGGGGTCAGTGTGTGAGGAGGGGTCAGTGTGTGTAGTTTGTGTGAGAGGGGGGCAGTGTGTGTAGTCTGTGTGAGAGGGGGGCAGTGTGTGTGGTCTGTGTGAGGGGGGCAGTGTGTGTGGTCTGTGTGAGGGGGGCAGTGTGTGTGGTCTGTGTGAGGGGGGCAGTGTGTGTGGTCTGTGTGAGGGGGCAGTGTGTGTAGCCTGTGTGAGGGGGGGCAGTGTGTGTGGTCTGTGCGGAGGGGTAAGTGTGAGTGCTCTGTGTGGAGTGGTAAGTGTGAGAGGTATGTGTGAGGGGGGCAGTGTTTGTGGTCTGTGTGAGAGGGGGCAGTGTGAACTTTGTTCATTTGTTAAATAAAGTTAAACAATAATGCTAATTTAAGCACAAAACACCTAGCACCAATAGAAATTAACCGACGAAAAAAACTAAAAATCTACTGATGCGTTTTAGAAACGCTTTGATACTGTAACGTTTGTGTTTTTGTTAAAATTTAGAAAAGGCACCTACTGACATTGTACAAACTAGGGGGCAGTGTGTGAGGGGGAATTGTATGAGGGCACAGTGTGAGTGAGTAAGTGTGCGGGCTGTGTATGTGCGGGGGGTATAAGGGTGCAGTGTGTGTGACCTAAAGCACTGTGAGTGGGTAATGTGTGAGAGCAGTGTATGTGGGGCAGTGTGTCAAGGGGTCAGTGTGTGAGGGGGGAGTGTGTGTGGTCTGTGTGAGGGGACAGTGTGTGTGGTCTGTGTGAGGGGGCAGTGTGTGTGGTCTGTGTGAGGGGGGCAGTGTGTGTGGTCTGTGTGAGGGGGGCAGTGTGTGTGGTCTGTGTGAGGGGGGCAGTGTGTGTGGTCTGTGTGAGAGGGGGCAGTGTTGGTTAGTGACTTGTCAGTAAACTGTATTTCTATTTTCTTTAAAGGCTGTAATAGTATTGAAAAAAATACACAATCTGACACTGGCTCACGTAAATGACTGCAGTGCCTTGAAAGTAAACTGTATTCTTATTTATTTGAGGGTGAGGGGGTGCAGAGTGTGAGGGGGCTAATGTGTGTAGGGCAGTGTGTGAGTTGGCATTTTGTGGGGTCTAATGTGTGTAGGGTAGTGTGTGAGGTGGCAGTTTTGGGGGTCTAATGGGTGGAGGGCAGTGTGTGAGGCAAAACAATAAAAGGATAAAAGTGCTGTTTGTAGAGAGAGTGATTTTTTGTTTGTTTTTCATGAGAATGTAAGCAGGAAACAGACAAAAGCATACGTGTTTGGATGCGTAAAGCAGAGCACAGAGGATGGAAACTATTGAAGACGAGGGCAGACAGCAAAACACAGAGAGGCGAGACAGGATAAAAGTGCTGTTTGTGGAGAGAGTGATTTTTTTTTTCCACATAAGAATGTAAGAAGGAAAGGAAACAATGAACGTGTTTGGGTGCGTAAAGTTAAATTTAAAAAAAACATTCAAAGTAAATAAATATAATAGACGCATGCAAAACTCATAGACACAAGGTCAAGTAGTCAGTCGCACAAAGCCGAAAATCAGAAAAAGATGCGAGAAAGAAAAGGCGGATGGGAACTACATGGAAGAGGAGAGACGCGTGGGCGGAAAAAAAAAACATTCAAAGTAAATAAATATAATAGACGCATGCAAAACTCATAGGCACGAGGTCAAGTAGTTAGTCACACAAAGCCCAAAAAAAAAAATGTGAGATAGAAAAGGCGGGGCGGAACCACATGGAAGAGGAGAGACGCGTGGGCAGAGAGGAGTGCTGTTTGTAGAGAGAGTGATTTTTTGTTTGTTTTTCATGAGAATGTAAGCAGGAAACAGACAAAAGCATACGTGTTTGGATGCGTAAAGCAGAGCACAGAGGATGGAAACTATTGAAGACGAGGGCAGACAGCAAAACACAGAGTGGCGAGACAGGATAAAAGTGCTGTTTGTGGAGAGAGTGATTTTTTTTCGCATAAGAATGTAAGAAGGAAAGGAAACAATGAACGTGTTTGGGTGCGTAAAGTTAAATAAATAAATAAATATTCAAAGTAAATAAATACAATAGACGCATGCAAAACTCATAGGCACGAAGTTAAGTAGTCAGTCGCACAAAGCCGAAAATCAGAAAAAGATGCGAGAAAGAAAAGGCGGAGGGGAACTACATGGAAGAGGAGAGACGCGTGGGCGGTTAAAACAAAAAAAAACATTCAAAGTAAATAAATATAATAGACGCATGCAAAACTTATAGGCACGAGGTCAAGTAGTCAGTCACACAAAGCCCAAAAAAAATAAATGTGAGATAGAAAAGGCGGGGCGGAACCACATGGAAGAGGAGAGACGCGTGGGCGGAGAGGAGGAGTGCGTGCACGAAGTGTCTGGTAGAAAATGGAAGCTGTAAAGAATGCGCGTGGTTGTGGCAGTTGTTGACAATGCGCGTGATTGTGTTCACATGAACTGTATGCGATCCGCAGCTAGGTAGACTTTTCGGACTGCTTACTATAATCTCGCCTGTCCATCCCTGCGGGATAGAATAGGCGAGACCTAAAAATGGAGGGGCCAGACTTACACTGCTACTTATTCAGCTTATTCTCGGGCATACTCATTCGTTCATTAGTTCATAAACTTTATTCGGTTGAGAAAAGGATACAACCATAAAAGTGCATAGAAAAAACACATACAAATGTATAAATAAAAACGATTAAAAAAAAACAATCCTCCATCCAATCTCCAGATTATTTAGTACGTGAAACACAGTAAAATATGCAACTCCAATTCTATTATGACGATATTGTATAAAAAATGTACAATCAAATACACCTCATACAAATTATGTATACAATTGATCTAGGTATTCTATGCAATGGTCAAAATGTAAATACATTTAAAAAGTCATGTAGATCGATGAACAATAAAAATGTATGGTACTCAATCCATTAACCGATTGTCCTGTGCTTTCCTTTTTTGCATAGCATTCAATCTAAAAAGTGCAACATTGTTATACACATAGGGGTCACCTAATGCCATCAAGTAATTCATTGCAGCTTTATGGGTTCTGATATTCTGAACAAAAAACATAGGTTTCAAATAGCGGAGCCTCAAATTCTGATAGTTTACAGAACAATAAAAAGTGCAGTGTGCTTTGTTTGCTATGACCATCACAGGGGCAGGGGGTCGCACCCGAGGGGCAAGACCTCATGTAAGAAAAAACAACTAGATGATGCCCAATACCACATCTCACCCGTGTCAGCACAAAACGGTGCCGCATAATAGTTACATATACCAGGTAATGATTATCCCCTCCTCCTTATCCAAGGACTTGTAAAATATTACAGGTAATTGTTTCCCATCATCTAGCTCACGTTTACCCAACCTTGTTTGGAAAAATGTATTTTTAATTCTATTCTTGGTAAGTGATGTAAACCGGGTAAAGTCTGACCAGATAGACAAATTAAACAGTTTATCAAGAAGAGAGATAATATAGGATACCCAAGATATATTTAGGACTTTATACAGGGCTTGATAGTCAAGGGTAACAGTTCTAGTAAAGCTAGTTTCTTCCTTGGACCAGAGCGATATCCATAATAACAGGGGTCTCACCAAAAGGAGGTCTTCTAAAAACTGCAAGTCAACCTCATTATGAACTATGGTATTTGCTGCACTGGGTGGCAGACATAGAAGCCGTTTTAAAAATGTGTTTTCCTCTATTTGCAGGGCATAGCCGTTAGTATGACCCCAGAGTCCAGCCCCATATGTAGCAGTAGTCACACCCTTAGCTTTGTATATAGCTACCATTTCCTTAATGGGTCAACTACCCAATTTAGAGGCAAATTTAAAAATCCCCTTGGAAACCCTGCTCATTTTCACTCTAGTATTAGTATGTGCTGTGCCCATGAGCCATTGCCAGTAAACAGAATCCCCAGATAGCATAAAGAATTCACTGAAACTATTGGGGTACTATCAATAAAAAAAAGTCCAGATGGGTGTCTGTATTTGGCCACATACCAGGGTGAAAACGTTGGTTTTATTAATAACCATTTTCTTGGAAGCCAAATATTCACTAAATGGATTCATCAGTCTCTGCAGGCCTACTGGTGTTCTAGCTAGGAGTACTGCATTGTCTGCATAAAGCAGCACTGGTATTGGGTATCCTGCAGCCTTAGGGACATCGGCCTGCAGAGACTGTAGATAGTTATCAACTCCGTTAATAAAAAGTGAAAATAATAAAGGTGCCAGTTCACAACCCTGGTGAATACCACACCCTACTTTAAATTTTGGTGTGAATTCTCCTCGAGGGCCAAAACGTACTTGACTAGATAGCTTCTCATAAAGGCGTGAGAGAAACCCCACAATTGGTCTAGGTGCACCTAGGGACATCAGCGATGTCCATAATAAATGATGGTCAACCAGGTCAAAAGCACTACTCAGGTCTGCAAAATATAGATATAAAGTGCCCATCTTGGCCCTAGTATATTTTCCAATTAGGAGCTCAAGATTAATTGATTGCTCAACAGTCACCAGCTGCTTCCTGAAACCATACTTTACCAGGGTCAGAATCGATTATTCATGTGCCCATTCCTCTAACCTTAGCAGCAGTACCAAATCTTTCTCCCCCTTTTTCTTCAGCCACTCATTTGGGTAGCCCCCGTGTCCCTTTAGCCCTCTCCAAATTGGAGGAGGATATGGAAGGCCACGACCTCCTTGTACATGGCAGACTAGATGGGGTAAATATTTTTATTTCATAAACAACCTGGACGAACCCACTCGTGACAACTCTGCTACATCAGTCATGCCAGGCACCACTTAGGCTTCTAAAAAGAGCCCTCTCCCACCAACCTAGTTGGTGGCATGCTTCATCATAGGGTTCCCAACTGGGTAGCCGAGTGCTACCCAGCTGTGGTACAACGCCTGAATACAGCAAAGCAGGATTTTTTGTAGTGTGTTTGTGAAGTGGTGAAATTAAAAATATCTCTGCAATTCCTTACCAAATTTTTTATTCCCAGCAGCCCAGGATATATCAAAAAGAAAAGGGATAACAAGAAGATTAATAATTGGTCTTTATTATCCTACTGGTCGACATGTTGCAGCCTCTGAAAACATTGTGGAGGCTTTCATCAGGACCAAATAACATGAAATAGTGTTAAATAGTGAAGGTGGCAAAAATAAGCCACGTGTATGGTTTTGCAGCACACACGCTAAGGTGTGCTGTGCATGCAGTGGTTCGACCTTACTTACGGACCCACTGATAGAATAAAACCTTTACGACAAAAGAAGAAATAAAAGGACAAACAACAAATATAGTTAAAACACGTGGTTGGTGTCATTAGCTCTTATATACACTTTTCCAGCTTCTGCCTGGACGTGCGGTTGCCATGTGTGCCAACACTCATATAGCAGACATGAAACATACTGCCAGTATGTACTACTAGATCATGCATTATGGTTTCAAGTGAGCATGCAGGTCTAGATTGGCTGGCGCTTATTGTGACAAGTTAATGCACAGGTCACAACGTTTGTATAATAACATTGAAGGTGGTTAGGTCATTGAGCCTTGTGCAACATGGCGTCTAGCGTGAACTAGTACATATCAACAAGCTTGGCTTGATGTGGTTATAATTACTTTTAATTAATTTTTATAAGTTTGTTATTTAGTCTGCAAAACACTTATTAGGCTATGAAAGCACTTAAGAGTATTGTTCGCTTAGTTACACAAGATGTTTCATGACCAAATACGCCTGTATGAGATTTGCATCCCAGTTTTAACATATTTATATTCTGTGTCCAGGAGTGTCCTATTACTTACAGCCTCTTGTATTATCTGGGAAACTAATCATTTATTGATTCCACAAGCCGGGGGTTCATCTGCATTTTGTATTGTATGTTTTACTACTACATGGCTTTTCTGTACAGCTGAACCAATAAATTTGATTTGTTGCTCAGACTTCCTCAAGGTGTCAACACCTGGAATCCAATATGTTGGCCCTATTGCTAGATTATATTGTTTTTGAAAGATAGATCTTTCTATTTATAGTAGACAAGAATCACTTATGAACAATTGCACAGGCTACAGTGACAGCTATTAACTTCCAGCTACACATAATTGAAACCTAAGAAACTTTGTATTATGCTATACAAAAGATCATGACAAAAAACATAAAATACGTTTAAAACATGTACTTCGTTCAATACTGCATTTGAGTGCAGGGGTAGACGTGGATCAGATGTACGCTGGAAAAACATGCCCATTCTATTTCAAATTTACATTACCAGTTCTCTTACTTTTTGTTAAAAGACAGCTGGCCCAATCCAGTTAATTCCATCCTTGAGCTGCCTCTGGCTGAAACGGAAGCGAGTGGGGTCTGCAATACTTTAAATCTAAGAGAAGGACAGAGACCTAATGAAAATAATAAGTCTTTTGCCATGGTGCCTGCTACTTAAAATGTAAATGTGCCTAATTGGCTAATCAGCAAATGTAAATGCTGCTTGGCAGCAATATAGTCTAATTGAAGAAATCACTGGAAACTTCATGGTGACAAATGGTTATTCCTTTTTTAAAGGTAATATAAGCTTGCTGCTGTCTTTTGGAATGTCTCCTTTTAATGGACACATAACATTGTTAGCACTCAGTGCAGTCTGATTATGCACTGCCGAAATATATATTTTAAAAGCACTTGCTTTATCTTCAACAATAAATCTTCATGGACATTTTGCCTTAAGTAATGGCCTACAAATTCACAGTGCTTTCTGTCACACGATGGGACCTCGTAGTACTATAAATACCAGCAGCGGCCCGTATTTAAGGGCAGAGGGGCAACCCATGCAGCCTCACCTTTTCCCCCCCGGCTGTTAGAAATGGGGGTCTCTATATGGCAGGTTGTTACCCTGTCCAAGTAGGGACCCTTCTTTCTAGTCAGGATAAGGGGGATACACTTGAAGTAGATAGCTCCATCTGGGGCTATCACGGTGTCATGAATAACAAATCCAAACAGTTCTGGCTGACCACGGCGTTGCAGGCCGACTACGGTGTCGGGAAGACCCACAAAACAGTACCATTAGAAATGCAGGGCGTCGGAGACCTCTCGTTGATCTCCGAAGAGCCGGGGGCTTGGTGGCGACGTGGGAGGGCGTCTGTGAGACTAGGGTTGCGGGGCGAAGTGTGGCGGTGCCCTCTGTGATGCCTTCAGGATACAGAGCCAGCAGCGGCATCATTGACGGCATCGGGTTGCTTTTTCTTCTGTTGTAGCACAAATCACACTCTTCCCAATGCTGATAGAAGATGAACTTGAAGTCTTTGCAGTTCCTCAGACTTCTTGAACATGGGATAAGCTCTACCTCAAGCCTTTGCAGGAACTCAAATAAAGAAGTTGCAGAAAGTGCAGTGCAGTCCTTTCTCTGCCCGAGACAGAAGCAGCCACTGCAGGCCAACACAGCAAAGCATACAGTAAAGTGGTAGTTCCTTCTCACAGCTTCTCCAGCTCTTCTTCGAGGCAGGTTCCTTGATCCAAAAGAGTTCCAAAGATCTGGGGTCTGGGCCCCAATATTTATACCACATTTCCTTTTTTCTCTTGTGGCAGAGAGTCTTTGTGCTTAGTCCAAATCAGTTCTGTTCTCTCTGGCCCATATTCCTGGCAGAAGGTGGAGACAGCATTGTGTAAGGTAGACCAGGACTATTCAGGTGCAAGGGAATCTCCGACCACTAGTCTAAATGCAGCCAAGGCCTATTCAGCCCAGCTTTGACTCATCCAGGAAAGGCAGGACACGCCTCAAACCACCCCCCCCCCCCCCCACCAAATGTTGCTGTCTGCAGTGAATGCATATCCCCAGCCCCTGTCACTCCCAAAACCAGACATTCAATCCACAACCCGGCAGAGGCACACAGGATGGTTAAGCAAGAAAATGCCCACTTTCTAATAGTAGCATTTTTAAACCCACAATTTAAAAGCCATTTTTACTAAAAGATGTGTAATTAAATTCTGAGTTCAGAGAGCCCAAACTCCATTTCTCCATCTTGTCCCAATGGGAAGTTATACTTGTAAGATGTTACAAAGTATCTCTCATTCTATCCTATGGGACAGGTAGCCTTTCAATATTGAAACACGAAATATACTGTATTTGACTATCAGGACATGTTACACACACCAGTACATGACCTACTTTTCACATACACTGCACCCTGCCCATGGGGGTACCTTAGGCATACCTGAGGGGTGCCTTACATGTAAGAAAAGGGACCCACTTTCCAGGTCGATATGGCATTTACAACTGCGCGCAGACACTGCAGTGGCAGGTCTGAGAACCCTTTGAAGGGCTGCTTGTGTGGGTAGCACAACCAGTGCTGCAGGCCCACTAGCAGCATTTGATTTACAGGCCATGGGCACACACTGTGCACTGTACTAGGGACTTAAAGGTAAATCAAATAACCGTTTATGGAAAGACCAATCCATAACACAATTCCTTAGGAGCACTTGCACTTTAACACTAATAAGCAGGGAGAAAGTGCACAGAAACACTAAACTAGCAAAAACAGAGTCAAAACCAGGACGTCGGAAAGCAAAAAAATAGGGGAAATACGCCAAAAGATGTCGGGTCTAACACCAACATAAAGAGTTTCTGTCAGGATAAGGAAAAGTCAGCCTGACAGACACCCTTTATGTTCAAGTCAGGCAGCCAGGAGCTATTAATGTGCTAAATGCACAGGCACCTGGCTGTCTGAGACGAACTTTGTCAGGCTGAAGAGGTCACAGCTCCTGTAGGCATGGCCTCTTCAGCCAGGCAAAGTGCTTAGAGGACCTCCCCCTCATTAAGAAGGGGAGCATCATTAATAGCCTTGAACCTGGGTGTTAGAAATTGGGTTTTCTAGTTGGCTAGGGTATGAACCTAAGCAACGCAGAACCCACTACTCTATTGAGGATAAGGCAGTTACCCACTCAAGGTAGCTTGGCAGAGCAGTCAGACTTGTCCCAGAGGCAATGGGTAAAGTGTTTGTGCAACACACATACACCTGTAACACACTAGGCCCCCCCACAAGAGACTCCACACAGGAGTATATAAAAATATACTTTGCATTACATACCGAAACACAAATACCACAATACCATAAATTAATACTTGTTTAGTCAATCGTAACTGTTTGAGCATTGCAATGCACACTTAATGGTTGTTTATACCATAAATTGTCTCCACTTCACAATACAGGCTGCTCCTGTCACAAGGAAATGTGTTATACTAGTTTCAGAGGAAGCAAGCACCAGGCATAGATCACAATGGGTTAACACGAACAGCAGAGGAGGAAAATGCCAGGATCATCCAGTTCGTGTTTAGCACCTCGGTGCTAAGGAGCCTGAGCACACCACCTCAGTGCGTGGGAGCTCAGGGGGGTGATTGGGCCATCGGCCTGCGGTTTACTTTGGATGCGACTAAAGCAAAACAATGACCCCTCCCCAAGGAATATGCCCTTGTCGCAAGGTGAGGTCCTCCCGGCGTCACAGGTGGGAAGCGCGAGGCGCCGCTTCGGCCAACTGTACCCAATCCTGGGTGGCTTGCTCGATGTGCAGGCCTCCTTTTCTGTTGATTGAAAGAGTGTGAGGGGAAAGAGATCCTCATCCCTTACTCATCATCTAATAAGCATGAAGCTTTCAAGTAATGGTTCTTGCCCAGAGACAGGGGGAGATACCCCTTTCCCCCTAAAATGAAACTGGTTTTGAAAAGGTGTGTCCGGGCTAGAGTTTTAGTTTCAGTTTTTGGGAATAAATTCCAATTGCGACATGCAGATCCGGGTGAGATAAGTATTTTTTATTCTTTTTTGGGTAGCTGCAAGAAAAAGGATGGCACAGCCAACACGTGTTTCGCCCCCTAATCGGCCATCAGGCCTGGGGCTTCCTCAGGGCTGTATACAGACAATGTTAACCCAAGGTAGGAAAAGTACATGGTGTCATAAGGCATGTGTATAATATATACATATATAGTGAGGGTGAATTTTGGGAAGAGTAGTAAAGTTATAGTGACACGTAGCATTGAACGGCAATTAGTAAGTGAGGGAACAGAGAAAAATAGTAAATTGAGGAAGGGGTCAAAGTAAGCGTGCGGCAGGTATGGAAGGTAGAAAGAATCAAGATGTGATGTCATTGAGGGACACAGAGAAATAGATAATAATATGGTACAGAGTGTTTTGTCGAGTTGGAGGGAGAGAAAAAGTAATTGTGATAAAATAGTAAGAGTTTAGAGTACAAAGGTCAATATAATTAGTGGCGAGTATTAGCACAAGTTTCAAATGAAAGTACATATTACAGTCATAAACATTGCCCGGTATAAATATAAGCCGGTGAGAACAAAAATGAGTTGCATTAAGAAAAATAACCGTTCATATATATAAAGAATACAAGGGGAATTGCGGATCGTATAGTAGTATGATATGCAATTAGAATTTGGCATTTATAAGTATTTGCATGACATTGTGAGATTAAATTAGAGGTAGGTTACATGATTTTGTTATTTACATTTTTAGAGACAGTAATGCATAACCCAAGGAAATTAATGTTTGAGCGTATAGTGTTATCGACGATTGGAATGAATTTATAGTTACAGTTTCCATTAATGAGGAGGCCGCATCCGGGTACCGGGTCAAGCGCGAGGAAGAGGGAGGAAGGGTTCGCATTAGTCTAGGAACGATTTGGGATTCTTTTGCCAGGGTGACTGCGTGAATTCATATATTTATAAAGTGCTGGTGCTTTCTAGGTCACATCGTATATTAATTGTTAATTCTTAATATCGGAGTTGTGTCAAGGCATATGACTAGTATATTGTGTCAAAAATTGTGAATCAGTAACCTCGTGAAGTGTGAGGTACTGCTGTGTCATGCCATATGTGAAAAGTTTGGATATTTTAGCGGGTAGAGAAAGGGAGGCAATTACTTCTCAAGTGTAGATTCGGGCGGTGTAAATAACGGTGTGTTGATGGTGAAATTTGTAAAAATATTGGTGGGAACTATTTGACTGTGCAATAATTGCCGAATGCGAGGAGTGCTTGCGCATGTTTTTAAATCTTTTTAGAAGTTCTAAGCCGCACTCGGGGGTAAAATCTATACGGAGTCCAGAATCGTGTAGGTAATGGAGTAGGGAATACGCATGCTCTAGGCGATCAATTGTGCAAGTTTAAGTGAAAAAGAATTTGGATATGCTTCCTTACCGGGTTGTTAGGTAATTCAGTATTTAGTGACAAGGGTTTGATAACCCGAAGATTTCTAAAAGTGGAGAAAACACAAGGGGAAGGAAGTGGAAGAGGAAAATGTAAGAGGAAGGCATTGTTAAATGCTGGGTTACAGGGAGGGGGAGCGTGGGAAGGAGTCCCTTACCTTAAGTCTCGGCTAATGCCAGGTATTGCAGTTTCCAAGGTCGTGATGATAATAACAACGTGTGGTTGCGAGCAAGTTATAAAGGAGTCATATGAGCACTTCCGGTTCAAAACCCGGAAGTGAACGGGTGCTTTTTGCTGGGAGCCATTTTAGGTTGGGGGTAAATCGAGATTGGTGAAGTTAGACGGTGACGATCATCAGTATTGATATGAACCGAGTGAGGTGCAAGGGGATGGTAGAAGGGTTTTAGAGATCAATAATAGGAGAGAGTGAGCGAAATTGTCGGACATTTAAATTACCTAAAGCAATACATTTGAACATTAGTATAACAACTTATTAACAATACTTAAATACATACATTCACGTTTTGTGGACGCAAGCATGTGTCCAAAGTATGCTAATAGGTATCCGTGTGTATTAATGTAAAGATAACGATCAGTTGTTTTTTGTAGGAACTGAGTAAAGATGAAAAATTTGGCGGGGAGGAGTGGAAAGCCAAAATCAAGATTGAGTAAATGTATCAGGTAAAAAAATCACCTGAACATGAGTTGCTGCATAATTTAGAATGCAATTAAGAATGGCACACATATCTCCAGGCTCGAAGAAGCTGTGCCAATAAACTCGGCGTAGAGCAGAGTTGTGTTGGGTCACACTACGGTGCAAAATTGGAGTTTGTAATTAATAATAACATACATATCTCTAGGCCTACAAGAAGCTAAATCAATAAAACTGGGCAAAGAGCTGAATCGTGTTAGGTCACACTGAGGCGCCCTTAAAGCACAAAGGGTACTATCACATATCGATGAACAAGGTCGTGTTGAGTCACACTGGGGCGACCTTGTAGCACTAAAAATTGTTATCACATATTTCTACATGTTTTTATATCAACTGAAAAAACGGCAAAAAATCAGGAGGGTATGCTGTAAGTTCTTTGATGGTATTTGGGGGAACTAATTAGGGGTTATTGTAAACAACAGAAAGATTGTGTTGAGTCTTGGGTAGTAGGTGGTGCGGTTGTAAGAGTATGTTGGGGCATCAATCCTCTCCCAACCATACATGCATTTCCGCATCCTTGTTGAGCCCCAGGTTGGTGGTTTTATAGTTCATTATAAGTTCACTTTCGCGTCTTCGGAGTTTAAGTTCGCGGTCCCCCCCTCTTTTGGCTTGGTGTACAATCTCCAAACCATAGAAGCGAAAGTCTTTTTTGTGAGGATGATGGTCTTCAAAGTGTTCAGTAAGTGGATGGCCTGAATGATGTTTGTGAATGTTTCGGTAATGTTCCTGAATCCTGGTCCGTAGTGGTCTAATTGTACTTCCGATGTATGGAAGATTGCAGGGACAGATAATCACATAGACACAGAATTTGCTGTTACAATCAATCCATTCTTTTATGGAAAATTCTCTTCCTTCAGTTAGTTGGACTTTTGTTGTTTTGTTGTTGCTAAGCTTGCAAATATTGCAATTTCTACAGATGTGGAATCCTGGGGGTCTGTCCAGGAAGGTGCTGACCAAGTTCCTTTTGTCCACAAATTCTGATTTGCACAGGAGGTCTTTCAGATTAGGGGCGCGTCTGAATGTTATCTCTGGATATGTTTTAAGGTCTTGATTAAGGTTTGGTGTTTGTTGAAGCAGATGCCAGTGTCTCTTGAGGCTTTGTCTGATTTGGTGGTGGCCATTGTTGTAGTCCGTTATAAAGCGTATAGCAGAATCGTGCTTCTGTACTTCTCCTTTGTTTTGTCTGAACATCTGTTTTCTATCAATTTTGGCCACTGTATTCATTGTGTTTTTGAGAATTGATTGTTCATATCCACGTTGTGTAAGTCTAGATACCAATTCTTCTCCTTTTGTTTTGAAGACCTCATCTTCACTGCAATTTCTACGTGTTCTTAACAGTTCCCCCTTAGGGATGTTTCTTATGTTGTGTCGTGGGTGGAAGCTATCGGCTCGTAAGATGGAATTGGCAGCTGTCTCTTTTCGATAGAGTTTGCTTTGCAGAGTGTTGTCTTTTGCATAGAGAGTTACATCCAAAAAGTTAATCTCTTCCTTGGAGAAGGTATGGGTTGTTTTAATTCCCCATGGGTTTTGGTCTAATTGCTTCAGAAATCTTTTGAGCAATGTCTCATCTCCTTGCCAGATACAGAGGATGTCATCTATATAGCGTCGCCACATAACAATATGGGCGGTATATTCCGCGAACTCAGGGTCCCATAGCCAGAATTTTTCCACATGGCTCATCAAGATGCAGGCGTACGGCGGCGCAAATTTGGCTCCCATAGCCGTACCGCGTGTCTGTCGGTATATCTTTCCATTGAAACTGAAGACATTGTTTTTTAGGCAGAAGTCAAGCATTTCCAAAGTCATTTTGTTGCTTTCTAGTAGGTTTGCCGGTTGTGTCCATAAAGATTGTTGCACTGCACTGAGTCCGTCTTGATGTTTGATAGATGTATAGAGACTGACAATGTCTATACAGACCAGTATGAAGTCTGGTTCCCAGGTTATGTTTTGTAGTTTGTCAAGAATGTCCTTAGTGTCTTGGATAAAGGATGGAATCTCCTTCATAAGACTTTGTAATTTCCTGTCAACATATTCCCCAAGTCTGGAGCATGGTGAGCAGGGAGCGTCCAGCACTGCCTCGCACCGGGGACTCCTTTTGGCATTGATGGCTGCTTCGTTGGGTGGCTGCTGAAGGCGCCCCAACTACGTCGGCTCTCTGTGCTGGACAACAGCCGGGACTCCAGGCGGCCGCCTTGGTTGCCTGGAAATGGTAGTGGCCTTTCTTAGCGCTGGGACTACTGCGAGTGGCCGCGCTGCAAACCCGGAATCTTCTCTGCCCTTGGGCCCCTTTCTACAGGTGGTGGTGGCTCAGCCCAGCCCAGCCTCCAGCACACAGGTTCACCAGCGGCAATGATTCCAGCCACTTCCCAGGGGTGACGCGCTGGAGGTTTCCACCAACGGAAACACCAGGGAAGCGCTCAAACAAGTAAAGCACAGTGGAGCTTCCACAGAAAGTAAAGCACAGGGGAGGCTCCACAATAGAAGCGAAGCACAGGAGCTCCACATAAATGCAAAGCCCAAGGAAGGAAGACTTTGATGACCCTGGGTCTTCCAAATACAGGAGACAAGCACAACCAGGCCCTTGGAGATTCCCTTCACAAGCAGGATACCACAGGCAGGCAAAAATAGTCAGTCCTTTTCCTCCACCACAGACAGAAGCAGAAACAGCAGGCCAAACCAGCCCCCCATGCAGAAAAGGCAGCACTCCTCACACATTCCTTCCTCTCTTCTTCTTGGCAGGGTCCTCTTGTTTCTTGGGGTAATCTAAAAACTTGGTGTTTTAGGTCCAGTTCTTATACCCCGTTTTGTCACTGTTCTCTTTGTGGCAAGGGTCTCTGAACTCAGTTCACACTTTCTAAAAGTAGCACTTTCAAACACAGGAGTTAAAAACCACCTTTAATAAATGGTGTGTAATTAAATTCTGAGTTCAGAGAGCCTAAACGTCCTTTTTCTATCTTGTCTCAATGGAAAGTTATACTTGTACGATGTTACAAAGCAACTCCCATGTTAACCCATAAAACAGCTAGCCTTTCAATAGTGAAAAACGAAATTGGCACTATTTCACCATCAGTACATGTCTTACCTTTCACTTACACTGCACCCTGACCATGGGGCTACCTGATGGGTGCCTTACATGTACGGGAAGAGAAGGTTTAGGCCCAGCAAGTGGGTGCACTTGTCAGGGCAACACGGCAGTTTCGAACTGTGCACACAGACACTGCAGTGGCAGGTCTGAGGTATATTTACTGGGCTACTCGTGGGTGGCACAATCAGTGCTGCAGGCCCACTAGTAGCATTTGATCTACAGGCCCTGGTCACACACAGCACACTATACTAGGGACTTATCAGTAAATCAAATATGCCAATCATGGATCACCAATCAGATTCATAATTTATTCAGGGATCACTTGCACTTTGCCACTGGTCAGCAGTGGCAAAGTGCCCAAAGCATCTAAACCAGTAAAACAAAAAAATCCAGTACACAGTCAAAAATTACAGGAGGCAGAGGCAAAAAGTCAGTGGAAACCACGCCAAGTATGCTATGTCTAACACTGGACATTTCAGTTTTAGGCCCTGGAGTGCTCAGAAGTGCACAGGCCGAGCGAGTGTCTATAACTGACACTTTGTTTCAGAGTGGGTTGGAGTCAGCAACTCTCACTGACCCCATACCACTCTGTGACATGGTACAGAGCCTGTCGCCTCCTCAGCCAGCCAATGAGAGAAGGCGGTCACAACCCTCCTGGAACCTCCGCTTATGTTTTTATTTAATGATTGGTGCGTGTCTGTATATATCAATGTATACACGAGTGCGTGATGGGAATGGGTGCGTGTGAATGTATGGGTGTGAGTGAGTGTGCACGTGTGGTAACCCCCATCCTCTAATTACCGGCCGCCACTGATAAATGAACAAGTCTATATTCCACACTGCAACCAACCGGGATTTAATTCTGTGGCTCTAGCGATACAAACACATCTGCCATAATCATTAACCAACTGAGCTTTCATAAAGTTAGATTGAATTTCCCCTTTTTCAGTTCATCTTCTCTTTGTGCGCAATGTTTTATCTGCAGTTGCCTTAAAAGACCAACTCAATAGTTGCTGGATATTTTGTTGTTTTTAACCACGCATTTGACCCTGCCACATTGCACGCAGGGCCATAGTTACCATACTTTTTATGCGCTTCCACCACTGTTTGAGAGAAGAAAAGCACGCAAAAAACACTTCTCCAATTAAACCACCCTAGTTTTGAAAGTGAAGAAGTAAACGTTAACGTTCCCAATGCGTTTCACTGGGCTGTGTTTCAGGACCTGGGCGACTCATGCACGATTCTTGACCCTTGCTGAACGTGGATCTTGAACCACGAGCAACGAAACCAAAAGAGGCGATAACAGGAGAAAGCGCTCAACGGAACAACAGAAGGAAAACCTGAGACAGGCAATCACATGTAACCACGGGTGCGGTATGTAACGGTCAGCACTCACCGTGTTCTCGCTGGGACCTGCGAGACACTTTCAGAGGCTGGCTCGCAACTGGTTGTTTAACTGCACTGGAGTAATTCTCGCATTTGCTGCACAGGAGGCGATGTTTCATTGGTTCACACAAGCATGTGCCACTTAGACCATGCTGCTGGGTGATTGGCACCGTAAGTAACTGCCCCCAACGTCACGTTTGTGTCCCTCCCTTTCCCCCCACCTTCCACTCACAGGAGACGACGCGACGCAACGCAACGTATTGACCGAGTGGCTCTCCAAGGTACACAATGCTCTCAGTTTCTGTACGCATGGTGTGCTTCAACTGCACGTGAACCAAGCGCCGGTACATTAACAGGGCAGACATGAGTCCGCAGTGAAGGTTCGTAACGCACGGAGGTAGCAGCCAAGTGCTGTGTTGGGTGAGAAGTCCCTCTGGCAGTAAGGGAGGAAACCGGTGATCTAGGTGCATCCTTAATGAGTGCATCGCTCAATAAGACTTGAGGACCCTGGAGCTAAAGTAAGTGCGGCATGAGGACCACTTAGCAGGTCTTCAAACGAGTGCCACCCAGGGTAATTCTGGACACCGTGTCCAGTCGTGGACTGTCCGGTGATAGCATCGTGCAGCCTAGGCGTTGCAGTCTCGAATTTATTACACTAAGAAATGTTAAATCAGCAGCCCTGCCAAGCTGCCAGGACCACGCTAAATGTGCTGTTCCAATTAAATCCTTGTTTATTAAATTGTAAAACAGGCCTACAAGTTCCATAATTCAAATAAAAATCTGGATTGGAGCAGCACATCGTGGACCTGGGACACCTGGCAGCTATGAATAAGTGGCATGTGGGTGTTCTCTCTAGAGCTAGAGACCCCTTCAACGTGTGTTAAAAGAAATTCTGTAAAAGCAGTGCAAAGACATTCTACACTAGATGCATCTAAGAAAGGAGCTTTCCTGGGTACATATGTTTACTATTAATGCATAACGAAAGAAGATCAAACAGCAGAAACGTCACTAGGCTAATGTAGATTTCAATCTTATTAATACATATTTTAAAGCCCTTAAGTTTCCCATTTCCAAGCTTAAGTAGATCCTACAGTCCAGATTTTCGACTTTTCTTTCTAGTACCGAATTAATAATAATAGAAAGGATCTATATTACTAGATATTCTTTAATAGAAAGAAAATAAATTACTTCAACAGGGTGAGCTACTCTGGCATAGAGCTCGGAAACTTGGGTCCTGTGATACCCACTTTCCCCAAAGAAAACTCATAATGTTTGTTTTAGTTTTCTGGCTTACCTTTAGTGTTTGCTAATGACATTCTGAAAGCTTCGTTGGTAATGTATTCCATCAATTTCTTACCGTTGGCTTTTTGTTTTCTAACTCAAATTTGCTTACTTTCTATTTGCTGGCTTCATTTGTTTAGACTGTCGTGCTTGAGTTCATCCCTTCTGTGAAGTATAGCTTGGTGTTTACATTACTTTCTCTGACTTCAAAGTGATAACATTTATGTGACATTATTTCATATGAAAGCATAGGCTTTATTTTCTAGCATACAACACAATTTAAATGTCTGTATATGAATTGTGGAGATATTTCAGAATATATGAGAGTAAGGAGGCACAAATAAAGCACCTTTTTCTGTAATTCTGAAGTGTGGTGGAACCAAATATTTTATTCCGATCAATACACTAGGTGATGACATTTCCACATATTATCGTTTGTGCACAGTACACTGTTATCAGTAAACTGTATGTCTCTGCAAATGTAATGGTCATTTCAATTAAAAATGTGTTGTCTATCATGGTAGTCCTCTACCACACCCTGCATACTCCACACTATGCCACTCCACAACACTCTACTCCACTCTGTGCCCCTCTAGAGTAGTGCTCCTCAACTCTACGCCACTCTGTTCAGTGACATGCCACTCCATTCTACGCCCCTCCACGCGACTTTACTAGATGCCACTCCATTTTCTCTGTGACACTCCACTCCAAACCATGCCACTCTGCGCCCCTCCACTCTTCGCACCTCCACTTGCTCTGCGGCACTCCATTCGCTCTGCGGCACTCCATTCGCTCTGCGGCACTCCATTCGCTCTGCGGCACTCCATTCGCTCTGCGGCACTCCATTCGCTCTGCGGCACTCCATTCGCTCTGCGGCACTCCATTCTCTCTTTGGCACTCCATTCTCTCTGCGGCTCTCCATTCGCTCTGCGGCTCTCCATTCGCTCTGCGGCTCTCCATTCGCTCTGCGGCTCTCCATTCGCTCTGCAGCACTCCATTCTCTCTGCAGCACTCCATTCTCTCTGCAGCACTCCATTCTCTCTGCAGCACTCTACTCTACGCCATTCAATGCCACGCCACTCCCTCCACAACAATCCTCTACATTACACTCTATGCCACTTCATTTTACGCCACTCCACTCTCCTCTTTGCCACTAACTTTTAGCCATGCTGAACAGCAGCCACACTGGTGTACAACTTGGCTAAAACACATTGGCAAAACCATCGCTTTTGCTTAGGCGAGACCTATTGGGTTTGCCAGTGATTGTTGTGGCAGAAGTTATGATGTGGTTGCCTCCAGAATTGATATTTTTTTACCTTCCTTGTAATCTCTGGTCCATTGCAAACTTTGTATTGTGCCACAAAGTAAAAGTATCTCCATCTCCTTAGTTTAATGTCTTCATCTACAAAAATTGGAGCATAATGATTAAATCCGCTGATGCCAATCAGACTCTATTGGCTCTTTATTTCCCAACTCTTCTCCAGTCCATAAAAGATATGAACTCCTCTCCACCTATTTCTTCTCCTCTAACATCTCACACCAAAATCTCTCTACCCCCAGACCTTCCTTTCTGCCCCTAGCAGCCAGTATACTCGCAGCACCTCTAACTCTCACGGAATATCCTTCAGGATACTTTCCAGATCACAATTTATTTTCATTACAGTGCACTCGCCTTCCTCCCTCTCTTGGAGAAGTGGATACTGTTCTCAATATTTCATGCTCTCAGTGGGTCACATATTGTGACTCCTAACCCCTGTGAATCCTCACTGGGCACCTTAACATGCGCTCTCCGTCACTAAGGGGCCGATTACGAGTTTTGGCAGTGGGCGGGCAGTACGCCAACGCGGTGCCCAAGCACCGCCGAGACTCTCCACCGGCCACCAGATTACGACTTTAAAGTGTTCAGGCATATGGCGTAGCGGTCCCAGGGTGGTGCCTCTTTCAAAGGCAGCAGTGCCACTGCAATAGGAATGCCTCACAAGGTTCCTGCACGGCATGGACTCGAAAGTCCATGCCTTGCTGGAACTGTTATGCATGCAAACAGTCATCCACAAGCGTAGGAGGCACAGGGGCCCCGTAGGGCCCCTTGTTTCCTCTCCACACTAAAGGTTCTGCATTAGAGAAAATTGTCTCCAAGGGATGCTTGATTACTGTTGAAGAGCCTACATCTGTGGACTGGTTGATTATCATGTGGTCCCTTTCTCTCTACTAATCTCTCGTGCAGTAATCTATGATGAACTGAAAAAGGAATTAACAAGTTTTTGTGACACCAAATATCTTGACCTTAATAAGTTTGTGTCATTATCAAGGACTAGACTTCCCCGATCAGTTCTGATGATAACAAAGATGCTTCCACTTCTAATTTTAACAAATGCATGTCTGAATTGCTTGATGACTCAGCCCCAGTCAAGAGCAAAAGAAATACACCCAAACCTTCTCTCTCTTGTTTCTTCAAAGATCTTTATGAGGAAAGGTAATTTGTAAGAATAGTAGAGAAGAAGTGGAGACAGACACCTTCGGCGCCAAATCTGGAATGTCTTAGGACATCTAGTACACTCCACAAAAGAAACACATCAATGCTAAGGCTGCTTATTTCAAATGCTTTATCAACACAGCCAAAAAACGCCCAAAGAACTTTCTGACTTAATCGCCATTCCTCTATCACATTTGAAGACCCTAATACTAAATCAGAAAAATGTACTAATTTGTTCAGTCAGAAAGTGAAATCCCTTGAGCAAATCCTTCCTCATTCGTCTGATTCACAGGTGGAAAATACTCCTACCTGCAAGTTGTTGTTGGTACAGTGACATTTTGGCTTGGTCTTGATGCATGAATTTTCAAAATATTATTATGAAGACTAAAGTCTTTAATCATTTCATGGATTCTGTACCCGAAAACACCACCTAAGATTTGGTGTGCCAGCTATTACCACAGTGGGTCAATCTGGTAAGCATGTATCTTAGGCAAAGAGAGCTCTCTCACTCCCTTGTTATAAACAGCTCTCCAGAAATACAGACAACCTCAATAACTTTCACCCTGTTTCAGGTGTTCCCTTACTCTCAAAAGTTGAGGGCCGTGTCACAGCAGAACAAAATCAGCACATTCTTTAAAACAAACTCTTTGAGTAGCGACCATCTGGTTTCCGATAAGGTTGTAGTATTGAAACCCCTTTCTCCAGGTGTTTGATGATGCCCTCTACATCTGTTGATTTTGGCCACACCTGTCTCCTTGCCCTTCTTGAATTATCTGCTGCATTAATTAATACAGTGAATGACCTTACTCTCCCTGAAACTCTTAATGAATACTTAGGCATAGACAGAACCGCCCTCAAGTGGCTTACTTATTCCCTGCAAAACATGTCAGAGCAGATCAAAATTGACTCCTCACATTTGGTCACTTTAAATCGAGGTTATTCAAACTTCTGTTCTGGCCCCTTCTCTCTTTAACTTGTATATTGAACCACTTGGAGTCAAAATAAAAAAACTATGGGATCTTGTATCTTCAATATGTGAATGTTAATCAGTTCTATGTAAAGAATCTCTCTTTAAATGATGTCTTTCACCTCGCTGAAACTCTGAAGTCTGATCAAAACTTGATAACTTCCCACGATTTAAGTCATCCTTCAAAAACAGAGTTTCTTTTTGCTCCTCTTCCCGGCTCACACTTGCAGTTCAATATTAGATACTCAATTAATGTACTTGACTGTAAACCAATCATCATTGAGCCAAATTGTAATTCTCGACAAATGATCATTCTTTAGACACAAATCAACACAAAGCCCAGAAATGTATCTTTCAATTGAGATTACTCTAGATGATTTGCCTATGGATCCCCCAATAAGATCTCAAGGCTCTTCAAATTGCTGTTGCTGTCAAGGATTGACTATTGCAACTCTCTCCTGACTGGACTTCCCAAAGTACAACTTAGCCCTTTGAAAGTAGTGATGCATGCCATAGCATCTGTGGTACCAAATGCATAATTGCATTTCACCTGTACCTCTAAAGCACTCTAATGCTTTCAGGCAATGTCTGTGTAATAGAAGATTTCATAAAGAAAGAAATAGAAGTGATACTCTTGTGACGGGGGAGCAGGAGGATGCATAGTGCACCATTCATAGGGGGGTTCTTTTGAAATGTAGCTGGTGCTGTTCAGTTATCATTGTCTTACCACTCACCTCTATCAGATTCTCCAACAATGATCCCTTCCCCAACCAAGGGGGGCATGTTCTCCGTATTCTTCTTACCTCTCATGTGGGTTGTAACTAAATCAGGTTCGCCTACGATTTAGATCATTGTTCCTAGTTTTCTTTCAGCCATTGCTCAAGTAGTAGGTGACTATTTCTGAGTAAGGACATCATTTTGTCACATTTCACAAAGCTGGAATCTTTGAAATTGATTGCAGTAACTTTCACTTCCAGATTTCATTTTAAAGATGCACAGATGGATTGTGTGGTAGAGTGATTGCCTCATATTAGGTCTAATTTGAAAGTGCAGCTGTGAAACGGACCAATTTTGATCAATATATTTAGAGGGCTCTCGCCTCCGACCAGCCCCCACCCCCCTCCCCCTCCAGCAGTGCGCCGAGAGGTGCGTTTGCAGAGTGGTGGAGAAAGGGGACATGGCTTCCAATCACCTCTCAGCAATCCCCCTGTGTGGAACTTACTTGAGTTAACAGGAGATCTTGTTGGCCCCTAAGGACCCTCAGCAGCCAAGGGGACTTAATCCCTTAACCAGCAGTGCGCCAGGAGGCACGATTGCAGAGTGCTGCAGAAAGGGGACGGGCCTCCGGCGTCAAGCCGGTAGCATTTTTTTGTTGTTGTTAATTATAAAGGAAGCAGGACCGTGTGCCCCTCCCTTCCCTGGGTCATACTTTGCCCCGGAGACCCCATCCCCCAAGGTCTGCCTTTTATTTAAATAAAAGAAAAAATTTAAACAAGGTAGGGGGCCACAAAACCCTGTGGCCTGGTCCCACCCCCCGCCCACCCATCAGGGCACCCGGTTTTTCAAGGTGTGGACCGTGGGGGGAGCCTGAAGGCCCCTGCGGTCCCGGCTGGCTCCCCCGAGTCAAGCTGGAGCCGGCATTGCTTTTAGACAGAGGGATATGCTAACATGCAGCTACCTCTGTGCAAAAGCAATTCTGCTCCGCTTCTCATAAGCGAGAGCATTTTCTGCTCTCGCTTACTAGAAGTGGAGTGGAGTTTACCATGGCTTGGCGGGAGCGGTGCTTCCATCAAGCCATATCAAGCTGCAATGTCCATGGGGTGGGCACCTCGGGACATTGCTGGAGCCGGCTCTGCGAGGTGGTGGTCCTCAGGGTCATCTAGGGCTCCACGAGGGCTTCCTTTGTTTTAATTTGCCCTGGGGAGATGGTGGTCCCCGGGGGTCCGCAGCCGACCCCTAGCATATATATTTTTTGAGCCCTGGGAGGTGGCAGTCCCCGGGGCTGCTGGGAAGGTGTCTTACCCCGCATTATTTTCTTATCTACCTCTGGGGCTGCGGGGTTGCCTAGGGCCCACCCTGGGGCATCTTCCAAAAGACACGTAGGAGCCTGCGCTTTTTTTGTTCTTCAATTTTGTAACGAATTTGCAGATCCATCCATGATCACAGCAAAAAGAAAAAGGCATTTATCCCCTGGTGGGTCACTGTGGGACCCCCCACCATATTTGAGGGGGGTCAGGGAATTCCTACCCTGCCCCCCTTTTTTTTTTTCAATGCTGTTTTTTGTGGTACTCAGCTTCAAGCAGAGTACCAAGATGGCTGCCAACACTTCCTTGTTGAAGTGTTGGCAGCCAATCAAATTTCAGTGGGGTCTCAGTACTCTGTTGGGCTCCCAGATAGCTATATTTTTTCAACTTAAATATCTTTGAAACTACTGAATGGAATTACACCACATCACGATTTCTCGAACAACATCTATCTAGCTTTTAGCCAAATTTGGTGTTATTCCGTTCAGTGGTTCAGGCTGTATTCGTGTTTAAAATAATGGAAAATCCTCATAGACATAACATGAGGAAAGCCCGTTTTGGGAATTCCCCCTCCCTTTTTTTTTCTTGGTCCCCGCTTGACGGATCACCCCGTAACTTTTAACACAGCAACCAAACCAAAAAGGGGAAGGTTTTTGAAAATTTTGTGCAGATTCGTCAAAGTTATTTGCAAAAGAAAAAAAGCTTTTCCTATGGAAACTTTGGTACTAACTTCCCCCTCCCCCCCCCCCCCCCCCCCAGCCAAAAATGAGATTTGAAACACATGCTAATGTTAATTTAAAGCTTTTTCTTCACTACAAAGGCCACCTGATGAATCAGTCTTCTATAAAATCCTTTGAAAATAGTCACTAAATCGGAGGGCTTCCAATACTTGGGGATACATATCACAAGGGATCAGAAGGAGTTCCTGGAGTAGAATCTAGGACCCCAGATGCAACGCCTGGTGGCACACGTGAGTCATTGGCGCACACTTCCGCTCTCTCTCATGGGACAAGCGGCTCTTTTTAAAATGATGACGCTACCACAGCTAGTATATGTCATGCAAAACACTCCCTTTCCGGTCCCCCCAACTATATTCAAGCCGATTGCACAAGAAGTTCAGAAACTGCTGTGGGAGGGAGGGGCGCCGAGAATTGCACTGCATAAGTTGCAGAAGGGGGACTATGATGGTGGTATAGTAGTCCCAGACATCAGGTTATATTACCGGGTCTCCCAGTTGCAGGTTATTAATGACTGGGTCTGTGTGGGCAGGGAGTAGCCCGCATGCAGAGTGGACAGAGCAGTAATGCGTGGAGGGAGTTGTGAACCTCTCCTGTACTCACGACGATCCTGCCCGTATTGACCGGAACACACCAAAGTGGTCATCCAGTGTTGGATGGAGGCTAATACATTCCTGGGTTGGGAGGGTAAATTGACAGAAAAACCCCACTCTGGGTGGGTAACCCTTTAAGCGAGGTAGCGGCGCTGACGGGCTTTAAAGGGTGGAAACTGATTGGTATAGAATACTTGGGGGATGTGTGGAAACTGGATTCACCCCCTGCATTTGAGGAACTCCAGAAAGAGTATAACCTACACCACTCACAGAGGTACTCGTACCTACGATTGATAAATGCTCTCCGCACACACATACGCAGTGGGGATTCTATCCCAGAGTACTCCCTGCTAGAGGATAGGCTACTGCTGGACCCCACTGCAGAGAAACAAACTTCCATGATATATCGTAAACTGGTAAACAATATGCCTGATCCGCTGATTACTCTTAGGGCAGCCTGGGTTCCGGATATGGGGACCATAGATGATGAGAAGTGGCAGGAAGCGATCCAGAGTCCTAAAGAAATCGCAATGCGCTCTAGATCCCGCCTAGTACAGCTCAAGATTCTTCACCGCACCTACTATCCTCGCACTCATCTGTACTCTTGGGGTCGGGCACTATCAGCGCAGTGTGTACGGGGCTGCGAGGAGGACGGTTCATTCATGAACATTTTGTGGGGTTGCCCCGAGATAGCCTGGTTCTGGCGGGGAGTCACGGACACTATGACTAAAGTTGTGGGAGACACGGTCCCATTGGACCCGAAATGGCTTCTATTAATGAAATGGGGTGAGGTGGATTGGTCCAGATACGTGGAAATATGGCTGTCTCTATCTGCGGGGGTGGCAAAACGTAACATAGCCTGGAGCTGGGGGGCGCCTACACCCCCGCATGTGGATGATTGGAAGCGAGACCTTGACTGGTATCAGAGAGCAGAAGAGACGGTGTATAAAAGTAGGAGTTGTGCCAAGAAGTGGGAAAAGGTATGGGCACCGTGGCAAAACTACAGGGGGCTGGGGGAGGGGGATTAATGGGGTGTCAGAGGGTGATGGTGTTGCTCTCTGTCAATTACAGCTATACTGTTGTTACCTTTTTTTGTCTGATTCCTGATGTACCCATGGTAATGCTTATGTATGGTATGGTCTTTCGAGCTTTGTTAATAAAAAAAGATTTACAAAAAAAAATAGAAAATAGTCACTAAATCGATCAGTGGCTGTTAAATTTTCTCAAGTCTAGCTGATGCCTCAGATGCCATTCAAGCAATCGCTCTTCCCCAGCTGAATGTGTTGAAATGCTTATTGGGCCATTACCTGCATGTTGCTTTGTCTGTCTGACCCATCGTACCAGAGTGTGGAAAGAAACTGGGCTCAGAGGTTACCTAATTAAAACCAGAGACCAATTCCAGAGAGTAAAGCCTAGCAGGAATATACCAAGCCCTAAAGTATTACACCAATTTGCATTAAGTGGTCAGTTGTCTGGACAAGGCTACGTGCGGCAAAGAAAGCCCAGACCATTAAAAAACAGTAGAGTGCTCTATTCATGTTTCACAGACTAGAGAAACTCTGCCCTGGAGAATTTTGTCTTTTTGATATGTCATAGTAACCAAGTGCTGTCATACCAGTACCCTGTCTATTTATTTATTCCTGTCAAGAACAAATTGTCTTTCTCCATTAATTGTCTGTCCTCTATGCCAGATCCGATGAGAAGTAACAAATATGCACTAGGGTGAGATGCAAATATTGAATTGAAGTTGCACTTGTATAGTGCTTACTACCCCTAATGATGCGTTGAAGTTTTTTTCAGCAAGTAGCATGCTATGCTGGGAACCAAAGTTAGTGCTTAGCGCAGTTGTTATTGGTGGTTATTGGGATTTGTCTTGTGCTCTCAAGGAAACCATCCCTTGCATTTACTCCAGTTTCTTTTAGTAAATTAATACGTTAGGTGTATCATTAGTGGGGGCTATGTGAGAGGACATGATTAATAGAAAGATTAGATGTATTGTAAGGTCACAGGGATAAGGTTTCACAGAAAGAGATTAAGGCAGAGAGTCATGTAACCTAGAAGCAGATGTACTCTGGAGACAAGAAGAAGGTGGAAAGAGAGACACATTCAAAAGACATAAAGGAGGGAAAAATCAGTCAATTTTTCAGGCAGGAGTTTAGGAATATAATGGGTGAATGGTTTTGGCATAGCGTGCAATCTGTGGATGCAAAACTATAGACTGAAACAACAAACCATCCGCTGTGAGAGACATTACGGTTTCAAATTTTGCTCTGCAGGATTTTGTCTGTTAGCAGTCTTTCAAAGAGATGGCAGACACTCGTCTCGCCTCCAAAAAGCGACTCCGGTGCTTGTTGAGACATCTCTAATAGCAAAAAACAAGGAGTGGGACATTTAAGCCCATCCCAGTACCTGTAATGATCATCTCAGACATCACCTACTAAGTCCATGACACAAGTCATTCTCTGTTGCAGTGAAAATGTTAGGAAAACTCTGGCTTATGTAGCTTCTTCTGGCAATGAGAATCTGTTCCTTACCCACTTGTAGGTGGTGCAGCGTAATCCCATGCCGACACTGCAGGGCTGGTGAAGGCCATGGTGCCCAAAATATGTGATGATGATAGTGAAATGAATCCTGTCCCACAGGTTACTATTCGGAGTACCCTGCCAGAATAAGACTTTGATGTGCTCACCATTGGGCTTGATTCGCTCAGACTGTTTTAGGGACCTGCCTGACCCATGAGAAGGAATTGCTCCTGTTGGTGTCATTCCTCAGACAGACGTCTGATCTCTAATATAATGGGAAGGTCCTGAGAGTCTTCTGGACAGCAGCTACCAACCTGGGTCTTGAGGAGAGAGCAGCAAGGTGGTGGTTAGTCACTAACTCCCACAGACGGTATGTGCCTCCACCCACCTAGTGCAGATCAAAATGGTCAAGCGGTGACATACATTACACAACCTGTAGGAACTGCTAACATTAAGTCTTTCAAATCTGTCCTGGAAGCTTAAATAAACTGCATGTTATCCATACTGTATACATTAACAGACCAAAATGCAATGTCCTTCAGTGCATTAGTATATAAAAATAATTTAAACTCTAAATATGAGAATAAAAAACAAGCATGAAAAATATGCCAGAGGTGTGAGCAGACAGAGCAGCAACAAGAGGCTGAACGTCAACAGGATGTGGGTATTGAAGCATGGATTTACAAGAACCTGACTAAAGAGAGACCAGATGTTTTACTATTTTCTCCCCAAAGTTCATGGAAGGTTGAAACATTTGTTAGTGTTAACATTTTTGTAGGATTTTGAAGTAAAGAAGAGTTCTCTGACCTTTCAATAGGTTCTCCTGTGCTCCCCGACAAAACTTGGTGTTCTCTGTTGAAAGCTACATCATGCTTTTAAGTAGTTAGTACACGAACAGGTTTGCACACATCTTTACAGGTTTTGAGGAGGTTATGACTGCTCCAGATTATTAATGGACGTTTACCTAATTTTCAATGGTACAAAAACGACTTTATATGAATTGTTAATGTTAGGGTTGATCACTAAGGTTACACAGAACATTTCAGTGCAAATAGATTTACTCCTATTAATTGTTAGTGTGTGTCTTCTGTTGAATAGTAGCTGTTCATTTACAACACCTTTAAAGGCAAAGTGATTGCAATCTAAATGCATGTATTTTTCTTGCAGGTAAAAGTGCTGGTGAATGGTGTGCCCAAAACACATTAGATTTTGAGCATACAACATGGTACGTTTTCCTGTTTGGTTTGAATGCTGTATCTCCCTGTAGTAAAGTTGCAATTTATAGAACGACTGAATTCTCCAATATAACTATATTGAGAAATTTGTCCCAGAATTTGGCATTTCTTTTTTGTGGAGAGCAATATTACTGTGTACCTGGTGCCATAGCACTATCAATAGGTTAATAGGTTTACAGTTAGGGTACAGGGCAGTGATATATTTATTTACAAAGGAGGGACTGTGGTTTATTTTTTTTTTAATTTTTTTTTTTAAGCTCGTTCACCGGTATACCAAGTTTCATGTCAAATTAGCGTTTATTGGCTGTGTTGGAAGTCAGCAAGACCAAGTCAGTTGGGGCTGTTATCCAATTTATGTTGATTGTGGCATGCACCCAATCTGCTATGGGATGAGCTACATAGGCAAGAACCGGCTACCATGGAAGAGCAGTTTTTCCAGAAACTGTAGTTTTGTTTGTGGAGGGCTATTACATGGGTATGCTGGCAACTGCAGTGCCCTAATTCAATTAACCCCTTCCATGCGGCGCGAATTCCGCCGCGGTGCTGACCGTTTCTTGCGCGGGCGGGCTCATGACGGAACGGTTCCGTCATGAGCACAGCTCAACCGACGCTCATGACGGAACCGTTCCGTCATGAGCATGGAAGGGGTTAAGTAAGCTTATAGAAACAAGCAATTTAAAAAAATTTTTTTTGATAATACCCATAACCTGAAACATTATAATGGCTTCTTCGCGGTGAGATCCCAGGTAGCTTGTATGGACAGTGCCAATTTTGGCTATTGGTTGGAATATAAAGTGACAGCGAGCTGAAAGCTATCACTTTTCTCAAAGTGCTATGGGAGCTGTAAACTCCACTTCTTAGGTCGAGGTAAGTAATGATCTGTTTATCTGGTAGCATTGCAAGATTTCCTTCTGCTTCTCCAGGCTTTCTCCTGATTTCCACATTTTCTTTCCCTCTTCAGGCAGTAACTCTTCACACTGATCTTGGTGAGCTAAAAATAGAGGTTTTCTGTGAGCGTGCGCCAAAGGCATGTGAGGTAAGGAATTGACAGAAAGGTAAAAATGACAGAAAATTGTTAATTGCACTGCTACTCCCTGGTGACCCTTTTAGTCACGATTGAATACAGGTTACAGTTCTGCATTCGGCTACGTAAAATTTGGAGTCTTATTCATTTTTATAACACAGCTACTAAACTTTTAAAACCCACAGCTCCATATTTACTTTCTTCTTTTTGTCAGCTTACTGCATTTACCCTTAAAAGCCCCAGCAAACACATGTTGACTTCCTATGCTTCCTCCACCTGGCCCTTCATTGGGAGAAGTTCTTGATCTCACATTGTAGAGGCTATTTTAATGAACTCTACTAAAAGTTGACTGAAGTCTCCTCTGCTTTTCCGCACTCTGTTACGAGTTGGAAGCTTGCAATGGATTGGGGGCGCTGACATCAGCAGAAATGTCTGCCTGCCACCAAGTTTGTGTGGTCAGGCGACTACCGGTTTACACAGCATCATATCTGTGCCAGACTGCCATGTAAACAACGGCAGCTTTGCTTAGATTGGGCATTCTTTCAGAATTTGCAGTGTAAAGTCCAGAAAGTCAACATCCAAAACGCAGAATGTTTAAGTTTCCAGGACCCACATTTGTTCCCTAGCAACATCAAGGGGCGGAGTCATAGTGGCTGAAGGGGGGGGCAGCACTTGCACAGTATGGCCACATAGCCAAAAGCTGTTCGTCCTGTGCGCTGTGCCCTACCTTCCAGCAGCTCTGTTCTGGTTTATGGCAGGTGATACACTGGCCCTACCTTTGTTCAATTAGCATTTGGAGTACTGTCATTAAAATGTTGTTTTCGTTTAACATATTCCTTTTGAGTCATGAAATAATAGCAATTGCAAAGCACTTAACAAAAGTATGGTATGCATCCTTGCAATGCCGTTCCATCGACATCCCAGGTACCTACAAAGTGTGTGCCATGCATGGATACTTGGCATGAATATTTTCAGTTCTGTTTTGACGAAGTCTGTGATAAACAATCACAAATTATACAGATGTTTGGCATTGCTCTGACATAATGTGATACGAAATGGTTACTCTATTTTGATAAACAAGATCCAGAACCTTCCCCTGCCAAACAGGCGTGTATTTGTCCATACTGTACGTCTACCAGTATATGTTTGTTCACATATTGGATTATGGTTTTAATGGAGCTACCCATTTCACGTACTCACTTGTCCTCCTTAAACCTTTTCCTAAATATTTTTCATCACAGTCCCCCAGCCATTTCGACCATGGCTGTGGCACATCCACAGCTCTGTCCTCAAAAGTATGATGGAAAAGGCATTGGGTAAAAATGCTGTCCTGAAGGCAGCTATCCCTGCTCCCATGGACAATCCTGGAACCTCCCTTGTCACTTGGTCACTTTCCCGCACTACAGCCCAGCCACACCCACCTACTTACTACCATTACGCCCTTAATCAAACGTCCTCCGCTATAATAGCCCCCGTGAGCTTTCCCCCTCCATTCCCTTGTCCATCCGGTATTAACATTATCATTGCATGCGGTGCATAATGAAGTGTTGAATAATAGTTTGAGAATAGGCAGCTTCCCGTGCTGGTACCTTCCCTTTATTCAGGGCTATTTCCAATTTAGTTATGAGTATGCCAAGAGCCAGGTTTTTAGTGGTTGTTGGAAGTCATGATGATTGAAAGATACTCTTGCAGAAGGTAAGTTCTATATCTAAGCCATCTTAGCTAAAAAGGATTTCCCTTCAGTCCAAGATGTATTGAAGGAAGGGCCAGTTGGCAGTGGATCCAGCCTAGATTGAAGCACTATAGCCTTTTGTTGGGTACAGTGCTTTTATTGGAAGAGAGGAACTAAGCCTTAAAGAGCAGAGTGAACTATCCTCATAGTTTTTAAAGTCAAACGCTTAGACATGTGCAGCCATTTTAGAGGCTGACGAGCAGGTAAAATGCGATATCTGATAATATGAAGGATTTGTCTCTCGGCAAGCAGCAGCTGTGTTCTGTATTCGGTTTGAATAGGCCAGAATCCATTCTTCTCAGTCACTACTGGGCTCTGATCAGGTGACCTCTCTGCAGTTGTTTGTATTACTCATAGTTAGAGGATCCCCGCCCATTCATTGATGATAGTTGGGTTTTCACAGCCACCCCCAACCCCTTTCTTCTTTGAGTGGCTGTGAGCCGTGTCTTGCCTTATACAGATCAGGGTTGGCCTAGTTCTCCTCTTGCTTAAAGTTTCTGGCTACTAGCCTTTTTTATTGCTATTGCTCACTTCCACATGTTAGTGTACTAGATCTAAGTTTTGTAAAGGTATATATCTAATTACTTGTTAGTTTTTTCGTAAAACCTGCCACCCTCTTTAGTCTTCCTTATGATAGATTATTAGGTCAGATCCTTATGTTGAAACTCATTTGTAAAAGCCATCTTACTCACCGTTTAAATGGCAAATGTGCTTTGTAACTGCTTATGTAACCAAAAAACAATGTCTCAACCAGTAATCATTTCAAAAGACAAATTAAGGGAAGAATTAATAATGCAGAGAAATGCACAAAGGGAGACCACAAGAGAATTTGTAAGAACCAGGAGGTGTCTTATTTGCAAGTAGTTATATCAGCACTGCAGTACAATGTATGTAGAAGTAATCCAAAGGTGGGTGTGCACTGAACGTACTCATCACAGTGATTGGCGCAGTGACACAATGAGGTGAAAAAACAGCGTGAGTGGCGCAAGGTATACAATGAATTGAGGTCAGCAATACAAGTGAAAATATGTACAAGATAGGTAATTCGCTTTGAAATGTTTAAGTTGACCACAACAAATGCCAGAAGTTACACTGGGCGGTCGATGGCGTTTCGACCTGTTGGAATCCAGGTCATCATCAGGACCGGGTTACTTAAATCGTTATAGTGCTTGAGTGGTAGTTGGTGGTCCATCAGGACGGGAATTGTAAAGTACGATGTCGCTGCTGGATCTGCAATGCTTGGAAATAAGGACAACGTGCAAGAATATGTAGTCCTTATGGAATTGACCGCGTTGGTTCAGGACGGGTAGTATCATTCACGAGTGAAGCGTCAAGGAAGGTCTCTCGTCTGTGAAAGTTGGTGCGAGGTCGCTAATCTGCAAATGCGGTCCTCGAGGGTCCAAAACTAGTGACCGGGGAATTCTGAAATGTTTCAGATTCTGAAACGGGGCGCTTAACTCGCCCGTTTCCTGCCCATGGACCTACGAGGATCGCTACCTCTTCGGCGACCTCGTCTACTTGGTGTTCCTTTGCGCGCAATTTCCATTTCTTAAGCACATCTCTCAACAATCCTCCGCTGTTAGGCTACTCACTTCTAGAGCAATGCAGTAGAACCCTAACTCACCCCACTTCACTTAATTTGTCTTTTGAAATGATTACCGATTGAGACATTGTTTTTTGGTCACATACTCCACCCGGGTCTCGACTGGGTTAATGGGTAAACTCCTGTTGGTTTGATTCTTTGTACCTGCTTATGACATAATCCTTAGACGATTCCCTCTTGAAATGGCATCTCTTTCTCTGTCCGATATAAAATGTGGGCTCTGAAAGAGAGTCACAAACATAAGTTAACACTTTGGTTCAACAGCGTAGAGAACAACTAAACATGCACACAAACACTGAAATCGCTAGACCGGCGCTTTTACTTAACTGTACACAAAGAGGGTAGCCTCTTCAACTTAAACAATAGATGTATGCAATCTTGAGTTTATTTTAATGAAAGTTAATTAAAGGTTTTATGTGCAAATTATCTCGCACAGCTTTCACGTGTTAGATATAATTAATCATCAGTTGTACACTATTTAACATTCCAGTAAATATAGGTTGTCTAATATACATATACTATAGGAACAGAAACCCCACGATTAGTTACCTTTCTTTACCGGAAATAGGAGCTTTGAGCCATGTAGCAGATCAGAAATTAGTCTGCAAGGAGTTTGTAAATGAGGAGAGTACTGCTGCTGACTACTGGTGCTGGTATTTTCATACTTCTCCTTATGGGAGCACTCTATGCAGCCTTAAGCACATCTCTCAACAATCCTCTGCTGTTAGGCTGCTCACTTCTAGAGTAATGCGGTAGAACCCTAACTCGCCCCACACCCATTTAATATGTTTGTCTGTTTGTCACTAGGCTTCATAAGCTGTCCTCCCTAAACTCTGTATCTTCTCAAACCCTGGTTTTCTCTGTTGTAGTAAATTAAGGGATATGAAGCAATCAGGTACATGACTAGCTGTTTTAATTAACATTTAGCAAATTGCTGCTACTGCTTATATAATATTTACCATCAATGGCATTGAAATGATACATTGGATATAATCCAATTCTTGCTGAGCCAGGAGGGCCATGGTCATGTACATCGGATCAAGTATGGGAAGACGATATATTTCAAAGAGACCAAGATGAAGCATGTCCATGATGATGACATCAAGGAGCTAGAATGTCTTGATTGTAAACATAAGAGCAATACTATGTCCACTACATGTTAGACTTCTTTGCATTTGAAGATCGCCAGAAGGGGAAGACCTCTTATAGAGTTAACAACTTTCGCACAATTAACTACAATGATATTTTTCAGATGGACCTCTCTTCCCAGCCGTATGCAAGTTCATCTTTAAGAAACTGGTTGCCATGCCTACACCAGATGGTCTGTTGCTGGCAGAAAATCATGCCAACAATAATGCTGTACTTTTTAGTTTGCCTCAAGTTGCAGAAGGAGACCTCTCCTTTGTTTTATATGTGATGGATCGGCTCTGAACTGCTTGCAGTATATAAACTTTTCCCCTGTCCTTTATTCTGCCTTGCCAAATCGTATTTCCTCCCAACCATTATCAGATCTCTAGGAGATTGTAGTATAATTTACAAAACTATTATGACCAGCACCCCTGTTTATCTTGTGGACAAGCTTTCCATCCCTAGTGATTTTAGGCATACCCACAGCCAAGATACCATCAAACTACAGACTAAGAAATGGGAAGAATTCAAGCAAGGCAGCAGGCATTTTACAACTATGCACTCAAGCACACTGGATCTGGAACAACATCCCCATTTCAATCAGGGCCACTCCAGTGCCTCTTCAATTTAGAGAAGAGTTGAAGACTCCCCTCTTTAAAAAAAAAAACACTATATCTCAATACATCAACTGCCTACAACCTAGCTTATCTCTGCTATCACTCATTGACTTTATGCTTGTCTTTGATCATGTACAGCACTCCACTGTCTTTTGGCTAGGTTTGCGCTATGGAAGTAACATATACATATGCATACATGCATATATACAGCAGTCCATGTGTAATAATTCAACAATATTTTTGTCACCGCAAATTACTTTATATCTTCAGGCTTTTATGTTTTAGAATAGCAGGATGTCCTCTCAGACTTCCTACATGTCTTCCTCTCCTGTCCCATCCATGTTTCATTGACCATTTCTTCCAAGGTTTGTCTTCTTCCTACCTCGGCTCCCTCAATCAAATTTTGCCCAAGAGGATTTTCCCACCGTGGCTGTCATTTGAGAGGATCATTAACCACTTACAGATTAATCTCTGGTGATTTTTAGAGAGAATAATGTTGAGTTTCTAATTTTCCATAGTTTTTTCATAAATGCCCATTTATTTTAATAAATCAGATAATCGCTATTTTTCTATATTTTTGATTATTTCGTAACATGGGATACCACTATTTCCACCACATTTTCTCTTTAATTTTTTTTCTTTCTTTCTCTTACTTCTCCCTTTCTGTAATGTTTTATTCTTTTCTTATATTTGTGGTATTTTGATTGAATTATGTTTTTTTTTATATCCAGAGGTAATTAACCCCTTCGATGCTGCGCAGATTCCGCCGCTGTGCTGGCGGAATCTTGCGCGGGCGGGGTCATGACGGAATGGTTCCGTCATGAGCACAGCTCAACCGTGGGTCATGACGGAACCATTCCGTCATGAGCACCGAAGGGGTTAAACTGAGATAAACATGTCAACATCCTCCACCCTTAAGAAACCATGGACACAAGGGCTCTGGGAAACTGTAGTATTCCGTATATATTCATACTGACTTAAGTTGGGTAACCAGTAAATAGTCACCAAGCTGCTCACTTTTTCTTTGTAAATGGGTGAAGCACAAACCTTCTCTTAAGGAGAAATAAAATAATATGGAACAGCAAGCAGTTATTTTTTTTTAATTTGGAAAAAAAGAAAAGCTGGTGAAAATATGACATACTGCAGGGATGAGAGAAATATGGGCACAAAATGAATGCCAGTAGATGGCTAAAGACCAAAAAATGTTTAATTCTTGAAGGAACACAATCGCCGATTAAATCCAGGTTAGTTCTATTATGGTAAAGAAAACTCTGCACGGTGGCACTGCAATAAGAGTATTGAAGTAAGGAAATACACTTGAATCGTGTATGATTAACTATGCTTCCCTTGGGCAAAAGCCTCAAAAGAGCTAAAAACACACCTTGTAGCAATTTCCACATGTGATAGGTTTCCTGCCAGTGGAATGTGCATACTAAAGTATGCAAAAAAGTATGAATGGAATGCTTGAATTAATCTCAGCCTCTGAAAACTACTCAGGACCGCATCCCAGTCCATCGTTCTTTTGCACACCATGTCAATTTTGACCCAGCCATATGCAACTCAGTCTTGACCCTGCTTAAATGGGAATAGTCCAGCTTGCACTGCCAAGCTAGGTCCTCCATGAACTGGAACACAAGCAACCCAGGACTGGTGTTGCCCTATTTAGAGCTCATCAGCTAGGTTTATCTTGGATCCACTGACACAAGGTGCATGAGACCTACGTCTGGGCATCCCCGTCCCGTTTAAGGCAACACACTAAAGTTTTCAAAAAATGTACGAATTGAATGCTTGAACTAATCTCAGCCACTGGTAATTAATTAGGGCCACATCCCAGTCCATCACCATTTTGCAAACCATGCCACCTCAGTTTGGACCCAGCTATATGCAAATCAGTCTTGACCCTGCTTCAATGGGAACAGTCTATCCTGAATTGTTAAGCCATTACCAGTGGCTGAGATTAATCCAAGCGTTCCCTCCATCACTTTTGTATTCCCTGAATTTGCATATGCAGGCTTTTATAATAGCATTTGTGCGGTTTAAAGAATAAAAAACACCCAGAAAGATGGTGCCTCCTCATTACACAGACAAGACAGGAAACCTACAGTGCAAACCTACAAGATTGCCGGTTGATGCCGTTTTCAAGTAATACCTACTTTCATGGTTCTAGTCATGGCACCAAACTGAGGACGGGGATCACAGCCCATCTAAGGTGGGTCCTCCTCTAGTCTACACCATGTTGGTTGGGTGGAGCACATCATCTGACAGAGAAGAACAGTCTTGGATTGCAGCAGTGGCAATCAGTGCTTTGGTGACTCCAAGGAGCCTGTGGTGCCATTCTCTCAAGCCTCTAGATGCAACAACACTGGAAACTCTGATTTGAGGCCTTGGGACCTGTTGCTTCATGCCATTAAAAATCGCTTGAAAACAACCCTATTCCACTGTAGGAAATCTGAACCGTGTTCCTCTACATCCACCCTAAAACCCGTATAATAGATCACTGACTGCGAGTTTGTGTGTCCTTCCATGGTGAATCATGCCCCACGATGACTCCCTCAGAATGAGAACTTCAAGCACTTGCATCACTACCTGCTTTAGTTGACAGACTAATGAAGTATCTGCATTTCCTCTAGTTCAGGCATTTGCCCTCAATTTATTAGAGCTCTTACTATAACGTGTTGTTTGCATTTTTAGTGCAAATCTGTCCATGTGTAGCCTTTAAGGCCGTTAGGCTATCTGGGTGCTTGTTGCTACATAGTTCTGGGCTGACCTGAATTTCAATATTGCTTGACTAGGGATATCAGAAAAAGTCTGTTTTACCAACAGGGTGCCTGGTGCATGCACAACTGGGTCAGAGAAAGGTGTGGGCTAAGTGTGGTTCAATTGTTACTTTAATAGTATCTTTATGTAGAAAGTATGGGCTTAACATGTGCAGGTGTGTATAATGGGTTTGTCAGCACTATATAGTTCATATGCTATGTAGAATGCATTGTTGGCATTGAGGATTGCATATATGTGGAGTATAGTGCCGTATAATATTTCTTGGTTGTTAATGCTGTGGCTGTTGATTGTTTTCATGCTACTGACTTAAGTACATTCATTGGTTTTTTCTGTATATTTGCCTAATGGTACATAGACATGCAGGATGGAATAAGGTCGTTGGAGGGGAGAATGATGCGAGTTGTGTGGAGAGCAAGACCGTGCAGTTGGGAAGCACTTTAGCTCTCTAGAAACTGCAGTTCTTGAAGTGGAGGATTCACAGAGGAACATTTGACTAGGACACATTGTTCATATGAGAGTCTGGGACACACAGAGAGTTGATGTCAACACATTGGCAGAGAGTTTCTTTTGGTAATATGGTAGTTACATAGAAGTAATGTGTCCGTACAGGAGAGAGTGAGCTCATGTTTTGTTAGTTGATCATGCAGGCGCATGTACTTGATTGGTAACTACTTTGGGGTCACATTAGGGGAAAGACAAAGGGCCGAAGGATTAGGATGGGAATGGGAAGCAAGGCAACTAGGGTGCAAAAGTTCATCAGAAGGATTTGTAGATGATTGTTCACGCTGCCTTGTGCTTCTATGGTATCTTTTAGAAGAGTTATTTTGCACGAAAAGGGAGGGAAGGCACAGTTGGTGAGGTATCTGGCAGGGTTTAGGAGAGATGTGGGCCATGAATTTAGCTGCAGGTTAAAAGATTTTAGCATTTTTTATTAGCAGGCCTTTCTACTATAGGTGTCCAGCTTAAAGCTGGCATTCCCAGCCTGAGAAAGCAAGATGACACATTGTTTTAATGCAACTGCACTTTCCTGCTTGTTCATTCGTTGGTGGATTCGCAGTGTGGATAGAATAAGGTTTGCTTTCTTGCAGGAGAATGCCTTACTGAATGATGTAGGCTGCTCACAAGTTTGTTATTGCACTTCTTTGTTGCCGAGACAAGTTGTTTAATTTGTGCTAGGCGAGGTTGGTTGTGGAAGTGTGTGATGGCTTGAGAGAATGTCATTTAGGATATGAAATCTTTGGGTTCATTGAGGGAGGTAGTATTTGAGTGGTAAGCAGTATTTGTGTGAGCTCTAGAGAGAGCAGTGTTTTATAGAGGTGGCAATTGCATCTGTGTAACACATGTATACCCCTCATGTGACTTATTAGTATTAAGTTGCACAGTGTGTGTTACCTGAATGACTTTGTTCTACTAGGTATATGTGTAGCTACATGCCTCAGGGCGTTCTGCCTTGTATGGAACGTATTGCTGGTCAGCTTGAGTTGGCATTCCAACGTGTTTCTGGTGGTGTAAGTTTTCTTTTTTGGGGGGAGGGGTTAGTGTTGAGTAATGTGTTGGGCAAATAATGATTTGCATTTGTCTTGCATATGTACTTTTTGTGTGAGTAAAACTTGTGTCAAATACATGTTTGTTTATATGGGTTAGTCCAGGGAGCAGCAGACTACCCAATGTAAGGAGGTTTGTTTTTTGTATGTTTCGGAATGGTTATTGTGGTCTACTGCTTGTTGGGTTCTGATATGCAGTTGTTTACTTTGTGCTGTAGTTGATAATGGATGCCCAGTCTCAGGTTACACTGCTCATGAAAAACCACATTGGGTTCTTGAGAATCTGGTTTCTAATTAGCTGTTTCTTTGTAGTTGATGACTAGGTGGCCTTAAACTCAAAATGACTACCAGAAAACCTAATTATTGTAGCTGGCACTCACGTATCCAGGTAGCTGGTTCAAGCCTTGCCTTCAGCTCTATATATTATACCTGTTGTTAAGAATAAATTACTAGAAACTGATTTGATACTAATTTCCCAGATCAAATCCAGTGACAAATCTGCACTGTTCTTATGCGTGCTTTATTATATTTTACCACTACCCAGCAACCCCCTTTAGGTGGTTCTTCCCCTTGACGTCTGTCAGATAGTTCATGCGAATAACATTTTGTGTGCATGGAAGAATATTTAGTACATACCTTCAAAGTGTCCACAAACTGCGTTTTTTTTTTTGCGTGTTCATCAGGGGCTACATCACTCCGGTATCAATGATCCATCACTTATTGTCCGTTTCTAAAACGTGTCCAAACAAAATCATCTTTAAGTCTCTTCGTGTCGCAAAGAAGCAGACGTCTTACTCCTCGTAAACAAATCCTGACACTAAATATTTTGCTATTACTTTGTCTTCTGGATCTCATTTTGTTAGCACACTTGGATTAAATAAGAAAATCAGAAGTGGCTAATCTTGCGCCTAAGAAAATAAGAAGAGGTTACTCTTTTCCCCTCCCTAGTATGAACTTCAGGGGCATTCAGGTCAACAGAGATGAAACCTAATCTGTTGCTACTGCTGCATGTTGTTTTATTTGCTGCACTTATATTGTTGTGGTACTTGCTGTTAAAATCCTCAGCAACTTCAATTTTCCAGCTTATGATCCTTCTACAGGCCTGGCAGAATGTAGCTTAGCATGAAAGACCAACTGTTTTTGCTCTTCATGTTGGAACTCCTTTCAGGCATCCAGCCCTACATCTAGGGTGCTATGGTCTAGAGGGGCACACTATATACACGGTTTTTAGCATGTGTGACTACGGCCCACTCACCCAGCTATAGAGAACTCACATTGGTGGCAGCAATACCATTTGTAGTGGCACAGCAGGACTTTTTTTCCTGTCCATGCAGAAGAAAGTCTCCTGAAGGCTTCTTCCATTTTTCTCAAATTAGTCTGCCAGTCCCCTGTAACCGGTGTTCTTTGCTCACCCAAATTGAAAATAATGCCACATGTGTAGAGGATGTGGTGATGGAATGTGTATGATACAGGTGGTCCTAGCAAATGGTGATCCATTTTGTGTGTGCTACACTCAAGTTGTACCCATGGTGGTGGAAGGGAGAAACAGTCCAGACAGCGGACATGATTAGAAGGGCTCCTCCAAGACATTCCAGGGATCCTTTATAATGGGTCAGACTGATGGTTAAGGAGAGGAGATTATATAAACCCTTTGAAGTTAAAGAATCCATCCTGCCCTTTCCATCCTCTTTCTGCCCCATTGGTATCTGGAACTGCTCACATCTACAGGCTAGCGGGTAGTTGAGAGGGGCCACCTCGTTGCCTTTATCTATATTTTGGAAATCTCCCGCCTGGAGGCTGCCAGTTCCACCTACTACGCAAACCGCTAAATGAGGCGATAAGATACAAAGAAAATCCGGAAGAACTAACAAATGCAGAGGAAGACACTGCTTCCAATTAGGAGGGAAACTTGAGACCTGCAAGCCAGCACCCTGGACTGTATTCCCCCAGAGCGACTCTGGCTATCAAACCGCTTGGTTGATCAAGGACTGTTTCATACAAATACCTTAGTAGAATGTCTTCCGAGAGTATCATAGGTTGCCTCCCACATAGTCCCTTAAAAATAGTAACACTAATCAGTATAATTTGCTACCATTTAGCCCTAATGTAGATATTATTTTGTGTGTGTTCTTAAGTGAAGAATAATCTACGGCTGGACCTTGAATTATTGACTTTTATTAGTTAACCTATTGAGTGCTGAGTCTCTAACCCTGCACTAACTCCCTGAGTAAGCCTTGGACTACTCAGCTTTGTTACCCCGAGGGTCAGGTGCTACAGGAGTGTACTTGTTATTCAATTTTAGATCCAGTAGTAGGATTAAACTCGGTGACACCAGTGTTAAACATCTAACCCAGTAATGCCTACCTTCCATGGGGCTCATAACAAAGTTCCCTCCCTATGTGTATGCCCCTCTGCTGCATGCTTTTTAGAAATATGTAATATTGTATTGAAAGGATTCCTCAAAGAAGGCCATGTCAAAAAACCTGCTCTTCGAAAAGAACTCAGTTTCCATAGTAAGTATTTTTGTGACAGAACTACCCGCCCGTGTGTTGTCACTGTAGTCGTCTCTGAATAATAGGTTAATAATGAGGCACAGCCTGCCATTGCGGAAACCTTTGCTGACCGATGTTCAATTTATTTCTCTCCTGCATAGAACTTCTTGGCCCTCTGTGCCAGTAACTACTACAACGGCTGCCTATTTCATAGGAATATCAAGGGCTTCATGGTGCAGACCGGAGACCCTACTGGTAAGTAAAAGCGCTGAAGCCGTTGCAATTGAGAAACTTCTTGTTTGTAAGTAGCAAGTGGGCTTATCCAGTGTAATTTGTAGCAGGACAGACCGTTGCATGTGTATTCGATTGTGCAGCCATTCACCAGCATAAAGACAAAAAAAGTATTATCTCCAGGAACACTCTGCAGCTCTGTAATATGTAGACTAACCATAAACAGCCATAATAAGACGTATGCACCCTGTCATTGGTAATATGTTCATGGATGAACACCATTGAGACTGGCCCGTTTGTATTATATGAAAAATGAAAATAAATAATTAAAAATATATAAATGAAATAATTTCAGCTTAATTCAGATAAAAGGTTGCTTAAAATATAGACCTGTGTTGGAGGTGGATTTTGGAATAGTAATGATTAGAAACAGATTATGCTCAATGTTGGCTTTCAGCATTTCAAACGGCTTTTTGCTGACACTCTACCTCCTCTCTAGCCATCTTTGCTGCAGTCAATCACACTGTTGTCCAGTTTTGTAGTACTTTACCAGGACCCTCAAATCCTTTGGGTGCATGAATGCTATATAAAAGCACTTACAAACTTAACCTCAATATAGGTTTGCATGCACATTCCATTCAAATAGTCGCCTTTAGAGCCTAGTTTGCCTCAACACATGTCAAGTACATTATGTGATGGGCCCCAGAAAGGCAAAAGTTACCAGTGACTGTCAAACATTCTTGAGAGGTGCCTGTTTTTGGCTAATAAAATTATTCGGTCTTGTGTTCAGGGTAGATTGTTTTTTTCCTGCCCGCTACCTACTGTCCAGAAAAAAATGCCTGGGTAAGTTGAACTGGAATGGATTTAGGGCAGGTATCTATGCATTCATGTAGGGTTCCCCCAACCGTGGTGTGTTCTCCCTCCCTTCTCCAGTCACTCGCACCTACATTGTGGTAGAGACCACTGAATCATATTGAACTGACAAGATTATATATGCTAGAAAAGTACACCTATCAAGGAATCGACCTTAAAACAAGTAAATACCCTATATGTCTGTGTCTTTCCTTTTTCTCACTACTCCATTCCCTGTGTCAACAGAGGCTTAGGTCTGTGTGGGTCTCTTGCAGCTTTTTATCAAGACTTCTTTCATACATGTTGGGACTTGTGGTTGCATTATTTGGTCACTCAAACAAGACTTGTTTAACAACCAAGGAGTCGGTGTATGCTTTCTTATAGCTGGCGTTTTAGACTTTGCTTGTCTCGATGGGTGAGTGCAGAGCTGTTGGTAGCTATGACCCCTACGACAGTGGTGATCCATAATCATGGCAGAATTGTTCTGAATTTTAGACTTGCATATCACAGCCTTTGGTGACTCTGCCAAAGATTTCTTAGAAAGGATACCGTATATTTCTGAGTCAAGGCAGATGGAGTCCGCATTAGAGCTGACTTTAGACTGGCTCCATTTCCAACTTTGTGGTTTGTTTTTTCTCTGATTTGCTTTTTTGAGTAGGAGTTTTCATAAAGGGTTTCTAGTGTACCAAGTCTACTCACCTTTTAGAAGAACAGATAGGATGGATGAATTACAGTAACAGCGCCTTAAAAAAAAAAGAATTTGCCTTGACATTCCTCTTGGTTTTTAATTGTTGATCACATCATACTTAAGACTGCACCACCCACAGGAAACCCTCAAACGAAGTCTGTCGACTCTAGTCAGACAATCTTCTTTTTCTGGAACCCCTTTCCTGCCAGCATCATATTAATGGAGTATCATCTGGCCTTGAGGTGGAAACTGAAGATCCACCTTTCAACAGTATCTCCATGCTGACATTGCAATGTCACTGACACCAACGCCCTAATGCACTGTTGACCGTAGTGTCGCTCCCCCTTTTCCTTATCAGACCATAAATAGCAGTGCACAGTGTATTACAAACCATGGCTGGATTGCAGCACGTAAACCTCCACCTACTTCTCAGCTACCACATTAGAAAATCAATGGCAATATCCAGGCAGTTCACCTGGTCCAGCACAACAGTAAACATCAAAAGCTGCTACCAGGCTTTCAGGTTTTGGTTCAGACAGAGGTTACTGGGCCGTTCAACAGACCGCTTCAGGTTCCTATGAATTAACTAGTCTATGCAGCGCTGTCAATGCCCCATTTGACAATTGGACAGGCAGAGGTGAAACCGAAGTCCAAAGGAGTTGGGAGTAATTGTGCTCTTCTGCATCACCTGTTACAGCCAGTGACGATTGGTGCAAAGAACAAAAAATCACATAGATTATTTTCTGACTCTTGCTAACTTCACTTGGTCACAGGGCTGACTCACAGCCCCTACCCATAACCGAGACCATCCTGGATCACTTTAATGCTTTTCACTTCATCTCCTTTATCTACCTTACCAAGTGAACCTGATCAGTTCCTTGACTCCATTGGTCCTCAATAGGTTGGTTATTGCTGTCCTGTGGAATGTTTTCAGTTCACCTGCCTGTACCAGGGCATGGTAACTTCCCCAACCACTTTCTAGTGTCTGATCAATACTGTTCTGGCATGTAGTAAATCATACTGTGTAGCGTACTTTGATAAAGACACAGTTATCATTTACAGCTGCTCCTTCCACATCAGTACCTGGTTGATTTGCTAGAAATGAACAGTGAAGCCGGACTTAAAAGTAGTTCAAGTATTGGTTCGCTGTGAGGGAAGTAGAGTTTTTAGGCCATCTGTTAGTCTGATTTGAACCCAAACACAGCTATTTCAAAATGACCTACATACACCCTTAGCCCAAATGCAAGTGTGGGCTTTTCTGGAGATGGTAGGCTAACACTTTAAGTCTGTTCAGGCCTACAGCTTACACATTTTAATAGCTGTAATGAGTAAAGCATTTAGTTGTGCCTCCGTAGATCTATTAAAAAATGCCTTCTGGATTGTAATCTTTGATCATACAACACGACCACATGATTTCCCAGTCTGAAACCTTTGCAGAGGAAATAAAAGTATGTCAGCATTATCAATAAACAATTGACTATTGTCTAGAACCTGCAGAAACTGCAAATGTACATTTACTGTAAAAACTCTACTGTCCAGGTTTGTCATAGTCTTCTCAGGTTCCAGCAGTCGATTGACAATTAAAATTCACTGGCCCTCTAGGCAAACAAAATGGTGGTTTAAGAAAGCGAAGATATGGAGCCCTTCAATACTGCTGGCAACTTCGGAGACCAGGAGCGAGGAGCATCTTGTCCTTTGTAAGTCTTTGGTAAAGGCAGACTCATAAAAGATCTTCCCAAGGAACAGTGAGAAGCTTCATTTGACCCGTGCATTTTTTGTTGAATGGTAATACTGGGGTTCTCCGAAAAGCATATAGTACTCCAGAATGTCTTTACCATGTTATGTCTGCATTCTCAGAGTCAGACAGAAACTCTAGATCTAATCCTCTGATGAACACAATAGCTGGAAAGATGGAAAAAAAGAGAGGAAAGCACCGGAGCTCGGCTGTGTCTTGAAGCAACAAGTGTTGTGAAGGATAATCCCAAAGGAAGCTATATACGATGAATGCAGCTAACATTCAGATCTCAAACTGGTAGAAGCAGCACTTTCAGGTCACAAACTCACTAACTAAATGTGATTTTTACCATTTTTTACTTATTTTATGGAATCCACACTTTCCTCAGATGCCCACAGACCATTGTGCTAGTCCTATCCCTGGTACTCTCTTGTCTGGGTTTTTGCAAAGGCCTTCTTTTTTTTATTTTCTTTTTTTCTTTTTTTTATTGTGATTCAGCGAGGAAGCATTACATAATAAAATTAAGGTATACAGATATCTCTCCTGTATACAACACAAAAGAAGCAAGGTAATGCATACATAAAAGCATATAAGCATATAATAACCATCATTCTTGTATCCATTTTCTCATTGGCTCCCATATCTGAGCCCCTAGCTTTTTCTTTGAGAGACCTTTTAATTTATACAGGGCTGATTAGGTGTTATATATTGAGATTATCTTGGCCCTCCAACCACAGAAGGAGGGGGGGTCCGGATCAAGCCACTGTGACGCTATACATAACCTCAAAACCGACATAGACATAAACTTAAAGCCTCTGTAGGGCACCAGTAATCCAATTGAATCTGAGATAGATTCAGGTTCCATTCCAAACAATACCAGACTTGCTGTAATAGTTATCTGTATCCCCAGATATTGCATCATAAACCCCTCTATCTCTAGTAACAGAGGCTGAAGGGCAGGGCAGGAAAAAAACATATGAATTGAGTCTGCTGCATAGAGATCACATCTTGCACATTTATCGCCCCTCCCTCCCTTCCATTTTGCTATCTTTGCCGGGGTATAATACAAATTGAACAGAGCCATATATGACTGGCTCTTAAGACTGCCAGACAGCAAAATGGAACCAGCAATTTGGGTTACCAACTTTAAGTCTAAATTACTAACTGATAGTTTCTCCTTCCATATTGCTTCCTGCCTAGCCATATCATCCCGTTGCATACCCATAATCTCCATATAAATCTGACGTATTTTAGAGTTCTGTTGTATTAAATCCAAAATACGAATCTGTCGAATCTGACATCTACCCCCCGTGACTGCAACCTGAAGAAAGCTTCTCAACTGCAGATATTTAAAAAAATCAGCATTACTGACACTAAATCTGCCCTACAAAGCTACGAACGAGATCATCTCTCCCTGCACCAACAGATCCCCAATTCTTTTAATACCATAATCGGCCCACCTCCGCATGACCACGTCATGAAATATCCCAGGTAAGATACCGATAGAATCTAATGGTGTATCCCATAAAATACTCGGAATATGCAGCTGCTTACGCAACCCCTTCCAGACTGAGTAAGCTGCCTGAATAAATTTAAACCTAGTTTTTTTGTAATAGCTTGGCTCCAGAATTTTCAACAATAAGCCTTGTGCTGAGTCACCCAGACACCATTCATATATTGAAGGTGAAAAAGCAGCATCCAGAATCGCTATCGGGCCACAAACCGAAACGCCCATAAATTGAAGTAATGTTGCACAGTCATATAAATAAAAATTTGGGAGAGCCAAGCATCCCCGTTCCGTTGGGAGATAGACGAATTTAATTGCTCTTCTAGATCGGTGGTATCCCCATAAAAAACGTGTGCACATTCGTTCTATTTTAGTGAACAACAATCTGGAAAAAAGAATTGGAATAGCCCGGAAGAGGTACAGAAATTTTGGGAAAATAGACATTTTCAAGACATTACCTCTTCCATACAGTGATAGGTGGAGCCGATCTAACCGTTCCAAAGTTTTACTAACGGAGGCAATCATCGGCTCCACATTTCTTTTTGGGATAGTTTGGATTTGAGGTGAAATAGTTATGCCTAAGTAGATGGCCTCCGTAACTACCCCCATCCCAGATACTAGTCCAACTTCTGTATGTAGCACCTGGGTTTTCCCCAGATTTAATTTATAGCCAGACACTGCCCCAAACATTTTTGTAATAACCTCAATTCTTTGCAGTGCCTTATTCATCTCACTGGACAAAACAGCCAAATCATCGGTGTATGCCAGGACTTTAACAGAGTACGAGTGCGCCATTACTGGTCTAATTTCCGGGTCCGCCTCCAGGCTGGAAATGAGAGGGTCAATAAATAAAGCAAATAAAAGTGGAGAACAGGGACACCCCTGTCGGGTGCCCCTGTTTATCGAAAACCTCTGTGACTCCTCTCCAGTCAGCCGCATTGTTGCCCCTGGAGCAAAATACATTGAGCGTATCGCCCGTATATAACCATCCGGAAATGATTTCCACCTCATCACTGCCCAGAGAAACTCCCAAGAGACCCTATCGAACGCTTTTTCAGCGTCCAAAAGGGCCACGCCGACAGGTACACTCATCGCCTGGGCCCAGTCAAATATAGAGATAACCCGTCTAACATGGTCCGTGGTCCCCCTCCCTGCAATAAATCCATGCTGATGTAATGAAACTAATGGAGGGATGACTACCCCCAATCTTTTGGCCAGACATTTTGAATAGATTTTGTTATCCGTATTAATTAAAGATATCGTTCGATACGAGGATAGCTCAAGAGGATCCTTTCCCTTTTTTTGAAAAACCACGATTACTGTTTGAGACCAGGATGCTGGGGGTACCCCTTCAAACGCCCCTTGAAATACTAACATCATTATCTCCTCTAAAGGCTCTCTAAACTTAACATAGAACTCCAGAGGAATCCTATCTGGTCCCATCGCCTTCCCCAGAGCTAATGAAAGCATTGCAGTTTTAATCTCCTCCCAAGAAAGGGAGTCTGACAAAAATTCCTTATCCGTAACCTCTAAAGCCCCACAGGGCATTTTATGAAGATAGCTCTCAGGGCTCAAGACTGGTTCGGCCATATATAATGTTTCATAATATTTTTTAAAGGCATCCTGAACCAGAGATGGAGTCTCTACAAGTTTTCCATCCATATCTTTAATTTTAACTATCCTGGAATATGCCTCTTTTTGACGTAGTCTATTAGCAAGATCTCTCCCGACCCTCTCTCCGTATTCATAACACTGATTCCTATGTACCTGGCTGCCGCCACATCTGCAAATTCTTGATATATTTTCGCCCGAGTGGCCGCAACTTCCGCCTGTACCTCCTTGATCCTACCCCCAACGTTTATTTCTTGAGCCAATCTCTGCTCCACCTGAGAGGGAGCCACCAAATCCTTTAAAAACTTCAGACGGTCATTTTTACGTTTCCTTGCGGCAAACCTAAGTGTCTCCCATCTCACCCCCGCCTTCAATGTGTCCCAGACAACGTCAGCCCTTGCTGAACCTATATTCGTCTGAAGAAATTCAAGAATCCATTTCTTCATCCAGCTACAATAATCTTCATTAAGAAGAAGCCTTCTATCGAACGTCCATTTCCTTGTCGTAGACATTAAGCCAGTACACTCAAATTCCAATATCACCGGGTTATGATCCGATATTATTTTAGGTAAAATCTTTATAGATGACTTTAATAAAATAATGTCAGAAACCAGAAAATAATCCAATCGCGCCATCTTTCGGTGTGGAGCAGAAAAAAATGTGTAACCATCTTGGCCTGGATTGAGCTCAACCCAGGCATCATAAAGCCCTTGGTCATAGACAAACGCTTGTAAACCTCTAAACCCTCTCGGCTTCCTTCCCATATAAGTTTCGGCTGATCTCAAATTAAAACCTGACGGGAGGTGGATATTTAAATCGTCACATACTATCATAGGCTGTGAATACAGTGAGAGTTCTGAATTAATCTCCTGAAAAATATCCGGAGCATCCAAATTTGGCCCATATATTGAACAAAGTGTGATAACTTGCTGAGATATAGCTACCTCAATCATAACCCATCGTCCCAGCCTATCTACCTTTTGCTTCCTTACCTCCATCAATCCTTTCTTAGCCAGTATTGCCACTCCCTTTATATTAACAGATTGGGATGTGCAAGCTATTAAATCGAGTCCAAGCGAGCCAAGCCAAGCCCTATTGGACCAAGCTATATGAGTTTCCTGTAGGAATAACAATCCCAGGAACAAGAACATATAATCCTGGCTAACACCCGTCTTTTCCTAAAATTGTTCAGCCCACAGATATTTAAAGTAAAACATATTAATTTCCTCATCTGGAATCCTTAACATTTCCAAGTTTAATCTCAAAAACCATTTTTATATAATAAAATTTCGTAAGCCAGGTAATTCTTATCAAAAAACCCATTATGTCGCAATACAATTGCTGTGGTCCAGCACCTAAATCCAGCCTATTCTGTATGCCTCCTTTTTTGCAATAGACCAAATTAACATTAATCATAGAATCTTTCCTCCTCGCAGAATCCTTTACACCCCTTTCCACCACCAAAACCCCCCTGACCCTAACCCTCCCAACTACCCTGAACCCTTCCTACCACCCTCCCCTTCCACCCCTTACCCTCCTCATGAGGCATTGGGAAAACCTGTTCCCTAAGCTTGATGCCCAGCTTCCTCCTCTGCGGGTTACAGCTGCAATAACAGATCAACATAAACGAAAAGAAAACCAGAATTTGACATATGTTGACCCCCAAAAAGAACAGAAATCACAGTAAAGGCACACTAAAGTCAATTAATGTCCATGTATCGCCATGCTTATCAAAAAAAAAACCATTTATTGGTTCAAAGCAAAGTGAAGCCCAATATCAGAGGAGAAGGTACTTAAATAGACTGAAAATATTCTTTAGCCTTGACTTCAGATGTGAAAAACTGACTGTGGCCACCCCTGACCACCTTCAGTTTAGCCGGGTTTTGGAGGAACACCTGACACCCTTTGGACTGAAACATCGGGATAAGCTGTCTGAGCCTCCAGCGTTGGTCAACTGTAGGCTGGCAAAAATCCGGCCGAACAAAAAATTCACACCCTTTAGCCTTTCTCCGTTTATTTGGTCGTGCCAGATCATACAGTTCTTCTCTTGCGCGAAAGTTATTCAAGGAAATCAGAATAGCCCTAGTTTAGTCTGTGGTTTGTGCTTTATTCTGCACAAAAGGGAATCTATGAGCCCTTTGAACTTCCTTCCGCCACTCCCAATGTCCAAGATCCGGAAAGGCTTCTGTTAACAGTTTAATCACAAATTTCAACGGATCCGATCCCTCTTCCTTCTCCGGCACACCCAGTATTCTAAAATTATTGCGTCTAAGTCTATTTTCAAGGTCAATAACTTTCCATTGAACATCATCCCTATCTGCTTTGAAGGATTCAACCATTTTCTTTTGGGCCCCTAGCTCATCCTCCACCGTGGAGATCCTAGTCTCCGCCTCGTTCATCCTTATACCCATATCTGAACAAGATCTGGCAACTCTTCTCACAGCATTCTGTAAGCGCTTACAGGCATTCTGAGTACGGGTTAGACCAGCCTGAGTCTCTGCCCTGTGCGTCATTATAAGGTCATATATTGTTGCTAATGTGATCTCTCCAGATGCTGGTTTTCCTTCTGTTACTTGAGCCCCTTCCTGAAAGGGGACTTCGCCCAATATAGCAGTCCCAGCAAAGTTAGGTGAGCTCCGTTCATCCCAAGTAGACGAAGCCTCTGAGCCCCTCGTGGTCTCAGATCTAAGCTCCCCATCAAGTCGCACCAGGAGCTCAGCAGAATCCTCAAGGACCTCTTCCTCAGCCATCAAACTTGTCCCGTCGAGCCAGTCCTGTACTGCACTCTCATTCGAGGACCTATCTGATAATGAAAAAGGCCTTCTGGTCTCCCAAGAATAGAACAGTCAGTCTACAGAGTTCAAAATCATGCTGCATGTCTTATCTATGGACTTGAGCTTAAAGACCACATCACTCCAGTCCTCATATCATTATATTGCCTCCCCAACAAAGAGCGATCACCACTGCCCTAAATGTGGTTATAATGATGCCCAGTTTCTACATATGATCTGGGAATGCCCAAAATTGAAATTATTTTGGGAATCAATATTAGAACGTTTACAATAGGTGACAGGTGGACGGTGTCATGTTCCGTTAAGCAGGTGATTCTGGGACTTCTTCCTAGGCCCAAAGGAAAGAAGCTCACACAACGGTTCCTACAGCTGGGACTAGTGTTGGCTAAAAGAAGGATCTCAATTAGCTGGATGGGCTCGCTGCCCCCCACAGTGGAAAACTGAGCTAAAGACCTAGGGGAATGGGCCACAGCGGAATTAATCTGAATGAGGCGTGTTCGCAGGGATGAAAAATTAGAAGAAGACTCGAGGGCATGGCAGGTTATGATCTTAGAAATCCCCATTAGAGAGAACCCCCTCTAACAAGCAACAGTAGGAACACCGACAGATGGAGAAAGGCCGGAGACTGGATCATGGCCAGAGAATAATCCCGGACTGTGATCTACTAAAAAGCCTAAGAGAGTGGTAATGACTACTTAGAGATACAAGGTGCAGGGAGATGCTTGAGGGAGGACGTTTCATAGTTGAACAGTTACAAGTTGTTTTAGAAGATGTATCTTTATATCTGAACACAGTACGGGGGGGTTAGCACCAGATACCAGTTGTAAATAGGTGCTTAACAGAAGGAATTATATTGTTGTCTCAGTCTGTGTATTAAGAGCTAACGAAAGTGTGCGAAATGTAACTACTGTCACTACTGTATTGAGGCACTGTATGGATGGAAAACTAATAAAAATATAAAAAACAAAGAGCGATCACATTTTAAAACACTGTGCGTCATACACATGTTGGTACAGTGTTGCTCACCACATTATCTGACTTGGCTTTTTCATCTCTATTACCCGCCCTGGTACTTGAAATCATCTTCTGTTAACCACCTGACAGCTCAGCCAATTACATTTATAAGATTTATAGGTGGATCAGTGCACCATCCTCTGAAACTTCGTCACTTAGGCTCCTAGAATGGAAAGAAAACTTCCTAAAGTTTAGAGGGATTTTAAAGGCACGCTCTTCCAATCTACATAGGGGCTGTTCCCTGCAGACTTCAGCCGACCCTCTGTTAGACTTTCCTTGTGTGCATTCTTCTTTCACTTGCCAGCCAGATGCCGCAGGTTCCCACTTAAGGCTTTTCCACCACTCAGAGATTCCTATGGTCTTTCCCTAATGATAATGATCTTAATTCTTCTTTGGCCTATGCTATTTCTAAAACACATAAGTGAGTTTGCATTAGTAAATGACCTCAAGTCATGCATGCCTCTAGTGAATTGATTATTGTGAGAAACAAAGCAATGTAGTTATTGACTAGACTCACTAAATCGCTAGAATCTGACATCTTGACCATAATTGCAGTCAAGATTCAGCTTAAGAAATTGGTGGACAAGTAACAAAAGTATTTGCACACTGCAGGCTATAATGTCAGAATCCGGAGATGTGAAAAGGAAGTTGTACATAAAACATGTTCATACAAAAGAAAGCAACAAAACAAACCTAAGGGAGCAAAGTTTAGGCTGCAGACTACAGGGAACAGAAAGCCTATGCGCTTCACATTGTTGTCAGCAAGATAATAAATCCCACGACTGGCTTGTGTGTTGACTATAACCTGGAAGTAGATGGGTAGTTGTGAGTCTCTTGCTTCTTTTACTTTGCCACACTGGGCTGGGATATATCGTCCCAGTGCTAGTATAAATATGCCTTAGATTTACAGATCACTACCATTGTAGCGGCCATCTTAATGATCAGCCACCTCCCCCTGTTCCCCACAGCGCTGTCAAATGAGTTTGAGGCGCCTGAAGTCAAAGTGCAGTCTGACTTGATGGTGGTTGAACAGGTCCTGGCTGAGAAAATGATAGGCGAAACTGCTGATTCCTGACACGTTTTTTGCAATGTGCCTCTTATCTGTGTAGGAGAGAGAGGTCTCTGTAGAATGCAGGAAATTGAGGGAAGTTTTATGACTGGTGTGTTCCATGGAGGTCTAAGGCAGGAGTCTGTATTATAAAAGAGGACAGTTCAGGTGGAGGAGGCTTCCCTTGTAGCACCCATATCAAATGAATGTACTACATTTTTATTATACATACGTCTATGAATACTGTATGTTCTGTGCATCCCTGAGTTCAGATACCTACCCTAGATCCATTCCAGTTCACCTAGAACTGAATCCATTTTGTATTTTTGTGTTTAGTATTAATATGCTCCCTAACATAATATACTCTGCGGTGGAGGACACCGAAGGTGGTTCTGTGGGGGCGTCACTCAGCACCCAATCTTATCCATAACAGCTAGCAGAGAATCACCAACAGTTTAAGGTATTTCAGTCTGTTTTCTGTTAGACACCCACTCCCAAGTCTGATTCCCGATACAGGTGCAGAGGATGTCAGCGTAAAAAGGAATACTAAAGTGCTACTTTCTCGTCTCTTAACCTACCTGCTTTTTATCTTTCTGTTGTATTTGTGTGTGGAACTCTACTGGTTAACAGTATGAGAGTGCACATTTATTTTTTTAAATGGTAAATATCAATATAAAGTACAATTGGTGTAGATATGAACATCTGAGCGTACCTTGGTTGTAACTGTTTAACTTTTCATTTTAAAGTAAACTAACCGCCTAATTCATCTTTGGCAACACCTCACAGTCTTTCATCTCTGTTAATCAAACAGGGTCTGGAAAAGGCGGCAACAGCATCTGGGGGAAGAAGTTCGAGGATGAATATAGTGAATATCTCAAGGTATTTAAATTATGTTCTTTTAATCTCCCAGTTTATATTCAGAAAATGTTTATACATTTGTGACCAATTGAACTGTGATATGAGACAGTGGCCCTAAAATGTTTTTAGTCGTTTTAGGCAGAAGAAATTTCATCACAATTGTTTCCCTCTGGAAATTTTACTTGATTTTTATTTTTTTTTATTTTTTTCTGGATCTTTTTATTGGCATATGGGCTGTAATGAACTGCTAAATAAAAAATTCCAGTCTCTTCCATACGTGCTTCGAAACTAGTGATTTTGGTCTTGCGTTGTCTATTACATTTAAATCATGTTATATAATGGATACATTTTCCCTTGTCTGTCCCAGTGGTCATATAAAGTCCATTGTGAAAAGGGACCTTCGCGATAACTATACTTTATGCAGCTATAGTATACAGCAGAAGTAACTTTTCAACGTATGGGCCGGTGTGTAGGTGAATTTTGTGATTACACTTGGGTATATTCTCATCACCCAGTTTCTTGTTTATATTTTTCTTTCTTTTATACAAACAATAGTTTGTGTTAGCACCCATTTATTATAAAGTTAAAAGATAATTTCTGATAGTAATGTTTAATGTAAGGCCAGTGCTTAGTTTGAGCTGGTGGTTGCATGTTGGGCCCACTGGCACTCATGTTTGAGGAATAGCACTTATTTTCCATCATCAGACATTCACCCAAGGCAAGAGAGAGAAAAAACACAAACGAGTGAAAAAAGAAGGAAGACAAAGCTTGAAAAACAGTGACAGAAGGGACAGTGCAGAGTTGGAAGTCGGACTTGCAAGAGTGAGATAAAGGCCAGGGATTGTATGGAGTTGGACGAAAGAGGTGAAATCAATACTACCCAGGCTAGATATTCTGCACCCCCAATATTCATAGCACTGATAGTGGGCTTCTGAGCAAAACTTTGGGCCACAGCACTTATTGATATACAAATTAAGCTTTTTCAATATATGAATGACCTTTAGAGTTGTAATGCCCTTTCTACTACTGTGTAAGCCATCCTATTGTTTTGATGCCCATCCTAAAGGGTAAAGCAGTTATTGTTAAAACAAAGTGGTGTGTAATCACAAGTCACAGTGCACATCCTAACTCCGTGTAACAAAGCAGGAAACGGCCTTCACAACACGGGCTAAGCCACGCGTGCCGTTTCCCCGCAAGCGCAACCATGCCTGCCTAAACTGCATGGTAAAGGCATTTGCGCGGCTAGATGCTGGGATGGGCAGGAACAGGAAGGATCGGGAAAGGAGGTGAGTGGTGCTGGGGCCGGGTTTTGGGGCAGGGGGGGCAGTTGTTTTGAAGGGTTAGGGTACTTTTTAGGGCCAGGGGATTTTTTTTTAAGTTTGGGGGGGGGTGAAATTCGTGGTGGTAGTTAGGGCTTGGGGAGGTTCAGGGTAGTTTTTAGGGCTCAGGGTGGCAGGGTAGTTTTTAGGGCTTGGGGGCCAGGGTAGTTTTTAGGGCTGGGGCGTGAGGTTGTTTTTAGGGCTGTGGGGGCGGGTTCGTTTTTTGGGCTCAAGGGGGTCGGTAGTTTTTAGGGGTCAAGGGGGGTCAAGGTATTTTTTAGGGTTTGGGGGGTAGGGTTGGGTGTGAACTTTAATACACATATCCCTTTACCAGTCATGCCTTTATCACGAAATTGCATGGTTAAGGAATGTGGTGTTCAGACGCATTTGTGGTTAGGGCCGTGTTGTAGAGGCATGCGTGGTTTAGCCATGCGTTCCTCTATCATACAACCTAACAAAGCACTTTGTTGATTGAAACATTCCCTAGCCCTGTAACACCAGAAAGGTTTTAAACCCTGTTAGCTGCTACGGTCTTTCTGTTGCCCTTTCTTTAGTGTAGCAGTCTGTATTTTCGTCAAAAGCATAGCCTGTTTACTTTTACTGAAGTGTAGTGCAGCAAACAATTGGAGGCTCTGTAAAAACGTCTGGTTTAGCTATCCTGTATTTATATTGTAGGCAGTTTTTCTGCCTCCACATACATTTTGAATGCACAAACTCTCACAAGCCGTACCAACATTCTGCACTGATATTTTGCCCAACTACCTAGCCAGCATATGACCATTCTGGGCACCTAGCTGAACCCCACACTCAAACAGGCCATCCTCTAGATATGGAAATGTTTTCCTCCATATAACTAACTATAGGTATGCTTTCCATTCAAGGAGTGTCTTTTTGTTATTTTCCTGTGATTCCTCTTTTGCACATTGGTTTTCACCTTCATATTTTTTCTATCTGCAGAACTCTAACCAATTACCCACTGGGTGTATGTGTAACTCATTTTACTTTGCCTCACATGCCGGATTTTATCCTAAAACTCTTCACAGTTTCCCTTACACATTCTGTCAAAGAAACAAAAGGGTTGGCTGTCTGTCTCATTGAATAGTGAAATCCAGTCTGGTTTTCAGAAAATTGACAATGAGTATATAAGTGAAAAATTTCAGGGAAGACAGAATATTTATTTATTATTGTAGAAACCCAGCTGAAGTTCGCTACTCAGCGGCTCGATGATTCAAGCCCGACAGTGAAATTGATAGTTTGACTCTTCGTTATCCAAGCAATATAGACACCACTTAGAATTTAGCTGTTCCACCCAGGTTTCCTTTATTTACCACCTGGATCCATCTATAACTAATGTAATCATAAACCTCGCTCTATGGAGAAGAAGCCAGTGTTTGCTAATTTCTATAGGGATACTTAAACCAGAGCTAAATTAAAAAGCTGGCTCAAGTGGCCTTGATCATTTTCCTAATCACACGCTATGTTTGATTCACCTGAGGTATTTGTTTACAATGGTCTAGGATGAGGAACGTCTATCAAAGGAAGGTTCCAATAAATTGTTTGCAGTATGTGACTATTGATAGGTAAGTGTTTTTAGGAACTTATGCTGCCGTGCAAAAGGCAGTGCTGCCTACCAATGAGAAAAACAAAGATGTACAATGTAAAGACAAAGTACGAGGTGGATAGCAAAGTATGGTCTAACATATTGATGTATTTAAACCAAGGTGACATGAAGACTTTGCATTGCATATTCTACACATCTCTAATTCAATACAATCTGTCCTGCACTGATTGCTTGTATTTTATTTGAGTGCTTCGGCCATGTGCACTCTTCCCCTTGTATTTTGACAGTGTTGTCTACTACAACAATTTCTGTAGGTCTCTTTGGTAATCTAGAGAGCCTTTACATTCAAGATGTTATTTTTAGGGATGGGGCAAGCTGCTATATAGTGCTGGATAAAGACAATTTAGCATGTATCTTTCTTTCGTAGAGCAATTGCAGAATTTGTTTATAGATCACATACATTCAAAAAAGGCTCTAGTGAGTACATTTAGTTAAATGAAAAAATTTATGAAGTGGAACTTTTTCTATCTGTAATAGTTTAATTGACTCCGGGTTCCACCTGCCATATGGCACACCAAAATGCTTTTTTCTCTGTCTGAACTGTATTTGACCGAAGCTGAGAGCTTGGACCCTGTCCAGACCCATATCTGTTCAATAGCATGTTTACAAAATATTAAATAACAGTGAGCAATATAAATTACGCAGATGTGCCTAAACTAGGCTCTTATGGCTACTAGATCTATTAGCCAACCATACGTTACATTGTGATCACTAGAAATCCGAAGGTGGCCAATGCCCTGATATTTTTTTGTTCGATATCCAGCAAAAGACCTGTCCATTAGCCATTTGGGTATCTGTGTCAATGGAGTTAGAGTGCAATGACTGAAGTCGTAGCCTCTAATCTCCCCAACATGACGTCTAGTACAGAGAGCAAGGAATACAAACTTGGGGCTGTTATTGTAGCTATGACCAAAGTTGGTACTTGCCCTTCGAGCTTGAGTACAACCATGGAAGAAAGCTGCTATGTGATAAATCCCTCTGTATTGACTGCCAACATCCCTCTCAAGCATACGTCAGAACTGTAAGCAAAGAAAGGCTGGGGAGGCAAGATGGCTCGATGAGTTAAAATGAAGACCATCTGCATCTTCAGTGACCTGCTGTCAATAATGAACTAAATAAGCCTTCCATCCTACTAATGAGAATAATTGTGTAGTAGCAGAATCTGTTATTTGCAGTGCTCAGAAATATGTTATGAAACTATGTAAAAAGCAATTATTTTCATCATTAATTGTAGTAGGAGAGCTTTTTTTACTTTCGATGAATGGACAGCAAGACTAACCCCTAGTTTAAGAAAATGGGATGGAAGTGTTTCTTCCTTTTCCACTTCATTATTTTCAAAGACTGCTATGGGTGGCTTGTTGGGAGTAGTGCTTCATGTAGGCAGCTGTCTGACACCTATGCCTGTTGGTGTTCCTTAAGTATATGTGCACTTAAATAAAGTATGTTTTTGATGTTTACCTCCTGCCTTTTCCCTTTCCTAGTCAGCCATTTAGCTGCACGCACCGTTGTTATCTTTACTATTTGTTTTACAGAATTCAGACATAAAGAATTGCCCAGCAAGCAACAAAAAAAACCCTGACATGAATGCATTCCTAATGCCAGGTTTAGGGTATTATGCTGTCTAACCATCTTCTCAAATGTGTCTTTTTTTCAGCACAGTGTTCGAGGTGTTGTTTCCATGGCAAACAATGGCCCAAACACCAACCTGTCCCAGTTCTTCATCACTTACGGCAAGCAGCCTCACCTGGACATGAAGTACACCATCTTTGGAAAGTATGTCAAACATTCTGTTACCGTCTCGGTTATGGAGAGGATGAGTATCTGAGATTGCCATTCTGCTTGTTCCTAAACGGCGAAAGCCTAGTATTGTTTTGGATTTATGGTATAATGGAGTTCAAAAATCTCTCCTACCTAAAACATTTGTTTAGTAATATACAGCTCTGTAACATTGAAAATATACTTTCACATTCAAAGCCCAAAATAGTGAGTTTAAAACCAGAGTTCAGCAGCTGAACAAAGGTGCTTACCCCAGATCTACATTTATTGTATAGTTGAAATTATACCTTGATCTTACCACTGTGTACTCTTCTAGTCTACCACTATGTTTAATAATGAGAGGAGGGGATGGCGGGAACACCATACCCATCGCAAAAAGTAGCCTTTAAAGATTATTTAGCAACTATTTGGATCAGTTGTTGTTCTTGCTCATTTTGTCATTCAATATTTTTTCAATTGATGTTTACCCCAGAACTGTGTTTATTCCTTCTCAAACAGCAGAAAGAGCACTCCAAATACAAAACAATAGAGACATTTTTTGTCTTCAGATCAAATTCTTTGTTTACTCCATATCTGTACAAAGAAGAAATTCATCGATTATAAAATATGAATACTCCAATTTATTTTGAGCTTGAATTGATTTAATAGAATTGGAGTAATACACATTAGACTACTTAACTGCAAGTGCTACAAATAAACACATTTCAGATTGAATACTTCACTCCGGTTACAGTCCATGATGGTCCATGGCAGGGTAATTTCAATTTCGTAATCAATGGAAATAAGAGATTAATTTCATTTAATCATGACCACCAGATTGGTGAGATCTAGCAGAGCGAAGCTATTGACCTATCTCTTTGTTTACCCGCGATCGTATACAATAGAACATTGCTCGTACACCCAACACTAAATAGATATGCCATTTAGTTCTACAGTGATACGCCGAAAATGCACAAACCTTTCAGGAACACCTCAAATGCAAAATGCACATTAGACAAAATATTATATACACATCCAATACAGCACAAATATGACAGTTAGGTGGGTATAAATGTGTTTGTAACCGCATGCATCTGTGCCCAAATGCAGACAAGCAGACTAGCATAACCTGCTACAGCACTGCAAAAACAGAAAACTAAATTAACGCCCAACCCAGCAGAATAGATGCTTAGCATAATCAAGCACGACTATCCACACAACATTATGCACTAATATACAACACACGCCTCTCCTGCAGCAGCACACAGATCTGTCATCACAGCTAACACTAGCTACCTCTGTTGCGGAGGCCGAAGGTTGTCAAGAGCAGAGCAGATAAGAGAATGCTTGAGTTGACCGTTGTGGGCGATCCTGGATCTAAGTTGGAGATGGCCTGATCTTGTTTTTAGAATGAAACCAGTGGTTGAGTAAAGATATTTCCAGGTCTAGATAGAACTTCAGTTGTATTGTCCACTGCAGAATCTGATTCTGGAACCAAGAAAAAGAAGATTTCACACTCTGCCCATTACTTGAAAAGCGTACTTGTTTCTTTGTAATATCATAAGGCCCAAATCGTGCTGCAAGAGATCATCAATACGAAACTCCAGCTGTTCTCGTGATGAACTCATGTATTCACAACAGGATGATCAGCACACACTTTGTTCACAGACTCGAGTTAAGTAATAAGAATTTTTTTTCTCATTCTAATTATTCTCAAGAAGTTTCATGGAGACATATAATGACATTTTCAAAATCCTTTATTCTTTTTAATTCTTCATGACGTAATGAAGAATTAAAAAGAATAAAGGATTTTGAAATTGTAATTATATGTCACCATGAAACTTCCTGAGAATAATTTGAATGAGAAAAACGATTCTTATTACTTAACTCGAGTCTGTGAACACAGTGTGTGCTGATCATCCTGTTGTGAATGTATATGTGGATTTTATTCACTAATTTGGGAAATAGGAGGTCATTTTTCCCATGATCTTTGCACCACATAGACAAAATCCCATTAGCATAACAAGTGCGGTACTGTGTGTCCAAGGCCTCCTTGTAAATCATGAACTCATATATGTTCGCCTCTTCTTTCTTCTCAGAGTGATCGATGGCCTGGATACCCTGGATGAGCTAGAGAAGCTACCTGTGAACGAGAAGTCATTCCGTCCTACCACAGACGTGCGCATTAAAAACATAACCATTCATGCTAACCCATTTGCACTATAGCCATGATGGCAGCAAAGACTAGTGCTTTTGTGACGGTCTTTCTCATTTGAGGCAACGGTGGCGTAACCTTGGAGAATACGTAGTGACTGAAACATCAGTGAGGAAAATTGTTTTTTTCATGCCGTTTTGTTAAGTCGCCCAAAAAAGTAATGCTGAATAGTAAATCCAGATTTTAACAGACATTTTTTACACCTCTATTAATAATTATTTTTGTATATAAAACCTTTGTGAACGTGGGAAAAAACTGTATTTGGATAACTGGCAAAGTGCCACCCAATAAACAAAAATGTTTCCTAATAATTGATTTCATTGTAAGTATCTCTCTGTATATTTCCATCATATTGCATATTTACTGTGCCAATACATTAATAATGATGCATTCAAACTGTTTGCATATGTTTGGACATGTCATTATCTGATGCAATGATTTAGGTGACACATTTAATGGACACCCAAAAACATTTGTTGAAACCACTGATCACAGAGCATAGGAACTCTGACATGAAACGGCATGCCGAAGACTGAAGCATTCTTGGATAATAGAGTCAAACAATAATATACTCGAGATAAGAGAGGCTAAATAAACAATAAAGCTACAGGAGTCAGAAAGGCTGGAGAAAGAAACAGAACACCAGGTCAGAGAGACAACTTTTGTTACATAAATTGATCTTTGCTTCCTGCATCTACAGAGCGCTGAGTAGGAGCATGTGAATAAAGAAGCTTCATGTACTGTTCTGCAAGCAAAGCACAACATGTGTGCTATTGACCCAGAAAGAAAATAATACGTGTTTACAAACTATCTCAATAAAGACATGTATTCGGTTGCCCTTTCAGGTTCCTATATATGAAATTCCACAGCTGTGCCGCACACCCTCTATGGCTGCGTCTCTAGGTTTGTAATTCCTTGGACATATGCACTAAATTCTACTGAGCGTTAAGCCGCACACTCCTTGCACCCCTTTTCATGTTCAGCAGACGTTTATCCATAAAAAGGTTGATCATTGCCATTATTTGGAAATTTGCCATAAACCTCAACCAGTGTAGGGCCCAATTTCACATAGATGATCGTGGAACATCCTGGATGCCAAGTACACAGGATTCTTCCAAATGGTCTGATAGACCTGAGCGCCTTGCATCTGGAATACATACCTAGCATCAGGGACATCTTAAGGATTTTGGAGACCCTGGGCCAAACAAAATTTGGGGGTCGCTTTTCAGAATAACTTTGAATTTGATATAAATTTTCCACTCATTTACGACCTCAGCAAATATGGTGGGATTACTGGCAACCCTCTTCCTTAGACAACCTCCATCTGGTCTCAACCCTGCAAACAACAGTTTATCTCTTGCTGGCCAGCACCAAAGAAACAGAAAGACTGGTGACATCAACAAGCCAAAGGAAGGGTGCAGGAGGAGTAGGTCACTTGCAGAGAGGTGGCCACTGAACATTATTGAACAGTGTATATTGTCAGAACCCTTTTCAGAGGTCTATTGGGCAAGCAGGTGTTGCCCACTTATTCACTTATACAGCCACTCACATACTTATAGAGCCACTAAACAGCCATATACTCGCCCATACCAGCATTCATACACACTCTCACTCACATGTATAAGCAGTTGGGCAGTCACTCACTCACCCATACAACCAGTCATACCCCCTTTCACACACCCATACACACACTAACACACCCACTAATTCATGCATACAGCCAGAATTCCACCCTGTCACTCAGTTTTACAGGCACTTCTACAATCTCTCACTCACTAATATACTGACTTACACACTCACGAACTGATTCATACAGGCACTTAGACACCCACTAACTCACCAACTAACTCACCAATACAGCCACTCATACACCCTCTCATGTATGCATACAGTCACTCAAACACCTACTCAGTTCCCCATACAGCCAGTTACACACCACATGCTCTCCCATGCAAAAACATGCACATCCGCTCACTCACTGATACAAACAATTATCCATGTATTCACTCACCCATACAGTTACTCTTGCAACCTCTCACTCGGTCCTATAAGCAGTGACACATTCACTCATCCAGCTGCTCACACAACTACTAAGTCACTCATATTGTCATTCACTTATACTTTCATTACAATTGTACTCACTCAGTCATACAGCCTCTGGCCCATGCACTCATTCACATATTGAGTGACTTAGACAACCATATACTCATTTAAACACTCACTAACACGCGAATAGACATACCAACATAGACTCACACTCCTACAAATGCACATTTAACATATACATTTTCTTTCTTAAACTGAAGTTGTTTTAACAAGAACCGTTTAAAAAAACATTTTATGATTTGTTTGGCTTTTCTGAAATTTTTTGATTCTCTTCCACCCCCCACCCCAAAAAAATATAACAACAAGCACAGAAAAAGAGAAAATGTGCTTTAAGGGACAAAAAAATGCCCATTGATAGTTTGTAGCAGTGTAGCCACTACTTGCTCTCTAACACTGAGGATTGTGCTACATTTCGGACAGAAGACAAATTAAAAATTGTAGCTGCCTGAAAAAACTATGAAAACTCACAGCCACTCTCAAAACATGGAGGAAAGGGGTGGGACCTTTCTGTATTCATGATAGAAAAGTGTATAACCTATCAAATCCCTTTGTTTCTGTGTCACATAGGAAGTACGACCCCAGTGCGGTTCAGTCGCACATGGCTCATGCCTAAATTGCAACTCCGTAACGTGTATCAAAACGGCATTTATAATACATTGTCTCTCAAATTATACTATTTTCCTTTTACTATTAGTGTCCCTCTTTCCTTGAAGTAAACTGTAAAAAAGTGCCTATATATGTATTTTACTATTGTCGAAAAGAACGCCCGAGTCCCGCCTAGAGCGCAACTCTGGAAATACGAATTGAGACGGTGCGTGACGGTATCACAACTCTCTGATAGGTATTAAAATGACCATATAAATGTTTTTGATTTGTTACCATACTACTATTTTTACAGTATTACTAAACCTCTTACCTAAAAGTAATCCTTTGAAGTGTCGATATATGTGTATTACTATTACCATAACTATGCTGGGTAATGTACCCTGCGTGACGGGGCATGGCGGGTGCACGACATAAAACATAAATGTAACTACCATATCTCTATGAACAGCTCACAATCAATTCTCATTTGCACAGATATTGAGCAGCATTCCAAAACATCTCTTCACAAACCCACTACCGCACCCACTCATACAACTATTCACAGACCCACACACCCACTCGCAGGCCAACTCAGACACTCATGCACCACCTCACAGACCTACTCAGACACTAAGCACTCACTCATACACTGATTCTCAAACCTTCAGCCTTGTTCTTCTGTATGGTTATGGAACTCCTCTGTGAATTGCAATATCCTTATAATCTACAGCAGTTTCACCTCTAAACAGCAAAGACACAAACCACTGCAAGACACAGTGTCCAAAACCACAAACTTAGTTAAGAATCTATGGGGTTGCCTGGATGCACTGAATGCACAGCCTATAGGAAGGCAGCTTCTAAACCAACCGGCATAGCTGCATGTACATGCCAGGATTTATTAAGAATTCCCATTGGTGGAGCCAGGGGAAGGGAGGTGAAACACTGGGAATATTACAATAGGGTTGTAAGTAGAAAGGTAGATTTATTGATGTCCTTGAGAAGGTCTGTAAGGAAAGGGGTATATTGTGTGGTGGTGCGACCGCAGCATGTGATAATCTCAAAAATCTCTTTTAGGTCCAGTCAGGCCTGTTCTCAAAACCATTGCTCAATCCTGGGTAGCTGTTGCTTTGGGTAGTCAGGCTTTCTCAAAGGAACAAGTGTAAAACATTTTGACGTGCCAAAACATTTGAATAAGAAAGAAACACGAAAAAAAGGAAATGCAACACCAAATAATAAAAATAGTTACTATTGGTTGAGTTTTTGTACACCAAAACTAATAAAATCCCCAGGATCATTCAGGAGATATAAATTATTAAACAACTCGTAAATCGCTGCTTTCCACCTGAATTGCAAACAAGCTTTGGCAACTACCTCGGTTAGCGGTTACTTGGAAAACTTTTGTAAACTTGTTTGGTGTGCTCTGGGTGACCAAATCCAGCAGGGAGCAAGTCACAGGTGCCAGTACGGCTTGGAAGGACAGTTACCTTGCAGTCTCCAATCAGGTTCCAGGCTCTATGGACGAACTGTTAAAGACATCAATTAAGTGGTCCTGATGCATAGGATACTGGATGCTAAAGAATGCTGTGGATGCTGATCTGGTGTTGGGTGTATTATTGGGGCCACCCCTTTGTCCACAAATATAGTGGGGCTACTTTGTCCACAGGGGTAGATGTTCTCGGAGTCCGGTTGAAGTCCAACCAAAAATCTACTGGTCTCCAGTTACAGCTAAACCAGCGTTTCCATTTAAATTAGGCTAGTTTCGGTCTTGTGTGACCAAACAGGACTCCAACAACTCTCCCAGGTCCAGAAGACTGGGGTGCAACTTTTGCTTGTGGGGCTCTGTCTCCTAGGCTGACATTCGGCGGTTAGCGGCTATCCAGTGATTGTGGCTACCAACTCACCAGAGCAAGCTTGTTCAGCTTTTTTTTTGTTTTTTTGTTATAACAGAAAGTCCACCATCTGACACTTTGAGTCACTTCTACTGTCTGATGTTTGGGAACAACTTTTTCTCAAGCAGGTCACCACAGGGAGAGGAGTTGGCCTAACGGCTAGGGCGGTCAACCTCGAATCTTGGAAACCGGGTTCGAGTCTCGGCAATGACGCTGAACATCTTGTGATTCTGGGCAAATCACTTCATCTCCCCATGCCTAACAACAATGATTGTGTCCTCCTGTAACGCAACTGGTGCTATGTAAAAAGCTCAGACACCCGATACCTTCGGGTCAAGTTCGCGCTATATAAAACTCCATAAAATAAAAATCGGGCCCAGTCCTCTCATTGCTAGTCCAAGGGTCAGCGGATGCAGTCCAGTCTTTGGTACAGCTTCTCTTTTCCAGATCCGGGGAACAGCAGGGCAGTCCTTCTTTTGTCCTTTCTCCAGCGCAGATGTGATCGCTGGTTTGGGTGCCAAGGGTGTCACTTTTATGCCCAAACTGCCCTCAGGGGATACAGTGACTCCTAGCCTACGGTTACCAGGTCCCCGTCTCGCCTGATGACAACTTCCTGCAAAGTGCGGCATCTAGCTATCCCAGAAGACCTTATTCTGGCAACCCCCAAGATGTGTGGAGCTTGTTATCCCACCTTAGAGGTGTGGCTACCTGAGGGCTACACACCCACAGGAAAACTTGTTTGGCAAATATTTTCCCCCCTCTACCCATGATGCCCAGCTGTCTCTCAGAACGAAAAAGCAGCCCCTCTCATTTGCGTGCACCATTTGCCCTTCAAAGATGGCTTCTCCTTTGAAGCTCGCCATTTGAGCTCACACCCTGTTTGGCCTTCCAACGTCAGACCCTTTCTGTTCTTTCCTGAGAGTAGTTCACACCTCCCCCAGGAAGGCAGAAGGGTGTCTTAAGGCTAGCAGCCGTAAACAGTCACTGGATAACTTTGGTACTCAGATTTACATTAAACTGAACATTGGCATCAAGTTGAATTTAATGCAACAATTCTCTTGAAACCTTGAAGAACCAACTTTAGGAGTCCCATTTAGAAGTTACCAATGACCTTAGAAACAGTGGATCCACAGCCTGTATAAAAATGTGTATAAAAAATGAGAGCCAGGGGGGCGTGGCCAAGATGGCGGGGTGAGCGGACGCTTCCTCCCGTAGCTCCTCCGGCCCGGCCAAGCTAGAGCCCTTTTCTTATGCTTTTCTCCCCCCGCTGAGGCTCAGCGCGGGAGAGGAGCGTGGCGGAGCATCAGGGGTGCACATTGGTGCTGTTTTGGTTCGGATCGCCTCGGGGGAACCCCCCCAAAAGTTCGACCGAGATCAAGGAACGAAGACGGCGAGCCCGAGGGGCGGAGCGCATTGGAGAGCTGTCCGGGCGCCTCGGCTAGGCCTGGTGCTGAAAGTTGCGATCTGGAGGGGATCTGGCCCGCCGTTCGACGGTGACTGCAGGAGCCTTGCGGGAAGGGCCCCGACGGTGTGGAAGGCCTGAGACGGGTGCCCCGGCACTCAGACTGGTGGCGGCGACACCTCGCACGGCGGAGGCCTTAACCCCTAGCCGAGATACAGCGGACTCCCTGATGGGGCTGGACTATCTGGGCCCCTGTGCGTGACAGACGGGGGCCGGTGGTGGACCTTATTTTGCTGTGGGGTGCCTCGGGGGCCCCGGTGGTGTCGTCGGGCCTGGTCGTTTTGGCCTGCTCCGCCCGGCCGCCATTTTGTCCCCGAAGGAGCAGTGGTGGCAGCCGTCACCGGAGTCCTGGCTGCTGGATGCAAGTGACCCCCGCTGCTGCTGGGCTGACTACCGGAGGGATGTGCTGATGGGACCCCCCCGCTGCGGCCCCTTGGTTGTCCCCCACAAGCTCTTGCGGCTGACGGTGACCGGACTGGGCCGCCATTTTGTCACCTGTGACGCAGCGACTTCACTCGTGGGGGATACCCAGATCGAGTGCTGGCCGGCGGCTGAGCATCCCTGGGGCGCCTGGATCGGTGCCCGACTGCGGAGCTAGCGATGTCTGGAAGAGGGGGCTCGAAGAAAGGGGACCGTACCCTGCCGGACATGCTTGGCAGGGCCCAGCACTTGCGGGACAGGACGCAGCCCTCGCCGGGGCCCTCCCGGGCTCCGGCGGAGGTGACTGGAGGGGAGCCACCCGTCACGAGGGCCTTTATGGAGGAACTGTTCAGCTCCCTCAGGGAGGACTTCCAGACACTGAAGCGGGAGGTGGCCAGCGAGGTCCGAGAAGTGCGCAGGGAGGTGGAGGGCCTTGGCGAGCGTGTGGAAGCGGTGGAGACGGAGGGCCAGCAGCGAGCGGAGGAGATAGTCCACCTCCAGCAGGACGTTCTTCGCCTCCGGGAACAGTGTGTGGAGCTCCAGGCCCACTCTGAGGACCTTGAGAACAGATCTCGGAGGAACAACATCCGAGTGCGTGGCGTGCCGACTGCGGACGAGGGGTCTGATCTGGGGAGCTACCTGCGGGCCCTGTTCCGAGAGATCCTGGGGGAAGCTGCGGACTTTCCCATCAGCATTGACAGGGCGCATAGGGTTGGCCGTCAGCGCCAGCCATCGGCACCTCCACCGGACATTCTGGCCTTCCTGCCCGACTTTCCACTAAAGGAACGCATCATGGCTGAAGCCCGCAGGAAACAGCCCCTGACTTTTCGGGATCGGCCGGTGGCGCTTTACTAGGACCTCTCCGCCATCACTCTGCAGAAACGCAGGTCCTTTAGGATTGCCACTGACTTTTTGCGCGAGCATGAGACGCCGTACTCTTGGGGTCACCCCTTCCGCCTGATTTTTCGGTGGAACGGAGTATTACACCAGCTACGCTCCTTGCAAGACATTTGTGGTGTCCTGGGGCTCACGGCGGCGGAGGAGGAGGGAGCTACGCCGTCGTGGAGGTCCTCGGAGAGACGGAACCGGCGGAGGTCAATGAGGCGGCGCTCAGCGACCAGTGTGGGGCGCCCGGACTCCCCTACCATCAGAGCGGACATGGCCGACGCCCTGAGGGCGGCGGCCGGGGACTCGACCGGCTCCTCTAGCGTGGCCTTGACGGCCTAACACACACTCCGGGGGGAGATGTCTTTAGCTTCTTTACATGCTTGGTACGGGGCGGGGGGGTTGGGGGGAGCGGTTGGAGGTGAGTGGCTGGACGTCCACTTCGCTCTTTTCTACGGACTTGCCCGTTTTGGGGCTTGACTGAGACTATGGGGTGTTTGAGTTTGTGGGTGGCTAGTTGCCAGGGTTGTGTTCTGGGTGGGGAAGGGGGTTGTTTTGGGGTTGGGAAGGTCCCGTCCGATGTTGTCTATGCCCGCTTTGTTTTGGCTTGTCCTGCGCTGCGGCCCCGCGCGCCCCACCCGCTGATTCCCTGCCCATTGCATGGCGCTCCCGATCCCTGCGAGGAATGCCGGGCCTAAAGGTAGTGACCCTTAATGTTCAGGGTCTGAATAACCCGGTGAAGCGCAGAGCGATCCTGTCGTTGCTGGAGGGGACAAAGGCGGACATTTGCCTTTTGCAGGAGACACACTTATTGCCCCGAGATTGCCATAGGATGCGCTCTGCTAAGTTCCCCACCCAGTTCTTTTCCTCGGCAGCGAACAAGACGGCGGGGGTAGCCATTCTCCTAGCGAGCTCCTTTCGGGGGGAGGTGTTGCATAAGTGTGCTGAACAGAAGGGGAGGCTCCTTGCGTATCGCATGCGCCTGGGAGGCATAGCATTTACGGTCGGCTCCGTTTATAGCCCAAACGATCACCAAGAGCGCTTCCTAGATTCCGCGCTGGTGGATGTCACTGCTTCCCCAGACCGACACATTATCTTGGAGGGAGACCTCAACATTGTCTTTGACTCTGTGATGGACAGATCGGCGCAGCGCTTCCCGCAGACGGGGGAACTGTCCCAGGCTGGGAGGGCCCGGATTGCGGAAATGGACTTGCACGACCTCTGGCGCTCCATGCACCCCACGGATAGGGACTACTCTTTCTTCTCGCACGCACACTGCACCTACTCACGGCTGGACTACCTCCTGGTGAGTGGACCGATGCGTGCCGCTGCCATGGCGGCGGACATCGGGGTCCTGACCCTGTCTGACCACTCCCCAGTCACCGGCGTTTTCCAGTGGCCGGCGGCCTCCCCCTCTCGGGGGGTGTGGCGCCTCCGGGATACCCTTCTACACAAAAAGTCGGTGGTGCAACGCATCGGGGAGGTCATACAGGACTATCTCACCCACAATAGCAACACTGACACCTCGCAGGCGACACAGTGGGCAGCATTGAAGGCCGTCCTCCGGGGGGAATTTATCTCTATCTCTGCAGCTGAGAATAAGGAGCGGCAACTGAAGAGGGATGAGTTGACAGCTCAAGTCCGGGAGCTTGAGCAGGTCCACCGCCGTACGGGGGCGCCGAGGGTGTGGAGGCAGTTGTAGGCAGCGAGGAAGCTCCTCTCGGCTCTGGATCTTGACAGGGCGGAGTACGCCGCCCTACGCTTGAAACATGCCTATTACACTGGGGGGGACAGATGTGGCAAGCTCCTAGCACACCGGCTCCGGGTCGCGCAACAGCGCAGCGTTGTGAAAGAATTGGTGGGCGCGGACGGGGGGGTTGTCTCCGGGGACGCGGAGGTAGCGGAGTCTTTCCGCGGCTTCTACGAGGCGCTGTATGCTGAGGAGCCCTCCTCGCCACGGGATGCCGACAGCTATTTGGAGTCGGTGACCCTCCCGGTACTGGACCCGGCTCAGGCTGACCACCTGGAGCGGGACATCCATGTTGAGGAAGTGATTTCAGCTATCGCGCGGCTGAAACATGGCAAGGCCCCGGGCCCGGACGGGTACACGTCGCTATTTTACAAGACTTTTTGCACGGCCGTGGCCCCTGTCCTTACTCGGCTATTTAACTCTTTCTCCGAACCGGGAGCCATCCCTCCGGATCTCCTGAGGGCGACGGTCGCGGTAATCCCGAAGCCTGGGAAGGACCGGGCCCTCTGCGGCTCGTACCGACCCATCTCGCTCTTAAATGTCGACCTCAAGTTGTACACGGGGATTCTCGCATCCAGGCTGAGTCCACACCTCCCCGACCTGGTGGAGGCGGACCAGGCTGGTTTTGTGCCCGGCAGACAGACGGTTGACAACACCAAGAGGGTGACGCATGTTCTGGAGAAGGCCTCAAGGTTCTCGGGGGAGCGGATGTTGTTGTCCGTTGACGCGGAGAAGGCCTTCGACAGAGTTCACTGGCCGTATCTTGAGCGGGTCCTCAAGAAACTGGGAATCGGCGATAAGTTCCACACCATGGTATTTAATTGCTATAAGCATCCTTCAGCGTCGGTGCGGGTAAACGGGTGTAGCTCCGGTGGCTTTGCCATCGAGCGCGGCACGCGGCAGGGCTGCCCTCTCTCACCGCTCTTGTTTGCCCTCTACATGGAGCCGTTTGCTCAGAGGATTCGTAATAATCCGGATGCTGTCGGGGTCCGGATGGGCCAGTACGTCCACACCGTCAGTCTCTACGCGGATGATGTCCTGCTGACTTTGGACGACCCTAGGAGGTCGCTGCCTGCTTGCCTCCGAGAGTTGGACGCCTTTGCGGGGGTAGGCGGCTTCAAAATGAATATGAGCAAGTCGATGGCATTAGACGTGTCCCTGGCTGCGGAAACCAGGAGGGATCTTCAGCGGCTCTTCCCCATGCAGTGGTCCTCGTCCACGGTGCCGTATCTGGGGATTCTGCTGGCGCCTACATTACCGGAGATGGTTACGGCCAATTATGCCTCCCTCAGCAGGAAGATCAAGGACGAGCTTGGCCGCTGGAACAAAGGCCTGCTGTCCTGGCTGGGGCGAATCGCGGCGGTCAAAATGACGGTGCTGCCCCAGATACTATATCTTTTCCGGGCCCTTCCGCTCCAACCCCCGGTGGGCTGGATACGACAAATGCAGGCTGACATCTCCCGCTTTGTCTGGCAGGGCCGCAGGCCACGCATGAAGAGGGTCCTCTCCACGCTTGCTCCGGAAGCGGGGGGTCTCGGCATTCCGGACCTCCGTAAGTACTTTCAGGCGGCACAGCTCCGCTATCTGGTGGAGTGGAGCAGGTGGGAGTCCGACAAACATTGGCTCTTCCAAGACCAGGCAGTGGCGGGCCGCACCTTACAAGAGGTTCCATTCCTGCGCCGCGCGCATCGCCCCCCTAATCTTTACGCTTCCCTTGTTACGCGGGTCCCCCTGCGTGTGTGGGACGCGGTCTGCGAGGCCCGGGGCCTCACCACCTTCCCTTCGCCGCTCACGCCCATTGCGGGCAACCCGGACTTCTCCCCAGGGATGGAGCCGGGGGTTTTCTCCCACTGGGTGCAGGCGGGCTGCAGGGCACTCTTCCAGATCTATGGCCCGGAAGGAGTGGTTCCTTTTCAGCAACTCCGCCAGGAGTTCGGCCTGACGGAGCTGGACAGATTGCGCTACATGCAAGTTCGGCATTGGGCCCTCCAGCCCCATGTGCGTGCCACCGCCGCCCGTCCAATTACACCGTATGAGAGGTGGTTGGCTACTCGGACCTCCGACGCTAAACTGATCACTGATCTGTACAAATACCTACAACCCCCGCCGTTTCACTATTACAATCCGGGGAGGGAGCGTTTGCACAGGGAATTGGGTAGGACACTCAGCCACAAGGAATGGGACAAAATTGCGTATCGGGCGCGGCACTCTGCATATCACACGGGCCTTACGGAGACCTTTACTAAGGTGTCCACATACTGGTACTACACCCCGGAGAGACTGTATGAAATGCATAAACACACTGACAAGGGGTGCTGGCGGAGCTGCGGGCAGGAAGGTACCCTTACACACATTCTATGGGATTGCCCAGTGCTGACCGCCTACTGGAAGGAAGTCTTGGACGAGGTGGATAAGCACTTTGGGATAGAGCTGCCGCGACTCCCGGCGTATGTCCTGCTGGGCCTCCCCAATGACCTAATGTACCCACTGAAGTCCCGTAGGGGTAGGCAGATCGCAATAGCGCTGGGGTCTGCGGTTCAGAACATTCTAATCCACTGGCGCACAACCACCGTCCCCTCCATCACCGGTTGGTTGCATAGGCTCTGGCATGTGCTGGGGATGGAGAAGCTGTCGCTTACGGTTGCGGGGGAGATAGACCAATTTGAAGAGCTATGGCAACCCTTTCTAGCGCTGCTGTCCACTGAATTCCGGGAGCTCACCTGCCCGAGGTATCTTAGGCTTCTCAGGCTGACGCCGCCGGTGACCCCGGCGGACTAGCTTACATGTGAGATGGGGACCCCCGGGGAGGGGGGGGGGGGTGCGGGGCTTCCTGGTTAGGATTACTCTGATGCGGGACCATAGGACGGGGGGGAGGGGGGAGTGTTGTTGTTTTGTTACTGGGAGGATGGGGGATGGGAGTGGGGGGATTGTGTTCTGTTGAGGTGTTGATGGGGGGGGGGGGGTTTATTGCTTAGATCTGGGGTGTCGGATACGCGTGTGGGGATTCCACAGCTTGTATTTCTAGCTTTCATTTACTGGGTTCTTCCCTCTGATCCACCGCGCTACCTATTGCCAACCCTCTGGAGGTGCACCCTTTTTCTTTGACTGTATTCCATGTATCCTGCCTCCTATCCCCCTCCCCCATGGTTGGTTTTGTCTCAATAAAAACGTTTTAAACATAAAAATGAGAGCCAAACCACCATACTCTGTTCCATTTCCAAGTTAATCAAAACGAAGGAAGAGTGTTCTGCGGAGCACTTGAAGGATTGCTTTGTGCCAATGGAGGGGGAATGCCTGGCTGCCAGTCTCCCAAGGGTGGAAGAACATCACTTGACATCTGCACTTTCTTCTGGAGGAGCAGTAGGACTGCCTAGTGTCCAGCGGTCTTCCTGCGTCGAGAGAGGAAATACGTTTGTGTAGCCATGCAGGAGGAGAGACTGTCCACAAAAGAACCCAAAGCATGTTTTTATTCGAAGGGCCACCCAGAAAGAGCAGACAGTTGGAGAGGGAAGCCAGGAGCGACCCAAGCTGGGTTGCAACTGTGTGGTACTCATATCACCCAGTCAGCTTTCTTCCAGCTGCACCAACCAGAAAGAAGCACCACTACAGGATAGCGCCTGCATGAGTATCCAGATCACTGTCCATCCTGGTGGTCATGTGTGAGACAGACACAGGCAACAACCACTCTCCTCCGCTGCCTCTCAGTGACTGCAACTGAACACTGTCAAGTATGCACTAGTTGAACTTGAAGGACAAAGAAATGAATTCCTACCTGCTACACTGCCACGGGTACAAGCTCAAATGAGTGATCTGATTGATTGCGGAGTCTAGAACTTGTGCCGTAAAGGGATGTTCTTGGCACAGTTTGCAGAGGCACAGTAGGAGGGCCCCCCAAACTACTAGTAGCAAAACCCCCTGAGCCACCAAAGGTGAGGCCCAGTAGCCTGTCTGCCCTGTTTTCCCCCAACCAGGGATCTGACAACATGCCAAAGAAAATCTGTGTAACTTACTGGTTACCTGATCTAAGGCAAATAAGATAGTTGGGGGTGTTGAACATTTGCTAATGTATTCTTTGTGTAACCTGCAGTTGACCTGTTCCTAGCACAGACTGCTAGGTTTGATAATCCACCTGCTGCTGGGTGTGTGTGTGCTTGCTTGGCTTGACAATTGCATTTGGGAACCTTTTAAGATAGTATGCAATGTTGATGCACCTGATCCAGCGGAAAACCCCAGGGATGAAATATTCACAAAACCGATAACTCAATGGGGCCCATACACATTTACTCAAATGTTCATACACAATCCCTTTGGCAATCCGTGGGGGGAGTCAAGTTTTATAATGCTCCTAAATTCTGATTACTTGGCTTCTGTAAACAAAATAGTTTGGAAATAAACTCAATGCCTAACGTATCTTCACAAATCAACACTCTTTCCTCTGGTTGATGGACCATTAGTTGAGTTAGTTGATGGTGATATTAACTATCTAACTAATCCACAGATCTTAGTGAAATAACCACAGACTCTGGGTAAGATTCCTAAGCTTTATCTAAAATTTTAGTCATAAATCGAACACTCGTTTAATACAGATTCACAGTGCAAACGCCTTCATTCATAACATGGGAGAGAAAATCTCATTTAACAATACATTCATTTACACAGACTTCATTCAACAAATGGAAATGCAAAGAGTGGATAGATGAAGCGACAAAAGGCACAAATAAACATTTGCAAAAAAATATGCAAATTTAAGACAGAATGGGATTTACCTAACGAAAATACTGAAAACCACCTCGCTGGCCGAAAGACTGGTGGGGGTCTCCTGAATTAGGATCAGGAGACAAAGAACTATAGGACAGGATTAGGACGGGGCAGATACTTACTAGACTTCTCTATAAACCCGACACACTAGGGTGCATCCCTCTCTTACACTCTCTCCCTCCTTGATGTTCTTCCGGAATCTTCTAATCTAATCAGGCTGTCTTTGGGTCTGAATCTTTCCAGTCTGCTCTCTCTTCTCTTCTTCTAGCAGCTCACTCCTCTCTCTCAGCATCAATGTCTTGATTCTCTCCCCCAATTAACTTAGGTCACTCCAGTTAGAGTCTTTATTTCTACATGTCCCACCCTCAAAAGTTGCAAATATTGATGAAATACGGAATATGAGTTTTCGTCACACCATGCTGACATACTCCTCATTATTAAGTTTCTTATTGTTCTGCAAACCCTTCCCCTTAGCTCATTCATTACTTTTAATTCTCATACATGTATTGTTGCAATTTTTATTAATATTCTATACAGGCTCCATTGATGAGGGATTCTCATCTCCGTTTTCTCATGTCTTCTGTCCTTGCTCTTTGGCAGTCATTCAGCTCTTGCGGTCATCGGGTCACATCATGAATTCACTGAGCATGCGCAACTTTTTTTCTGTCGCCATTTTCTTTCGGTCATGTGCGACAGCAGGCCCAAATGCACACTATTAATAAAGAAATCATAACAGATGTTAATTTCTCAAGTATATAGTTCTCGCTGTTCACCACCCACTTCTACTCTATCCCATGTTATTATTATTCTCTTGAGCAAAAGCATTAGCAATAGCAGCTTTCCTTTAAGTTCAAGCAAGCTTATGCCGGGCATGTGGCTGCTCGAGACCACATATTTGTTCTTCATGCGCATGCGTGAGAGTTTTTCCCCCCTCAAGCGGGTTAGTCACGTTATTTTCTATGTAATTCTGGTTTGCACATGCGCAAAGTGTTTTTCGGTTTGAAGCGGGTTTTAGTTGCGTTGCAGTTCATTCCACATTAATTAAGCATGCGTATAGCTTTTCTCCCATGTGTCCATGTCTGGTGCGTATTAGTCTTGTCTTATCTATATTAAACGGTTAGTGAAAGCTAATGAAGGATTGCTCTGAGCAAGTTTTGTTTTCTTGAATCCTTGCTCCATCACACCTGCTGGTAGGTATATATACTATGTATATCAGGCGCGCAACACCCATTGGGCTCACCTGGCTTCAGCCCCCCCGTCATGTTTGTCAGCCCGGGTGAGACAGACTCGCGGGCTGGCGTCCGTTTAATTGCAGCCGCACCCGAGTACTTCACAGGTCTTTAAAAGACCATTTATTCGTTAATGAGGCTTTTGTTGTGTTTTCACCCCTTCTTATAGCCACTCTGCCTATGGCTGGAAGACTTAGCCCCCCCCGAAATCTTTTTCAGCCCCCCCCGAATTTTGGCGCTAGTTGCCCGCCTGATGTATATTTATATATAACCTGCAGGTCACACCACTTAAGCTTGTGATCAGCCTCCCACTAATTTACTCCAATAACTCCTTGTGTGAGTACCAGAGAGGGGGACCCACAGATGTTTTGTCCCCAGGATCCCACAAAAGCTTCCTGACAATGCCTGCCAGTTCCTGAAGTAAGCCATACCTGTGTACCCTTGCTTCTTTTGTGAATATAAATAGTACAAAGGATGCATCTTCGTTAGCCAATTGGAGTGCAGTAGTATCATTGTTGTCCGGTAAACCAGAGGATTCACTTAGATGCAGCGCAGTAACCAAAGATATACCTGTGAACTCACCCAAATTTGGATTCGTACACCCGCAAATTAACCTTTTTCACCCGTAGCAAATATGAGAAACCCGAGTCCCTTTTGTGAATGCGGGAAATGCTGTTTGTGCATGCTCGATGGGCCTCGGCTGCTGCTAACCTGCCAATGATATCACCAGGAGACGTTGCAATCGCCTATCTAGAAAGAAGGGAAGGGGTGGGGCCAGTCATTCTTATATAACCTGTTGAGAGTGAGACCAACCTTCAGGACAATAATAGCAAAGAGATGAAATGGTTTTCTCAGCTGTTGATTAAAGTTCTCTGTAAAGCTGTACATGTTTGATAATTCATGCATGTCTCTGTTCTCGCGATGCTGTCCTTGACAACTCGCTTGCTTGTGAAGAGAGCAGGGGAGAGCCAGCTAGAAAACCGAAGCACTAAAGGAAACAAGCATTTGCAATGCAATAGGTCTCGCATTCGCGCACGTTTAAGCTATTGGCATTGTAAATGACAATGCCTTTTATTTATGTTTTCAAAACCAATACGTAAAAAAAAGGCATTGTCATTTACAATGCCAATAGCTCAAATTCTCCCAAATGCGAGACGTATTGCATTGTAAATGCTTGTTTTCATTGGCTGGGGGCAGTCGAATGGTGATGGGGGGCAAAGTGGGGAAAGAAAGAGTTACGTTTAAAAGGTAAATTGAGAGCGTCGGTTTAAATGAGAAGGGCTGTAGGAATCCTCCCAGGTAAATTAAAAACAAATACTTACTCTGCATTTTAAATAACAATCATTCGTACCACACGAACAATGGGAGAGAGGACGTGAGAGCAAAGAAATAGGCAGCCTGAGAAGATTTATGGCCCGATGAGGGAGATAAAAAGCTATGCATGGTGGGGATGTTGAGAGGGCTGGAAGGGAGGGGCCCCAGAAGAGAGACTCCGGATGCGAGGCTCTGTATGTTTTAAGTGAATGTGCTTGTCCTGTGCTGGCTGGTGCTCAGGGAAACAAAAGAGAGGAAGGGATTAAGGGTTGGTGGGAGGGTGACTGAGGGAACCGAAGATAACCCCCCCCCCCCTTAGTACCTGCTTGTTTGTTAGTAGTGCCGGTACTCTCAATTTAAAAGTATAGCATTTCTCTTGAGAAGTGCCGGTACTCTCCCTCCCAAAATAAAAAAAGTGTCGGTACTCCGTACCGGACAGTACCGGCCCATTTAAAGCACTGCCCCAACCCCCCTAAACAATGCTGATGCATTTGGAGCGACGATGTGACATAACATGCAAAGCTGGGGACTTTGGAACTGGGGAACGTCATTCGAGGCTCCACCTAAGCTCTCTGTGCCTTCCAAAAATCAAATGCAGACACGTCGAGTATTAAAAGTTTAGTAAAACAATAGCGAAAGCCTGCTATTTATTGTTGCCTTTGTAGGTTTCAAAGGGGCCAGCAGGCAGATGCTGTGGAATGAGAATACTTGTGACAAACTTAAACAAGCATTTGCAATGCAATAGGTCTCGCATTTACAAGAGTTTGAGCTATTGGCAATGTAAATGACAATGCCTTTTATTTATGTGTCATTTTTAAAACAGATAAAAGGCATTGTCATTTAAAATCCCAAAAGCTTAAACTCTTGCAAATGCGAGACCTATTGCTATTTGAATAAATAGCGCTCGAAGGCTGTGATTAAAGCCTACTGAGCAACAACACTGGGGGTGTTGCCATGGGAGTTTACAAAATGAGACAAGACGGTACTAAGGAAGGACTACTAAGCCTATTAACCAATGAACAGCCACAGTTTCCACTGGAGGGCAATTGGTGATCAAATAACAGGTGGAGAACTTAATAAGGCTTTGCCTTTCTAATATCTTCTCGCCTCCCCCCCTACTATCCTTTCCAATCCAACTAACAAACTTGCATGTCCACCGCTCAAATTAATTCCATATTTCCCTATACTAATTCATCACTAAGCATTTTTGGGTTCCGGAGTAGCGTAATGCTCGCTGAAAAGCGCTTCAACACCACGTCAGGGGTAGTAAGCACTATATAAATACAATTACAATTACCATATTTGTTTACAGGCCCTTAACAGTGTGCCTACACAAGTACAGTCTGGTTCTGATGTGCTAAGAACCATACTTCGTGCCATTGCCCAGAATCCCCCAAAGCCTTGAAGCAATCTTCTCACGTACTCGGATTTTACCTCGAACCACAAACAGAAACAACCCCGTTAGAAGTTATGGCTGTAATCCAACTTTTCTGCCGCAAAATCAGTTCTCAGATGGAACGCTTGAATAAGTCAATAGTGAAGAGTCTCATTAGAATCTAACACTCTTTATTGACCATCTGTGTGAATCTCTTGTTATCTTTCGTCAACAGAATTCTTACTTTAAGAAACTATAGTATGTGGAATCTACCGCCTTAAAAAACATGTAACTGAATGCAGGGCTTTAAGTGGGTCACCGGGTCGGAGCACTGGCAGTTTTAAGGGGGCCTTGAAACGGGTCTCTATCGGGCTCAGTTTTGTGCCCTGGCACAGGCAGTCGATTTTTTTTTCCAGACTGCAGTGACCGCAGGCACATCGATGTGCGCGTGCTTACACTGCTCTTCTCACTAGTGAAGAAGTTACGGCATAACGTCATGCCAGGTGAGCATTGTAGGAGAAGGGAAATCATTAAAAGAGAGTCATTTTCTCTCTGGATTCCCTTCTCTTTTTGAAACTCAGGAGCAGCAACATCATTGTGGTGTCACCAGGGCTTTAAGTGAAAGCTTTTTCATTATAATATACAACAAGCCATAGTTGCTGCTTATTTATCTTATGCAACTAACAACCATTGACAAAGACAATAGTCCTGCCTTGTTGTAGGTATGATATTACTTGTATCATATATCTGGATGCAATGACAGAAACAGCAAAATACGAGTTAGGCGACACACTATGCTAAGCACAGATTTCAAGTTTATGTGTTATTAAGCCACACCCTTAAATACGTTGGCCACGCCCCTTTGAGAGACCCCCTCCGTTTTTTCATCCTACTTAAAGCCCTGACTGAATGTATAAAGATTCTACCAATCGGGTGAGCATGGTTTGTCTCCTGGAGCTGGACTGTGGCAGATGCCAAGAAAAAACAGGGGAGCAAACCCCGCAGCAGTGCCCCACAGTCAGTCCTTAATATGTGCCGGCATTTGACAGTAGTGGGCAACGTCTCATTTTTGGGGGCCGAGACTTCTGTTATAATCATCAGATTTTGACCCGGGGGAAGAGAGAAACAGAAAGGGGATGAAGGAGAAGGATGGGGGAGATTAAAAAATAGAGGCAAATGGAAAAATCTTGGACATAAAAGAACCGACACGAGTGAGAACTAGTCTTCAAGCCGGAAGTCAGGCGCCCTTGCCCGGGACGTGGGCGGGGCCTGCTCCGGCAAAAACAGAAACCGGCGTGCCGTGCTACGCGGGGCTCCCATGCTGAAGGGACAGCCCAGCGGTGGCGGCCGGAGTGAAGAGAAGCCCCGGGTCCCATGAGGGGGCTCGGGTGAAGACTGCGGCGGCCGAGGATGACCACAGCAGCGCGGGGCTCCCAGGAGTGCAGGGAAGCCCCGCAACAGAAGTGCTGAAGCCGCGAGGAGGAGGCCCCCCCCAGAAGAGCAGCCCGGTGAGTGAAGAAGGGCTGGGGGGGTACGTGTGGGCTGTTATTGGCGAAAGTATACTTTTGCAATTCTGAGCGGCCCCATCTTGCAGTGGGCCGCTCCAATGGGGCTGGCATGTCGTTGGAAGCGGGACAGGAGATGTGCACATCGCGTGTGTGCACGTGCGTGTTCACGTGCGCGTACACTGGCTCAAATCCGCAAAAAGGCTTGCGCGTGCCCATCTCCTGTCCCACTTCCGAGGCATGTCAGCAACAATAGATCTCGCTGGCGGACAGCAGCGCTTTGCGCTGCGTTCGCAGCTGAGACCTAAAAACAATCACATTGTTATGTAATCCGAGCAGCACTTGGTTTGTTAACCTAAGTAAATACATTACTAAAAGTGAATAGCATGCTGAGATGTCGTGGGTTAAATAGGGGAAGTTCATTAAAGAAAATAGTGCTCACCAACTTATAAAGCAGACCATGTAATAACACCAGTAAAAGGGCCAGTCATTATGGGAGGTTACAAATGCAGAGAAGGCGGTACCAAGGAGGGACTAACAAGCCTAATAATGAATCGGAAGCCAGCATTTAAGAAGGACAATGACACAAGCCAATTAAAAATATGGGCTGAGAGTGGGTGGGGCTTCAAAGCCATACTCCACTACTGCATGCCTCGCAGCAGCACATGCACTGCCCAGGCTCGACCTAAAAATGGAAGCTGTGTTTGCTGCAAACATCAGCTTGGACAAATCCCAGGACATCTTTCAGCTGAAACAGAACCACTTTAGAGTATATATAGCTTTCTCTCTGAGGAAACCAGCAATTGTTTAGCCCTTGCAATGTGAGTCAATGGGCAGCTTGGTGCCTAGTTGGTTTGGCACTGCTGTCTGCGTCTGTCAAGTCAGTGGGCTACTTGATATTTTATGTTCTTTTTGACCTATGATTTTTATGCTCTTGCTTTAGGAGTTAGAGGTTCCCAGTTTCTATACCACTTTCTATAGATGGTCCTACCAAAGACATTGAATAGTGCTCTGCCTAAGATTTTGCTTGTATTGCCTTCTAAAGATCATAGCATAGCCAGTCGGAAGTGTGTTTAAGAACGTTCCTATTAACATAATCCAAGTTTTTCATCTATCCTAGACATTTTTTCTCACTGTAGCAGTGAATTGATTCGCCTTTGGTTTTGAAATGACTCTGTTATTTGTATGCAACTTTATTTAGCTGTTCAAACTATTTGTGTACTATTGTTGACATGCCTTACAGGGTTCTTTAGTTTTGTGAAAAAAAAACAGTAAAAGTGTGCTTGAGCTGTTTAGTTTTGCAGATTTCGATTTTTTGGAACAATTTTTGTTTTGTTTCTATGAATGTTACTGGTTTTCATATCACTGTACATGTACACTGCCCTCTTTTATTTATCTGGTTTACCATAGCTGTCTCTGTGGCTGGAGTTTTTACGCCTGACCATCTATGAAAACATCTAAAATAAGTGGTGTAGGTTTTCATATATGTAGTACAGGGTCCAGAAGCTAGGCGATCTTTATTGAGGTGATTTGAAGTTGGTCTAGTTAGTATCTGGTTTATATTACTGAATACATTATATATAGTCAGGAAACAAACTCATAAGTAACATTTACTTTAGTTTCAAAGGTCTCCAATATCTCATGTTGAACAGACCCATATCTTTAGCTTATACCTTTTCCAAGCAACAATTGCTCTACAAGGCCTTGAGTCCAACCCTTAGTAGACCTCAGACTGTAGTGACCGATCTATCGATTCACGATGCTTTGAAAGGGGAAGTCGGCCAAGGCGTATCCAAGACCCATTATTTCAAATAAAATAAAATCGGATAGGACCAGTGGTGTAACACAACATGTTGCCCACCCCCTGCAGCATGTGAAGAGGGCCCACTTAGTCTCCCATGTCTTTGAGATATTCATTGACTTTGGGCTGAATGGGTCCCCTGCCCCCAGTAGGACCAGGGGGCCCCTGAATAGCTGCGGGCCCACATACGCCCAAAAATAAAATACACCACCACAGGAGCTGCAGGGGTTTGCGTTACGCCCCTGGATAGGACTGATTGCTTCCCCAGACTTATTGTTGTACAGCAGTAGGAGAACGGATGGTTCAGTTCAGATTGAACTAACCACACCTGGCATGGTGAGTGGGGACTCAGTGTTAACTTAAGAGGCAACCTTGATCTTTCAAAAACTCCCGCCCGTTCTCCTTTAGAAAATGTATGTATGTATGTGATATCTGTATAGTGCAAACAGAGAGACGTTTTAAGGCATGGACAAAGGGAGTGATTGCCAAGGGCCCCTAACTTCCAATGGGAGCCCGTGCAATTGAAATCTTTCGCTATCCCACGTCTGTTTATTTCTCTATCTCAGCTTTTAATGTATATGAAAATATCTTTTGGCATCATGAAGAAGAAGAAAATCGGTCATAAACCTCAGAGGGGCCTTAAAATAGTTCTTGTCCTGAATCAGCTCCAGTTCAGCTGTACGACAGATAAGTGTGTATGAAAGGCTTGCACCAACTTGTGCTGACTTCTGGGGCCTGAACACAGCAATATTTCTTGTTTAGGCACTTGTTGGATGGGGCACGTTTAGCAAGATAGCAGTAGTCCTTCACTTTGTTAGTTTCTGCCCTGACCTGTTGACAGAGAAGAGCAAAAATGAGTCTGAAGATGAGTCTCTTTTTTATTTAGATATGAGCAGCTCTGTTCCCCCCCCCCCCCACTCCGCCTCCCCCCATGTTAAGTGTCTAGTCACGGTGTATAGCACCGGGATGGCCTGTTTCGCTGAGAACGCGGCCGGATCCAAGACAGATTTTAATGATAATCACATTAGATAACTTTGGATAGAATGAATCTAAATTGAACTCATTTACTTACCCAGAGGTTATTTTAAAAATCTGATAGTGATCTGCCATTCTGGACCTAGACCGCACACCCATGGTCTAGCCTAAAGAATGCTCTTCTGTTTACTTTTTAAGAAACAGTTCATCATACGGCATTCAAAACGTTTTAGAGAAATCTCCTTCTTGAATTTTGTACTTTATTACAAACAATAATAAATTTGTCTTTTTTTCTGCGTGGAATGCGTCCTCACGTTCACAATGGACACGATGATGCATTTCACACTAAAATATAGTGCTAAATCTCCCCACCACCAATGGCCCCAGAAGAAGAAAATGACGGGCAGGGACACCAGGAACAAGGACGATAGGTGCTGTAGTAAGCTAGAAACAACGCTCAACACACAGGAACCCAACAGTATTTGGAGATTTGATTGGGGATAAGTTTCAGACAAATGCACCAGGAAATGTCAACTGTGTGTATTATGTACTAGATTGAAGATGCTTATGATTGTAGATGATGCCTTTGAAAACCAATAAAATCTGGTTGTAAAATAAAAAAATACAATAAAAAAAAAAATATATATATATATATATATATATATAGCTAAATGGCATTATTTGCTTTTTGTGTATAATTTCACACTTTTCCTGAAATTACACTAATTTCAAGCTGTCATTCTGGAAGAATTATATTTTATACAGCTTGAATTTGAACACAAAGATCACATGTTATTTACTAGACTTCAGTTATCAATTTGTGAATCTCCAAGGATTACCAAAGGTGCACTTGCGTCAGTCTGCTTTCCAGCGCATGCTGTGTTCCTCACAATGACCCGAAGAGCACCCAAATCTACATCCATGCCTTACTTTAAAATGGCATAGTTGAGAATGAAATGAGGGCACAATAACAAATACACACCTGAGTTCACTTACACTGGCCCAGACCCTTGCTAGCACATCCTGAGAAAGGGGGCAACTCTGCGGTAGGAATTATTTTATGAGAGTTTGATCTTCCCTCACCCACTTTTAGACTAGAAAAATAAAAAGATACATGTAAAGTTAAATTTCTGTCCTTGGTGAGATGGAGATGGAAGAGAAGGATAGATAAAACCAATTAAAGAAGAGGCAGGTGATACACTTTGAGCTGCCTAGCGACAATGCAGGCACCCTTGCACCAAAGTGCAAGGGTGCCTGCATTATGGTCATGGTAGTTATTGTGCTGGAAGGGGTACCTTCCTGCACAAAAACTATTCCTGGAATCTTTCTCATGTGCTGCAATATGCAGCATACATTCAAAGAAGAAATAATGAGAAATAAATATATTTCCCCTTGTAACGCTAGTCACAGGCAGGCACACCATTTTAGCACAAACCTATATATACAACTCTTTGTAAATAGGGTTTTCATTCAAATGTACGGGTGAATTGACAGGAACGTCCATGCACCACCCATGGATCTCCTCCCTGATGCAAAGTAATGCAAGGCAATGCAATGCATTAGTCAAAATTGACACAAACCTGACTCAATATCTTTGACAATCTGGACCCAGGTTTAGCATATGCAGCACCTGTGCAAACTGCCTGCACAGAGCATAGCAGAGGTTCAGCAAAGGTTAGAGCTGCAATGTCTTTTATTACAGGAACAAAATTAACAGTGAGTGTAGGAATAGTTCTCCCTCCCGCTCTCTTGCTAGTCCCCATCTATCTTCCTATCCTAGTGTGAATAAAAGTGCATCATTTTCCTATGAAAATATTGGGCAGAACTGCAAACCCTCCTATTAAGCTGGCATTAGATTCTATCTAGTATGAAGCCATGTTACGTGCTCAACATGTGCTGAATGCCCCATTCAACGTCATATTTACAAAGATCATTTGGGTGCCTAGCTCCAAGTCATCTGTAAAACCACTGTTAAATTATGTTGCTTTTCCACCAATCATACACACCCAATATGCTCAACAAAGCACAATAGTCCAATTCAATTTCATATACAATTATTGTGTGGGAATTTTAACTGGCTTGGGGATGGCTGGAAGGGGAGGGGAGGAATGAGCCGGAAATTGTTGTTTGCCATGCATGAAGTTTTTAACTGAGGTGGCACAAACATTTCTGACATTTATAACAAAGATCTGAAGAAATCATACAGCGCTACAGCTGGCTGAAGAATAACTGGCTTGTGGCACAAAGTGCCCAATTACTGCACAAGGGCTCAGGGTGTATGATTCATCCTCACTAATGGGCATCGGAAAGCATGCAGAGATGTCTGAATATGCCCATCGCCTTCACTTTTTTCATAAATGTATCACATATGGCTGGACATCTTGCCCAAGAATATTTAAGGTTGCCCAAACAACAACTTCAATTTGCTTCTCATATTAAATATTGCATTGTGAAACAGTGCAGGCATTGAATGTGGAGTACATTGTCAATGTGAAGTGCACTTATTAGTGCAAAACTGCATCAGGGTCTTGTTGGTTTTTGAAAATGTCGGTGCAGTTACACCAGTATGGTTGCCATCTATGTCATTTGACTCGTGGTTTTCTGCTGGATAGGATGTTGTGGTACGGCTATAGTGAAAGAGCTCACTCTGCAAAATGGAGACCTCACAGAAGATAAAAAATATAAATATAATCAATACTTCAAAATAGAAATATAAGTAGATTTCATACATAAGCTGATATGTGGTATTCAAACACATCCCAATGTCTGTCTTAGCTGAGATGATCAAGAGTGGAGACTGGAGACATAGCGTAGTGGTTAAGGTGTGTTGCTCGTATATGAATTTACCTTAAAAAATGAAAAGACAAGATGCATTTGGAAAAACAGGAAGAAGTTGGTTTAATTAAGCATAGCGGCCAGGAGAGTATCAACAGAGTAGCGTCTGAAGAAAGTCTCTCATTATACAGATGTTTTGACTGACCATTTATACCGTTTGTGAGGTACAATAAACCGATCTGGCATTCATGGCCTAGTCATAAACAACAAGTACAACCATCTGATAAGGGGGACACAGGTGGCTCTCAACCTTGGGGAGCGCTAGTGTGGCGTGTGTATGTGTCCCGATGTACGGCGTAGGGAGCATGTGATCACTAAGTGTGGTGTGTATGCTGTGTCCTGATTGGTTAAGTGTTCCTAACTTTATGTGGCATCTATTTTTGTGGTATTTTGGGAACGTGTGCCTTTGACCAAACATGTTTTATTGGGGCCAATCTCCTTGGACCTGTTTGTGGTTTAACTGCCTATCTGTGGGATCGATCAGGGTTTTCCCTGGGTGCATGTTTGTCTTTGGACTAAGTGTACCCCCAACTGTGACCTGTCAATTAGTAGGCTCAGGTTTGGGTTGCACGACTTGTCTGACCACGTATCTCTGAATCAGGTTTGATGGGGAAGTCACCTTGGGTGAATCCGAAAGCAATTATATGAGTTTGTTAAAATGTGTACAATTAACATGGTGGTCATTCATATCATTTTTACTGACATCCTCAGTATTGTGTGTACAGTTGTCATAGCATACATTAATATTGTCGTTATTGACATTGTTATGTGTGCATAGATTATGGTATACATTGACATTGTTTCTACTTGTATAGACATTGTTATGCGAGCATATTTTATGGCGTGCATCGACATTACATTTATTGGTATTGCCATGGTCGGGCCTGCATATGTCATGGTGTGTAATGACATTGTATTCAGGGATATTAACAGCTGCGAAGTTTGACACCTAGGGACCTTGTTTCTAATTTTGACTCTGACACTTGACTGTAAATTGTGTCAGTCTGGTAAAACAATAAGGGTCCTATTTAGATCTTGGTGGGTGGTACTCTGTTCTGCCAGTGCATCAGACAGATGTACTCTGCTGCCCTGGAGGACTCCAGCCTGCCACATTTAGAGATCTCTGTGACTTTAGGGGAGTCGCAGTCATAGTCATGATTATGCCAATGTAACAAAATAAATAATTAACATCACAAAACATAAAGGGTGTCATTTACTAAGATTTTGGGTGGGAGTTTGTGTTGCGCAAAGTAGCAAAAAACATTACTTCAATTAACATACCATTAAAAAAGGCCAGCGTATGCAGCACAAAACTCCGCAGCACCGCTCGAGGAACTGATGGTAAATATATGCAGAAGTAATTTCACTTTTTAATTGATATTTTTATTGTACTTATATTGAAATTCTTTATATTGAATACAGAACCATTGATGATGCAGATGTAGAAAAATACACTTCAATTAAGAGTCAAGGGACAGATCCTCAAAGGCATTTTTAGTCTTGAGGGTACTTTTACAAAAGCATTTGATCTACCTCTGCAAGAAATTAGCAAAATATGAGCATGCATGCCTCAATAAATGCAATTGTTTCACTCCCAGGGAATATTACATGGGAGTAAATCCCATACAAAAGGTCGAGTGGGCACATAAAGATGTGATTTAACTTGAAAGTTTTAAAACACTCAAAACATGTAAATTTGGTAGCATTCACAAACTTCCTTCTGACACCAGTCGCAGACTGAAAGAAATCCCTTGGCAGGGAGGGCATTTTAATATATAACGGCCAAAATTTTAATAAGGTGTCGGAAATACGTTTTCCTACATATCCACATGTGCATATGTATACATGAAGATTTATGACCTTTCTTTTTTAATCAGGTCCACAATATATAAAGGAAATAAAATCCAGTAGCCATCTCTAAAATCCAGGGAAGGTGGCCCGAGTGGCTCTGAGGGCTAGCAAAGTGTCTGAGAGCTACTAGAGTGAGACTCATGGTCCATTAGACTGCCTATATTGGGGCCACTTACACAACCGGTTGAGCTCCATGCAAGGTTATTGACAATATTCATCATCAATGACTATACATATGCAGTAGTCGATCTCTACAGTCCAATGAAGGAGGTCTGAGGAGCTACGAGGGCTAGCAAAGTGTCTGAGAGCTACTAGAGTGAGACTCATGGTCCATTAGACTGGCCATATTGGGGCCACCTACACATTTGGTACGCCCCACATAAGGTTATTGACATTATTCATCGTCTATGAGTATACCTTGGAAATACCAATTGCCCACTGTTGTAAAGCCCAGAAAACCCAGATTTTCAATCTAATTTGAAATAACACAAGCAAATCTTTGCTCTAGCATATAGATGGCCAAATTCCCAGGCGTATTTTACCTGTTACCGAAAGGATGTCTTTGCACATTTAATTTTGGGATTTGATTTCATTGTATTTGTCTGGAATTTGGGTTTGGAGTTCAACAAGCCACAGCTTTCGAATACTAAAACCCTACTAGAATACTGGTTCTTAACCTTTTGACTTCAGTGGACCCCCTACGTAATCATTACTGGAACCTGGGATTCCCATTGAGTCATTACTGGAAGCCGGGTACCCCCACTGATTTTCAGATGTTCCCTTCAAATTCCCATACAGGATAGTGACTTACTCTTTCACAGGAGTAAATCTCCAGCATATCCAAGGAGCGAATGTGCCTGCAAAATGTTTACCAATACCGTAAATGTTTTTGGGTGCTCATCTATTTAGGAAGATATCCCCAACTTGGGCCACCCACAAACCACCCCAGGAGCAGATCCACTCATATGTAAATTTATATCATAGTATGTAATATTATGTGTGAGCAAATACTATTTAATGTTAATAAAAGTTTTTTTAATGCTAACACATGCAAATGGACTTATTTGTATACCTAATTTCAGATTAGGTACATGATCACATGCTTGGTGTATACTGTTATCTATTGGTAATGGACAAATTCCAACCATCTTTGTAATGGAAACGTTTATTAGGGATAATTTAACAATAACCTAGCAACCTCTTAAGATATCAAGGCTCCTAGGTGGAAAAACACATGTTCCCAGTGAAAGTCCATTCATTCAGTTTCATTTCTTTTATAGTCAAGGCCAGTAACTAATGCAGCTAATTCTCCCAAGAAAGGTTGTACCTTTTTGAAGTTTGATGGGCTTTCTTTCAGGTGTATTCTCTCACATGTGACCTTGTGAAATTATATAAGTACAGGTAAAATTTTTTGTGAAATTACATGTCAGGCTTTCTTCCAAAGTATAGTGCACATGTGGAAAATAACCTGTCTTTCGTTCCCAACAACTTCACATCTTTTCAGCGGTGACGGAGGGTCGCCCCACTGCTTTCAGAACAGTACAGAGGTGTTGGACAGGCCACACAGAGGGCTTGCTCCCTCCCCGCATGACAGGGCCCGAGCTCCGGCCCACCCGCGACAAGCACCTGTGCCCCGTCTCCCGCCAGATCTTCTGCCCTCGGACCACTACTCATCACGGGGTCCAGCCCCACCGGCTTCCCCGGCCGGGTCAAGCCTCCATCTTGGGTCCTACACCACGCGGCTGCGTGGCCTCACCCCGACCCCAACCCCGGGCCTGGCCGGCCCCGACATCCCGGCACCACCATCCACCCAGGAGGTGAGCGGACCACTTGGCAGGTCAATGGGAGAACGAGGTGTCAAAGGCTCTCCCCCGCCAGGTGCCGATCGCCCCCAGCTCTCCCAGGCACTGGCTCCACCCCCTGCTGGGTGTCTGGACACCTTCATCCCGGGCCCTCCGACCTCCAAGTGCGAGGGTCCGGACATCAAAGGGCACCAGCCCTATAACTGGGGCAGCTCCGGAGCAGGAAGGGAGTTGTATCCTGGAGTCGAGAGACACCGAGTGAACTCAGCCTTGACGGTCTACTGGCGCTGCCGTAGCCCGCTCTTGTGACCCATCGTCCTGCCTGCTGGCGCTGCCGCGGCCTTCTGCAATCTTCATGCTCACCGGGACCTGCTGGCGCTGCCGCGGACCGTACATCGACCATCTTCCTGGGACCTGCTGGCGCTGCCGCGGCCCGTTGTAACAACCATCTTCACCGGGACCTGCTGGCGCTGCCGCGGACCGTACATCGACCATCTTCCTGGGACCTGCTGGCGCTGCCGTGGCCCGTTGTAACAACCATCTTCACCGGGACCTGCTGGCGCTGCCGCGGACCGTACATCGACCATCTTCCTGGGACCTGCTGGCGCTGCCGCGGCCCGTTGTAACGACCATCATCACCGGGACCTGCTGGCGCTGCCGCGGACCGTACATCGTCCATCTTTCTGGGACCTGCTGGCGCTGCCGCGGCCCGTACCACCTAACCACCAAGCTCGAGGATTGTGAGCTCATCACCTCATCCGAACTACCTGACTGGTAAACAGACTGTCCCGCTACCCCCTTTCCTACCTTGCAAGACTCTAATCGAGGGGACCCCTGAGTCCAGACCTCCTTGTACCATTCAACCGTACCTTAAGAAGTGCTATAAAGAACACTGAACCTTATCCGTGTGTGGTATTTGTCTGTGGGGGGGAAGTTACTTGTCTGTACGATCGCTGGAGACGGTTCTCCCCGGAGACCTCTCCTCCTGACCCCGGCCGACCCTCCCGGTCCGTCTACCTTTTCTAACATTGGTGGCAGCGGCGGGATCCGAATCAACGCGTAATCGTACAGAGAGTAGCTCACCCCACGACAAAAACACGATGTCGACCAAAGATAGCAGCCCCACCGAGAAATTCCAAATGGAGAAATTAGAAGAATACAACCACCGCGAACTGAGACAATTTTGCATAGAACTTGGCATTGCTACCACCGGCCTAAGTACCAAGGATGATCTAAAGCGCGCCCTTGAGTCATGGACAGAAACTGGGGTCGCAGGACCCTCCGACCAAAGCAGCGTCACACCAGACCAAAACAGCATCACACCAGAGGGGAACGCCACGGCTCCCGAGGAGCGGGGAACGGGCCTCTCACAGGAGGAGATCCGAGAAAGAGACAGAATCAGATTACACGAGTTGGAGATGGCACGACTCAAGATGGATGGAGAACTCAAGTTAGCTGAACAGAAACTCAACCTCGAGCATATGCGGCTTCGAGAGGAACGAGAAGAAAAGCAGAGACAGAGAGAGCTGGAAGAGAAAAAAATAACGCTCGAGCACGAGCGCCGACTAGCGGAGATAGAACTGCGAAAACAGAATAAGGAACTGGGGGTGCCTGAGCGACCACACACCCCGGGGCCAATTGAGAAAAAAGTCCATATCCCCAAGGATGTTGTCCGCGAGTATGTCCGAGAAGACGACATACAGCAATGGTTTAAAGCCTATGAGATCGCCATGACCTCCCACCGGATCGACCGGAGTGATTGGGGAGCCGGACTTTGGGGGAGGTTTATCAACGAGGGTCGCGATGCCCTACTGCAGCTCCCAGATCACCAAATGTCGTCCTACGACCACATGAAGGCTGCCCTCCTCACCCGCTACGGCCTCACACCCGAGATGTACCGCCAGAGGTTCAGAGATTGCACCCGGATCCCAGGTACAACTTGGGTAGAATACGTGAACTATTTCAGCCGTGCCTTCGAGGGTTGGATCAAGGGGAGTCAGGTCACCACCTACGAACAACTCTTCAACCTTATGGTATGGGAGCACCTGTCAAACAACTGTTTCGTCGAGCTCAGGCAGCACCTCCTCGACAGTAAGCTGACTGACCCCCGGCAGCTCGCCGCCGAAGCTGACCGATGGGAAAGCACCCGAGTGGGCCGGAAAGGGCCACACGACCAGAACAGAAGCAGCCAAGGCCAGCACCGTCCTCGGGAAGGAGGAGGGGGCCAGGGTCGAGGGAGAGACGCCTTGCCAGCAACACCCGTGGCCAGCACCCCGCCTCCGGCCGGCCGGGGCAACCCCCCGTTGCGGCCCGGGTTCCGAGCCAACGTCACGTGCCACCGGTGCCAGCGACCAGGCCACCACGCCAATGACCCGAGCTGCCCGCTAAACCAAACACCCAAACCCCGCCAGGTAGCGGCCGCCGCCCTGGGGGAAGAGCGATTATCGGAGGAACCCGAAGAGTATGAGCCGGCCCAGCAAGGGTGGGAACCGGCCGCCATGGTCCTGGCGTGCTTAGGGGGAAGAGACATGGTCCCGCGGGCTCCCCTACCCGCCAACACCAGGAAATACGGTCAGTGGGTGACCATTAATGGACAGAGGGCCGAGGCCCTGCGTGACACCGGCGCCAGTGTGACGGCCGTCCGCTGTCACCTGGTGAAGCCCGAGCAGATCCTGCCGAACATTCTCTGCCCCGTCCGCTCGGCAGATAACTCTGAGAGTATGTGTAAAATGGCCTGCGTCCCATTCGAATGGGGAGGGGTCTCCGGCCTGCTGAAAGTGACGGTCCGGGACGATGCCCCCGTGGACTGCCTCCTGGGGAATGATCTCGAGAGTTCCCCGTGGACCACCGTCGAGAGAAGAGAGCACCTGGGGATGCTGGGCCTCCCGGACTGGGCCTGCATCACCACCCGATCCATGGCCGCCCGTGCCGCCCCCCGATCAGAAGAACCCGAATGGCCAGCACCTCCGCCCCCGGTCGCCCCAGTAGAGGGCAACGGCGAGGCCGGCCTCCCGGACCCGACGACCAAAGAGGACGCGCAACCCCAGGACCTTCCGGATCTGGCTCAGTGGCGTCAAGAAGGGGGGCCCACCCAAGAACAGTTCCGCCAGGAACAAAAGACCTGTCCCTCCCTCGAGGGACTCCGCCAACAAGCCAGCGCCCAAAACGCAGGGGACGCCACCGGAACTCACTGGGTCTACTGGGATAACGACCTGCTCTACAGCGAGCAAAGAATCGCCGAGCTGGGGGCCGGTCGAGTTCTGGTGGTACCTCTCCGCTTCAGAGACTTCCTGCTCAACTTAGCCCACGATGTCCCCCTGGCTGGACACCTGGGCCAGGACAAAACGTACAGTCGCCTAGTGACTCACTTTTTCTGGCCAAAAATGAGGAATGACGTCCTGAACCACTGCCGATCTTGCCCCACATGCCAAGCCAGCGGGAAGAGTGGTCGGAAGCTGAAAGCCCCTCTGCAACCCTTCCCTGTGGTCACCACCCCGTTCGAGAGGGTGGGGATAGACATTGTGGGGCCTCTGGACCCCCGCACGGCACAAGGACACAGGTTCATCTTAGTGCTAGTGGACCATGCCACCCGCTACCCCGAGGCGGTGCCCCTACGGAACGTGACAGCTCCGGTGGTTGGCCGGGCCCTAATGGGGATCTTCTCCCGGGTAGGCTTCCCCCGAGAAGTCGTCAGCGACCGAGGCACGAATTTCATATCCAAATACATGAAGTCCCTCTGGCAACAATGCGGGGTCACCTACAGATTCACGACCCCCTATCACCCCCAAGGGAACGGACTAGTGGAGCGTTTTAACCGCACTCTCAAGGGGATGATTGGGGGATTGGAAGAGCCCCTCCGTCGCCAGTGGGATGTACTACTCCCGTGCCTCCTCTTCGCCTACCGGGAAGTTCCCCAGAAGTCCCTCGGTTTTAGCCCTTTCGAACTCCTGTACGGGCACCCTGTGCGAGGGCCCCTCAGCCTAGTCAAGGAAGGTTGGGAGATGGCCCCCCTAACAACCCCTCCAGACGTCTTCAAATACATCCTGGCCCTACGAAACCAGAGCCGGCGCTTCAGGGAGATGGCCAAGGCGAACCTCGAGGCCAGCCAGGAGGACATGAAGAGGTGGTATGATCACAATGCCTCCTCCGTTGAATTCGAGCCTGGTCAGCAGGTATGGGTGATGTCCCCCACCGAACCATGTGCCTTGCAAGATAAGTGGACGGGGCCCTTCAAAGTGGTCGAGCGCAAAAGCCCCGTCACTTACCTCATCGACATGGGGACCTCCCGGAACCCCCTTCGGGTCCTCCACACCAACCGACTCAAACCACACTTTGTGCGCTCAGAACTCAGCCTCCTGATGGCTACGGACAGTGGGGCAGAGGAAGACTCCGAACCCCTCCCGGATCTTCTGAAGACTCAGGAGAATGACGGCTCCGTGGATGGGGTCCGGCTCTCTGACGCCCTCACTTCGGAGCAACGCCAGGACTGCCGGAACCTCCTGCTGCAGTTCGCTGCCCTGTTCTCCCTCACCCCCGGGGTCACCCCTTGGTGTTTGCACGACGTAGACACCGGGGACAGTCCCCCTGTCCAACACCGGGCCTACCGCGTACCAGATCGGGTACGGGCCTGCATACAAGAGGAAGTGGCCAAGATGCTCACGATCGGGGTCATCGAGCCCTCGGACAGTCCCTGGGCCAGTCCGGTTGTATTGGTTCCCAAAGCCGCTGCCCCCGGCACCGCACCTGAACTGAGATTCTGCGTCGACTACCGGGGCTTGAACGCTGTCACCCGGACCGACGCTCATCCCATCCCCCGAGCAGACGAGCTGATCGACCGGCTGGGGGCCGCCCGCTACCTTAGGATCTTCGACCTAACAGCGGGCTACTGGCAGATCGGCCTCACACCCAGGGCTCAGGAACGGTCAGCCTTCTCTACCCCCGATGGCCACTATCAATTCAAGGTCATGCCCTTTGGCATGAAGAATGCCCCCGCCACGTTTCAACGCCTTGTGAACCAGGTCTTGGCGGGGCTCGAAGAGTTCAGCGCTGCCTACCTGGACGATATCGCTGTATACAGCCGCCACTGGTCCGACCACCTCCGTCACCTCCAAGAGGTCCTACAAGCCCTCCAGCGGGCCGGCCTCACCATTAAGGCCGGCAAGTGCCAAATTGGCCAAGGGTCTGTGACCTACCTTGGGCACCAAGTGGGGAGCGGGCTGGTGGCCCCCCTACAACTTAAGATTGCGGCCATCCAGTCCTGGCAGCCCCCCGTCACCCAGACCGAGGTCCGGGCCTTCTTGGGGCTCACCGGCTACTACCGGCGGTTCGTGAAGGACTACGGCAGCATCGTGGGGCCCCTCACGGGTCTCACGTCCAAGAACCAACCGAAGCGGGTTAACTGGACTCCTGATTGTCAAGCGGCCTTCGAGAAGCTGAAGGCCGCCCTGTGCACCGCCCCTGTGCTCCAGGCCCCCGATTACAGTCGGGAATTTGTGGTGCAGACCGACGCCTCCGACCACGGCATCGGGGCCGTCCTCTCTCAGTTGAACCCCGAAGGCCATGACCAGCCGGTGGCCTTCATCAGTCGACGTCTCCTGGCCAGAGAACAGCGTTGGAGCACCATCGAGAGGGAGGCATTTGCAGTAGTGTGGGCCCTCAAAAAGCTCCGACCCTATCTCTTCGGTACCCACTTCCGGGTACAAACCGACCATCGACCCCTGCAATGGCTGATGCAGATGCGGGGGGAGAACCCAAAACTCTTGCGCTGGTCCATTTCCCTGCAGGGAATGGACTTCACCGTGGAGCACCGACCAGGCCAAGACCACGCCAACGCGGATGGCCTGTCCCGCTTCTTCCGCCTCGACGAAGAGAGTCCCCAAGGAGATGGGTGACTCTCCCCGCCTTCAGCTGGGGGGGACGCATGTTGGACAGGCCACACAGAGGGCTTGCTCCCTCCCCGCACGACAGGGCCCGAGCTCCGGCCCACCAGGCATACCCCCGCGACAAGCACCTGTGCCCCGTCTCCCGCCAGATCTTCTGCCCTCGGACCACTACTCATCACGGGGTCCAGCCCCACCGGCTTCCCCGGCCGGGTCAAGCCTCCATCTTGGGTCCTACACCACGCGGCTGCGTGGCCTCACCCCGACCCCAACCCCGGGCCTGGCCGGCCCCGACATCCCGGCACCACCATCCACCCAGGAGGTGAGCGGACCACTTGGCAGGTCAATGGGAGAACGAGGTGTCAAAGGCTCTCCCCCGCCAGGTGCCGATCGCCCCCAGCTCTCCCAGGCACTGGCTCCACCCCCTGCTGGGTGTCTGGACATCTTCATCCCGGGCCCTCCGACCTCCAAGTGCGAGGGTCCGGACATCAAAGGGCACCAGCCCTATAACTGGGGCAGCTCCGGAGCAGGAAGGCAGTTGTATCCTGGAGTCGAGAGACACCGAGTGAACTCAGCCTTGACGGTCTACTGGCGCTGCCGTAGCCCGCTCTTGTGACCCATCGTCCTGCCTGCTGGCGCTGCCGCGGCCTTCTGCAATCTTCATCCTCACCGGGACCTGCTGGCGCTGCCGCGGACCGTACATCGACCATCTTCCTGGGACCTGCTGGCGCTGCCGCGGCCCGTTGTAACAACCATCTTCAGCGGGACCTGCTGGCGCTGCCGCGGACCGTACATCGACCATCTTCCTGGGACCTGCTGGCGCTGCCGCGGCCCGTTGTAACAACCATCTTCACCGGGACCTGCTGGCGCTGCCGCGGACCGTACATCGACCATCTTCCTGGGACCTGCTGGCGCTGCCGCGGCCCGTTGTAACGACCATCATCACCGGGACCTGCTGGCGCTGCCGCGGACCGTACATCGTCCATCTTTCTGGGACCTGCTGGCGCTGCCGCGGCCCGTACCACCTAACCACCAAGCTCGAGGATTGTGAGCTCATCACCTCATCTGAACTACCTGACTGGTAAACAGACTGTCCCGCTACCCCCTTTCCTACCTTGCAAGACTCTAATCGAGGGGACCCCTGAGTCCAGACCTCCTTGTACCATTCAACCGTACCTTAAGAAGTGCTATAAAGAACACTGAACCTTATCCGTGTGTGGTATTTGTCTGTGGGGGGGAAGTTACTTGTCTGTACGATCGCTGGAGACGGTTCTCCCCGGAGACCTCTCCTCCTGACCCCGGCCGACCCTCCCGGTCCGTCTACCTTTTCTAACAAGAGGAAAAATAAAATGATAAAAACAGGACATTATTATCATTTTTATTTTCCTGTTCCTAGGTGCGGGGAGGGTGGGGTTGGCCAGATCCGGGGCCAGGGTGTGGAGTGGTAGCACACTTTTAGTGGGCATGACTGTTTGGCTAGCCGTTTTGGCCCAGCCAAACAGTCCTGCACACTATACATCTTCCCCATCAGGCTGCATTACACAGACTGGTGGGGAACATGCCCAGGCTCCATGTCCCCATTTGAGCGCTGAACGCTGCATTGCAGTGTTGTGATTGGCTTCGGGGACCCAATCACAAAGCTGCATTGCAGGGTTGATTGGCAGGGAGCCCAGGTGCTTCCTGCTGCGACAGAGGAGAGGCGGCAGAGAGGCAGCGGGTGGCAACGCGAGAAGGAGGTAAGTTTTCTTTTTTTGTATTTTTTTTTTCTACCCACCTCCCCCTGCCACTGATGCCTACTGGCCGCCACTGCATCTTTTAGCTTAAAATTTAAGTGAATACCAAAATTGGAATCCACTTTTTATACATGGGAAATTCCTAAAAATATATATGTGGTTTTGGTAAGAAATTATACATCCAAACAGTTTTCAACTGAGATGAAAAGTATACTTAACTTATAAATTGTAAATAAAAGTTGGAATTTCTATTTTGTCTCAGCATTGTAGGTGTAATCAACTAAATACGTCATCTGTAGTGTTTCACTTATTGCGCTTGTGAACAAGTATAGTCTGTTTTTCTACAGTTGTAAAGAATCTCCAATTTGTGTAACTAAAAGAGTTGGAAAGGGTAGTTTTCTCAGCAAAATAAATGTAAACTCATACACGGGTTTCAGCTTGTTTCCCTATCTGTAGTAGAAATATCAAAGAAATTGATACATTCTGCACAGTTGTGATAGAGAGGTAATATTTTACACAATGCTGAACATAATATTTCCAAGAACATTATTAGTTAACATAATCCCTTGCAATATTTTATTGTTCAGCTTTCAATCTCAATCTTCTATCAGTTTGTCTATGTGAAGATTCAGATTTACACAGTAGCCTGGACTCTGGGATGACAGCCATTGTGATGTCATTATCAGCGTGATGTCACAGCTCATGACACTGGGCTATAGCAACCAAAGTAAAAGAGGTTCTTCAGTGTTCAAATAACCTTGGTCACGACAGGATGGAGGCTCCCCGTGACCTCCTCTGAATAGAGCTTACATTGGTACTCTGAGCAATTAATAAGTCAGCAAGTCAGGAGCCTCCAGCTTGTGAAATGTCAGGTAAGAACGACCTCCATCACAGCTCAAAACGTGATCAATCAGGAAATATACAGGCTTAAAGAGTAAAGTAGTGCTCATATCTGTATATAATCCGTAAATATTGGTTAATTTGACTAGCTCACAGTACCACATCTAAAGTCCTAACCTTACAGAGTTTTAGATTTTATCGCTAACCTTGTAATGTAATGTAAATGTAATTTATAAAGCGCAAACTCATGCCCGTGGGTGTCTTGGTGCTAACCTTGAATATGACTCTCTGATTCTCAAGGAATTTGTGTAAACAGATCTACCCTTTCGTTTGTCACTTCTGCAAGTGTTCATAAAGAAAAGATATGCTAGACATTTCCAAATGTTTATTGAAAACAAAACCTCTAATCTTTGTAAACAAAACATGAACTGTGATTATCAGAAAGATGATACACATTGTTATAAGCATTATTAGAATGTTGAAATTCAAAAACAATTCAGCCTTGTTAATTGTTCATAATGTTACTAAGGTTACTCCTATTGAGTACTAATTTCTATATGCAAAAGAGAGCATGTCTGGGTTACCCATCTGCCAGGCCTATTGGGATGATTAATCCCATACTTTGGTACGGAATGTCAGGAAGCCGGCCTCAGTGTATTAATGAATGCACTTGGTCTGAGTGTGTAGGCCTGCACACTTCTTTTGCACGGCTACCTTCTTTCTCAGCATGAAGGTGAGAGACAGCAGAACTGCATCTCAGTCACAGCTCACTGCAGCTGCCATGATGATTATGTCAGGAAGTGAAGCTCTCACTAACTTCAGAATGAATGTTTTTTTTAATAATGAAACATCAAGCTTATCACACTGTGACAGAAGTGCAGAATAACATCTTTAAATAGTCTGGACAGAAAAGAGCAAAACAAAAAAAACAAGGCAGTGTGTTCTGCGTTGTGCAACCCTGGAACTAAATATACAGCCTATAGGGCAACAACGACTATCAGAAATAAATGTGTGCAAGGAAAATTCTCATATTAGGGAAAACGTGTAAACCACCATTAGAACACAATGCTAAATGAAAAGCTAGAATGGAGACAAAATGTAAACTGCACAACAACTCAAGGAATGAATTGCTCTTCTTCTTTACTCAGGAAGCCTCCGGTCCAGCATCTCAATGGGTTGGGTTTGTTAGAGTTTCAGATGCAGTCAGTATTTACTTGGCTCTCTGCAGAGTGTTTAATTGCTAATTACAAGTTCTGTTTTAATTGCATAAATTTTCAACTGTTCAAAATGCCTTATTTTTTTAGCATTGTTATTATACGGAATAAAAAGCAATGCAATATGGCTTCATCATAAATGTACTTTTTATTTACTTTTAACATTATCTCTTTTTTCATAAAAATGTTAAATAGATGGAAACCCACTTATAGTCCATTTCCCAAACCTAGCTGAAAGACAGTGAATAGCTCTACAGGGACCTAAGCAAAGACACACAACTCATTGGAGTGTCAGCTGGTTTCTAAGTGTGAAAGTGCATCATTTTTCTCTGCATTTAAAAAAACGACATTAGTAGGATACCGTTTCCCACCTCCATAAAAGGAACTTTCTGCTTATCAGTTCTGATCAAAGTTACTGGGGCTATGGACTTTAAAATGTAGCATGTCCCACAGCAATCCCCATAAACTTCCTTGGTGGGAGATGCCTCCTACCCTGTAAAGAGGTCCAAGATCCAACCCAGCAACAGGACAAAGGGGACCTAGTATTGGATTTTTATTTGAGAAGGCAATGCATTCTGGTAGTCACAGTCTTGTTTTTATTAGACAAAAATGAACAAAATTGGCTTGCAATCCTACTGTAGTAAGTCGTCCAGGACTGGATAGTATGTACCACAGTGCATGAACCCACAATTTAAAATCAACCGGTACTCTTCCAAAATTTCCTAGTCGGCATCTCTCCCAGTATGTTTTTGCAGGCACACAAATACCATCCTCATTTCGGGCTTGAAACGTTGACAGCAATGTTGTGTTTAGCCCATGGCCCAGAGCAACAATGCAACACCAGTGAAGCAGATTCATGTGTCAACTCCAGGTAGGTTCTCATATCCAGGTTCAGACTTGCTCGTGTACTTAAAACACTATCGCGTGACAGGCATCAGCCTTAAACACTACAGCTTGGCAGGCATCAGACTTTAACACCATAGTTTGGCAGGCATCAGCACTTACACTACTTTCCTTGAAGGTGGAGGTCTGAACGATAGCCGAATGACTCGTAAATGGATATATTTACGGGTGAGCGATGACGCATTTCAGCAAGAATGTATTAGTGTTAAACACGAAACAATGATCTTCTTTAGTAGGCTTTTAATTTGGTCAAGATGACTGTCCTACCTTAACACGAGCAACATACGTATGTACAAAATCCCAACAACCCAACGGGATTGAACGAATACTTTGGATTTGTAAACCTATATGTATATATACTGATATATAAGTCTTACAGCGTATCCCTTGCTCCTACTCATTCTTGTAAAGTGCCAAAAAAGGCGTTCATTTCTCTATTCCAAAAAGTTGGCTTGTTTTCACAGATTAATTCACCTGTTGGGGCAAATCGCCCTGAAATAAATGACGATCTCCTGGGAGCAAGGTCCAGAAAAAAACTACTTCTGGCATCGTGGTGCCATCACTTTCTGTTTTGGCTTATTTTTTAGAGGCTGCAGAGCTCACTCTTGAAAATGACCCCGTATATTTGTGGTCACGTGATCTTTTGAATTTCGAAAACGAAACCCCGCGGAAGGTAAGTCTAGCAGCATAAGATTGAAGCCGCTTCCCACCGGGGAACCCGTTGTCTAGAATGGCATGCCAACACCCCACTCATTTCTTTCACACCACCTGTGTGTTAACGATATTTAAAGGAGGAGACCACATTAAACACAATGAACCGTTGAGGAGATGGGGTGGACGTTTTTTGGACGGTTGGAGTGCAAATTGGACAAATGATAGTTAAGTTGCTGAATTCATATTTAAGAGTAGAAAGTATATATATATGTATAACCGAAAGGTTTTGCTAATGGATACAGCTTTGCAACAGGAAACAACGGATCCACTAAGTGCTCTAGTATGGGGTTATTAGCAGCAAGTGTTTAGAGAGCTATCAGGCCATAATGCCTGTGAACGGCTCTTGTCCTCCATGTGGGAACTTTGTGTGTGGGAAAGGGGTTGGGGGTGAAGAATGTGTACAACTGAGGGGGGACATGGAGTTTTGCAATTTATTTACTTTATTTAATGTAGTTTTATATAGCTCAAACTTTACCCAAAGGTGTCAGAGCGCTTTACAAAAGAACTAGGTAAGGTACATAAAATACACTAAACACGCTAACAAGTTAGATATATACAGTTACAAAGGAACACAAGAAAGACTGAGAACGTTAACAAGTTACAAATATGCAGTTCCAACTCTAACAATTTGCATATTTATATTGTATAAATAAAAAGGTGTCAGTGTTAGGTTAAAAACAGGAGTAAAACACATATTTACAAAGTTGACCTCATGTGAGTGCTAGATGACTGTATGGGTCAAGAAATAGGTTGAATTATTCCAGGATGTGCCTTTGGAGGAGGAGAGTTTTAAGATCAATTTTGAGGGTCTGTAAAGAGGTGGTGGTTTGGAGGGATGGAGGAAGTGAGTTCCAAATTCTGATCTCATTACCAGAGAAAGATTGAGCCATAAATCTTTCCCTTTTGAAGGTAGGAGGTTCGAGCAGTAAGTTTTCTGCATTGCGTTAAGGTGTAGAGCTGCCAGAGATTTTGAGTCTATTAGCCAGATAGCGTGGGGTGGAGGTGTGCAGGACTGTTTTGTGTGATACAAGCTGTCTTGTAAATTGACCTTGTTTCGATAGGAAGCCAACGAAGAGACAACAGTAAGAGTGTGATGTGATAATTTCTTTTAGCCCCATATATGAAGCGAGCTGCTGAGTGGAGGATGGATTTTAGAGGGGAAAGGTGGGATTTGGGGAGGCCAGCAAGGAGAGAATTGCAGTAGTCCAATCTGGAAAGTACCAAAGATTGGACCAAGGTTTTTAGGTCTTGCTCAGCAAAGACCCCCCCCCCCTCCCTCAGAGAAGGCACAGTTGGTAGGGTGCATTCTTGGCGATTGTATTGATATGGGACTGTAAGTTGAGCCTTTTGTCTAGTATTCAGTCTAGAGATTTAGCACTGTCAATGATAGGTTTGTTGTTGAGAATGTTCAGATTGTTCATCCAAGATTGGATAGGAGGAGGAGATAGTGAGGTCGAGAGGAAAAGGAATTCTGTTTTGGAAGGATTCAGAACTAGCTGATGAGTTGACAGCCAGTGGTGGATGGAGTTGAGCGTGGTGTTGAGGATTGAAATGTCATGAGTGGAAGATACCTTTAGGTAGATTTGGGAATCATCCGTATATAGGTGATAATGGATCCCAATTTTTTTTTTAGGAGATTACCCAGCGGTTCAATGTAAAGGTTGAACAGTGTAGGTAGGAGGATCGAGCCTTGAGGGACGCCTTGTTCAACAGCCATTGAAGTGGAGAGACAATTTGCTATTTTGATCATCTGGGATCTGCCCGAGATGAATGATTCGAACCATTTGAGCACTGTGCCTTCAAAACACATTCTTAACTTTAGAGTGTTCAAAATAGTGTTGTGATTAACAGTGTCAAAGGCTGCAGATAGGTCCAGAAGGATCAGGAGACAAGATTCACCAGAGTCAAGTACTCGCAGTGAATCATCGATCATTTGAAGTAGGGCTGTTTTGGTACTGCAGCCTTGGGTAAAACCGGATTGGAATTCGTCAAGGAGGAAGCTGACCTTGATGTGTTGGTGAAAGTTACTTCGCCACCCAACTTTCTGTAATTTTAGCAAGAAAAGGGAGGTTGGTGATAGGGCAGAAGTTGTTGAGATCTTTTGCATCAGGAGAGGGTTTCTTAAGAAGTGGAGTGACCTGTCCTGTTTTAAGGGCAGCAGGAAGGGAGCCTCGGTTGAGGAAGTGGTTTATCAGACTGGTCCAGTAGGAGAGTGTGTGGGTGTAAAAGTCGATGCCAATGTCACTGGGGATGAGGTCGATGGAATGGTTACAGGGTTTAGTTTCTAGAATGCTTTCAGGGAGGGCCGTTTCGGTGATGGTATCAAAGTTCTGCCACGGAACTAAGGATCTGGGGTCCCCGGAGTGGGTAGGATGGGTAACCTGATCCACAAGTGATTTTACTTTTTCATCAAAGAAAACTGCAAATTCTGCCGCTATCCTGGGGGCTCGTCAAATACGGTGGGAGAGATGTTGGTGCTTTTGATAAGGTCGAATAACTTTTTAGGTCTGTTTTTGGTGGAATCAAGAAGGATTCTCAAGTGCTTTTCTTTTTCATGGAAGATGTGTTTGTGGTAACGAGATTTTGCGAGGCGGAGATTGGATAGATTGGTGCTGGAAGGAGAATGTCTCCATAGTTTCTCAAGATTCCTCAAGTTTTTTCTTTCTTTGTAGCGGGATTTTTTGAACAACAGAGCAGAAGGGGTGGGTCTTTTCTTTTTACTTTGCAGTGGAGCAACATTATCAATTGCAGCTGATAGACTGGTGAGACATTGTGTGGTTAGGTCGTTAACATCAGAGTAGGGGTCTAAGATTTGAAGTGAGCTTATAGCCGTGTTGCACAAAATGTCAAGGTCAATGTTTTTGGTGTTGTGGAAAAAGGTAGTAGTTGTTTAAGGTTGGCCAAGAGTAACAGAATGAGATAGGTGCAAAGAGAAGGGGATGAGGAAGTGATCAGACCAGTCTACTGGTATAGGATCAACAGCAGTTAGCATATCTGCTTTGGAGATAACAAGATCAAGAATGGAGCCCCTAGAGTGAGTTGGTTTTGTGTTACGCTGAACAAGATAGTTTCCTAAGAGAAAAGTGGCAAGCCTGTTGGCCGCTGAAACTTCCATATTGCCCCAGTGAAGATTAAAGTCTCCAATAAAAATCTTTTTGTCGCTTTGCGAGTATTGGTCGCTCGCAAAGTCTGTGAATTCCTCTGAGAAAAGGGTATCTGTCACCAGGCGGGTGATAGATGGTATGAAACCTGACAGCGGAGTTTTGCTGTATTTGAAGCTCCAGAGAAAGGCATTCAAAGGAGTGGAAAGAGCTTCTGGGAAAAGATTTGAGATGAAGGGAGTTCCTGAAGATAACTGCTACACCTCCCTCGACTTTATCTTCTCTATTATTCCTGAGAATGGAATAGTCAGTGGGGAACAGAAGATCGAAAGAAAAAATGAGAAGTGTCGTTGAGCCAGGTCTCAGTGAGGAAAAGTATATGCAGGCTGTAGAGATTAATGATGTCTGAGATTTCCAGCTTGTGTTTGTTCGCGGATCTACAGTTGTGAAGCAGACAACGAACCTCAGAAATGACTGTTTTGGTGAAGGGGGAGTCAGGGCTTTTAGGGGAGATAGGGATAATGTTCCTGAGAATAGGTGTTTGGATTGAAGGTGGTTGATGTTTGGTGTGGGAGAGGGAGATGGTTGGAATAGTGCAGTGATTAGCGTTAGCTGGACAGGAGAAGGTGGGGGGTTGGAGTTGGAAGAATTGTAAATAGCTAATAGGTTGGAAATGTCAGTTGGTGACAGATTGCGTGAGTCTTTTTTGGGGCGTGGAAGCAGGGTACTCCTCGGGAGTTTGGGGGAAGTTAGCGCTCGCAAAGGGACTCAGATGCTGGGCGGATTGGCTTGGTTCTCCACAGATCTTGGGACTCAAGCTACCGCCATGATGGCCCTCTTGGACATGCCCTGAAATAGCAGTTTAAAACTGCACAGACAGGCTGCAATGGCAGGCCTGGAATATGATTTATGGAGCTACTTAAGTGAGTGGCTTCAATCAGTATGGTAGGCCTACTAGTAGCATTTATATTACAGGCCCTGTGTGCATGGGGTACCAATTTATTAGGGACTTTTAAGTAAATTAAATGTGCCAATTGCGTATAATCAAATTCTGCCATATTTAGGGGAGAGAGCGTAAGCACTTTAGCACTGGTTAACAGTGGTAAAGTGCACAGAGCCCCAAGGGCAATAAAAACGAGATGAGCAAAAATAAGAAGGGTGAAGGCAAAACATTTGAGAGAAGACCACTTAAAGGCCGACATGTCTAACACATTTTGTACTGAAAACATGGTTCAATAGGACTTCAGGACTAGAGGTTGCTGTTTCTATACAATCTCAAAAGCAGACAGAGCCCTTAAGAAAGAGTGGTTGTATAGCTAGTAGTCTTAAACATGCACCTAAATCACAGCATAATGTTGGCAATTTCTTAGAAGCTGAAATGTTTGGCTTTAGATTAATAATATTCACCTCATTCATGTAGACTGGATAACTACTTTGCTGTATCCTGGGCCAGCCATCAATTTCAGAAAATCCATCCAGAGTGCCGGCCCTTTTATTAGTTTTTGATTGAAGTTTGCTAATTTAGATGATTTTAATACCAGGGGAGATTGCCCTTATCAGCCACTTGAGTCTCGTCCTCCTAATGGTGGCACTGCCCTTCCTAGTCTGTGATATTACATACTTAAGTGGCAAATCACACCCTCAGACATGTTTTTTCTTCTGTGGAGATAGGTCCCCTACAGTGCTCTGAAGAGGGCGCTCTCTTGCCTTTAGGTCTTGAAGCTGTAGTGTTTATGAACTCCACCTTCGCACAAAGGACAATCGTACGCGTCTGCTGCGGCCTTTCCATAAATTGTATGTCTTTTGCTTTCTCGCCCTAAGTGAACCGGTTATGGCCAGATATGGGCCACGGGCTCACTGTGCCACTGGATTCAAGCTAGCCTGGCTGATGAGGGGTGAAACCCAGAAACCGCTCCCATGATGCTTGTTTCTGGTCCAGGGAGGACATGGCTTGGCAGTTCAGGTTGGTCTGTTCCCATGAGGAACAGGGTCAAGACTGATTTGCATACGGCCGAGTCTAAACTTGGGTGGCATGGTGAGCAAAAGAACAATGGATTTAACCAAGATCTCTTGACTGGGGTGAATGTTTTGATTTGTTCTGCATTCCGTCCATCATTTGTGTGACTTTTGCTTTCCATAAAGGGGGCAAGGGCCAGAGCAGGGCTATCTGATTCGGAAGGCTTCATCTGTTAAAGTGAATGACTACTATCTCACCAGGCTGTAGAGAGCTAACAGTGGTGGCAGTGACATGATTATAGTTGCAGGGCAGGCCTTCTTCCCTGTTGCTTGGTTGGGAGAGCAGCATACTATCGGGTTTTTTACATTTTTCTGTCAGTCCCCCATGACCTGGTATTTCTTCCATCCATGCCCGAGTAGTGTGCGTGTGCTGCTTGTGTGTAGATGATGCATGTCACACAGCTTTTGGGCATGTAGGATGAATTTCAAGAGCAAATAGCATGTGGCTGAAGCCACAGTGGGTTTCATTTGGTATCAGGCATACTTCGATGGTACCGAAGATGGACCATTGGAAGCAAAACTGAGACAGCAGATATATATTTCAGGGCTTCCCTAGCAACATTGCAGCAATCCTTTTTTAGTGTATCAGACAGAGGAGTGGTGTTGGTGTTTAGGAAGGGGAAGGAGGATCCCTTTGAAGACAGTGAGTTTCACCTGTCCCTTCCTGAGCCATTGCTCTCTCGTAGAGGCTACTCCCAAAAAGTAATGTGTAGTTACTTGGGGCAGCATCCTTTGCCTCTGTGTTGCTGTTTTGGATTGCTCGTGAAAGGAGACTCCCAGCTCCCTTCTCACATTTGTAACCATGATATTGGCTCGACCAGTCCGCATAAAAATGACAGCTCTACTCACAGCCGCTCATAGAACTGAAGTACTTAAATACCTAAGGACTGTCAGCAACGTGAGTATGAAGACACTTCCAGTCAGTGTGCCAATATTTACTTGTGATCTAGCAGCAGGAAGTGCTGAGGTGCTACAAAGACTGATCATCAGATGCAGTCAAACTCACAAGAAAAAACTATCTGAGAAATCCAAGATTGTCAGGAGTGCCAGAATAGTAGAACAAGTGTTCTTACCAATTGACTTTCTTTGCATTTCTGCTTTCCAAATGTAAGGCAATTTGTAAAAAAAAAGAATACATTTTGAAAATGACCTTTAATTCACATGCTTGTATGGGTACCCACAATTTTGGAGATGTGCAATTAACCACTGCTTCTAAACTCTATATTTTGTTCCCATTTCGGAAGTATATAGGTTTGCTTGGTACCTATTTTTCACTCTTTATATTTTACCAAATGAATTGCTATATACCCATGACACAATGAAAAACCATTGCAAGACGCAGCTCTGTTTTTGGCTCTGGGTTACTTGGGTTCTTGGTGAAAGGTGAAAAAGTTGGCACAAATGGCTGTTTTTTTCAACTCCATTTCAATATTTTTTATTTTCAACTGTTAGTTTCTAAAAAAAAACCTTGAAGGATATACACATATGACCCCTTGCTGAATCTAGAATATTGTCTAGTTTTCAGAAATGTATAGCTTTCCAGGATCCATTATTGCTTTTACACCTATTTCTTCCACTAACTGAAAGGAGGTTGAAAGCACAAAAAATATCAAAAATAGGCAGTGTTCCAGTAAAATTCCACAACTGTGTAAAAAATGTTGGTTTTCTGACAAAAGTCTGCCTGTCCTGAAAGCTGAGAAGATGATGATTTCAGCACCATAAACCCTTTGTTGATACCATTTGCAGGGGGAAAAAAACACAGACCTTTTCTTCTGCAGCACTTTTTTACCATTTAATTTTTTTTTTTAGCTGTATTATGGCTAATTTCTAGGTCCCATCTAGGGGAATCCGCAAAGCCTGGGTACCTTTAGAAGCCGCAAGATGTTGGAAGAAAAGGACACAAATTTGGTGTAGATAACTTATGAGGTCAAAAAGTTACAGGGGCGTAAGCTTGAAGTACCCAAAATAGACAAAAAAGGCTCAGCACAGGTGTGTGTGTGTGTGTGTGTGGGGGGGGGGGTGGTGGTTGAGGCCTAGCAGCGAAGGGGTTAATATCTGGGGAGAAACTGACCTAAATCTTGTGGAACTAATATGGTTTACATTGAAGCTGGGCAAATAGGTGCTGCAACTATTGGATTGGAAGACGGATATGGACTGGTGCGTGCTAGCAGAGAAAATGGTGTATGAGGGCTGGGAATACTCCCAGAAATGGGCTACAATTTGTCGATGCTGGATTGAATACAGGAGTTTTATCTGTGACTTTTGGTCCAGGTACTGGGGAAAGATCTGTCTGAAACATAGGATTGAACTAAACCATTGGCCATGCAGTGAGTAAGGGAAGAGAGAATGTTATTATTGATGTATGCTGAGATGTTATTTAAACATGTCAATGCAGGACCAGATTTTCTTTGGGTTTCTTACAATAATGTCAACAAAAAGATTTATAAAACAATAAAAGTTTGGGGTCCAATAGTGGGGGTAAGCTGTAGGACACCTGTGGTAATCTCCTCTGATTCAACAAACTGAAACCAGTTGACCTAGAAAAGTTCCTAGATCTTCTCATCCAAATATTATTTGTAGCACATTCATAAGGTAGCTTTGGACAGACCTGTTTGGAATTAAATTCAAATGGTAGTGGCATTATAGACTAAAAAGACAGTCAGATTCCTCTTCCGCCTGACATTAGCAGTTCTTAGACCAAAGGTATTATGGGGAACTGTACAGCTGTATTTGCTCTTCCTCATTCCTTTGATGAATGCAATAGAACTATTTCTCTAGCCATACAAACATTGATATTCAGTACGGGTGGCAATAAACCGGTCTTCCTTTGCTTATGTGACAGGGTGACCTCTTACAAGATTTCTGCTGAGCAACACAAAGGAGACGTTTTGCGTCCTGCTCTGTCTCTTATGGGCTACACAATATCCCAGGTACCACTCTGATACAGAAATGTGTGAACTAATTATCCAGGCTTAGAAGCTGTCAAGAACTCTATGTCCAAACTCCAGTTTGTTTGGGAGTAGGAGACCGAATGTGAGGAGCATGGTAACTTTGTAGAAGGCAGTGGAAAGGCAAGGGACTGTGACCCTAGGTAGGTAACAGGGTCTGCTGGTGAAACCTTTGGAGCAAATACCTAAATGATATGGAATTCAAGAGGGTTTATTTGAGCTCCTGAACAAGATGAGGCAAAGAGAAAGTTGCTGCTCTCCTTGTTGCATGCTCACTGGTTACTTATGATTCCATTTATCTTTCACTGGGTGTAGCATAGGAAGAATATTCTGGATTTTCCCTGCAACTCAACTCGCATTAAACTTATTTTTCCAGGCAGAAGAGTACACTGGGACAGGTCCACTGATGTGAAATATATGTCAATCATCCACCTCAGTCATGCTTCTGTTTTAATAAAATGAATGTACAAATCCCTAAATAAATATCTAATCTGGGGGCAAGAGGTGGAGGGGTGTGAGAGTGGGTAGTATTGATTACTTGTCCACCACCAGCCAAGATCACAGATCTCCAGTGAGCTTGGTGGCATGATCGCACACACATTTCATTATTCTAATATATATTCTGATGATACATCCTGATGAATGCCGTTGAGATGGTGGAAAATTCTGTTCTTGAGATCTTTAATCGGGCATAATAATGAAGGTGTTTATCACACTTGGAGAGTGAGAGAATGAACGACACAGTTGCGTTCTCCCGTCCAATTTTTTTCACAATGAGCAACTGTTCTTGAAGAGTAGAAGATAATAGTCATCCGTTGTGGTGGAGAAATCTTCCAAAACCCAACTTTCAGATGGAATATCAAAGATATTGAAGTAAAAGCCTCACTCACATAATAGTGACATGCTTCATCATAGGCTATTACTCCACACCCAGAGAAGATGGTACTCTCCGGGCGGACTCAACCACAAATATACTGGGAGTTCTTAGATAAGTGGGTACTGGTTAAGCAGGGAACCAGATTCTAATTAAAAATACCTACGAGTATCCCTTCACTCGATTCTTTATTCTTGGGTACTCTTGGTATTGCTAAAAACTTCGTGATGGGGTTATTTTGAATCAAATTTGACTCAAATGTACCCTCAATTTGCTGCCAACATGTTTCGGCCCTATAATTAGCCCAGTCGGGTCTGGGGGCCTTCGTCAGGGCGATAAATATAATTTTCTTTTATATGTCCCTGCCGTGTGTCCGTGCACGTTATTCCATGCACCCCGAAAGTGAGGCCTACTGCACTCACCTTTGCGTTTCTTTTTTCCGATTCCAGTAGTTTTTCTGTTCAAAATATCAAACAAAAGCAATTAGACTTTATAAACTTATCGTAACTGCTGATGTGCCTATATCGTGCTCTTATCTTCTACTGTGAAGGTGGACTATACGTGCACCACCTACCTCAGTGCTCACTTATTTGTGGCAATGTGGATTGAAGTAGAATTTGTACAATCCAAATAATTTTTGTGCCAATTCACTATGCTCTACACACCACACTCCGTGCTCAATAAAAATGGGACTATTTTTTAAAAAAACGTGACTTTTATTCGGAATCATTGTTGTAATAGTTCCGGTCCGTACCCGGTACCGCGTTATCTTTTGTCTAGGGACATTAGTCCCACGTGGTATATCGCATTCGTTCAACGATTATCCTCGGTCTCCAGGTGCTATGGTGTTTCTATTTAGACTTCACAGTCTAAGTGAATATCTAGGTATTTAACCAACGTGAAAGGAGATATAGCTATCCAGTCGTGCGTGTATTTAAAGAAATCTATAAAGCCCAACATCCTTGTTCCTCACCTACTGGGAGATGCCTACTTGCATCATGCAGATCTCATATGTGGGGGTGATCTCTTGTAGTCACACACTAATTGAAAAAACAAAGAATGGGGGGAATTGTTTGCATGTACCCGGGGAGGCACCGCTACCTTTCCCGCCCCCCCCCCCGCTCCCAACGTCCCCACGCCCTGGTGGGTCATGTGACGGTGTTCAATCCACCCGCCAAAAAAACCCATAACCACCCCCTCCCGCCCCCGGCCCCCGTCCCCGTCTCTCCATCTGTTTGGAAGTCCGGAGCAGTAGATCCGCACGGACCGACGAGAGGGGAAGTCAGAAGGGCCAGGGCAGTTATCACACTGGTCGTAGTGGGATAGGAAAACGGACAAAAGAATAAAGTTTTATTGACATGCATTGGTTGAACGAGGGTGGACAAACAGCTTTAAGGCACAATATGATGAACTTGAAATCAACCCCAACAATCGACAGCACGAGCAGGCGGTTTCGTAAAGGGAAACGTCAGCAACATAGTGACCCTGAAAGAGGCAGCGAATTACAGTGAAGTCATTACTAACATTTATTATCCAGAAAGGGATTGGGTAAATAGATACAGAAAGGCGTAATGTAGATGTAACTCTTGATATACATTAAGCATGATAACAAGCACTAGCCTAACCAACATTAGCCAATGGTAGGAGAAACTAATACTACGAGCAGATAAGTTGCGCTATATAGTTAATAAACGAGAAGCACCTGTATATGTGACAACACGTACCATTCTTTGTTTTTTCAATTAGTGTGTGACTACAAGAGATCACCCCCACATATGAGATCTGCATGATGCAAGTAGGCATCTCCCAGTAGGTGAGGAACAAGGATGTTGGGCTTTATAGATTTCTTTAAATACACGCACGACTGGATAGCTATATCTCCTTTCACGTTGGTTAAATACCTAGATATTCACTTAGACTGTGAAGTCTAAATAGAAACACCATAGCACCTGGAGACCGAGGATAATCGTTGAACGAATGCGATATACCACGTGGGACTAATGTCGCTAGACAAAAGATAACGCGGTACCGGGTACGGACCGGAACTATTACAACAATGATTCCGAATAAAAGTCACGTTTTTTTAAAAAATAGTCCCATTTTTATTGAGCACGGAGTGTGGTGTGTAGAGCATAGTGAATTGGCACAAAAATTATTTGGATTGTACAAATTCTACTTCAATCCACATTGCCACAAATAAGTGAGCACTGAGGTAGGTGGTGCACGTATAGTCCACCTTCACAGTAGAAGATAAGAGCACGATATAGGCACATCAGCAGTTACGATAAGTTTATAAAGTCTAATTGCTTTTGTTTGATATTTTGAACAGAAAAACTACTGGAATCGGAAAAAAGAAACGCAAAGGTGAGTGCAGTAGGCCTCACTTTCGGGGTGCATGGAATAACGTGCATGGACACACGGCAGGGACATATAAAAGAAAATTATATTTATCGCCCTGACGAAGGCCCCCAGACCCGACTGGGCTAATTATAGGGCCGAAACATGTTGGCAGCAAATTGAGGGTACATTTGAGTCAAATTTGATTCAAAATAACCCCATCACGAAGTTTTTAGCAATACCAAGAGTACCCAAGAATAAAGAATCGAGTGAAGGGATACTCGTAGGTATTTTTAATTAGAATCTGGTTCCCTGCTTAACCAGTACCCACTTATCTAAGAACTCCCAGTATATTTGTGGTTGAGTCCGCCCGGAGAGTACCATCTTCTCTGGGTGTGGAGTAATAGCCTATGATGAAGCATGTCACTATTATGTGAGTGAGGCTTTTACTTCAATATCTTTGATATTCCATCTGAAAGTTGGGTTTTGGAAGATTTCTCCACCACAACGGATGACTATTATCTTCTACTCTTCAAGAACAGTTGCTCATTGTGGAAAAAAAAAAAAAAAAAAAAAGAAAAAAAAAATAATAATGAAGGTGGCATTGGGTGAGGTCTGGTCTTTGGCTATGATAACAGACATGCCACTGGCTGCAAGGTTCAAAACAAGCTTGCCTTGGACGTGACTGGCATTGTCTAGTTGTTTGTAAAGCATTGCCTGATGAGTGCTCATTTGAGGGGTTCTGTCACAGGTTCCTCAATGGGGGATTGTCTGCGATGGGTGGGCTGGCAGCACCCCTGATGTTATGGTGTCTGGTGTCTGGGGTCCAGAGTGTGTTAACCGTGCCTTGGCCAGGCGGTGGTGCTAGCATTGTTGCCAGAGTCAGCTGGAGACTGCTGAGGATAATTTTGGTGGTTGGAGACCTCAGCACGGAAGATGAGGAGTACCTATTTGCTAGAGTTTTCTTTTGGGATCAGAGTATTGTAGCTATCAAGGAACTGGAACTCTTGGAGAACACAGTGGACTGTTGATTTGGACGCTTCGTCCGCTGTCTAGATCAGGTGGCAATTGGTGGCGACACTCAGCCTGTTGGAGGATGTAGGGCCTAACTCAATGTGAGCTGTTTTGAAGGAACAGGCCGAGAACATATCAAGTCTCTACACTGTGGTGCTGACAATGAACTGTTCCTGTGCTAAGGTCGTATGTTTTTAATGTTGCTGGTTTCAGGTGTGCTGGTGAGGACTGCTAAGTCATGTCTGCATACCTAACTGTTCACCTTACTTAAGTAATGTCCTGCTTTGAGAGAAGACGGTGCCAACTGTTTGGGACCCTTTACGTGAAGTGCGTGGTTTGGCCTAGCTGCAGTTTTATTATAATGCTCCTACAGACTTTGGGGCAAAGGGAGGGGCACAACGTATTTTAGTTGGCATCCCCAAGGGGAAAGTGGACAACTAACAATTAAAACATTAATTCCTGCGACAGAGTGAGCTGAACGCTCCGTTGGAGGACAGGAGGTCAACTGTAATCCTTGTCAGGGACGTGTGAACATTAAAGATATGTTCTCTAAGGATGAGAGAGGAATTGGAAGTGTAGGCACTAAACTTGATTCCCTGACTAAGGCTGATCATATGTGGGCTCAACTGTACAAGCGGAGAGACAGAATTAGCAGATTAAATAAAGGATCTCTGACCTTGATGACACAGGAGCAGCCACAAATAGTGCTACTGGCAAATTGGGAGACCTTGATGCTAAGGCAAAGTTTAAGGATCTGGAGATGCCCCCCAGCAGAAACAACATTTGTATCCTGGGCATAGAAGAATATAAGTCAATGAAAATGTGAAGGACTTTGTGGAGATTCACCTGTTTGCTGACCCCTTTTTCGTGGCTCACTTTGTTGGTTAGAGGGCACACTGCTTATTAGCGACACAACCAGCTTTAGGCAAGCCTCCCATGTCCATAATCGCTAGGCGGGAAACGGCCACTACCACGCGGCCGTTTCCACGCATAATAGTAACCACGCATGCATTACAACGCATGCGTGGTTACCACGATTGCCTTTACCACGCATACCTTTACTATGAGATATGTAGTAAAGGCATGTGTGCTAAAGGTAATATAAAAAAGGGGGGGTTGGGGGGTATCCCCCCACAAAACAAAAAAACAAAACCTGATTCCATCGATGTGGAGGCAATCGTCGTCGTACCGTCGTAAGAGGAAACGGAAAGACACTTCCGCTTCCTCTTTACGACGTGCGACGCAGATCGGAAGAGCTTCAAGAGGAGAGGACGTAGCGAGGTAAGGGGGAATTTAGTTAAAGGAATTAATGAGGTGTAGCGAAGGGATACATTTACGGGTTTGTGGGTGGGGGAATCGCACAGGGAAACATTTTTAAAGTTGAGGGGAGGGGAATTTATTAGAAGAAAGAGGGGCGGGGGGTCGGACAGAGGTATTATATAAAAAAAAAAAAGAACATTTACCACGAAAATGCCTTTACCGATATGCGTGGTAAATGCATTTTCGTGGTAAATGTTATTCGTGATAACGCATTCGCGTTGTAACGCATGCGTAGTAAAGGCATGCGTTGCAACGGAATGCGTTGTAATGACATACAACCTCGCTAGGCTTCTGAATTTTAAAAGCAGGGACCACTTGCTTCATGTGGCACAAGAAGCTGGAGTGCTGCAAAACGAGGATCTACAGTGCAGATTTCCACAGATTTCACCTCGTCTGTACAGGCGGCTTGGGGAAACATCCCATGTGGTAAATAAAGGAGAGCATGCCAAGATCATCAAGTTCAGCATATCATTTCAGTCAAACTTTTGTGTCAAGCGCGGGGGAAAAGCTCAGGTTATTTAGCTTGGCAGAAGTCTCACTTGGCTTTGTGCAATGCCTCGTCTAGGAGGTGATGCCTACTCGGATGGTGAAGAGTTACTAGATCCATGGGTTTATAACTAGTGTGTGATTTTTCTGTTGGCTTAGGCTGTGTGTGTACACCTCTGCAGAGCCATTAGAGTGGGGTGGCAGGTGGAGTTGGCTATTAAGCGGACAGGGAGAAGTGAGAGTAATCTCCTAAATTATATAGCCTAGTATTAAGACTTATCCAGTGATGATCCTATTGGGGTTCATGTCGGAGGCTGACCATCCGTTTCAAGAGAAAAATATTTCTCATATGTTGTTGCCAGCAAAAGCAAGTGAATCTGGCATAATAGGAGATGGCAAGAGTGTGCCAGAAAGGACTGGTTACATAATCTCTGGTAGTTTTTGAGAACGGAGAACCTGATAAAGGCAGAACAGGAAAGAGAATGAAACTTCAGGAAATGATTGAGTGTACTTCTGGCCCATCTCCAACAAATTTAGAGAACTCCCTTGCCCAAAACAGGTAACTATGCTAAATATTTTGTAGCACATCGATACCCATGGCACAGCGACGAATAAGGGATTTACAACATGACAATTGTCACAATGGATGTCTGTTGTGGGCATCCAATTAGAAGTGGCATTTATTGCTTATCTTGTCAACAGCCGGTAAGTTTGGACCTGTCCAGGACAACGGGCAGACTGGGTACAGGGTAGGATTATTGTAGGAAAGAAGGATCTGCTTTCATGGTTACCCCCACTTTTTGCCTGATGCTATTCTGTTTCTTACTAGTCTGACTTGGATCCTGCTAATCAGGACCCCAGTCTCTCTGCTCTCTCCCCTAAATGGTTATGGTAAGTACTTAGGTACATTCCAGATTGGATACTGGGGTACCCTTATAAGTCCTTAGTATATGTACTAAGGTACCCAGGGCATAGGTACCCCAGGGATCCCCGATGGGCTGAAGCATGCATTATGCCACCCATGAGGGACCTCTCAAACTGTAACTACAGGCCTGCCATTGCAGCCTGTGTAAGCTGGTGCTAGCACCACTTACGAAAGATATAGGGTTCCCTCTATATAATGTCACTGCACTTAAAACCTATAAGTCACCCCTAAAGCAGGCCTTTCCAATCCTGAAGGCAGGGTGCTCGGATCTAAGTGTGAGGGTGCCCCTGCATGAGCAGGACACCCCTACAGTCTTCGGAGTCCATTCTCCCGGGTTGTGAGACAGCCATATAACATATGGAGGGGCACCGCGTCATTACGCGATAACCATCTCGAAACTGGCTGTAACGAACCCTGTAATGTTTGGTATCAAACATGTTGGAATCCTTTTTGGAATGCTAGTGTTCTGTAGGACTCCTCTGATCTGTAGGGTAGGACGGACCCTACAGATCAGAGGAGTCCGACAGAATACTAGCATTCCAAAAATAAATTGGATTCAAAACGTATTGGGACTGAGTGGAGGGTTGATCTATCCCCTCCTGTGTGCACTTGACTACCTCAATGTTGAATTGCTCGAAAACATGTGGTAACCATTCTTTCTTTTTGAGAATGGGTTGGAAGGAATTGTGAGTGTATAATATTTGTTTGTTCTTTTGTGTAAATGTTTGAGATCATGAAATGACAAAATAACCTCCAATTAAAGAAGCATTAAGAATTGCTTTTACCTGGATTTGGATGTGGTATGTGATATCCAAAAGAAGTGAAATAATATTTAGGGACTAAGCACCTACAAGTAGGAATGTATTTGTGTTCTTCCTGCTGAAATTTGTGCAGTATCTATTACTCTACATCACCCCCCCCCCCACCACCCCCTCTTAGTCAGTTGTTCTTTGCCTGGCTGTAGTAGGAGTATTCGGGCAAACCACTTTGCTGTTTGATTATTAAACTACCAAGGGTGAGCACGGGTTATCTTTTAGTGGGTATGTGGTTTACCTCGACTAGAGTGGTGGTTCCAGCTCAGAAGGGGCGCATACCACTGCCAACCAGAAACCTAAATTTTAACACCCACCCGTTGTGAAGCATCATATCATACATCCAATCTTAAAATTCCCAATTTTTTTAATGAGCATCTAAAAAATTCCCTTTTTTTATGCTGTTTAGGATTTTAGATTGTATATTAACATCTTGAACCCCCAAAGTTCTTTGTACTTCTTTTTTTTTTTTAATTCAAATCGTTTTTATTGAAATAAAATAGAAAGACAAAGACAGTACAATAACTCTTCCGTTACAGAAAAGATACGAATCAGATATTGTCGAACAATTACAGATAACAAAAAGAATTGGCAAATATCAAATAATATAAAATGAATCAACTCTTGCTTACTTCATCGATACAAAGGTATATATACAATGCTCAATGTGTGGATGCGGCGCTTGGGGCTCAAACATCACTGGCCAATGGATCCAAACCACAATATAGTACCTTAAGGCGGCTCATAGTGGAAGGAGGAAGCGTCCAATGATGACCAAAGCCTTCTATTTGACGGGCTCCAAGTAGATGCTTGTAGAGCCGGGTTATTAGCACCCCTCAAAAATGATAACCATTCCTGCCATATTTTGAAGCTTACCTCACTTGCATTTTTCCATTTGCATAGAACCACTTTACATGCCAATGTCAGCATCAAGTCCAGAAGCTGACGATCAAGAACATTTGATAGTAGTGGGTCTAGCGCCCCTAAAATTACATATACAAAGTCCCGTACAGGCTTTATCTTGAAAACGTGGTAAATGCAGTCAAATATTCTCCCCCAGTAATCTCCCAGAGAAGGACAGTTAAATAGCATGTGTGCAAGATCCCCAGAACCTGCCTGGCAATTCCAACAAGTAGGAGAGTCCCTTAATTTGCATTTGAAGAGATTATCCGGCGACCAGAATGCTCTGTTGATTAGCATGAATTTTGTTTGGAATAGGATGGGTGAGACTTTATGTGTAAGGGCCATCTTGTGGATCACCTCCCAGTCGAAAGTTATACCTGTCAAATTCGGTTCACCCTCCCATTTCAATTCCACCATTTTGTGTTTTGTCTTGGGCAAGGGCAATAATAGTTTGTACACCCTTGAAACGAAGTGGCCCGTATACAGAAGGCGTGGGAGATGAGTTATTAACCATGGTGTATATGGAGAGACATTACGAGCGGTTAGTATCGCTTTGATTTTCAAGAATTCATAAAAATCCATCGGGGCAAGATCATACCTCCGTTGCAAAGTCGAGAACGGAAGCGGATCTTTATCATTGTACAGATCCCCCACCAAGTTAATGCCCTTCTTGGACCATGATTCTCAGAATATACTACTGCCATTATATTTGAGATGGGAATTTCTCCACAGGGACATAAAAGACGACTTAGGGAATGTCAACTTTGTATTATGTGATTGGTCGAGTCTGAGCAAAGCCCGTCTAGTATTTAGCATGATATATTTGGAGTGTGGTAGGTGTGATAGATCCATAGTGAGGAGGGCCTCCAAAGGCGCGTGATCCACTAGTGACTCCTCAATATTAACCCAGATTAGTGTATAATCAGGGGATTTTATCAACCACTGAGCTCCCTGTTTGCGAAGAAACGCTGTTTGATAGTTCCTGAACGATGGGAGACCCAGACCGCCTTTATCTTTTGCTAATTGCAGCTTTTTTTGTGAGATTCTGGCTTTCTTGCCCTGCCACAGGAAGCTACCAAACAGTTGATCTACCTTAGTAATAAAATTATTTGAGAACGTCATAGGGAGCATGCTGGCCAAATAGTTAACCAACGGGGTTGACATCATTTTGAGCGTCTCCGCTCTACCCCACCAAGAGAGAAATTTTGGAGACCACCCTTCCAGCAATGTGGATATCTTTTTAAGGGTCAATTCTTCATTCACTCTCAGTGTAGAGATCAGATCTTTGTCAAAGTCTAACCCCAGATATTTAAAACACCGAGGTTGCCAAGTGAGACCTGAGTTCCCAATGATTCCTTTATCCCCAACATTGTTCAGGAGTTTGACCTCCGTTTTGTCTTTATTGAGTTTATACCCCGAAACTCTGGAAAATTCCTCAATATCAGCCATGAGTGCGGGTATGGCCTCACCCGCTCTCTCTGACAGGACAAGTACATCGTCTGCATATGCCGTTAATTTAAAAGTGCAGTCCCCAAACGGAATACCAGCTATTTTAGGATCATTTCTTATATGATATAAGAACGGCTCAATTGCCAACAAGAACAATGAAGGAGACAGGGGGCATCCCTGTCTTGTACCTTGCTTTAAACAGAAGGAGGAGGAGAAAGATCCACCCGCCCTAACTCTTGCTGAAGGGCAGCAATATAGGGACATAACCAGTCTTGTGAATGATTCCCCTAAATTGAATTTACTTAGGACTGCTTCAAGGAAGGACCAGTCAACCTTGTCAAAGGCTTTTTCAGCATCTAGTGTTATTGCTGCCGTAGGTGTGCCTAGGAGTTTCGCTTTTTCTAGAACATGTGCCAAAATCCTTGTATTGTCACTGGACAACCTGTTTTTAAGGAAGCCTGCTTGGGATGGGTGGATTAACTGGGGAAGGACCTTCTGGAGGCGAGCGGAAAGTATCATAGCCAATAGCTTACAGTCTATATTAATCAGAGAAATAGGCCTATAATTTTTCGGCAATGACGGGTCTTTCCCATCCTTGGGAAGTACTGCAATTATTGCTTCAGCTAGCGTACCTCGTACCTCACCAGATTTATTTATGCCTTGAAATAGATGTAGGAGGGGTTCAACTAAGAGGGAGGGGAAGGTTTTGTAAAATTTAGCCGTAAAGCCATCAGGCCCTGGCGCTTTCCCTGTTTTCAGATTCTTAATTGCAGTCTCTATCTCTAGAGCACTAATCGGGGCATTGAGGCTGACCTGGTCCTCAGCAGAGAGCTGTGGGAGATCGCACTTGTCTAAATACTGCATAATCCTGGTTTCCTCCACTGCCTTATTCTTCGCATAAAGATCTTCGTAGAATACTCTGAACACCTCTGTTATTTTTTCTGGGTCCGAATGCGAAGATCCTGAGGCATCTTTAATGACACTAATAGTGTTTTTCTGGACTTTAAACTTCAAGTACGAGGCTAGGCTCTTGCCAGCCTTGTTGGATTCACAGAGCTTAAATCTCCGTCTGTTATCTAGCCATACACCCGCTCTCTCGCTAACTATTTTATTATATTCGTATTTTTTATTCGCCAATGCATAAAGAGACATATCATCCCTATTCTTCAAGTGTCTATTCTCTAGGTTCGCTTTTTCGTTCTCCAAGGACTCCAACTTCGCATTATAATTCCTATTCATTGCTGATCTGATTTTGATACACACTCCCCTTATGGTACTTTTCAAGGCATCCCACCTAATTAGATCAGATGTGTCCCCTTCTTTGTTAATCTGTAGGGAAGAAGAGATCGCATCTTGTATTGTGGACCGGTGCTTATCACTATTTAAGATTTCGTCATTCAGACGCCAAGACGTCTGACGAGAGGAGGGTTTGACATTAGCAATGGACAAAGAGATGCAAGAGTGATCAGACATTACCCGGGGTTCTATGGTGGTAGACTCTATTCTAGGGACCCCGTTCTTTGTTATGAGGATGTAATCAATTCGGGAATACGAGTCATGTGGTGAGGAGTAAAAAGTATAGTCTCTTCCAGTGGGATTTTGGAGCCTCCATGTGTCCACCAAGTGGAAGCGTTGACGCAGATCTAGAAAAGCTTTATGTGATTTATTTGTTTTGAAGGGACAATGTGAATCTCTGTCTAGAGTTGCATCCATTGGAAGATTGAAATCCCCAGCTAAAATATGTACCGCATTATCTGGGATAGTTGCCATGTGCTTATTCAGATCCTCCCAAAAATTCATATCACTAGTGTTAGGGGCATATATGTTTGTAACATAGAACTCAGTGTTATCCCTACTCAGTTTGACCTTGACCCACCTTCCGTCAACACTTGCTTCGGAGGACAGAATCTCCACCTTAGATTTCCTCGCAACCAGTATCAGAACACCATTCTTTTTGCTCACAGCCTCTGCGCCCACAACCTCATTATAAAACTTGTTCCTCATATGGTAAAACTGCCTAGCTTCAAGCTTCGTCTCCTGAAGCAAAACAATGTCACCTCTCATTCTCTTTACATAATCTAAAATCTTTTGTCTCTTGACCGGTTGGTTCAGACCTTTAACATTAAGAGATAGTATCTTCAATTTGTCCACATTGCATACTCCCAATGGAGAACTAATTGAGCTATGTGACATCAGTAAGTTGCGCCTTCATTTCGGTAAGTATATATTTCACATGGTAATCGCAATTAGTGCGATAGTAGAGCCCCTCACCACCCCCCACCCCCGAGCACTGAGACAATGGAGACTGTGTAAGCAAGAGGAAACAAAAGCAATAAACATAGAACACAGACCCCACCCCAATAAGCCCTCAACCCCCCACCCTTCCCACCCCAACTGTACGTAGTAGGCATGGTGACTGGAAAGAGATTGCGCTGCATCCTCCCCGTGCTTAACCATCACAGATACAACGTAGAACAGAGGCACTAACTTATTCGAACTGAGGATCGCTGCTAGCCAGCGTACTCCCAACCATCCTACCTCAGGCGGACAACCTACAAAGCCCTCTTCTGCCAGACCGAGGTGAATAACAAACTCTCATCAAGCCATCAACACGCTCTTCTTAACCCACATATGAAGCATGCCCAGTAGTAATCAGGACCTAGGCAACTGACGTTCAGCATATTGACAGGGATTAATGGGGGCATACTACATACTAAAAGGATCAATAACAACTGCAATCAATCAACAGGTCTCTCCATCGTGAGTACCCTCAAACAGAGAGTCTCATCACAATAACTTTCTACAGAGAGAAAATGAATCACATATGATAATTGAGTGGAGTGCGTATGCAGGGATCGATCATTTGTAACCTGAGGCCGAGGCCGAGGCCTGGTCTGTTGCGGCTTCGGCATTACTTATGTCCATGTCCAAGTCCTCCGGACCATCAAGCATCCGTTTCAATTTCGTGGGGTCTGAAAAAAGGTGCGGAGAGCCGTGGATCATCACACGATACTTTGCTGGGCCCACGAACCCATATTGAAAGCCCCTTTTCTTTAGCAGCGGTCGTAGTGCCAGGAACGCCTTCCTGACTTCCACCGTCTCTTTACTGTAATCCTGTGAGATGTAGATTTTGGTAGATTTCCACAGAATATGGTTGTTTTTCCGCATAAAGCCTAGAATTTGCTCTACATGCTGGTAGCGTAGCGGCTTGCACACAATAGCTCTAGGACCTTTTTGATTCTTACTTATCTTGCCCGGCACTCTATGGGCCCTATCGAATTCCAGAGGGTGATGGAAGGTCATGTTAGTAGCCTGGGTGAACCAAGATTCCAAAAAGGTCACACAGCTCCCATGTTGATCCTCCGAACCGTCTGGAAGACCAAAAATACGTAGGTTTCCCCGTCTATTCCTATCCTCCAACTCCGCGAGTTTCCGTGTTGTTTGATCCGTGGCTATGCATAGGCGCTTAATGGCATTACATGATTTGGCTTCCATGTCTTCCAGTCTACTAATCCTTGATTCTGCTTCTATCAGCTTTGCATTGGTATCACGATTATCTTGTCTAATCGCCGCCACTTCTTCTTTGGTCGCTTTTGCCAGATCCCTCACTTCATTTAGTCTGTTAGTCTGTTAAGTATCATTTCTATCGGGTCGGGGTTGCTTTTCCCCCCCTTGCTGGGTGAATTCGGATTCGACTGGTCAGATTTGAGCCTCTTCATGCTTTTCGCTACATCTTTATTATCTGCCATGGTTGCTAGTCGCGCAGATACGGTGGTCGTTTTCGACGGCCTCCTCTAGTTACCACCCGGCCTTATGGAGTACCCACGTTCACCGGCCTCTCCGCTTTTTTCCTTCCTCTTCTGTTAACCAAAGTACTCAAATGTACAATTATCACACTGTCCCCCACGCTTGCGCACTGACCACCACGCTTGTTGAGATTATCGCAGTTCCTGACCGCTTTCTTGACCACTTCCTGTATGATTGCTGGCTAGCCAAGTGGTAGCACACACTTCATCCGAGGTCAGAAGCGTGCGTTGTGCGTCGCCATTTTGGCAGACAACACGTGTGTGCAAGGCTGGACTACACAGTCACTGGATATAACCGTGTATAGTGAGGAGTGTAAGCACACAGGACCAAAGCAATATATCCCAGCGCGGCAGGTTGGCAAATCCAAGACCTCAAAGTGTAGCGCAGGTGTCATTCCCGAGTCCACAAGCCCTCAGACCAAGACTCCATAAACATCAGTCCATGAAGGCATACCCTGCTTCATGTGCCGCATCAGACCCAGCCGAGTCTATCACGTGTTTACTGGACAAACTTCTTCACATTCACGCCTTCGTTCCGATATTGCCACCATTCTGAGGAATGCGTAGGCGCCAACCGCACTGATCAAATCAGATTAAAACGCTAATTCATCTCTATCGCTCATACCTTCATACCTTCAGAGCGCGCCCCGGGCAACAGCAACAGCGATCATCAAATATAGTCCTCAGCAAGCACAGATCGCTCTTCGGGCGCCGTTGCACCACCGTGGATTCCCCGTTTAGGGAGCATGTGCCGCCATTTTGTGCTCGCGAGAAGCGCTGATGTTCCACTCGGGGGTCCGAAGCTGTCTAAACAATCCTGCTCACTCGCGATCCTTCCTGAGCATTTTCTTTCTGTCACAGCTCCCAGCATACATTACCGAGTCCATCGGGTGACCTTACACCCGTCCGCCGACACTCAGGGCAATCGCGCGATCTCCTCGCCTGCCTCATTCGCCGCAGCCACCGGGCGGGCATTCGGAGCCTCAGTAACACCGCTTCCCTGCACCAAAAACCACCAGGATGCTCTTGAAATGTTCCCCTCACATTCCGGTCGCCAAATCCACGACGTGAAACGGCGCCGGAGCCACAAAACACGTTCCTCTGCCCTCAAATAATGTCTGCACGGGCGGAGAGAATCACCGAGCCGCCATCTCTCGCCGTCCAAACCACGCCCCCCAGTTCTTTGTACTTCTGAAGCCAGTTCAGCAAAGCCTGCAAGAATATGTGTGTGTTTTTTCTCATAAGCAACACACAATTAGTTAACTTATTAAATACACGTCCCACAACCTGATTCCCTTGATGTCTCTGATACTTTTAATAACCGGGGCGAACTGTTCCATCGGAACTGCCAGCAGAGAAGGGTGCAACAACAACAACGCTGTCAGTTTGTTGTGCCTAGAAGAATCATCATTGACAGACATCTGTTGACTTTGATGAGGGACTTGCATAGTTGGCCATGAACGCACCGAAGATATCAACTCTTGGATAAACCTATTTCGCAGGTCCTCATTAAGATATTTTCACAGCTGTTCATGTTCTTTCTTCTTTAAGGCATATACTTTGCTGCATGGTATGATTGCCCCTGGTTGCTGGCCTATCCACCAGTCAAACCTGTGTTGCGGGGGCAAGACACGAGCTTTTGAATGTTTTCTTCCTCACAGTGTATCAACTGGCAGAATTAGACCTATATATATATATATTGTATGTCATTGTGCCCTAAAGAAGTCATCGTGACAAACCCCGTGCTGTCTGTATTGGCTGTGCTTATTATGATAACAGAATAACACATGCTGTTTCTGTCGAACTGTGCTCTTTGTACAAAACATAACTGTCTGAGTTCATTTTGTCAGTTATCGTACACCACATTTGGGTTTATTCTATGCACTTTGAATGCGAGGATCTAAATGTGTTGTAGTAATGTCAATTTCTTTATTCAGTACCAAAATAAAAACCTTTTGTATTTTGCTAAATTATATGTCCAATAATTCCTGCATAATATGATTGTGTGGTCCAGACAACTTGGGTTTCAAACGTTTCAACAACCTGTTTGGTATCTAGAGTAAATGAGACTGGTCCTCATAATGAAAGGACTGCAGCTGAGTATTGCTGATGTCTGCTCGGGGCTTCTGTAGCCCAGCCAACAAGAGAACGTTTTCTATACACCTAAACGTCGTTGGTGGTTATTCCAACTTACAGTGCAACCTTTAGAAAACTGTGGTCATATTATGGCTCCAGGAAATACTAGAACCACCTGGTTTCTTTGTTGATCATCATTTTAACTGCCGTACTATACCAACATGTAAAAATGTAAATATTGACCTTTTTATTACTTCATTTGTAAGTATTACCTCTATCTGGAATTTGTGTTGGTTTGCTGTAGCACACGGCGTGTGAGTCCCAAACCTATTGCAACCTCCTGTAATAAACTGTGACTGCTCGGCCTAACTACCCTTAGTAAGTCAAGTGTAGAAAGGGATTATCCTGGCGGAATACAATAGAGTCGGTGGTTGGGGGGAACTGGCGCAATTGTCAGTGCCAAATTACAATTACTCTCCATGTAGCAAGTTTCACAGGATGTGAAGGATCTGAGGTCTCGGAGCCCTGTTAGGTGTCGCAACCACCGGTTTACCTGCAGCACTCTGAGGCTCCTGTGTGTCCCTGCATCAGAAGCATACAAGATCACCCCGTTGATCCCTGTAGTAAATTGAGGAAATGGTTGGTCCTACTCTCTTCTGTAGTTCAAAAGGTCCCCCTAGATGCAGAATCAAGGCTTCCGTTGAGTCTTCAGGTTCCAGAACCGCTATGCTTTCAGTGAATCATAGCTAGGCACTAAATGAGAGAGTAATGGTTATTACTGGCGCATTTGCTTGATCTAAAACTAAGCATGGAGGAAAATGCAAAGTTTGAGTAAGAGCTCGTTGCACCTTTGTGTATCCAGGGAGCCAGAGGAATTTGAGCTTTAAAGCAGCCTGGAGTGACGGGCAGACATGCTATGCTTAGACCCAGCACGGCCAGTTTGATTCCATTACCCAGGTTTTGAATGGATCTTACTGGCCCAAACCTGAGCTGCTTTGTAATTTCACAGGATCATTTAACTTGTTTTGAAATCCCCCCAAAAACATCTGTTTGGCTTACTTAACCCCTCCTTCGCTGCCAGGCCTTTTCCCCTCCTGTGCCACGCCCTTTTTTGGCTATTTGGGGTAGTGCGCGCTGAGGCCCCTGTAACTTTTTGACCACATAAGGTATCCACGCCAAATTTGCGTCCTTTTCTTCCAACATCATGGGGATTCTGAAGGTACTCGGGGTTTGTGGATTCCCCTGGAGGGGTCACAGAAATGAGCCAAAATACAGCAAAATTTAGGGTTTTTTTTGGGAAAAACGGGCTGCAAATGAAAGCATCTGGGTTTTTCCCTGCAAGTGTAATCAAAAGAAGGTTTGTGGGGCTGAAATCACCATTTTCCCAGCTTTTAGAGGATACCAGACTTTTGTCAGAAACCCAAAAATTTTTACACCGGTTTGGCATTTTTCTGGGACATAGCCTATTTTTGCTATTTTTTGTGCTTTCGACCTCCTTCCAGTTAATGGTACAAATGGGTACAAAAGCAATAATGGATCCTGGAAAGCTGTACATTTTGGAAAGCTGTACATTTTAGAGAAGTAGACAAAATTCTGAATTCAGCAAGGGGTCATTTGTGTAGATCCATCAAGGTTTCTTTATAGAAACTAACAGTTAAATATAGGATAAATTGAAAATTTGTTGAAAAAAAGCGCCTTTTGTGTCAACGTTTTCACCTGTAACTTCTTCTAACTATGACAGCTCTTTGAAAGCAATATACCGTTACATCCGCTGGACAGTACTGGTTGTGGGGATATATAGGACTTGTAGGTTCACCAAGAACCCGTTGAACCCAGAGCCAAAAACTGAGCAGCAACTTGCAATGGTTTTTTATTATGTACCGGGTGTATATAGTAATTATTCTGTAAAAATGTGTACGTGGAAAAATCGAACACCTATGTATTTCTGAAATGGGAACAAAATATAGAGTTTAGAAACAGTAGATATTTGCACATTTCCAAATTCGGGAATACTCGTACTAGCATGAGAATTATCAGTCATTTTTTAGAATGACTTCTTTTTTACACAATGTCTTTCATTTGGAAGGCAGAAATGCATCGAAAGTCAAGTCCCTTTTTTAGCAAAGTGCCTAGCTGTAGTTTTTTAACCCTAGCTCTGCCGGCACCTAGGGAAACCTAGCAAACCTATACATTTTTGAAAACTAAACACCCAAGGGAATCCAGGATTGGGTGACTTGACTGCCTCCCACCAGGTTCTGTTACCCAGAATCCCTTGCAAACCTAAAAAATTGCCAAAAAAACCCTTTTCCCCCACATTTATCTGGTGGAAAGTTCTGGAATCTGCGTGGATCCCCAAATTTACACCCACCCCGCTTTCCCCAAAGTCTTCTGAGAAAAATGGTATATCACTTGTGTGGGTCAGCCTAGTGCCCGCGACAGGAAACGGCACAAAACGTAACATGGACACACCTCAATTTCGTAGCGAAAAGTGACCCTTTTTTGGCAAAGTGCCTAGCTGTAGTTTTTGAACCATAGCTCTGCCGGCACCTAGGGAAACCTAGCAAATCTATACCTTTTTGAAAACTAGACACCCAGGGGAATCCAGGATGGGGGACTTGACTGCGTCCCACCAGGTTCTGTTACCCAGAATCCCTTGCAAACCTCAAAAAAGCTTTATTTATAAAGTTCAAACATTACAAACAATTGCAGTGTATGCAGGATCACAAGATCAGCACATTATCCATGCCGTACCCCGGCACGGTTGTCACTTGTTCTTTCAGACACAGCACATCATCATATCTGACATAGTCCAGTCTGTTCTTTCAAGGAATAGTCCATCGTTAACTTCCCTAGGCAGCTCAACCCCGTACTAGTACAGTTCAATCTATGTAGTCCCAAGGGGCTCATCCCCCTATCCTCGCCGCCCCCCTCCCCAACCCCTTCCTCGGACACTTTTTCCCCTCTGCGCACCTCAGTGGTGCTTCCTTGTGGATGTGCAAGTAGGTAACCCTTCAGCGGCCCCCAAATATCCCTGGGTTTAGAGGCGCCTGGTAACAGGTCCGCATATGTACCAAGTTGTTCCTGACAGTATATCAGATCGCCCAACCATACCTTAAATTTGGGCGCTCTCCCTCTGCCCCAGCTGCACGCCACGCGCCTCTTTGCCAGTAGAAGCGCCAGTGCAACATACTTACGGTGCATGGCTTTCAATGGTTTAACATAGCCCAGTAGAGCCAGCAGAGGCGTGGGCTCAACATGCTCGTTTATCATCAAAGCTAAGGCCGCAAAAACTTTCCTCCAATAAGCATGAACACCCGGACACTCCCAGGCTAAGTGTAAGAAATCCGCATTTGGTGCTCTGCACCTCTCACAGTTGTCCGTTGTCTTCAATTTGTACCTGCACATCCTGGCCGGCGTGTAATATAGTCTATGCAAACATTTATAGTGCACAATGCGCAGTCGGCTGCTGGCCGAAACCTGCTCTGTCTGTGACGAGCAGTACTCCCACTGCTCGTCTGTCAGCTCGGACCCCAGCTCCGCGCCCCATCCCACCCGGGCCGAGGCGGACAATGTCTGTCTCTGTGTGTGGACAGTATTATATATTAACGAGACCAATCGTTTCGCCGTCGCACTTTTAAGCAATGTCCCCCCATGTTTTAATGCGCACGCGTTCCGCAAATCTTCGAACCACCGTTTCCTGAAGTAGGGGCATCCTGGGGTGGTAGACGAGTGGTAATAATGAGGAGTAGAGCATAGGAGCCTCCAGTAGGCCACAGATGTGTTGCCATGCTTCCACGGTGCATGCAGCCGTCGTCGTCGGCCTCTCCCTGCCAATATGCACATCATACAGTGCGCCGTCGAGTGGGTTGGGATGTGCCAACCAGTGCTCCGCCGCGACTTGCGGCGTATAGCGCGGCTGGCGTACCCAGAAATATGCATAGTGTGCCTGTGCGCTAAGATAGTATAATTCAAGGTTGGGTACACCAAAGCCTCCCTGCGAATACGGCCTAACAAGGACATCCCACTGTAGCCGTGAGTGTTTGCCCCCCACACCAAGCGTATCGATTCAGACCTCAACGTTTAAAAAAAGTAAATACCGGGATAGTACGATATATTTAAGAAGAGATACAACAGCTGGGGTAGAATTACCATTTTAATCAATGACGCACGTCCCGCCATCTAGAGCGGAAGGGAAATCCATCGGGTCACGTATTCCACAATACGCGTCAAAGCCGTGCCGTAATTGAGGCGCATTAGCGCATCCCTATCTCTCGTGACTGTAAAGCCCGGATATCGCACCTCATCCTCGCACCACTCCAGGGGATAGTCTAACGGGAACAGAGTCGCGCCGGCTGTCAAAGGGAAGACACAAGATTTACTCCAATCTATTTGGATCCCCGAGAGGCTCCCGAACACGATAAACTCGCGGAGGATCGGCTTCAAATTGACTTGTGGCTCCCGAACATACAACGTGATGTCGTCCGCGTACATGGAGATTAATATGTGCCGCAGGTTGCAACGCAACGCCTTATCACTGTGATGTTGTCGCAGTTTAGCCGCTAAAGGCTCGACCGCTAGTGTAAAAAGTAAAGGGGAAAGAGGGCAGCCCTGTCGGGTACCCCTCGTGACCGAGAAGGCTCGGGACACGCGACCATTGACGAGCACCTTAGCCACGGGCAAGCAATATAGTAACCTGATCCATGAAAGGAAAAGAGGCGGAAAGCCCATACGCGACATCACCCCAAACATATAGTCCCACTCAAGTGAGTCGAAAGCTTTCGTGGCATCCAGAAACACTGCCGCCAGAGGCAACTCAGGCGCAACATTGTTCAACACCGAAAAAAGGGTGCGCAGGTTATGGGAGGTTGCGCGGCCGGGCACAAACCCTGACTGGTCAGGGAGAACCAATGCCTCCATTAATAAGCTAAGCCGGTTGGCTATTAATTTGGCTAGTATTTTAACGTCGCAGTTAAGAAGGGACAATGGGCGGAATGAGTCGCACAAATGTGGCGCTTTCCCAGGCTTCAATAACGAGATCAGGGCCTCCCGCATAGACGGCGGGAGGTGCTCGACTACCAGGGCATCTTCATAAACTTCACGTAGTATGGGGGCCATCTGATCTATGTACATTTTATAGAATTCTACCGGTATGCCATCTGTGCCAGTGGCCTTTCCGGATTGTAGCTGCATTATGGCCTCCCGCACCTCATCCAGTTGAAATGGGGTGCAGAGAAACTCCCTCTGCCTATCACTCAGCCAACCGAGCGCCACATCGGCCAGATAACTATCTAGGTCTAATTCACCTGCTCTCTGCTTGGTATACAGTTGGTCATAATGTGTGACAAAGGCATTGAGGATACTCGCCGTGTCCCTATACACTTCCTCCCCTGGGCCCGCGAGCTCCAACACTAAGGAGGAGTATCGTGGCGTCTGAATTTCGTCCGCCAATGCCTTGCCCGGACGTTCTCCCTCGCCGTACCGCAGAGCTGACCAGTATTTACCCCTAAAGCGCGTCTCACGTCTCGCCGCCTCCATATACTCGGTGAGCCCCTCTCGAAACTTGAGCCGGGTAGGACCATCCGGGCACTCAGCTAATTTTGTCTCTTTCAGATCCCTATCCAGCCTCCTCAGTGTGCCAACAATATCTTTTAGCACACCCGCTCCCCTAGATATACAATATCCCCTGAGCGTGACCTTGAATGCTTCCCAAACGGTCTCAACATGCTCAACTGATCCCTTATTCCGATCAAAGAAATCACTCACCTCCTCCCCTAACCCGTCCTGAAAAACCGGATCCAACAAAATAGATGCACGCAACCTCCAACTATTGCGCGGGGGGCCGTAATCCGCCGATGTCAGGGTAAGCCTAACTGGGGCGTGGTCCGAATAAGTGCGGGCCAGGTGCTGCTATGGCTGGTCCCAGTCCACGGGACACGAATATATAATCCGGCCGCGCCCAGGATGCCGCCTGTGCCGTAAAATGTGTACCCTCCAATTTGTGTGGATGTAAGTGCCACCAAGTATCCAGTAAATGATAAGTACCGAGTATGCCCTGAAGGACCGCTCGGGCCCGGGTGTAATGATGCGGAGCAGGGTGGGATCTATCATGCCCCGGGTCACATGTGACGTTAAAATCTACCCCCAGATGACATGATTTGAGCCTACAGCAAATACCTTAGCCCATAAATCAGAGTAAAAGTCTGTGGCATCCACATTAGGGCCATAGCAACAAGCCAGGGTGACGGAGTCAGAACACAGCCGACCCCAGACTATGCAGTATCTCCCCTGCTCATCCCAAGTAGCGCCCGCCAGCTGAAATGGTGTGCGTTTCTTTATAAGAATAGCGGTGCCCCGAGCATAAGAGGAGTAAGAGGAAAAGATTCGGGGTTCCGCCCATCTGCTGGCAAAGGTATTGGGGCTCCGGGGACTGAAATGTGTCTCCTGCAACAGAGCGATATGTACCTGATGTCGGTCGAGGTAGGCTAGTATTTGTCGCTTTTTGCGTGCATCCCCCAACCCCCTGACATTCCAAGACAGGATATTCAGCTTGTCCACTGTCCCATCAGACATAAGTATACATGTTCAATAACAATCAACAAGGTTTTTGCCTGCCATACATAACTCAGCAAATAGAAACCCATACAGTACCATAATGCACACAGTGCCATGTGCTCAGGTCTGTCAGTAAGTATCGTGCTCAATATAACTGAATGCAATCTGTCCCCTACTGGAAAGAACAAGCGATTCTGAGAAGTGCCCCATGAACATCCCCCCCCACCACTGAAGCAGCCCCAACTTGCCAGAAATAGTCACCCACCCTCCGTCCCCTCCCAAACAATATACATAACAACAAAAAGAAAAAAAAGAAAACCAACAACCCCCCAAAAAATATGCAGTATAGCAATGACCAACCCACATGGCTCAGGCCATGCAGTGTGCCACCGCAGGGGATTACCCATGGGGGATCGCCTAGGTGGCCACACGATCGCTCCCTGCCCCGCCGGGCCACCGCGGATGGTAAGGTCCAGCCTCAGGCAGAGCCGAGAGTGCCCAGCCTGTCAAATACCATTCTTAGAGCGATCAGGTAGGCGGACAGTAAACAAACCAACCATCAAACATCTACCCATCCTATCAATACTATTATCACACTGCCCACAAGATAGTCCAACTCAAGTAGCTCCTAAAACAGAAAAATCAGCAATTAGTAAAAAAACAATAACAAAGGAAGCAATACTATAGTTACTGTGTGCCAGCATCCGCCCCCGATGGCGAAGAGGGCCGCGATGCAGCGGCAGCGTCCATCCCTTGGCCAGTCCGCTTCAAATGCTTAAGAAAATCCTCCACCTGCTGTGGCGATGTAAAGAACCGCTGCTGGCCTTGGTGAGTCACCCGAAGGCGCGCGGGGTAAAACAGCGCATAGTCTATTTGAGCCTGCCGCAGTTTGGACTTGACCGCCGTAAACTTGCGACGTTCCTCCTGTACCAGTGGAGTGAAATCCGGGTAAACAGTAAAAGTGTTGCCGTCATATGACAGTTGCTTCTTGCTTCTCGCTATCCGCAAAGTGGCATCACGGTCCCGGTAATTTAAGAGCCGTGCTATGATGGGGCGAGGCGTGCTCCCGGGAGGCGGCTGCGGGCCCAGTGCACGATGTGCCCGCTCGACTATGAATTGCCCGGAGAGAGCATCCGCCCCAATAGAGGTCAACAACATCTTCTCCACATAGTCCTCCATCCTCCCCGTATTGGTGGATTCCGGAATACCTACGACGCGAATATTGTTGCGCCGACTACGCGCCTCCAAGTCCTCATTCTTCGCGGCCACCAATTTCAGCAACTTCTCCATGCGATTGACCTGCGTGGTAACCCTTGCAGTAGTGTCCTCAGTGTCCGAGATACGTCTCTCAGCCTCCTTGAGACGATCTTCGTGGCCGTCCAATTTGTGTGCGATAGCATCAATACGCGATGACATCCCGTCCATCTTGTCCGCTATCGTAGCGAATCCCTGCCGGACCTCCCGCAGTATACTCTGCACATCAGCAGCCGTCGCGGGCCCCTCACTCTGAGCACCTCCCGCAGCGCCCAGCTCCTGATCATCCTGGGAGGCACGCATGTTCTTCTTGGTCGCCGCGAAGTTCGGCTTAGGCTGCTTGGCATCTGACTTTCCCATGATGCCACCGCGGTGTAGCTCTCTTGCCCAAACTGTCCCTCCACCGTCGGGGCCATACTAGGGAGCCAGAACGTGACCCGCAAATAGCACGTCAAGAGCCACCCAAGATGAAGGCCACCACGAACCCCTCGCAGTCCGTAGCGTCTTGCCCAAATCTTTTAGGGCCACCTGAAGCAGGAAGCGCAAGGGCGTCGCGGGGGGCCCAGCAGGGGCCACAGCGCAACCGCCGGCACAGCGCACAGCGAGAAGCCTTCTACCCCTCCAACTCTCCGGAGAGGCCCAGGACTCCCCCTGCACCAGGTAGGAAACCCACAGGCAAGCAGCTCAATCAGGATCCACACAGACGATCGAGCCGGGACCCTCTCAGATCCGTCTTCAGGCCCCTCAGCCCCCGCAACACCAAGCAGATCCAAGCAGCGCTCTAGGCAGACCAGCCAATGTCCGTCCCCGCGAGTCGCAGCAGTCACCGGGCTCCTCAGTACACCTCACTGTTCCACCAACACTCTCCACAGATAACGTCCACGCTGCTATTGCACCCACAGGTCACCACCGCTCCCCGAAGCCATCTCCTTCCTCGCTGCCGCAGCCCCGTCGGCAGAAGGCAATCATTTCCCAATCAGGGAGCAGGCCAGCAGTACCGCCCAGGACAGCACTCACCGAGAGTTGGGGAGCCTTCACCGTCTCCGTGCCTCACAGGGTGCCCCCCCAGGCTCCAGGGGGCGCGCGGTAACCTCCGGGCCCCCGCGTCCAGGTCAGCAGGAGCAGGCCGCAGCACCAATCCCCTCCCTCCCAAAACCAGGTCGTTTCGAGATAGGCAATTTTCATGTTTCAATTATTTGATCCTTTTGAACCTGTATTCACGCCATAGCTCTATTGGCTTTTTAAATTACCGTTTTTAACTTAAAATTTTGTTATTATTTTGATCGTGTTCTGCTCGCGCTTGTACATTATTCGGTGCAGCCGCGTAGGAGGGTGAATAGGGAGTCTTACCTGTGTAGGGCTTCCGGGGAGGTATACATCGCGGCGTTAGGCGCCATCTTAGGTGAGTGGCTGATAAACGGGCCGGGGACTAGGCGCCATCTTGGTTGGCGTACGCTCCACGGTGATAAAAAGGAATGTAGGGTCCAGCGCGCAGCGTTGGCGCGCAGCGGTCGCGTCGTGGGCGCGCCGGAGGTGCGCCAGAGGTAAGCCCGTTTGCGCCCGTTCGCGCTCAGGGCGCGCTGGCGGCTGAGATAGTGGAGCCGGCCCTATATAAGCGCATAACATATACAAAAGAGGATCTTTGTGCTTTGAATCCTGCCGACTTGGCACAATGTCAGCTCACTACTGCCATCAACAGCCCTCAGTCTTTGACTTGTGGTCTGCTGAATGTGAGATCTTTGGGTAGGCATCATGTAGAGATTGCGCTTCTTATAGAACAATATGATTTAGACACCTTGTTCATGACTGAAACATGGACAAGGCTAGATAGTGGAGTTGAACTGGGTCAGGCCTGTCCCCCAGGATATAAGATTAGACTAGAGGTGTAGGGCTGATCTATAGAGAGTCATTGGACTTCTCCCTGCTAGAAATTAAGAAAATCAGGGAACATGAATTGATGGGTTTTTCATTGAAAGGACAGGGGGGGGGGTGCTTTTTACTGTTCTTTTGTGCTATAGACCCCCTGCTGGTGCTATGTCGGCTGTGTCCGAACTTATAGACCTGATTTATGATCTATCTAATTCTCATGCCAGACTAATAGTGCTGGGGGATTTCAATCTATGGCCAGGTGGACCAACAGACTCAGCTTATTCATGCCTTACCCAGGCATGTAGTAATATCAATCTGGAGCAGTTGGTGGCCTCGAAAACCCATCAGAAGGGCCATGTCCTGGACCTGATCTATGCCAATTCTGGTCAGGTAAGGGTGGGAAATATTCTACCGCAATGTTGGACGGACCATGCCCTAGTTCTTTTCTCGGCCGATCTTCCGGAAAATCACCTAAAGTGTAGTAGCATGGGAAATGCTAAGATCGGTAGACAATGGTCAAGGCTCTTGAGGAGTGAACCTCTTCCTAGTTTGCTCTTGAATACCTTTCACCTGGATGAGAATGTGGAGCAAAGCTATAACATCTTTATTCAGCGTATTACAGCGTCTCTAGATAAGCTGGCCCCATTAAGAATGATACGAGACAGGAAAAGAGTTGCCATGCCTTGGTTTTCGAGAGAGCTTCTCCAACTAAAACTTCAGTGCAAACGGGCAGAGAGAAGATGGAGGAAACATTATCTGGCATCGGATCTGATACTTTTTAGGCGTGAGTTGGCAGCCTATAAGCTCCAGATCAAAGGCGCAAAAGCAAGGTTTCTTGAGGAGACTTTGCTGTCAGCCTCCAATAAAGCTCAGGCCTTATTTAAAATTGTCAATGAGTTGTCTCGACCGGCTAGTGCATCCACCGCCATTCCTGCCTCTCAGTCACTCTGTGATTCGTTGGCTACGGCCTTCGAAGACAAGATTGCGACCATCCTGAGCAAAATGAGTCCTAATATCTCAGTGACTGCTCCCATGCCTACACTTTAGGCGGAGGATGGAAGAGTAAGGTTGGATAGTTTTCCCTCCCCTTCCTTTACAGAATTTGTGGCGTTAGCTAATAGTGTGTCTTCAGGTTCTCCTCTAGACGTCCTTCCGCACAAGTTCTGGAAGGTGTTTGGCCAGGAGTTGTTTCCTCCTCTCCACGCAATCTGCTGTCAATCTCTAGGCTCTGCCCAGGTCCCGGACAGCTGGAAGCTTGCGGTAGTCTCTCCGCTGCTGAAGAAGGAATCACTGGACCCCTTATCTCCCGCTAATTACAGACCTATCTCATTGCTTCCGTTCCCGATTAAGATCTTGGAGAAATTGGTCACAAGACATCTGTCCAATTTCCTGGAAGCTAATGACTGTCTGGACGCAGCGCAGTTTGGGTTCAGGCCAGCCCATGGAACCGAATCAGCTTTGGTGTCCGTTTTGAGCGACCTTCGTTCGCGTGCCGATCATGGTCAGGCAGCCTTTTTAGTGCTGCTTGACATGTCGGCAGCGTTCGACACGGTCAACCATGCCATCTTGACCAGGAGGTTAGAGGAGGCCGGGGTGATGGGTCTGGCCCGAGATTGGCTTGTTTCATATCTGGCCAATAGACACCAGGTGATTGCCCTGCCTCCCTTCAAGTCTACCATCAGAAGGGTAGGGCAGGGCGTACCCCAGGGATCAGCCCCATTCTTTTTAATCTTTACCTCCGCCCCCTGGTCAAATTAATGAAATCTTTTGGCATAACGGTCACCAATTATGCTGATGACACCCAACTCGTCTTCTCCTTTGAGGGGGAGAAAGCGGTATCATTGGAGACCTTTCATCACTGTATGGTCTCCACGGCAACATGGCTAAGTAACAACTCATTGCAATTTAACAGCTCCAAGACGGAGGTGTTGCATTGTTCAGTGGATCGTGTCCCACGTTCTCTACCGCAAGACTTCTGGCCTCCCTCTGTTCAAGGCACGGTAGCAGCAGCAAGCTCGGTTCGTAATCTGGGTGTGACTATGGAACCCAATCTTCAACTTGAGGGTTTCATTGACAAAACAGTGTTTTCCTGTATGGGGCTTCTACGTACCTTGCGGAAGATTCTCCCTCTGCTCCCTGCCCATGCCAGACCAGAGGTAGTGCGCAGTATCATTCTTAGTAGACTCGACTACTGCAATGCACTACTTCTGGGGGCTCCCATCACGGCATTGGGCAAACTTCAACGGGTCCAGAATTTTGCTGCCAAGCTAGCACTCTCTCGCCGACGATCTGACTCGTCATCTGCAGCCCTTAAAGATTTGCATTGGTTGCCTATTTCCCAGCGGGTTGAATTTAAAGCTTTGTGTTTGGTCTTCCGGGCCTTACATGGTTTGGGACCACTTCCTTTACAGGAGATGTTCACCTGGTACAGCCCTACCAGATCTCTCCGCTCTGCTTCAGCTAGTTTGGTAACGGTCCCCAAAATCCGGAGGAAGCGGATGGGGGGACGCTCTTTTGTCTACATGGCATCTAAGTTGTGGAACAATCTCCCACTGCCGCTCAGAGGCTCTGGAGACCTTCTATCCTTTAAAAAAAAATTTAAAACTCATCTGTTTCCTAGGATAGAGTAGCTTGCCGCTGTTAGTACTGACTTTTCTACAGGATTAGTCGGATCACAGCGCCGGGATGCCCGTTGGGTGATTGGAGCGCTTTATAAATATGCTATACATACATACATACATGTCGCCTCACTATGTTTTGGACCCTTGCCAGTGGCGGGTCCTTAGGCCTCCCACACAAGTGAGGCACCGTTTTTATCGGGAGACCCGGGGGTACGCTGAGTGGTAGGAAATGTGTGTCAGCCCGGTGATGGCACAACTTTCCCATACAAAAATGTGTGAAAAAGGTGATTTTTTTTCAGCAAAATTTGAGGTTTGCAGGGCATTCTGGGTAAGGAAACGTTGGGGGATCCACGCAAGCCATACCTCCCTGGAATCCCCCGGGTGTCTAGTTTTCAGAAATGTGTGCGTTTGATAGGTTTCCCTAGGTGGCCGCCGAGCACTGGGCCAAAAACCCAAGTGACCCCCCCTTGCAAAACCAGGTCATTTTGAGATAGGCAATTTTCATGTCGTCTCACTACGTTGTGGGCCCTTGCCTGTCGCAGGTACTTGAGCCTCCCACACGAGTGAGGCACCGTTTTTATCGGGAGACCCGGGGGAACGCTGGGTGGTAGGAAATTTGTGTCAGCCCGGTGATGCCACAACTTTCCCACACAAAAATGTGCGAAAAAGGTGATTTTTTCAGCAAAATTTGAGGTTTGCAGGGCATTCTGGGTAAGGAAACGTTGGGGGATCCACGCAAGCCATACCTCCCTGGAATCCCCGGGTGTCTAGTTTTCAGAAATGTGTGGGTTTGGTAGGTTTCCCTAGATAGCCGCCAAGCCCGGGCCAAAAACTCATGGGACCCCCTTCGCAAAACCAGGTTGTTTTGTGATAGGTAATTTTGATGTCTCCTCAATTGGTTTGGGGCCCTTGCCTGACTCGGGCACTAGGCCTACCCACGCAAGTGAGGTACCATTTTTCTCGGAAGACTTTGGGGAATGCGGGGTGGGTGGAATTTTGTGGACCCACGCAGATTCCAGAACTTTGCACCACAGAAATGTGAGGAAAATTTGTTATTTTGGACACATTTTTAGGTTTGCAATGGATTCTGGGTAACAGAACCTGCCAGTCAAGTCACCCCATCCTGGATTCCCCTCGGTGTCTAGTTTTAAAAAATGTACAGGTTTGGTAGGTTTGCCTACGTGCCAACTGCGCTAGGGCCCAAAATCCACAGGTATGCACATTGCTAAAAAAAAGCTGGAGCCCAGTGGGCTTTCTGCCGCCCTGGGGGGGAATCGGGGAAGGGGGTTTCATCCCGATATACCACTAAAGGGGCAGAAAGACTGTGGCTATTTTGTTGTGGAGGTGGGGGCATTGGTATGACCATTTTGGGCAGCCCCCACCCCCACGCATAAAAAAAGCCTGCGTACCCGCTGGTGCCTAGTGGGCTTTCTGCCCCCCCCGGGGGCAGATCAGGGGCCACTGCCACCAACTACCCTCCCGGGGGGGCGGAAAGACTGGAGTTTCTCTGGGGGTGGGGTGGGGGTATTGTCATAACCATTTTGGGGAGCCCCCACCCCTACACTAATAAAACAAAAAAATCCATGGTTTCTAGTGGGCTTTCTGCGCCCCCCAGGGGGGGCAGATTAGGGGCTACAGCTCCCATCTGCCTCCTGGGGGGCAGAAAGACTGTCATTTTGTGGGGGGGGAGGGTGGGGGCATTGGCGTGCCCGTTTCGGGCAGCCCACACCCTAAAAACAATTGCGCAAAAAAAATCCCTGGTGGATAGTGGGCTTTCTGCCCCTCTGGGGGGGGGGGGGGGCAGAAAGACTGTAATGGTGGCTGGGGGTGGGGGCATTGGCGTGCCCGTTTTGGGCAGCCTCCACCCTAAATAAAATCCAACACCCTAAAGAAAATTGCGCGAAAAAAATCCCTGGCTTCAAGTGGGCTTTCCGTCCCCCCGAAGGGGCAGATTAGGGGCCAATGCCCTATCTGCCCCCCAGGGGGGGTAGAAAGGCTGTAATGATGGCGGGTGGGTGGGGGCATTGGTGTGCCCGTTTCAGGCAGCCCCCACCCTAAAAAAAATCTAAAAATAAATCCCTGGTGTTTAGTGGGCTTTCTGCCCCACCGAAGGGGCAGATTAGGGGCCGGGGGGGGGCAGAAAGACTGTAGTAATTGGGGGGTGGCGTGGGGGCATGGGCCTGCCCGTTTTGGGCAGCCACCACTCCTATTTTTTTTTTTTTTAAATTCCCTGGTGTCTAGTGGGCTTTTTGCACCCCCGGGGGGGGGCAGATTGGGGGTTAATGCCCCCATCTGCCCCCCAGGGGGGGCAAAAAGACTCAATGGTGCCAACGTTATTTGGGGGGAGCAAAGGCCCTTGCCCAAGGGGCCTCTCCCCCCTCCCTGGTGTCTAGTGAGTGGATCCCTGCTTGGGGATCGCCCTCCTGTGGCGATCCACAAGCAGGGATCCACTGGGGAGGGGTACCATTGGAAAGGGAAGATTCTCCCCTTTCCAACGATACCTCTCCCGTCTTTCTACGTGCTCAGGGGGCTGAGATAGCCCCCTGAGCACGTAGAAAGTGAAACTGAAATGAGCCTCTTGGCTCATTTCAGTTTCACTTTCAGTGTAATGATGTCGGCGCGCCATGCCCGCTGATCGTCATTACACTGAAAGGGGGGGGGGGGGCTCGGGAGCTGGGGAAGCTCTTCCCCAGCTCCAGAGGCTATTTTTAATTAAAGGGAATCCCTCTGGTGGCCGCACCAGAGGGATTCCCCAGGGAATGCCTCATGACGGCTGGACTCATCATGGGCACAGCGCGACTGTGCTCCATGACGAGTCCAGCACGTCATGGGCACAGAAGGGGTTAAGAATGTCAGGCATAGGCAAATGATCTGCTTGTATATTCACTGGGTCTCGAACTGCACCTCGCTGATGTGACCCAACAAGGCCGAAAAAAAGTCTGGGCTTCATTGTGTTACTGTCTGAAGGCAAAATGGTGTGGTAGTTCGGACTGGACTTTTCCTTTTACAGATGAAACGTTTTATTTGCATATGTGTGGTCCCTGTCATGAGTAGCCCAATAGGCAAAAAATAGATTGGATTGTAGCTTCAGGTGTTTTACAGTGGCATCAATTAATTTGAATATTCTCCCCTTATGTTGTGTAACTATAAACAACTGGGAGCAGTCCAAATAAGAAATTATTGGGCCATGAAGTTATATTCCATGACAGATTATGGTAAACACTGCACATTTCAAAAAAAAACATTTCATAGTAAAAAACAAAAAAGCAAATGCTGAGTTGGAACCATGTGTTTATTTAGGCCTTGTTGTATCAGGCGAAGCAGTATTGCATGCATATGGAGGAAGGTCCAGGCGCAGTGGTGGTCAGTGCACTGCTACCAGTTGACATGGAGTAGATAGTTCAAAGGGATGTATGGTCACTACTCTAATTTCATGCCCCATTTTTCCAACAAAATACTTACTTTTATAGGAATTCTAGAAGAATGGAGTAATGTCAATGGGAGAAGTGACTATGTTTTCAAGGTCCTCAAAACATACATTCCAAGACCCCCATATTGCCCATGTTCAATTTGTTAATACATTCGCAAGTGCCTATGATTTAGCTGCATTGTTAAGTAGAACACTTGGGGCCTGTTGCCGAGTTTGGAGGATGGAGTAATGTCCGTCAAGGTTACGGAGTAAATTACTCCTTTAGCCCCCAAATTTGGAGATGTGTGCCAGCTCCACGTGCATCTCTTAAATCTGGCAGGAACTGTTGTCATGGTGGTTACTGCCAGTGTTGTGAAAGTTTAACAGATGGCTCCATCAAACTTGACTGACGGCCAACGGACTTTTAGAAAGTTTTACTTTTTTTCAAAATAAATTCCCAAAGCGGGAGTTTGTTTTTGAAAACAGTAAAACTACTGACCTCCACACCATGGGCGTTTTTTCCATGGTTGTGGTGCAGTGGTCATTTTTATTTTTTTTTCTATTTTTACTATCTCTCGCCTCCTCTTTTTACCTTCTATTCGAAATTTGGCGGATGGTCAGATGACTAATTACTGACGGAGCGTACTGCGTTCCAGGAGCATGACGGCAATGGAGCCTGAGTAGGTTCCATCATAGACATACTGTGGATCTGCCCTCCTCTAAATCTGGTTTTCGGACTGTGAGTTTGGAGGAGACTGCACTCAGTCACTGTTGCGACAGAATACTCTCTGCCAAACTCTCAATCAATACCTGCCCCTGGTTGACAGGGGCCACAATACACTTCTCTTCCAAATTTTATAGGGGGCAAAGCTGAATTATTCTGTATCAGAAATGGAACTTTCAGTGTGCTTCTCGGAGTACCAATATTTTAGAATGTACATTTGGAGCATTCCATTCACACTTGGAGCCTCATTACAACATTCAGCTGGCATTCTGTGTGTGAGTCAAGTGCTTGTGTAGCATGTGTATAGCACGCGTGCAATAGTGGGGCGCTGTGTGTGAGTGAGCCTGAGTATTGAGGCCAATGGGATCAATTTCGGATCAATTTTGGATAGCCTGTCTTGCCATGACACAAGATGGAGAATGAGGCCAGGTACTAGAGAGAGTGCAAGTGTATTGCCTGCATTCCTGTGGCTGGAGGGCAGAGATCCAGACACTGAAGTGATGAGACTAGGCTTTTTTAGAAATTCTATGAGGAGTTTTCTTAGCAAGGGCCTGCTGATTAGTTATTCCTGAACACTGCCATTTGATTTTTGGTCGGGGTGAGGATTGGGACTGCAGTTTCTGTTGTGCAAATTGAGGATGTTTCTAGGTCCTGCCCTTTTATGGTCCTAATTACTCTTTCGGAGAGCCTGATCTCAGCTAGCTGCAGAAACCTCACACTTCATTGTGCCTGTGTTTTTGGTGCTCCAAGTTGTGACTGCTTCAGTGCTACATGCTGTGAAAAGTATCTCTCTACACAAAGGCTGTGTTTTATAGACCAATTCAATGTATTTATTTTGATATGGAACTCCTACGGAGGTCCACAAAAATACACAGACAGATTAAACGAGAACTACTTTACATACAATCCAAAATTCTTCCTTTATACATGGCTGCCTCCTAATAAGGACGTTTATCAAGCATACTGTGTGATGTGCAGAAAGAAAGAAATATACATAAATCAGAACATTCCTATGGAACAAGAGAACAGATATTAAAATATGTATACAATCAAATTACCAACCATCAAGTGTTGCGATTTACAGAATTTGAATTAAAAATTACCTAATAAATAGCCAGAAACGTTTAAAAATTCTTTTATCCAATAGCAGACCATTTCATTTGGTGGGGACAAAACAAATGAACGAGCCTCCTGGGCAGAATGGATATTACAATTGACAAATAATGATCTTAAAAACGTGTGCCTGGCCCTTTGTAACTCTGTGCACACAAATAGCACATGATTAAAACCTTGGATTTGTAAATAACACATTTCACAAATTCTCTCCTCTCTTGGTATTTTTCCCCAAATACCGGTAACTTCTCTTAGGGGCAACACGTTGATTCTCAATAGGAGTATCAGCCTTCTAATCCATGAGGTAGGTTCCAAGTTAAATAAAGCTGTGGTTTATCCCACAAAGCGCTCCTACAGACTACCTCATTACGAGACTTGGACTGACTTAAAGCAATGTCTCTAACCTGACTGAAAGAGGTTGCGGACTTCTTTATAAACAGCTTCAATGCAGACTTTGGCATGGGGAAGACAGTGTTCAAGCTGAGTCCAAATGAATCATTTGCTTGTGGAAAGGACCTAAAGAATGTTGATTGTTCTTTCAATTTATCAAAGATTTCTATTCTCATGGCAGCCCTAAGAGTACCGTCATCCCCCCCAGCAGAGGGAATTACCCCACCTCAAAACCGCCGCCAAGGATAAAATATATGAGGATACTAAACCAAATTCAAGACGTAAAACATGTGGGGCAACCAAAGAGTTTAGATTACAGATTTGGCGCAGGATTCGGCCTTTCAGCCTTTTCAAAGGAAAAGCCAATGGTTCATATCCAATACCTCAGCAGCGTATCCACATATAATAAAGAACCAATGGACATTGTACCGATTCTGGGGGCATCCCCTCTTACCGAGTTCAAGACGCCGGGGAGATCAGATATATATATATATATATTAAGAAAACAAAAAAGGGGCCAGCAGGCAGCCCTGCTTAAGCCCATTATATGGTATGATCTTACATGATAGCCCCAGCGAACCTCCCATCAAAACTTGGCACCAGGTATCTGTATGTAATTTTTTAATAAGACCCAAAAGGTGATGTGGTATACCTAGATGAAGGAGCTTTCTCCACAGCGTTTGGTGATCCACTTTGTCAAACGCCGTGGAGAAATCAATAAATGCCGTAAAAAACTGACATACCTCGTGAAAAAACATTTCTCTACAATGGTCTGAACGACCGCAATGTTGTCCAAGGTAGTATGGTTTTTTCTAAAACCAGCTTGTTCTAGTGGTATAATATTCTGGTCATGGGACCATTGTTGCAGATGACATAGTATACTTTTTGCAAATAATTTGCTCGAAGCATCCAGAAGTGCAATCTGTTTGAAACTAGCTGGCGAAGTTTTTGGGCCCTTTTTATACAATGGGACTATAATACTCCCCTTCCAAGAGGGGGGAATTTTACTTGTTCAAAAACAATAATTAAACAGTGGCGCTAAGAGAGCTCCCCATGCAACTGACTCCTTTTTAATTAGCACAATCGGAATTCCATCCAGCCCTTGTGTACCGGAGGTTCTAGCGTTCTTTATAAAACCTACTACTTCATCCCCTGACGGGGGGCCAAATTCAAGAAAAGAAGACCCAATCGTCACAGGAACAACTGGGCTGTTGTTTTTACATAGTAGGGAGATATAATCCACCCAATCCTTTTCTGGGATCGGGATATACAGAACCCTCTGCCTTGAATCACAATATTCCGCAATCAAGTGCCAATACTTTTTTTTAAACTGTTTATTTTATTGTTTTTCCGTCAGTACGAAACAGTGACAATAAGAAAAGGATAATCACAATGACATTCATCAGACACGGTAAGTTGAGATACAATCAATGGCATTGGCACAGAAAGTGAGTTCTTATTATACAGTACATTTACCTTGCACAGGAGGTCAGTGATCCATGCATGTACATTCAGTACTCTAGATAACTCTAGCTAGGTGTCTGTGGGACTTGAGAACATTAGACAGTGGGCCAATGGCCGTTTAGCATTTGGAACAGCGCCATCGTTGTGGCGACCTTAACATAAGCGTAAGTGATCAAGGAAACACTATATACATCACAAAAAAACTTCATCATGGTAATAATACACATACCAGAATGTTAGGTCTGCTTGATTGACTCGTGTGTGGTATATGCCTGATATGTACATATCTTCACTGGTCCAACGTCTCCGGCGCTTCAGGCAGGGGCTCAGCAGAACGAGCAAGGAGGTAGCTCTGTAGGGGACGCCATATATTTCTAGGTTTTGAGGCCCTAGGTAAGGTTTCAGCATACAGAATCAATTGATCTTGGCAATATACCAAATCATCCAGCCATTCCTTGAACTTTGGCGCCCGCCCTCTACCCCAGCGGCAGGCTACCCTGCGCTTAGCTAGAAATAATGCAATGGCGAGGAATTTGCAATAGGGCTTTGGGACAAGTTTAGTATAGCCTAACAACCCTATCAATGGCGCGCACTCTAGAGGAATGGGAGCCATCTGACGTAGGGCATCAAAAATTTGGGCACAGTATTCCCTAACTCTAGGGCAATCCCAGGCCAGGTGCAAGAAATCAGCACCCGGGCTGCCGCATCTATCACAGCTGTCTGTGGTTCTCAAATAGAATCGGAACATTTTAACCAGGGTATAATAGAGGCGCTGCAGGAATTTGTAATGTGTGATGCGAAGTCTAGAACTGGCAGAGATCTGTTCTGTTTGGAGGCAGCAGTATAAGCATTGATCGTCAGTTATCTCATACCCCAACTCCTAACTCTACTTAATAAGAAAGGAACTGGGGGATTCTGTCTGCTGCATGCGTATAGTGTGATAAAGCACAGAGACAAGGTGTCCTGGGGATGAAGCGCGTAGCAACATGTGCAAGGGGGCAAACGTGGAGGGTTCCTGAGGGAATTCAGGTGTGATAGATGGCATGTGCTGGCGTAGCCTGACGTAAAGAAATATATCTAGTGATGTTGGATGTACCCCTTGAAAAAGGCTCTCTGAGGTGCGGAATGTCCCATTTTGGTAGGGGTCTCCCCATGTAGTGATGTTGGTGCGTTCACATAATCTGAGGAACCCCGTTTCTTGTAGTAGTGGCATGCGTGGATGATAGGAGAGTGGGAGGAGTGGTGAGTATAACATCGGGCATTGAAGGAGAGTCAAGATGCGACGCCAGGCATCTACTGTGCATGTGATCGGGGTAGGCTCAATGTCACGTGTGCGGGTAGGCGTATTCAGCATGCCATTCAATGGGATTGGGTCTGCCAACCAGTGCTCAGCTGCGATTTGTGGCATATACCTAGGGGGATGGAATCAGTAAAACGCATAGTGAGCCCGTGCACATATATAATAAAGTTCAAAATCTGGTACATCAAAACCTCCCTGAGCATACGGTTGGGTGAGTACTTTCCATTTCAGACGAGGTTGTTTGCCCTCCCCATATCAGCCGCGTCATTTCGGATTGGAGTGTTTGAAAAAAATGCCGCCCGGGATGGTATGCAATATTTTAAAATAGGTATAGTATTTGTGGCAGAACCACCATTTTGATCAAGGGTTAACGGTAAGGAGATCCATCGGGTGACATTTTCCGTAATCGATGCATCACAGTGCCATAATTGAGGCGCATCAACTCATCCCTATCTCTAGTGATCACTACCCCCAAGATAGCGTAGGTCCGAATCGCACAACTCCAGCGGAAAGTCCAAGGGGAAATGCGAAGCCGCAGAGATCAAGGGCAAAATTTGTAACTTATTCCAATTTATATGTATCCCAGAGAGCTTACCAAACACTATGAATTCCCTCAATAGTGGGTTAAGGTTATCTTGTGGGTGCCTTACATATAGTGTTATATCATCCGCATATAAAGATATGAGGATTTGCGCAGGTTACATCGAAGCTCCTTATCTTGATGATGCTGCCTTAACTTTGAAGCCAATGGTTCGATGGCCAGCGGGAAGAGCAGGGGTGAAAGTGGGCACCCCTGCCACGTGCCCCAGGATATGGAAAACGCGTCAGATAGGTGACCATTGATTAATACCCTCGCCCTTGGCAGCTGATAGAGCAGTCGTATCCAGGACAGGAACAAGGCAGGGAACCCCATGCGCTGCAGTACCCCATAGAGATAGTCCCATTCGACAGAGTCAAATGCTTTGGTGGCATCCAGGAAGACTGCCGCCAGCGGCAGCTCCGGAGCCACGTTCTGCAGTATGGAAAAGAGGGTACGAAGGTTGTGTGGTTGCTCTCCCAGGAATGAATCCTGCCTGGTCAGGGAGCACCAACTTTTCCATCAACAGGACTAGTCTATTAGCGATAACCTTTGTCAATATTTTGACGTCGTAATTAATTGGGGACAGCGGCCTATAGGAATCACAGTGTATTGGCGACTTACCAGGTTTGAGTAATGATGTGATTAATGCCTCCCTCATGGATGGGGGGAGTATGCCAGCTTCAGACGATTCCTCATATAGTTCCTTTAATATGGGAGCCATCACGTCTATGTAAGTTTTATAAAACTCGACGGGCAAACCGTCGAGGCTGGGGGCCTTCCCGGATTGCAGCTGCATAATGGCCTCCCGTATTTCATCTAGTTCAAAGGGAGCGCAGAGGAATTCCCTTTGCGAGTCGCCCAGCCAGCCAAGGGCGACATCACCTAGGAAGCTGTCTAATTCAAAAAGATCCATATGTTGTGAGGTGTAAAGTGTTGAATAGTGCGCAGTAAATGTAGCGAGGATGTCAGTAGTGTCGTGTTGCGCTATCTCCCCTGGCCCCGTGATCTCTAATACACAATTGGAGAAGCGTGGACGTCTTATGGTTTCAGCTAGTGTCTTCCCTGGCCTCTCTTCCTCTCCATATCTCCGAGCCACCCAGTATTTCCCTCGAAATTTCGCTTCCCGATCTGCAGCCTCAGTGTATTCAGAAAGTTTCCCTCGAAACTCATGCCGGATATCTTTATCCTCACTCAGCCTCAACTGTGCCTCAAGGTTTTTGAGTTCAGTTTCTAGCTGTCTGATTGTGCCCTGTATGTCCTTTAACACACCTGAACCTTTGGAGATACAAAACCCTCGCACTGTCACCTTAAAGGTTCCCATATTGTTTCTACGTCATCTATGGAGCCTTTGTTCCTTTGGAAAAAGTCTTGGATTTCATCCTCCAATTTACTGTGAAGTACCATGTCTAGGAGCGTCAGGGGTTGCAGTCTCCAAGCGCGTCGTGGTTGGTTATATCCTGGTGGGGCAATTGTAAGCTTGACAGAGTGTTCGGAATATGTTCTAGCTAGGTGTGTGACATCTTTCATTAGGGGGCCCAGCCCTCTAGACAATAAGCAATAATCTAACCGTGCCCAGGAGGCGGCCTGTGCCGTAAAATGGGTGCCCTCCCGCTCAGTTGGATGAGTGTATCGCCAGGCGTCTAATAATCCCATCTCCATTTTAATGCCCTGTAGAACATGGTAGGACTTGTTGTAATGATGTGGTGCAGGGTTTGATCTGTCTTCAGCCGGGTTGAGAGCTATATTAAAATCCCCACCCCATATTATATGCGTGGATCCTATATCAAGTATTTTCCCCCGTAGTACAGTGAAGAATTCGGGAGTGTCGACGTTTGGGCCATAACAGCTCACCAGTGTGACCGAATCTGTACCTAGCCGCCCCCATACAATGGTGTATCTTCCATTATGGTCCGCTAACGTACCCACTAGGGCGAACGGTGTCTGCTTTTTTATAAGAATTGCCGTGCCTCTAGCATAAGATGAGTACGAGGAGAATAAACGATGATCAGCCCATTTTGCTGCAACGGTAGAGGGGTGTAATGGATGAACATGTGTTTCCTGAAGTAGCGCAATATGTATGTGGTGTCTATCTAGATATGCCAAAAGTTGTCGGCGTTTGCGCGGGTCCCCAAGTCGCCGTACATTCCACGTGATTATCTGTAGGCTCCGATGGGACACTAAGTCAGCCATGAGTACCTGAAGTGTGCAGGAAGTGGTGACATGTCTCCTGTGTACTGTGTGCCATCATCATTAGAATATCATGCATCTGTTTGTCAAAATTCAGTATAGTAAAGAACAACAAACATGTCTGAAAACCTTCTCCTCCCCCATCCCCTCCCACAACAGCACCCTAATTGTGCCAGAATGCAAATCCCCTCCTGAATCCCAACAGTTCCCCAACTGATCAATGCGGTCAACCCAGACCAATGTGAAAGGTGTGTGGGGGATCACTCATATTGGGGGAACCGCTGGTGTGGCACAGTTACCTCCCCACTCCCACCGCACACACGCAGCCGCATTAGCAGCAGGTGAGACCACGGGAGTGAAACAGGAGGATGCTCGGCTCTATGCCGTGGACGAAAGGTACCATTGTCCGGTGCTTACAGGTAACACAGTATATGTCCGGTGCCTGCCTCGGGAGTGCGATATATACTCAGCTGATGTCTCTTGGCGAAACATAAGTCTAGTCTCCTGTCAATGCGGGAAAACGCTCCCCTGTAGCACAGGTTAGGCGAAGGGGGGGTCCACAGGGAGACAGTCCCGCTCACTTCAGGCCACAAGCGCCAGCCAGCAGCCACTCTTTCATCTCCCCTTCTTTACGAATCTTCTTCCAGCTCCGGAGAGCGGGACAACGAGAAGTGGTCATCTGAATTCCGTCCGGTTGAACGTCTGTTGATATTTTTGAGGAACTCTTCTACTTGATGAGGATTCACGAATATCTTTTGTTTGCCTTGGTGGGTGACCCTTAGGCGAGCAGGATATAGGAGTGCAAAGTCAATTTGCGCCTTGCGAAGTTGTTGTTTCACATTTATAAATTTGTGGCGCGCTTCCTGCACAGCCACTGTGTAGTCTGGATACATGGTAAACTTCATACCTTCATACGACAGTGACTTTCATGTGCTAGGCGAAGGGCAGTGTCCCGGTAGTTAAGGACCCGGGCAATAATGGGGTGCGGAGCGCTGCCTGGAGGTGGGCGAGTTCCGAGAGACAGATGAGCTCTCTCCACTGTCAAATGCGGGGAGAAGGCGGCTTCACCAAAGGTGTCACGAAGGATTCTTTTAATATAGTCCTCCATACACCAGTATTCGTGGTCTCCGAGATGCCTAGGACTCGAATATTGTTTCTGCGACTCCTAGCTTCGAGGTCCTCGTTCTTGGAGGCTATTACTTTCAGGATTTTATCCATTTGTGACATTTGTTTTTGCATTTTTACCGCAGCGTCTTCCGAGTCTGAGATCCTCCGTTCCGCTTCCTTGATCTGTTCGTTATGTTTGTCAACTTTCAGCACTAAAAATTCTAAGCGACTATTCATCGTGTCCATTTTGCCTGACAAGGAGGTGAGACTCTGCTGCATCGCTAGTAATAACGTTTTAACCTTGTCATCAGGAGTTGTGGATTGTGTTTGAGGTGAGCCGTCCATACTTTGTGTTTGCTCCTCAGTGCTTGAGCGGGTGGCTGTCTTTTTTGCATCGAACACTAGTTTAGACTGTCGTCCCTCTGACTTCCCCATCTTTGAAGCTTCGAGATAGAGGATGTCCGACGTCTGGATACGCTGCCTAGATTTTGTCCGGGGTAGATTGTGCAGTGGCTAGCAGCAGTAGCGTCCAGGTTTGGGCTAATGAAGTCGCTAACCAGGCCCGACAGTTTGTCCAGGTCGTGAAGGTCAGTTGGGCGGGCACTCCGGAGCACCTGAGGAAGTTCTCGTTTCACCGGCAGATCATCGCCCCGCAGCTGTCCGGGGCAGAGCTCTGTGGGAATAAAGAATGATTAATAGAGGCCCCCTCGATAAAGAAGACAATCTGGAGACCCGGCACTAGTTGGTGGCTTTTCTCGCGTTGCAGTGAAAGAGATGGGTCCCAATGCAGTGTGTGCCGCCTCCTCTCATATCATGGTAATGGACAATTCCCTGCCGCTTATGTCACGTACCGTCTCCGTGGCACACCGTCTCAGGGGCCCAATATGAGGATGAGTGGAATGATGGTCAGGGTCAAACTCTGCAGCCTCCCACTACGCCTCTAAGACCATCGCCACAGCTCCTCTCCAGCCTACGTAGGTCTCCAATTGGGGTGCAGGCTATAATGGGGTCACTCAGCCACGCGCCAAATAGCAGGGAGCAGCGCTTCCGGTCCTGTGGGCGCTGTTATGTCCGTGCCAGCAAGTGCTCAGTACCAAGGTGCGTCCGCTACAGCCACCCGCCTCATCTATCTGCGGTGTGCACTCGCTCCCCCTTGAAGGTCAGCCACCGCTCCCCCATCTGCGTCTGTTCGTCACGCTATGCGGCTGCCGGCATGTTATGGCATCGCTCTTGAGTGGGGCCCCCGTAGCACCACAAGTTTATCGGTGATTGTCGACCAGGGCACCCAGCAGAGGCCCGACCCAGCGCCTCACATGGGGCCAGGAGCTCGCTTAGTGGCAACGATCACAATGGGCCCCACGCAGCGTCCAACCCGCAATGTGGCGGCGCGGGTGCAATGCGTTGGCGCCTCAGGTATATAAAAATTACGGTAAGTCTGTGCAGTGCGCCACCAGCTCCGGGCCGGAGATGCATCCGCTACGGTGTGGTCTTCTGCCCGTGAGCGGCAGTCCAACGTGCGAGGAAGATGCGTCGTACTCACTATTGCCGTTTCTTCACGCTCAGCGCCAGTGCGTTCACTAACCTGCAATCGCCGCTCTTCTCAGGCCCATGTATCTGCCTCCATATCTTGCGGATGAAAATGCTGGGCGCCCGCCGGCGATCCGTGATCCCACCAGGGCCTGCGGAGTTTTTGGCACCATATCGCTCTCCAGGATCGCGGCCTAGCACCTCGTGTGAGACCGGGAGCTCGAGTGGCAGCGCCCGCCGCCCTCAGAAGTGCTGTATGCTCCGTCAATCACCCGCAGCAGCGTAGGCAATGCCCCATGCGAGGTTCCCGAGGTCCAAGCAGGCTGGAATTTTCACCAGAGGCAGTGGGCACCTTACTTTATAATTGCCAGGCTTTGTGGTCACTTTCCTCAATGGAAAGCAGGAGAAATGTAGGATTGTGAAGCCGAGCTACCGGAGCCTCACCTCAGAAGTGCTGTATGCTCCGTCAATCACCTGCAGCAGAGTAGGCAATGCCCCATGCGAGGTTCCCGAGGTCCAAGCAGGCTGGAATTTTCACCAGAGGCAGCGGGCACCTTACTTTATAATTGCCAAGCTTTGTGGTCACTTTCCTCCATGGAAAGCAGGAGAAATGTAGGATTGTGAAGCCGAGCTACCAGAGCCTCACTGAGAAGCGGCCATACAGGTTGTGCGCCATCCAGCGCCCCAATCAAGTGCCATTACTTTCTTGAATCTTTGGCCTTGAGGCTTCCCTCAATCCAATCCACTTAGCGTCATACTCCCTTCTCTTTTCACTGAGTTTACTGCGACTTCTTACTCGCTTAAGGCGATTGATTTCCTGCTGTTGACCCATAGAGAATTGTATATGTTGTTTTCGGACTAGTCGATTAATTTCTTGATTTAATAATTTCAACGAGGACAAACCATGTTTATTCAAGCGAGGTCCAGCAGATTTAGAGCTTTAATTACGTATCTCTTCCATTTGGGCCTCAAAATACTGTATGATATTAGCGTGAGCATAACCCTGCTGTTCTATATAAGGCCTCTTCACTATCGAACTTACTTCAGAGATATTTTTTAACGCCCAAAAAGAACGTCCATTTGCTTTATTGAAAACAACCATGCCCTGGTCAGAGTTCCCCGGATCCAGTACAGGTAGATCAAAGGCCACTGTCATACCCACTACACTATGGTCGCTCCATACCGACGGGAGGACAAATAGATTTTCACAAGCCCCAAACATTTGATACGAGACAACCACGTAGTCTAAAAGGCTCTGAGTATGATGAGAGTGAAAGGTAAATTGTGCTATTTTGTCTACAGGCACTCTCCCATTTAAAATGACAAGATCTGTACTTCTAATGCTATCAAGCAGGGAGACCCCTATTTATCCGTTTTTATTTTTTCCGGTAATAAAATCTCGGGTATATGCCAAATTTCCTCTTTATCAGTGTTAGCATAAATCTCCGAAGCAGAGTTAGAGATTTTGGCGTTTAAGTCTCCCACGATTATCACTAGGGGGCATTCATCCCTGATAGCTATATCATGAATGTATAAAAAGAGTACACTCAACAAATGATCAAAATTTCTCCCAGGAGGGATATACAGATTTAATTGTGTGCAACACCCTAGGCAGTCAAGTGGCTCAAATCATCTAACTGCTCATCACAGCAACATTATTGGAGAAACTCAGTGCAATAACAGTTTAGCTGTTTAAAACATATATACATTTTATTTAAATTATTATTAAAAGAATAAGTGGCACATTATATTTACAATACAACATTATTTCAAAATAACACACAAATTAATTTACAAAGGTCTCAAAAACTGGTGGTTGATACCAAACATATAAAACACTACAGATAAATATATAAATAATGAAAAAAGGTGGCCATGAGATGAATCTTCTCTCTCAACGTACGTTTCGACGCTAAAAGCGCCTTCATCAGGAGAGCCACGATTTTGTCTTTCTGTATACAGGAAGTTGACTGAATCAAATCTGGGAGCTGATGTGAAAATTATACAAACGAGCAATGTTTTATATATGCACTTTAGATGCAACTTTATTAATAAATATTCACGATCCCAAAAGCGCTTACTGTAGATAATGCGCGACTCTGACTATTCGTTCCGTGTCAGAGTATAATGTAACCAAAATGCAAGAGCTGCTTGGTCCGTCTGTATATATGGGTGTTAAAAATGTAGCGTTGTGCTCGGCATCCTAGTGAGGCTCAGTGCGGTATGTTACTCTAGCGCACGGGGCTCCTCTCGATCCGCCATATGCAATATACAGATTTGCCACGAGGAAGAAAGCAGAGCTGCCGAAGTCTCCCAAACGTGCCGGCTTCAAGCATATACAAAGATTTGAAGGATGGCAAAATACCTTCTGATTCCAGTTAATGGAGTTCTTAAGCAGAATGGAGACTCCCCCCCCCCCAACTAGCGTGTCCCCTTTCAGAGCACTTAGTATAACCGGAAAAAACAAAATAGCCATCGCAATCAAACTCTTTGCTAGACCAAGTTTCTTGTGAGCATATAATTAAAGGGTTCATGGTTTTCAAAAAATTCAATTTCATTTCATTATGACCCAAACCGGCCATATTCCAATACAAAAAGTAACCCCCCCCCCCCAGGTTACCTCAAAGGAACGCTCGTCTCTGCTACCGGACGGGTGTTATTCAAGGCTGTTGCGACCCAGCTCAACTGGGCTGATTCATCTTCTATATCTGGGGCCTGGGAAGCAGCTACCAAACCTGTCACCAGAGTTATTGAACGTCCCCTCTTGTCCAAGGAAACCACAATAATTTTGGTATTACCCAGTGAATACTCAAAATCAGGGCCCATTGCATCTAGCACCACGGATTTAACAGCCCTAGGGGCTTTCGAGCTCTGAGTTATGGGACAACGTAGTAAGATATTCCTCATATTCTAAAACAGATGTTATGTCAAGCCCTCGTTTCAGAAAATGCACACAATTCTGCATAACCAAATTGGCAACAATCAGGGAGCAAAAAGTAACTCTAGAGTAGGGAAAGTGTCATGTAAATTAATCTTCACATTTAAAATATCCCTGCTTGATATCAACATTAGTGCCTCTATTTCAGAAAAAAAGCTGAAAATGAATCCTCTATTTACCGAAATGGATTCATTGTCAAATAACCAAGTGAAATCCACAATGGAAGATGGAACATTCTGCACCACACTGATTTTCTTTGTAGCATCCCTCAAGGGCATCCATAAAGGAACCCTATCGGAACTTCTGCACTGCCATTAGGCTGAGCATTCGCATACGAAACGGTGGTGGTGATTAGGGCCTCTAAATTTCTATTGGACAAATATGTGGTCCCTGTGAAAATTCTGTTTGACCCAACCTGAATGATACTTGGTATTTGGGACCCCCTCTAGGTTACCATCCGCCCTGAACCCAGAAACCACAGACCCTGTCTGGTGTATAGAAACCCCAAATCCCATTCCCCCTCCCGGTGGATCGACCAACTTGTTAATCAAAGGAGGATGAGATACTTGGGAGAACTGCGACATCAGGGTTGATGGAGATACAACTGTTCCAGAATCCCCCAATCTCCCAGCTGATACCATATGCACTATGGGGGACTCCATAGGAACACCCTCTTCTGAACGGGTACTTAGAACCTCTCTCCTCCATTATTGTATGTGTATCACTCTGACGTTCGGCAATCCGTGAAAAATGCAACTTTGACGCTTTTCGTTTAGGAAATCGTCTCGTCTTTTTTTTGTTTCTTTTTCATATTTTCCCCCTTATGATTTATTACGGGGCTTCCCCTCTACGCTGCTTTCAACCCTCCCTTCACTGGCAAATTAGGGAAATGAGCCTGAGAAGAAGATGGAGTTGGGACCTCGCCCTCCCCATCTCCTCTATCCCCCTTCTTGACATGACCCCTGATTTTCTCAACTTCTCCAGTACCCCTTTTTTTGCTATTATTAAACAAAGGGAAAGTTTTCAGTATAGGCTTTCCAGGAAGGGGACCCAATTCAGCCTCCCCAAATAGTGTGCTTAAACAAAGCTCTTCCTTTTCAAGATTACACGTAGGTTCTGAAGGGGGCACCAAATAAAGGGGCATTCCCACTTGAACGGAGACGTCTCTCGACTCTCCCAAGGGGACAAATCATAGTGGCCTGTCATTTACCAGTTCTTCCATATGGGAGTGTATCATAGGCATAGGTTTGATGGTGTCAGACTTATTTACCTTTTGCACTTCAAACAACATTCCAGAGATCATTTCCAATATATGGTCAGAACTTAATACAGGTTTCTCTAATAAAGACAAAATAGAATTACATTTTTTCTCAATACAAACAAGATATTCCGAAGGCACATCATCCCTCTTATTTCCAGATTTCGGTTGTGTACAAGGCAGAAATACATCATGGGCAGACTCCAAAAAAGTACCAATCAAATGACTTGTGCTAAATATAAAAGGGGCAAAGAAAGATGCCAAGGTGAAGAGCTAACAATTGGGATGTTTTTCCCCTGGGTCTACTCGTTGGATGATCATCCTTATGGGTATGATCATGAGGGTCTCCCCAGTCCCTTATTTGGGTTTTTATATCAATATGTGGGAGTGTAAAGTCTTCCCCTGACTTTAACTTTTTGCATGTCTTTGCCCTCTCAACCATAGAAGAAGCATCTCCCAGGGGATCATCTGGACCACCATCCTCATTTATTCCATTGTAAATATCCCCCCGAACCGGTGAAACAACAGGTGTAACAAGTCATACATTCTTGCTTTGACCTGGAAATATGTAGCTGGCTCTGTTGGTTAACGAGAGAATCTAAAACCAAATTTGCACATAGAAAAGCATCAGAAGGATGTCCACTTAAACCATCCTCAACACTTTCATTTATCTGGACCCAGACCCCTTCGGATAACTGAGTCTGGCCCTCAGCAGGAATGCAATGATCTCCCTGTGATTCCACAAAAGATAAAGAAGAAGGCGTTGCTGAGTAGGAGTTGAAGATCTGTCCTTCTTGGACCACTGCTGCCATCTTAGGTTCAGTCCGAGGCATCTTTCGGGAGAAACCAGTGATGACTGGGTGGGATTTATAGCAGAGTTGCTGTAATTGTCTAGTGCCGCTGTACGATCTCCTTGATTTATGAGATCGACTTGGTAACGAGGAGAGCACACGCCCGAGCGTAATTTTCTAGAAGTCATCTCGCTCAGGCTTACTTGCCTGCCTGAATAGCTCCCACCTCCACTCACTTATTCAGGATGAAGCGATTCATCTTTCCGACCTTGTCGAGCCCTTTCAGGACTTCAAAACTTCTGAGCTGTCTGACTAGATTTCTGTGACTAGACACAGCAGTTTGGACACTTGAATCCTGAATGAGGTCCCGCGGGGGTCCTATTATTTCTGTATTGACTAAGTTTTAAAGAAAAGCTTGTCTCATGGACTCACTCTGCATATCTTTTTGCTCCTGCCAGGGAATATACACCAGTCGTGGGACCGGATTATCAACAGCCGAGGCAGTGAGCTCACCCAGGCCACAAGCTGCACCCAGGCCTAGCTGGGCCACCTTTTTGTTCTGGGCCTCACCCGGGACAACGCCCACGCAGCAGGGTCTAACCCTGCGGCAACCTCGCTGAGGTCCCTTCCAACCCTGTGCTCCCCCAAGGCTGTTTCCAATGCAGACACCTGTCCGGGCTACGGTGTAGCTTATGCAGTCTTTTGCATGATGAGCTGATAGCCCCGATGGGTATGAAATGGAGATCTTTTCGAAACAATTGCTGGACTCGCATGAGCTCCTTCTTTTTCCCTGGTTCCGGGGGAATTTCAATTAGTTGCAGTGAATGTCAGTATGTGCCAATGGATGGAAATAGCTAGATTGGGCCGACTGGCTTAAACTAGTCTAGGCTATGAACTCCACTCTGCCCCCCCCTCTGCGGCACTTAGCTCAGGACTGGGAGAGCAACGCTCTGATGAGCTGGATGAGCTATAGGAGTTAAGGGAACAACAGGAGGCCGGGGTCTGTGGTGCGCAGAGCTACGTGGTCTTAGGGCCTCCAAGGAGGAGCTTGTGCTGCCGGGGATGCGGGGCAAGTTCCCCCACTGAGGCAGCCCGCACCAGTATGCTACCCGGCCGCTTCTGTCTCAAAGGGTGCACTATTGCTGGCCTTACCACTGCTCTCGCCACCGCTCCGCTCCTCCTTCTACTGCTTTGGGTGTTCCCGGCTGCCTGTTAGTGCCCAACCGTGGTCCCCTCCTGGCTAAGGGGCTACCGAGGCGGTTTGGGGCCAGTGGGGAGGCACCGAAGGTCGTTGGAATCACGCCACACTAGTCTCACTCCTCGCAACTCGAAGCTGCGTGTGACGTCTGAATCAGACGCGAGCAATATAGAGCAGCTTGAGAAGGACGTTTGAAAGAGACACACCCCAAACCAGTTCTGAAGTTTGAGACAGTGAATTTACATCCTCTGTCCAGAAAGTGCGCATAGAGGTGGGTTACAGGTCACCCCACTTTCTTCCAGTTTCAAGTCATTTGGGGTGCGAAAGCACTGCAGAATACTCAAATTAATTCAGTGTTACCAGGGCTAGTGTCTGACAGCCAGAGTCCCAGAGGTGAGCAGAGCATCACTTGAAATCTGCACTTTTTGCTGGATGAGCTGAGACTGCCTCGGTTGGTTCCTAAAAGCCTGAATGCCTTTTAGAGGGATGGGGTTGCCTAGCCCTATAGGAGAACAGGTTATCAAGGAGGAGAAGCCCTGCATGTCACCAGACTGAGGGACATCTAGAGGAAGCCGACTTCCTGAGGCTAGCTAGGAGTACCCTGTGGTGCAGAGGATCCCCCTGATCTCTCAGTAATTCATGCATTGTACCCGCGTCTTCCTGACCAGTGCTGTATCTTGCTGTATGGATGATGTAAGCCAGACTTGACTACAGCAGCCAAATTAGGAATCCAACTACCTGCACCTGCCTTGTTGATGATGTTTGCTCGATCAAGGCTGCAAATTTGTGTCGGCCTAATTTGGGCTGCATCTGCCGGAGGGACTAGTTTGGCCCAGTACGGGCCTGGACCTGCTCTGGCTTGTTGGCCTAGTCGGAGCTGACCCCACAACTTGGTCATCTGGAGCCTCCGTAGCGGTGCCTGGACCTGTGCTGTGTAGCACCAAGGCTGCTGCACTGTACAGTTAAGATAAGTGGCTGCCTGTATGGAGATGCAGGCCGTGCCTGTCCTACTCAAAAGTACCTTCAATTGTTCGCGGGGGGACCACCCACTGCCTCTGGGAAGGACTATGAGGCCACTGGATCCACTCCAAGGGCAGCATAATAGAACATCGTGTTACCCACCATACTTCCAGAAATAAGAGAATTACATTTTTTTTTAACTGAGTGCACATTTGACTCGCAGCATATTTGAGACTACACCTGAGCCTGATTCATTCTCTGCCCCCGCTACTTGGGTGGTGGGGAGAAAGGAGGGCAAGCTTTGGTGGGATTATCATGTGGGAACAAAATGGGTGTATCGCCACAAGGGGGAATTGCGACCAGGCGCTCTGTCTTGTATACTAAGTTGGACTGTTAAAGGAGTACTGTGTTGGGTTCAAAAGTACTTTTTTTTCTTTAAAAGACAAGCACTTGGCTGCATAATGAAGTTATTGTGCCTGTTGGTTGATTTGTTGAGTCCTTAACTCGTGCCTCCTCTCCCACTACTTCCCTGAAAAGCCTATGACTGCTTGCCCTAGTAGGACACATTCCTAGTTACCCTGTTTTTCTGAGGGGGGTAAAGGGATTAAGACGCAGATCTCTGGTGTATTTCCTACCTAACTACTAAGCTACTAAGAGTGCCAAAAGTGCATTGTGAAATTCATAGTGCACCAGCAGGAATACTCTTTAATACCACAGTACTTATAAGGGAAGCACAACTTAGCAGCTGGTTCCCTCTATAGGATACAGATGGGGAATGAGCCCAATGACATCACATCAAGAGAGGGAGACTTACATTTTATTGGCTGGATGCAAGCTATAGACTCAGAGAAAATGGTTTGAATGGAATAGGAAGAGTGAAGGCCGATGCTGGAGTTCCTGGCCCAGGAGTGGCTCTAGAAAGATACACTAAGGTGGAGTTAGTCTGTCAAGAGGTGGATGATTGAATTAACCTCTTGTGGAACCAATGACAAAACAGAGAACCAGCAACACAACCGTTTTCCTTCGAGTGCCCCCTTCAACCCCTAGGTAAAGCTGTACATTGACAAAAAAATAAACTTACTTTTGAAATAGCTTTGCTAAGTAGCTATTTAATATGGCCAAATCTGCTATTTGGCCTATTTTTCCATGCTCAAAAACAAGTTGCACAATACCTGTATTAATTTGCCCCACCAAAACCGTTTGGATTCATGGACAATGGAGGAGTGAGTGATGAATGCCATACAAAACAAGCAAACATTTTTTTTCCTAATAAACATATCATGATACCGCTGATGATAAAGTGTTCAAATCTTACTATGTAAGCGTGCTGCACCTTTGGGATTGAGCTATGAATCCAGCACTGCAGGCAGCAGTGACCTAGTCGAATTTTGTGGTGGTGCTGAGCATTAATGAGTAAGCAAAAGCATTGAATGTTATTTGTTTTCAATGGGTGAACTGCACAACAGTATCTGATTAGACGTTGATCCTAAAAATCAGTAAGTCCATTAAGGCCCCTGTTAAACCTGGCACCATTGGCGTGGGTCTCCCATTTTTGTGCTGTTGCCTCTGATGTTTTTTGCTGGTTTTAGATGCTTTGGGCACTGTGCCACTGCTATTCAGTGCCACAGTGCAAGTGCTCCCTATGTTAAATTGATGTATGGATTAGTGACTCCGTGATTGGCTTATTTAGTTTACTTGTCAGACCCTAGTACTGTTGTTCACTGCGTGTGCCCAGGGCTTGTCAATCAAATGCTGCTGGTGGGCTTGCAGCACTGATTGTGCCACCCACCGGAGCAGCTTGTAAAGTGTGTCTCAGGCCTGCCATTGCAGAGCCTGTGTGCAGCCTAGTGCTGCCATGTTGACTGGTAAGTGCACCCACTTGCCAGTCCCTAAACCATCCCTTTTCTACATGTTAGCCACCCCTAAGGTAGGTCCAAGGGCAGGGTGCATTGTATGTAAAAGGTAGGACATGCCCTGATGTGTGTGGCATGTCCTGATAGTGAATTGCAGCCATTTTCGTTTTTCACTATTGTGAGGCAACCTGCTCCCATAGGCCAGAATGGGCAGTTTGATAATAACACCTTATAATCATAACTGACCCAGGAAACATCGTAGAAAAACGAATTTAGTATGCCTGAGCTCAGGACGATAAAATACATCTTTTAGTGAAGTTGGTTTTAACATTCTGTGTTTGAAAATACCACTTTTAGAAAGTAGGTATTTCCTTGCCTAACTATCCAAGCCTGCCTCTGCTTGGTTGTGTCTTCCATGTCTGGTTTCTGAGTGACAGGGGGTGGGTGCTCCAGGAGACTGGGTGAGTCAGCACAAGGCTGAATAGCCCTATCTGCATGAGGAGTGGTGGGAGGAGTAGCACCTCAGCCTGAATAGGGCTGTGCCTGCCTTTCAAAATGCGTGCTCCACCTCCTGTGGTGTGTCTGAAGACCCTGGCCCACACTGACAAAGGAAGAAGGTGTACACTAGCAAAGGAAGAAGGTGTACACTGGCAGGATTTACCCAGAACTGGTTTGGACTAGGTACAGACGCTCTCTGCCTTCAGAGAGAAAGGAGTTTGGTGTATAAAAAGGGGGACCCAGACCCCAGAACTTTAGATCACTTCTGGGAATCAAGACGAACCTTTGCGGAGGAGAACCAGGAAGCTGAAGGAGGAGACTACCCCTGTGCTGTGTGTTTGGGGGTTGGCCTGCAGTGGTTGCTTCATTGCCAAAGAAAGGAGAAGAGGACTGAGTGTGCTTTTCATCAAGTTGAAGAAGAATCTCCAAGGGCTTGAACTTTGAGATTGCCTCCTGCCTGAAGTCTCAGGGATACAAGACTTCACCAACCAGCTCCCCCCTGAATTCCCTTGCTGGGAATTGAAGTGCCTGCTGTTGTGCTTGGCCTTCTGAGAGACTGCGTGTCGCTGGGAGCTGGAAGCACGAGTCAACGACGAGAAGCGTGTCACCGCCGCAGCAGTTGCCGTCGCAGCAGTTGCTGTTGCATTGTCAAGGAAGCGTGCCGCCACTGTCGCCATCGCATCACCGAAGCGCGTCGCATCACCGGAGAAGCGTGTCGCTGGGCCTGTCCCTGTCACGTCCCGGCGCACGTAGGGGCAGGGACCACACAGAAGGTGAGCAGGAGCGAGTAATGCCGGGACATTGGTGTACGGGACTACATCTCCCAGAAGTCGGTGAGGGGCGTCACCTACTTCCCTCGGACTTCCTTCTTAAGCTCCGCCCTGGGACAGCTCGGGGCTTGTCAATCCCGTTACTTCTTGCAACCTCGTTTGACCTGCCGTCCTCGAGTCACGCTCCTCGTGTCCCGCGGGCATCCTGCAAAACCCGTCCTATTCCCGGAGCAGCCCCGCTGAGCCCCGAACCAGAGTACTTTCCACACGCGCTGAGCTGCGCGTTCGGATTCCGTCACGAAGCCGAAGATTCACCTCGGAGCTTCCCCGAAGAGGCCGGCTGCTTTCAAACTTCTCCCGCGCAGTGGCGTGCAACATTGTATCATTGCACCCGGATAGGGTGTTCCTCGGCGAGCCGCTTGAAAGGCTCGGATCCCGTTTTTGTTGTTTCCTTACCAACCCCCCTGGGGGGGCTACGAGAGCCATTTGTTTTAGGCTCGTGTTTACTTTACAATTACCTTCACTCGCCACCGTAACAGGAACTTCTCCATGGGGATTCACTGAGTGAGACGGCTGTCTCTCTCTCTTCTGGGTTCCTGTCTAAGTCGACACGTAAGCGAATCTCTATCATTGACGTTCCTGCTCTAGCGAACCACAGTCTATCAGAGCTAAGTACCTTTCCTTACATGTATTTCAGAAGGAGTCAAGTTCGCATGTCATGTGAGGGGAAGAGGGACACGCTTCTTGAGGTGGTCAGATTAGCCCAGGACTAAGAGAAACCTGTATCCGGCACTTGTAAGTGGGGGGGGTTGTGGTCAGTAACCTTCTACCCCATTCTTCCTGACTGCTGGTGATTCATAGAGTGTGTTCTCCTTATTTTCACTGCAGGGACCACGGGGTGCATACAGTGGAGTCCCCGAGCCTGACAGAAGTCTGTTACCTGTCCACTGCGAGTGAATTGCTGGTTTACCTTTCTTGTTTCTTTTGTCCCTTTTTTCCCTTCCCCTGTTGGGGAGTGGTCCGGCGAGGGTACTGTTTATATACTCCCGGGCGGCTCCGCTGTGGGGGCAGGGTTCTCTTTCATCTTTCATCGCTCCTGCTGTATCCGGCTTGAAGGTTAGTGGTAATCTGCTGACAGTCTGACAGATTGACAAGCCCACGGTTACTTACAGCCTGAGCGATGGAGACCTCTACCATCCTTTCTTCAGTGTTAGAAACTATGACCGCCTTACGTATAGAGGTAGACGCATTCAGGGGCGAGAACCTTCTGTTACGGAACGAGTTGGGTTCCCTAAGACAGGAGGTAACAGGGCTTTCGAGAGCTCCACCTACGGGGGGAAGAGGGGGAGGTTCCTATATTAGGGATTGGACCCTGCCCCCACCTACTACTTCTCACACTTCTACCAGGGTTAACCCCCCAGCCCAGAGTAGGGGAGTCCTGGGGGCAGATACCCCTACAGTACATGTTCTTCAACCAAGCCATCTACCCCTTGCTCCGCCAGAGCGATTCACAGGAGACCCTAAGAAATTCGGCATCTTCCTGGGCCAATGTAAGTTGCACTTTATGTGCAAACCTGCAGTGTTCCCCACTGACCAGGCCAAAACTGCATTTATAATGTCCTACCTGGGAGGCAATGCTGCCAGCTGGTCTCTGCCTTTGATAGAGAGAGATGACCCGGTCCTGTACAATTTCAATGAATTTTGCTCGGAGCTGAGTAAGTTGTTCGACAGAAAGGCGCATCACTTATCTCTAGATCGAGAGTTCATCACTCTTAAGCAAGGATCCCAGGATCTCCTCACCTATATTACTAGCTTCAACAGACTCCTCGTTGAGACCAATTGGCCAGTGGAAAAAAGGACCTCCATGTTTTACCAAGGACTCAAGGGAGAACTTAAAGACGTCCTAGCACAAGTGGTGCACATGCCAGACAACTGCGAAGAATTAATCGACCTTACCGTTCAATTAGACCATCGACTCCAAGAACGCAAAGGAGACCGGTACCGACCTGAGACACGGGCTTACTTACCTCGTCCTAGGCCGCTGGTAGAAGACCGCTCGTCTGCCCCAGATGGACCAGAACCCATGCAAGTGGGGGGAATAAGAGGACCTCTTAGCCTAGAAGAGAGAGACAAACGAAGAAAACAGCGGTTGTGCCTGTACTGCGGTAAACCCGGACATTTCATAAAGGAATGCAAGACCCGGGCTCGATTTACGACCAAAGGCACTCCAGGGAGCCAAGCCCTACCGGTTGTCGACTACGCGGCAGAGGATGCGGGAAACGAAATCTCTCAAACAAGACCGAGACCCCTTGTTTGAGACCCTGGGAGGATGCGGTCTCTTCGACGGTGGCTAATACCACTCTCACCGTGGTGGCTCACATAAACCTGTGCGTATCACTGGAGTTGCCCTCGGGAGACGCGGTTATGGTACATGCCTTGTTGGATTGTGGGGCTACCGGCAATTTCATTGACCAGCAGTTCGCCCACAGCATTGGGATCCCGTGTGAAAAGAAACAGAATCCGGAACACGTTAAGGCTGTGGATGGTTCTGCTCTAACATCTGGGTTGATACGGTTCCATACGCAGAAGGTCCTGATGCAAGTAGGGAGTCATCACTATGAGTTCATCCAATTTGATCTGATCGACGCCCCCCACTTCAATCTCATATTAGGGATGCCATGGCTAACTTATCATGATCCCTTGGTACGGTGGGCGGCTCGTACGGTCTCCATGAATTCCGTTTTCTGCGAACAGCATTGTACCAAGGACCTGATTAAACCAACGGGAGACCAAACTCCTGCGGGGTTACTCATCAAGGGAGTGAGCAGTAAAACTGTATGCTGTGCCTCTACATTGCCGGAAGAGTACCGACAATTCCAGTCTGTCTTCAGCCAGAAGGAGGCAGGGAAGCTACCCCCGCACAGAAGTTACGACTGCGTGATAGATCTCGAACCAGGAGCCCTTATACCATGCAGTCGAGTGTATGCCTTGACAGAAGCAGAAACCCAGTACTTGCGACAATATCTTGACGACTTGTTGGCCTCTGGCTTCATTCGCCCTTCTACCTCCCCAGCTTCATCACCGCTTTTTTTTATCCCTAAAAAGGAAGGAGGATTAAGGGCCTGTATAGACTATAGAGCCCTCAACAGAGTAACCATCAAAAACAGGTACCCTTTACCCCTGATACCTGTCCTCTTGGATCAACTGAAAGGAGCCAAATTCTACACGAAACTAGACCTAAGAGGGGCATACCATCTTGTGCGGGTGCGTAGCGGAGATGAATGGAAGACGGCCTTCCGGACAAAGTTTGGGCTTTATGAATACCAAGTCATGCCCTTCGGTCTCTGCAACGCACCCGCCGCCTTCCAGTACTTCATGGACGAGGTACTACGAGGACTATTGGACGTCTCCTGTATCGTCTACATAGATGATATTCTTATTTACTCCTCATCTATGGAAGAACACATACGCCACGTGTCGGAGGTGTTGAATCGTCTACAACGCTTTGCCCTATACGCCAAGTTGGAGAAATGTCTCTTTCATGCCACTGAAGTGGAATTTTTGGGATACATTATAGGCCCCAACGGGTTGGGTATGGACAGCAAAAAGATCCAAGCTATAGTCCAGTGGGAATCTCCGCCTAATGTAAAAGCCCTCCAGAGCTTTCTAGGGTTCGCTAACTTTTACCGGAGGTTCATTAAGGAGTTTTCCCGTGTCATCCAGCCTTTAACTCACTTATTGAAGAAAGGAGTTAAATTTTTGTGGACCGAAGCAACCGAACAAGCATTCCAGACCCTCAAGAAAAGCTTTACTCAGGCTCCGGTGCTAAGACATCCCGACACAGCGTTGCCTTTCGTTCTGGAGACGGACGCCTCCCATTACGCCATCGGGGGTATTCTCTCCCAACGCCATCCTAGCACCGGACAATTGCATCCTGTGGCGTATTATTCAAAAAAGCTAACTGCATGCGAGGTCAACTACAGTATCATGGACAAAGAACTGTTGGCTATAAAAAGAGCATGCGAAGAGTGGAGGCACTACCTCCTGGGTGCCAAGCATACCGTTGAAATATTTACAGACCATCGTAATTTACTATTTCTGAAAACCGCAAGGGCACTAACACCTAGACAACTCCGTTGGTCGCTGTTCTTTTCAGATTTCGACTTCGTCATTAAATACCGTCCAGGACCTCAGAACGGTAAGGCTGATGCCCTTTCGAGACCTGCCTCTGTACCTGAAACCAATCTTCTAGATCGAGACCCGCCGGCGATCCTGCAAGGAGCCTCTTTCCCTGATTCTCTTTTGGCCTCCGTCACCACCCTCGAGTTTTTGGACAAGGTGAAGGAGCAATTAGATGATATGGATATCCAAGCATGGATCAAAAAAGACCCTGAACACCGTAAAAGCAGGAACGACCTTCTGTATCATGATGATCAGTTGTACGTACCGAATAACCCTTTGCAAATGCAAGCCCTCCACTGGATTCATGATTCCACATTGGGAGGACATCAAGGCATACAAAAGACTATAAAAGCCATGAAAAGATATTTCTGGTGGGAAACCTTGCCCGCAGATACAACCACCTATGTCACTGAGTGCGCTATTTGTACACAAGGGAAAGCACAACATCAAAAACCCAGTGGGTTGCTACAAATCATTCCCGTACCCCCAACACCCTGGCATACGCTGTCCATGGACTTTATAGTGGACATGCCTACCAGTATGGGACATAACACCATACTGGTCGTGATAGATCACTTGACCAAAATGGGGCATTTCATAGCACTATCTAAATTACCCTCCTCCGTAGAACTGGCCCAGGTGTTTTTGCAACACATCGTACGAGCTCATGGTATCCCGGCGGTGCTCATTACGGACAGAGGGACCCAGTTCACTTCGAAATTCTGGAAAGCATTATGTGACATCATGAAGGTGGACGCTCGCCTCTCGTCTAGCTACCACCCGCAGACAGACGGAAAAACAGAGAGGCTGAACCAAACACTTGAGCAATACCTTAGATGTTTCACATTACAACATGAAGAAGAGTGGACTAGGCTTCTGTGGATGGCCGAGTTCGCTTACAATAATGCCGAACACTCTTCCCTAGGCTGTTCCCCTTTCTTTTGCCTAAATGGGTACCACCCTAATATGTTGCCCTTTGAGAGACCTGCACAGTCCAAACACCCCACCATACACGAGCACCATGCACATCTCCGTAGCGTGTTACAGGAGGCAAAAACACAGCTTAGTAAGGCCCAACTCCGAGATAAGCAATATGCTGACAAAAGACGCACCCCAGAACCTTCTTATGGGGTGGGAGACAAGGTATGGCTTAACACCAGGCACTTGAGAATGAAAGGGAATTCGAGACTACGACCAAAGTTCGTAGGACCCTATGTGGTAGAGAGAGTGATAAACCCTGTAGCCGTGAGATTGCGACTCCCTTCTTCCTGGCGTATCCATCCAGTCTTTCATGTGTCCTTGCTGCGACCCTGCCTTCCTCAAACCAGATTGCTACAAAAGCCCCAACCACTAACCATAGAAGGGGAGGAGGAATACGAAGTGAAGCGTATCCTTGACTCTAAGATTATTCGAGGAAGGATTCATTATTTGATTGATTGGAAGGGATACGGACCTGAAGGTCGGTCCTGGGAACCCAAGGCTAATCTTCACTGTCCAGACCTGCTCACACGCTTTCACAGGCGGTTCCCGTCTAAACCTGGTGGCCCGTCGGGACGCCGGTCATTGAGAGGGGGTCCTGTCACGTCCCGGCGCACGTAGGGGCAGGGACCACACAGAAGGTGAGCAGGAGCGAGTAATGCCGGGACATTGGTGTACGGGACTACATCTCCCAGAAGTCGGTGAGGGGCGTCACCTACTTCCCTCGGACTTCCTTCTTAAGCTCCGCCCTGGGACAGCTCGGGGCTTGTCAATCCCGTTACTTCTTGCAACCTCGTTTGACCTGCCGTCCTCGAGTCACGCTCCTCGTGTCCCGCGGGCATCCTGCAAAACCCGTCCTATTCCCGGAGCAGCCCAGCTGAGCCCCGAACCAGAGTACTTTCCACACGCGCTGAGCTGCGCGTTCGGATTCCGTCACGAAGCCGAAGATTCACCTCGGAGCTTCCCCGAAGAGGCCGGCTGCTTTCAAACTTCTCCCGCGCAGTGGCGTGCAACATTGTATCATTGCACCCGGATAGGGTGTTCCTCGGCGAGCCGCTTGAAAGGCTCGGATCCCGTTTTTGTTGTTTCCTTACCAACCCCCCTGGGGGGGCTACGAGAGCCATTTGTTTTAGGCTCGTGTTTACTTTACAATTACCTTCACTCGCCACCGTAACAGGAACTTCTCCATGGGGATTCACTGAGTGAGACGGCTGTCTCTCTCTCTTCTGGGTTCCTGTCTAAGTCGACACGTAAGCGAATCTCTATCATTGACGTTCCTGCTCTAGCGAACCACAGTCTATCAGAGCTAAGTACCTTTCCTTACATGTATTTCAGAAGGAGTCAAGTTCGCATGTCATGTGAGGGGAAGAGGGACACGCTTCTTGAGGTGGTCAGATTAGCCCAGGACTAAGAGAAACCTGTATCCGGCACTTGTAAGTGGGGGGGGGGTTGTGGTCAGTAACCTTCTACCCCATTCTTCCTGACTGCTGGTGATTCATAGAGTGTGTTCTCCTTATTTTCACTGCAGGGACCACGGGGTGCATACAGTGGAGTCCCCGAGCCTGACAGAAGTCTGTTACCTGTCCACTGCGAGTGAATTGCTGGTTTACCTTTCTTGTTTCTTTTGTCCCTTTTTTCCCTTCCCCTGTTGGGGAGTGGTCCGGCGAGGGTACTGTTTATATACTCCCGGGCGGCTCCGCTGTGGGGGCAGGGTTCTCTTTCATCTTTCATCGCTCCTGCTGTATCCGGCTTGAAGGTTAGTGGTAATCTGCTGACAGTCTGACAGTCGCAGCTCAGAAGATCATCGCATCGCCGCTATGGTCGTCGGGCGTGCCCGCATCGCATCAATGTTGTTGCATTGTAAGCAAGACGCCATTTTGTCTCATCGCACCGGAGAGAAGTATTGCATCGAGGCGTCATCTTGTTGCATCGTACCTGAGAGCAGTAAGAAACCGACGCATCAACTCCCGACATAGTAAGGAAGCGAGTATCAACTCCCCTGCGCAGAAGTAAGGTGCCGACGCATCCACTTCCCTGAGTGTAAGGAACCGACGCATCACCTTCCCTGCGACCCTTTTGTTTGCTTTGCATTACACATCCAAGGTACTTTGAGAGTAAAGTGTCGCATCTACAGAGAACTGAGCTCTTTCCTACCATTTGAAAGTCTATTTTTGAGTACAGTATTGTGGATTTTTGTCGTTTGGTCTTGCGTTAAGTCTATATAAAAGTACGTATTCTTATAATACAACCTGTGTGCTGTCCATCTGTAGGATTGTCACTGTATTACTGTATGCGTTCACAAATGCTTTACACACTGCCTCTGAGATAAGCCTGCCTGCTCGTGCCAAGCTACCAAGTGTGTGTGCAGGGGTTATTTTAGGAGTGTAGCCCCTTACCTGACTAGACGCAAGGGTCCTTATTTGGTCAAAGGTACCTACCTCTGCCAACTAGAGACCCCCAAATCTAACAGCTACTCCATTAGTTCTATATGTTGAACGTTCCTCATTCTGGTGTCTGCCCCACTCTGTTGAAGTATTTTATTAAAACCGGAATGTTAAACAAAATCTGCGAATGAGCACTGGATTTTCAGCTTTATATAATTATTTGCTTTTATAATACCGCTGCTTTTGTCATATAATTAGTTTTGTTGCATTCTTGTAGCAATGGAAGAAGAAAACGAAGCAAAGGAGCCACAAAGGGCTGTTACTGTGGGCTCTGCCGTCCATGTCGATGACCTCACAGAGGAGCTGACGTGCTCCATCTGCCTGGAGCTCTTCCGGGACCCCGTCATTCTGCAGTGTGGACACAACTTCTGCCGCGTCTGCATTGATGGCTCCTGTGAAGGCCAGGGGAGCAGCTCCTGTCCAATCTGCAGAGCTGAGTTCGAATCAGGAAGCTACACTCCAATTGCGGCTCTTGCCAACCTGGTGGAAAGAGTGAGTGGGGCAATCATAGACGTTAAAGGGTGTGGAGAGCAGTGCAGCAAGAAGCAGTGTGAGGCCCACCAGGAGAAACTGAAGCTTTTTTGTAAGGACGATGGAGTCCTGGCTTGTGTCATCTGCCGGTATGCGCTCAAGCACGCCAACCATAGCTTCCTGCCCATCCAAGACGCAGTGAGTATGTATAGGGTAAGTGTACATTTGTCGGTCAGATGCCTCATCTCAAGGAACATGGCTGGCATTTTCAAAAATATAGTTTTCTTACATATTTAGTTCGTTAGGCATAAGATGTTGCACCAGGAGCAGATATTGTCAGTCGTGTCTTCTGTGGTTTGGCAACCACCAGGACCTCATTCTGACTTGACACATTTGTGTTGAGCTGAATGTAATGACAGATATATACTGGGGAAAGCAAAGACCCTACACATTTTCCTTCTCCACCACAAAGCATACTGAGGGAAGGGAAAATCACCTCTCATTTATAGACCGAGAAACTGAGAAGTCGAGGAGCAACACTCGTCTAAATCCTAAAAATACCAACACACAAATACCTAAAACGTCAATCTGCACATTTCATCTCCTTATCTGATTCCACATCACCATTCCTGGAGCTGAGGGTGTAGTAGACACATGCAGAAGAAAGCTCCAAGCTGATACCTATTGCACAAAACTTTCCATCACATATCCTGGACTGGCAAGTATTTTCCGTGGCACTTCATGTCTGTTTCCAGGAAAACAAGCCGTTCATGTATGCCACACCAGCAGTCACATCATCACTGTGATGTCGTACATTGTGACTTCAGCACGCCTGCTGAACTTAATGACCACACAAGCTCTCATTCTCTTGCACTCTCTAAGTCGCCGACAAACATGGTCTCACACATACTCTCTTCAGATACCTCCGTCCTTTACAATATCACTTGCATTGACGAAAAAACCCAATACACTGCTGTGGTATCCTGGAGGCTATAGTGAAAGACCATAATGCTTTATTAGCTTTGGTTGAAATCTGGAATGGTCTAGCCCCATAAACTGCCTCCTTGACAATGGAGGCATTGTGGAAACACCTTTTTTTGAGGAAGAACGTAAATTTGGCATCAGCCATGCCTGGCAGATCAAGATGCCGCTTTTAGGCAATTGACCAGTGAGAGATGTGCAAAACCTTTACAAGATGTATTCTGTCAGAAGTCTGTAAAGAAGAATCATATCTTCAAACTTCTCTTGAGTCTTGTGTAGTTTCCTTTTGGTCTTCCAGATAGATGAAGTGCGTTCCTGATGGTGTTGAAATTAACATGCATGTTTCTATCATGGAAGCTTTTGTACCTATTCTGATGAATTTCAACTAAACTCTATGACAGGGATTCAATTCTGGAGTGCTTTGTGAAATTTGCACAGACTCTTGAACTCAGATTGGTGATGGAAACTTCTAATCGCCGATACCTCACATAATGAATATTCCCCTGGCGTCACAGTGGATCGGAAACTTTAAAACCGTACCCCTGCGAACAGGTAGGTGCAGTCATGTTGCTCCTTACAACCATCATTCTGCTCTAGAAGTGACGCATATCAGCACCACTCACGCACACTGACGTCAGTTCCTTTCTTTCCATGGCTTCAGATGTGAATCTAAAGGTACGCCTCAGTCTTTTTTTAGACTTCCAAATAAAATAAAAATTGTCAGAAATTTTCCATTGTGTTAGGGAAATATGTCCCTTCCCTAGACAAAAGGGTTCAACCCAGGTAGGGACTGTTGTAAAGAGATGTCTGTGACAGACCCTCACAAGACTTGCCTGTGGTGCTTGGGGTCAGAACAAAACTCCAGGGACTGAAATGACTGTGGCCAGATGAATCCGAAGGCCATACGGGACCATGAGGTGAAACTCTTCTTCACCAAACATCGGAAGACACCATGCCATGACTGGTTGAAGTTGAAAGGAAGGTTCCATTCCTGCTTCCAAAGTCGTTCTGTGGCAGACCTTTGTGGTGGTCAAAGTCTAGAGGTAAATCCAAAAAGAAGCGAAAGAAATCCAAGTGGAATTGTCGCTTTCTCGGTACCACCCAGTCTTGCTCCCGATCTCTTGAGGAGCCAATTCCGAGTCTGATCTCAAAGCACCCCGAATTTACAGGTCCGTCGGCGATGCTGCTCCAAGTAGAGGCCTTTAGGAAGCCCTTTCAGCATATCTTTGGCACTTGACACTTTACCAGTTGTCTCTGGTACGCCTTGATGTCCCAAGGATCTGCAGAGCTCTACGGGTCGGTCCTTGTCTTGTTCCTCATCCTAGCCCTGCAACAGAGGAAAGTGCTTGCTTAGCTATTCTTATGCAGAGGCTGGCATGGTTTCTTGACTTACAACTTCCTACTATGGAGATAAACAATAACGTCCGTTCAGAGGTTCACCAGCCTACCTCGGCACCTACCAAACTTCTCTTGTCATTTTAATGAGGCCATCAAAAATACCCTCTGAGGCAAAACCATGCTCTGAACCTCCCGGTAGCAAGCAGGTTGCTTGTTACTTTAGACCAGCACCACGCAACCCTGATTTTCTCACACAGCATCCCACGTTGGAGAGTTTGCCGGTTCAGGCATATACTAGAAAAGTGAATGCTAACACTTTCCCTTCCACTCCACCTGACCATGAGTACAAAAGAATAGAGACTTCTGACAAGCGTATGTTATCTTCTACAAGACTTGCTTTGCTTTCTGCCGACACCAGTTGTCTCCTCGGTTGCGACACCTGTGTGTTGTGGGACAAGGTTCCTCTACCAGTAATTCCAGATTATCTCCGTGCACCTCAACACAACAAATCCAGGATGGGCGTGATGCAGTTCGTGATCCACTCTGGCTTTGACATGACTGGTTGCTAAGGTCCAGTGATCAGCACAAGTGTGGTGCTCAAGTACCATGCCTCAATTAGGTCTCAAGGCTTCTCTGGGGCTATCAAGGCATCCCTAATGGATATGCTTTTTTGGCGAAAAAAGCAGATTCTACCTTGGAACGTTTTAAAGAGAGTCGGGCCATTACACGTTCCTTGGGTTTCTCTGCACCCACCAGACAATTTCATCAGCAATTTCACCCCTGTGAGGATTCGCTAGGGGCCTTCATTCCTGCCAACGTTAGACCTTGCCACCTGCTCAGCAAGCTCACAAGCCTTTTCAGGGCAGTGGCCATGGTTTGCAAAAAGAATACCCTGGGCATCAAGGACAATCTGCAGCTCAGTCCCCTGCCCCTCCAGCAACTGCAGCACACAACCTCTTTTGTGTGTACTTTCTGACATATAGACACCCTGCCAGAGGTAGGATCCGTCATTTCCTCCAGGGGTGGCAAGCTGTCATTTCAGACAACTGGCATCTCCAAATTGTTCAGTGGGACTATGCCCTCTTTATTCTTTCTACCCGGCTGCACTTTCCACCACCATCAGGGTGGCTGATGGATGACCACATGTCTGTCTTATAGGAGGAAGTGCTGGGGCTTTTGGCCAAAGGGGCCATAGAGTGTGTCCCGGCCTTGGAAGTAGGAACTGGGTGTTGCTCCCATCTCTTCCTTGTACCAGAGACCTTCGTCCTTTTTTAGATCTTCGCCTTTTCAACTCCTTGCGAAAGGACAAAATTCAAGATGCTCACGATTGACTGAATGGTAGCATTGGATCTGCCTGCAGGATGCTTATTTCATATCCACGTCTTGCAGGCCCACAGCCACTGTCTGCTGCTCACAGTGGGCTAGGAGCATTTACAGCTTGCAGTGCTCCCTTTTGGCCTCACCAGTGCCCCTCTGGTGTTCATGAAAGTGATAGTGGCGGTCACAGCATACATTTGGGAGTTTCAGTCTTCCCCTACTTCAACAACTGGCCGTTACAGGCAGGCTCGCCCCAGGCGGTGGTAGATGATGGAGAATCTCCTAACATAATTTGGATTCACTATCAATGTGCCAAAGTCACACCTGACTCCTTCACAGCCGCTTCCATATATCTGAGAAAATCTGGATTCTGTACAATATTATGCCTTTCCCCCGGAGCAGAGTCCAGCATATTTCGGTAATGATCCAGATTTTCCAGCTTCTATTTTTTATATCTGTGCGGATGACTCTGAGGCTACTGGAACTACTGGCCTCCTGTATCCTGTTCTTGAAACATGCCAGATTGCATATGCAGGCTCCACATGGGATCTGATGTTCTAGTGGGCACTTTACCTGTGAAATCTGTCAGATTGTATCCAGATTTTGGAGGAGACAGCAAAAGATCTGCAGCATTGGCTTCCAGACCGTGATTGGATCAGTGGTAGACCCCTCTCTTTACCCCACCTATATTTAACAGTAGTGATGGATGCATCATTTCCAGGCCGGGTTGGCAGTCTGGGGGAGGTGGAGATCAAAGGAATTTTGCCTCTGGCAGAAAGCCGGATACACATCAATTTGTTGGAGTTGAGGGCGATTCGCTTGATGTGGACGGCCTTTCTGCCCACTATCAGATGAAGGCAGGGACAGTTGCTCACGGAGAACACCACTACATGTGGTAAAGCAACAGACCAGGCAGCGAAGGGTCTTATGGTTACCGGATCAGCCCTCCCTGTTTAAGTAACCAGTTGTGACCTGTTTCCTAAAAGGACTCCAACATATGTTCCCCCCTTCACTATGCCCCAGTGGGACCTTCATTTGGATCTAACATTTGTTATGTGTACGCCCTTCGAGCCCATGCACAGTTGCCCTCTGCATCTCTTGACCATTAAAATAGTCTTCTTAGTGGCTATTACATCGGTCAGGTGGGTTAGTGAGCTTCAGGCACTCTCTGTGCTCCCTCCTTACACTGACTTCTTCCCACACAAACTGGTTCTCCGCACCTTTGCTTCTTTCCTACAGAAGGTGACATTGCCTTTCTATGTCGGCTAGAGCATCACTCTGCTTACCTTCTTTGCTCACCTCATCCTTCTAAAGAGAAGGAGAGGTTCCATCGCCTGGACCCAAAAAGTACATTGTAGTTCTACATTGATTGCACCAAAGAACACCTGTTCTCTGCATTAAGATCTGCTATGCACTGGCCAAGAAGCAACACCTTGGGGGCTTGCAGGCTTATTCCACCAGAGCAAAGACTGAGACTACTGTGTTAGCTTGTGGAGTCCCTATCCTGGACATCTGTCAGGCTGCTACGTGGGCATCTCTGCACACGTTTACCAAACACTACTGACTCGACAGTCCAGTCTGTTGTGACAGACTGTTTGCTCATTTGGTCCTCTAGGACTTCTTGGTCTAATCTGTTTGCAGCCCCCCCCTGGTGAGGTACTGATTAACTATTCATTCAAAGGTAAGGATTTTTCGACTAAAAGTCTATCAGATGAGCAAATTACTTACCTTTGGTCATGCCTTATCTGATAGAGAGTCTAGCTAGCTGCAGATTCCTTACTGATCCTACCATACAGCTCGCTTCTGCGAACAGATTTTTTTTTTAATGTTTAAAGGGTTCCTGTTGGTCTTAGTCTCTGCGCAGTAGTTAATCAGCATTCTAATGTGGCTCTGTGCTTCGGATGAGAAAATCTCCCGAAAAGAAACTGGTGTCAGCATGCTAGGGTGGTGTCTATATAGGTACTACGCACGTTACAACCGGTGCTGCCGACGTGGAGCTAATCGACACCACCTACCGGTGCGCAGTTACTGCTAAAAAATGTCTGTATTCAGTCTGATGACTGGGGAATATTCTAAGGTAAGGAATCTGTGTCTAGATAGTCCCTGCCAGATAATGCATTACCAAAGGTAAGTAACTTGTTCTTTTCATTTCTCTTGAAGTTGGCTTGTGGTTTTTCAGAGATAATAGGGTCACTTTTGACTCTTCAACACTTATTTTGGCAGGTCTTGCCAGCGTCTTTTCAATTTTCGGGAGCCAGGAAGGGTTTGCTGGTTGTGTATTTTTCCAGTTTGAAGGAGGCGAAGAAGGAGACTTGTGTGAGGGCATTACTCTGGGTTCTGTGACATTCAATTATTATTGGGCAGTATATAATGTGATTACTGCGGATTTCCTCTTGTGTCATAGAGCATTTCAATTGAATAACAGAGCTACTCAATTCCATATGCTTACTCTTACTTGAATTATATTTCGATCTTCTAGCTTAAATACAAGAAACATATCTCCGTACCAAGGAGTCCAATAAACTCAAGCAAAAATGGATAGGAGAGGGTCTATTTTCGAAAGCCTAAAAGAAAAAAAAAATGTGATATTGCAATTTTAATAAATTTAAAAAATCTGACTTCAGGATGATTCCTCTGATTCAGAGGCAAGATACATAAAAGGCATACTTCAGTTAGTGACAGAATTCACGCCATACTCAATATATTTTCACTAGCATAGGAGGATCACTGATTTTAGAATTAAATATAAGATATCATTAGAAACAGTACAACAAATATCAACTTGATTGTGGTAGTGACTGTAATCTGTTTGTTGATCCTATATTGGATCATAAATCAAGCTCATCTCGAACAAGTTCCAGACAAAACGTTTCACTCTTACAAAAAACTGTTTCGAACACTTATGCAAAACTTTACAAAATAATTTTCAGTACAATTGAGATTCCAGATTTGTCCCCAGATCCTATACAGGATTCCTTCAAAGTCATACTCTGTGGGGAAATCAAAATCCCGGGTGACAAGTAGAGAAGACTGGGGGGAAAAAAAAAACTAACAACAAAATAGAAAAACCTGTTTATTCCAAGTAAGGATCCAGCAACACTCTGACACCTTATTAATCTGAAGGCTGAATACAACAAGAAATGTTCCACATGCCACGCTACATCTTGCTAATGAGCAAAGTAAAATATCAAACAACTGGAAACATAAGCAACAGTCTGTTAGCTAACTTCCTTAAGACCAAAAAAGAGAAAACAAAAAATAAGTTCTGCCGACGACCAAAAATGGTGTCAGGGTCATAAGAGCATTTTAAAATTATTTTTACAAAGGCCCATATTCGAGGGAAACACAACCATCAGCTAATTATTTCAAAATATATTTTGAGAACAGTTACACCAAATCACTTTCCAAACTAGACTTGGCCTCACTAGAAGCAACCCTATCATAAAGGGAAATTGCTATGGCAATTAAAACCTTGGAAAAGTGAAAGTTATGTCCCCTTAAGGACTTTCTATCAACAATTCACTAAAGAATTACCACCAAGACTCCCGTTTATGTATCTATTGGATACATAACAAGACCACCACTAGGTTGGTTTACAGACATGACCATCAGTGGAAAAGCTCTACAGTACACCAAAAACTTGAGCCCTGTCTCCTTAGTAAATACAGATAGTAAGATCTTCCCAAAAATCCTTACCTCTTGTCAGGGACCTATTATTCCGCAGTCAACTAAAGCAGAGAAGAGAGGCTTTGTTAAAGGGAGGTTATCGGCTTACAACACAACACTTCTTGCAAACATCATAGCCTCTGCTGAAGAAAGGTGAGACAATATTGTGCAGTTGTACTTAATGCTGAGAAGGTATTTCACCAACTCAAATGGTCACAGTTTTTTGAAGCACTCTATCTGCATGCTACCACAAACTTTGCCACCTAAGTTAAAGTGCTTTACAACAAACCAAAAGCAAACCTACTAGTCGGTGCCACAGTTTCTGCCAAGATTAAGGCACAAGACATGGTTGCCATTATCTGTTACTTTTCATATTGACTTTAGACCCTTGCTAGGGAAAATAAAAACAAACAATAAGGTGTGCAAGATAACAATTGGTTCAATTAATACAAAATTGCAGTGTATGTGAATTACTTTTGCTGCTTATAGATGACCCAGAAAATCCCATTCCACACCTAACTTAGGAACTATCTTCATATGCCAAGGTATTTGGCTACAAGCTTGAAGAGGATAAATCAGAAGTCCCTCCACGTTCTAAAATATTTTAAAAACCCCACATTACACACTATAAATTCAAATGGAATCCCACAACTATTATAAATTGTATCTCTCTTTCACAAACAACCTGCCTGTCATTCCAAACAAAATGCAATCTAAAAGATTAGAAGAAATAAAACAAAAGGCACTGATGTAGTCCCGTCTAAACCCTTCATTGTGTCACAGACTTGGTACTTTCAAATCAATTATCCTATCCAAAATACAGTTCCCAATGGAATGCTACCCCTACCTTTTACACCATCCATTATCAAAGTACTAAACGAAATATTGAATATTTTGTTATGGAAAAGGAAATACCCAAATATTTGATTACAGAAACTACATAAGGAAAAAAGTGAGAGGGTATCAAGCATACCAATGTTTTATGAGGTTATCCCAAGCATTCAATGGCTGTATGAATTGACCCCTCAACACCCCATGGGTCAAGCTATAATCGTCTCTTGCTGAACCTCTCCCACTGTCTTCACGTCCAGAAAAATTACTGCAAACTTTCCACTTTAATGACAACAATCGTCCACAAACAATCATTAATAATTAAAACAAAGAAGGATAGCCAAATATGACTCCTCATCATCAAACTTTATTCCACTGAAATTTCGGTCATAAAAGCACAGGGCATAAATAACGTAAACATATTTAAAATGATCATGAAAATACAGTATACAGAAATAAACCATAAAACTACTCTACACATTCAAAGAGCATATCTCCATAGTTCATAGTCATTATATATCTGAGGATTGGCCATATCAAATTTGATAAAATTAATTACAGCAATAATCATTATGTATCTGGTGCTTGGCCATATCTCTCCATGTAGCTATGGTACATTTGATCAAATTAATCATGGCAAGATAAGTTTGTGGGGTATCCAGTGTTTGGCGCATATTAAAAGTTGTCCTATATTGTTTACAGTTTGCTGCACTGAGAACTGGGTCCAGGAAACGCTTCCTATGAGAAGAGTACAGATTACAGAACTGCGTAAAGTACAGAGTGTTTTGTTTGACAGCTGGGTGGAAGGGACAATGAGGGAGATTAGGGAAACGGGACTCCTGACAGGGGAACCCTACAATGAAATTAAATTAAAGCGAATCTTGGTGAGATCAAATCTATACTCTCCATTATGGGTAAGTGACAGATAAAACTTCAAACCCAATGAGGGTTTGATGGGAAGATAGTTTAGAGCTGTCTGAGATTGATAAAAATCTCTCTGGCGGCCTGATTTTTCCAATTGTAAAACAGCTCTTTCATCGGTATTGGATGCTCTGAAAAATCATGGACCACATACCAGAGAAGGCCCAGAGAACCGTTCTACAAGAGCTGGTGGTTTCGCTCTTTGACTACGGAAACTCTCTCTTCCTGGGGTCACCTAAATACGTACTGAACAGACTACAGCAGCCAGACTACTCCGAAACACACCAAGACACGAATCTGCGCGAAATGCCCTGAAATTGTTGCTCTGGTTGCTGGTGGAGGCCAGGATCAAGTTTAAAATATTATGTATAGCACACAGGGACTTAAAGGGAAAAGGACCAACCTTACTAAAAACATTGATCACACCCTACACACCAGAAAGAGCCCTGAGATCCTTCTCAGAACACCTGGCCAAAACCACCAAGATCAGGAGATCTAGATGGGGAGGAACATCTTTTACGCACTTGGTGCCGATACTATGGAATTCGATGCCAGTAGATCTAAGACTAACCATCGAGCAATTGGCCTTAAGAAAGAAACTAAAAACCTGGCTTTTCCCAGGCTGAGGCCCGGCTTACGCTCACTCCTGCTCCATAGCGCTGGGAAGCCCTCGGGCAGCTACGTGCTCTATAAGACCTATAAACATAAACATATTTTGATGCCACTTGTGATAGTGTCTGGATTTATGTAGTACCCCCTCAATTCACAAGATCTTAAAAATTGATTTGACATATTTCAGCCAGGGGATAGCCCATCGTTGTCCAAACGGAGGCAGACTAGGATGATCTCCCTTGTAAGAGTAGCTTCAGGGGTCAACCAGATTCTTGTACATAGAAGTAGTGGGCACATTTTATTTCTGTCCTTTATATAATCGGCACCAAGTTCCATATGGCACGCTATAGTAGAAAGCGACTCTGATGCTTCCCATAGATTAAGCAAGAATTTATTTTCAGTTGTATGGAGAGAAACATTATTTTTTGTAACCCCACACTCCTCCGTAGGTTGCTAACATAACACATTTAGAATTATAAATTGCAGACAGTTCCTTTACTGGTTTTGGACCCAACCTTCAAGCAAAATTTGAAACTTAATCACTCGATCTCTGAAAGTGGAGGGAGCGTGATCTAAATAAAAATCCCAACTCCTTTTAGAATCAATTCAATTCCTGAATAAGTAAAACTATTTACTTTGGCTATCTCAGTGGTGCCTAATTGGAATTTCATGGTTCTTGTTCTTTTAAAGGCCCACCATCATGACGAAGGATTTACTTCAGTTTGTTTTTAAACTAGTAATATCCATGAAATGTTTCAACCCGTCTAATAGGGTTTGCGACCTCATAGCTGTTCGTGCGTTCAGCACAGCATCATTTGCATAGAACAGGAATTGACAGATCCTTAAATGTGGGTAGATCTTTTCCTATACCACAAAGCGATTCCTTCTAGCCATTTATATAAATTAAGAACCGCAGAGGGGCCATGATGCAGCTTTGCCACACCCCCATCCTGGTTATGATTTCCGGAGAATCCCATACCATATATTCACCATGGTGTCTAAATGCATCCTGTACAACAAGTTTATCAAACTGTAGTTTACTCATGATTGTCAACAGGACTGGGCGATTAACCATATCAAATGTGCTTGAGAGGTCAATAAACGACAGGTGTACGGACCCCCCCTCCGCGCAGACATATATATGACTCAATATTAGACTTTGATTTAAAAATAAGCTCAAAATAACTTCACATAATCCCTACTGGAATACATGGATCTGAACTAGTTTTTTCATTATCTCACAGATATTTGTAGAACACCCTGTTGGAGACTGAAAATCCATTATTAAAGAATTCGACTTTTTTCATCCAAACTAAAAAAATATTGAAAAGTGCACCCCAGTGTACAAAAAAAGGTTTGAAGACCGTTTTCCAGGAAAGCACATACAGTTGGACCCAAATCAGCAAATCCCCCCCCCCATGAAAGACCCCAAAGAATCCAGCTAATACAGCAATTTAAAGAAAAGAAAGTGTGGCACACAATTGAGTGAGTAACTTCGCCAGCACGACCAACAACATCACCACCCATGCTATCGCTAACCTCAACTTCGCCACTGATCTCAAGCACGCAAAGTGGAGAATATCACAAGCTCAGTCTTCAAGCAACCATAACCTCTTAGCATGTCAAATACACAAACACTGGGACATAGATGGGAAAAATGGAGACTTAGATTTGAACATTGTCCTCAAGCAACCTGTAGAAGATGCACTAATGAGCTAGCATGAGATTTATTGATAAATCTACTAAGATGTGTGGTGGAAGAGCTGTTCACATACCTGCCAGATCACAGACAAATATGGGAAGGTATAATTCCACGTTTAAATTAACACTTTCACTTGCAAAGAAATATTGACTTCGAAAACTGTACATTACTATAGCATGTCAAGGAGATGTTCATGGATGACTTTGCAGTTACATTTTGTAAATTAGCAGCTCATTGTGACTTTCACAGATTCAACTATAAATATGCAGTATGGCTAAGAGTGAACAAGGCTGCGTATTAGCCCCGCTACTTTTTAATCTTTATACTGCCGACTTACCCAAAGCACGGGCTGGTGCAACCTTGGTTGCCCCAAAACTGGGCGATGAGCAGCTCCAAATCATGCAATACGCCGATGACATTGTCATCATGGACCATACAAGAACGGGTCTACAAAGAGCGCTCACTGCCCTTAACACGTACAACACAAGGAACAAACTCCTGATGAATGAGTCAAAAACTAAAGTCATGATTTTTGGGAAACATCAAAGAAACAAAATCTTGTCTTGGAGAGTAGGTGGGTCACAAATAACCACCTGCACCAGCTACAATTATTTGGGAGTCTGGTTGAATGAAAGGGCAAATCAAGTGGTCCATCTTAAACATCTTTGGTCCAAGGGAGCTGGGGTTATACATAGCCTGAGGCGCCTGAATCGGTAGTTGCACAGCCCCTCCGCCAAGCCAATTTTAAGGGTCTTACACGCCAAATTGCTTCCAGCATTATCTTATGGCCACATGGCTTTTCCAGGTAAAACTGACCTATTTCTCGCGAATTATCAAACAATGGCCTATAAGAAAATATTTTCCATTCCCCAGCATGCAAGGAGGGCCAGGCTGAGGCTCGAGTGGGGCATGGCAAATGCAGACCTTCACTGCTTAGGCGACTTAAAGAAATTTTACATCTATACCCTGCGCGCCTCAGCTCAATCCTTGAAAGAACAACTTCAATTTATATTCACGGACGAACTCTCCCCTGGTACAGACAGCTGCATTTGGCCATTCCCACATTGACGATCAAACCCACAAACCTCTCTAATCCTGCTATTCCTCTGTCAACATGGAAAAAACTATAAAAAGCCAAAATTATCTTAGTGTCATTTGAGAGAGACATTGCTCGGCTTTCTAAAAACCCACTCTTTACAGCCCTGGGTGCCTCGTACATCAAAGGGAAACATCAACCATATTTTAATTACTCCCTTCAACCACAGACTCGTAATAAAATTATTTATATCAGGCTTTTAGCCCTTCCAATCTACGACTTTAATCCGCTTTGGGCTCGGAGGAATGGTCAGCTAACGTGTAGGCTTTGTAATTACCCAGATGAGTCTTGGCTTCACCTGCTATGCTGTTGTCCCCGTCTTGCTCACGACCGTCGTCGGCTACTGTTCCCAGTCTATCGGGACAAGCTGCTGAGGCATTGCAGGGGAGCATCTGATTTGTGTTTTAGCAACAACTCCGCTCAAGTTCTTGCAAAGGCTGGGAAGTTTATTAACATTTATTTTAACCACATTGCACACAGCTCAGTACTAAGATACAGCTAAAGAACATGAGACGGCATCCAGGGGGTCAAATCGGATCATCTTGCAGGGTCCAAAAACACACTTACAGAGATAGCTCACTAAGAGCTGTTGAAGCATTCTCAAGTCCCTTCCTATATTGCCACTGTACAAATGGACTTTGCTGAAAGCTAGGCACTGGCAACTGTAACAAACCCTGGGACATTCTGATATGGCCTTTTTCACCTCACACTTTTCTTCTGGCTCTAAATGGTTAAATTTAACATTCTTGCCATTAACCAGAAATGCTGCTTGGGAATTGTTATTAATCTTGATTGCCTGCTTTTACAATGTGCTTTTAATTGTTTTCCTTGTTTTAATTAAGTATTGATGAGATGTTTGTATGTTACTGTTTTAATTAACTGTATAATAAAGAGACACTTCACTAGGACAAAGATGGGAAAAATGGAGACTTAGATTTGAACATTGTCCACAAGCAACCTGTAGAAGATGCACTAATGAGCAAACATGAGATTTATTGATAAATCTACAAAGATGTGTGATGGAAGAGCTGTTCACATACCTGCCAGACCAAAGACAAATATGGGAAGGTATAATTACACGTTTAAATTAACACTTTCACTTGCAAAGAAATATTGACTTTGAAAACTGTACATTAACTATAGCATGTCAAGGAGATGTTCATGGATGACTTTGCAGTTACATTTTGTAAATTAGCAGCTCATTGTGACTTTCACAGATTCAACGATAAATATGCAGTATGGCTAAGAATGATAGAAGTTGGTCACTCAACTGCATATATAACTGAATAACTAAAGTAGTGCTTAGTCTTACAAAAGATCTTACTGATGGTAAGAACAGAAATGAGAGCAGAAATCCATTCAACAGACATAGAAAAGTGCAACAAATATAAGTTAAAGTAAAGGAAAGCGTCAGGACCGTAAATAATGCAACGCATATGGATTTGTATTTCCACATTCTGTGTCATGTCCAGCCCTGAAACAACATTTTGTAAATGTGCCAAGTATAATCACTTTGCTACTGTAGGAAAAGTAGGATTACATTTTTGGAAAAAGGGCAAAGTATGGAAAATAAGAAAATGTACAATGTGGTAGACAAATGGAACACAGTGAACTAAATGAATAAGCTGATTTGTCACAAGAAAGAAATGAAACATAATGTCTATATAGGATTAAACTAAACAAAGTAACATATTAGGCAGTAGGAAAATAAGGACAATGGCTTCAGTATAGCTAAAATAGGGCTGCACGCTGCCACCTTTGTACCCCATAGAGGTCCCACCTGTGATATAATATGAATGCTGAAGTTTTGCTTGACAATCTTTTCATAATCAACCCTATACATTTCCAAGGGGTCAATCATTTCCACTTATTAATATGGGAACATTTCAAGAAACTGTCACATCTGGCAAAACATCAACGCAAGAAGAAATGTTGTAAAATACATGCATAATTTAACAGCAAAGCTCATAGTTTGTTTAGTCCATAACACTTAAGTTAACTGACAAAGACATGATACTAGAACATTTCACAATGTTATTTAAAGGTGTGAGAAAATTGATAACCTCACAAATACCCTTAAATATCAATGACACGGTTCGTCCTGTGGCACAAAATCATTGGACCACAAAATAAAGTGGAAGAGCAACTCCATAGCCTATTAGAAAAAGACATAATATAAATCATGTCAGACACAAGGTCCTGAATGTCACCAATTGTAGCCATACCCAATAAAGCTACCATCAACGTTTTCATTTATGTCTATATGCGCCAACCAAATACAGCTGCTGAATTAAAATGACACCGTTTATCATTGCTAGGTGGTATTAGCTGCCCAAATGGAGCATCAAGCGTCTTAAAACTAGATCTTATAAACAATATCATTAACGTGAGTTAAACAAACAGCCCAACTATATCGCTGTGTTCTTGACTCTCAGTACGAAAGGCTGAATTTTGGAATATCATCTGCAGCAGAAGTATTTTCATGAAAACCTATGGACGACTGGAACAACAGTAAAAATAAGTTTAAAATCCATGTTTTGGGACTAACACAAAAGTCACATGATGATTCCCTGGTAGACTTGTGCACACAACTTGCGAAAAATGTTCATAAATGTAAATTTGACTACAAGGAATTGACTTTAAAAAAATATATATTTTGCATATTTTTCTTGCTTCTGGCACTAAACGATGCCCATGCAGTAAGCACATAAGGATACAAGTGTTTCTGCAACAAAACTCTCCACCCACCCCCTCACCGCTTTTCACTCATGCCATATATGGTGGACACTTAGAGTCCCACTTCAAGCACAGTCTTCCATGTGCCCCCATCCCCGAAAGAGCGGAGCACTACTTACGAACATCCGTGTGCGGTGAATCGCTGATATGGTCAATTAGTCCATGATAGACTCTCCATTTTCCCCAAATTTTATTAAATATTTTGCGACAACCACCCTCTCTGCCTCCATACATCTGCTCTTTCCTTCCCGCCACATACCCCTTGTTGGAGTGTTCCCTTCTCCACATGCTGGCCACATCCCTTTTTGCCACTATGAAGCCCAATGTACAGAACAGCAATTGTTTCCTAGTGATAACTAGGTCGTTGAGAATGCCTTTATAACCAGGAAGTGTGTCCTGGGCATAGTTCATTTCCATTACAGTTTCCAGTTCACTAATAATTTCCCCTCAGTATTCATTCACCCTACGGCAGCCCCAAAGGATGTGTAGAAATGTGCGATCTTCTGTGCTCCACTTAAGATGTGGGTTGCTCAGCCCTCCCCATTTTAAAATAGCTGGAACCTGTTGTAGAATGAGCTGTGGAGGACATTGAACTGAATCAGTCTTATCCTGACTTTGATAGCGGTCTCCCTAGGGTACATCAGGGCTACTTCCCAGTCAGTATCCTCCAGAGTCCCCACATCAGCCTCCCACCTATCTCAGAGACTCTGGCCCGCTGTTAATTATGGTGCCGTACAGGTGGGACACCGTCTTGTGGGAGATCGCACTCCCAAGGACCCAGCTTTCGAGCGGTCTGTGTTCTGTACGATCATCTGCAGGACCCCTGCCCTCTTAAGAGTGTGTGTCCCTTGAAAATATTTGAACCTTTTGGTAGCGGCTAGTACTTATTCCTGCTGTAATACCTCAAATGTCTTAAACTCCCCCACCATCTAGTACGTCACCTAGTGCTTCCATACCAATCTGTTCCCTACAGTGAGCCTTCCATCTTCAGGCAGTAGTGTTCCCTTCCATAGGATGTAGCTAAGGTAATCTTTCCTCACCATCCCATAGTGCTGGTAGTGTCATTCCCCCCCCCCTCGGGTCGCCTGAGTTCGGCTGGGTCAGGCAGAACTTCTGGTCATATTTTTTTCTAGCAAAGAATGCATCCAAATGCAATAAAGGTTATCAGCATTTGTAAAGCAGAAGTACCCAAAGATACAGCTGATGTCTATTTGTTCTTGGGTATGGCAAGCTACTGTGCTTGATATATGTGCTACTATCTGCCACCATTAGTGCAATGTAGAGAGAACTGAATAGAAAAGTGCATGCTTTTGAATGGCCCAAAGAGAGCAATTAATACTTGAATAAAATAAAACAAGAAATTGCATCCCGGAAACACATGACTTTCTTTGGTCCTCAACTATGAACAGGATCTAATTGGCTGCCAGCAACATGGGAAAAACGTACACTAGGCATAAATATAAGGAAATTGCAATTGGGTGGAGGTCGCTACGTCCTTGTCTCTCCACCCCCAGGGCACTTGGTTTGTAGAAAGGGCTGCAGATTCTTGTGTGGCCCCTTCTACAATATAGTTTTTGTCTGTGTTTGTCCTACTCCAGCGGGATTATAACGGTGCTCCCTCATCGCATGGGGACATTTGCCTTTGCACTTGCAGGATGTTACAGACGTGGGCTCCGAGGCAAAAAACATGGAAGGTAAATGGACTATCGGGCGGTTTCACCATAGGAGCGTAGGGGCGTTGACCCACTACCTTCAAGTTATTACCCACATAAACCTTATTTATCTATCTTCTGGCAGGCAAGGTGCACTGTGCTCCTAGGCGTGGTTTACTGCAGCGACCAGCTGGAGCTGTGTATCTAAACTGTGTGTGTAAGTTTGGCTGATATTTTGCTTGTGGCCAGTCTGACATGAGTAGTTCAGCTTCCCTAGTATTCGCTGTATGAGCTGGGAAGCAAAGAGATAGCTTCATCGGTCTCCGATGGAGCGCAGTGTTTACCTGTCCCAGCCAATACTTGCACTGTTTGTATGTTGTTTACTATTATAAACAGCATGAGAGCAGTGCTTTTATTGGCCGTGATGTGTGATGCCAAGTTTCTGCATGCCCGCTATGCTCAGTGCTTCAGTGCAGCCAGGCAGTGTGCGTGGTGTGGGTGGATTTTGAAGAGTCGACCTGCCAAGCAAAGAGGATCGCCGAGGTAAGATTATTTTTGTTAATTTATTTTGTTGTTCAACATCTTGTTTGCAGAAGACAGTTAGTCTGCTGGTGTCAGAACGCTAGATTCAAAAAGCGAGTGCATAATGCCGAAGCCCCAAACTCTGGCAATAAGGTTTCAGCCATTTGGCCCATGCTGATAGATACAGTGGGCAACAAAATATAATATGCTCTATAGACTCCACCCTATTCAAACAAAATAGGCAAGTACGCTTATCGCTCGCCTGGATGTTCGTCTTGTTCTACCTGTGAATGCGACTGTTTACAGCTAGAGTGCCCACTCTAAATTTGACAAAAAGCGTTTTGCCCCACTGCAGAACAACCTCATCAAGGTAAGGTTCAAACTGGGGTTGTTTTTTTTAAGACAAGGACATTCCCACAAGGGTGTTGCTATCAGCATTACGTAGGCATTCGCTTTTAATGTACCCTCAGTATGCATTCTTCAGAAGAGCCTTTTTAGAAGGGGTAATATCAGAAGGCTTGATCCATAGCGCTTTCAAACCCAGCTTGAAGAACTATTTTTTGTTGGTAGGTTTCCCAGGGTGCCATCTGGCCCATTGCCCAAAGTACTGCAACTACCCACTTCTTCTGAAATATTGACTTTCCATGGAAAATTCTTGATGTCTCCATATTGCATTTTGGAGCCTTTCCTATTGCAAATGATGGGCCCACCCACATAAATGAGGGACTGTTTTTATTGAGAAAAGCGCGGGAACACAGAATAGTAGAACATGCATTATTTTTGGCTTCTAAACATGAGTGAGCATGGAAGAAGTAACACATTTTGCAAAACACCATCTGAATAACATGATATTTTGAGCACCCCCCAAATTTAGAGTTGTACGAATAACCATTATTCTTAAACTCAGATGCTTGGGCAAGTTTAAAAATGCATAACTTTTCTTAATAATGGCTTCTCATCCATATGAATTTACCTTATGAATTAACGCTTGTTCGTACTCGTTGATTAACCGCAAACTACAGATTATCTGATGGCTCCGGGTATCACATGTTTTTGGATAAACTTTAAACACTATATATCCCTATGCATGAAAGAGTCATGGATGTAACGGTATATCACTTTTGTAGATTGGCCATCTAGAGCATAAAAAAACATACGGATGAACACACTGACACCCATTTATAGTTTTTCTTCCTCTAGGTTTTGATTTCAGCAATCAAGATTCTTTAAGAAAACAATAAGTAAGCTACACAAGTCACCTTTTTCTGAATTTTGCCTACTTTTCAGAAATATTCTGTTGTCCGCCGTCACCCATGGGTATTATACCTTTTTCACATGCAAAGTGCAAGTAGGTAGAAACACACAAATAGGAAATATTGACTACTTAGAAAACTGCAAAATCTGTGGTGAAAACTGTTTTTCTCCTTTTAAACCCGAGTCAGTTCCTGATCTTAGCACATCACACGTTTTGTAGATGCAGCTTCTAGAAAATAAAACGGGCGCATTAGCTTATATAGCCCTTTTTCAAACAAAAAAAAACCCCAAATGTTTCTAAGTAAGTACGTTTCTAATTGTTATCAGTTCCCTCTAGGGTAAGCCACAGTAGATTTAATAGCCTTATCGTGTGGGGATGAAAAGATGTAAATATTGCCTGGATATCTTTGCGGCATTAGCCCTGCAGGTGGCAGAGCTCAGCTAAGAGCTTACATGGGTGTAAACCATAGGAAAGTTATGGTTATGCCATTGTGGCTGTAGGCTGATGGACAGCTAAGAGATTTATGGTCACCATGAAGAAAACAAATCAACACTCTACAATTATTCAAATCACATTGTGTAAGTAATTTGTCTTGTATGGCATGACTATAGAGCAGCTCCAAAAGTTTCAACTATGATGTAACCATCTGTGTTGATGCGTGGGACTGCTAGACAAACCAGACTACCACGAGTTTGATGTCATTAACATCCTGAACTTGAAGTAATTTCAGAAAAAGACTGGGAAACAAAACAACAAAATATACTGGGGCAGATTTATGTTTCCTGGCGCATCCCTGCAAATCAGCAGGGATGCGCCAGGAAAGATGCGTCACGCAAGTTTACCCTTGCGCCACCACAGATGCGCCGCATTTACAATGCAGCGCATCATGGCGCAAGGATAAACAGATGCGTGACGCATCTGATGGCATAAGGGCGGCGCATTGCTGGAGTCGTGTCGCAAGCATGACGCAACTCCAGCAATGCTCAGGGGCTGCCCATACCGAACATGCTGCGTCATGCCTTACGCCTGCTTCAAGCAGGCGCAGGGTTTTGACGCAGCAGCGTCGGAAAAGTGACTCAGTGAAATCTTGTAGATTTCACTTCGTCACTTTTCCGAGGCTTTTTCCGATGGAACGCCCACCCTGCATACATTAAACCTGACGCAGGTTTCATGTGGCGCAGGGCTTTACAACGTGACGCATCTCCCTAGATGCGTCACGTTGTAAATAAGGCGCAACATGGCGCATGGTTTACGCCGCCGCTGCGTCACAGAAGTGACGCAACGGCGGCGTAAATGTCTCGCAAGGGGCTTGTAAATCTGCCCCACTGATGTTAAAAGATGTGCCCAGGAGTCAAATCAGAATCTTGGACACTGGGTGATATTAAAGCAGCCAAAGTTTTAAAACAAAAAAAGGGGAAAAAATAAACATATCACAGTGTCTTCTAGACCAGACTACCATAAAGTCTAGGGTACTTTGGGGCCATTTGTTTGAACCCCACTCCACAGAGCCTCCCCTGGCAGCAGACATGGGCTGATACCAACTTTAAAAAAAGTCAAGAACAATACTAGGCGGTTTTGTAATGCTGAAATATTGCATGCCCCCTGTCGTGGATTGCTCCCACACAGGTCATTGTTCTCTTTGCAGAGCTCTCACAGACTCTCTCCTCCAAGTCCCTTTCTTGCTGCTAGAGGCGGTCTCTTCATTAGTATGCCTGTTTGGTCACTTATTTACTGTATCGTTGTTTCTTTTACTTGGAACATTATATTTTCCAAGACAGCCAAAACTGAACAATATAGTTCACTAGTATATGCCAGCCACAGTTCAATGGACAGTATTAAGTTGGGTTTCTTCACATTGTGATGATTATTGTACCTTGTTTTTCAGGATCAGTTGATTATAGCTTTAGAACAATTAAAGACCACTTTAAGCAAATTTCAGGATGTCAAGAAGGAACAAGAAGCTCTAATTCAACACCAAGAGGTGAGTGGGTTTCTTTCTCATTTGATCCAGTGAGTAACATAGTTTTTGCTGAATTAATCTGTTATAAGGTCACATGCTCTCACTGGCTAGTGCAATGGTCCCGATTCATATGTTGTTTTTGTCCAATTTACATATATGTTATCCTTACCCTTTTGATTTAATCTTAACGGCCCGTTAGAGGGGATGGTCCTAGGTATCCCTCTGTAGTCACAAGCTGAAAGGGGTCAGAGTATCCTATAGTATTAGGTTGCTGTAAGGGACCCGCACACGTTCAGGTGAACCCCAAGACTTTCAGTGTGAGAACACAGAAGGAACCCTTGTACCCTCCCCGCTAAGAGGCCTTTACGATTACTCCATTAGGGTAAGGACAACACCATGACTATAACCCTATTATGGGTTCATATAATTTATCATACTTTTGCTGTGGGGTGTTTTGTAATGGCCCATATTGTGATTTATCATATGATTTTCACTTCAAAATAATTAAGTTTATACCTTGATGTGGCCAAAAGGCATATCTTAAGTCCAAACCACTGCTTTGCAGGAAATATATTTTCACAGGTACCTACATCTGAGGCCACTGAATAACCACACAAGTATACTGAAGCTCTAGTTTGTCAATGTTAAGCAGTAGGAGAGGGGTTCCCTTAATGAAAGTGAATACTAACCCTTGCATATCAAAAGACGCAATGAGTGAATCCACTACAAAACAGACCACCAAGTAGTTCACCCAAATAAGCAACTCGCACAAGGGGCATCCTGCTGAAGACCTAATAGCCAAAAAACAATAGCTCTCAAAGCTACTTCTGAAGACGTTCTCAATCGACCAATTTTCCTGGAAAAGGCAAATCCCGTGATGGTCTATGAGTTGGCCCCGCTCTAAGTCCTCTAATTTCGAATTTATCCGAGTGATATTCCAGCTCATAACAGCTGCAATGTTTGATACCGAGATCAAAGGAGAAAAGGATTTAGGAGTACCCAGGTGCTGGAGGGCATGCGGGAAAGTGTGGGCCTGAACTACATTAGAAGGTGAGGAGTGACATGTGATGGCTGGGAAAAGCACCGGCTGCAACTGTCGATAGAAGTAGCCCACCGGGTGAAGGGTGATTAACTGGGACACACATACAGACTGGTAATTAAACAGCAATTTTAGAACTGTGGCAGGATACCTGAAATTAACAATCACACAATTGCCTATCAAGCTCTTATCCGAGGGGTGCAGCCTAAAACCATCAACATGTCAGATCCCAGTGAATACAGAAAGTTAACAGTTGTATGAAACCACTGAAGTACCTTATTTTTGTAATTGAACAAATGATTCAACACTGGGCGGTGCCAAGTGAGGAACATTTGTTAATACTGCCCCATATGGGCAGTCTTCAGGAGAGAGGTTAACTGTGGCGAGACGCGAATCCTGACACAGTGGACATTCCATTCCCCCAATTACCCTTCCCCCCTCTTTCTCTCCCTCTGGCACAGGGGCTATCCTGCTCTCCGCCTAGAGTGGCCAAATCAGCCGAGTTCTTGGGCCTGGGCCCCATCCTTACAGAAGGGCAGTTTAACTAACGCCTGCCCAGTATTATAATCATCATTGGCCAAACAATTGGAAGGAGGAGTTGCATTTACACCAGAGGTGGCGGGTGGAGAAATATTAGATTGAGACGGTGGGGCTAAGTTCAACTTTCAAAGTCCTGCCTCAATGACCCCCAAACATTTGAAAATTGCTTTAATTCAGCCTCAAGGATGACAGATATTTTGCTACACAGAACTGTCACTGCCTAAGCAGTAAATGCCTCACCGTAGCCAACAGTGTCTCCTTTGAAGCTAGTAGTTGAAGAGCAAGTAATTTTGATTTGGTGCATGATTGAACCCAGAGGCGCAACTAGAGCCAAATTTCGGGGGGGGCTGAAACTTTAAGCAGTAGGCAGAGTGGAGCTGCAGGGGTTCTTAGAAGGGGTGAGCAATAGGCAGAGTGGAGCTGCAGGGGCTCTTAGAAGCGGTGGAACAACAGCGAGGCCTCATTAACATGCAAATGGTCTTTTAAAGACCTGTGAAGTGATCGGGTGCGGCTGTGTGTGCGCCCGGGAAGCTGTCTCATCCGGGGCTGCCACACACGTCGGGGGGGGCTGAAGCCCTTTGATTCCAATGGGTGTTGCACGCCTGATTGAACCCTCTTCCTTTTTGCCGGCTGGCCACTAACTGTAGAAGTGGATATGCTTAATAGTTTTTCTGAATGCACCAGGGTAGGAGAAAAGAGCTCCGACTCTGTAGTGATGGAAGAGTCCCCAGATGGTGAAGCCTCTGCTGTTTGACAGTGTGTGTGCACTGGTAAAGTAGGAGTAAGAGACAGATGGCGCTCAGCGAGTTCAATTTCTTTATTTATGACACCGACTGCACGCAGCCTTGTGTTTCCACATTCCAATAGAGCTAGACAAGCCCGTTAATGGGTACTTATAGGCAGGCGCGCAACACCCATTGGACTCACAAGGCTTCAGCCCCCCCCCCCCCCATCGTGTGTGGCAGCCCGGGATGAGACAGCTTCCCGGCGCACACAGCCGCACCCGAGCACTTCACAGGTCTTTAAAATACCATTTGCATGTTAATGAGGCCTCGCTGTTGTTTCACCCCTTCCAAGAGCCCCTGCAGCTCCACTCTGCCTATGGCTTAAAAGATTCAGCCCCCCCCCCCCCCCGAAATTTATTCTTAGCCGCCCCCCCTCTCCCCCCCGAAATTTGGCTCTAGTTGCGCCTCTGCTTATAGGTCAGCAAGGACCAAACAAATAATTATTCACTACCTTAGAGGACCACAAATGATAGTGGTGGCAAAAGAGGGATGGCCTAGCTCAGTCTCTTCTGGGCGTAGAAGGGCTCGGTCTTGGTGTGGGCACACGACCTGGTGTTTCGTGTGCCGCAAGGAGAGTGCAGCGCAAGTTTGTAGAAGCCCATTCTCCTCCTACTTAGGCGTTCGGCTGAATTGTGGGTAATGAGTCCGACTCGGCCCTAACTGAAGCAACACAGGTGTCCCGCGCCACGGGGAGATTCCAGCGATTACGAAGTGCGAGTTCGTAGAAGTCCCTCCTCCTCTTTAGGAGCTCAGCTGGATGTATTTATTTGAAATGTAATATAGCGCACGACTCACTCCCAGAGGAATATCTCTGCATTGCGCTGCTCGAAATGAAGATAAAACATTCTAACACAGCCAAGTGTTCAACCCCTTCTTAAAGGAAGTGAAATCTGATCAGGAGTGGAGACTAAAAGGAAGTTTGTTCCAATGGTAAGAGGCTGTAAAAGAGAAAGATCTGCCCCTTGTCTTGAGGTGTGTATGCGTGGGCTCACCAGAAGTGCCTTATCCGCAGACCTTAGACATCTGGGAGGCAGGTAAGGTGTAGTATAGTAGACAAATATGCTGGGCAGGACTTGTGGAGTGCCTTGTGTGTCAGACAGCATAGTTTAACAAGCATTGGCATAGCCAATAGGTCTCGCCTTTGGGACCTTATAAGTGTTTAGCCATGCAACAGTTGCATAAAAAATACTTATAAGGTCCCAAAAGCGAGACCTATTGGCTATGCAAAGCGGCCGCGGGGCCGCGAAAGTGAAAGTAATCGCGGTAAAGCGAGGCGCGCGCGCCCGCGCACATGCACTGTAGCTCTAGGCTGGCCCGGTAGCACTTTTTGGAGCCCTCTCAATAAGTCTCGCCAGACCAGCGCATGCGCTGGGTCAGGCGAGACCTAAAAATGACACGCTGTCTTATCAGCAGCTAGTGAAGCCTCCTGAGAATCAGGGAAGAGGGCGAGCGAGAGGGAAGATTGCAGATTAGCCATGCGGCCGAGTTTACAGACCACCTGCAGCTTGGACAGCAAGGTGTTGTTTACTGAGGTCAACAGAGCGTTCCCATAGTCCAGGTGGCTGGAGATGAGAGCCTGGAAAAGAGTTTTCCTGGCGGTTCCTGGAAGCCAAGGGATTGTGGAAAATGAAGTCCCACTCAGACCCCAGCTGAAGCAAAATAGGTGTCCCGCACTCAGGGAGAGTCCAGCGCTTAAGAAACACGAGTTTGTAGGAGCCTCCTCCTCCATAGGGGCTCAGCTGGGTTGTGGACAGTGAAGTCCCACTCAGCCCTCAACTGAAACAACACCGGCGTCCCTTGTAGTTTTAGGTTTTCCTACTTAATTCTTCTCTCTTTCTTTTAGAAACGTTGGTTTTCCTTTAAAATTATGCTCCTCTGGTTTTTCTGGGGTTCCTATTTTTCGGTCTTTCCTTCAAGCTTTCTGTTCTGTACAGACCCTGGCGGTGGTGAAACACTGCAGAAGCAGAAGAAAGCAGTTCAGATGCCGAAGAAAGCTTGGGACCTCAGATGAGGCCTTTCAAGACTGCTGAAACATATTAACCAGCTGGGAGGAGGATCACTGATCATCTTTCCTTATCCCCATTTAGATTGTGATATTACTATGGATGGCCACAATAAGCAGCTGTTGCAAGACAGACTGGCGAGCTACTTGGGCGATGAGTACCCTGCTCAGATAAGTGAGGATTGGCTCTTCTCCCTTAGGAAAGTGGACCTTAGTGGAGTAAAACCAATGTTTTGGTGCAAAGACAGAGGGATGTGGATTAAATAGAGCAGGGAGCTGGAAACAGAGTGAGAGACAGGCGGAGATCAATAGCCATCCCATCCCAGGGACCTATACTTCCATAGTTACGGAAATGAGATGTTGCAATGGGGTGTGAAATCACAATCTGTGTAAAAGCCACGTTATTAATGGTGTGTCTTCCACTGAAAACTGTATTTTCTATAATTGCTAAAACAAATTTTATTAAATTGGATGCCGATTTTGTTTTGCAATTATTTTCTGTGTAAGTGTTAAAATGCTTGGCTCACAAATTTCCGAAATAGCTTAAAAATGCGAGCGAACATGTCCAGCAAGTAGTGTTTGTAGTGCCTAAATAAATTGGAATATTGCTTTTAATTGAGCCTGGCCATGTTGCCATGTACCCAAGTCAGATTGTATTAGGTCAATTTCACGGATGACATTATTTTATTGAGAATATACACTTTAAGATAACGTATTCATACTATTGTCAACTACGTTAGTAATCACATACCCTTTCAAACACGTTGCAGTAAGATTCAAAGCTGTACAGTGAAATCACCTCATTTTCAAAGATGTGAGTAAGGCGGAGAGTCTCAAAATCAAGGTGCAAATTCCATGTAAAAGTAGATTTCAAAAGCAGGTGACATCTAACGTTTAGGCATACTTTAACATGTCCCAATTTCAACTTACTTCAGGCTGTCAGTTGTTGTAGACACCGGTGGGGCAATCAAGGGGTTGGACATGCAGTTCATTTAATTTCTTGTAGTTTCTCTTGTAAAATTCTTTGATCACGCGTGGTTTCTTCCTTCAAATCGTCGCCAGTGTAACATTTCATAAAATAATGATGGGTCCTTTGGTTGCTGTATCCAGATGTAAGTTTATTCTCATTAATCAGGAATCAATATACAGGATACAGGCCCCAGTTAAGATCTAGTCAAAGCCCAGTTAAGGCCCAGCTTAAAACCCAGTTAAGCCACACCGGGAGCAGCTGCCCTGCTGCTCAGCCTCAGATCTAACTTTTCTAAACTCTCTCGATCAATTTGCCTAATTCTTTCAGCTCCTTCTTGCTTTAACTCATTATAAACAACATATATCGTGCATTTTACTTTAGGGGCACATGCTCTTAAAATAAAGTCAGGAATATCTATATTCTTTCTGATCTGTGAGAAATGTTGTTTAACAGCCTGCAAACTGCAGTGTTGTAGCTACTGTTGACATCAGTTGCCTATGCTGTAAGTGGTAACAATTACAGGTATATCCCCACTTTCACAGCATGGATCATGATGGTTAGCTTTGAAACCAGAAGTGTTGGAAAGGAACCAATTCATGCATACATTTATGTCTGTTGGCCATAAAGCTCAGCCTTATGGATGGAACAAGGATGGATCATACGTACAATTTTTATTCATGTCATTTATCGAGTCTTCGGACATGTTTATTTTCAGCACCCAATCTGTGAGCCATGCAGCCTTGGGAATGGAGGACTTTCTAATATTCTTCACACTACCAAACCCTAAACGGGTAGTTTGCTGAAAAGTTTTATGTGGGAAAATTATTTCCCTGGGTATCATGCAGGCTCTAAATAGGGCTTCTTTGCCTTGTATTTGTCCAAAATTGGCACCCCATACTCTCTTTAAATCTAACTTTTCTTTCCAATTCCTAAAACCTGTATATTCAACTTTCTATTAAATTCATCATAATAAATCATTTTGGAGCTTGTCAAAATATGCTTTCTCTCTGGCTTCTGCTTGTAATAAAAAGCAGAGGGGTCTGCTCTGTTTTCACAAGAGGGACATTCTTAAAAGTAATTTGCTGAGCACTCCACAGGATGTGTTATGCAGTGTTCCTATTGTGTGCAATTGTATATTTCACAGGGAAGCCTGGTTCTATGATGAAAATGATTTGCGTAGTGATAATGCATTTCCTTATAATTATAAGCATTCAAATAAGGATATCAAGGGTAGAATATGTTTCTAAATCAAACATACTTTTTACTGGTTCTATATTGCATTCATTTGAAATTGAACTATTTGGCATTGAACCCGAAGTTATATTATATATTTTATAATATACGGTAATTTCAGGATCTTAGTAGGCCTCATTATCTGGTAAAGGACCGTCTCCAAAACTATACCATCTGGTATAGGGTAAGTCGTAATGTTCACAGCATACAAGTCTCTTAGATTTCTGAAAGAAAAATGTGGGTGTAGTTCTTCTTACTCGACCTGTGAAGCAGTTCTGTCCGAAGTATAATGTCCATTTAACAATAATAACACAATAGTTATCATCACATGCCACAATATAAAAAAGAACACTCCTGTAGTGATCCAAACGTCGGACCATGGTATTATCGAATACCTTTAACGAAACCAGTGCCATACTGTGAGGTTTTCAGGCATGCTCTGTTTGAAGAATCTGATAAAAAGTCAATTACAATGTATCTGGACTCAGTCTCTCACCAAAGGTTCTGGATCTGATGGGCAGAATCTCCACAGATGTTGTCTATATAGTTGGTTCATTATATACCACAGCATTTGATTGTGCAGTTGTTCCTGTAGAAGCAGTCATTAAACTCCTCCATGGATTTTAATGCATGTAAAATGGAAGTGTCGAAAGTCCCTGATGTCCTCGGCCTGAGACTCACGCTTTCTTGGTTATTGAGCTCATCAAGAGGAACCTCCTGCAGGGTAGGGATAAGATGAGAAGTTCCACCCTGAGGCCTCCTTTGTTGTGTCTGAGTGGGGCGACTGTAGATAATCTGCCACATAGTGCTTTTTGATGTAATCAGTTGCTACTAGTCTCTTTTATGTTTGAGCCAGGCAGGGAAGGTAAGACTACGCTGTGTGCCTTTTACCCCCAACACAGGTAAGGGTGGTCGATAGGATGGTCCAAACACTAGTTTGTCTGGAATCTTTTCTTGAACCGGATTACTTACTTCCACCCTTCTGTGATTCACAAAACCTCCTCTTCATTTGTGGCAGAATCAGAATGCTTGACATTCAAAAGTGTCTCAGACCCCTTGTATTTTCTGCAGATGGTTGGTCTAGGTTCTTTTTTTAATATGTAGACAGTCATGGGTGGATTAGCCCATAGAAGATCAATATGCAGTCTAGGAAGAGAATGTCTTGCAATCGTTATCACACTGTTTGCACTCCTTTACTTCTCCCACTCTCAGGTCCCACAACCTTTCTTGCTTCTGGGGCTGCGAATTGCCAACTACTGTGGGGGTATTCCTATTTTAAAAGCATGTTAAAATGTCTATTATGTATTGGATTTTCTTTATTTTTGCTTGTGCATAAAAAGTCAATAAAACAGATTTAAATAAAAAAAAGGTTGGTCTAGGTCATAAGCATTGTCTCTTGCCACCTTCCCAGAGCTGTCCAGGTCAGAACATACATAGGTATTCCGAAGAGTCCCGCATATTGCGTGCTACCTCCCAACACTCCTCCTGGGCAAGTGATTTAATGCTCTATGGACTCAGTACAGATGATGGACTCAACTAAGACCTGTGCTCAGCACTCAGGCCATTAGGAGATAGTCTCGTCATGGAGCACGGTTGCGCTGTGCCCATGACGAGACTATCTCGTCATGAACCCCGCCCGCTAATGTAACGCCCGGCACAGGGCGGGGAAAGGGCGGGGCACTGAAGGGGTTAACCCTTTGGATTACTTTTAAATGGATTATTAAATTGGAGACAGACCTCCAACAAACTCATTGCATCCTAGCAAGCCTTTCATGTGAATGCTGGACCATTGTCCAAATGTAATGTGTGTACCCGCCTGCACCAATCAGAAATCTTTTATAATGTTCCTAGCATTGGGAGATCTTTCATTCCACAACCATAGGAACTGAGAACATGAATCTGCAGCCACTAAAATATATTTCAAGTGGTTAACAGATTGTAAAGGACCACAATGGTCCAGATACAAAAATCTGTAATGTTTTATTGGAAATAACCATTGGGGTTCGCTCTGGCCGCCTAATGGTGGCATATTTGCTGGCAAATATCACAATCTTTAGTTTATTTGGCTTATCCCTGCCCCAAATAACGTTCTTGAAGTAATTACATTGTGGCTCCCATTCCAGCATGTGCAGATGCGAAGCCCTCATGTGCTGCCTTAATTAAATCTAATATAGACAGTTGTGTAGGCATCACTATCTCCCAATTTGGGTAGGCACACCATCAGAGTGTTTTCTGAACTAAGCATGTAGGAGTATTTATAAGGAGGTACTTTACCCTTTGAGGTTGCCTCAATGGCAGGCAATATGTCTTTGTTGATTCTTATTTGAGATCGGGTCACAGCAGCTATTTTTACCGTCTTCATCGCTGCCTTGGCTGTGGAACCAGCTGCAGAGTTCCCTAAAGTATGAATTCCAAAATATTGGTGTCCTAATGTGTGTCGATAATGGATTAGTGAAAGTGCATCTTTTAAAATGACAACCTTTCTCCAGAGCTGTTTATATTTAATTAGGTTTTATTTGCAATCTTTGAATCAATTCATTCTCCAATGTGGTAAATCCACATTATAGGCATTCACACAGAAGGAAGTGTGGGAACTCCTGGCTCAGCCTTCTTAAGTGCGAGTAATAAAACATGTATTTCTGCATTCTGTGCGGTGCTGTGACCTAGAGTTTGAGTTTAGATGTGCTGCTGTTTACCATCTTTAATTATGCCATGCACCTTTGCACAGGGTGCTGTCTGTTTAATTGTTTTGTTTTGTTCCACCAGCTCATTGTGCTGGACCATCCATATAGATCAAACTGCTATACCTCTCAATGGGTAATATTTCTGTAGCTATAGGCAGCATTTGCTCGTATTGGAGAAATTCATGTATTCTTAGTGCAGAATCTTATTGAAACTGCACACCCACTGCATTTAAGAATGACGTCCATTGAGTACAGCTACAGTGTAGTGCTCGAGCATTCAAAATGTTGGCCTTGATGGCTGCCTCACGTTCAAATATGGGAGAAACAAGGATTTGTTCTCCCTGTGCCAAAGGACGCTCTTTCGCAATAGCTGTTTGTACTGCAGCATGATTTTTAACAGTGGATGCAAAACATGATTTTGCATTAAAGTAAAATTGTGATTTGTATGCTATGGGAACTGTTTGCTCCTCATTGTAGATGTATTGGTGTAACCCAAGGTGCTAGGTTCTAAAGGCTCAAAAGTTCCCTGCCGTGTAACACAAGCCAGCTATTTGCACAGCTATTTGCATGGAAAAGCTCTGTTGTATTTGTTTTAATTTTATTGCAGCACTACATGAAATGAGATGCAGACTTTATATAGAACAGCTCTTAAAAGAATCCTACTGCACTACAGCATTCTTTGTGAGGTTGTGAAGCTTGCTTCACCTGTGAAAACATGATCCATAGTAAATTATGTTCATGTAGTCTAAAAGCGCTGAGAGAAAACCATTGCTAGGTTTATTTTGTTGCTGACCTGATAACCATGCTCGTCTTCGCCCAATGTATTTCAGAAAACATGAGGGAGAAAACGAAATCATTTAAAAGCTTCACTCGCTCAACTTAATGTAGCAAGTAAACTCTTCATGCTATGAAATTCCCATCAGGGATTACATTTTCCTAGCATAAACTGGGGAATAATCACATAGTCCGCTGCTGCATAAAGCAGAACTAAACGAAAATATATTTAAATGCACACGTTTGCATTGTTACGAGTTAATTTTGTATCTTTATGTGTTTTGAATATTACTAACCTGTCTACCCTAGTCGGGTATCTAGAAAAGTCAAATCATTATTTTTGGATTTAAATATGTTAATCGTGAGATAGTGCCTTGGGTTGGATCTTCCTGTGAGATCCTCCTGTTTTTACTACAAACAAATCAGGACTATTAATAGCCCATGAGCGACCTTGTATAGGAATCTAAAAATACTGACACCTCTGAGTAGGAAAGCAGTTAGATGATGGCTTTTAGTCGCTATGATTTAGATGAAAACCCCCTCTGGAATGTCCAGTTACTTCCCACTAGGTTACTTATTATTCTTTTGTTTGTGAGCATGCATGCATAATTGAATTTATATAGTCTAAAACTACCTTATACGGTCTGTCTGGTTTAAAACCAGTAACATAAGTCTTCATTATAGAACTACAGTCACTATAATGCCTTTATTGTAGCCAATAGAAAATGGTGTTTATATCATGTTTAGCTACACTTGGTGCTCACTCCTTAAGAGAAAGACACGTGGAACTGGTTTTTACCCCACCTCTCTTGATTTCTGTGCAAGGCTAGGGCCTGTTTTAAAATCCCACGTGTTTGAATATTTTTTCCACTCAGTTCTTCAGGTTCTTAGGAGGGAAATGCCAACATTATTACTCCTCACTTTGAGGTGCATCCCTTTATAAAGACTGCAGGCCAATCAACCACTGCAAACATCAGCTAAATGTGGCCAGAATATTGCTTTTATTTTGTGTGGTAAGCCCAACTTAAATCTGTATATGATATAGTTAAAGTTACCACCAGTTGTGCTTTTGATATTCTGGTGCACAGTGGTCACTTCTGCTGCACTAGCCAGAAGTGCTATTTATAGATTGATCATATGTATTGCACGTAGGTAATGTGCAGGTCCAAGAGAAACTAGTCCTACAAGTCATTTGTAGGAGCTGTTGTCTAAGTCATCTATAGACTGTAGACTAACATTACTTGCATTAGTGAGCATGTTACTTTTAGAAGTGTAAACATGTATATGTCAGCAGCTGGTGTAAACCCAGCCAACAATGGGACAGGCTCTGTCATTATTTAGCACGCCTGTTCTGCCATTCTGTAGTGTATGGGGTAACTGACCACCAAATTATCTCTGATGTTCTTGATGTCTCAAAAGAACTTCTAGGTCTCAGTAGAGTACCTATTTAACCACAACCTGTGTAGATCTGTAGGCATAAAAGCTCCCAGTGTTGGGGTTTATAGCATTAAACTTCACCCATAAGTAAAATATTTCAAAGATGCATGCTACGTGTGCATTCACCCTTTCTTCTTTTTAGGAACACATTTAGCAAAGGTGTGTGTGTGTGTGTGTGTGTGTGTGTGTGTGTGTGTGTGTGTGTGTGTAAACCAATTTTGATGTTCCTGGTAAGGAAGACGAGTTTCTAAATATTGGTAAACTCTGTATTCATTAGATTCCGCAGACGGTTAGTATGCATGAAATTGTCCTGTATTATCATTAATTGTCTCAAACTCCACCTATAAGTAAAATGTATCACATACATATGCTGCATGTACAACTATTACAAAGGTAACTGTCCCGCTCGCTTTGACAGCTCATGGATGTGCTGTGTAACTGCCTCTCTGTAATTAGCTCCTGTTGCAACTGCGAGAGCCTAAATGTAAGAATCAAAACTGGGAAACCACAGATGGCGATTCCACTTTGTAAGAGTCCAGCTTTAATAACCTACAGAAGGACTAGGGCTTACCTATTTTATCTGAAGGAGGTTTTATCAACGATTACGAAGGATATCTCTGCATACTTGTAATGAAGGTTCTCTTGAGTGTGCTCATTTAACACTACTCTGCCCCCCCCCCCCCCAAATCTGTAGCAGACGTTGGAGCTCTATGTTGCGTATCCTAAGGATAGACCCTACGTTTACAGGTTCAGACCCCCTAACCCTATAACACATGAATTGAGTTCAATGTGCCTTGTATGAGGAAGGTGGATCTGCTTTACTGCAGAATTACACTCTGCCCTGTTTCAGCTGTGGGAGGTGTGCTTTCAGGTAAAGAAAACAGTCTCTCCCTCTCATGGACACACTCAAGCATCTGTATCAATGCTGACAAAATGTACGCTTCAAAACATTTATAATAGTATTCTATGACTTAGTACATGCATTGTGACCACGAGACACCTGAAGCAAATTGTATTTAGCAGAGTTACTATGAGAGTAAACACTACAAACATTTCTATCGTGATTCTCAGCACTAGGTTTCCTAATTCCTACAATCACGCTTATCTCTACTCCGAGAGCATGAAAAATAAATGAACGTTGCCTGCAGGGGAAGTGTATAATTGTCGCTCTGCATGCCTGCACACACAGTGCCTCTGTTGTCACTAGACCTTAGCCGGCAGGGCAATGGAGGGAACGTTCTATAAGCTGACTTCAGCTGAACTTGGTTTGAGCTCCATAGGCCCAGACAGTAGCCCGTAATCTGGAATCTGAATTTGTCCTGAACAGCTCGAGCTTAAAGACATCTCTAAAAAGAATTGTCAAATCTCAAGGTTATATAATCTAGCGAGGGAGACATGTGGTGGAAAGATGCAGCCTCAACCAGAATGCTTCAGATGTGTCACTCCTGTGCACATATCATCATTATATATCATCGTTATATCTCATATGTGTAGCAGATGACCCTGAACTGTAGAAATTTGGGACCTCTTGGCCACAAACATGTCTCTTATTCTGTTGATAAACTAATGGGAAAATGCTGTTGTTCAAGCTGAATGTGATTTAAATAAAAAACTATCTGTATTTTATTTGTATGAAAGTTTGCTCCCTGCTTATTATTATACAGTAATGGGTGAGAAGAACCCAGCACGTTCCTCACTAGTGCACTCCCTGCCTGTGGGCTCATGTGCTTTGGACGCTGACAAGGAGAGACCAAGTCAGGTGACCCTTGCCTTCACAACAACATTTTTTATTAATTTTCCCAACTTTAGCATCATACATAATCGAGATTCAAGCATATCATTAGTAGTCATCAGGCCCCTACATACCACCAAGTACATGTGCGTCATTTCGGTTTTGCAGACAATGTATCAAGCATTTTTACATCTATTACAGTCGTGCTAGCCATTGTGAGCAGCCTAAGTTGAACTTCTAAAGGCTCGAGTGGGCTACCGAACACCATTATGTTTGTGCTGAGGGACCTGAGAGGGTAAAAAAGTACAGTAGAGCTTAACCTCTCTTCCCCCCGCCGCCCCCAAAAAAACTTCCCCTCCCTGAACCCAACTGGCCCTAACTCTTCCCTATGGTTAATTGCTGTATCTCTAGTATGTGGCCGTCCCTCTCTCGGTTTCTGCGGCCGCATATACTATGACTCTGTGGTTTGAACTCGCAAGTACACAGGCGCGGTTGCATTATGATCGCTGTGAGGGAGAACCCTCGTCTTCACATGCGCGCTCTTCGATGGCTTGGGCGCCTCAAGCTGTGGTTGGCCCTGTTCTCTGGAGACAGGGCACACCTCACGACTGCTACATCAGGCAGAAGCTGAGGTAGACGATTCTCACTCTTACAAACATCAAGCCCACTCTCTAGCAACACGTACCCCGTGGGGGATGGCCCTCTGCCTTCTGGAAGCATGGTGCGCTGCGACCAAACTAGACAGTGGAAACATTAGACCCTGAGAGATCCCCTACTAAACACACAGCAAGATCAGAGACTTTACCCCCTACTGATCTGCACCACCGCCAGCTGTGCGCCCCTGAGAGGCCTTCGCAAAACGTTGACTACCTCACCTGCTATAGTTGGGGAAAAGACTGTTTCATTGGGAGAAGTGTGGCTCAATGGTTAGAGCGGCAGACCCTGATGCAGAGGTCTGGCCCGGGACCAGGGTTCAATTCCCTGCCTCGGTGGGTCTTGGGCTCAAAATTCCATGGACCTGACAATTCTCGCCTCGGTGCCTATTCCAATCATGGAGTCCCACTCTGCAACTCTGGGCAATAGCTTGCTTAATCTCCACAACGGCCCCCACAACGCTAAGGATGCCTAGCCTCCACCTTGGGGGTGCCCAGGAGTGGACACTTCACAGGGAAAGCCAGGATGGGTTCCACAGCGGTATTCGTACAAGCGCCTTGAGACCCTTGCGGGTGAGTAGTGCGCTATACAAGTATCAATTTACATTTACATTGCTGCAACGAGAGATGCGTCCTTACCCAAAGATCAATCATTCACGCTGTTGACAACATTCATCAGCTTTGCGCTCGACTAGGTAACATCTGAATGCAGACCATCATTTTAGCGAATGGCGTTATGCAAGGCAAAAGAGCTAAAACAACCTCCATTCCTGACATACTGCATGTGCAGCGGGGATTTAACAGTGCTACACCTAAGGCCTCGGTCCTCTCCAGCATTCAGAATCATGCAGCCACAGCAGACCACACAATGCAAGCCCTGACCGCAAAAGGGGACATCCAGGCACTCTTGCAATATTTTGTGTAGAGATCTCTAACTGGAAGAAAGATATTAATAAGGCAGTTTCCGACCTGGATCACCACAATAAAGACATGAAATGCACTTAGACCAGGTTGAAAATGATCTTACTGCCATCTCCTACGAGCAAGATGGAATTGCGCGTGTACTCTCTACCTTTGACATACTACAACCTCAGGGTTTAAAACTATTATTTTTTTATTCTAGTGGAAAGGGGGGTCATAGGCGATCATCAACTAGGCAAAAGAACATAACTGGTTTTAGTGGATGCAGGGACCCATTAAAAACCTGGGCATTTATTTACCACAAAAATCATCACATCTCTACCGGACCAATATTACACCTTTGTTATAAACTCTCTTCAAAGACCTCAGTAGGTGGGGGGAATTACAAAAACTCTGAACGATTGCCCTGCGTAGTCATGACATGTAATCATCTAGTAACTCTGATATCAAGTGGAAGCTGGAAGTGATGTTGCCGGCGTGACGCAAGTGGGCGGTCCTGAACCACGATCCTGACTGCCACAGTCAGCACCGTTTTGCTTGAGGTTCTCAGCTCCTGACTCTCAGCCCCCAGCTCCTCCTGTAAAAACATCAGGACCCTCGGATGTTGCAGGCCTAGTGGGGCCTTTTGGTCTCACGGCACATCTTGATCTTGGTAGTCTGGAGGCAGTCACTCGCAGCAGAACGTGCAAGTCTCAGGAGGTTCAGGAGCCCAGCTGGGGCACTTGGAGGATGGGGATTGTTTCGCCATACAAGTTATGTGTCTGCTAGTGAGTTCCTATGTCCAGCATTCGGCCACGAAGGTCAGAGGCTGGTATAACCGCAGGTGGTGCAGCAGAGGTAAGGAGCTACAATGCTTGAGGCGAGGATTAGGTGAACCACAGCGCTTTAGACCAGGTTCTGGGTAGAGCTGCGGCTCATGGAGGCGGCCGGCCAATGTGTCAGTGTGGCTTGTTCCCAATATAGCCCCCCACCTCTCCCTTTTGTACCACCCTGCTGCATCAACAATCTCCGTTCCTTGAACATCGGATGCGATCCCAAGTAAAGTAGAACAGGCTGGTGTGCTCGTGCCCTCCCTTATTTGGTTCTCCATGAGTTGTGGGCTGCTAGGGTTTTGTTTGACATACGCCGGACGACTCTTATGGGTGTATTGGTCTCAGGGAGAAGGCAACTTTAGTGAGTGTGGTGCATGTTTAGAAGAAGCTGCTTGTGGCCACTTGACATTTGTGCAAAGATTAGAGATTATTTTAAGTGTAATTCACAAGCAGCAGTCTGGTTATCTGGGAAGAAATCCTTTAGCAGCTTACTCTGAAACAATTAAGATGAGCTTTAGGAAGCTTCGCTCACGAAGAATACTCCCTTTAAGGGCATGTAATAAGACAAAATCCAGTCCTATTAGGAATAAGACTTTCCAAAAGCGGTAAAGGGCTCAAACTCCCTTTTCTAAATCTTCCAAATGGAAGTAGTGAGGTCCAGCGATATCGCCCTAAAATTGGCTAAATAGGTGGTCCCACTTGTTTGTTTGTATTCCTGCAAAACGTGTTTTCTCAACTCAGTTGTCTCCTAAAGGACATTCAATAGATGGAGAAAATCTCAATTGCCAGAACAAGGATTTCACTCTACCGGATGTGGATATTCAGGTAGGAAAGCAATTGTCAGAGATGATAGTCCCCCCTACAACTCTGTAATGTAATTAGCAGAAATCTGTGTTAAAGCTTTTTAGCAGTACCCCTACAGAGATATGTGTCTCGACCCCGAGATCTCGACCACACCTGATTTTGAGCTACTTGGGAGCCCTTGCTATAACCTTCCTGGACATTCTGTTCAAATTCCAGAAACTCTCTAATGCTAGGAAATAATTTTGTCCTCTTTTCTCACTTTACTGGAAAATAAGTTTAAATCTGGTAAAGTGAATATGGTGGATGCCCTTGATCGTCCTCAAATTGGAGGCAAGTAAAAAAATGCCTCAAGGGGAGAAACAGATGACTAGAATTTATGATGGAATTTTAAATAATTTGAAGCCCAAGAAAGCTCATTCTTTAAAGCAAGAGTCGATTACCACTTCCTCTCTAGAAATCGAAGTTGAGGTCTCAGATCCAGATAATCACCATCCTGCTTCTAGTCAATTGTCAATCACACTCAATGCCTCGGCTAAACCCTTTTGCTGTGGATGCCAGGGCAAACTGTATAATCTTCCCGTTCGTAGCAACCTGAACGCTTGATTTTGTGGCAAGGTTTGGAATTTTTAATTGTTTGTTTTTATTATTCTGTTTTGTTGATAATGAGAATCTTAAAATGGTTCAAAGTAATGATATGTCTCTTGTAAAGATATCTCATTTAACCACTGTAAACAAAGCAAGAGTTACTTTTCAACCCATGGCAGTAGCAAATTTCATTCTACAAAATAGGGATTTTTTTTAAATGTAGAGGGATGGATGTCATACCAGTCGAAAAGTAAAAGCTATCCACCACAGTTTGAAAATCCATATTTCTCCCCTGATGAGTGTTACACCCCGTCGGAGAATAAGACTGTAGATGGTAATCCAACGCTTCTACATGTCTCTGTAGTGAATTGAGGGAGGAATATTACTAAGCGTGATACTACAGGCCCTCTTCGACAACAGAGGATGATTTGTCCAAATGGAATAGGTTGACCGGTACTCTTAACTGTACAAAGCTTTGGGACCAATGTTTAAACCCAATAGTTAATTCATAGTTTAAAAATGTTTCCTGGAATGCAGCTGGTTTACTGAATACTCCTGATAAAATAGATTTTTTTAAACTCTCGGAAAGCTGATCAATCAAATCTGATTTGTAGAGCGCAGCTAATCACCCACGAGGATATCCAGACACTGAGAACATGCTGCTATGGGGCTCGGTTGATCTGATTTGATGTGATCTGTATCCATGAAACTTAGTGTACTTCTGGTTTTTTTTGGTTTCTTTTAGATGGTTATGTTTTTAGTTGTAATGGTTCTCCCTCAAAAAGAGTACATGTTAGAGGTGGCATAGCTAGTTTATTAAAAATAGTCTCAATTGGAATTACTATAGAACACATTTTTTTCAGGCCATAACAATTATCCCAACTCGGGGAGAAAGTGCAAGGGATTCTATTCTAATTGTAAATGCTTATATCCCCCAGATCCCTTTTATAATAAAATGCTGGTTTAGGACATTCCTTCTTAATACTTATTCTCAGAGGTATGTGTGAATGTTTTGCGACTGAAATGCAGTCGCAAAACATTTGCATTTTACCACCTACTTCAAGGTGGTAACCCATTCGCAAATGGGAAGGGGACCCTAAGGACCCCTTACCCTCTGTGAAATTTGCAAAAACATTTTTTAAGACCATTGCTTACTCCTAAATATTGAAAAGAAAACTTTTCATTTTTCTTTTTGGAAATGCATCCTGGTTTCCTAAATGCATCCCATTTTCCTTTAAGGAAACCGTGATGCATTAAAAAAAGTGCTTTATTAAAAAGCAGTCACAGACATGGTGGTCTGCTGACCCCAGGAGGCCACCATCCCTGTTATTTTTGTGTTTCCCAGTGGGTCATAAACTGAGACCTATTTCATGAATATTAACGAGATAGGTCTATTTGTGACCCACTGAGAATCACAAAATGTGTTAAACACACATTGGTACATGGGTGCTTGCGATTACGAAATAGCGAATTGCAAAAATTCTCTATTAGGTAATCACCGACCATACACTACGTACATCTGGCCTTATAACTTTCCTGCTAGAGGCTGATCTTAAGTGCCTGGTCGGCCTGTACAGAGGAAAAGATGACCTGATGGCCAGTGATTCTTTGCCATGAAGGGCAAAGTACACTATGCTAAGCACCTTGAAGATCACTTGCTTCCTAAATTGGCAGCCAGTTCAGGTTTTTAGGGCCTTCTTTCACAGAAATCAATCATGCGGGATTTCTAAACCACAACTTATCACCCGTGGGGGTCTCCAGGCACGTGGGGAGACGGGTCCTTTGCTGCTCCGAGCTATTTGTTTAAAGAGCGACGTTTTAAGTCTCTTCCTTAACTCCAGTAGTGTTTGTATATTTCCAACATAGCTCTGCAGTCTCGACATCTAGAAACAGTTCAGTAAGATCTGTGATGATGGTCGTGTTTGACAAGATTGTATGCTGTACAAATTTTCCCCATAAGGAATTGAGGCAGAGCTTGGCTAGCTGGCATCTGGCGGGGTTGACTTCGATGAACTCTAGTCTCAAGTGTATACCCTCATGAGCATAGTAATCATCAATGTATTTTTGCCTTGAGGCCTCGTTAATGCACCTTTCCTGGAAACCCGGATGCCTTCTGCTTGTCTCAGAGAAAAACAAGTTCATATACTCAAAAAAGTGTTGGGTTGTAACCCTCTCAGAGTGCCAAATTTCCTTTATTTTTCCAAGTCTGTATCCTTTCTCTATGGCTGCCTGTACCTCAGTGTTACACCAAGACCCAGTGAGCACCCTTTGCTCATCAGTGTGTCTGCACTCGCTAGCCTCTTTACTTTCAGTGCATGTTCGACATAGGGTGAACATTAACCTACCATTGACTGTACGGTAGTACAGGGAAGTAAAGCCTCCAGGAAGGGTTGACTTGATATTTGACTGACCCAAATTATTTGTCTATGGCTTTAAAGTCCCTATATATGATGCTCGGGTGACCTAAGGGGTATAACTTCATCTTGTTCACCAACGGATACAGACTCATTAAGTCATAGCAATTAATATTTCTGACCCTCTCCCACAGCCCTGTTCAACTTTATATATCGTTTGTACAACCCCAAAAATAAGGCGTCACCGAGCTCCAAAGGATCAGGGTAACTCTGCTCTTAATGAAGGAGCAGAATTCCACATCTAATGATAACATATCTAGCCATTCATGCTCCCAGAGGGATCTCAGAACAAAACCACAGTTTTCAACATATTGCACCTTTAACAGAGTACGCCTGTGAAAGTGGCCACATTCGGTATCCAACAGCTTATTAAACTTAGGGTTTGTAGCAGTGTGGACAACTGTGATAAAAGCAACAGCTGTATTCAAAGGCCATTGGCACGCTGTTAATTACTGTGTACCCCTAGGAAATAAGGTCCTACATGGTATTCACGGCCCTGCAAGGCGCGTTGGATGAAGATGTTTTCCTTGTCAGAGACATACATTGAATAGAGGGGGTAGAATAATGCTGCAGTTTACCATTATAGAGGTCGGGCGACACTAGAGCTGTGCTTTCAGGTTGAAAAAACATGTGCTTGTAGATAGACATACACATGGAAGACAGTGTTACAAGTTGAAAAGGTTCGATGTACTCTATGGATTTTGTCATCTTGGCGGTATTGGGTTTCAGAACTTTTTCTTGTTTTGTCATCTCTACAACGTTTCTGAAGAAATTGCAAGCTTTTCTCAAACTCATTACATCTACCTGACAGTAAACTTTAAACTTGGTTTGAAAATGAATATTCTTTTAGCTGTTTTCACCATACAACTGTAGAAAACTGTTTCTTCTCCGACATCGTATACTCAACACAGTAGCTGGCGGATGGAAGCTCATAATTCTGACTCGCCCAGGTGTTAAAAAAAGTGGGCAAAATAACCTTAATAACCTGGAAAACAAAAGGCTTTTGGCAACTTGCTTAATTTCATGGGCAGAAAGTCCAAAGTATCTATGAACCTTATATGTAAAGGTACAGCTGTTAGCAGCAACAGTTTGGAGCCCTGGGTGATGAGTTGTACAGGCATCATTTCACAAATTAGAGTCCTACGCTTTTGAGTTATGGGCCATCCGGGTACACCCTTTTGTCTACATGACAGCGCTAAGGAATTTGTTCATGCAAGAAGGGCCTTCAGACTACCAGTTCTAATTGGAAGTTAGATGTTGCGTTAAAATATAGTTTGGCTGGATCACTCCAGTCTCTTGGGTACACTCTATATCGAATACTGTGCGGTCTTTTGTTTTGGTCTGGGTCTGTCTTTTAGTCATGTAATACATGTGTTATGTTCTTAGAAGAAAAGACACCTTACACTGGGGCATTTCATACCTTCGCAATTGTGATTGGAGGCTGTGTAGATCCTGTACCCTGCACAGTCTGTTTTAGGGATGCACTAAATAACCCCAGTGTGTATGCTCAAGCAGTTTTGTGAGCGACAGAATAGATTCCATATAGAACATCTCACCTTCTGATCCGCGACTACAATTTAACCATCCTTTTGACACATTTTACAATGTATTTCACACTGATGAGCTGTCTGTGTGTTGCAGATGTGATCGCAATAAGTGCACAAATACTTGACTCCAAGAAAGCCCTTCAGGTTCAAGATACCGTAAAAGTGATTTTCAAGATGGAGAAAGTAAAACAGTCTTACGTTTCACAGGCTGTCTGGATGTGAAGTATTTCAACCATCCGCTGTAGTAAAGAACTTTTACTGGGACTGCAAAATAGTCTACCAGTCTATTTTGAGGTATTTGAAGCGCAGCATGGGCTTCAACCACTCTAGAAGGGACAGTTGCGTTGGGAGTGCTGCGAATCATTAGTATCCAGTGATGCTAGCCGTTAGACACGTGTTGGTCGCATCGGTATTAAAATTGAGCAACCGCCACTGGTTTTTTCAATGACTTTACTGTAAAAGATGCTTTTTAAAGGTCTGGAATCACCCCCGGCGTGACCCTGAACAATGATGGCGACTTTTCTGAAGGTCCCAAATGCTGCTGTTTCTGCTTTGCTTAGTAACTGAGGTTTTCTTAAAAATTCCACTGTGAACAAGGGGCTGTTAATACTCGGCCCATGGAAGCGGAGCTGAAAGAAATCCTTTGGCCCCCGTTGTGGAACAACCTCTCTATGAGCATTTGTACGACCTGGTTAATGGCTAAAAGCCCATGATCAGATGAGTTTATGCATTCTTAAGTTAACAAACCTGATTTCTTTGTGATACTCGGTAACGTTAAATATCTGTACATTTTAACTATACCTTATGACACCTCTAAAACACCATCACTGAATCCTCAGATTGAGGGTTTTTGTTGGATATTGAGCTCTCCAGCAAATCATTTTGGGGAGGCTGACCGATTCTGAGGCAGTGTATTTTAAGCCTCGTTGTAGCACATATTCTGGCTTTCTTTAACTTACTGATTAAAAGCCTACGCTCCTTGACGCTATTTGCTCACTATAGCCCACCTGTTTTTAGGCAGCCCCCCAAAGCTGGTTTGAACGGTCTGAGGAGTATTTGCTGTAGATGACCTCCCCGATTTCCCGGCTACAGCCTTTACTTCGAGACTGTCTTTGTGTTTGGTGTATCTGGGTCTTTCAGATCTGCCCTGTGAACGTTTGAAACGCCTGGAGCGTCTGTCGCACTACTAAATTTGTATTTGGGGGTCTAATCCATTTTAAGATGCACTGTCATGGTATTTGGAAGTTTTAGGCCCTGTCTGCAGGGTCTAACTTATTTTTGGCCGTGAAGACTCGTAAGAACCATCGTGCTCTAGTACGGATGTCTTGTACCTTCTTTTTATATTTGAAAATCTATATGGAGTTATTAATAAAGATGGAACCCCCGCTCTTTAGGGAGCTCCGCAGACCTCGTCATGATGAAATAACCTCTATGTCTGCAACAGGTGATTTGCAAGCTTGTAACACCCCTCTTCTACACCTTTGTATCCCCTGGATAATCTCCCTCTGTACATCCTCAACGGTCAGTTCTCGGATTCTGTCTTCCACAGATTGGATTTTAGTTTTCTGACAACCTGTTGCATGTCTTTCATATATGACCCTTTGAACAGCCTTTTTGGTCTAATAACCCATATTCCGGGGCATTATCTGTGACAGTAGGGGTATAAATTACCCTGAATCGCCCCAAACACCGCTCTCTGGCTACCTCAACTAACACTGTTCTAAAGGTCTGGAATTGGGGGGATCAAAAAAACGGTTCCCAGCGGAGTATCTGAAGGCTGCTCCTGAAGATGCCTAACCGCTATACTCTGTTTCAAAGCTCTGATTATGACATCCGCTCCATCCTGTAATGCTGTAGGGGTATGTTGAGGCGGGTGATGGAGGTTTTACACTTGAGGCGGGGCTTGTGGGATCGTACGTGCCTCGTGGTGCCTCGTGGTGTAAACAGTGACATTGGATATGGTGAATTTAAATGTTGGTCATAATAGCTCTACGTAGTAGAGGTGTGGGAAACGCTGGGAACTGGTGGCTGCTGCCACTCAGGTCTACATTAGAAGGAACACTGTGAGTAGCTGCAGCTCTGACTGGTGTTTCTGAACTTGCTGAGACCCCTGTCAGGCCCTTGAGAAACCCTGTACCTACATAAGATGTGGCCATTTGGGAATGTTTGTTTTCAAGCTCTTCATCAACTTGGGTTCATGAGACTTTCATATGAGGCTGTGGCTCACCGGTTAGCTCCTTGAGAAGCCTATACATTTAGAATACGGATTCAGATCTGGATGATCATTATCAAGCCCTTTGTCAAATAGACTGCGTGTGATTTTTATAGGTCTGTCCGCTTTGGGATGATCATTTTCAATCCCTTCTCCCCAAAGCCATGTGAGATATTTGTAGTCTGTTTTGGGGATCCTCTGGGGAGCACATTGACATTCACCCTCTCAAACGGTGAACATTTACATGCATGAAGATTATGGGGACATGGCTGTGCAGTAACAGTGTTTTTTAAGGATAGATTTAAAGGGGACGGTTTGTAGGTCCGGGACCATGGATTTTTATTCGTTCTTTTTTAGCATGAGATCTACCTCTTGGTTTTTACATGACCATGGCTGTTGTGTGTCTGCAGCTGGAAGTGTGCACGCTTTGAGGTCTACACCCCTAGCCAGAAATGGTCTTCTGTATCTGTGTTCGCTGTACTGGTTGTGGGTTTTACTGGTAAAACATTGTAGGGGTTAGAGTAATGAGTGTCTCTAAGGTCTGCATTTGCTTGAGTCCGTGCAAGGTTTGTTATGACGCACATGGCATTTCTCACTGGTTGCTGGTGTTGGGTCGGTTGGACGGATCTGTGTAATGTCCTTTACCTGCATTGACGTGCGCTTAACCTTTTGTGGTACTCCGGCGCCTGTCTTTTGTGATGACTGTACGATGGAAACAAAAAAAAAGTACACATTAGAAAGAGAAAAAAAGCCTGACCGACTCTTTACAACCTTATGATTGTTACCGTGTGTCTAACTATTGCTTTACATTTTTTATGGCCCTTACTAGATGCTGGAGTAAGACAATGTTTGATACAAAAATGCACCAGGGTTCTTTTAGAACAACAGTTTGTAAAACACACTTGCTTTGCCCCTTTCCATGTGTGTGCAGGTTAATTAGGAAACATTTGACTCTTCCAGTTGAGGACGTGTCACTTACTATAGAATACCAGACATGTTCTTGAATGGCTACATTTGGAGACGTTATTTGTATACATCAGCTACATGATTAGTGCGAGGCAACCACAAGTGCCTACCTGATATCATATTTTTGTTTTTTTCTTCGTGTGGACAAGTCCTACTCAAGCCTTGAAAAAGTCACTGTGTGACGAAACACGTGTCGGCTGTCATCAGTATATGGAAAACTGGATGGATTTGACCTGCATATGGAATATTGTGTGTTGAAGTTATGTATATGTATGTATATGTATATATATTACCTACTGGCAGTCGCCAGTAGGTAGTTATAGTTAGGACCAAGTTTCCATAGGAAGAGCATTTTTTGTTTTGCTTATAACTTTGGCGTCGTTTGATGAATCTTCATGAAATTTTCCAAACTAATTCTTTCTTCATATCCGCTCCTATGTGGGAAGTTTGGGGGTGATTCATCAAGGGCGGGCCGAGAAAAAAGGGGGGGTCCCAAAACGTGTTTTCTCCATGTTAATTTCCATAGGAAACTTTAGACAAGGCTACAGGTCGAACGGGTGAACGGAATTACCCCAAATTTGGCAGGGAGAAGGGTTTTGGTCTAGAAAGCACACTTTTGTTTATTTGGTGTAAATCCGTTCAGTAGTTTTTGAGAAATATCGAAATTTACAGATATCGATATTTGGGAATTCTGCCATCTGATTGGCTGAGGCGTTACTAGCACGAGTTTGCTGCTTATTGGTTGTAAGTGCTGCGAGTGGTTGCAACTAGGAAGTGTTAGCCGCCATTTTGTGATTCTGTCGAAGCGAGTAAGGGGAAAAAAGGGCGAAAAAAGTGGGAAAGAGGAGGGTAGGAGCACTGTAACCTCTGTGGGATGTTTCGGGTGTGCTATATACGAGGTGTGAAGTGAAGTATTCACCCCTAGCGGTGTGAAAGTGCTGGGCTACGGAAATTAAGTGAGGTATTGCCTAGAGTCTGATGCTGCTAAGGTGAGCTGGTGCGGGAGTCGGAGATTAAAGCGTGAGCCCAAATTTTGTGTCTTATGCTGTGAAGTCATGTACCGTGGCCACTGCACTACACCTGTGGAAGTAGTGTCAGCATGTGTTTATGCCTACTAGGATGAACTACTGACTCGTACTGGTCTGAAAGTCCTGGGGTACGGAAAATATGTGAGGTATTGTGTACAGTCTCATGGTGTTAGGCTGACCTGTTGCCGGACTCGGGGATGAAAGCGTGAGTCCAAACAGTGTGTCATATGCTGTGAAGTCATGTGCTCTGGCCGCTGTGCCACATCTGTCCAAGTAGTGTCAGTATGTAGTTATACCTACTCGGAGGAACTTTTGTTTCGAACATTGTAACTTGTGTATGGTGCTTAGGGGGTGTTATACAGGGAGTGCGAAGGTAAATTTGCGCGTATCAAATCAATTCGGTATTTGTAAAGTGCAAACTACTCACTCCTACGGGTCTGATTGCACTGGGGGCGTAAGCTGAGCTGCTGACGGACTCAGTGTAAAGCCGGTGAACTAAAGACCCCTACTGGTGCTGGGTAAGGAAATTAGGTGAGGTATTGCCTTGAGTGTCATGCTGCTAAATTGAGCTGCTGCTGGACTCTGGTATGAAACTGTGAGCCTGTGTTTGCTATGCTGTGAAGTCATGTGCTCTGGGCGCTGTGCCACACTTGTCGAACTTGTATATGGTGCTAAGGTGGTGTTGTACAGGGAGTGCGGAAGGTAAATCAATACGGTATTTGTAAAGCGCAAACTACTCACCCCTATGGGGGAGTAGAGGTGGTGATCAAAGCGAGAGCTCTGTGCTGCAAAGTCCGATGGTCTGGCCCCTGCGTCACAGCTGTGTGGAGAATACATTTTGGCGAGGGTCCGGGAGTTACCGTTACCTGGTCCTAAAATAGCGGGTCTAAGTTGTCAGTTATAGGGTGGCTCTAAAAAGAGCCCTTGTGTCGATTAGTTGGAGCTACATATAAGTGCGGATGCACAGCTTCAAGTTATTCAGGAAAACTCAATTTCCGTGATCTGTGGTGTGTACTCCATCACTTCTGTAGATATCAGCCATATCAAAACGTATGTTGTTGTTGTAGATGGACCTCATTTTGTGGTCTCTGAGGTATGCAGACACAGCTTTGTTGACTTTCTTCCTAGATTTTTCAATCTGAGGACAAAATTGTTTTGACATTTCCATTTCTGTCTTTGGCATATATTGGAATATACAAAGATAGTTTGAGGAAAAAGTAATATCAGTTGTCCAAAGGTGTCCTTCATAAGCATTTCTAAACCTACCCCAGTAAATGTGCCTAGGACGTTTCCACCACAGTGCACAATCAGGAGGTCAGGGTGTTGGAGATGCAAACAGGTTTTAACCAAAGACAACAATTGGTGCCTCTTCAATCCTCTCTGTGCAAACCATTTAATGTCCACATTTTGTAAACCTAGGTCTAAGTCAATACGTCTCTGTTCTGCATACCTCTTGCACCAGAAAATATAGCTATGTCCTACGATCCACACTAGCATTTTGAAGGTATGGCTGGAAGGTATGGAAAGATGTCTGTAGCTCATGCAGTTCCTTGGTAGAATAAGAGATATGTTTAAAGATGGGGAACTACTTTTTATTGCCATACAAAACGATACATGATTGGGAGACGAAAAGTAGGGTGCACATTCGTTTTGTGGAAAAGCATCTTTGTGATTGGTTAAGAAAAAGCAGTTTCAACGTGGAGTACATATCAAAGGATAAAAGTTGTCAACTCAACCACACCTGCTACTTGCATTTGGAAGGCACTGTTCAAACTTAAAACAATCATGAACTTTTAACCTGCATGTGCTGTTAAATGTTCGAGAAAATGTTGCAAAAAAATATGGTTACGTTTAAAAAGATTGATGAACTTTTAACCTGCACGTGTTGTAGAATGTTCTAGAAAGTGTGTTGATAGAATACGTTGCACTTCTGACTTTTATGTGTTGTTGAATATTAAAAAAAACTTTATATGGAAAATTAAAAAGAAACCAAGAGAGGGAAGTTTTGAAACCTAAAAGAATCAAGGAACTATTCTAATATGTTCTTTACATGTATTTATGTGTGGAGCTACAAAATTATAGACAAAACAGCACCAGGAAGAGGAAGAAGCAGGGAGTGGGGGGACGGGGGGAGATGGGCAGAATGGCAGACATGCACAATTAAATATAGCACAAGTATAGACAAACAATGGCCAAAATGAAACACACCAACAAGGAGCACAAGTCACACAACTTGCCAACATCACACCAGTGAACGAGCATAGAAGTGAAAGCCACGCTGCATTCATAGAGGATGTGTACAAAGGCGGGTCGTTGGTGTTGTGGGATGTCTGCGACCGTGGTCATCATGGATGAGATGCCCAGCACGAGGCACATGTGCGAGTTCACTGTCTGTTACATTGCAAACAGCTGCTCCTCCCTCCCACGAGCTCCCACACTTTTATACGGTGCGCTGTTGTATCTCGTGCACTTGTACGGCACACCATTGTAATGCCTATTTGCGCATGTGCTGCTGCCTTCCAACTACACCATCACAGTGCCGTTTAGAGGTGGTGCATGCCACTTTACAACATCGACTGGTGCGGCCCTTGTGGCAGGCCACACCAGAACACAGAGACACACTTACTGCACTTTCGGTACACGGAGATGTCCGAGACACCCCGTTCCCGTTGTCGGATACGCACACCCCTGTGCTGACCTGTGTACTCCGGACCAGCACACTCCGGTTGCGCAGGCAGGAGGATGCATGCGTAGCTACATGTCCAGGCTCACTGCCAACGCTGAGGTGATAGCACGCTGTGATGTTGCAGAGCTGGTGCCTATCATGCTAACACAATGACCAGAGGGACACACTTGCTCAGATGCAGGTTTGGGGGGCATTGGTGGTCCTGGAGTTGTTCCGAAGAGTCCTGTGGCTCTCATGGGTATCCCTGTATCATGCTCATTTATTCTATAGCACCTGTGGGTGTTCTGGTGTGGCTCTTGGCTGTGTTCTCTTTCATGGTGTAGGTAGTCGTCCTGCTTAACACCATCAGAAGCAGGTGTAAAATCCCTGGTGCTAACGTGGCTTATCGCCGCAATTTGTTTCGCATTGCAGTTGGTGTGAAAGTTGTGATGTGATTTTTTGCGTGTGCAGGACAATATACGAACTGGGCAGTGTATCTCGTCAAGATCCAGCACCTGACTCCCGATTCCCAATCAATATAAATACAATGAGGTTTCGTAAATGATTTTGTGTGTACACTGTGAGTGCAACCACTACGTCAGTGCAATTCAATACAGGATTTTAGTATTTAGAATAAATCGCAAACGTGCACCTCGTGTCTTTTTGCACGGGAACGGCTAGTCTGCATTTCATTATCAGCACTTTAAGGGAAGTAAAGTTGAGTTAAATCTAACACACTATTCAGAAGTTGGTAGAAACTGCAGACATCACCAGTATTCCCGCGATAAGTCCTCCAAAATTTAAGACCATGGTGGACTTCATCAAAGAACAGTAATAAGAACAAGAAAGAGTTACACAGCAGTTAAGAAAACAACAAGAAACGTTATAAATGTTTTTTTCCAAACTTTATTTATTAACATATAACAGCGATAGAGTAATTAATACAAAATAACAAGGTGGAACACTGCTGTGGGGACCATGGATGTGGACGACAGAGCCTGGAAAATAAAGCACAAAATAAGGACGTGTGTAATGCGCATATCAAAGGAGAGAGACATAGAGAAAAAGAGAAGGAAAAAAAAGCCAGAGAGAAAAAGAGAGGGAAGGAAAGAAAGGGAGTGAGAAAGGGAGAAGGAAGAGAGAGAGTTAGAGAGATAGCAGGAAAGGAAGGAAAAGAGAGAAGGGGAGAGAGAGAGAGAGGGGGGGGGAGAGAGAGACACTGCTGCCCCTGCGCATCCATGAGCAAATGATTACCTGGTGCCACCGGAGTGTGCAGCAGTGGGCACTCCACGTGCCTGTCCAAACTCATCCCAGATATGTCTCTGAGTCCTGAGTAATGAATGGCGGAGACCACTTCAGGTGGTTGGCTGATCGCACAGATGTCGCTGAGTCCTGAGCCATGAATGGCGGAGACCACATCATCTTCTCCACGGCCCAGCAGATCTCACACATGTCGCTGAGTCCTGAGTCATCAATGGCGGAGACCACATCAGCTTTTAGGGCCGCTAAGCCTGTGGAAGTTAAGTTCGTGCCACGTGGTGGTAGGCCCCTCATGGCCAAATGAGCTTCGGGTGGCACTAACCTTGTACATCTGAAGTCTGCGCCAAGGGGGTGGTAGGCCCCTGAGGGCTATACAGATTAGGGTGCGAGTAACCTTCTGCGCAAGTTTTGAAAGACTCTTTATGGTTGAGACACATGGAGCGTGCAGCATCTAGTCAGCACCAGCAATAAAGGATGTGACGTTGTCGATCTATTATATTTGCGTAGTCACATGGCCTGTGATGCATGTGCCGGACGGGTGTGGTGTGTGGGTAAAGCTGCCCTCAGGGAGTGGGTGGGAGATGTGGAGAACTAGACCACTGACCTGCACAGGAACAGCAAGTAAGCCTGCGATAGTTAGGTATGTGGGGCCATCATCGGAACGAAATTTGGGTGGCGTGGCGTACGACGGAAGAGGGCAGGGATAGCTACAATTGCGCGTACGGCTCGTAGTACTGAGTCTGTTAGTGGAGTGGACGGGCCGCAGCTGTCCCTCTGCGAGCCTGGGTGTGAACTGTTCATAACTCACACGACATAAGTATTGAAAAATCATTTTGTGATTCAGTCCGTCAGCTGGCATTTGTCCGAGGTATTTGTGAAAACATATCGGAGTTCTTTCTGTGATAGACACCCCTTTGACGCTGCCTCTCCCCACATCAGCAGGTAACGCACCCTCTTCCCACATTACCATCATACCCCCAACAACCTTCTTGGGCCCGGAAGTGTCCCTGTGCGGTTGGACAAAGAAGAGTCTTAGACATGTATAGATTTACATATAAAAAAAATTATTTAAAGAAAAGAACAACAAATAAGGCCCCTGAGGGCTATACAGATTAGGGTGCGAGTAACCTTCTGCGCAAGTTTTGAAAGACTCTTTATGGTTGAGACACATGGAGCGTGCAGCATCTAGTCAGCACCAGCAATAAAGGATGTGACGTTGTCGATCTATTATATTTGCGTAGTCACATGGCCTGTGATGCATGTGCCGGACGGGTGTGGTGTATGGGTAAAGCTGCCTTCAGGGAGTGGGTGGGAGATGTGGAGAACTAGACCACTGACCTGCACAGGAACAGCAAGTAAGCCTGCGATAGTTAGGTATGTGGGGCCATCATCGGAACGAAATTTGGGTGGCGTGGCGTACGACGGAAGAGGGCAGAGATAGCTACAATTGCGCGTACGGCTCGTAGTACTGAGTCTGTTAGTGGAGTGGACGGGCCGCAGCTGTCCCTCTGCGAGCCTGGGTGTGAACTGTTCATAACTCACACGACATAAGTATTGAAAAATCATTTTGTGATTCAGTCCGTCAGCTGGCATTTGTCCGAGGTATTTGTGAAAACATATCGGAGTTCTTTCTGTGATAGACACCCCTTTGACGCTGCCTCTCCCCACATCAGCAGGTAACGCACCCTCTTCCCACATTACCATCATACCCCCAACAACCTTCTTGGGCCCGGAAGTGTCCCTGTGCGGTTGGACAAAGAAGAGTCTTAGACATGTATAGATTTACATATAAAAAAAATTATTTCAAGAAAAGAACAACAAATAAGACTGAAGTGAGTCTGGTGCTGTGGTCGTTGTCACGAAGTTGGGGTGACTGCCATTCAGGATTCAGGACACATTCACACATGTGGGATCGGTTTGTGTTAAAGAGGGTTAGTGGGACTACGTGTTGCCGGCCTTGCATATCGAAATATGCCTCACAAATCGAAGGGAGTATGTTGTGTGGTTGCTGCCTCGGACTTGTGGTTACTGCCATTCAGAACTCAGGACACAGTTACACATGTGGGATCGGCTTCTGTTAAAGAGGGTTAGTAGCACCAGAAGAATTGAGAGTGTATGAGCCTGTGATGATGCTTGGTGTGGACGGGCCGCACTGGGAGCAATGTGTCTTGGCTATAGGACTGCGTCATGTGGAATCACAACTCTCTCTGAATTGTGAGGCCTGCTGATCGTAGTGTAGGCCAGAGGTAGCGGTGAGCAAGGGCCCACAGCCACGTGCATACGTTGGTGGCCTCACCGGCCTGCGTAGTGCAAGTTCAGTGGCACCACTTGCCGCCAGCCTTCAATATGAAAATACTCCTCACTAATCGAAGGGAGTGTGGTGGTGTGGTCGCTGCCATGAAGTTTTGGGTCACTGCATATGGAAATATGTATAACTGATCAAAGAGAGTTTGCTGCTGTGGTGGCTTCCATGGACTTGGGGTCACTGTCATTCAGGACTCAGGACACAGTTACACATGGGGGATCGGCTTGTGTTGAACAGGGTTAGTAGCACCACGTGCTGTTGGCCTTGCATATGGAAATATGCCTCACTGATCAGAGGGAGTCTGGTGCTGTGGTCGCTACCACGGACTTGGGGTGACTGCTATTCAGGACTCAGGACACAGTTACACATGTGAGATCGGCTTGTGTTAAAGAGGGTTAGTGGGACTACGTGTTGCAGTTCTTGCATATGGAAATATGCCTCACTGATCAGTGGCAGTCTGGTGCTGTGGTCGCAGGCCACGGAATTGGGGTCACTGCCATTCAGGACTCAAGATACAGTTACACATGGGGGATCGGCTTGTGTTGGACAGTGTTAGTTGGCACCACGTGTCCAAAATTCAAATTGCGAAGTCTGCTGCTCGCAGTGTAGACTGCTGAGTGTTTGTTTGTACTTGAAAATGATTTTGGTGATTGTACTAAAGGTATAACTGATAAAAAAAAATCAAGAAGAAAGGATACTAAAAGGATATTATGTAGATTCGAGGCCTGTAATAGTTACTTGCCTAGTGGACTCTGTAGTTAACGAATGAAGAAATAATTTCCATTGGGAGGCCTAGTGAGTGCAGTGTAGGCGTATGATGAAAAGATGAAATAAGTATAGAATACACTGACGAAGTGTTGTATTTTCTGAGTACAATCTTGTTGTTAGAAATTAGCATTTAAAAATGGAATTGCGAGCTGTACTGCCTGCAGTGTAGACTTCTATTCCAATTTAGTTTTCATTTGAAGATTAATTTGGTCATTGTAGTAAAGCTATAACTGATATAAAAAAGTCCTTGAAGCAAGGATACTAATAGGATAATATGTAGGGTGTAGGACTGTGATATTTACTTGCCTACTGGAGTCTGTAGTTGCATATGGAAATACCCCTTACTGATCAAAGGGAGTGTGGTGGTACGGAGTTGGGGTCATTGCCATTCAGGACTCGGGACACAGTTACACATGTGGGATCGGCTTGTGTTGAACAGGGTTAGTGGCACCACGTGCTATTGGCCTTGCATATGGAAATATGCCTCTCTGATCAGAGGGAGTCTGGTGCTGTGGTCGCTACCACGGACTTGGGGTGACTGCTATTCAGGACTCAGGACACAGTTACACATGTGGGATCGGCTTGTGTTAAAGAGGGTTAGTGGGACTACGTGACACCGTTCTTGCATATGGAAATATGCCTCACTGATCAGTGGGAGTCTGGTGCTGTGGTCGCTGCCACGGACTTGGGGTCACTGCCATTCAGGACTCAGGATACAGTTACACATGTGGGATCGGCTTGTGTTGGACAGTGTTAGTTGGCACCACGTGTCCAAAATTCAAATTGCAAGGTCTGCTGCCCGCAGTGTAGACTGGTGAGTGTTTGTTTGTACTTGAAAATGAATTTGGTGATTGTACTAAAGGTATAACTGATATAAAAAAAATCAAGAAGAAAGGATACTAAAAGGATATTATGTAGATTTGAGGCCAGTAATAGTTACTTGCCTAGTGGACTCTGTAGTTAATGAATGAAGAAATAATTTCCATTGGGAGCCCTAGTGAGTGCAGTGTAGGCGTATGATGAAAAGATGAAATAAGTATAGAATACACTGACGAAGTGTTGTATTTTCTGAGTACAATCTTGTTGTTAGAAATTAGCATTTAAAAATGGAATTGCGAGCTGTACTGCCTGCAGTGTAGACTGCTATTCCATTTTAGTTTTCATTTGAAGATTAATTTGGTCATTGTAGTAAAGCTATAACTGATATAAAAAAAGTTCTTGAAGCAAGGATACTAAAAGGATAAAATGTAGGGTGTAGGACTGTGATGCGTACTTGCCTACTGGAGTCTGTAGTTGTATATGGAAATACCCCTTACTGATCAAAGGGAGTGTGGTGGTATGGAGTTGGGGTCACTGCCATTCAGGACTCAGGACACAGTTACACATGTGGGATCGGCTTGTGTTGAACAGAGTTATTGGCACCATGTGTCGCCGCCGTAGCATATGGAAATATGTCTAACTGATCAAAGAGAGTATGCTGCTGTGGTTGCTGCCACTGACTTGGGGTCACTGCCATTCAGGACACAGTTACACATGTGGGATCGGCTTGTGTTAAAGAGGGTTAGTGGGACTACGTGTCGCTGGCCTAGCATATCGAAATATGCCTCAGTGATCGAGGGGAGTGTGGTGCTGTGGTCGCTGCCACGTACTTGGGGTGACTGCCATTCAGGACTCAGGACACAGTTACACATGTGGGATCGACTGTTGAACATGGTTAGTGGTAGTACATCTACATTCATAGTTTGAATTTTAAAATGAGTATGTTGGCAATAAATGTAAACATAGTTGGGATTTTCACCAGAAACTACTATAAACTTTGTTATTTATTTTTCAAACTTCACAACAGTATTATCTTCCATTTGTTGATCAACGCCTAGTCATATCCAATTGTTATTTTCTGTACAGTTCTCTTGACTAGCAAAGAAACGTAAGTCTATATCATCACAAATTTGTTTTATAACATTTATTTTAAAACTCGATTTCGTGCCGCAGGAAAACCTAGACCTATCCAGATGGTTCCTGTTGACTTTAAATATAAACTTGCAGATGTCTATCGATCCGAACATTGGTAGGATCCAATTTCTCAATGTGAAAGTATCTTCAAACTGAAGCTGTACATTTTTTTCCTAAGTGTTTTCTCCTGTGAAATTTCTTCCCATATTTCTTTCAATTCTGTCTTCTCAGAGTTGGTAATATATGAGGTGACATAGTGAGAAACAGCAATTGAGTTATGTGCATCATATTTAGGCTGTCTGGTTTTAGGTTTAAACTTATAATAACTGATAAAACCCCACCGAAAGGAAAATAGCCATCACTGGTGTAAACATAAAAACACCTTTAAAAACCACAAAGTGTCATTCAAAGAAAGGAAAAGATGAGTGAAAGAGCCATTTTTATTTCTTCATGAAGGGGCCAATACAATGTAACTTTGTTATGCAAGGTAGCATCAAGAAAGACTGGGTAACTTTATTCTGCTTGAGTTTTGTTGTTTAGGGATGTCACTAAAACATTGTCTCTTCTTCCTTCTGCTTTTTTAAGTTTTGTGGTCTTTGGTCTAAAGATGCAGTGTTTAGAAGCATGTTTGGTCTTATTTAGGTATTTTATAAACTGTAGAGAATCTGGAAATATCAAAATCATATTTGATATTTTAGTTACATTTGGCTGGTTTCATCAGAATCTTTCCTAATTTGTACAATCGCATTTACCCACAGACAGAGAATGGGTGAAATCCTTTGATACATCAGCCCCCTTTTCTAATGAATCATTGTTGATTGCAAGTGAATTGCCAAACACCCCAAGCTTTAAACATTCAATACAAGATGTAGTGACAGCTATATGTGAAAAGAAATGTTGTCACCAAGCATCTGAGATAGTGGTGAAAGCATAACACCAGATGTTTGGTAAAAATGGAACACAGTGTCGCTTGGAATGCTGCTGAAAAAAGTTCCTACCAAGTTATTATTATTATTATTATTATTAATGCAATTTATAGAGCGCACGGCTACCCCAAATAGGGGTGTCCCGGCGCTAGAGATAGGTGAGTGGTGACCAGAAAAAGCCAAAGGGACCTAAAAAAAACATATTTTCAATAATTTTCTGAAGCTAGATTCAGTATTAACCTTCTGCAAGTGCTCTAGAAGGTTGTTCCACAGTGATGCAGCCCCCACTGTGAAAGTCCTTCCACCCAAACGAGCCTTCGCAAAGCGCGGGGCTTGCAACAGCGTCTGAGAGTTTGAGCGTAACACCCGATTTTGTTTATATATGCTCAATCTTTGCTTCAGATATTTAGGACAATTCCCATTTAGGGCCCGATACACCAGAATCATGGCCTTAAATTGGATTCGCTTCTCCACTTTCAACCAGTGGAGCTTCTGTAAATACGGAGAGACATGTTGTTTAAAAGGTATTCGTAACACCAGTCTCGCAGCCGCATTCTGAATCATCTGGAGACGTCCTATGGCATATTTGGGTAGGCCTAAATAGAGACTATTCGCATAGTCTAACCTGGACGTGACTGTAGCGTGTACTATAGTTTTTCGACAGTCCTCCGGTACAAAGTGCAAAATTTTTCGTAAATTTTCAGGGTGCTAAAACAACTAGCAGACACCTGCTTAATTTGAGCAGAGAAGGAGAGATTTGCCTCCCATTTCACACCCACATTCCTAGTGCAGGAACCAGGTATTGGTGGTGTCCCCATCTCTGATGGCCACCACAGTGCTGGATCTGGAGCTAAGCCCTTGCCAAAAAACAAGACTTCAGTTTTTCCGGCATTGAGCTTTAGTTTATTAGCATTCATCCAGCATGCTATATCTTGAAGGCAGCCCTTAAAATTCTTGAAAGTATCTACCGACCGCTCCTTAAATGGAAAAACCAACTGGGTGTCATCAGCGTACGAAATCGCCTTGACCCCCCAGTTGGCAATAAGAGTGAAAAGCGGAGATAGGTAGACATTAAACAACAGGGGGCTAAGGGCTGAGCCCTGGGGGACGCCACGTTTAATTGGCTTAGGTCTAGAAACAAATGATTGTTGAACAACTTTCTGGGAGTGCCCACTTAGGTAAGATTGAACCCAAGCTAGCACCGTCCCACCAAGACCCGCATTTTGTAGTCTCTGGATCAGGATGCCATGGTCTACCGTATCAAAAGCCGCGGACAGGTCCAGGAGCACCAGGAGTGCCGATGCTCCTGAATCCAATGTCCATTTTACCGACTCTGCCACCTCGAGAAGAGCTGTCTCGGTACTAAAACCTGCCCGAAAACCCGATTGCGTGTCATGAAGATCACGGTTCTGCTCTAAGAACGGGGTCAATTGGCGTTGAACCATTTTCTCCAGCATCTTACCCGGGGCAGGAAGCAAAGAAATGGGCCTCAAATTGCTAAGGTCACCCGGGTCGCCATTAACTTTCTTCCTCAGAGGGAGGAGAGATGCGTGTTTCCAAGAATCGGGAAAGATACCTGTCTCTAAGGAGGTATTCCAGATATGGCGAAGTCCCTCAATCAAAGATGGAGCTAACATTTTCCAAAACTTTGAAGGGCAGGGGTCATCTGGTGCGCCCGACCTACATTTCAATATTTCTGCTAATGCCTCCTGGTGCGATAGCTGGGTAAAGTTTAAAAGTGTTTCCCTCCCGCCACCATCTGCAGTTATTTCCAGTTTTACCGTGGCCTCGGAGGGAGTAAAAGAGTCATAGACTTAAGAGATTTTGTCGTCAAAGTAGTCAGCGATTTTTTCGCACCCTTCTGCAGAGGCTGTAACCTCGAGTTCACTAGCCTTGGGTTTAAAAAAGGATTGAACTACTTTAAAAACTTCTGTGCCAGAGTGGTTCGCATTCTGAATGCGTGCTACAAGGTAGTCTCGTCTAGCAATTTTTAAAGCCTTATGGAGTTCTTTTATCGCTTTTTTATAAACCACTTTGGCTAAATCACAGTAGGCTACTCTCCATTGGCGTTCCAATTTTTTACAATGACTTTTTTGTTCTTTCAGGGACGCGGAGAACCATGGCGCCGAGGGAGAGCATCTATCTGGTTTCCTCATTCTAATTGGTGCGACAGCTTCCATTGCGTCCCCAATCCATTTGTGCAGAATAGCTGCATCTCGAGTGGGGTCGTAGGATAGCTGAGGATAACTCTCCCTCAGTATGGGGCTTAAGGATTCCGCCGACAGTTTCTTCCAGTCTCTTTTTTGCACCATCTGAATATTTTTTACTAACTTGACAGTCGGGAGAGTAATTGAAAAGGGAATTAGGGAGTGGTCCGACCAGGTCAGTGGTAGTGGGGGCCCTATTACGGTATTTTGTATATTCGAAAAAATAAGGTCTAACGTGTTCAATAAAGATTGGAGTGATATTGTTTGTATTTGCAGTAATTCAGCTACGTATGTCAAAAAGTTGTATGATGGTCTGTCAAAATCGATACTTGAGCTGAAGTGCTTCCCTGTAAGAGATCCTTGTCGCTTGCTAAATGGTATGCTGAAAGCATCTTTATAATCTTCACAGTTAAGGAAGAATGCTATTGACTCTGTAGTCCATTCTGGTGCAGTAAAAATGTATTTGGACCTCATATACCTCATTAGTGCAGAAAGCAAGCAATAATGCAATAATTAAAATTAAATTCAAAATCCATAAACACCGGAAAAACAGTGTTTCTGTTGTTTTTTAATGGCGCGAAAATGTGTAACCACTGATAACCACGGTTTTTTAGGGTATTGAAAAAACCCCATCAGAATTTACCAGAAATAGAAACTGAAAACAGGAAAGCCTAATCATATTGTATGTTCATATTTGCATTTCACATCTTCAAAAATCTCCGTATTGTAATCATTATTGAACTTCGATGCTTCTGTTCTTTTTAAATTATAAGTATTTTTGGGTGATTTTCGAGTGATGATATGTCTCATTGCTGACATAAAACTGTTCACTCTTCCTTTGGAAATTACTGGACGTGGAAAGGGAAATCGACAGTTTGTGTAAAATTTATCTTTTGCGTTATCTTTTCGTCGGCAATACTTTCCACATTGATGACTTCGATATGCAAATACGCCACACTAATCGAAGGGAGTCTGGTGCTGTGGTCGCTGGCAAGTTGGGGTCACTGCCACTCAGGACTCAGGACACAGTTCCACATGTGGGATCGGCTTGTGTTGAAGACGGTTAGTGGTACAATTTGTCGCTGGTCGCCCACAGTGTAGGGCAGAGGTAGCGGTGAGCTAGGGTCCACAGCCATGTGTATACGTTGGTGACCCAAACAAACCTTGCGTTGTACAGGTTCAGTGGCACCACGTGTCGCCGGTCTTCCATGTGGAAATACCCCTCGGTGATTGAAGGGAGTCTGGTGCTGTGGTCACTGCCATTGAGGACTCAGGACACAGTTACACATGTGGGATCGGCTTGTGTTGAACAGGGTTAGTTGGCACCACGTGTCGCCGGTTTTCCACAGTGTAGGCCAGAGGCAGCGGTCAGCAAAGGCCCACAGGCAGGTGATGTTGACTTGAACGGCACAGATTGGGAGCATTTGGTCTTCTGAACCCATTATAGTCTCGTATACAATTTGCGTCGCTACTAATGTTGAATTGTGAACCATGTAACTCCAGTGTAGGGTGGAGGCAGAGGTCTGGATGGGCGCACAGCCATGTGGCGTTGAGTTGAGCTGCACAGTTAGTGGCACCTGGAGTACTCAGCGTGTGCATACCCTGCAATGAGATGTGGTCCTGGCGGCCGCACTGGGAGCAATGTGTTTTGTCTAATGAATTCTGCGTTGATAAAGCCATGACTTATGGTGCAGTGAGCTAGTAGTACCTGAAGCACACAGTGTGTGCGCACCCTGCGATGATGCGTGGTCTGGGTGGGCCGCACTGGGAGCAACCTGTCTTGCGAACTGGACTGCGATATCTGCAATCGCCCCTACATCTGAATTGTGAGCCGTGCTGTCCGTAGTGTAGATCGAAGGCAGTAGTTGGTACACACATAAGTCTGCGGTGTTGTGCCGCTGGGTTCGCAGGGGCCCTGTGTTGAGGAGGCCCGCGGTTATGGTGGCTGCCACGTGCCAGGGTGAGGGCTGCCATTCTGACAGACTCATTGGTCTTCCCACAAGTGAACCACGCCTAGAGCCTGGTCTATTTATTCATACTCCTACGCTGGAGTGACGTATGTTGGAGCAGCCCACTCCGCTTCCGGGGGGGACGACAAAGATCTTCCCCACTGCCTGAGGTAACATGGTTGCGTCCACTGTGCACTACACTACAAGTATCAATAGTATATCTCCACATGGAGAGGTTCGTGCTTTGCATAGTGAGGTCTGTGCAGCACATGAGAGTTACACTTGGCATTATGTGCTTTATCAGTGATGGGTGACTTGCCTCATTCATATATAGTTGGTTGCTCAACTCCCAACATTCAGCTATTGTGTGGCTGAGGGGCATGGCATTTTGGGAAGGTCCGTTCTGTTTTGTGCTGCCTCGGTGGTAGTAGGAGGGTGGTCCGAGGGGAGGTTCTGGTGGTGGTGGGGCTGGGTGTTGTGGCGGTGTTGGAGCTGCATGATCGGTAGCTGTATCACGTGTTGGTCTTTAGATGTGGCTGTGAGTTGGGTCAAAATAACGGAATAGATAGTCGACCTTCTTACACCAGTTAAAGGATGATGTTAATTTGTTACTGCTAACTTGGCTTATCGCCTGCTTTTTGGATCGCATTGCAGATTTGGCTGGTTGTTGAAAATATGGGAAAGTGGTGTTTTCGTGTTTAATTTGCACAGGAATGCCTACTGTGCATTTTATTAGCGTTAGATGTGGCTCTTGTTTGTGGCGATTTTGTTGGTGTAAGGTATTGATGGAAGAGTGGTGAGATTTGCAGTTTTCACCAAGTTGAGAATGGGATGATAATTAAAAAACACAGAAAAAAAGCTAGGTTTAATGAACGTTAGAAATAGAAATTAGCATTAAAAAACCTTTGAAATTCAATGAAAAAAACCATAGGTTTCAGGGACGTTATAGTTAGTTGGACATTTGACTCATATAAAACCAGAGAAATTCACCTGTTATAGTTAGTTGAGCTAACTATAACTCGCCCTCCGCAATGCACTGCTGATGACGTCACATATTACATCACTCATGATATGGTCCGTGACATCACTCATGACATCACTGATGACATCATCCACGTGAAAATCAGATGCACCTGATCAGACCCTAATATAACACTTGATACACCCAGTCTAAAATACAGACTATAATTTTCGAAACCGTGAACACACCAATACCAGTTAGTGCATATCCACTCTTTAACTTGTAGGTCTACACACATCCATTCATTCACCTATACGCTCACTCATACATACAGTCAGCCATCAATACAACATTATCATATCCAGTCACATATCTATACAGACACTCACACACTGCCTCTCATTCTTAGAGTTATTCACACACCTAGTCAGTAATGGAAATAATCAATAACACATTCATTTACTCACCTGTACAGTTATACACATACCACGTCACTTATTTAAACATATACTAACACATACTTACACTCTAATATAATAACTAATACAAGGACACACTGATCCATACAGGCACTCTCACAATCACTCATTCTCACATATAGTCATTTGTATAGTCCAACACTCATATATACTGCCTTTCACATATGGAGTTACTCACATGTACCACTGAGGCATCCATTCACTCACTGAGACACTCATACACATACTCACTCAGCCATACAGACCTTCACAGATACAGACTTGAACACATATACCTAGTGAATTAGCCACTCACACATCTATGCAGAGAGTCACATACGCAGACACTCAGGTACTCATACAGGTACTCATACAAGCAATGAATAGTTCATATAGATCCTCATTTAGTTGCTAACCAAACCATGGAACTGCTTAAACACCAACTAGCAAGCTAAACTGTGTGAATGTCTATATCAGTCGCTAAAACATGCATTAAGCGAGACACAATTAATTAGGGACTTATACAGTTAGTCACACACCTACTTAATCATCCATCCTGAGTCTTATACACTCATTCATTCTTCAATACACCGTGGCATATATATATTTATAAAACATATTTAAACTTTACAGAAACACACATTCACTGGATGATGTCATCAGTGATTTCATTTGAGATGTTATCAGAGATGTCATCAGTGATGTCACGGACCATGTCATGAGTGATGTAATATGTGACGTCATCAGCAGTGCATTGCGGGGGCGCTAGTTATAGTTAGCTCAACTAACTATAACAGGCGAATTTCTCTGGTTGTATATGAGTCAAATGTCCAACTAACTCTAACGTCCCTGAAACCTATGGTTTTTTCAGTGAATTTCTTTTTTTTTTTTTTTTTTTTTTTTTATTTTTTTTTTTTGAAACCGTTTATTGCAGTTTATAAAAGTTACAGGTATGGGCCTACAACCACCCGGCCGGCCGCTAGCGAAGCAAAAGCATAGTACACATGTACAGTAAGAAGTCTCTCAGCGGTACACTGTGGGAAAACAGGAGCAATCAATGGTGCAGGCCTCACCGCCCCATGCCCACAGTACGGTTCCGTTTTCTTAACACAAAACAACATCAAAAAACCCACACCCGCAAGGCAACCCATAATCCAAAATGACAACACGTGCTCCGTTAGTGGGGGATCCAAACCAGCAGCAAAACACTGAAGAGGGGACTGGGAATAAATCAGGGACTGGGGGACCGCGTGTCCGCGGCCGGGGGAGGGGGGCCATCTAGGGAGACGGAGCAGGCGAGGCAGCCGGCAGCTGTGGCGGCTCACAAATGCCCCCACGGTAGGCGTTCCAGGGGCCCCAGATTTTCATCCACGCCCCAGGCTTACCCCTCGCCACATACACCACCTTTTCACGGAACATACACCAATCCATGTGCTCTTTCCAGGCCGACACCGCAGGGGGCCTCTGGGATCCCCACAATTGAGCAATATCACGTTTCGCGATCATGTATCCCAGAGTCACCCACCGCGTCTGCGGAACCGAGTAGTCATTCGGTTCCCATACATTCAACAGGCACCTCCTCGCTTCAGGCAGCAGCGCTACACGCGTGACCACACGCAGGACCTCATGCACACCACGCCAGAATCGCTCCACCCTCGGGCACTCCCACAGAATATGCATAAAAGTCGCCACCGCTCCACAACCACGCCTACACAGTCCGTCACCGGCAAAACCCATACGTAGAAGCCTTGGCCCCGTCACGTAGACCCGGTGAAGGATCTTGAGCTGGACGAAACGAAGGCGAGCCGGGATGGCCACCTCTTTCGGAGAGGCCACCGCGGAAATCCAATCCTCGTCATCCAGCTCCAGCCCGTCGGCAACCCAAGCCTCGCGAAGACTAGTCAGCAGGCACGATCTATCATTAATCAGTTTTTTGTATATGAGGGAGATCGTGCTGTCCGGGACATGGCCATCTAGCACTCTGTCCTCTAGGGGGGAAGACTCCGGAATGGATGCGACATCCGGGAAGACGGAGCCCAGCGCATGGCGGACTTGTAGGTACCGAAAGTACTCCGTGCCCTGCAGCTGAAACTCCGCCTGCAGCGTCTCAAAAGTTTTGAATCCCCCCCTCGTCCAGAGATCTCCCACCGTGCTGATGCCGATCGTGTCCCACTTGTCGAAGCCCTTCGTTGTCCACAGGGAGCCCAGCCGCTCAGACGCATACAGCGGCGACGCCCGGGTCAAACGGTCCTTCCACCCCATAGCTGCATTAGCCGCGTGCCAGACACGCACCATGACCCGCGTCGGTCCCGTCAGACGGGAGTCGGGCGCGCCAGAGTAGAGCGCTCGATTATAGTCGCCACCGGGCAGGAGCATCTTGTCCATCTCAAACGCCGGGTTTAAGGCGGGCCCGTAAAGGCCATGATTAATTGCAGCTAGTTGGGAGGCCCAGTAATACCGTTTGATGTCCGGGAGGGCGACCCCCCCATCGTACCACGGGAGCGTCAGTTTCGCCAGAGCAATGCGCGGTCTCCCGTCCCAGAACAGGCGCCGCTGGAGGCCCTCCACCTCACGGAAGTAGCGTGCCGGTACCAAGTCCATAGTATTCTGGAGGGCGTAGAGGAAGCGCGGCAGGGACATCATTTTAAACAAGGCCGCTCGGCCGAGCGGCGAGAGTGGCAGACGCCGCCAGCGCACCACGTCCTCCTTCAAACGCTGGAGGGGGGGCAGTAGATTCCGCTCATAGCGGGCCTCCGGGTCAAGAGTGATGTATATACCCAAGTACCGGAAACCCTGGGAGGCAATCTGGATAGGACAGTCCCGCGGGAGGACCGGAGCCTCCCCGGAAATCACATAGACACAGGATTTCGCCCAGTTGATGACCAGGCCTGAGTTGCGACCGAAGGAGCGCAAAACATCAACTAGGACGATCAGTGATTTGCGCGGGGAGGCGAGATACAAAAGGATATCGTCCGCATAGAGGGACACACGGTCCTCATGCTCGGGGGTCCAGCGGAGACCACGGATAGAGGGGTGCCACCGCAGCCACTCCGCCAGGGGCTCCAGGGCCAGGGCGAACAGGAGAGGCGACAGGGGGCAACCCTGCCGCGTGCCCCGCCCCAGCGCGAATGGGGCCGATACTCGCCCATTCACCACCACCTGCGCCAGCGGGCCCGAATATAGCAATTTGACCCAGCTGATGAAACCCGGGCCAAACCCAAACTTAGCCAGCATCGCCCAAATATACGGCCATTCAAGCGTGTCGAACGCCATGGTGGCATCCAGGGACGCCAAGATGGCCGGCTCCCGCACAAATGGGGCACGCGCGAGCACTCCGTGTAAGCGCCGCAGATTAAGCGCCGTGTTGCGGTGTGGTATAAAGCCCGATTGGTCTTGGTGGACCAAGTCGCCCACCACGCCAACCAACCGGTTGGCCAACACCTTGGCGAGGATTTTGGGTTCCGCGTTCAAGAGCGAGATCGGCCTATAGGACGTGACCCGCTCACGGGGCTTCCCCTCCTTGTGGATCACTACAATTGTGGCCAGACGCTGGTCCGGCGGGAGGGAGCCCTGCGAGTGGGCCGTCAGGAACATCGCACGCAGGTGGGGCGCCAACACGTCCGGGCGTAGCTTGTATAGCTCAATGGGGATACCATTGGGGCCCATGGCCTTGCCGGATGCAATCGAGCGAATAGCCGAGGCAATTTCGTCCGAGGTGGGAGGGGCGTCCAGCGAATCCCTGTCCTCCACCGTAAGGGAGGGCAGTGCAATATCCCGAAGCAAGGCATGGGAATCTTCCTCCGAGCAGGAAGAAACAGGGGAGTAGACTCCGCGGAAATAATCCGCAAAGCAGGAGACAATGGCTTCCGGCTCAGTGACACACGCACCATCCACACCCTCAATTACAGGCACCACGCGGCTCGCTCGCTCCCTCTTATCCAACCACGCAATCAATTTGCCAGCCTTGTCACCCACATCATACAATCGCCCCTGCTGCTCCCTACTGAGGCCCCTGGCCGCCTCCGTGACGAGGGCCCGATAGGCCGCCTGCTTCAGGTGGAGAACGTACAATTTGGCATCTGTTACCCCGCTCCCCAGGCCACCCTCCAGTTCTGCAATCTCGGCCTCCACCCGGGTCACCTCCTCCCGCTCGCGTCGCCGGGCATGGGAAATAAAGGAGAGGGCCTCCCCCCTAAGGACTACTTTGAAAGCCTCCCACAGGGAGATGGCCGACGGGACCGACCCCACATTCTCATCGAAATATCGCTGCAAGGATTTAATCAAGTCAGCACGAATGGTGGGGTCGCGCAAATACCATGCGTTGATCGGGGCCACCCTGCCATCCCCCCTCGGGAAGACCTCGAAATGCAACAACACTGGGGAGTGGTCAGAGATACCCCGCGCCAGATGGCGCACCTCCCCCACCCTCCCTGCAAGGGCCGCCGGGACAAGGATGTAATCGAGCCGTGAGAGGCTACCATGGGCACCCGAGTGGAAGGTGTACTGTTGCCATACGGGATGCTTTAAGCGCCAACAGTCCACCAGGCCCAGTGTGTCTAAAAGGCCAGGCAGCCACGCCTGTGCCCGGGGGAGGTCCCTAGGGTGATGACGATCCAGAGACCCAGAGGCAACCGCATTAAAGTCCCCCCCGACCACCATCAGGCCACTCGGAAGCTCCAAAAGGAGGCGCCCCAGGTCCGCAAATGTAGTGGCTTGCAACCCAGGCGGGACGTACACTGACACAAAAATAAACACTCTACCCTCCATTCGCCCCACCAGAACAGTGTAGCGTCCCCTCCCATCATGGCGCACTTCATCAATCTCCAACGGGAGCGAGTTCTTGACCATAATACCCACCCCCCGTGAGCCCGAAGTGAAGCCGGAGTGGGTCGCCAAACGATATCCCCTCCGATTCATGGCATGAAAGGTGTTACCTATCAGGTGCGTCTCCTGCAGGAAGACAACATCTGGGGACACACGTTTTAAATACTGCAGGACCACACCACGCTTGATCCTATCCCCCAGGCCATTGACGTTCCATGATAATACAGTCAAATCCCTACCCCCCATCATACGTCGAAACAATCGGTCGTCCCCCCCCGAGCATGCTACTAACATGAAAACAGTTGCGGGCTTGCCTTGCGGTACCAACAAACAACACACCCCCCCCACCCCCCGTTCCCAACAAAACTCCCCCCTCCCTGCACCCCTGCATGAGCCCAGACAGCCCCCCCAAAGTGCAGTGTGCCTGTCGCCCCATAGCTAAATACTAACTAGTCCCCCAGAGGAGGAGGGAAGCCCCCAGCAGACCCCACACGACCTCCATGGGAGGGTAAGATACAAATGCAAAATATAGTAAGGGAAGAACGTCCAGAGCAGGGCCTACACAGTCACCCCTCAATTCTGATCCGGCGGGCCCTCCTCGCCAGCCGCGCCCCCCCCGCCCCGGCCCCCAGGCAAAGTATCTAACCAGTCCCCAGCCGCCTCGGGCCGGTCAAAGAAGTGCGTACGACCATCCACCTCCACCCGCAGCTTAGCCGGAAAGAGCATAGAGTACTTGAGGTTTAGGTCTCTCAGACGACGTTTAATCCCAAGAAAGCTCTGTCGCTGCTTCTGCACCGCCGGGGTAAAGTCTGGGTAAAAGTGCACATCCATGTTGTCCATCCTGACCGGTCCCTGTTGCCTGGAGGTCTGGAGGATGGCGTCCCTGTCCCGAAAATTAAAGATCCGGGCAATAAGAGGCCGTGGCGGGGCACCGGTCTTAGGGCGGCCCCCGGGGACCCGGTGGGCACGTTCCACCGCAAACAACTTACTCAGCCCCCGGGGCTGGAGATGGGTCAGGATCAAATCTTCAACAAAGAGATCCGCCGCCTCCGCCTCTCGTCCCTCCGGCACACCGATGATACGCACATTATTCCTCCGGGCCCGACCCTCTGAGTCCTCCAGTCGCCGGTCCATCAGGGCGCTTGCCTGGCCAAGCCGGCGCACCTCCTTCTGGAGGGCCACCACGTCAGTTGTAAGGCTCGTTGTGGTGTGGGTCAGGGAATCGACTCGGTCGTTTGTTTTCGACAAGTCCGCCCTCACAAGGCCCACATCCACCAGGACCGAATCGATCTTCTGTGCCAAGGTGTCGAAACGCTGGTCTACTGAGGCCTTCATTTCAGCGATAGCGCCCATGACGTCCCGGAGAGTCAAATCCACAGGATGGGCAGAGGCCTCCGTCGGGCCCGCCGGGGATGACCGCGATGCCTCCGGAGAACCCTTCGGAAGGGTGTAGCGATCCATACTATTGGCCTGGTGCGCCGTGCCACGGCGGGTCGTCTTCAACTTTGCCCGGTCGCCATCTTGTTTGGTGGACATGCTGGCCCTTCCACCGTCGTGTCAAGATCTCCAAACGGGCCGCCACACCAAAGCACGGGTGTCAAGGGGGGGGCGGGGGGCGACCACCAAGCCGCGGGTCAACCCACCGCAGACGGGCCAGCAGGGCACCCGGACAAGGCCACACCACCGCACTCCGCACAGCAGCCCGACCCCGCCACAGAGCAGGGAGGGCGCAAAAGCGAAAGTGAAAGTGCGGGGTACGCGAGCCGCCCAGCCCCGCTCGCCGCTGTTATTCACCTTGTCCCCGGATCGCCCCACTACTCCAATCCGGGGGGCCAGCGAGGGGTAGGCCGCAAACTTCGGTCGATGCTCCCACCGGTGTCCGGGGTCCAAATCGAGCCCAAAAAACGGGTGGCGCCTCTGCTCGGGTTCCCTAACACAGTCCCCTCAACAAGGACAGGATGTCGCCAGGATTAATTAAGGAGGTCGCGGAGGTCCTCGGGAGCCTCGCACCTACGCGGCCATCTTGGTTGCGCGCTAGGCTCCTCCCCCTTCAGTGAATTTCTAAGGTTTTTTTAAATGCTAATTCCTAACTATAACATCCCTGAAACCTTTGGTTTTTTCAGTGAATTTCTAAGGTTTTTTAAATGCTAATTTCTAACTATAACGTGCCTGAAACCTATGTTTTTTTAGTGAATATATATATATATATATATTCACTGAAAAAACCATAGGCTTCAGGGGCGTTATAGTTAGCTGGACATTTCCCTCATACAAAACCTTAGAAATTCCCCCGTTATAGTTAGTTCAGCTAACTATAACTCGCGCCTCCGCAATGCACTGCTGATGATGTCACATATTACATCACTCATGACATGGTCCGTGACATCACTGATGACATCTCAAATGACATCACTGATGATGTCATCCAGTGAGTCTGTGTTTCTGTAAAATTTAAATATGTTTAATATGTATAGGGAAAGGGCTATGGAAGAATGAGTGGGTGTATAAGTATGTGAATGGATGATTTAGTAGGTGCGTGACTGACTATATAAATGAGTAATTAAACGTATCTTACTGCAGACTAGTGACTAAACTGTGTGAATGTGTGTATCTGTCTATCTGTTGGTGTATAAGTGGCTGCATGGTTTTGTGAATAGCTATATGAGTGCCTATATGGGTTATTGATTGGTTGTCTGAGTATCTGTATGGGTGCCTGAGTGTTTGTTTGGGTAGGGTGTGTATGACTCTGTGCATAGAGGTGTGAGTGGGTGATTCTATGGTGCATGGTTTTAAGAGTGCATATGTGATGGACTGTATGGGTGGGTGAGTGTGTGTATGGTTGTGTTAGTGAGTGAATGTATATCTCAGTGGTACATGTGTCAGTAACTACATATGTGAAAGGCGGTGTATATGTGTGTAAGAGTATATAACTGGCTATATGTGAGTGTGTGATTGCGAGAGTGGCTGTATGGATGAGTGTGTGTTTGTATCAGTAATTGTATAAGAGCGTCAGAATGTGGTAGTATTTTTATGAGTAAGTGAACTTGTGTGTGTGTGTATAACTGTAGGTGAGTAAATTGGAGTTTGAGTAATTATTTGCATGACTGACTAGGTGTGTGAGTACGTCTATGGATGATTGGCGGTGTCTGAGTGTCTATATAGGTGTATAATTGCATATGATAGTCCTGTACTGAGTGAGTGTAATTATGTTTGACTGTACAGGTGAGTGAGTGGAGGTGTGTATAGACATAAGAGTCAATGAGTGGGTATGTAGTTATTGGTATTGGAGTATCTATGGTTTTGAGAATGGCCGTCTGAAATTTTGAGTCGGTATATCAAAGGTTATATTAGGCTGTGAGAAGATGCACTAATTTATCACATGGATGACATCAGTGATGTCATCAGTGATGTCATTTGAGATGTCATGAGTGATGTCACTGACCATGTCATGAGTGATGTAATATGTGTCGTCATCAGCAGTGCATTGCAGGGGCACGAGTTATAGTTAGCTGAACTAACTATAACGGGGGAATTTCTAGGGTTTTGTGCGAGGGAAATGTCCAGCTAACTATAACGCCCCTGAAACCTATGGTTTTTTCAGTGAATTTCTAAGGTTTTTTAAATGCCAATTCCTAACTATAACGTGCATGAAACCTATGTTTTTTTTAGTGAATTTTAGAGGATTTTTAAATGCTAATTCCTATCTATAATTTATCACTAAAGCTATGATGTTTAATGATTTTCATTGGATTTCAAAATTTTTCTATTTCAGTCTGTCAATTCCTTTAATTATGTTTTTTTAAAATTCATTTTTATCACCTTTTTTAACGTATTTTTCAATTAAGTCTTTTAAAAATTAAAAAATATTATTTGTTTTTATTGGGTTTAAAAAAAATTGTTAATGTTTTAAAATATATTTTTATATTTTTTTAAAATATTTTGTAAACTATATTTTCAAAACGAAATTTTTTATTTTTTTATTTTTTCCATTTTGTGGGGATCCGCGCACCCTAAGCGCACCCTTCACATCCCGTACGCGTAAACATCCACGTACGGTATGCGTTGGGTACATGTTAGGTGCGTGATTACAATGCGACCGGTGCGCGACTCCAAGCCTATACGCAACACGTATGATGCACGTTACACGACGCTTGCGCGCTTCCGCGATGCGTCTTGTGCGTGCAAGACGCGGTGGGTGCGCGAATCCCGCTAAATATTTAACAATTAAAAAAACATATATATATGTATTTTATGTGAATATTAATTGAACACAAACTCTAAACTACTCATAAAAGTAATATATTTTTACATTTAATCCTATATTCTTTTTAAATTCAATTTCGCGGATGCGCGCTTGGTGCGTGCTGCGTAAGCGCACGGTGCGTGGATCCCATGTGACCTGAAAAAAAGAGATTTGATTGGTTCATTACACTTCCTGTTCTACCTATTGAAAGACCCCACCCATTTCAATCATTCTTCTTTGACCTTCTTTGGAGGAGCATCTCTTTGCAGAGAAGAAGCTTTTTTGGACTAAGTTTACACTTAGCTCTAACTTTTTGTCTAACAAAACAATGGCTTCAGGGCAGCAGGCATCTCCTGTATCTCCTCGTTCATCTGAGGATGAATTTTTGGAAGAGCCACCACGCCCACCACGTTTTTTATCTGTGGTGTGAAAATTTTTCACATATCCAGAGGGGCAAACAAAGACCAATGCCACCTTGGTCACTTGCAAGATCTGCCAGAGAGTGCTGTCTCGTGGGGATCCAAACAAGAAATATTCATGCGGAACGGCGAGCATGATGAAGCATCTCGAGGACCCTTCATCCAATAAATCTTGCTCAGGAGGAATGCCGAAGGATGAGAGTCGCTCCTGCTCCTACGGATTCATCACAGCCAAGCACTTCAAGAGTGCATCCTTCTGCACAAAATTTGGACATCCGTCCACAATTCCAATTTTTGAAAGTGCTCTGCACAAAATGCAATACAACTTTATGCTACGGGGAGCAGTCTATCGATCTGATCTGCCTCAAGCAAGAAAGTCACCATTGCTAGTTTTTTTTCCCCCCCCTGAAGTTCATTGTTTTGTTCCTCCAGTTCTATTTTTTCCTTTTTTTTAAAAAGAGAAAATCCCCCCAAATTTAAAAATTGTTAAAAAATTAATTAAAAAAAATAAAAGTTCTTCTAAGAACTAACTTTCCTGATTTAAAAAAAGAGCTATATATTTGTTTGTTGGTGTTTGAAAGTTTAGATGAATGTATGTGTAGTACGTAATTGACTGAATGAATGCATTAATAGCATATGGTGAATGTAATAGTGCAGAACTATGAGGAAGTGCTGCAGCATCACACAGTAACCTCTTTAACTGCAGTGTGCTGTAGTACTTCCGAAGCACAGGGATGCAACATATGTACATAAATATGTTGCACATCTATGCTTCTCTCTGCACGGCTGCTTAACCCCTTCCACGCGCGGCAAATTCTGCCGCGGTGCAAGGGGGGGCGGAGCTGGACGTGGCGCCCAGGTACTCAGGACGGCTCCCGGCCGTCATGAATCACGGTGGGCGTGTGCTCATGATGGCCGGGAGCTGTCCGAACTCGTGTGGGCGGAGCGGCAACGGTCGGACGGCTCCCGGCTGTCATGAGCACACAACTACTGTGACTCATGACGGCCGGGAGCCGTCCTGAGCACGGAAGTGGTTAAATTGCAGCCATGTGGTGACACAGGCACCCTTGCACCATAGTGGAAGGATAGCTGTCTCATGTGCTGTTTGTTTTTGTGCAGAAAGACACACATTCATGCACAAAAACAATCAATAAACGCACTTTTCTCTTTCAATGTATGCTGAACATTTTAGCATGCATTGAAGATTAAAAAATGAGGAGAAAAAACCAATTCTCCTTGTTGTGCTTTCGTACACCAATTAGAGAATGATGCAGCATTCACACACATATCGAGATTCATGATTTCTGATAAATCTGGAGATGTGTCTTGTTCTAGGAGTATTCAGTGCAATCATGCACAACAACACTTATAGAACAACCTTTCAACGCAAAGTGGTGTGTACGATGAGGTTGTATTTACATGGTGTAGAAAAAGTACACAGAGCGCCTTTTCCTCTCTTTGTAAATATGAAAGAGTCTTGCGCAATAACTATGTTACAAAAAGTGACATATTTTTGTTTTAAGATTGCTTCCAAATGATAGAAGGTAAGCACTGAGTTTTGTCTGCAAAGATGCTCAAACAAGAATGATTGAAATGATTGCGGTCCTTCGATAGGTACAATGGGAAATATTATGAACCACTCAAATCTGTTTTTTTGCAGGTCACATAATATCCGGTAACAGAGAGATTTCTACATCGGTATAAACAGAGTGTTTTTAAAAAGTTGTTTAATCTTTGTAGGTTCTTGCAGATCTGCCCATTCTGCATATTTATATTTACTTAAACTTACCTCCACAGTAATAGAAATTAAAAATGGTATACATTTTTTTTCAGATTTTTTTTACAATAAAAATTGATGTAAACTGCTTATTTTAGAATTAGGATCTGTAAAGAAAAGAAAAAATAGTTCTAACATGTAATAATACATTTTTTACAACACAGCATAATTTCAACAAAGTAATTTGTTTGCCTTTTTTGCTGTTCTCAGAATATATTGAATTTCACTAGAAATAGGTATTTCAATCGTACTCATCACTTAACAGCGGGCAAAAAAAAAAAACAATCAAAAAGATTGTTTAAAAAACAACAACATGCTATTCTCAGTAAAATACCACAAGATACAAATCACAGATATATAAAATGCTTATGGCTAACAACATTTTATAAGTTTAACTTATAAAAACTGTAAATGTTGTCGCTTAAAAATATTCACCGAGTCAATGAGCACAAAAAAGTCCATAATTCAAACATATACCGTTCCTTTTCAAAAACAGAATGCAACAGAGAACAAAATCTTTGTTGCCGATTCTGCATAATTTGTTCTTGCAAACCTTCAAGATAAAAAACAAGATTGACCACTACATTAGCATAGCAGTTGACACCTGAACTATTTTCAAACTGATAACCAACAACCTCTTCAACAGTGTCCAATTTCTTTTTACTTGCAATCACAACATTATCTTGTTCCATTCCCTTCTCAACACCTTCAGAACAGATATTCTCAATCCTTCTTTTTCGATCAATCACACGCTTTCCAAATACAGGATATTGACCTAAATTTGGAGCATACACCCTTCTTAATCTATTATACTCTTTTACACAGTTTGCATCTGCAGTAACCTTTGTCTCATCAAAATCAATCAAAAACAAACCAGATAATGTTCTGACTCGCGACAAAGCAACATATGCCATACCCTCTTTAAATACAGTAGATCCAATGTTCACCAATGCACTGTCTACACTTAATCCTTGAGATTTATGAATAGTCACTGCATATGCCAGAGAAAATGGAAATTGTTTCCTACGGACATATAAATCTTTAACAAGCAAAAAACGAACTGAACAACGACCAATTTCTTTAACATCTTCAATCTGATCAAATTTAATTTTTAAAAATTCAATTCCTTCTTTTTTCTGATAATAAACAAAATCTACCACTTTACCCATTGCGCCATTAACTAACCCTTTTTCTACATACAAATTACGCCTTAAAATTACCCGACAGTTTACACACATACAGTGTCTTTTCTAAACCAGCTGTTTTAGATATTTTTTTTTCCAAAGAATCCAGTTTTGTTTTCAACTTTGCCGTCAAAATAATAGTGATTCCTTCATGCTCTATTTTATCGATGGATTCCATTTTCATAATATCTTCATTTTCCAGTTTCAATAGTTCTTCGTTGAATATGGAACACTCGCGCAGTGTTGGCATTAAACAGATCACTGATTTATTTTCATGTACACTTTTGCAGGAACTACATTTTCATTTGGAAACACATTGCAAAGTAATCGACTTTCCAAAGCTTGTTTGCCATGTTTTGTAAGAATTCCAATTCTTATATCTTGAAGAATACTTCCATATTCAGCATCATTTGCCTGTCGCATATTTGTTGTCAGTTCTTTGTATTCAGAATTAATCCAAATGTTCACATTACCAACACTACCAAGAGACTTTCTGGTATCTTCATGTGCAAGTGTTTTAAATACCGGTTGTCCTTTTACCGGAGTCAGTTGCAATAGATCTCCAAAAACTATGACGTGTTTTCCTCCAAATAACACGTCATACTCTGTTTTAAGAATTTGCTGCATTCTTAAATGCACAAAGGCAAGCATCAAGTTTGAGACCATGCTCACCTCATCAATAATGAGAAGTTTCATTTTCTTCAAGACTCTTGAAACTTCACAACAAGCTTCTCCAGATATCTTGTGGTATTCCAATTTGTTCTCATGCTTTACTGGTAGCATTAGTAAACGATGTAAAGTAATTCCTTTAATGTTGTGTGCTGCCAACCCAGTTGGAGCAGAGACAACACAAGACAAATGCGACTCAGTTGTTTTTTGCAGATAACTTGTAATTACTTTAATTAAGAATCTTTTTCCTGTTCCAACTTGACCACTCACATACATTCGGATAGGTTGAAATGATGTACATGAGCACCCTTTCTTTTCATGAAGTAATCCATGGTCAATCTGCTCTTTCACTTGTTGATATATTTGTTTCTGTTCAACATTTAGTTGTTCTTCCACGCTTCCTAACTGTATTACATCTTCTTGAGCTTGATACATTGCTGTTTCCACCTCATTCATGGCAGTTGCTGCTTCATTTTCAACAATTGGTTGTCCAAGTGGATCTTGACTCAGTGCAGCAGAACTCTGACTGTCTTGAGAACTGTCTCTAGCAATCTCAGCTGCAATTGTAGCTTCTTGATCAATTTCATCATTCAACATTTTCACATAATTTGCAAAAGCACTGCATTGTATGCTATCTTTACAAGCATTAAATGAATCTTCATAGCTCTGAAAATCTCCAAGTAATTCCAGTTCTGAACGCCATGGTTTGAACATTTGCAAAAGGGCTAGATAGTCAAATTCCCTTTTATCAGTAGTGTCGCAACTCAGTTTCCTGTGATTAATAAAATTTCCTTTCCTTTGTTTCACCAGACATCCTTCAGAACCAATCACTGCATATTTTCCATCATTGATGTTCTATGTAGTATTCCGTTTAAAAGTGTAGTTTTGCAGCACTTCATAGAGACACATGTTCTCAAGATGATGACTTCTGTTTGGGTAATATGTGTCCAACATATTCGTTTTCAAAATATCTGTACTTTCTGGTTCTTTTTCTGCTAAATATTCAATTTCTTGAACAGATTTCAGTACCCGATTTCGCATTCCTGCAAGACCTAGACTCACCCAAATGATTCTTCTACTTTTGGAATATAGACTTGCAGATGATAACCGATCTGAACATTCATATGCTCCAATTTCACGATGCGATAACATCTTCAAACTGAAACTGTATAATTTTTTACTTAGAGTCTTCTCGTGAGAAATCTCTTCCCACATTTCTTTCAATTCCGTCTTTTCTGATTTAGTAATGTAGGACGTTACATATCGTGCAACAGCAATGGAATTGTCCGCAACATACTGAATATCCATGTTAGCATTCCACATGGATAAAATAACTGGATTGTAGTCATTTATGTATTTTGATTCTTCACTTCTTTTTAAGTTGTAGGTATTTATCGGAGACTTTCTTGTGATGGTATGTCGCATAGCTGACATAAAACTGTTCACTCTTCCTTTTAATAATACAGGACGTGGAAATCCAAAACGACATTTGGTATAGAACTTATCCTTTGACTTGTACTTTCGTCGACAGTATTTTCCACATCGATGGCTTTGGAATCGTAAGACTTGTTGTTTTAAGTTTTTATGTTCTTTGCTATTGGGTACAGCACATATGGCATAATCTTCAATGAAAGACAAAACAGTTTCATCTGAATCTGTTCCAAATTTGGGGGCGTCCTTGATCCATAACAACATATGTATATGAGGAGCACCTCTTGCTTGATACTCCTTTCTCCAAAAGAAATCCACAACTTCTCCAAGAGGAGGATTCTTTTTATTGCAGATGAAAGACATCATAGCTTCAAATCTATGATTGAAATATCTGCATACATTAACAGGATCCAATGAGCACAATTCTCCAGGTGTCTTGTATTCAATATTATTTATATTGGAATTTGCTTCTCGAAGAAATTCAAGTAAATCATCCCAAGCATACTCAGCACAGCTTAGTGTAACAAACCATGTAGGAGTTCCCAAGTTATGTAGCATACATTTCAGTTCTCCATGACGACGGTACCAATATTCATTAGTCCTACGCTGACATGCCATCAGATTAATCAACTGAGATTCTAAATGATCATCTCTCTGATGCACTTTATCCATAAAATCCTTTGCAGTTACATTTTGCAGATGCATTCCAGTTTTTGAAATGTGAATCTGAAAGAAACACGTTAGTTAGATTCCTCACCTTAGAATATCCCCAGGCGTCAGACTGGATCCGGAAGATTTTTCGTCAGCAATACCCCTTGCGCGTTGCTAGGCGTCGTCTGCGGCTCCGCGTCCGTCGTCGGCGTCGTGCGCCGGGATGACGTCGTCGGAGTACTTAGACGCCGCCCTCGCGCGCTGATGTCAGTTCTTCTTTTTTCCGCGCCAGTAAGCGCAGATCCGGGAGAGCTACCCCTTTAGTCAATTTTTGACTAACTTTTTGATCCTTTTTGATCCTGTCAATCGACACCGGTGCCGGTAGGATGCCTGGGTTTAAAGTCTGTACGGACTGTAACCGATTGACGTCGGTTACGGACCATCACCGCCGGTGCCTGTACTGCTTGGGCCTCGACCACGACGCGGAGTCGTGCTCGGACTGTAAGGCCCTGACCTCGAAGGCTAGACGGGAGCGGTCCCGTAAGCTTCTCGAGATTCGCCACTCGGCTCCGCGCGCCTCTCGATCCCGGTCCAGGAGGAGGTCCAAGGATCGGTCGCGGAGCCGCAGCCGACGTCACCATCGGTCGTCGGGATCCAAGTCTTCGGGTAAGTTGAAGCATTCCAAGAAGTCCAAGAGGCGACTTCGCTCTTCGGACTCCCCTCGCCGGTCGCGCGACTCGGCCGAGGGTCAGGGTGGTTCCACCCCGGCGGCTCCGGCGGAGCCGCAGGCGCCGCGCCCGTCCCCATACCCTCCGGTCCCTGGGACTAACGCGACGCCGGCGGAAGTCAGTGCCTTCCTCTCGGCCATGAGGAACCTGGCTCCGCCGTCGGCGCCCGCTGGTGCGCCTTCGGGCCCCGCGGACCCGACTCGGCTGCCTTGCCTGCCGGTGGCTCCGGCCCCGGCGCCGTTGACGGCTCCGGCCTCGACGCCGCAAGCGCCCTAGGGATCCGTTCTCGAGTCCCCCTCGACGCCGGTCGACCTAGTCATGCCTCCTCCGCCGGCGTCGACACCGGTACCACCTCCGACGCCGACGTCGACTCCGCTCGACGTCGAGCCCCGGTTCAGTCCCACTCCGGGCCCGGCGCCAGTCCGGCGTCGATGGACGCCGAGATCGACGCCGCTAGAGACACATTATGTCTACCGCCCGGCTCCGTTACTTTCTCCTCTATACCAGGAGTCGGATGATGGGGACAACTGGGAGGGATCTGAGGATCCTATGGCCGTTCAGGCTCAACTGTCCCAGGACTGGGCAGATGAACTGGGGGAGGCCAGTGGCCTGGATACCTCTCCAGACACTGGATTTGTCTCTCCTCCGACTGTGGCTTTGGAGGAGGGCACTGCTTTCTCTGTGGTGCTGCGCAAGGCGGCTGCAGCCCTTGGGCTCGAGCTGCCTGCCGTGGCTGTGAGGACTAATGTCCTTACTGAGGTGCTTCAGTCTGCAGCAAGCTCCACTGAGCCTCTGCTGCAATTCAATGAGGCCCTCATTGACGTTCTACAGGGCACCTGGTCCAAGCCCTCCACAGTTCCTCCTGTGGACCGGAACGTCGCCAGGCGCCACCGCCCTGCTCCGGGCGACCCCAGTTTCCTGTCCCAACACCCTACCCCTGAGAGCCTGGTTATCCAGGCCTCCACCTCCCAATCCTCTTTCCCGACCGCCCCGCCGGACCGGGATTCCAAGAGACTGGAACAGTTTGGGTAGGGCCATTTCTACCACAGTGGCGCTTAGACGTCACGCCTGGCTGCGGTCCACGTCATTTTCGGGCGATGTCCAGAGCACTCTCATGGACATGCCGTTTGATGGCACTCGCCTGTTTGGCGAGAAAGCGGACAGTGCGCTGAACCGCTTTAAGGACTCCCGGGCTACGGCCAAGTCCTTGGGCCTCTCGGCCCCGCTGTCGCAATCTTCCGCTTTTCGCCCCTTTCGTGGCCAAGGAAGGGGTGCCTCCTCCCGTGCGCCTAGCCACCAGCCGCAGAACCAACCTGCGCGCGGAGGTGGTTTCCGCCGAGGCGGATCTGGAGGACGACGAGGTCAGCCCACATCCACCCCGGCAGCATCCGCCTCAAAGCCTTCCTAGTCCGAGCTTTCAGGCCCATTCCACGCCAGTGGGCGGCAGAGTTCGCCATCACCTGCTCCACTGGCGGTCCATCACATCGGACAGGTGGGTACTGCAAATCGTCCGAAGGGGCTACTCCCTCCCCTTCGAGACGACCCCTCCAGCCATGCCACCGCAGCACCACCGTATCTCGGGGGATCATTTGAATCTTCTCCACGAGGAAGTTTCGGCCCTCTTGGCCAAGGGGGCCGTCGAGCGCGTTCCGAGTCCAGAAGTGGGTCGTGGTTGTTATTCCCACTACTTTCTGGTTCCCAAGAAGGGCAAAGGGGGCCTGCGCCCTATCTTGGACCTTCGGAACGTCAATGCCTTCCTCCGGAAGGAAAGGTTCAAGATGTTGACTTTGGCTCAGGTTCTGGCTGCCCTAGACCCCGGAGACTGGATGGTAGCGTTGGACTTGCAGGACGCATATTTCCACATCCCCGTCCTGCCGGCCCACCGGCGTTACCTGCGGTTCACGGTGGGCCAAGAGCACTTTCAGTTTACCGTGCTCCCCTTCGGCCTCACCAGTGCCCCTCGGGTGTTCACGAAAGTGATGGCGGTGGTCGCAGCTCATCTGCGCAGATCAGGGGTTCCAGTCTTCCCCTATCTCGACGACTGGTTGTTGAAGGCGGGCTCGCCCCAGGCAGTCGTCTCCCACCTCCAGACTACGGCGGATCTCCTGCATTTGCTGGGGTTTTCCATCAACGTGCCGAAGTCACACCTGAGTCCCTCTCAGAAGCTCCTTTTCATCGGAGCGGTTCTCGATTCGGCGCAGTTCCGGGTCTATCCACCGGAACAGCGGGTCCGGGATATACAGGCCCTGATTCCCATCTTTCGGCCTCTATCCTGGGTTTCGGTCAGGCTAGTGTTGCGGCTTCTGGGGCTGATGGCCTCCTGCATCCTACTAGTGCATCACTCCAGGCGGCGCATGCGGGCTCTGCAGTGGGACCTGAAGTTTCAGTGGGCCCAGCATCACGGAAACCTGTCCGACCATGTCTTGATCTCGGAGGGCACTGCACAGCAGTTGCAGTGGTGGCTCACGGACCGCGATTGGGTCTTGGGCAGAAGCCTCTCCCTTCCCCAACCGGAGCATGTCGTAGTGACGGATGCGTCCCTCCTGGGATGGGGTGGCCATATGGGAGAGGCGGAGATCAGAGGCCTCTGGTCTCCGGCGGAGTCTCGTCTCCACATCAACCTGTTGGAGTTGAGAGCGATCCGACTTGCACTGAAAGCCTTCCTTCCCTCTGTCAGGGGCAGTGTCGTGCAGGTGTTCACGGACAACACCACCGCCATGTGGTATTGCAACAAACAGGGCGGGGTGGGGTCGTGGACCCTTTGTCAGGAGGCTCTGCGCCTCTGGACGTGGCTGGAACACCAGGGCGTCACCCTAGTGGTTCAACATCTGGCGGGCTCTCTGAACGCCAGAGCAGACGAACTCAGCCGCCGGTGCATGATGGATCACGAATGGCGTCTGAACTCCGAAGTGGCGCAACGTCTCTTTCAGCAGTGGGGAGAGCCTTGGTTAGATCTATTCGCCACCGAAGAGAACGCGCAATGTCAGCAGTTCTGCGCGTTGGAATTTCCAAGGCGGCACTCTCTCGGCGACGCTTTTCGTCACGAGTGGAGTTGCGGTCTGTTGTACGCCTTTCCGCCTATACCACTTCTGCCCAGAGTGCTGAAGAAGATCAGGCACGACCGGGCCCAAGTCATCTTGGTGGCTCCGGATTGGGCACGAAGGTACTGGTATCCCGAGCTACTCTGTATGTTGACCGATCCTCCGATACGTCTGCCCCTTCGGGAGGATCTTCTGTCGCAGCAGCAGGGGACGGTCCTCCACCCGAACCTGTCCAGCCTCCACCTCCATGCGTGGAGATTGAGCGGCGGCAGTTGATGCCATTTGACTTGCCTCCTGAAGTCTGTGATATCATTCTGGCAGTCAGGCGTCCCTCCACAAAGACGGTATACGCCTGCCGGTGGAACAAATTTGTGGCATGGTGCACAGCAAAGGCTGTGGATCCCCTTTCCGCCCCTCTTTCTGAGGTTCTCCTCTTTCTTCTTTCTTTGGCCCGGCAGGGCTCTGCCCTGGGCACCCTGAAAGGTTATCTTGCTGCCATCTCTGCCTTCTTACGGCTTCCTGATCAGCCTTCTCTTTTCAAGTCCCCTGTAGTTACACGCTTTCTAAAAGGCATTACTCACACGTTCCCTCCTGTCCCTTTTGTAATGCCTCAGTGGGACTTGAATCTTGTCTTGACATTCCTGATGTGCGCTCCCTTCGAGCCTCTTCACAATTGTCCTCTTCGTCTTCTGACTCTTAAGACTGCTTTTCTGGTAGCCATCACCTCGGCTAGACGGGTGAGTGAGCTCCAGGCTTTATCTTCAAAGCCTCCTTTTCTGTCTGTTCATCCGGACAAGGTTGTCCTTCGGCCTCGTCCCTCCTTTCTTCCGAAAGTGGTGACTCCATTTCATCTTGGGCAGTCTGTCACCTTGCCCACCTTCTTTCCGCCTCCGCATCCTTCCAAAGAGGAAGAAAGGCTCCACCGTCTGGACCCAAAACGTGCGCTCTCCTTTTATTTGGACCGCACTAAGCAGTTCCGGGTGGACGACCAACTTTTCGTTGGATACGTGGGTGCTAAGAAGGGGAAAGCTGTGCACAAACGGACCATCTCTCGGTGAGTCGTTTTGTGCATCAAAATTTGTTACTCCTTGGCAAAAAAAGGACCCTCCTGTTGGGCTGCGCGCCCATTCTACTCGGGCCACAGCGGCTACTACTGCTTTGGGACGGGGTGTCCCTTTGCAGGACATCTGTCAGGCGGCGACGTGGGCGTCGCTACACACGTTTGCCAGGCATTATTGCCTTGACAGCCAAGTCCGGAGGGATGGCTTCTTTGGCCGTTCTGTCCTCCAGGACTTTCTGGTGTGATCTTGGTTCGCAGACCCACCACCGGGGATGGTATTGCTTGGGTATCTATTCTAAGGTGAGGAATCTAACTAACGTGTTTCTTTCAGATGAACAAGTTACTTACCTTCGGTAACGATGTATCTGTAAGAAACATTAGTTAGTTAGATTCCTCACCGACCCACCCATCCTCCCCGTTCTGCGAACTGACATCTAGGGTTAAGGTTGTCCTTTCAGGCCCCTAGATTTTATTTTTGGCACCAGTGTCGGTCTTTGCATGGCTCTGCGTTCCTGGCGCGAAAGGCTATGTACAAGAACTGACGTCAGCGCGCGAGGGCGGCGTCTAAGTACTCCGACGACGTCATCCCGGCGCACGACGCCGACGACGGACGCGGAGCCGCAGACGACGCCTAGCGACGCGTAAGGGGTATTGCTGACGAAAAATCTTCCGGATCCAGTCTGACGCCTGGGGATATTCTAAGGTGAGGAATCTAACTAACTAATGTTTCTTACAGATACATCGTTACCGAAGGTAAGTAACTTGTTCTTTACTGCATACGAAAGTCTAGACAAGTCACTTTCAAACAGAAAATGAATCATATAAGGGATACATTGTCGAAATCTTGGATCTTCTGCATATAATCTTTTTGTCTGATATTCAGATGCAGGAATCTGCACAGGACGTTCATCATATCGTCCACCTTTTCCTGTTGGAAACAACTGCGGGAAACAACGAGCTTCCAAACTCTCTTCCCATACACTCATGGGACTTCCTGTTGCATTTTTCATTTGGAACAACTCAATCGTATTCCCCATCACCTCTTTGGAATGAAGTGGATGTACACTGTAATGTTCATAGATTTCTTCACATCTGGACATGTCCACTTTTTCAATTTGTCCACTTAATGTTTCAGTATCTTCTGCTAAATCTATTTCTTCTTCTCCTACAACCACATTTCTATAGTACTCATTATTTTTTAACAGATACAATGAGGCCTTTTGCACTTTTCTAACATCCACTAACTCTTGCCAGATTTTCTTATTCTTAGTAGGAACACCATTAACTAGAATGACTAGTGGCTCATTTTCTGCATGGTCTACACCAATAGTTTCAATATTTTTCCTTAAATCTGACGGTAAATACACAACTCTTCCTTTCAATCCTCTTTGCAACTCTGATTGAGGTAATTTACCTGTTTTAGGCTCCATACGAACAATAGCCTGAAACGGGTGAACACATTGAATGAGAATAGACTCATACGTATTTAAATCTATCAGCTCTGGAGGAATAGCAACCAACTCTAGTGAGCTCGCCGACAACAAATACAAGAAACATTTGGTCTTTCACCTGAAATTACCATAATTTAGAGATTTCATCCTCACAATATTTTGTAATCACGGGTTCTACATTGTCTTCAACATTTTGTTCTACTAATGTGTCAGTTTCTGCACTCTCTTGCTGAGGACCAAAGTAACAAAACTCAATATCATCACAAACCTTCTTCACATCTGATACTGAGCCACGCAAAAGAGCACTGTTAAACTCATTTAGAATTTTCGCATAATACAATCTTTTCACTAACTTCCGCATTAGAGTAGGATGTACTGCCAGCATCCTGAAATGGTGAAAAACACTTTCACAAAATTTCTTAGAAAGACAAGCCAGAGAATGACCTTGCAAACCAGTATTTATTCTCACTCTGCAAGGGTCTAGTCCTTGCAACACCTTAATCTTTTGTTTAACACTTTTTTACTATATGCTCGTAAAAAACTACATAATTTATCAATAGATTCCTGTCGTAGACTACAAATACTACTGCAATCCCATGTATACACAGGGTGTTTAGGACGTCTCCCTAGAACTTCATCAGCTATCACTTCTTCCTCATTTCTTTCAACCATTTTCTCTTTCTCAATTGGACAACCATCTCTAACTTCATAACCTCTACCACTGGTGTCAACTGCAAACAGTAATTTTTTGCTCTGTAAATAACTCACTTCATTAAAGAAAGGCTCTGAACTGGAACTGTGTTTCCATTCTCCCCAAAAAACATCACAAACATTTTTTCTATTAATTACTCTTTTCCTCCTACTTTTGGCCTTCATTACATTTATTGGTTTATCTAGTGATCGAATTCTATTTAATACTAAAATGAATAGTTTCCTTTTTACTTCAAAAGCCTTTTCAACAATGTTTTCAATATGCTTCTTCTTTTTATAAAATAGAGCTCTCTTTTTATATGTCTTCAGATATTTCAGCAAATTATGAACTACTCTCTTGTAAAATACTTTTTTGCGTAATTCCTTATACTGATTTTGCCTTCTTTTAGCATACTTTGTCTCCTTTGACTGAACATTTGTTTTTTTGCTTTTCCTCTTATTTTGAATTTTTTTTCTAGTTGTAACATTCTCAGTGGTTTCAGCATTCTGTACATTCTGTTTGCTCCTACAAACATTTTTAATAAATTGCTTTGTGATCTTACCAGAAGATTTTTTCTTTTTAGCCACATTATCTTGTACATTCAATACTTGTGGTTGATGTTTCTTCAAGTAATTCTCCTGTCTCTGTTCGTTTCTTTTCCTTTTTTTTCTGGCATGATTTCTCTATTTTAACGTTGAAAAACAGTATCTGTAAAAAAGAATCACAAATAAAAGTATATTAATAACTTTCAAATTTATACTATTCTATTACTGTAGAAACACATTTTATATACAAACTGACTAAGAAACTATAGCCCTGAAGCACAAGTGTGACGATGGTTAAAACACTACATGCATAGTGCATACTACGTTGAAGCAGTTCATGCCCTAAAGCCTACCTCACTAAAAGAGTACATGCTAACTGACTGAATGATTACAATACTATAAGGAGACACACTGGGTGAGTGACAGGGTGTTTCCTAGAAGTGTATGAATACTGACATGGATATTGATGGTGTGAAAGACAAGCGTGTAGGTGATTAGAGACCTACATGCATAGTGGACACATCTTTCAATCCATCCATATGTTAAGGCCTGTCTCACTCCAATACTACTTGGATACTGATTAAATGATTAGAGTACTGCAAGGAGAGTGCCTGGGTGAATGTGTAAGTGTTCGGGTTTTGGCACAGTGAATGGATTAGTCCATGGTGCTGAATGGGTCACTAGAGGACTGCAAGGGGAGTGACAGGGTGTTTGCTAAAAGTGTATGAATACCGACTAGGGAATTGAAGGTGTGAAACACAAGTGTGTAGGTGGTTACAGGACTGCATGCATAGTGGATAGGCATTTGAAGCAATTCATGTGCTAAGGCCTGGCTCACTGCATGAGTACTTGGGTACTGACTGAATGATTAGAGTACTGCAAGGAGAGAGCCTGGGTGAATTTATAAATCGTTGACTTTTGGCGCAGTGAATGGATTAGTACATGGTGCTGAATGGGTCACTGGAGGAGTACAAGGGGAGTGATAGGGTGTTTGCTGCAGTATATGTATACTGAGTGGGGAATTGAAGGTGTGAAAGACAAGTGTGTCGGTAGTTAGAGGACTGCATGCATACTGGATAGGCGTTTGAATCAATTCATTTGCTAAGGCCTGGCTCACTGCATGAGTACTTGGGTACTGACTGAATGATTAAAGCACTGCAAGGAGACTGGCTGGGTGAATGTATAAGTGGTTGCCTTTCGGTGCAGTGAATGGATTAGTACATGGTGCTGAATGCGTCACTGGAGAAGTATAAGGAGAGTGATAGAGTATTTGCGGGAACTGTATGAATACTGTCTGGCATATTGAAGGTGTGAAAGACAAGTATGTAGGTGGCTAGAGACCTACATCCATAATGGATAGACGTTTGAAACAGTCCATAGAGTAACACTTGGATCACTGCAAAACTACTTGACTACTGACTGAATCATTAGAGTACTACAAAAAAGAGTGACTCTGTGAATCTTTTTAAGATTGTGGATTCTAGTGCATTGAATAGGTTAGTACTTACTGTCAAATGAGTCAGTGGAGGTGTGCAATTAAAGTGACAGAGTGTTTATTGGAGTTTATAGATACTGACAGAGAAATTGAAGGTCTGAAAGGCAATTGTGTTGGTAGTTACAGGCCATGCATACTGGAAACACGTTTGAATCAATCCATGTGCTAAGGCCTGCCTCACTCCATTAGTACTTAGGTACTGACTGAATGATTAGACTATTGCAAGAAGCCTACGTGGACGAATTTACAAGTGTTTCAGTTTTTGGCGCAGTGAATGCATTACTACATGGAGCTGAATTAGTTACTGAAACACTGCAAGGGGAGTGACAGGATGTTTGCTGAAAGTACATTGATACTGACTGGGGAATTGAAGCTGTTAAAGACAAGTGTATAGTGTGTTAGAAGACTGCATGCATACTGCATAGACATTTGTAGCCCTCTATGTGGTAATGCATGGTTCACTACATAAGTACCTGGAAACTGACTGAATCATTAGACTACTGCTAGGAGAGTGCCTGGGTAAAACTTTTAAGTTTTTCAGTTTTGGCGCAGTAAAAAGATTAGTACATGGTACTGGATCAGTCACTGGATGAGTGCAAGATGAGTGACAGGATGTTTATTGAAGTATATGGATACTGACTAGTTAATTAAAGAAGTGAAAGACAAGTGTGTCGGTGACTAGAGGCCTGTATGCATACTGGATAGGGGTTTGAAGCAGTCCATGTTGTAAGTCCTGGCTCGCTGCATGAGTACTTGGATACTGACTGAATGATAAGAGTACTGCAGAGAGAGTGCCTGAGTGAATTTATAAGTGTTTGGGTTTTGGCAAAGTGAATGGTTTAGTATATGCTGCTCAATGGGTCACTAGAGGAGTACATGGGGAGTGACAGGGTGTTTGCTTGAAGTGTATGGATACTGACTGTGGAATTAAAGGTGTGAAAGAGAACTGTGTAGATGGTTAGAGGACTGCATGCATAGTGGATAAGCATTTGAATCAATGCATGTGCTAAGGCCTGCCTCACTCTGTTACTACTTGAATATTAACTGAATGTTTACAGTATTGCAAGGACAAAACATAAGCAATGACTGCCTTCTAATTCTAACAAAACTTGAGAACAGGACGGTTTTTAAGCAGTTATGCGTATTCAAACATATGAAGTACCCAAATGCTTCTCTCACAGTGGTTCCCAAATGCACAAGGACTCACGGTGTGATTCTAGACAAGCAACATTATCCCTAGGAGTTTACCAAAACTCATTTACTACTGTGCAAGGGGTAAGGGGACTGCACACAATCTACATATTTCAGTACTGCACTTTAGTGTCAAACCCTGACTCATCGTGGCGCCGCGGCCAGAGTGACTGACTACGGAATCTGGGGATCACGGTTCGATCCCCAGCACCAGAGGCAGATTAGTCCAGCACCATGTGACTCTGGGCAATAGCTTGCTTAATCTTCCCGACGGCCCCCAGCGCCTAGAGACCCTTACGGGTGATTGTTCGCGCTTTACAAATGTGGATTATTATTATAAGCAAAGACTGTCTTCTAATGCTACTAAAACTTCACAACATAACCGGTTTTAAAACAGTTATCTGTCAACAAATACACGATGTTACCAAATGCTTCTCTCACAATCCTTACCCGGAAGGAACACAGACTCACAGTGTGCTTGTAGACAAGCAACACTATCCGAGGAGTTCACCAAAACTCATTCACTAGTCTGGAAGGGGTAACGGTACTGTACACAATCTACATATTAAAGTACTGCACTTTAGTGTGAAACCTGACTCATTTTATCAGTCCATAAACAAAGACTGGCTTCTAATGCTACTAAAACTTGTCAAAATGAGAGGTTTTAAAACAGTTACCTGTCAGCAAATACATGATGTTACCAAATGCTTCTCTCACAGTGGTTCCAAAATGCACACACACTCACAGTGTGATTCTAGACAAGCAACACTATCACTAGGGGTTTACCAAAACTCATTCACTACTATGGAAGGGATAAGGGGACTGCACACAATCTACATATTTAAGTACTACACTTTAGTGTCAAAGCCGGCCTCATTTTATCAATGCACTAGCAAAGACTGGCTTCTAATGCTACTAAAACTTGACAACAAGACAGGTTTTAAAACTATTTTCTGCAAACAAATACATGATATTACGAAATGCTTCTCTCACAATGCTTACCCAAATACACACAGACTCACAGTGTGATTATAGACAGCCAACTATCTCTTGTACAAAATACATTTACTAGTCTACAAGATCTAAGGTGACTGCACACATTGCAGAAAATCTTCTACTACAGATTAGTACCAAAATGTTTCTCTCAAAATGATTCCTAAATGCACACAGACTCACTGTGTCATTCTAGACAAACAACACTATCCCTTGCACTATACCAAAACACATTTCTTAATCTACAAATACTACATTTTAGTGTAGAAACATGACTCATTTTGCAAATTTATAAACAATGACTGATTTCTAATTGTACCAAAATATAAAAACAGCACAGTTATCTTTCTGCAAACACATGAAAAACAAAAATGCTTATCACAGAATTATTTCTACATGCACACACACTGTCAATAACATTGTAGACAAAAAAAGTACTCCCTGCACTTTACCAGGAAAAATACATTAGTCTGATTAAAATCAAAATACAGCACATACATCCCCTCACAATTAAATAACTCACCTTTCAAGTTGTTTTGTAGATTAAGAAGTATATCAGTCACACACCAGATTTTCTTATACAGAATCTCTGCACTGTACACCTGTCAGCTAAACCAAAGAATGGCAAAGTTTCCCTCTCAGTTTCCACACATATACATGTAAACATCAAATCACATTCCTTCCCACATAAATTCAAAACCAAACACACATTTCTATTGGTTAAACATTTCAACCCTTTCCAAATGACATGAATTTCAACCCTGCCCCCAATCTGCCTTCTGCCTGTTACCATAGAAACAGGTCATGGAACACTGCACTGAGCACACAGGTCACAAGTTCAGCACACAATGTTGCTAATCAAAACAGCAAGTATGCTTGACTTTTCAACATATCAGCTTATCATATATAATGTTCCTTTCAATCACTTTTTGTTAACCAATAAGAATCATACGTTTAAAAAACAGAAACATGCACCCTACCTTTCAGTGTAGAAGGGTGTCAAACAATCAATGATTTCTTGTCTTTTTTCAAAACTGCATCTTAGCCACCATTTTCGAAAAATCTAACTTTTCAACCTGCCATTTCATTTACAGAGACCATCTGAGTGCATCCAGACCTCCCTTCAAGATGCTTAGAGTGTGGATTGTGGGACACAGCTATATTTTCTGGAGCCAAAGGTATGCAGAAAACAAAGGCATTCACAAAGACCTAGGTTAGCCAAATGTAGACATTAAATGGATTGGACAGAGAGGGTTAAAGTGGCACCAATTGATGCCATTGCTAAAATCCTTTATGCATATCCAACACCCTGACCTCATAATAGTGCACTGTTGTGGCAATGACCTAGGCACTTTGACTGGGGTAGGTCTGGAAATGCTTATGAAGGACACCTTTGCAGAATTGATTTCACTTTTTCCCAAAACTGCCTTTGTGAATTCCAACATATGCCAAAGGCAGAAATAGAACTGGTCCAATCATTTTTGTCCACAAATTGAGAAAGCTAGGAAACATGTGAATAAATCTGTTTCTGCTTTTCACCGAGACTATAGAATGGGGTCCATTTACAATAACAATCTGCGCTTTCATATGCAAGAGATGTATAGGAGAGATGGTGTACACTTTACTGATGAAGGAAACAGAGTCTTCCTCAACAACTTTAGACTCTGTATAGGTACTTACTTATAAGTACCAAAAACTCTCAATGAACACAACGGCTCTTTTTAGAGCCACTCAAGAACAAAACACTTAAGCTTGATGTTTATTTCCCAAAAATTTCAGGTTTTTTTCCTTGGATCTGCGCACCCAACGCGTTAGGAACCGCGCACCCAACGCGAGAGGAACCGTGCACCCAACGCGATAGGATGCGCGACTCCTAATTTTACCATAAACAAAAAATAGCCCCTATCACTAATTTTTATTATCCCCGAGGACCCCATCCCCCGGGGCTTATAAAAAAACGTTGGAGACCGAGGGGAGAGCCCCAACGCCCCCACGGTCCTAGCCGGCTCCCCGCGTCCTTCGGGAGCCAGCATTGCTTTTCCACATGGGGAGCTGCTGACATGCAGCTCCCCGTGTGGAAAAGCAATATCGTTTGGATTGTGAAAGAGAGAGCAGGTTTCCCTGCTCTCTCTTTCAAAATCCTAACGAAGAGGGCGAGAGACTCCCGCCCTCTCATAGCAAACAACAGTGTCCTGGGGGTGGGCACCCCAGGAAACTGTAGGAGCTGGCCCTGGGGGGTGGCAGTCCCCAGGGCCATCCCTTGATAAATTTCAAAACATTTTACCCCCAGGATTTGACCCACCCGGGGACTAATTACTAACGAAGCGCAGAAGCCCGCACTTCGGGGTTTTTTTTCCGTCCGGATCCACGCACCCTGCGCGCATTTCGCCAATTTTTTTCTTTTTTAGAAAAAGGGGGCCCCAGGGGGTCCTTCTGGGACCCCCTAAGTAACACTAGAGGGTCAGAGTATTTCTACCCTGCCCCCTTTATATGTTTTAAACACTTATTCCCCTTACTTCTTCAGCCTCGCTTCTACCGAGGCACAAAATGGCTCCCAACAGTTCCTGGTTTCGAATGTAGACAGACACTTCACAGCCAATTAGCATTCAGCGCGTGATTGGGAAGGTGCGCGCTTGGTTCAGGGAGGGTCCGCTTAGGGTGCGCGGATCCTCGGAGGCCATAGATATATCTATCTTTTTTAGTCTAATTTTCTCAGGAACTACTGAACAGATTTACACCATTTATGCAAAAGGCATAAGTCTGAACTGAGGACTACCTCTTTGCCAAATTTGGTGTAATTCCGTTCAGCAGTTCGGGCTGTAGCTGCGTCAACAGGGCCTATGGGAAATTGCATGGGGAAAACGCGTTTTGGGACCCCCCTTTTTTCTCAGCCCCCGCTTGACGAATCACCACGATAACTTTCAGGATAGGAGCGGACCGGAGCTGGCAAAAAGTTTGGAAAATTTCGCGAAGATTCGTCAACCGGCGCCAGACTTATTGGCAATAGAATGTTGCGGATTTCCTATGGAAAATAGGTCCTAACTATAACTACCCACTGGCGACTGCCAGTAGGTAAAATATATATATATACATTATCTACTGGCGGTTGCCAGTAGATAGTTATAGTTATAGTTAGGACCGTGTTTCCATAGGAAATCTCAAAATTCTATTTTGAATAACTTTGGCGCCGTTTGATGAATCTTCGCGAAATTTTCAAAACTCGTGGCCTGCTCCGGTCCGCTCCTGTCCTGAAAGTCTCGGGGTGATTCGTCAAGCGGGGGCCGTGAAAAAAGGGGGGTCCCAAAACGTGTTTTCCCCATGCAATTTTCCATAGGGAACTTTAGTCGCAGCTACAGCCCTAACCGCTGAACGGAATTACACCAAATTTGGCAGAAAGGTAGACCTTTGTTCAGAGTCGTGCCTTTTGCTTAAATGGTGTAAATCCGTTCAGTAGTTCCTGAGAAAATCAAAATCACATATATATCTGGGCGGAGCCTAACCACACATCTCATCGTGAGATCTGATTGGCTGTCAGCACTTCATCCAAGAAGTGTTGGCAGCCATCTTGGGACCAATATACATGATAGCACCTCATTAAAAAGCATTGCAGTTAATAGAAGGTTTCAAGACTTTAGTTACATTATAAATCATTTGTTGATGGTACCATACTCATCTTAGGAATTGGGTTGTGTTCTAAGGTGATTTTACCATGTGAAAAAGCCTTCTGCTGGGATATCATTAATCATGTTTGAGAGAAAACTATTTTCTCATGCTTTTTCCACAGAGGTTTGGAAGGTGATCTATAAGCTAAACTGAGAGCATATTTTCTGTAAATTCACATTGTCTTTCTCAGTCATGTGAGAATGAAGTCTGACATTCTCAGTAAAACATGTACATCCAACAAGGGCAGAGACTGTCAGTTGATTCCTTTTGTGCTCTACTGCAGCTTCCCAGAGTGTTCTAAAGAACAACTAGAGCGCTAACAGTCCTACTTATGACAAACGTATGGCACACCTGAAGCCATCTTGATTGGAATAAAGTGGTAACACTTAAAACATTTAATTTAAAAATGAACAAAATGAGGGGGTTCATTTTGCCATAGAACGTATGATTAGTGCTGCAGAAAGAAAAATTAGGGCACATTTTGAGTGACTTCTCAAATCCTCTTCTATTTCATTAAAAAATTCTGACATGCAGACTGAAACATGCACTTTCAATACCAGCAGCAGACTTCCCTGGTGAGCAGTAGCTTTACTACAGTGATCTGATGAGCAACTAGAGTGCTAACATTCTGAATTTATGGCAAATGTGTGACACATCTGAATGCCTTCTTGATGGAATCAAAGTTAAAACCGGAAAGTATTCCTACTGAGGAGACTGTAGGAAATTAGGAAACTTCATAACAAATAAGTCTCCCAAGATGGCCACCAGAGACAAAAGAGCCCAAATGTAGCACAAGTATCACCCAGATGTAGCCCAAGTATAGCCCAATGACAAATTGTCCCACAGTGTTCTTAAGAACAACTAGAGCGCTAACAGTCTTACTTATTACAAAAGTATGGCACACCTGAAGCCATCTTGATTGGAATAAAGTGGTAACACTTAAAACAATTAATTTGCAAAGGAACAAAATGAGGGGGTTCATTTTGCCATAGAAATTATGATTAGTGCTGCAGAAAGAAAAATTAGGGCACATTTTGACTTCTAAAAATCCTTTTCTATTTCATTAAAAAATTCTGACATGCAGACTGAAACATGCACTTTGAATACCAGCAGCAGACTTCCCTGGTGAACAGTAGCTTTACTACAGTGATCTAATGAGCAACTAGAGTGCTAAATTTCAGAATTTATGGCAAATGTGTGTCACATCTGAATCCCTTCTTGATGGAACCAAAGAAAAGAAGCATTGAAAATGCAATAGGTCTCACCCTCGTTTCAGTTAAAGCAATTCTGTTTGTAATTAGGTGGCTTTTTAGCTTTGCTTTTATTAGTGTTTTCAAACTTTCATGTACATAACATGCATATGTATGCATATATGTATATGTATGCATGCATTTATATTTGTATTTATATAGATATGCAGATTATATATATGTTTATATATGTATGTATATATACACATACACATATAAATGCATATATATATATATATGTGTGCATGCAGAGAGAGGTAGAGGTAGAGAGTAGAGAGTGAGAAGTAGAGAGTAGTAGAGTGAGGAGTAGAGAGTGAGTAGTAGAGAGTAGTAGAGAGTGGGTAGTAGAGAGTGGGTAGTAGAGAGTAGTAGTAGAGAGTAGTAGAAAGAGAGTAGTAGTAAGTAGTAGAGAGTAGTAGAGAGTGAGTAGTAGAGAGTGAGTAGCAGAGAGACAGTAGTAGAGAGAGAGTAGTAGAGCGATTAGTAGAGAGTGAGTAGTAGAGAGAGTAGTAAAGAGTGAGTAGTAGAGAGTAGTAGAGAGTGAGTAGTAGGGAGTAGTAGAGAGTGAGTAGTAGAGGGTAGTGGAGTACTGGAGAGTGAGTAGTAGAGAGAGTAGTAGAGAGTGAGTAGTAGAGAGTGAGTAGTAGAGAGCAAGTAGTAGAGAGTGAGTAGTAGAGAGTGAGGTATTAGAGTAGTAGAGAGTGAGTAGTAGAGAGAGTGTAGAAGAGAGTAGAAGAGAGCAAGTAGTAGATACTGAGTAGTGGAGAGTGAATAGTAGAGAGTAGTAGTGAGTAGTAGAGAGTAGTAGAGAGTGAGTAGTAGAGAGTGAGTAGTAGAGAGTAGTAGAGAGTGAGTGGTAGAGAGTAGTAGAGAGTAGTAGAGTGAGTAGTCGAGAGTAGTAGAGAGTGAGTAGTAGAGAGTAGTAGAGAGTGAGTAGTAGAGAGTAGTAGAGAGTAAGTATTGGAGAGAGAGTAGTGGAGAGTGAGTAGTAGAGAGAGAGTAGTAAATAGTGAGTAGTAGAGAGTAGTAGAGTGAATAGTAGAGAGAGAGTAGTAGAGAGAGAGTAGTAGAGAGTGAGCAGTAGAGAGTGAGTAGTAGAGAGTAGTAGCGAGTGAGTAGTAGAGAGTCAATAGATTAATTTAAAAGGAACACAATGAGGGGGTTCATTATGCCATAGAAATTATGATTAGTGCTGAAAAAAGATAAATTAGGGCACATTTTGATTGACTTCTCAAATCCTCTTCTATTTCATTAAAATAATTCTGACATGCAGACTGAAACATGCACTTTCAATACCAGCAGCAGACTTCCCTGGTGAGCAGTAGCTTTACTACAGTGATCTGATAAGCAACTAGAGTGCTAACATTCCGAATTTATGGCAAATGTGTCACATCTGAATGCCTTCTTGATGGAACCAAAGTAAACAAGCATTGAAAATGCAATAGGTCTCGGCCTCGTTTAAGTTGAAGCAATTCTGTTTGTAATTAGGTGGCTTTTTAGCTTTGCTTGTATTAGTGTTTTTCAAACTTTCATGTACATAACATGCATATGTATGCATATATGTATATGTATGCATGCATTTATATTTGTATTTATATAGATATACAGATTATATATATGTTTATATATGTATGTATATATATACATACACATACATATATATAAATGCATATATATGTGCATGTGTGTGTAGAGAGAGGTAGAGAGAGGTGTAGAGGTAGAGAGGTAGAGGTAGAGAGTAGTAGAGAGGTAGAGTGAGGTAGAGAGTAGAGACTGAGTAATAGAGAGTAGAGTGAGTAGCAGAGAGTGACTAGTAGAGTGAGTAGTAGAGTGAGTAGTAGAGTGAATAGTAGAGATTGAGTAGTAGAGATTGAGTAGTATAGAGTGAGTAGTAGAGAGTGAGTAGCAGAGAGTGAGTAGCAGAGAGTGAGTAGCAGAGAGTGAGTAGCAGAGAGAGAGTAGTAGAGAGTGATTAGTAGAGTGAGTAGTAGAGAGTGAGTAGTAGAGTGAGTAGTAGAAAGTAGTAGAGAGTGAGTAGTAGAGTAGTAGAGAGTGAGTGGTAGAGAGTAGTAGAGTGAGTAGTAGATAGTGAGTAGTAGAGAGAGCAGTAGAGAGTAGTAGAGAGAGCAGTAAAGAGTAGTAGAGAGTGAGTAGTAGAGAGTGAGTAGTCGAGAGTAGTGGAGTAGTAGAGAGCGAGTAGTAGAGAGTGTGTAGTAGAGAGTGAGTAGTAGTGAGTAGTAGAGAGTAGTAGAGAGTGAGTAGTAGAGAGTGAGTAGTAGAGAGTAGTAGTAGAGAGTGAGTAGTAGAGAGTAGTAGAGAGTGAGTAGTAGAGTAGTAGAGAGTGAGTAGTAGAGAGCAGTAGAGAGTGAGTAGTAGCGAGTGAGTAGTAGAGAGTGAGTAGTAGAGAGTAGTCAGTCAGTGTCAGTCAATCAGTGTCAGTCAGTGTCTGTCAATCAGTGTCAGTCAGTGTCAATCTGTCAGTGTCAGTCAGTCAGTGTCAGCTAGAGCAGCTCTGCTGATCTGGCTCTACAACAGCTCTGCTGACCTGGTTCTCTGGCTCTAAAGCAGCTCTGCTGACCCGGTTCTAAGGCTCTAAAGCAGTTCTGCTGACATGGTTCTCTGGCCCAAGAGCAGCTCTGCTCACCTGGTTCTCTCCCTCTAGAGCAGCTCTGCTGACCTGGTTCTCTCCCTCTAAAGCAGCTCTGCTGACCTGGTTCTCTGGCTCTAAAGCAGCTCTGCTGACCTGGTTCTCTCCCTCTAATGCAGCTCTGCTGACCTGGTTCTCTCGCTCTAATGCAGCTCTACTGACCTAGTTTCTCTGGCTCTACAGCACCTCTGCTGACCTGGTTCTCTGGCTCTAGAGCAGCTCTGCTGACCTAGTTCTTAGGCTCTAGAGCAGCTCTGCTGACCTGGTTCTCTGGCTCTACAACAGCTCTGCTGACCTGGTTCTCTGGCTCTAAAGCAGCTCTGCTGACCTGGTTCTATGGCTCTAAAGCAGTTCTGCTGACCTGGTTCTCTGGCTCTAGAGCAGCTCTAGTGACCTGTTCCCTTGGCTCTAAAGCAGCTCTGCTGACCTGGTTCTCTCCCTCTAAAGCAGCTCTGCTGACCTGGTTCTCTCGCTCTAAAGCAGCTCTCCTGACCTGGTTTCTCCGGCTCTACAGCAGCTCTGCTGACCTGGTTCTCTGGCTCTAGAGCAGCTCTGCTGACCTGGTTCTCTGGCTCTAAAGCAGCTCTGCTGACCTGGTTCTATCACTTTAAATCAGCTCTGCTGACCTGGTTCTCTGCCTCTAGAGCAGCTCTGCTTACCTGGTTCTATGGCTGTAAAGCAGCTCTGCTGACCTAGTTCTCTGGCTCTAGAGCAGCTCTGCTGACCTGGTTCGCTGCCTCTAGAGCAGCTCTGCTGACCTGGTTCTCTGTCTCTAAAGCAGCTCTGCTGACCTAGTTCTCTGGCTCTAGAGCAGCTCTGCTGACCTGGTTCTCTGGCTCTAAAGCAGCTCTGCTGACCTGGTTCTCTCCCTCTAAAGAGCTCTGCTGACCTGGTTCTCCGGCTCTAGAGCAGCTCTGCTGACCTGGTTCTATGGCTCTAAAGCAGCTCTGCTGACCTAGTTCTCTGGCTCTAGAGCAGCTCTGCTGACCTGGTTCTCTGGCTCTAAAGCAATTCTGCTGACCTGGTTCTCTCCCTCTAAAGCAGCTCTGCTGACCTGGTTTCTCTGGCTCTACAGCAGCTCTACTGACCTGGTTCTCAGCCTCTAGAGCAGCTCTGCTGACGTGGGTCTCTGGCTCTAGAGCAGCTCTGCTGACCTGGTTCTCTGGCTCTACAACGGCTCTGCTGACCTGGTTTCTCTGGCTCTACAGCACCTCTGCTGACCTGGTTCTCTGCACTCACGATGCACGCACCCGACTTCGTGAAAATATATTTCAAAATAATATAAGTTTATTATAAGTACAAATATGTTATTTGTATGACTATCTTAGATAATCTCTTGCCCTAATATGTATACTAAAGAAACATACATATCATTTTGGAACATAACTTTTTTTGCGGGAGTCGCGCACCCAGCGCGCCCCAGCACGGATATGACGTCACGAGGGGCCTGCCACCGTGCAAGCATCTCGTAACGTAATGCGCATGTGTCGCGAATGCGTGGGAGCAGGAGTCGCGGACTGGTCGCATGCCAATTGCGCACATCACGTAATATTAAATGTATATGATGTAACTGAAAAACACGCAGCTGTCGCACACCGTACGCAGATCCTTCACGACTTTTCTAAAATAGCGGCTAGAATCCGCGCACTCACTGTGATGTGTACGCTTTGAGTGCGAGACTCCGAAAAAAATGTGGATTTTTTGTTTTTTAAAGAAAATAATATAAATATATCAAAATGAAAGCAAAAAAAGTAATCAATATTTCAGTTTGAATTTTTTTGTGTGCAATTTTCAGAAAAATATATAATGTTATTTAATGAATAAAATATGTATAAATAAACAGTTAAAAAACTGTAGAAAATCAGTACAAAAAAATAGGTATAACTACTATCACACTTAAAAATTAGCATTTAAAATATCCTTTGAAATTCATAGAAAAAAACCATAGGTTTCAGAGACGTTATAGTTAGAAATTAGCATTTAAAAAAGCTTTTAAATTCACTGAAAAAACCATAGGTTTCAGGGGTGTTCTAGTTAGCTGGCCATTTCACTCGTACAAAACCATAGAAATTCCTCCGTTATAGTTAGTTCTGCTCACTATAACTCGCGCGCCCGCAATGCACTGCTGATGATGTCACATATTGCATCATTCATGACATGGTCAGTGACATCACTGATGACATCACTGATGACATCATCCACGTGACAATCTGATACACCTCATCATACACTAGTATAACCTTTCATCACTCACTGTAAAATACAGAGTACCATATTTGAAACCATTGACACACCAATACCAGTTACTACATACCCACTCACTGATTTCTAAGTCTACACACACAACTACCCATTCAACAACAGAATCATTTATACATGCAGTCACTAATTAATAGAATACTATCAAATGCACCTATACACTTATATAGACATTGACACATCAGCAGTCATCTTAGTCAGTTATGCAATCATCCTACTCACTCATGAAAAAAATTAATCACACTTACATTTACTCACTTACACAATTATCCAACACCTCATTTATTCAAACACAAAGTAACTCATAGTTAATATGTTAAAAAATCACCATAACAATTATACACTCATTCATATAGTTACTCTCACAATCACTGACTCTTACACATACTTATTTATATACACCAACTCTCACATACAATGCATTTTATTTTTTACTTTGTTGAAGATGTACAACTAAAACATATTCGCTCACCAACACACAAATAAATACACTCAGTCTCCCAAACAACTGTTTCCACATGCACTCTTAAACCTATACACCTAGTCAATCAACCATTCACACATCTATGCATAGAGTTACACACCCCCCATCCAACCACACACAAACTCAGTGTCCCATACAAATATTCACCCAACTAATCAATAACTAATATACACACTCATGTAGTTAGTGACCAACTGATGCAGCATGTTATACAACAGAGACAGTGATGCACACATTCCCATAGTTTAGTTACTAATCCATGTATTAAGTGAGACACTTTTAATTACTCACTTAAACAGACAGTCAGACAGCTACTAAATCCTCCATCCAGACAGTTATATATTCACTCAATCTTCAATACAGATTGGTATATATATATATATATATATATATATATATATATATATATATATATATATATATATATATAATACATATTTAAATTTCAAACTAAACTACATTCACTGGATGATGTCATCAGTGATGTCATCAGTGATGTCACTGACCATGTCATGAATGATGCAATATGTGACATCATCAGCAGTGCATTGCGGGCGCACGAGTTATAGTTAGCAGAACTAACTATAACGGAGGAATTTCTATGGTTTTGTACGAGTTAAATGGCCAGCTAACTATTACACCCCTGAAACCTATGTTTTTTTCTGTGAATTTCTAAGGTTTTTTAAATGCTAATTTCTACCTATAACGTCTCTGAAACCTATGGTTTTTTCAGTGAATATATATATATATATATATATATATATATATATATATATAAGAATATAAGGCAAACACTCAAAAGGTGAAAAGAAACAGAGCTTGCAAATAGTTTGAACCACTGGTAATCGCTCTGGGTAGCGTTCCGACCCAAAATCTTTCCCACTGAGCCTCTCAAGACAGAGGCCCACCTTAAGCAGATCAGTACTGACCCTGCTTCTCATGGGACCGGTCCCTCCCAAACTGCTAGGCAAGGCTTCATCCAGAATACACCATAAGCAACCTTCGATTGGTTTCATCCTTTTTAGGCCTCATTAGTGAGGTACAGGGAGCAAGGAACCCACCCATTCCTGAGCAAAACCCCTGGCAATTAGGGTTTTACTTCAAACATGCAAAAGGTGATGGGAGGAATGCTTTCAAACCACTGGCATCATTCTGGGTAGCATTTCAACCCACTGAAATCTAGGGCGTCATACATAGAAATGTGAACAATATAAAAATAAAGATATAACTTTTCTCTATCTCTGTAGTCATGTATTTATTCGAATGGATGTTTTCTTGCAGTGGGACACATTGAACGTCAAAAGTGCTATCTCCTTAGCATATGATAAGCTACACAAGGCTCTGAAGGACCAGAAGGCAGAAATGCTAAACGAGATCCAGAGCCATTACGACGCCAACCAAAAGGCGATGAAGAAACAACTGGCCATGATAGCTGAAGATTGCGAAAAAATCCAGAACACTTTGGATGATGCCGAGACCAGGCTAAAGGAGCAGGACTCATTAGAGTTTCTCAAGGTGGGTGAAGCGCCACTTCTTTTCCAAATCACTCACGACAGCAGACAAAACCACAAAGTTAAAAATGTAATGTTAATGCACAGGGTGCACTGTATGTTAGTCAACCTTTTTTTCTATTATAATGAAATCTTTTTTCAGAAATAAATCCGTTGTGCCCACGTAAGGTAATTCCAAACATTTTATATTCACATGATTGCTGAATGGACCATTGAATCGAATTTGTTTGCTGAGAGGTTCCCCTTTCAGGGCTGAATGAGTATTATCCATTGCATCAGAGATGAGTACATATAGTTGCTGTGAATAAAAGCTATCTTGAAATAATATCCACAGCAAGAAAGGGTAGCATTTATAGATTCATTGTTGAGTCTCTTTTCTTCTGGTCCTTCTAAAGAAATGAGAATCAATCAGTAAGTGCTGTGTGTTTGAAGGAGGCTGCAAGACAACCACTATTTTATCGTGGTTGTTAGCTCCATGTTGGGCTTTGAGAAAGAACCCTGAGAGATATTATGAGGCTGGAAGAGTGATGAAGGGTGACAGTCGATGGAATTTCTGAAGGAGTTTAAGTAGAAACAGCAACATTTTTATTAGTCAAGGATGCAGAAGACTCCCTTTAAAAAGACAATATTGGCTACTACGATCATGGTAGAGAATGTTCCTCTCCCTTCATTTCCTATTTGCATTTCTCCTGAAACCCCCACCATGCCTGGAACCCTGGTCTCCTGAATCCCCTGTCCCACCCCAGTACTCCCACTGGAAACCCCAACAAACACATTTTCCGCTCCTTCTATTTAATGAAAACACACAGTGCTTTGTGCGAGGCCAGAAATGGAAAGTATAGTGGGTGCCACTAGTCGTGAACTGTTTTTTAAAAAAAGAATTTTTTTTTTAAGGTTTTGTATTTCTGTGTGCAGCGAGTGATTGGGGTCTGAGTTATAACACTCCTCAAGATGGCGTAGTGCAGGTCTTGTCGGCTGGAGTCGGAAGGCCTCTGTTTTGTTGGAGGCAGACAGCATAAAGGCATGAAATTAGCATTACTTGGACTTTCAGACATAAGGCATAGAAATGGGCGACCCTGAACTTCAGATAAATTCTACTCGGGCACAACATCAACCTGCCCCAATAACCCCACCCCCACCCCCCAAAAAAACCACACACGCGTGCATACGCACACACACACACTCTTATCGGTAGGTTTTCTGGTGTTATGATTGGACAGAGAAAGGAGACAGATTGTTGAACTTGGTTGGTAGGGTGCAGTGCCTCGTTCTAATGAGGAATAGATAGATGCTGCAGAGATATAACATGAAACGAACAGCAGAGCATGTTTGTTACATTCTATAATGTTTATTATCATAGAGACACATCATCCCAAGGACTCCTTGGTAAAACCTTTCTCAGGGTGCCAGCCTGAGTCTGGATTTTTTAACAATACTGGTCATCAACAATGCCAGATGACCCAAATCCAGTTAGTAATGTTATAGATCCCTCATAAGCTGCCACGGGCCCTGAAAACTTTGAAAAAAAGTGTAATGAAATTAACCACTCCTATGTGTGTGTGTGTGGTCATTAATCCTTTTTGTGCGGTAATTAATCGTTTTTTCAGTCTTTATTTCTGCGATTGTTTGCTGTCAGCCCTACCCCTAAAGTGGTGTTTAAATGTTGGTACCATTACCGGTTGTGTACAGGGTTAAAACGCTAAAGGGATTTGTAACCTCTGCTTCCAACGGACATCCACCTTGCCATCACACAGTGACGCTTTTGACACCCTTCCATAATTGTTCGTATATATCCTTTTACATACTGAAGCCCCTCTGTTAATTATTGGTCCTAGGTAAGAATTACTTGTGTGGCCCAACATGACCGTCATTCTGAGGCCTTTCACAGGTCCTCATGTAACCTGTGTGGTGTTCCCTTTTTAAGTCTGCAGCAGACACGCCTACTCATCATAGATATATGTACTCATGTATGTTTCAGATCTAGTACTTTGAATTCTCTGATCTATCATTGTGAAAGGTAGGTATTCCCTCAATGCAGCTTTCGGTACCAGAGCCTTGATTTAGATTTGCTTGACAACGATTCTATGAGTGAACATGAAGCCGGTTTGAAACCAAAACATCTACGCAATGGGTAAAGCAAGGAATAGAAAGACCAGGTTTGACCTACCCTGAATTGTTCTTATTTATTCCATGGAAGGGTAAGGCAGCTATACATTGTTTTCTTCAACTGTGGAATCTGAGATGTCTTCAAAAGATTAAATTTATGCTGCAAGGTATGGCTCACAATTCTAAGTCAATAGCTGCTTTGGGTACAGTATACACCTAGTTAAAGGCAACACTTTTTGTGGCTCTGAGGATTAATTTCTATTTCTGGCCTTGCACAGAGCACTGTGTGTTTTCATGAATCCAGAAAAATGGTCACGCACACCCTCTGACAGACTGGACTACGACAACGCCCTCTACGCCGGTATCAACAAAAACCTCCTTTACAAGCTCCAGGTTGCCCAGAAAGCCCCAGCCAGACTGATCCTAGACATTCCCCGTCACAACCACATTACCCAACACTTCCACGATCTCCACTGGCTCCGCATCGAAAGAAGAATAACCTTTAAGCTCCTCACGCACGCATACAAGCCCCTCCACAACATCGGACCAGCATACCTAAACAACCGCCTCTCCTTCTAAGCACCCAAGAGAAACCTCCAATCAGCGGATCCCTCTGTTGCCACCATCCCACGCATCTACAAGACCAGAAGGGGTGGAAAGTCCTTCTCCCACCTCGCAGCCAAGAACTGGACCAACCTCCCCCTCCCCTCCCCTCTACCTACCTACACTGCTCCAGGTCAGGAAGGACCTCAAGACCTGGCTCTTCAGCTGCCCCCAGCACCCAACGGAGCTGCCCCCTCTGCCCCCCAAGCATCTTGAGACCCTCGCAGGTGAGTAGCTGCTCTTTACAAACTCCTGATTGATTGATTGAATGAGAACTCACAGTTGGAGGTTTAATCACAATGAATCGGAGTATCTGAACATCGTCCAGGTTATAATTAGCGCTTAAGGTAATTTTGTTTCAATACCGTCTCCAACTCACAAAAGATATTAGTTATTTTCATAAATGTTAAAGGCCAAATTTATTTTTGGGGCTGGTGGTTTTATTAGTGGTTGAAACAGGCAAGTTGGCACGAAGAACTCCCCCAGCTCTAATACCGTCTGCCCTCCTTTAACCCCTTGTCTGCCCATGACGAGCTGGACTCGTCATGGGCCGCGGTTGCGCTGTGCCCATGACGAGTCCAACTCGTCATAAACCCCGCCCGCTAATGTAACGGCCGGCACAGGGCGGGGAAAGGGCGTGGCACACAAGGGGTTAAAACCCTATCTTGAATTACAGTATTCTGCTGCTGCTTACTGTTATGCTTGACATTCAGATGATTTACTGTATAGTACACAGAATTGTAAGTTTCTTGCTTCAAGTTATATTTATGTGCCCCTTTTCCTCTTAAGTTGTAGTCGCCACTAGGGTGACACAGGATAGGTTTTTGCGCCTAACCTGTATCGGAGTGGGCACACCTAATTTCTTTTTCCTAAAGAGTAGATGGGCTCAGGTCTTCATGGTTACTCGGTGCTGTAAGGCCCAAACCGTGTGTTGATGTTGTGTGACTATTGGGTCCCTGTACTCAATGTGCTTAATGTGATTGCATTCCTAGGAATCTTCTCTTGGTAATGCCTCCTCCTTGCTACTGTTTGATATTTGCTCTCATTTTTGTTCTAGGCAGTAAGACCACCCAGTACATTCAGACTGGGTGGAAAATTCTAGAATCTAGAAAAATTCAGGGCTTTTTTTAGATGGTATTCTGATCGCCTGGTAATTGAAAGAAATTTATTTTAGCATTATAAGCAAAGTATTATGCTTTTGAGGATACCTTGATGGCTCTTAGGTGGTAGAAAAGCTGCTGATGGAACGCAAGAGAATCAGGCCTTTGCAGGTCACATGAGGTGTACCCGTGGTGAATTGGGGGTTTAGATCATTCCCAGATAAGTGCAGAGGCGCCATGCCCAGGTGTGTGTGTGTAATATGGCAGTGCCCAGGTCCCAGTAATTTACCCAGGCTGTGACTGACATTTTGTTAATTTCTATGTTAAATACTGACTAGGTCTGTCAATTTTATCAAGTCCTTCTGCCACAGTTACAACATACAGAAACATTGAGAAATGCTGCAGCACGTTGGTTAGTTACTATTCAATCTTTTTGTTTTCTCAACAGGGCATAAAATCCTGCTCATCAAAGTAAGTATATGCAGCACCTTTGCATAAGTAGTCCTTCTGGAATCCTGATCAGTAAATCAAGTATTTTTTACTATCTTCTAGTTGTTCTTCCGAAGAAAAACGCAGTGTCCCACGTGTATCGAAATACAGAAGTCTGTACCAGGAGCCCGAAATTGGTCTAATTGAGTATATAATATGGAAGAAACTTCGGTCAACTATAAGTCCAGGTATAGAATCGTGGGGTCTGCTATCAATTTTGTCTAGTTTGAAAAGTTGTTTAGGCCGGTTCTTGTCTAAGTCTGAAAGGTCTAAAATGGGTTGATTTCGCAAAGAATATTTTCCTTTTCTTATAGTGATGATGTGTTTCAGAGTCGTATGGGTTTGGTGGTAGAAGGTGATGTCTCTATTTATATTCCAGCAATCTTCTTAACACATATCGAGCCTTATTGAACAAGTGAGCTGATGGTTTAATGTTAAGTATGTCAATGGTATACAGCCGGGCCATGAATAAAAGAGAAAGTTCATACTTGGAAAAGTCAGTTGCACCAGTGCCTCCACTGCTGCTAACATTTTCTCCATCCAGCCATGCCCAGTTCCCTCTGACCTCACAACTATCCCCATCATTCTAGAATTGTTGGTAGCAGCGCTAAGATAGTTGAGAGAGAACATAACATAACGTTTAGGTATTTTCTTTTTGCTCTTGAAGTGGACTTAGCTCATTGAGCAGATCCGAGAGACAGTCAAAATATTGGATACTGATTGATATCTCTGCCGGGAACGATATGCAGTTGTAAATTCTGTGTGGTGATTCTGAACTTATTGAAGTCAATATTCTTCGTTCATTAAACCAGGTTATCTCCCTTTTCAGCTGACCCAGGGTTAGGGAATGCGTGAACAGCAGACAGAAAAGGATAAGATAATGGTCAGATAAATCTGCCACTGTGGGCTCTTCCCTTGACAGATGGTCTCCTTTGTATATTATTAAGTTCAGTAAAGATTGTTGGAGAGAAAATATTCCATTATTAGGTTACCACCACAGTCTGATACAGGAACTCACAAAACAGATAAGACTCCACCACAGAGCAAGGAATTACCACAGCATTTATTGTAAACACATTCAAGTGGAAACACACTCGAGTGCAGAGAACACAACAGCATGGCTTTGCTCAGAGTTCTCTGCCTGGCACAGGGTCACACAGAAATGTATACATCTGTTAGCAGGTACAAAGATCAAGACACCTATGCAAAGTTACATGTAAGCATGAACATTACTATGAGCATACGGTTGATCCAGCTGTAATTTCACTGTCATTTCTCAATGCAAAACTTCATTTACCTCTAGTTTACCGCTGTAAAGGTGATGGACCTTTGCCACCGTGTATCACCTTCAGGAGACTTTACATAAACATGAAAAATCTAAATGCAATTAATATTTAAGCCAATAAAGAGAGTTGTGAGTACTTTTAAAGGGTTTTATTTTCTAGTTAAAAGTTAAGGTTCTGTGACCCTTTATTCATTAGTCAAATATCAATCAGGTTACAGAATTGGAAATAGGAAAAATAGAATTAATACAGAACATATTACAAATTGAATGCAAGGCATTCCATAAAGGAAGGGAATGAAGCTTCAAATGTCTGTCAGTATTCTTTAAAGAGTTCAGAAAAATATCATTCAAGAGTGAGTTTAGCAAGGCTAATCAATAATTAATAATTGGCAAAAATCGCCCATAAAGAGAAATAAATGCATAAGACAAATAAATCTTTTCAAAACTAGTTAGTTAGTTAAAGCATAAACTTAGAGTTTTAGCATCTAAATCTAAACCTGTTTCATCAGCTGCTCTCTCTGCCCTGGGCTGCTCATCTGTCTCTCTGTGTCTCACACAGAGAGGCTGCCCTCACTTCACAAGTCCACAGAGGAATGTGATCTGCCTTGCCAAAAATATGACATGCAAGGCTAGCCTATGCCTCTCTGCCCTCTCCTCCCTCTGTCTCTCCTCGGACACAATCTCCTCCCAGGCTGCACCCGTGACGTTCACGTACCTAACCCATATGATGTCTGTGTCAGATCTGCTCCTTCTCCTCTCCTCCCCACTAAGAACAGACACGCCCCCTAAGGGTCATTATTTATACTCTAATTCTTGGCTGAATATACTAATAATGTTGCAGTTTCAGTAGAAACTTGCACTGTGATTGGTTAGCATAGGTGACATGAGTGTCTCATCATCCTGTTCTCATTGGAAATCCAACCCATACCGTTTCTGACAATAGGGGCTTAATGCTAAGAACAATATATATAACATGCATCAGTAAGAACATTTTTTGAAACAAAATGTATCACTCAATTTCCTGTCTCTCTTTCACATAGCACACAGGGATGTCACTTTCCCACAAACAATGGTACATTGGCACGATGACAGGAGTGTACAGTTCATTGTGACCTTGACCCATGTGTCTGCACTTGAGGCACTTGGCAGTTCATGCTGCTGGCACAATCTTCTGCGCATGCGTCTCTCATTCAGCACATTGCTAACAATTCTCAGCCATGCTGGATTCTTTTAGGCATCTATTTCATTTTGGGCCCAAAAACAAAACAAACACAAAAGGATATTAATTTAGGAAATAAAACCCATTATGTTTACTTCCCCCATACTAGTACCTTGTATTAGTTATTACCTAGCAAAACCTATTAGTTGAAAGCAGCTTTTCTATCATTTGTGCACCACATGCAAAAATGTGCAGTGTACAACATAGCATAAACATGCTCTAGTGCAAATTCTCTAAGCGCAAACAGTTAATACATACTCATAGCAACATGTTCTAATGTTTTAGATAGCTTTTCATGCAAAATGCATTTGCCCCACGTGTAGTGTTGGTGCATGGTTGATTAATTAATACATATTATAAGGAAGATGTGTTATGAACAGAATATGTATTGTCTAAATATGCAACAAAGCCAAAGTCTCTTAAGACTGGAACAGGGAGTGTAGATTACAAGGAAAAGCAGCTGGGAGGAGAGAACACACATTCCATTTTTATCTTTAAAGCTAAAGAGGAAACTGAAATCACAAGTTTTTATACACTGCAAAAACACATGTTAATTCAGCACAATTATGTGCTACTTTAAAAGTTTTTTTAAAAACATTCTCTAAATTAAATGTACATTCTATAGTGGGGTTAAATCTAAACTCAATACATTAGTCATGCATGATTAATTAATTAAGCATGGTTTTAAATGAAAGCATTTCAGACTGAAAGCATTTTGACCAGACCTCATTTCATGTCTTTCACTTTGCATGCACCAAAAATGCCACTTTTAAAAAACATTTGACTAGGCCTCATTTCATGTTTCATGGGCCATGTGTTTTAATTGCACAACAATCTGTGTGCCATTTTAAATGCAGTCTGTCTGAAACACAAAACAGAGCAATGCTTAACCCCTTCAGTGCCCGCCCCTTTCCCCGCCCTGTGCCGGCCGTTGAATTAGCGGGCGGGGTCTATGACGAGCTGGACTCGTCATGGGCACAGCGCCACCGCGGCCCATGACGAGTCCAGCTCCTCATGGGCACTGAAGGGGTTAATCTTGATGAAATTTAGCTCTATCAACGTAAGTCACATTCATCTGTTATCACAAGGCACATATTGAATACTGCAGGAGGAGAGCTGAGTACATAATCATGAGAAAATTACTAATTGTCTGGTTTACTTATAGACTTGCACAAGGCTATCTGTAGCAGGGAAAACAGCATGTATGATTAAAGACCTTAAATACTGACTTGTGTTTTTTGTAATCAGCACAGGAAAGGGGATGTGAGCAAACAGCACATAGGAGCAAGAAATTACGAAATGGCTATAAAATGTGGGACATAGGTCAATATTTAACTAATGTTCACAATGTAGGTTACAGGTTAACAAGATCTTTTTGCTGGGTTGGTTTCAGGTGGTGTTGGATCAGATAAATTCTAGAAAGGAACAAGGCAAAGCGATTGAATGCTAAGTCATCTATGATGCCCCATTGAAGACTAAGTTAGGCCATGCTTGAACAGTATCAAAACACACCGACACACTTGCTGTCTCTACCCATCAATCTATTCATCCATCCATACATTATCACTTACACTCCTTTTCGCTTCAATTCATGCTACGTCGCAGTAACAGAACACAATACGATCACACCGCGGGTCCTCACAAACACCAAAGTACTACTTTTAGGCAACATGACACAGAGACAGTATCATCCATAGAACTCTCAATGCGTACTCTGCTACCTGTCTGCAAATGTGGTTTGGTAATTCGTCAAGAGTATGAAGTGCTTTATCAATGTAATCACAAAACACCAAAGCTTCTGCAGTTATAAACAATGGATATCACATAATAAAGTATTTTCTTTTCTCTTCTGTTTGCATTCAGTATCTCAGACTCACTTTCATTTAGACTGATTTACCTGTCAGGCTCACAAAATAAATAAATAAAAACTTCCACTCCCATTTATTAAAATCACCATGCCCCTCTACCTTGCTGGCCTCCGTCTGTGCCACACGACCACATTGCCTCGAACACAGAGTTGTGTTTTTTTCTGCCAAGAGCATTAACTCCCCTTCATGGGCATGCTTTTCCCTTGGTGATGGCAGATTGAACTACATGCGAAAGGATTTAAAGTAGCCCTTAAGAAGCATCTCCTGCTAAGTGAAGATTCACAACAACAGCCCATCACATTTGAAATCAAAAGGGAGGAAGGAGTCACGATTAGAGTTTTAACCACTATGTTTCGATATCTTTTACTGTCCCGCTCTTAATTCTCAATATACAAATACACCATCTGCCTAACATTAGGTACAGATATCTACTCCTTTTGAATCAGATTGTTAGAGCACATACTTTTGTATAGGGCACCTAAGCTATCATAACATGGTAGTAAAGAACCATATAAAAATACCCTTTGTACTACAGGATCAATCGGGGCCGGACTGGGAACCAAAACCGGCCCTGGGGTCTTGCACAAGCCCAGAAATTCAATTAATGAAGAAATCCAGTTGGATGAGAGAGCCTCTTTTCTAGTCTGATTCAGAACCACAGTTACAGAGAAGTCACCACGGATATGAGACCTCTGATTAACAGCCCCAAGAGAAATGTTTCTCGTGGGGCAGCCATTTCAGAATGAGGGCAAAGTCCTTAGGTCCGGCAGAAAATAAGGACACATAAGGTGGCAGGATGATCAGACCCAAATCCCAAGCCAGGTAAGGGGGGATTTGAAAGCATCCAATCTAGGGTAAATTAGAAACAAAAAAATAGAGTTACTGGATCTGCTGTACCTTTTCCGGGACCACTGCTTCACAACATCTAAACTACTGGCCTGGGTCAGTGTTACCAACAAAGGTACTGCAGACCCCGGTCAACAATGGAGATATTGGGGATCCAAAGATGCCCTTCGGTTCCAGGCAAAGCATCATGGCTTGAAACCACAAATCCAAGGTAAATTTCACCAACTTGGACTGATGAAACTCCCTGGGTTCATGGTACCTGGACATACGGCGGTACCTGGATATAAGGCTTGTCTTCAATCAGCGATAGAAAAAAAAGAATCCGGAGAACAAACAGAATAAAAAAAAAAAATAATGATTAGCTAAAGGCCTCATGCACAACAGGTCTTAACAACTCATGGCGATTTGGATGCAAGAATTGCCCAAAGGCTAAGTGCAGACGATTTGACTTCCTGCAGCAGGCCCCACCGTGCACTTCTGAAGGCCAAGCTCAGTGGGGTTTGGATGCCATTAGCAGGTTGGGCGCAGGGCCTCTCTCGAGGCCATGCACAGTGGGAGTCGGCCTGCCACAGCAGCTGGAGCACAGGGTCTGTGGTGAGGCCCTGCTGTTATTCCCCTGTGCTTAAGGCCCAAGACAGTGCTTGGTGGGGATGACAATACATAGCAGGAGTTTTTGTCTGTAGAGGGTTGGTGACCAGGCCTGACAAGAGGCCACGCCCTCTGGCCAACCCCAAACTGCACATCAGAAGCCCGTTTGCAGTGCTAGTTGGCTTTCTGCAGTGGTGTGAGTGCACGACCAGGTTAAAAGTGATGCTCTGCGGTGGGCTGGCCACAGGGCCTGACCTCTGGCCAGAACCTGTGACTAACCTCTGCTGCACAATCCCTTTCACTTACTTTTACGCACTGTCACTCACTCTCTGTCACTGTTTCACTCACACTCTTCCCATCCATGTCATTGACTGTCACTCTCTCACTGACCTACAAAACAAACAACATGTATTTTTCTCTTTCTTCCAACCACAAAAAGTTGGTGCCGAAAATAACCTTTTTTGTTTTGTTAGGGTTTTTTTACCTTTGTTTTTACAGACCCCAGAGAAGAAAGTAAATGCATGAAAGGTGACTTGCAGTTTGTGCTACTAGATCCTGCAGCATGGTGATCCTGGGATGTACTCTTTTGGCACACGTGGAATGGTCGGGAACAGGGGTCTCTAACTCTCTTCTATACCGAGAGCTACTTTTGATCACTGAAAGTCATCTAGAGCTACTAACAAATGTAATAATTTATAGTCAGTCAGTCATATATACTTTTTTTCGGTCCAAATGCCATAAAAACAATTAAAACATATAGTGTACAGATAATTTTTCACTAATAGCCTATAGGATTACATAATATAGCACTGATTTTACACAAAAGAAAATTTGAGTCGCTAAAAACACCACTGTTAAGGGCCTCTCTGGGTCCGCTAGTCCTTTTTCCCAATAGCATGATTAAACGGACATTGTCTTTCCACAGTTACATAAGTGAACCAAATAAAATCCATGTACAGGTATAACAACTTACATGACTTGAAATTGTAATTCCACAAGATAAAAGTGAACCCCTTTGGAGAGATCGTAGGGTAATATGCAAAATGCAGTCTAGTAAGGTATTACAACTCTGTTATTACTGTTACAGGACTATGTGATCAATGCCATAGGTACATATTAAGGATACAGATGTAGTAAAACAATAAAAGGTAAACAAACAGTTCTTAGCATGGGGGGGGGGGGAACCATCGGTATGTCAATCCGTAGCCTCAACCCTAGCAAAGCCTTTAAAAAATTAGCCGGTTGGCCCCTCAGTACAACTTGCTGTCATAAACTTTAGCGGTAGCCCCAAACGTTTCCTGATCCCTCCCACTGCAAATAAAACTCTGCTCAGGCAGAGAACCTTTGCGCTACCTGTATCCGAACTGAGGATTCTGAGAGCTGAAGGCATATGCCGGGTTTAAGCCATCTTGATCTAGCACAGGCCTACAGTGGCAGATAAACAGAACGTGTTCGATGGTTTCCACTCAATCAGAGCATAAAGTGCAAAATGTATCATCCAGTTTTCTCTTGTTCCATTTATAGGTGTAGCTGTTAAGAAACAATGTACCAACCCTGAACCTTTTGTAAAGAGTGTTTTGGCCCATTACGGAGTACCTACTTCTAGGTATAATTCAAACATCGGAGTAGGTTTTGTTAACCATAAACCTTCCTGAAAGGCTATTGCTTTTAGAGTTCTGTGCATGTTCACCTCTTATGTACCCCAGAACAGTTATTTAACCAATCCTTTCACTGATGAATTGATAAAAAAGGGGATTGGTCCACATTGCATCCAGCCCCAAATTAAAGGGCCATTTTGTAATGTGGCACAACCATGGAAATGCAAAATTCCTGTCCAATCAAGTACGTTCCTGGAGCCCTTGTCTATTGGATTCCAGTTTGGGGGAAGACCATGACCTAACCCAGTAAACCAAAGGTTTCCCAGATAATCAGTCCATTTCAGTGCCAGGTCAAAATACACTAGTGGAGTGCTCTGTGATAGACTGAATAGCGATCTTATAAAATGATTTTCTCTGGTTATAAGCAGAGTTGATGGAGTCATGCCCCAAACCTCTGCCCCATACAAAGCACCTGATTGAACATCAGCCTATGTACTTCTAGAACCGTAGAAAATGCCCTCGGAGAGGTAGCCCTGTGCATTTTCGCTATAGGAGCTAATTTATGCGATATTGTAGCCGTACATTTCCCAATATGTGGGGACCATGACAGGGAATAACTCATTCTCATTCCCAAGTAATTAAAGTGATTGACTTCCACAAATACCGTGTACCCAAGTGTTAAATATTTGCAAAACTACTTATGTGGTCTTAATGCCATAAGTTTTGTTTTCGGTAAATTAATCTCTAGGCCCCTTAGATTGAAAAAGTTGTGTAATTTGTTTAACAGCCACTGAATACCGGCTGGGGTTATAGATATGAGCAGGATGTAGTCGACAAACAACAAACCCGGAATGCCACAGAGTTTTGGGGAGTTGTGGGTACAATCAATAAGTTATAAACAACCGCAATGGAGCGCACACCGCTAGCTCCTCCTCCGGGTTGCCCCATGGGGAGCTGGTACATGAAGTTCTTGAGTGGTTCACCCCAGTGGGTGCAAGTAAGTACTTGTTAAACGGATAATCTCTAGACCCGATACATGTCCCGGGTTTTAAAATATCGCCCGAGACATGGCTCGGGTTTCGGGATAACTTCCCTCCTCAGTAGAGAAAATAGTTAGGGGTGGAAGAGAGGGCCGCCAAGCAACCGTCAAGGGCCTCAGTGCCCGCACAGGCACGCAGGTGCGTCGTCCAGGAGCTCGTCAGCTCAACGCTCAAGGGAGCCATTTATATAAACAACCGCAATGGAGCGCACACCGCTAGCTCCTCCTCCGGGTTGCCCCATGAGAAGCTGGTACATGAAGTTCTTGAGTGGTTCACCCCAGTGGGTGCAAGTAAGTACTTGTTAAACGGATAATCTCTAGACCCGATACATGTCCCGGGTTTTAAAATATCGCCCGAGACATGGCTCGGGTTTCGGGATAACTTCCCTCCTCAGTAGAGAAAATAGTTAGGGGTGGAAGAGAGGGCCGCCAAGCAACCGTCAAGGGCCTCAGTGCCCGCACAGGCACGCAGGTGCGTCGTCCAGGAGCTCGTCAGCTCAACGCTCAAGGGAGCCATTTATATAAACAACCGCAATGGAGCGCACACCGCTAGCTCCTCCTCCGGGTTGGCCCATGGGAAGCTAGTACATAAAGTTCTTGAGTGGTTCACTCAATAAGTTGTTGGAACGTGTCATTTTTATATACAAGGAAAAAAGCATTGGGGCAAAAACACATCCTTGGCACACCCCTTGAGTAACAGGAATGCTCTTGGTTATGTCCCCATCCTTGCCTCACCTAACTTGAGCATAGTTCATTTCATAGAGTCTCATTAGAATTCCTATGAGGGCAGATGGAGCCTCCATCGACCTGAGAGAGTCCAAGAGACGAACCCTGGGAACCAGATCGAATGCTGCTCTCAGGTCGATGAAGACTATATAAAGATGTTTCTTCTGGATCTTGATGTTTTTTTCAAAGGATCAGCATGAGCCTAAAAACTTGATCTATTCTAACTTTGGTTTCTGAACCCAGTCTGAGAAGTGGGATAAGATATGTTTCTTTCTAGGGCCCACTGTTGCAATTTGGCTAGGATCTGCCAACAGAACACCTTTTGGAGAATGTCAATTAGACTAATAAGCCTGTAGTTACTAGGATTGGATCTTGTCCCCTTTTTATAAATCTGAATTATTACAGCCCCTCTCCAAGAATCAGGAAAAAGAGCACCTGACATAATAGCATTTGACAAGATATTAATATACGGTGCCCAGATCTCGATCTACAATCCATGCAAGTCACAACAATAAGATCAAGGCCTAGTGCTGTGCCTGGCTTCAGGGACTCTTTCGCTGCTTTGGGATCAGTTAGGGAAAAGAACTCCAAGCCAAGCACTGCAGAACCGCTTCTGGCTGAAGTGCGCTGGTCTCTGTTACATAGCATCTGGTCAGCGAGAGGTGTGGAATAGAGATCGGTGAAGTGCTGCACCCGTACCTGCTTTTGGATGTGATGTATAGTCAGAGTACGAGCTTTCAGACTGTCATGGGTAATTATCTGCCAAAACGAGGACGTCTTTTCTCTTGGAAACTTCTAAAAAATACAGCCAGTTTTAGTTGACCCAAGTCTTTTAGCTCAATGCTAGTACCCCTTTATAGTAATGTTTTGCATCCAGAATCCTTGGAGGACTCTGGGATCTTATAGCGGTCAACAGGTATGCTTTGGCTTGTATACATTCCTTAGTGATCCAGGGAGATGGTTTAGGGGCATCATTTTAGATCTCACTTACTTCTGCCTCAAAAAGATGTTTTAATGAGCCAAATATATGGCCCTGAATGTCTCCAATGGGAATTGCACACGTCTGCATCCTCAAATGGCGAAAGGGCTGATGCAAAAACATCATAAATTGAAGCTAACCACGTGGGACAAGATTGTGTTTTTGGCCACCTAAGGACCCTCCTAGTATTCCCAATAATAACTTTACCATATACACAGATCAATGAAATAGGATGAAATAATCCCTCTTTCAACGTTAATTGTAGGAAATTGTGATCACTTTCGGTTCTGATAGTTACTCGAAAATCCACCAGGCAGTTCAATAAGTTTAAGGTCAGCATTATATAATAGATTCTACTTTTCAAGGATCCCCTAGAGAATGTATATGCCTTTTCCATATCAGAACCTCACCTGCCATTGCACGCATGCAGCCTGTGAGCGATGGTAAATAAGGCTAGTCATGTGGCAACATCTGTACAAGATGTTAGAGGGGGCACATTTCATTGTGGAATAGCCAGAGCTTCATCTTCTGATTCAGTGGCTAAAGTACTGTAATCCAGTGGCTCATAAGTAGTGTTAAAATCCCCCTTGAGAATAATCTTGGGATTGTTGGACAAGTACTCCAAGTGATTTTCTAAGGTGATAAGTGTTCTGTAGACCTTGTTCTTGGCTACACTGCGATTGTAGATGCTATAGATATTGATTGTGGACCCAAGAAGCAGACGAAATCTGGGGAGGGTCCGTGTGTTTCCATTCTAACTTATTTAACGGGCGCTATGGGAGCCCTGGAGGAGCAGATTGTTTCTGTCGAAGAAGCAATCTCCCGTGACAGTACGGTTGCTAGAACCTGCTCGGGGGACCTATTAACAACCCACAACAAACAAGTAATAGATAAGCCTGGTGTTACTAGTAGTAATGGATGCGCTCTAGACATTTCAGACCATATTTCCTTCTCTGATCAGGACGTTGAGCTTCAGCCACCCATTAAACGTTCAAAAAACCCAGTTTCCACTGCAGAGGTATTGACAGAATTAACATCTAGCGCTAAGGCTAATCCACAGAAATCTAGCACCAAGGGAGTTCATAAATCCCTCCCCAAACCGAAAAAGGCGTCCCGAGGGGTTATGTCAACCCCCTCTCATGTCATAACACATACTAATTTATTGGCCATGCAAACCAAGATTGAGGCAATAGATACATTCATCAGAGACTCCCTGACTAACATTATTATAAGGCTTGGCGTGATCGAAGAAACATTACTGAAACATTCGAAATCCCCGTTAATTATCGACGTGCCATCATCCATCCCTAGCATTCCTAAACCTGTGACAAACAACGACCAGGGTAAATCTTTATCAAAGCTAGGGAGTACACAGTCGAATCTGAGACATTCTGACGACCATGCATCTTCTTCCCAAGGAAATGCCATAACCCTCTCACAACCCAGGCCTATTCTGGCTGACTCTCATGTCGGCGATGGCAATCGGCATTATGATATATCGGCCGTAAATCCTGCTTATGCTTTACCTGCCTCTTTTCTGGACCTACCACCTGCTGCCACGCCTTATACAATTATACTAACTAATGTACCTAAACTGAGAGATGACTTACCTGAACCATGGCAGGTGCTAAGAAATAAGTCTCTAGCTTGGCTGGGATCTAGGGTGGGAGAAACTGATAGGTTGTTCATGGAATTCAAAATGGTAAGAAGGGTGAGCTGGCTGGGTAAAGACCCTAAACTCTTTCCAGGCGACTGCGTGGTTCTGAACTTTAAGACTCCCCAATTTGTTCGCTGGATATTGCGTAACATGGTGTGGTTCCTTTAGGTTTTTTCTATAAGCCTTGCGCTCCGCAATTAAAATCCACCACTATAGATTATGGCTATAAATATTCCATCCCAACACACAATCGTTTCCAGTATCTACCTTCTCTAGAAGAGGTTGACTGACATAGAGGACTGGTGAAATCTGGTGATAAGATGGATGTAGACCCTGGTGTTGGTCCACCTACTTTTACTCATAATGGCGGTACGACTCTACCTGCAGCCAACCTCATGCAAAATGGCGTGTATAATGCAACCAGGGTCAAGAGAACTTGCAAGGCTTGTGTTAGGCCTTGTCTTGTTGTAGGGATTCTGCGTATGCACAGAACTATGCGCAGGAAACCAGAACCTTAGAGAATTGTGGTGTACCAGAAACTCCCCTCAGAACTAAGAACCCCTTATCCGACTAGCTTAGTGTCACATTCGTTATCCGAGATTTAGCTCGGCGGTCCCAATGTATAGACAACCCAGAACAAGCGACTTAGTTATTCTCAGGAATGGTGGGAACCCGAAATACCCGTTTGCACATATATATCAGTCCACAACAGAATAACTAAGACACAGTAAAGTTTAAAGAATTTATTCATAAACCTCGAGTCCTGTTATAAAGTACTTTGGCCAACATAAGTAGACAAATGGTTAAGATCATTACCATTAACATTGTTACAATACCATAGAATACAAAAGGAGCGATCATATTAATAATGACAGTGGAAAATAACCACCCTCCTTTCTCTAGCAACTAATAAAATATTATTAGACTATTAGAAGGTCTCATAGGCTTGCATAGGGGACCCCATACCGTATAGATCAGCTCAGGTGTGTCACATCACAGGATCAGCTCAGTGTTCTCTGCAACAGCTCTTCTATCGAATGCCCTAACAATATGCTGCGCTGTGATATTAAAGCACAAGACTTTCTGGTATTTGCAGCTACGTGCATGTTGTGACTAAACAGTGGTACGATCACCCTGAACACAATCAGCCGGCACCGTCTAGTGTCCTAGAACAGTTCTTTACTCGATGTACAGACCAAGGGCACTAGCAACTGTTAAGGATGTATAAATAACATTCCCTTGAGACAAGAGCGAGTCTGCATTTCTCAAATCAATAACATGTAACAACAGTGTCGGGTGCAAAGTCAGCAAAAGCAACAAGATGGTTTTCCAACAGCTAACGTGATTAAGCTAACTTAGCACTGTAAATAGGGAGTGGCCTAAAACCACGTGACATCCCCCTTTGATCGAACCACTGTTTAACCAGGGGCGAGTAAGTCTACAGAACGCAGAGTTCAAGATCAACGATGCAGACTAAAGAGCTTGAAGTGTGAGTTCAGTAAATGAGAGGAAGAAAAAAAAACTTCGAAGAAGAGAGAAAAAAAATATAAAAACACAATCCATCGTTCATAGAGTATTACGATCGTTTGTGTGAAGGTAAAAAATTTACTTCATGGAGCTCGTCATCAGGCAGTTAATTTTGGAAAGTATAAGCAGCATATGCGGCTGCAGCTTCCAGGAGCAAATCATTTGAGTCATCAGCAAAATTGGCTGACATCCAATCCAGCAAAGAAAAAGAACACACGTGTTCCACAGGGAATTGAGCATCAAGCACTCCACGTGGACAAGAAGCAGGCATCTCGATGTAACTGCGTGTCAGGAAGTCAATTGCTGCTTTCTCTATATCCCATAACCCAAGGACTCCTTGCGCCGCACCCAAGGCCATAAACCCGACTCCCGAACAGTCAAACTCATGTACCACTAAGGGATACATCAGTCGATCAAAATCCAGGTCCGGTGACACCAAGTTTGACAGACACATATCCAGAGCCCATTGGAACGGACATTCGAGACAGTGAAAGACAGGCTGTACACAAGTGAAAAACGAGAATCTGAAGGATAATCCATAAGCGACGCTCAAGGTAGCCAGTGGCAAAGTCCCATAAGCTTCCCACATTCGGCTACGCAGATGGAACATGCTGAATCCGTGGTCGATCAGCGCAAGTCGTGCAGCCATAGCGTAGTGCGCAGACCAACAGCAGTAAGCCAGCAATTAATGCGAGTATCAGAGGAAACCCTCCGAAAACACCAGAAAAATAGAATGAAAAATAGCTGGTATTATACCAAAGATAGACTGGAAAGACGTCACAAGGCCAGAGCCTACAATTTTAAAAAAGTGCACCAGACCAGTCGTAGAAGAAGCATTGAAGATAGTGTGTATTAGTGTGCCAAAATGTAGGGGGAGGTCAGTATTCAAAAGCGCTTGAACTTCCGTGCGAGTGTTCGCAACTTGAAGGAGAAATGTTTCTCGTGACGAAGTCAACGCAACCTCCTTTTGAGACAAAAGAGCCCTTATTCTGCTCATCCTATTGAACTCTGCTTTCAAGGTTGGAATCGTCGGCCAGATGGATATATCAAGCCGGCCTTGCGGGGGTGGGAAAAGCACGTTATTACAGCAAACTACTCTTCGTGAAACTGAAACAATATATGGAATCCCAGCTAACATCCCACAGCAAGCCTCACTATTTAAAAGCAGATAACTACCATTAGCAAGCAGCGTAAATGATGGCGTTATAACTTGTACAGGAATGCCCTTCAACACGCAAGCTAAATTAGGGGCATTCATATTACATGATCCATGTAATTGGATATGTCTACACACTACTGAATGATCTGGAGCAGTCGTACACTCCTCACCCTTCAAATAAACTTCTTTGCCGTCTCTCTCACATCGATATGTAAATGGGAGAGACCAGACTTCATGCAAAAATGCAGAACCAAGTTTTTCAAATCTGCCTAAGGCATAATGTTTCAAGCAAGAACTAAACTTATACATAGAAATTGGTAAAGTTACCATTCCATGTACGAGCCACACTGCATAATCCGACTCAGCAACAGAAAAAGGCAAAGGTTCTAACTTTTCTATATGTAGTAGTGAATATGTAGCATCTTTCATGGACATGAATTGTTGCTTTGCTGACAGATTAAACGGGCGGAAAATAGACGAAACATTCATGTAATCCCATGGTACTTTCCCCGCCTTTAACGTCTGCAAAGTCCAAGCAAATTGCATAATCGATCGTAATTGATTTTGACCATGATATAACACAGACACATCGTCCTGGACAATATCTACAACAGATGAAACAATGTTGTCCAATGTATATATTCTTGAAGATAAGGTATTAATACTATTATCTATTACTGCCAATACTTTTTCCATATTGGCTTGGTCAATAGCACGGAGTCTGGAAGCAGCCTCAATCTGCGACAACTTCCAAACCTCGTTGTAAACAGCATACACCCATCTTTTGGATCTTCCTAATGCGGGACCCTTAACAAAATCATTCAAGTCAATGTTGTCATGCAAACGTGACAAGTGAAGTTTAACAGAATCTAATGTGGAATGTTGCAACCATGTCTGACATAATTTACCTACCGAGTAGGTAGTGACAGTATGTGATGACAGAAAACGTGGGTCTACTCTATCCTGTATGTACCCGGGAATTAACCCCAAAAATCTACGTTGACAGGTATCCAAACTTTTCTGCCATATCAACCAACCTGTAGGGTCTAATGCACTAATATTGAAGGTGGAGTTGGAAATAAAAGACTGCAACATAGTAAGGGACAGATCTGTGTGATTCTCCCAACCGGGATAAGCTCTCAGATCCGGGATCGAGGGGGAATTTAAGTTTTTAGAGAAAGCCAATCCAAAACAGGTTGTCTGAAAAACAGTAGAATTTAAAAACATGTGGTTTGGGATCAGGCAGGCACGATGTAAAGCTTCTGTACCTTGTACCTGCCAAGATTTAGTACCCCAAACTGATTTGAGATCAATAGCCTGTTTCCAAACGTCATACCCACCAATTGCCAAATCATCCATGAAGGACTTAGAAAACAACAATTTAGTGTGGGTCAAACGCATCTTTGAAACAGGGTCCTTGTTAAGCTTAAAATAAAAAGAAGCATTATTAGTTACACTAAAATCTGAAAAATATGAAAACTTTGCGATCAATGTTTTCGAACTTCCAATCTTTGGGGCAGGGCAATGTTCCCACTGTGTAAAGTTAACCAAACTACGAAATGTGTTTGCCCTATGGAGAAAATGTGTGCCATAATGTTGATAACAAAATTGCTCTGCATAGTTCTCATTATTCAAATACAAATCCTCAGCATCAAAAGCGGCATAGTATTTCAAATCAGAAAACAGTGTCTCTATAGTTTTAACATCCCAATCATCAGATCGAATGTCTTGCTTCACCACATCACCCATAGAGACACGATATACAGATGGCACATTAATCACTTCCGTGGGGCCATGAATTTGAAATTTAACTGCATCCCATGCAATTCCATCACTAACAGGCCAGGCGGTGATATTAACAAAGGTCTGGTCCCTCTTCATGATGTGCGACGATGAATGTGGGGCCAAAGTTCCATTAATTAATCTAATTGTAGAACGTTCATTCAGGTAGTGTCCATTTATCAACCAAAAAAACACTACCACAAAACCAATGGACATGAACAAAAAAATGCAAATGAGCACCAGCCAGATGTAAATCCAGGGGGGAACCAAAAATTGTCTCTTGAACCAGGCAAAAAATTTAGAAAATTTGGAAGGGGCAGTGGAAGTCAATGATTCAGTTCCAAAGGAAGAATTAGACTGGACAATGTCAGTTGAATGCAAAAGGGGCAATGGGACATCAGTAGGATATGAATATTCAGCATCATCAGGTAAAGCACCATCCGCAGGTGAAACAGCAGAATCAGAAAGTACTTGCATTTCAATGGCAACCTCAGGTACTACGTCAGATGGTCGCACCACAACAGCACTGCGCATCATTGAAGGGCAAGAAACTGAAGGTGTCAGACTATGGAGAATCGGCCACCCTGTGTAGCTTGACATTGTCAACCGAAATGTACCTGTTGTCTCTGTGACCAGGAAGTGGAGGCAAAACAATTGTGCGGGTACCCTCAACTCCAAGCACCGGCACTGGTGCACGATAAGAGGGTCCAAACTCCTTCTTCTTCTCCATCTTCTCACGGACCAGATCACCAACTCGGGGTAGCCAGCCGACTACCGGAATCTGCAGTCCAGCCTCGGTCGCAGAAGATACGTGCTCTTTTGCTAGAGTGTCTCTTGTTTCTTGAAGATTCTGTAAAACAGTACAGTGGTCATCTAAGTCAAAAGGCGCGGCCGCCGCCGCCATGTCGAGACCCTCCAGGTCAGGGACAAACATTCGAACTCCGAAGAGCATCATGTACGGGGTCCTCCCACCCAGAGACCTTCTAGGGAGATTATTAAGTGCACGTTGGACGTCATACAAATGGGATAGCCAGTTTTTGCCAGTACCTAACACCCGGGCCGTCAATGATTGCTTTAGGTCACGGTTCATTCGTTCCACAACACTATTGCCCTCAGGCCGATATGGAGACGAAAATTTGACTTGGACCCCCAAACTTTTCATGGCTTCCTTGTAAGCCTTAGAGGCAAACGCAGGGCCCTGATCAGAGTGAAGGGTGCCACATGCAAAACTCCCTATAAAGACACGCAACGCTTTGATGACAGTCCTGGCGTCAGCACTCCTGTGTGGCCACACCCAAAGAAAACGTGTGCACGAATCTACTGCAACCAAGATATACTTGTACGCAGTGTCGGAGGAAAAAGGACCGCAGTGATCTAAATAAACACACGCTAGTGGTTGATTAGATATATGCAGCTGCGTTTGTGGTGGCCGCGCCACCGTAGATGGCTTTATTTGCTGGCAAATTCCACAATTGAGGACATAAGTCCGTGTATGTTTGTACAAACCGTACCACCAATAACGCTGTTGCAACAGTGACACAGTTGCGGACACTCCGGCGTGCGCTGACGCAACACCCTCATGCGCAGCCTGTACCAAAGCAGGCCTGCAGTCCGAATTGGGAATAACCCTATCCCCAACTTCATTAATCCTCACTAACGGGACGTTATCAGGACTTAAGTGATAATGGTATCGAGAAGGGAAACCTCTAGGGAAGTTCGTCCCAGTCTCTGTTGCAGCAATAGCTGCCAAGATGTCATCATCGATCTTAGTTTTGGATCTTGTAACTGCTGCTACTAAGTATGTTGCCACTGCTGTTTTAGCTGCCTCGTCAGCCAAACTGTTACCGACAGCATGGACACCAACTCGTTGGTGACCAAGAGTGTGAATAACACTCACAAGGGGTAGACTGCCTTTTAGTTCAGCCACCCTAGCCCAAAGCGTTTTATGCTTCACTGTGCTACCTTTTGAATCACGAAAACCATTCGTGATCCAAAACATCAGATTGTCGTTGTAAGATTGTACACAATAGTAAGAATCACTCACTATAAGAGTTGTGACTTTATAATCAGCAAACTCCAGTGCAAGCACCAGAGCTCTAAGCTCCGCCAATTGTGCGGTACAATCACCCAAAGTCTGCGTATGCACCGCATCCTGAACGAATTCACCATTCACGAAAGTACCAACCACAATTGCGCAAGCCGCTGAATAAGCGTGCCTTGATCCAGTTGCGGGTTGCGCAGACCCGTCAGTGTAAATGACACAATGGAAGTCCTCCAACGGGCGCAATGTAAGCGGAGCCGGATGAACTAATTCATACTCCAAACTCTCCTGAGTCTGAAGTCCTGCGTCAAAAATGTATTCGACATCAGGTGAGGCTAAGGAGGTTGCCCATTGTATCCACCGTGGATGCAAAGCTTTAGAATTCGGCACACTTGCTTTAGTGACTGCCTCTAGGGCAGGGAATGGTGTTACCACCATCATGCGCTTCCCCTGTGATAGCGCTCGTTCTTTCAGGATTGCCATCTGAACAGCTGTCAAAACCTTTTCGACAGTGGAGAAACGCATTTCAGCCGAAGTATATAAATGAGATTTGTACGCAATGGGGACTGTGTCGCCTTCATTGTAAGTTAAGTATGTGAACCCCTCAGCACCCGGCACAATTCTAATTACCAGGTTTTTGTGGTTATCACGAGTTTGTAAATATATCGCAGTAAGAAGGTCAGACTGCAAAGAGTGTAATGCAGCTGAATGTTCTGGCAGCCAGCAAGATTTGGTAAAAGTAGGTTGAACCAAGGCATATAATGTCTTGATACGCTGGGCATATTCAGGAATGTAGGTTCGACCGAAATTCAGAAAGCCCAGCAATGATTGCAGTTGTTTCAGTGTCGTAGGGATACGAAGGCGTGCGCATTTCTCAAGGAACTGCGGAGCCAAGCCTCGGCCCTCATTGTTGAGTTCGTACCCCAAGAATAAAACCGTGTACTCGGCAATGTGGGACTTCTTAAAGTTAAACTTGTAACCAAAGTCCGCAAACATACAAATTATGTTGTCCACGCGAGCAAGGTGAGGAAGCAACTCGTCGTCTGTTAAGTAGATGTCATCAACGTACGAGTATGCCTCCGGGTCTACCATCTCTAAGAGAGAGACCACACGGGCAGCAAAAACCCCAGGACTATTTTTATAGCCCATTGGAAGCCTTTTGAACACTTTTTGTTTACCACCCGAAGTAAAAGCGGTCCACTCATAACTATGAGGGGATATGTTATGGCAATAAAAACCATTGGACAAGTCAAGTGTGGTTTTGAACCTTTTTCTCACAAGACTATCAACGAGAGCCGAACTATGGGTATTTTGCACCGCACAATTCCGGCAGTGCGAGTTTAAGTGCCGGTAATCCAAAACTAGGCGGTACGATCCGTCAGGCTTCGTTACAGTGAATAAAGGATTATTCATGGATGACACACACGTTTCAATTACACCCTGATATTCCAATTGTTCAAGGATAGCCGCGACGTGAGACCTAGCCTCACGTCGCATAGGGTATAGGGGTTGTGGCTGGGGGTCGGACCGCAATGGAAAATCGTGGAGGGTAGAACTTTTATCCCACCCCACCTGATTACGATACAACGCAGGTGCAAGCACCCGCGCCCACTCCTCGGCTAACTTCTCAGACTCCTCCTTGGGCACTACGTGTCCAAAAGAAGGAAGAATAACTTCTTCCCCCCTTGGAGCGTTTAGAACGAAAGCCGGGGGCCAATCTTTCTCCGCCAAAAGTATATCATAGGTGGTTGTTAGATTATCCCAAAATACCGCGTTAATTTTGCGTTGTATGTCACCCTCAATATTGAGTACTACGTCAAATAATCTCTCAGGGGGGCTACGCGAGTATCAGCAGTTTCTACTGTTACATAGATTTTAGTTGCTGTCGCCTCCAGAAATGGACGCAGTGCTCCCCGCACTACTGTAACTTCCGCCGCGCTGTCTAGCAGCGTCAAAGCCCACTTCATGTTCAGAAGCTGTGTCCGCACCATCTGAGGCATACTTCGCTGAGATAGCAGCAACTTTCTTTTTCTGAAACGGAGGACGCGGACGTGCAGAATCCTCCTGCTTGCCTTTTACGTCCGCTTGTCTGGGTTGCTCACGTCCTTGAGCACTCCGGCCTCTCCCACGGTCTCCGCCACCAAAGTGTGAAGCCGCTGTTTCCTGTGAAGAACGAGGAGAGCGCTGGTCAGGAACCTGAAACCTATCAGGTGACTTAATACGAGAACGATCACGCAAATCATAAGTGCGTTCAACATATGCCTGAACTGGGGAAGCTGGACGAGTCTCCTGTTTCTGTTGCTGTTTATCTTGTTTTTTATTTCTCCAATTTTGTTTTGGAAAGTTGGGTTTATCATCTTTTGTAGACGAACTCACTTTAGTATGCTGTACTACATCAGGAATCTTGATGACGGGTTTCACGCCTAGGGCACTACGTCCAACCATCCTATAGGCTTTTGCAATAACTTTTGCAAACTCCCTCGGCTTATCTTCATCCGCAATAAGTGCCATCATGTTTCCCACTTGAAACTGCATGGCATCTCCTTTGAGATTTCCCATGATCATGGAACATACTACATCAAAGCTGTCGATAAGCCGCATTCCCAATTCAATAGCTGCTTCCGCACCATGGTCCTCCTGGACTTTCTTGATAACGGAAGGTAGTACCGACATAGACGTAGTGCCGAAGCACTTCAAATAGGTCGCTGCAAAGACCTTGCCCCAATTGTCACAATCGACAATGTCTGGGACTAGTTCTTTAGGCAAAGTAATAGTGAGAATCCTGTGTTTATCCACAGGACAAGTGTTAGGAAACACGGCTTCTAGTTGATCGAATTTCTCTGCAAGCCAATAAGGATACTCATCCTTATTCTGGGGGCGCTTGCCAACAACCGCGTTTACCATTACAGGACTGATCACAACCGCATGATGGTGATCAGCCCCGTGTCCCGCAACTGCAGGTGCCCCCACGTGTACAGTGCGCGACACATACTGCACTAACGCCCTATGGACCGTAATCAGGGTAGTGTGTAGTATACGTAAGCTATCCACTCCTACCGTCAGGTAGCGTGGATGAGGTGTATGTCCGGCCAGCACCGGCCAAGTAGCTCCTTCAATAGACAAAGGACCCAGTCTCGCCGGGGTGACCGTGTGGGGGAGGGCGCCATTAAACCAAATAGTGTGCTGCCAGGTTGAGATAGGAATTTCCAAAGCCATATATGGGGTATACCGTAGAGGCACCGGCGTTGCAGTGTATTTGTGGAATGTTTTATCGACATCTTCCACAGCCTCAAAGGTAACCCAAGAGTAAAACAACTCATAAGGGTAAGTAGCACTTGCACTTACGACAAATACCACTGCCATCCCGTCATCAGGCACCCCATACGTCCTCAAATGAGCACGCAGAGACACCCTACTATGAGCGGGAATTTCTACCGCCATAAGGACTTAGAGAAAAAAAAAAAATACAACGAGATCTTTAGTAGCACTTGGGCTTATATTATTTTAACCTTTTTTATTATCAAGCTTGAAAGAACCTATAGCCTAAAACCTAGGTAGGTTAAGCCGTCACTCCCGTTATCCGGAAACCAGAGTGAGGGCGTTGTGGACTAATAAAAAGCACTACTAAGGCATCTCAGATATTAAGACCAAACGTTAGGTGCGCCTTGTTGTAGGGATTCTGCGTATGCACAGAACTATGCGCAGGAAACCAGAACCTTAGAGAATTGTGGTGTACCAGAAACTCCCCTCAGAACTAAGAACCCCTTATCCGACTAGCTTAGTGTCACATTCGTTATCCGAGATTTAGCTCGGCGGTCCCAATGTATAGACAACCCAGAACAAGCGACTTAGTTATTCTCAGGAATGGTGGGAACCCGAAATACCCGTTTGCACATATATATCAGTCCACAACAGAATAACTAAGACACAGTAAAGTTTAAAGAATTTATTCATAAACCTCGAGTCCTGTTATAAAGTACTTTGGCCAACATAAGTAGACAAATGGTTAAGATCATTACCATTAACATTGTTACAATACCATAGAATACAAAAGGAGCGATCATATTAATAATGACAGTGGAAAATAACCACCCTCCTTTCTCTAGCAACTAATAAAATATTATTAGACTATTAGAAGGTCTCATAGGCTTGCATAGGGGACCCCATACCGTATAGATCAGCTCAGGTGTGTCACATCACAGGATCAGCTCAGTGTTCTCTGCAACAGCTCTTCTATCGAATGCCCTAACAATATGCTGCGCTGTGATATTAAAGCACAAGACTTTCTGGTATTTGCAGCTACGTGCATGTTGTGACTAAACAGTGGTACGATCACCCTGAACACAATCAGCCGGCACCGTCTAGTGTCCTAGAACAGTTCTTTACTCGATGTACAGACCAAGGGCACTAGCAACTGTTAAGGATGTATAAATAACATTCCCTTGAGACAAGAGCGAGTCTGCATTTCTCAAATCAATAACATGTAACAACAGTGTCGGGTGCAAAGTCAGCAAAAGCAACAAGATGGTTTTCCAACAGCTAACGTGATTAAGCTAACTTAGCACTGTAAATAGGGAGTGGCCTAAAACCACGTGACAGTCTCCCTGTTGATACTGATAGATCTAGTCCTGATCCCCTATAATTTCCCTAAAAGATAATAATATGATCCTGGGCCAGGGGTCCACTATTGACTCTCAAACCCCCTCACATTCATTGTCACAGCCAACAATCCTGGGCGCTGGGAGTTGGGGGAACAACAATACGTCTAGAATGGGTCATGAGGGCCTTCATATTGTGTATTGGAACGTTGCAGGACTAAAATCGAAGATTATTAATGATTTGTGGTTGGAGTTTACAAGGAATTACGACATTCTCTGCTTACAAGAAACTTGGCTAGTAGAGCCTGTCCATTTGGCAGGATATCGAACTTTCTTTACTTCAGCTGTCCCGTCTTCTAGTGGCAGAGCAAGGGGAGGCCTTTGCACTTACATCTCTAATCTTATGAACTATGACAAATGTAGTTTTTTGGATGACCCTTACTATCAAATCATTGGTTTAACTTGTGATCGACATGTGAAGATGATTATTGTTAATTTCTATAACAACACTCCACAGCATCTTCTCGCAAGTATTTTGAAATCTCTTTTAGATGGTTTAGAGAGGTCCCAGGACTCAACGGACAAGGATGTAATCATTTTATGGGGGGGTGATTTCAATTGCTCTTTATGTAAATATACTGGCAAAGGGACTTGTGGTCTAATGTATGATTATGATGACGAAGATTGTCTTCCGCACTTTGCGCACACGGTCCAAGGGGATTTATTCAATGATATACTATTTACACACGACCTGGGTTTTTGTAATATGTTAACTACCCCTATGACTGATTTCTCCCCAACTTTTAATGGTCATGGTGTCCTGTCCACAATAGACTTTATTCTGGCGTTCAACAGGCATTCTTCTAGATTAAAGGATTTTAATACACATGATATGGCCTTAAGTGACCACTTTCCAATAAGTATAAATCTGCTGATACAAGGCCAAACTGTAAGACCAAGGGGTTTGAATATTGACGATATTGATAATATTAATCTTAGTAGGCAGAATGGCTATGCTTTAAGTTGGGAACGTGTGAACCACGAAGAACTTCTGAATAAAATAGTCACAGATTGTCGTACAAATTTTATGCTTTGCCTAAATGAGGAGACCGACAAAAGCGACATTATGAAGAATTTCTCAATAATCACTGCAACCATTAAGTCTGCTCTCTTTGTTGAAACTAACAAAAGTAAATCAGTGAAGCACGGCTGGTTCGATCAGTCATGCACCCAAGCTTATGCAAAGTTGAAGTCTGTGCTCCATGCTAAACCTAAAAACACTTTTAATATCAGGAATGCCAGAAGGGAATACAAAATAGCTCTGAATAATAGGAAATGAGTCAGCTTTGGTGAAAGACTCGGCGGCCTTCTGGAAGGCTGTTAATGCTACTTTTTTACTTAACTCGGATAGAGCCAACATCGAGATTGCAATCCCTGAAAATGATTGGATTAGTCATTATACACATCTTTATGACTGTCCTGTTGCTTTGGATCCCCCGGGGCCTCAACTACTTGTGTCCTTGTCCCGGGGACCTCAAACTGAGAAACATCTGGTCTTCGACGTACAGGAATTAATTGAGGCCATAATGACAACTCAATGGGGCAAGGCACCAGGCCCAGATGGCGTACCTGTTGACCTTTTTAAATCTAACCTGGAATTATAGGGACCACTTTTAACTTCACTTTTTAATGCTTCTGTAGAAAATTGTCCTCCTCCAACGTGGCTGGTCTCAATTTTAGTTCCTATTTTTAAAAAAGGGATCAGAGATAATCCGGCATGCTATCGCCCGATTTCTCTGTTAGACTCCTCAATGAAAATAGCTGGCAGAGTTATTTTGAACAAACTACAATATTGGGCTGAGGACCGGGGAATTTTATGCGATATCCAATATGGCTTTCGCAAGGGAATGGGAACTGTGGATCAGAGTATTAATTTAAATCTTTTAATGGCTAAATATACGGAGGCTAAAAGGGCTAATTTTTATCTAACTTTTGTTGATTTATCATCAGCTTTCGATTGTGTTGTACACACAAAGCTATGGGAAATCTTAGATGGGCTTGGAGTGGATACTGTTCTAGTTAACTTCCTTAGACAGCTTTATGCAGGGGCCAAGGCTAGGGTACGATATGGGATGGCGGGTCAATGTACAACCGATTTTAACATAGGAAAAGGAGTGAGACAGGGTTGTGTCCTTGCTCCCTTCCTTTTTAATCTATATATTAACGGCTTAGAAAAATACCTAGTAGAAAATTGTTATGACTTCCCCAAAACTGATTCAAGAACCATCCCGGCCTTATTATACGCCGATATATAATAAAAACGAATTTCGTTGCGTGCACTGCATCCCCAAATGCGATGCAGTGCACGCAACGAAATTCGTTTTATTAATTTATATGTTAACTTACCTGTAAACCTCCGTAATCCATAGTTTACTACCCCCACCCTGCCCCTCCCCCTCCCCACGTCACCGCCCTGCAGTTACTCCTACTACCGACCGCGGCTGGTTAAACCACTCGGTAGTTCCACCGAGCAGGACAATCTTATTAGAACAAACCACTTCGGGTTTGAGTTAGGGAGGGTGCTGCAGCGTAAACTCACTAGATTGTTCCCTTTCCATAACGGCATGTTGCAGACTCACTGAACTTGCCAAAGATTGCGTCTTGCCTGCTTGCACCCCACCTGACTTCTTCCCAAAAATATCGGATATTTCGGGGGGTGTTTTTCCTGTTCTCTGGGTACTGAGTGTGGGTGAGGGCAGGTGGGTTCAAAATACTCTCAACCGCCTCAATCACTTTGTCAATTTGACTGAGGCTGCATACGTTGCTTGTTTTTTTTGACGCATTTATTAGGTGTATAAAGTATTTGAGTGCCATCAGTTGCCTTCAGTTTAACTATAATGGAAGGGTTGGTGAATTTCTGAGGCCGTGTTAGCGCACTACAATCCCATAACTGCCCCCTCACATTACACACCTAAGTGCTTCTAAAGCAAGACTTTCCGCCACACAACACCCAGCCAATAAAGCAAAGACTTAAAAATGGACAGGAGTCTAACTAGAAGGTATACAACACAGACTCACTGCGCCCCCACGAGTGAGTGTGGTGTGTGTTGTTTGGTCCTGAGGCGGAAGCCGGGACAGTGCTAGTAACTTTACCGCTTGACTGCAAAAGCCATAGATTGTTTTTAACGTGCACTTGAAAATCGAATGCTGTATTATAGCTTCTTTTAAAATCACATTTTGTATTCTGCCACTTACTAATCAGGCCGACGCTGAGTGATAGCGCATCCTGCCCCCCCTCGTGAAACCGACAGAGCCTTCGGCTTCCCTGCTGCACTTTCAACTTCCGGGCCCACCATCTTGGGTGAGGAACCCGATCACCTTGCTAGGCCCCTCCCACCCCGAGGCCCTAGCCCTACAAAAGAACAACGATTACACCATTCACCCACTGGCCCTAGCCCTACAAAATGATTTCCCTACCCAGGAGGCGCAGCGGACGGGCGCAGCGGCGGCGCCGGCGGGGCGCCAAAGGCAAGCCCGTCTGCGCCCGTCCGCGACCGACCGGGACCAGGGGCCATGACCGCTGGCAAAATCTGTCCCATACAGTACTCCCCCAACAAACTACATCTCCTACGTGGACACTCTAATAATCTTTGCCATGCGTCATGGGACCCCACTACAAAACACTTCAACTGTTCACACTGTAAGTTTCAAAGCCACCCTACCACAACCTCCCCCTTGTTCCGCATGGTTCTACTCAACTGCAGATCCCTCCCAAAACATGCCACAGAAATATCCCTGCTGATCTCGGACACAGACCCCGACGCCATTTTCCTCAAGGAAACTTGGCTCCAATCTGACTCCGACCCCGAGGTTATTCAATCACTCCCTGCAGAATACCAAATTCTCCGAGCAGATCGCTCTTCTGGAAAAGGCGGCGGCATAGCCATTATTTATAAAAACTGCTACACCTGCCGCTCCTTTCCAACTAATCTATCCAACTGCGAACACCTCACTTTCTCGCTGGACTTTTCCCCTACCTGTACCTTCTCAGGGACTCTCATCTACTGTCCACCCGGCACTTCGACTAATTTTATAAATCAACTTGCCCCAGAGATAGCCAGTGGTATCTGCTCATTACCTAATTGCACTCTATTAGGCGATCTAAATGTGCACTTAGACGACCCCCTCGATTCGGCAGCCGCCGAACTACGAAATAATCTACTAGCACTAGATCTCCCCCAACTAGTTCTGCAACCCACCCACGAAAAAGGTCACCTCTTGGATCCTATCTTCAGTAACTGTACCCATTTTACAGTTAATTCACCCATCACCCTCCCATGGACGGACCACTTCATGATCCCATTCTCCTGGGCACCAGAAGAATCTCGCCCCACACCACTCCCTGCCCCAAGCAGAAACCGCAAATGGTCACAACTCAATACCAACCTGTGGACCTCCGCACTGGAAGTTTCTGCCCCGGAAAACAACCCCGATCCGATCATCCAGTAACGACAATTTTAATAAATGGATTACCACCTCTTTAGACTCCACTATCCCATTTAAGGACATCAAATCCAAACATAGACCTAAAAATGCCCCTTGGTACTCCCAGGACCTGCGCACTCTTAAGAGAGAATGCCAAAGACTGGAACGGAAATGGCGCCTTGACTATTTTTATACCAACAAAACTGAATACTGGGCGTCTTTAAAAACTCTATAAAATCAACATAAAAAAGGCCCAAGCCAGTTTCTTCGAAAATAAGATTAACGAAGCAGCATCCAAACCTAAGGAAATTTACCAGATCGCAAAAAATCTGCTAAAACTCCCAGACAAGCTTCCAGATCCTCTGACCGCACAAACTCGCTGCAACGAACAGGCTGACTATTTTTACAATAAAATAGCCACGATCTACTCCTCCTTCCCCCCATCCCCCCATCCCCTCACCCCCTATCGGCTCAACAGTATACCAGACCCACCCCTCCTACTTCTCTGGAAACCTTCCCTCCTCTGCAATCTACCAATCTAGAATCCATAATACTACAAGTCAAGTCTGGATCCCCTAGTGACCCAGCCCCAGCTCGTTTCCTAAAAACTATTACCCCCACCATCCTCCCCACCATTCTGAACCTAATCAATAACTCTCTCTCAGTAGGGCTTGTTCCCCCAAAGTGGAAACAAGCTATAGTGAAGGCTCTCCTGAAGAAATCCAATCTAGACCCGATGAATCCGGGGAACTACCGCCCGATCTCTTTGCTACCGTGGATGACTAAAATCGCGGAAAAATACGTAAACCAATGCCTGACAGAATTCTTGGAAACTAACAACTCTCTGGACACCTCTCAGACTGGATTCCGCCCCATGCACGGAACGGAAACTGCTTTATTAGCAGTAACAGAAGGAGCTAGAAAAATCGTGGATCAGGGCGGCACTGCGGCCATCATTTTACTGGACCTCAGTGCCGCCTTCGACACTGTAAATCATGACATCTTATGCCACAGAATGTCAGAGCTAGGGATAACCTCCACTGCTGCGACCTGGCTACACTCCTTTCCTTCTAGCCGCTCCTTCCGTGTCTGTGAGGGCAATATCACCTCGCCCAGCAAACCCCTTAGTTGTGGGGTTCCTCAGGGCTCGTCCTTGAGCTCCACACTATTTAACATTTACATGCTTCCCCTTGCAGAAATAATACGCCCTTTTGGCGTTCAAGTCGTGTCTTACGCCGACGACACGCAATTGGTGGTTACCCTGACTCATCCCTCCTCTTACTCCAGCGATCTCAGAGGCTGCATGGAAGCAGTATGCACCTGGATGAGCCAGTCCTACCTGAAGCTGAACGGCGACAAAACAGAGCTAATGGTGCTGGGTAACTCCCCCCAAAAATCCATCGACTCTCTGTGGCCGCCAGCACTAGGCCCCGCACCCCCAGCCGTGAATTCCATCAAGAGCCTGGGCATCTGGCTGGACAACGCATTAACCTTCGGCCACCAAGCAACCAAACTAGCAGCCACCTGTATAGGTATTATGAGACTCATACGAAAGATCCTACCGCTCCTCCCTTTCAAGGCCAGACAGATCTGGTCCAGGGTCTAATCCTCTCCCGGCTAGACTTCGGAAATGCCCTTTACCTAGGAGCCCCCGAATCCACCCTAAAAAAACTGCAGGTTTTCCAAAACTGCGCGGCTCGTACTCTCCTACGCATCCCCAGACGGCAATCAGTGAAATCTGAATTAAGAGCCCTTCACTGGCTGCCAGTAAAGGATAGAGTCAACTTTAAAAGCATGTGCATCGCCCACCGTGCTTACTGGAGGAAAGGAGCAACCCTGAATCACACCTTAATCACCCCCTACCACCCCAACAGGCAGCTGAGGTCGACCCTCGCCTTCCAAGTCATCATTCCTAGGTTCAAAAAAGAAAGAAGTGGAGGAAGAATGTTCTCAACAAACGCGGCCAGGCTCTGGAACTCCCTCCCACTCTCTATCCGATCTGAACCTAACATCTTGCTTTTCCGTAGAAAATTAAAAACCTTTTTCTTCAGGAGATAACCTCGACCCGCGCCACCCACTTGTATTCTGTTAAAGCGCTAGGACGCCTGCGGGTAGCTATCGCGCTATATAAAAATGTATTCCATTCCATTCCCATACCTAAATAAGGCAACACGGGCAGGACAATAACAAGTTACCTCAATGAATTGCGTCCTGCACCGAAATCAATGATTGCATGGAAAAATGAACAATCAGACACCCGGCAATACCCCATTTTATGTGCAATGATACACAAGCACGGAATGAGGTTTGCGGTAATTTAATGACCCATATAAATGCCTCCCGAGGTCAGGGACTACTGATAACAAAAAAATAAACAAAATATATCCAGCAACAAGAATAAGTCCAGTTCAACTCCGCTCCCAATTGGAAGATATAGCACCTTCACTGATGTTAGGTAAGTCCAGTGGTCGAAGTGGGGGGAAAAAAAGTAGGGAAACTGTGGGCGGAGAATCAGAGAGCGGGAATAACCCAAGGATTGGATCAGTGGGCAGAGCCAGAGGTGTGGCCAGAATGCGCAAACATCACAATTTTTTAGTATCTGTTTGGCATTTCACTGCCCAGTTTAATCAACCAATGGATACACATGATTATTTAAGGTTATAATGTTATTGATATTAATTCCAGTGGCCCCACAGCAGGCAGCACATGTTGAAAGTGCTTGAGAATGAAGCAGAGGGACTGTGAAGTGTGTGGCCTTAGGACTGGTGGTGCCCTGTGTATTAATGTTAGTTAGTGGCCCCCAATGACCACCTCTGCCATGGATTTCCTCACTACCACCCTTTAACAGTGCCCCTCAAGTCTCCATTTAAATTACGCACTAGACAAGAGCAATTTGCGGCCTACAAAAAAAAGTAACAACATCCTGGAGTAAGCAAACACTAATAGGGAATGCAAAATTTAGCAAACCATGTGAAATGTAAGCAGGAACAACATGGCTACCTTAACGCTTTTACACTCACTATTCAGAAATCAGTGAGTGCTTTTGCCAGAAAAGTTAAGGACATGACTACAGGGCCCTGAATGGACCCATTTCAATGTCCATTGCTTATATCCTTACAAAACGTAAGCAGTATGGTAAAAAGACCACATCCCTGGACGCAGAGCTGCAGTATACAGTTTGTTTTTCAATCAACACATTGCAGTACCTCCAGGATTGGTGCACTAGTTGCAAGCCCAGCAGTGGCGTAACAAAATTTGAGGGGCCCCCCCTGCAAAGCACATGGAGGGGGCCCCCTCCCCGGCGGCCCGGCCCACCACCTACCACTTTGCACTACCACCCAGAAATCTAGTATATTTTGATTTGAAACCTCTAACATTTAAATGAAATGCCTCTATATTGTCTTTCTCTATGTTCTAATGAGAAAATGGGAAATACTCTTAACATACAAGTTATGTCATTTGTAACAATACTGTCAAAAGCAGATTATTTAACTGAGGCAGCAATCAGAACAATGCCAAGGAGCGATCCTATTGTCTTAAGAACTGCTTCTGGCTGAAGAATAACTATGAAGGGTCTGAAATAGAATTGACATTAATGGACAATGCCTTGAAACTTTGAAAGACAAACCCAAACCTGCAATTCCATAAAAACTCGACTGACAATATACATGAGAAGTACAGAAGATATAACTCAGTATCCTGCGAAAGTCAAGAGAAATAGACTGCTGAATTATTTGCATGCCACACACTAGCGACTGTCAAGGGTTGTACATGATAACGTGAACTGAGGAAGCAATTTCAATTCCTCCCATCATGTCTTTATTAGTAAGCATTGCAAAACAGGCAGGCAAAGAAGGCTGAGGAAGAAAATTGTTTGGATGCTTCAGAACATTGATACAGATGTTTGTTTTAATTTATCATTTCTGTACTGTAAACAATGCTAAATACAAAATTTAAGGCACACGTATTACACACAAGTGCAAGCAACACCATAAATAACACTGCATGTAGAATAAAACCAAACCATATCAGCAAGTACCTAATGACAATCTATACAAACTGTAGTTGGTAAAGCACCAGAAAAAGTGCAAATACTTTCAAAGTGTATAATAAAGCAATCACCAGTCCAGCAATATACAAAAATCAAGCATGTTTTGTAAAACAATCGACTTTCTTCTTACATCAAGGTGAAAATACTTTCAAAGTGCATGGTAAAAACAAGTCCAGTAGTATGCAAAAATGAAGCCAGGTTAGTCAAACAACTCCCCGTTTGGTGTGTGCATAAAGGCACATATATTTCAAAGCAACTGGTAAACAACAACTACAGCACCATACAATAATCAAACCAGTTTAAATTAACAATTCCCTTTTTGAAGGCCCAAATATTTCAAAGTGACTAGCAAAACAGTAACAAGTGCAGCAGGCAGCAGCATACAAAAATCAAACCACTTTAGTCAACCAATGCCTCTTGGTTTGTGCATGAAGGTGCAAATATTTCAAACTGACTGGTAAAACAACAAGTACAGCAAGCACCAGCATACATAAATCAAACATATTTAGTCAGACTAATTCCCCTTTTGTTTGTGCATGAAGGCATAAATATTTCAAAGTGCCTGGTAACGTAATAACAATTTAGCAACATAAACAAACCCGTCCAGTCAAGCAATGCCCCTTTTATTTGTGCATAAAGGTGTTAATATTTCAACGTGAGTGGTAAAAACCAAAACAAGTTTTGCTGCATGAACATTAAACAAGTCGACAAAGTATGCCCCTTTAGATTGTGCATAACGGCACGAATATTTAAGTGACCGGCAAAACAATAACAAGCTCAGCAGCAAAATAAACAAAGCTGTTTACTCAAATGATGCCCCTTTTGTCTGTGCAAAATAAAGTGTCAAGGGGGTGCATATAGTCAGGTTAAACTGAATACATTTCTTCTTGCCTCTATAAACGTATATTCAGAATATTGAGGTAGCCTATATATAAGCGAACAATATTTAAAGTATGATATACTGGCAGAATACCATATTACTTACTGCTTCCTCGTGTGATTCAAAGGACAGATACATATAGAAAATAAGACTATGAGTAGGAATAGTACTTGCAGGAGCCTGGTGAAATTAATTGCAGAGTTTGAAGGCTGGTACAGCAGAAAAAAAAGTTTAACTATTGTTATTCTGGCATTAATAAGGATCGAGGGTGTAGGAAATAATGTGCTGTTCCTGCAACAAACTTCCAGTCTTATGATTAGGGTGTCCAGCTCATTTTAATGCCCCATACAGGACAAAAATAAACTGTCACCTAAAGCCGTATTTTCAGCACTTATCTGTGCATACTTCGAACAGCAAACATAAATAGAAAACACTTTTAATTGTGTTTTAGGGCTGCCTGAATGATTCATGACTGATAACTAAAGGGAATAAAGACAGAAAAGTCACATTACAAATGAATACCTACATTTTTATTTATAACCCTATTTAGTGTCAAGACAAGGTCTTTCAGTGTCTTTAAACACATGGCTGTATTTTTCTTTTGGCAAACCTACTTTATATTCATTCTTTTTCATGAAATGCCTTCTCGCACTACTGCAGTAAATGTAAATTTCAAATGTAAGGAATAGGCCCAGGGGGTACGGCCTGGAACCAGAAAAAAACTAAGCCTCTGAATCCAGTTTACAAAGGTATGCAGTGGTGCATTACATAATGAGAAGTTGATGCTGTGCATAAGATAAATATTGCATCCTGTGCATTCTGCACTTAGCGCTCTCCGTGCGTTCTTGTGCACATTGAGATGGGTGCCCTGTGCTGCACATTAGACGCCTTTCACCTCTTGACAGTAACACCTACTGTGACGTAGCCAATGTGGAGAGTGTCGAGGCAAACGCCATATAAGCGGGCCACATGGTACTGTTGCCACAGACAGCCTATCTGCGCTCACCAGCAGCAAATAGGGGCTGTTGAGGGTCAGCCACAGTGTCTAGGAATGCGGGTCAACACTGTGATACCACATGGTCAAAGGGCGTCTGATGTCACTTTCGCTATCCCTGGCATTTTTGGGCATTGGCGTACATGCTTTCCGCTTTAAAACATGAACAGCCTCACACAGCTTTCCTCTGATGACGCAGTTTCACCGACTTCGAGTGTGGGGCCTTCCTGCCCTACAGTTGCACCTCTGGCATGTGCTGGGCCCAGGCAGTGTCACAATCCGGGGAGGGGAGCCACTCAAGCGGAGGGTGCAGCAGGTGCAGTGTAGACGGGGTTGCTGCTGGTTCTGTCTGCTTCGTTTGCCAGATTCTCTGGTGCAAGGCAAAGGAAGTCAAACCCCATGTCAGATAAATAGTATCAATCCAAATAGTAATATGGAACGTGAAAGTGCTGGGCCTGGGAGCGGAGGCGGGAGGGCGAGCGCTCCTGCTTGTGAGAATCCGAGAAGGTCTTTGTGGGGAAGGAAAGGTCAGAGGCATCAGGCGCTCCTCTGCCGTTGTTCATCTTGGATGGGAGTAAACCATACTGTGTTGTGTGGTTAGGTTTGCCATTATTTCTAGCCGACAAAATAGCAAATACAAGTTCAAAGCACTTAAAAAGTATTTTAAAATTGTCTAAACTAATCACATTGGTGGTACTCATAGTACGGCCCGCAGGCCGCCAGCGGCCCGGCAGGCCTTCATTGGCAGCCCACGGACCTTGCCTTGTCATTTCTAGGCAGAGTGGAGATGCAGGGGCTGTAAGAAGGGGTGAAAAAAACAACAAAGCCTCATTAACAAGCAAATGGAAGACCCGTGAAGTACTAAGGTGCGGCTGTGTGTGCGCCCGGGAAGCCGTCTCAGCCGGGCTCCACACACGACGGGGTAAGTGGGGGGGCTGGCTCTGAAGCCCTTTGAGCCCAATGGGCGTTGCGCTCCTGGATGTAAGCACATTCAAAACAATTGCACCTAGAGACAGATAGGGACAGAGACAGATAGGGACAGAGACAGATAGGGACAGAGACAGACAGGGACAGAGACAGACAGATAGAGACAGAGGTGGAGAGAGAGGGGGGTAGAGGGAGGGGGAGGTAAGGCGAGGTATAGAGGGAGAGAGAGGGAGGTAAGGGAGGTAGAGGGAGAGGGAGGGACAGGGAGGTAGAGAGAGGGAGAGGGAGGGACAGAGGGAGGGAGAGGGAGATAGAGGTAAAGGGAGGTAGAGAGAGGGAGAGGGAGGTAGGGAGAGGGAGAGACAGGGAGAGGGAGGCACAGAAAGGGAGAGGGAGGTAGAGGAAGGGAGGGAGGGAGGGAGAGGGAGGGACAGAGAGGTAGAGGGAGGTAGAGTAAGGGAAAGGGAGGTAGAGGGAGCTAGAGGGAGAGGAAGGGAGAGGTAGAGGGAGATAGAAGGAGAGGGAGGTAGAGGTAGAGGAGGAAAAGGGAGAAGGGAGGTAGAGGGAGGGAGAGGAAGGTAGAGGGGGAGGAGAGGAAGGCAGAGGGAGAGAGCTAGAGGGAGGGAGAGGGAGGGAGGTAAAGGGAGAGGGAGGGAAGGAGGGAGGTAGAGGGAGAGGGAGGGACAGAGAGGTAGAGGAAGGTAGAGGTATGGAGAGGGAGGTAGAGGGAGAGACAGAGAGGTAGAGGGAGAGGGAGGGAGGTAGAGGTAGAGGGAGGGACAGAAAGGTTGAGGGGGAAGAGGGAGGGAAAGGGAGAGGGAGGTAGAGGTAGAGGGATGTAGAGGGAGAGGGAGCCCAGGGAAAACAAGACAAGAAAACAAAAATAGCGCTTCACTGGCAAACTCTGTAAAAGTGGCACTAATGTGTTTGGGTGTGAATAAAATCAATCTGGCCAGTTTGCTATTGCTCGGTCTTATTTTATTTAGTTAGTTTTCCTATTTTTGTACCTTTTATTACCGAAGCTGCACTTTGGAATTAAAATGTCAGAAAAATAAGGCATTTCCTGCAAAAGAGCTTTTCTTTTTTCGCTCCATTTCACAGGGGAGCAAATAAAAGAAAGGAGAGGCAAGAGAGTGAGAACTCCGTCTTGAAGTCACGGTTTTCAGTAAGAGAAGAACTGCTAGACAGACAGAGAGGGAAGAAGGAAAGGGGGGGCAGCTGAAACGGAAGAGCAGAAGTGGACACTGTCTTTGTCTTCTCTGGGCAAGAAGGAAAAGACAGAGTCCTGTTACTTCTCTGCCGCCCTGCCCACCAGGAACGGCAAGCTTTATTTATAGGCGATGGCGATTTATTGTGTCCTGGGACGCATTTTCAAAATAAAAAAGTAGGGCAACGGATTCCTTGGAATTGGAGAAATAGGGGCATGCCGTGCCCTGCCGATCACCCCACTTCGACCACTGGGTAAGTCATAGTGTCCGTGAACAAGAGTTCCCGTACTGCTGCAGTACACAGTGCCTCGGAAGCACAGTCCCACCTTGAAAGGCAAGATCCCAGTGGCAAAACACTCATATGCAGAGTTAAGGTATTGGGCCCACAGCAGCCTCTCATCACACACACTATGCAAATTGAAGCTCCAGCAGCAAGTAGCAAGCACACAAGACACAGATTAAATTTGCATTAGTAGTGCCTCATTTTGGCTTTTGAAATGTCAGAGAGTGGGTCCAGCCCACCAGCTTAGCCTCATCCGGTCTCTGACGTACGCAGACGAGCCTGCTCTTGGCCCGGTCTTTCTCCAGGCACACGCCCGGGCGTGTCTCACAGGAAAGTCAAGTGCTTATAAGTGTGATGGAGTGACCCTCTTCAAGACCACGGGGCTGCTGAGGGACAAAGTCCCTCCCCAGCGAAAGCAGTAGAAACAATGTGGGCTGTGAGCACGTCCTGCACCATGGGAAACTCAAGCGCTTATGAGCATGATGGAGTGCCCCCCCCAAGAGAAGACCACAGGACTGCTGGGGGACAAAGGCCCACCCCAGCGAAAGTAGCAGAAACAATGCAGGTTATGAGCGCGTCCCTTACAGTAAATACCAGATGAGATGTGTTCATCAGGTATATTCATTTAGCTCACACACTTCCACTTCAACTCCTGCAGTCCAACACTGGAGCTAATGAGCAGATTAGATCTTAAGTACAGAGGGTGAATGGCAGTGTTGGAGCCTACTTCAGCAAGCAGCTTGCTGCATAGTGATTGTCTTCACGCTGTCCGCAACGTTGTGAGTGGGTTTAGCATGGGACTTTGTGATTGGTTTCGCTGGCTGATACTTCTAGGTTCTGCAACTCAGCTGTGCTGCCCAATGTACAAGGCAGCGGTGCTAAGCTCGAGATCATCAGTATCTAGTACAAGGCTGGGCTTTATGTCCAAGAGATGCATGCTGGCGAGCTACTGGTAGCTCCGAACCTAAACATTGGAGACTCCTCGTCTAGGACCTATGAGCGATGCCCCTGAACGAGAACTCCCGAGTGGAAATGGAAAAGCAGCAATTAGGGGAAGGGAAAACAGTTTTAGCGGAGGGGCTTCAAGCAGAGGAGGGGAAAGACCCAAGGTTGCAGATATTCTCAACATACTGCAATTAATGTGAAAAAGATATTTGCTCCAGTGAAATGAGCAATAGTGTAATCTCTCATGCAATGAAACAGCACCTGAAAAAATACCTCAAAACTGCCTAAGCAAGTTTGAGGAAGTGAAGAAGAGTGCAAGTTTAATAAAAGTTGGAAAAAAGTTTAACAACATTTTCATAAACATAAAAAAACTAAAACTTTAATATATTTTTTTAATGGTTCTACTATAGGCCTTATAAAAATAAAAATACAGGTGGGTGGTTTGCCTGTGGTAGGTTGGACACAGGCCTGCTCTATGCATAGATGGGTTTGGTTGGCCGAAGGGGGGTTGACGCGTCTGCCCAACCCCCACTGTGCATCGCCAAAGGCTGTGTACAGCGTGGTTGGCCACAGGATCAGGCCCTCTGTGCAAACCCCACTGTACACAGCCAAAGGTCGTGCACAGTGGGGAGTTGCCCATCCGTCATGTGTTGGGCACACTGTCTGGTTGAAGGTGAGAGCCTGCAGCCAAATCCCCTGTGCAATGCACAGCAGGGATGGTAGGTACGTGTGAAATAAAAAATAATAAAAAAGAAAATCACAGAAACTTGCTATTTGTGGTGCAATGTGCAAACCATAATTCGGGACCTCCCTTTGCTCTGCGTACATCATCATTGATGACATCCCCTATAACATTACCACTAATATCACTGAGTATCTCACTACCGCTAGCAAAGAACACAAAAATGGACAAGACTGGGTTAGAGGCAGGGCCTGACTGCAGCCCAGGCTATGCAGCGAACCCCTGCAGTGCACAGATGAAGGTTGGGAACACCAGGTTATGACTACAGTTGAACACTTGATTGAACCGAGGGCACAGGCAAGGTCTTGTATGCAACTACCACTGTGTATGGTGAAAAGCTGTGCAAAACGGCAGTTGGACAATGTGGCGGCATGGCTGCAGGGTCAGGCCGAAGACCAACCCTGCTGCACACAGCTGAATGCTGCATGCAGTGGTGGTCAGTCATATGCTGATGCTGCAGGTTGGATTCGGGCCTGGCCGTAAGGCCCAGCGTGCAACCCGCCCCTCTCCCCATCTCCCTTTCCCACTGCTGAAGACCTTTGCAGCAGAGGTTGGCCACCAGTGGCAGGTTGGACTCTGGGCCTGCCCAAGTGCAGCGGAATTGGAAATAAACCACATCATAAAAATGCAGCATTTTTAAAACTGTGGTATTGTTCATGGTTTACCACACACAACCACTGAAGTTTGGCAGTTCTGCAACACACACAACACGTATCATAATTTGTCAATATATATATATTGCCTACTGGCAGTCACCAGTAGGTAGTTCTAGTTAGGACCTTGTTTCTATTCAAAAAGCGTTTTTTCTTTTCCCAATAACTTTGGTGCCGGTTGACGAATCTTCGCGAAATTTTCAAAACTTATGGCCCGCTCCGGTCAGCTCCTATCCCGAAAGTTTCGGGGTGATTAGCCAAGCGGGGGCCGAGAAAAAAGGGGGGTCCCAAAACGCGTTTTCTCCATGTTATTTCCCATAGGAATCTTAAGACACGACTACAGCCCGAACTGCTGAACGGAATTACACCAAATTTGGCAAAAAGGTAGCCCTTGGTTCAGAAATTGTCCTTTTTAGGTCTGCGCCTAGCGGTGCAGCGCGAGACATTTAGTAGCTGAAAAACGGGGTTTCCACACTGACCTAGGAATCTCACACGCTCGTGCGTGTGCTTTTCCTTTTGTGTGGCGCAATTGGCCTTTGCGTGCGTCTTTTTATAAAAGATTACACGCAATAGGCCAAAGGCGGGTGCATTGCTCTGCCCATGGCCTATTGGTGTCTATTACGCGCACCAAAGGCCATGTGGATTCAATTATCGTGCCCAGACACGGGCGCGATAATTGAATGCACATGTCTCGCTGTGGCGCACGCACCACTCGCAGCATTGTTCTGTTTTTGGATCCATTTCCCAGGGAAGCAAGTCGGGCCGGCCCTTCTCCGTCGCCACCAGGCTATTTTGTTACTTTGTTGCCACACATCGTATTGAGTGAATGCTGATTCTGTGAGGTATTTCTGACAGTGGTTTATGAGTTCATCAAGAATAGGTGCTTTATTTATTTTGCCACATTGTGTTCTGGTGAATCAGTCATACAAACAAAATCCCCGCTCTGACTTAAATTTATTGGCACTGGCCAAGTAGACATGTTACCATTGGGCTCACCCAAAGGGTTGAAGCTACTTTTGAATAGGTGGACAGATCCCCTTATGGCCCTGCTCGCAGCGGAGATCTTGTGTCCCTTCTGTTGAGCGCTCTACCATTCTGCATGTTGAAACCTCATGCAGATGTCCCTCAGAGAGTGTGTGCGCAAGGAACTCCTCCCTTAGCTTCCATGTTCTTTTTAAGATCACTAGTTTGTTTGTGGGTAACTAGCACCATATTAATAATTAGAAGAATCGGTTTGACTCTTAACTCTGCTTGGAGCCTGGCCAACAACACCTGAGCGTGGTGAGCAGAGATATCTCCCAGGGTCAGTGGGTAGTGCCAGGCCTGCAGAGGGTGGCGCTTCCTCCTCAGAGTCTGATCAGGCAACTGTGTGGAGGTGAAAGTTTGCTCACGTTCTTTGCTTTAGGAGCACACAGGTACCCATGTCTTAAGCTTTTCCGGTTACTATGTTCTGTTTACTCAGTTCACAATGTTTGTGCGCGAGCTGCGCCAGAGGGTTTAGGAAAACAGCGTTTTGGCAGTTCGCTCCCTGGGACGGAAGGGCACCTGCACCCTGCACATGGAAGTTTACCATTCAGGGTACAGCGTTCTATATTCATTTGATTGTGACCGATAAAGACTGCATAGCATTTATCTTTATGGGCAACCAGCCAGGCTCATAGTGGCCTCCTCTGACCCCGAGCCTATGTGGGGCTGCAGAGGAGTGCACTCCTGAAATTATTTAGGCCTTCGGGTGTTCGAGGTTCTCTCTCCTGGCCCGCTGGCTCTATGCTCTCCAGTGGCAGACGCAGGATTCCTGTTCTCATTGGTGCTCCTGGTAACTCCTCAGGTGTGGTCTGCAGGGCTGCAGCTGCAGTGAATGGTCGAACCAGTGTCTTTTTGAAAAGCCCCACAACCTTCACTCTCCTGTCACTGCGTCTCCCCTTTGCTCAGAGGCTCCACTGCTGCTCTCAAAAGAGCTGCCAAGCGTGGGGGGAGGAACAGCCATGTTTTGGTTCGTATTGTCTGGGGAAGGAAAAAACATGAGGGGAGCGAGTACAGTGCTAGTTGGCGATGCAGTGCCGAGCCCTGGTAGCACAGCCAGAATATTACTGAAGGCACATATGAACTAATTATCAAATATAGCTCGGCCTTTCTTCCTGCAGCTTTGCCAATGTTGGAATGGGGGCTGTGTGGCCCCCGTCCTGGATCCAGTGAAGGCCCTGGTGACCGCCACCCCCCAGGGCTGTCTCCTGCAGTGTCCCGGGGTGCCCACCCCCGGGACACTGCTGTTATGCAATGACATGGCGGGAGCCTCGCGGCTCCCGCCCTGTCATTGCAAACTCTGGTTTGTGTTTTGAAAGCGAGAGCAGGAAACATGCTCTCGCTTTCAAAATCCAAACCACATTACTTTTCCACACGGGGAGCTGCATCTTAGCAGCTCCCTGTGTGAAAAAGCAATGCCGGCTTCCACAGGAGGCGGGGAGAGGGCGGGACCATGGGGGAATTGGGGACCCCACCACGGTCCCCAACAAGAGGCCAGGCACCGGGGGATGAGTCCCCGGGGCCATAAGTGGCCCGGGAAGGGGGCCACGCGGTCCCCCTCCCCTTTAAAAAAAAAAAAAGTAAAGGCCGGCCCCGGGGGATGGGATCCCCGGGGCCACAAATGGCAGGAGGAGGGGGGCCATGCAGCCCCCCCTTGAATAATAATAATAAAAAAAAACTGGCCATGCCCTGGGGGATGGGGTCCCCGGGCCGGAATATGGCCTCGGGAGGGGGGCCACGCAGCCCCCTTCCAATTTTTTCAAATAAAAAAAAATTGGGGTCAGGCCCTGGGGAATGGGGTCCCCAGAGCCAATACAATAGGAAAGGAAGGGGGGCGACACAGCCCACCTTCTTAAAAAAATACATTAAAAAAGACCAGCATCGCGCCGGAGGCCCTGCCCCCTCCCTGTAGCACTCTGCAAACGCACCCCCTGGCGCGTTGTAAGATGGGGAAATAATTCCCATTGAATACTGGGGGCCAACTAGCCCACCAGAAACCTCCAGTATGCGCCAGGGAGCTGCTTTGCAGAGAGGTGTTCAGAGGCCACGCCCCTTTTTACACCTCTCTGCAACGCAGTTCTGTGGCGCTTACTGGAGGTACCTGGTGGGCTAGTTAGACCCCAGGGACCGTCGGGATTCAAGGGGACTTTATCCCCCAACTTAAAACGGCCACAGGGCGTGTTTGCACACATGTAACCTCTGTCCTCCCCCTTCCTTCACCAGTGTGCAAACGCGCCCCATGGCAAGTTTTAAGAGGTAGTTTTAATCCCCCTGCCTTATTATGTACTAGTGTCTTACAGAGGAAGTCATGCTAATCACAGGAGTTCCCCAACGCATAGTGTTCCCTAGAGTATGTAGGTGTTTTCACTGTATTATAAGTGTCTTTTAGAATAGCGCTGGCTCTAGGCCTGGTTAGTCAGAGTCAGTTTCCACCAGTACCCATCTGAAAAAGTTGTGCTCCCCTGTTGGTTCTTTCTGCACATCTCTTCTTCTTCCTGCACTTTTCTTCGTCTTTGTGGACTTCTGTTGCTTCTTTCTGCATTTTTTTTTTCTTTCTGTGCGTTGTTTCTTCTTTCATCACATGTCCTACCTCTGTAGGCATAGTTAGAAAATAGCATTTAAAAAACCTTTGAAAGTCACTGCAAAAACCATAGGTTTCAGGCACGTTATAGTTAGAAATTAGCATTTAAAAAAACCTTAGAAATTCACTGAAAAAACCATAGGTTTTAGGGAAAGTTATAGTTAGTTGGACATTTCACTCATACAAAAACAGAGAAATTGCCCCGTTATAGTTAGTTCCGCTAACTATAACTCGCGCCCCCGCAATGTACTGCTGATGACGTCACATATTACCTCACTCTTGACATGGTCAGTGACATCACTGATGACATCACTGATGACATCTCAAATGACATCACTGATGACATCATCCAGTGACTGTGTGTTTCTGTAAAGTTTAAATATGTTTAATATATATAGGGAAAGGCGTATTGAAGAATGAATAGGTGTATAAGTGTCTGAATGGATGATTTAGTAGGTGCGTGACTGACTCTATAAGTGAGTGATTAAACATATCTTACTGAATGCATGGGTTAGTGACTAAACTGTGTGAATGTCTGTATCCGTCTGTCTGTTGGTGTGTGAGCGGCTGCATGGGTTTGTGAATAGCTACATGAGTGTCTATATGGGTTATTGATTGGTTGTCTGAGTATCTGTATGGGTGCAAAGAGTTCTATTCATATTGGAGGAAGCTGCAACGTGCAGGTAGTGCGTCATGGATGGTCATCACTGTCGAGCGCGAAGAACAAGCTAGGCGTCTCGGGCTGTTGTCTTTGAGAAACAAATAGCCGGTCGAGCAACACAGACATTTGTTGCTGGAGCTTTGCGTTGGTGGTCACAATGGGCTGTTGTTGCTGTGGCTTGAAGTGCAGATATCGCATTGCCAGTCGTTGCTTGCAATCCCTGTAGTGCCAGGAGTCTGGTTCACCAGATCTTCATGTTGGCTTTTGTTGCAGGAGGCTGAGTCTCGGTGTGTGAACTGACCTGTTTGCAGTCACAAAGAGCCCAAATCCTGAGGATTTTGCCTTCTTTCACAGGAGGATCTCTAGGGAGGGCCCTCTTGGGGACTTTATTATTTAAGAGGATTTTAAATTTTAATTAATTTGAGTCTAAACAGCATATTTCTAGCTCAAAAGGTATCTCTTATTAAAGGTAATAACGTAACCCCATTTTAGTCAATCGGAGATATAGGCTCTTACAGTAGTGAAAAACAACGTTAGAACTTTTTCATGACCAGGACATGTAAAACATAATACACAAAGTAAGCGTGAAATATTCCTGGCTTAGTGAGGGGCCGAGAGGAACTAAAGAGGGGAGTGCACCCTCCCGTGTTGTAACACTGTTTCACAAAAAAGTACTCCCCTGATTCCCTAATCACTAGTACCTGGTCAGATCGGCTGGAACAAACCCTGAACTTTCATTAAGTGAAGAACCCTATGCGAAGCCACTGCTGGAACGCCACTATTGAGTGGGAAAGGAGGCACGTCCTTTTGTTTTATATTCCCCTCACACACCCTAGCTAGTGGTGTCATGCTTCATCATCGGGACACCCTGGCGCCTAGAAGTCAGGGTGGGCTCGACCATCTTTCAGGTAGCACTTAAGGAGATGTTTTTGGCCAGGGGGATGGGATAAAGATTAAAAACCCACCAACAGATCCCAGTTTCCCTTTATTCTTGGATCTGTCAGGGATAATAAAAAATTGAAATTGGGTCGGTAGGGATATCATGGTCCTAGGACCCTATAGCCAACATGTTTCAGTCCGTATTAGCCCCATAAGGGTGCTGGACTTTCTTCAGGGTGGGACTGGATGCCCCCTGGAATCAGTAGTAGAAGTGAATTTCCCTATTCTACTTTATATAAGGGCAGGTAGCTGCTCCTTATTTACCTTGGACTAGTGTGTCTCGTATATTCACTCCATCCCATTTTGGGAGAGGTTAAACTCCTCGTGGGGCCTCACCACACATGGGGGTAGCCCTGTAGTCAAACTGCCATCAAGGGTCCTGCCTCTAGGATGATACGAGGGGGCAGAGAGGTGTAAAAAAGGGCCTTGGACCACCTCTCTTCAACGCAGCTCTGTGGCGCTTACTGGAGGTACCTGGTGGGCTAGTTGGCCCCCAGGGACCCTTAGGATTCAAGGGGAATTAATACCCCAACTTAAAACCCGCCAGGGGGCTCCTTTGCACAGTGGTGAAGGGAGGGGACGGCCCTGATGTGACATGTGTGCACTTATCCAATCACTCAGCCAAAACCCAAGCACTTATAAATTCACCATGCACTCTCCTTGCAGTACTATAATCATCCAGTCACTACCCATGTACTCATGCAATGGCCCAGGCACCAACACATGCACTGCTACAATTCCCTTAGCACTACTGGTGCAGTCCAGCCATCTCCTTGTCACTACCCATGCACTCCTCCAATCACCCAGCCAGCACCATGTACTTATCCAATCACTCTGCCAAAACACAAGCACTTATAAATTCACCATGCACTCTCCTTGCAGTACTTTAATCATCCAGTCACTACCCATGCACTCCTCCAATCACCCAGCCAGTTACACGTCCTTATCTAATTACTCTGCCAAAAACCAAGCACTTATAAATTCACCATGCACTCTCCTTGCAGTAAATCATCCAGTCAGTACCCATGTACTTATGCAATGACCCAGGCACTAACACATGCACTGCTACAATCCCCTGAGCACTACTGGTGCAGTCCAGCCATCTCCTTGTCACTACCTATGCACTCCTCCAATCACCCAGCCAGTTCCATGTCCTTATCTAATCGCTGTGTCAAAACACAAGCACTTATAAATTCACCATGCACTCTCCTTGCAGTACTCTAATCATCCAGTCAGTACCCATGTACTCATGCAATGACCCAAGCACTAACTCATGGCAAATACAGAGGAGGTCATGCTAATCACAGGGGTACCCCAACGCATAGTGTTCCCTAGTGTGTGTAGGTGTTTTCACTGTATTCTAAGTGTCTTTTAGCATAGCACTGGCTCTAGGCCTGGTTAGTCAGTCGGTTACCACCAGTACCTGTCAGCAAAATGTTGGGGACACAGGAGGACTTTCTGCTCCTCTCTTGGTTTTTTTCAGCACATCTCTTGCTTCTTCCTGCACTTTTCTTCATCTTTCTGGACTTCTGTTGCCTCTTTCTGCATTTGTCTTGCTTGTTTTGCGCTTTTCTTCTTCTTTCTTCACATGTCCTACCTTTGTAGGCATAGTTAGAGATTAGCATTTAAAAAACCTTTTAAATTCACTGAAAAAAACATAGGTTTCAGGGACGTTATAGTTACAAATTAGCATTTAAAAAAACCTTAGAAATTCACTGAAAAAAACACAGGTTTCAAGGACATTATAGTTAGTTGGGCATTTCACTAGTACAAAACCAGATAAATTCGGCCGTTATAGTTAGTTCAGCTAACTATAACTTGCGCCCCTGCAATGCACTGCTGATGACGTCACATATTACATCATTCATGACATGGTCATTGACATCACTTATGACATCTCAAATGACATCACTGATGACATCATCCACGTGATAATCTGATGCACCTCCTCATACCCTAATATAACCTTTGATACACCCACTCTAAAATACAGACTACCATTTTCGAAACCATAGACACACCTATACCAGTTAGTACATACCCACTCACTAATTCCTAGGTCTACACACACATCCACTCATTCACCCGTACAGTCACTGATACATGCATTCAACCATCAATATGGCATTATCATATGCACTCACATATCTATAGACACTCCCACAGCGCCACTCATCCATAGAGTTTCTCACACACTTAGTGAGTCATGCAAAGAATCAATCACACTCCCATTTACTCACCTATGAAGTTATACACACACCACCTCACTTATTCAAACATATACTAACACATACTTACACTCTTATACAATAACTAATACAAGTACACACTGATCCATACAACCACTCTCACAATCACTCACTCTCACATATAGTCATTTATACACTCCAACACTCACATATACTGCCTTTCACATATGCAGTTTCTCACACATGTACCACTGAGGCATCCATTCACTCACTAACACACCCATATACACGCACTCGCCCACGCATACAGCCCTTCACAGATGCACTCTTGAACCCATACACCCAGTGAACCATCCACTCATACATCTATGCACAGAGTCACACCCCCCACACAGACACTCAGGCACCCATACAGATACTCAGACAACCAATCAATAACCCATATAGATCCTCATTTAGCTACTCACCAACCCATACAACCGCTTACACACACCAACTGACAAACTAAACTGTGTGAATGTCTGTATCAGTCACTAACCCATGCATTCAGTAAGACACATTTAGTCACTCACTTATACAGTCAGTCACGCACCTACTAAATCATCCATCCAGACACTCATTCTTCAATACTCCTTGGCATATATATAAAACATATTTAAACATTACAGAAACACACAGTCACTAGATGATGTCATCAGTGATGTCATTTGAGATGTCATCAGTGATGTCATCAGTGATGTCACTGACCATGTCATGAATGATGTAATATGTGACATCATCAGCAGTGCATTGCGGGAGCAAGTTATAGTTAGCTGAACTAACTATAACCGCCGAATTTCTCTGGTTTTGTACGAGTGAAATGTCCAACTAACTAGAACGTCCCTGAAACCTGTGTTTTTTTCAGTGAATATATATATATATATATATATATATATATATATATATTACCTACTGGCAGTCACCAGTAGGTAGTTATAGTTAGGACCTATTTTCCATAGGAAATCCGCAACATTCTATTTGGAATAACGTTGTCGTCGATTGACGAACCTTCGCGAAATTTTCCAAACTTTTGGCCAGCTCCGGTCCGCTCCTATCCTGAAACTTTCACGGTGATTCGTCAAGCGGGGGCCGAGAAAAAAGGGGGTCCCAAAACCCGTTTTCCTCATGCATTTTCCCATAGGACTTGTTGACGCAGCTACAGCCCGAACTGCTCAACGGAATTACACCAAATTTGGCAAAGAGGTAGTCCTCAGTTCAGACTTGTGCCTTTTGATTAAATGGTGTAAATCCGTTCAGTAGTTCCTGAGAAAATTAGAGTTAAAAAGATAGATATATCTGGGCGGAGCCTAACCACACATCTCATTGTGAGATCTGATTGGCTGTCAGCACTTCATCCAAGAAGTGTTGGCAGCCATCTTGGGACCAAAATACATGATAGCACCTCATTAAAAAGCATTGCAGTTAATAGAAGGTTTTAAGACTTTAGTTACATTATAAATCATTTGTTGATGGTACCATACTCATTTTAGGCATTGTGGTGTGTTCTAAGGTGATTTTACCATGGGAAAAAGCCTTCTGCTGGGATATCATGAATCATGTTTGAGAGAAAACTATTTTCTCATGCTTTTCCCACAGAGGTTTGGAAGGTGATCTATAAGCTAAACTGAGAGCATATTTTCTGTAAATTCACATTATCTTTCTCAGTCGTGAGAATGAAGTCTGACATTCTCAGTAAAACATGTACATCCAACAACGGCAGAGACTATCAGTTGATTCCTTTGTGTTCTACTGCAGCTTTCCAGAGTGTTCTAAAGAACAACTAGAGCGTTAACAGTCTTACTTATGACAAAAGTATGGCACACCTGAAGCCATCTTGATTGGAATAAAGTGGTAACACTTAAAACATTTAATTTACAAAGGAACAAAATGAGGGGGTTCATTTTGCCATAGAAATTATGATTAGTGCTGCAGAAAGAAAAATTAGGGCTCATTTTGACTTCTCAAATCCTCTTCTATTTCATAAAAAAATTCTGACATGCAGACTGAAATATGCACTTTGAATACCAGCAGCAGACTTCCCTGGTGAGCAGTAGCTTTACTACAGTGATCTAATGAGCAACTAGAGTGCTAACATTCAGAATTTATGGCAAATGTGTGACACATCTGAATGCCTTCTTGATGGAACCAAAGTAAAAAACTGAAAGTATTTCCTACTGAGGAGACTGCAGTAAATAAATCTCCCAAGATGGCCACCAGAGACTAAAGAGCCCAAATGCAGCACAAATATCACCCAGATGTAGCCCACATGTAGCCCAATGACAGAAGTGTGCAAAACACTTTTTTTTGTGTATTTGCAGTTTTATATAGTGCAGACTTGTCAGGTATTGGAGTGCTTTACATGAGCATTGGTTACATCACACAAGATCAAATTCATTTTGGTTGTAGACATGGGGAGATTAAGTGATTTGACCAGAATCACAGAATGTTGAGCTGAAGCAGAAACTCCAACCTGGTTCTCCAGTTGCAAAGTCTGCAGCTCTGGAAGTAACACCACATCCTCTCCCCTAGGTGCAACATTTAATCAAGTGGTCAACTGGATAAAAAAACATAAAGATTACAATTAATTTAAAAGTTCTTTGTCGCTATTTGAAAACTCAGAAAATATGTCCACATTTTCGTTTTTTAGAGCACTAACCATAATTTTGATGCAAATAAGACCCTCTCATATATGTAATTTCTAAAGGAAATGCTCTAGGTATTACAGTTTTGATTACGTCAAGATGACGTCAGGCGTTCCACACTTTTGTAATAAATATAGAATGGTAGCAATCTAGTTGTTGGGATACTGTTGAGAGGCAGAGGCCAGGGGCACGGACTCTGAAAATTGAAGGCAGGTAGGAGAGTGCAGAAGCAACAATTTGACCACACTGGGCAGGCAGGAAGGGCAGTGGCAGCACAGCAGACTATGGAGGGCAGTGGAAAGGGGGGCAGGGGCAACAAACCAACAATACAGGACTGGCAAGAGAGGCTGTGGCAATATAATAGACCATTGTGGGCAGAAGGAAGAGGCAGTGGTAGTACAACCATACATGCCAGCAGACCCGTTTCAGTCTGGAAACGTCCAATGTTTTTAAGCTCAAATGGGCTTTATTTGATCTGTCTCCGGTCTACAATCTCCTCTTTTTCAATGTAACTCAAAGGGGAAAATCAATACCCCAGTTTTTTTTCAAAATCTCCCTCCTACCAAGTTCAAAATGTTTGCAAGTATGGTACATTGGATCATGGTAGGCAGGAGGAATTGGGGTAGGGATATGGACTCGGATAACAGAGGACAGGAGGGACATGGAGAGGTGCACCAAACTGACCCTTCAGGGCAGGCATCAGGGTTTGCAGCAGCACAATACACCACAGAGGGCATGCGGGACGGGAGTGCAGCACAACAATCCATAGAAAGCAATAGGGAGGGGACAGAACCATGCACATGGACAACAGAGAACAGAGGGGAAAGAGGCAATGGTAGCTAGCTGACCATAATGTACAGACAGGAGAGGATGCTGCAGCATAACAGACCATAAAGGGCAGGAGGAACGGATCAGGGGCATTACAATGGAACAGACAAGCCAGGAGGGAGGAAATAGGGTTCTGCACATGGAAATATAGGGCTGGGGGCAAGGGGGCAGGGCAGGAGCAGCAAGATGACCATGGAGGTCAGGCAGGATGGGCACTAGAAACAAGACACACCATGGCTAGCAACAGTGAGACTATGATGGCATACACACAGACCATGGAGGGAAGATGGGAGGGGGTCAGGGGCAGCTAGCTGACCACACAGGGAAGGTGGGAGGGGCCGTGGCAGCACAGAAGACCATGTATGGCAAGCGGGAGGGTTAGTGGCAGCACAATGGCTATGATGGGCAAGAAGGAGGGTGCAGGGGCATGCACAAAGGACCATGGAGGATAGAAGGGAGGGTCAGGACCTGGGCACAGACAAGAGAGTTCAGGGGAAGGGGCCTCACAACAGACCGTGCGGGGCAGGCAGGAGGAGCAGTTGCAGCACAACAGACCAGGGAGGGCAGAAGGGTGTGGCAGTAAAATGGACCATGGTGGACAGGAGAAAGGGGATAGGGGCATGGCATGTGGACAGGCAGGGTGGAGGTGGCAGGGACAGGTTACAGTCATCTGACAATGCTAAGCAGGTGGGAGAGGAGTGGCAGCTCAACAGAACACTAGGAGTGGCAGGTCTATGGAACATGGTGGGCAAAAAGGATGGAGCAGGGGCATGCACAAAGACATCGGCGGGCAGGGGGAAGGAGAATAGGGGCAGCAAGCTAAGCACGGAGGCTAAGCAGGAGGTCAATGATGGGCCATAGAATTGGGCAATGGAGGGCAGGAGGAGTGGACTGGTACATCATGCTAAATGGAGGGCAGTGGCAGCACATCAGACAATGCATGGCAGGAGGGAGGAGGCTAGTCCATGGATTCAGACAACAGAGGATAGGTAGGAGGTGGATGGGGCAGCAAGCTAACTGTTCAGAGAAGGTGGGTATTAGGAACTTTATTGTTTTTAAAATGTGTGTCTGTGCGAACTACTTAAAATATGAACAAGTATGCAGCATAATCTCACTTTTATTCAGGAAGAAGAGGACGTTTGTGACTGTGACTCCGGGCTCACTTGGCAGAACCACCCCCTGACCCTCCAGCCCCCATCGAAAAAAATGTAATGCCCGTGAAAAGGGTAGGTGGACGCAGAGTTATATAGAACATAGTCCTGAGAGCACGATTGAAAATGAAAACTAGATATAGTATATGGTATAAACTATGCACCAAAAAGTGTGATATAAGATGAACCGGGGCGTGAAAGATAATATGCAATACATTGTGCGCAATGACAGATTCATTGGAGAGCGCGAGATAGCACAGGCACTAGCGCGTGCTATGCGATAGGCGCCTTTGAGTGTAATATGCACAGGGCAGTGTTGTGTAACCTAACTAGTCTCTAAAGTTGTAATATAAAATATGTGCTGGGGAGTGTAACGTTGCATATGCACTGTGACAAAGATATGGATCCCAGATTGTAATATGTATGGCATAGCGCTGTGCGTTATAACATAGGCATCGAGGAAGGCACATTAGATGGGGCAGTATAACCCGTGCGAAGGCAAGTGTGGCATGACATATTCACGGGGTGGTGTTACAGTGCACATGGGCTAGAGAGTGTCATAGCATACGCACTAGCTGGTGGAATACAACACAGAGGTATGTGGCACTCGGCGGGCACTGGTGGGTGTAACACAGCATTGGGCTCAGCCAGGAGCACGCTGTGACTCTCAAGTGAGGTTCGTCTCCTTTCCAAAGAGTAAAATAAAAAGAATTACACATCCGGCGGTGGATGTGTGTTTTATTAACCGTGAGGCGGGTTTCTTGCATAGTTTGATCGAATTTTTGTCGAATCCCCTTTGAATGGCTTGGTGTGCGTGTGTATTAAATGTGCCCGTCAATAGCTACCCAAGTTTGTATAAATAAACGACAAGGGGGTGTACTTGGAGAGTACCCACCGGCGAGGGCACCGGGATTAGGCACGGTAGGGCGTCAGACACGTCAGAGCTTCACTAGCGGTGTAAATACATTCCACATGGATACATTGTATGCATAGTCGCCTTTTAATGAATATCACGCAAATCGTCATGATGATAGGTACATACAGTTTGTCCAGCATGTCCTAGGTGTTTCTATAAATATATATATTTTTTAAAAAAATAAAAAAACAAAGGCCGGCCCGGGGGATGGGGTCCCTGGGGCCAAAAGTGGCCTGAGGAGGGGGGCAACGCATCCCCCCTCCTAAAGAGTAAAAACAAAAAAAAAAAAGGTCATTACCCGGGGGTTGGGGTCCCCGGGGCTGATTAAGGCCTTGGGAGGGCCAAATTAATTTTTTTCAACAAAAAACATTAGGGTGCAGGCCCTGGGGGATGGGGTCCCCAGGGCCAATAATTCAGAAAAAGAAGGGGGGCCACACAGCCCTCCTTCTTAAAAAATAAAAATAAATAAGAGACCAGCATCGCGCCGGAGGCCACGCCCCCTCCTTGCAGCACTCTACAAACGTGCCCCCTGGCCAGTTGTAAGTTGGGTAATTAATTCCCCTTCAATACTGAGGGTCCCTGAGGGCCAACTAGCCCAACAGGTATCTCCAGTATGCGCCAGGGAGCTGCGTTGCTGACAGGTGTTCTGAGGCCACACCCCTTTATACACCTCTATGCAACGCAGCTCTGTGGCGCTTACTGGAGGTACCTAGTGGGCTAGTTTGACCCTAGGGACCCTTAGGATTCAAGGGGACTTAATCTCTCAACTTAGAACGGCCACAGGGCACGTTTACACAGTGGTGAAGGGAGGGGACGGGGCCTGAGGTGACGTGTGCAAACACGCCCTGTGACGCGTTTTAAGTTGGGGAAATAATTCCCTTTCAATCCTCAGGGACCCTGGGGGCCAACTAGCCCACCAGGTGCTTTCAGTAAGCGCCACTGCTCTGCGTTGCAGAGAGGTGGTGCAGGCCGTGCCCCTTTTTACACCTCTCTGCGATGGCGCTTACTGGACGTACCTAGTGAGCTTTTTTGCCCCTAGGGACCCTCAGGATTCAAGGGGACTTAATCTCCCAACTTAAAAAACTGCCACAGGGCGTGTTTACACAGTGGGGATGGGAGGGGACGGGGCCTGAGTTAACGTGTGCAAACACGCCCTGTGGCGCGTTTTAAGTTGGGGAAATAATTCCCCTTCAATCCTGAGGGACCCTGGGCGCCAACTAGCCCACCAGGTGCTTCCAGTAAGCGCCACTGCGCTGCGTTGCAGAGAAGTGGTCTAGGCCGTGCCCCTTTTTACAACTCTCTGCAACGCAGCTTTGTGGCACTTACTGGAGGTACCTAGTGGTCTAGTTGAACCCTAGGGACCCTCAGGATTCAAGGGGACTTAATCTCCCAACTTAAAACGGCCACAGGGCGTGTTTACACAGTGGGGATGGGAGGGGATGGAGCCTGAGGTGACGTGTGCAAACATGCCCTGTGGCGCGTTTTAAGAGGTAGTTTTAATCCCCTGCCCTATTATATACTAGGGGCTTACAGAGGAGGTCATGCTAATCACAGGGGGACTCCAACGCAGTGTATCCAGGTGTATGTAGGTGTTTTCACTGTATTCTGAGTGTCTTTTAACATAGCACTGGCTCTAGGACTGGTTAGTCAGACTTAGTTACCACCAGTATCCGTCTGAAAAAGTTGAGGGTACAGGATGATTTTGCAACAAGGCTTCTTTCTGCTCTTCTGTTTGTTCTTTCTGCAGGTTATCCTTCTTCCTGCACTTTTCTTCGCCTTTGAGGACTTCTGTTGCTTCTTTCTGCATTTCTTTTTTTCCTTTGTGTGTGTTCTTTCTTCTTTCTTCACATGTCCTATCTCTGTAGGCATAGTTAGAAATTAGCATTTAAAAAACCTTTGAAATTCACTGAAAAAACCATAGGTTTCAGGCACGTTATAGTTAGGAATTAGCATTTAAAAAACCTTAGAAATTCACTGAAAAAAGCATAGGTTTCAGGGGCGTTATAGTTAGCTGGACCTTTCACTCGTACAAACCCATTGAAATTCCCCCGTTATAGTTAGTTCAGCTAACTATAACTCGCGCACCCGCAATGCACTGCTGATGATGTCACATATTACATCACTCATGACATGGTCAGTGACATCACTCATGACATCACTGATGACATCTCAAATGACATCACTGATGACATCATCATCCTTGTGATCGAGTGGCAGACCTCCACTCCCCCTAATATAACCTTTGATACACACATTCAAAAATAGAAACTACAATGTTCAAAACAATGGACATACCAATACCAGTTACAACAACCTATTCAGTAATTCTAAGATCCACATACACATCCACTCATTCACCAACAGTCCTATACAGTCACTCATACATGTACTCACTCATCATATGTACTCATACACCTATACATCCTGTTACACAATGCCACTCATCCATAGAGTTACTCACACACATAGTCACTCATGCTAATAAAGAATCAAACATCCATTTACTTGCATATACAGTTATACACACACCACCACACTTACTTCTACAGAAACTTACACATACTTAGTCTTTTAAACAATTACTTATAGAAACACATACTTATTCATACAGGAACTCTTTCAATCTCTCACTCTCACATATACTCCCTTATATACACCAATAATCACATATACTAGTTTAAAACATATGTAGTTACTCATAAAGACACTACTGAGACATTCACTCACTAACACACCCATGCACACACTCATCCACCCATACAGTCCTGCACACATGCTGTCTTCAACACATACAAACAGTGAGTCACTCATTCATGCACCTATGCACTACATAATACCCCCACCAAACCATAGACACTCAGACACTCATACTGATACTCAAAAAAACAACTAATAACCTATATAGACACTCATGTAGCTACTCACCAACCCATGCAGCCACTTATACACAAAGTGAGAGACTGATACAGATATTTACATATTTAAACATTACTCACTAAGCCATGTATTCACTAGGATACACTTAATCAGTCAGTTATACAATCATTTTTTCAAAAACAAATCATCCATTTAGACACTTATATACGCATTTATTCTTCCATCGACCTTGAGATATACATACATAAAACATATGTAATTTTCAGAACAATACACATTCACTGGATGATGTCATGAGTGATGTCATGAGTGATGTCATGAGTGATGTCATGAGTGATGTAATATGTGACGTCATCAGCAGTGCACTGCGGGGGCACGAGTTATAGTTAGCTGAACTAACTATAACGGGGGAATTTCAATGGTTTTGTACGAGTGAAAAGTCCAGCTAACTATAACGCCCCTGAAACCTATGCTTTTTTCAGTGAATTTCTAAGGTTTTTTAAATGCTAATTCCTAACTATAACGTGCCTGAAACCTATGGTTTTTTCAGTGACTATATATATATAACACATTTAAACTTTTTAGAAACACTCAGTCACTGCATGATGTCATGAGTGATGTCATTTGAGATGTCATCAGTTACGTCATCAGTGATGTCACTGACCATGTCATGAGTGATATAATATGTGACGACATCAGCAGTGCATTGCGGGGGCGCAAGTTATAGTTACCTCAACCAACTATACCAGCCGAATTTCTCTGGTTTGCTATGACTGAAATTTCCAACTAACTATAACATCCCTGACACCTGTGGTTTTTTCAGTGAATTTCTAAGGTTTTTTAAATGCTAATTTCTAACTATAACGTCCCTGAAACCTATGGTTTTTTCAGTGAATATATATATCCAGTATATATTGAAGAGCAACATTATTAGTTTTTTCAAAAAGATTTCTATTATTCCGCAAACAAGAAATCACCAATGAGCCCTCTGATCTATTATTCAGAAAACAAAAAAACACGGTCATCCCTTGCTTTTCATGCTTTCAAATTTTGGTGAAAGTTTTTTTGATCAGTGGGTTTTGGGGTGGGGGGTAGAGAAGGTTACAAAATTCCATACCGGTTATGTTAAATTGATTTGTAAGGCGCACTAATTGCCCGAAAGAGTATCCAGTTGCTAGGGTTGGTGTTTAGCTATGTGGTCCCTAAGGTGCTCATACAAAGAGCCAAGTCTTCGGCCTCTTGTGGAACTCAAGAAGTTAGAAGGAGACTCTGATTTGTTAAGAGAGGTCATTCCATATCTTGGGTGTAATGTAGGAGAATGAGTGACCTCCAGTTTTGCTTTTGTGGATGCGGGGAATGTATGCGAAGGAGAGTGAGGGAGAATATAGGTGTCTGGTGGGTTGGTGTAAGTTTATGCGGCTCTTCGAATATTCTGGTCCTGTGTTGTGTAGGACATTGTATGTGTGTGTGAGAAGTTTAAATTGGTTGTGCTTGTGAATGGGGAACCAGTTAAGCATCCTGAGGTGCGGTGTGATGTGGGTGTGGAGTGAGAGGTCAAGTATGAGTCTTGGTATTTCTTACATATACTTGAGCACAGTTTGGTACAGATTAGTCGGAAAAGGAAAAGTACACGGTTGCTAGCAATGCAAAAAGGCATTTTTGCATGTACTGCTATGTCGACGTTACCTGCAGAGGCACAGTTCCCATCTCTATTACATAATATTTTACAACAGAAAATGTTCTCCTGTAAAATATTCTGGGGTGCATGCTCATAGAGCAAGTAATTCTGTTTTCATGCATTCAATTAAAGTTACCATGATTGAGAAGCAAATTGCCCTGCCTCATTCACAGAAGTGATGAACACGCTACTTACCTTCAGTGGCACTTTTTCTGGTAGAGACTATATAAATGCAGATTCCTAACTTTAGGATATTCCCCAGGGGTCAGACTAGATCTGGAAAATCTTGAGCAGTACCTCTGCATGCCGGTAGGTGGTGTTCGGCTTTGCCTCAGAAGAGACATTGTGATGCCTATAAAGGCGCCACCCCGGCGTGCTAACATCTGTTTCTTTTGTGACTAGTTCCTATGTAAAAACGTAGACATGTAAAAACAAATGGTACTTTTTTTAACCAGTGTCCAATGTTTAAAAGGATCTTCTAAGTCAAGAGTCAAGTTCACAGAGTGGGGAGGATGGGAGGGTCGGTGAGGAATCTGGGTTTAGATAGAGTCTCTATCAGAAAGTTAAGTAATTTGTTCTTCTGCTAGAGACTTCTAACCGGAGATTCCTCAGCTTAGAATAGATACCCAAGCAATACATCCTAGGAGGTGGGTCTGGGAACTGTATTAGACCAAAATGTCCTAGAGGACTGAACTGGCGAAATGCCCTGCACGCGGGACCAGACTTTTCAAGCAGTAGTGCTTTGTGAATGTATGGATGTATGTCCACATGGCAGCCAGGCAGATGTCCAGGACAGTTACTAATGCAGCAGTGGTGCCTTCAGCCCTGGTGGAGTAAGCCCGCAAATCCTCAGCAGGTTGCTTCTTCCACAGTGCTTATCAGATTTGTATGCAGAGTACTATCCATCTGGAGATGGTTCCTTTCTGCTCAGCCTTGCCCATCTTCACTCCGGTGAACTCAATAAAAAGTTGATTTTTCATCCGTCAATCTTCGGTTCCATCAATGTAAGAATAACAGCTTTTTTTGTAGTGTCCATACAATAAATTCCCTCCTTCTCCATGGATGGATGAGGTGGAGCGTAGAAAGTACTTCCGGAAAGAAAGAGGCACATTTCTGAAGAACCAGTTTGTCATTGAAGAAGTTGGGGTATGGAGGGTGGACCGACAAAGCCTGAAACTCACTAACTTACTGCTCGATGTAATGGCCAACAGAAGTACTGTTTTGATGGTCAAGACCTGCAAAGAGCAGCTATGCATGGGCTCAAAGGGAGAACATATAAGAAAAGTAAGTACCAAATTGAGATCCCACTGGGGCTTCGCAAAGGGGGTAGGCAGGAAGAAATGTTATAAAACTTTAAAAAAACAAGTCACAATGAGTGACTTAAACTGGGATGGTTGATTCAGCAGCTGCAAGAGGCAGAAAGGGGGCCAGCATGGCATGAGGAACACCAAGCCACAAACTTATCCCAACGGCCCTCTCAGACAGTTTTGGTGGAGGGACGCCTAGCTGCCAAGATTACATCATAAACTTTGGGAGGGCAATCAAAAACCTTCAACAGTCACCACTCAATTTCCATGCATGAAGGTGGAGCGTGCACAAGTTCTGGTTTAAGAACCTGCCCTGCTGCTGTGACAGGAGATCCTCCTGAAGGGGCAGCTTGACAGGAGGAAGGTTGCTCGTGCTCAGAAGTTCTGGATACCATACTGTCTGTGCCCAAAGCCCCTAGCCACCGAGAGGACTTGGGCTCTCGCTCATAGACGTGTTTCTCCTAGAGTCAAACTTGGAGCTCCTGTATGCCTTTATGCCAATATCTCTCATACCAGAGTTATCAAGATCTTCAGAACTCTGGCATGAGAGGTATTGGCATAAAGGCGTATAGGAGCTCCAAGTCTGACTCTAGGAGGTACGCGTCTATGAGCGAGAGCCGCTTCTGAAACTCTAGTGTGCAGAAGTGCTGACAATGTGCTTTCTTGTTGGAGGTGACTAGACCGAGCCAGGGTTCTCCCCAATCTTGTACTAGACTTGCACCACCTCCGGATGTAGACACCATTTGTGATCCACAAAGCATCAACGGCTGAGTTTGTCTGCCATGGCGTTCAGTGATCCCGCCAGGTGTTGTACGGCCAGGAAAATATCCTGACTCTCCAGCGTTGTTCAAAGGCACAGAGCCCCCTGGCACAGGGTCCACAAGCCCACCCACCCTGTTTGTTACAATACCACATGCCGATGGTGTTGTCTGTGAACACCTGACAGCCTTCATTTGCTGGATTGAAGGAAGGCTTTCAATGCCACGCAGATACCTCCAACACATTGTTGTGTAGCTGAGATTCCGACCGATATAAGAGTCCTATGATCTCCACCTCTCCGAGATGCCGTTCTAACTTAGGAGTGATGCATCTGTCACAACTGTGAGCTGTGGGTGTGGAAGTGAGAGAGGTTTGCTGCTGATCCAATTGCGGTTTGCCAGCCCCCACTGCAGATCTTTTGCAGTTCCATCATATATTTGGACCAGGTCAGAAAGATTCCCCAGATGCTGCACTCCCTGGGACTTCAGGTCCCACTGCAGAACCTTCATTTGCCATCTGGAGTGTTGTACCAGCAGGATGCAGGAGGCCATGGGACCCTGCAGCCTCAGAGTCCGCCTCACCGATATCCAGGATAGAGGACGCAACATCAGAATTATAGGCATATCCCAGACTCCCTGCTCCAGAGGATGGGAACGGAACTGCACTATGTCTAGAATGGTTCAGATAAAGGGAGTGTCTGAGAGGGAGTCAGATGCAACTTTGGCATGTTGATAATGAACCCCTGCGAATGCAGAAGGTTTGCCATAGTCTGGAGGTGGACGACGACTGCCTGGGGCGAGCCTGCCTTCAGTAGCCAGTTGTCGAGGTAGGGAAAGACTGGAACACCTAACATCCACAAATGGGGAGACTGCAACCACCATCATTGCTTTCGTGAACACCTAAGATGCACTGGTGAACCCAAAGGAGAGCACTGGAAATGTTTGTGGCCACCGTGAACCACACGTAGTGCCTGTGGCCAGCAGGACGGGAATGTAGAAATACACGTCCTGCAGTACCAGCGCTACCATCCAGTCTCCAGGATCAAAGGCAGACAGAACTTGAGCCAACGTGAGCCTCTAGAATTTCTCTTTTTTTGGGAACGCTTTAAGATGGTGCAGATCTAGAATAGTGTGGCGGTCTCTGTCCTTTTTCAGCACCAGAAAATAGTGGGACTATCAACCACACCCTACTTCTAGTGCAGGCATCCTCTTGATGGCTCCTTTAGCCAAATGAGCCTGCACTTGTTGACGGAGTAAGGAGAGATGGTCATGTGGCAGTTGTTCTTTGGATGGTGGGAGAGGATGAGAAGTTTCCACAAATGGTAGGGTGTGCCCTTCCTTCATGATCTGATGCCTGATCCTGCCGCCAGTAGTATGGCTGTGCTGAATAGAGGGTTCTCTAGAGGGACTTGGAGGCTGCGACAGCAGGAGGGGTGTGGGACTGGGACTGGGCAGCATGTTGGGACTGGCTCCCGCATCCTTTTTGGGCTCCATGGCCCTGTCCTTGAAAGGGCTGGGCAAGCTGTTGGACTGGGTATGGCTGAAACTGTGGACCCCCAAAGTTTTCCTTTCCATGTCTGCGGTAATGGGTGGAAGGACTGCTGTTTCAGCCCAGTTGAAAGAAAAAGACCAAGGGATCTAGCAGTGAGCCTGCTCAAGCGAAAACGCTCTAGTGCGGCACAGATTTTCTCACTAACTAGGCAGGAGCCACCAAAGTGCATGTCGGTCAGTGAAGACTGGACATGCCCCGAAAACTCAGTTGGTCTTAACCAGGCATGGCGACGAAACGCCAGCATGGAAGCCAAGGCAGTAACGAGGGAGTCTGTGATGTCCAGTCTGCACCAGATGTCGAACTTTGCCATATCCCTGCCATCCACCAAACCCTGGTTGAGGATTGTGCGGCCTTTCCTCGGGCAGCATGGGAAGCAGCTGTGCAACCGCTTGTGGTGTTCAGAGACCGCAGGGCAAGGTTGGTGGAAGACAAGATGCGCTTCCCCAAGGTGTCCAGCCTCTTGAATTCCCTATCTGTTGGTGTGGTCACTGTTGAGGCCTGCACCACCATGCTCACAGGGGGGGGATGCAGGGAGAGGAAGATTCGGTCTCCCAGGGTGGGGCCGTGCAGATAGGTAATCTTTCGGTGCACAGGAACTCTGTGCAAGATTTTGCCCAAGCCCTCATGTGAGGGCTTCATTAAAGGAGGGTGTGGGTTCAGAAAATCCTATCCTAGGTTGAAGCACCTATGTCAAGACATTGGTCTTGACCTTGACGACCAGCAGCTGGATATGCAGAACCTCTGCCCCGTGCATCACTGTGGCAAAAGATGCGCCTTCCTCCGAAATCTGGCCTGGAGGGGAAATCATACCAGTATCTGGGGAGGTCTCCAGGCCACAGGCGTCACCCAGCTCCTCATACCAGTTGTTATCATCAGTCCTCTAGGGGACCATACACCACCTCCTCATCTCCCCCTTCAGGAAGGTAGGGCTCAAGGCGAGGATAGTCCAGGGGATGTTGAAGACGGGACGATGCTGGCATGGATTTTGAGCGGCGCCGGTTTGGCGTTGCGGATGATTGGCTCATTGCCAAGCAGCCCTGTGGATGGGGCTGGAAGGAATGGATGCATCCATTGTGCCATCGGTCTGGATCTGGATCTGGGGGCAGATCCAGAGGGGCCAGCTGGCATCGAGGGCGAATCTGCTGATGGTAACCCAGCAGGGGCACCTCTCAACTGTGACATGCATGATATCATTAAGTTCTTTCAGTTGGGCGGGCATTACCCTGGTGCTGGCTCCGCAGGTCGAATGTGGGAGCGGGCCTGGAAGCAGAGTGTCATAAATGTGAAGCCGAAGAGTTCTTCAGCTTCTTCTTCTCTTTCTTTTTGGACTTACCAGACTTTGGCGAGGAGGTCTAGGAGTCTGCAGATGATCAACCGCAGAAACAGCTCTGAGAGCTTCATCACCCACTTGTGAATTTCCTCAACACAGGCCTTGGGGTTGTGTCCCGTCCCCAGGCACCAGAGACAAACCAAGTGGGGATCAGGCACACGCATCTGCCTGTATCAGTCCCCACAAGGCTTGAACCCTGAAGGTTTTGCAGGGAACATAACCTTGGGAGCAGAGTCAAAAATTTTGACAAAAGGTAAAAAAAAGTTGTTCGGAAATTGACCCAAGAGCTCTCTGGATGTGAACTGTTGGTGGGGAACAAAAGGAACTGATGTCAGCGCACTGGGATGGCGTCTATAGAGGCACCACAACATCGCTTCTCATGCAGCAGATGCTGGGTTGAACGACACCACCTACCGATGCGTACAGGTACATCTCAAGATTTTCTAGATACATTGTGACACCTGGGGAATATTGTAAGGTGAAGAATCAGCCGTTAGAAGTCTCTATCAGAAAATGTGTTCACAGGACAGAGCTATGTACTGGAACTTAAAGTGGGTGGCAATGAGTCTGGCACCCTTCTTGTGATTGGAAATTGCTTTTAAGGGCCAACGATCTGTCTAGATTGTGAACTTTCACAAGCCCATACCATCACTGCTGGAGGTGACAGTCATTCTGAAAACTCAGAACCTACTGCACACCTCAACCAGAGGATATACATGTTTTAATGCTTCAAATTAAAGTGTTATAGCACAATAACCCTGCCATTACAAAGAGTAGGATGGTAATTTAGGGAAATGACACAATTTAACTGAAAAGTTTGAGACTTGGACTATAAAGCTGCTTTGTTTCACATGGTATATTTATTTCCTTAGCTCCTTCACTGCTGACTCTGGACCATGAAACCGCCCATGATGATCTTGTCCTATCAGAAGATAGAACCAGTCTGCAATACAGAACCCGTGATCAATATCTGCCCACTATTGGCCAACTACAGTCAAGTTGTTACTCATTGAAGAGCTTTGCCAAAGAGGTGTCTGTACTGGGAACTGAAGGCTTCACCTCGGGGAAACACTACTGGGAGGTGGATGTGGGGAAGTCTTCTGCGTGGATTCTGGGGGTGGTCCCAAAGCCCTTGCTAAGCGGTAAGGGCGCCCTACAATTTGGCACCAATTATGCTTTGCAGCTCAAGGAAGGAAAGACCTATGAAACCTTAGAATACCCACCCCGAGTTCTGCCTTTGACTTGCAGACCACAGAAGATAGGTATATTTGTTGACTTTGAGAACAGACATATCTCCTTCCTCAATGCCGATGACATGTCCCTTCTACACACCTTCTCATTCTTCCCTTTTACAAAACTATTTCCCTATTTCCAGCCCTCTGTAGATGCTACAGTGAGAAAGCATGAGGCTCTCATCATATGCCATTAGTATGAGCAGGGAGCGCTAGCCTCAATACCCAGGGAGGCAATACAGGTGTGAGGCACGGGGAAAGCACCAGTAATCCTTTTCTGTTTTTCGCTGGATAAGACCATTAATTGCATTACATGCTTCACAGCTTTTAACTCTCCCCCCCCCCCCCCCCCCGCTTAGGTATTTATGCCATAAACGTTCTGCTGCAAAAGAAAATTCGACATCATTCATTTCTGTTTGCAGCACCAGTGCTTCCCATATTACTGCCTCCCTAACCGAACTAAAACTGAGGTAGACACAAAAGGCTACCCTTCTCAAGGCTAGCATTTGCTGTAGAAGTTAAATCCCATGAATTCATTCAATTCAGATATCACACATGATAGCCTGTCCCTAGCATATGACATCTGGGCAAAGGTGCCACAAGAGTCAATCGTTTTTTGTAATAAACTGGAGGCCTACTTGAAAGTTAGAAGCCACCAGTTCGTTTGTAGGTAAATTAGTTGTTTGCCTACATTCTGTAGCAATTGAAATGTTTCTGCTTTGAATCAAGTTGTTTTTTGTGGTAGACTCTTGCGCAATAAAAGTTTGACCATTTGCAAGGTATTGATGGATCTCTGCGAGTTTCTTTTTCATTTTTTGGAATTCTTCTGACTTCTTTTGTAAACGTTACTTTATAACCACCTAGCTCATCAGATACCACAAAATATCCATGTCCAAATGAGTGGAACACAGGACACAAATGGTTTTACTTAGAATTTGCTATTGATGATGCACTTAATTTTCAAGTAACAGTATTTTTGCTTCACCGTGACCTCCATCACACTCCTCATGAGAAGGCCCCAGAGACCATATAGGCTTTTGGGGGTCAGCACATTCTACTGTCTAGGACCTCCGTCCAACACCTCAGCCCTTAGAATTGCAACTCTCACATGCAAATAGTTGAAAATCCAGCCTAGAGACAACGCACACGTCTAAAGCGAACACTTAGGTTTGTTTTAGTTGTCCTTCCGATATCCTTCTTATGACTTTCCCATTATTGCCTATTCTTTAGGTTCTGTTGTCTGAATCAACTTTTCAGAGGCATGCCTAGAGGCGATTCAATTTGTAGTGTGTGCGCCAAGTACATCAAAGTAACAGTCAAGTTCTTTGGAGTCTGTGGCTGTCAAGTAGCTGGGAAATGCTTGTTACAAGTAGTCCCTGTTGCCCTTCCACTTGTGTTTGCTCACTGAATGCCAAGAACACTTCCGTTCAGGTTTTAACTGTCGGAGCAACATATGGTGAGGAGTCCAGGCTTACTTTTGAAGGTAGGTCTGGGTTAGAAAATTCAGATAAAGTTAACAGCAATGGTGCACAAAAACTACAATGTCATAACTTTTTAGCAAGCAGTTAAAAAAGGATTGTTCGATCTATACAATGCATGGATGAGCTGAGATGAGATGAAGAATTAAATGCATGATGACCTAGTATACTTTCAAGATGTAAAATGGTCCCTTGTGTATTCTAGTGAAGATCGAAGTATACACCAAAACAACCAAGAGAAAAAAGGTGTCACTAAAATACTTCTGTGGGTTAATCTAGGATCTGATTGACAAATGTCATAAGCCAATGGCTTAAGGTTTCTTAGCTAAAGAAGCTAATTGGTGAAGGAGGCAGACCCAAAGCTCTTTTCTGTATGTACAGAGGGGCATATTTATCAAGGTTCTGTGTTGCCCTTGTGCCACGCAAGGGGGTGCAAGGGTGACGCAGAACCTTAGTGAGATTTATCAAGCCATGCCTGCATGGCTTGATGGATCTAGAGTAACGCAAGGGAGTGTTAAGCTCCCTTGCGTTAACCTGCAGCGACGACACTTTTCATGGGTGGAGCGTGGGTGTTCCCATGCACCCACCCATGGATTTTTGTGCATTCCCAGATTTATTATTAGTGGTAGCCCTGGAAATGTGTCAAAATGCTAAGCCGGGAGGTGAGGCATAACAAGGAGAAATATCTTTATTTCTCCTCATTTTCCTCTTTCGACGTGTGCTGCATTCTGCAGCACACATAGAACGAGGAAAACTCCTCTCAGGATTGTTTTGCTGCAGGAAGGTGTCCCTTCAAAATAATCTTGCCTACAACACAGGCAAGGGTGCACGCATTGGCGCTAGATTGTCAAAAGTGTGCCAGCATTAAGAAAGGACATTAATGCACTGTACAATATTAAATACAGAGCATTCCTGCCCTTTCCCTTTCAAGCAGTGCAGCAAGGTGGGTTGCTGCGTTCCGCTGCATGAAAGATTAAGTATATCCCAGATGGTGTACAGAATACACAAGTTCACCATGATTGGTGCAAGCACCATTACATGTCAAACCTAAATAAGTAAAAAAAAAAATTTAAAAAAAATTATCAGTAAATGCTTAGCAAAATAATGGACTCCCATAGCCACACAGTAACCTTGTCCAATACATCAGCTACACAATATGGTTCAAAGAGGTGTGCAGGATAGGAGGGACCCGCCGCACTTTCATGTGTCCATTTATAAAAGTCTTACTGACACTAATGGGCAAACATTTGTTTCAGCCAAACCGCAAGCATTCATATTGACATGGTCACCAGGGAAATGTCTGGGTTTATCCACTTCCTCCGTGGTCACAGTCCTTCAGAGGAGGGGTCATGCCACAACTCGATGCCATCATAAAACTTGATGGTAAACGTCTGCAGTCCTCAGCCGCAAGAAACAAACTTTGCTGCCAACCTTAGCTGTAGGCATAAGAACCTTTGGAGAATAAGGCAATGGTCGAGACAGACCTTCAATTTATAGGTGACAAACAAACAACTCTTGCAAGATTTATTGCACAAGTGGATAAATAACCCAGTATGTTTCTTTAACTTTTCACCTGCAATCCTGGCGGCAACTCCAGGAGACCTTTAACTTGGGTCTTTCAGATAAAGCGATATCTGCTCTTGGCACTGGTTCTATACAGGTCAGGTTGTCAGCTTTTCCAGTGTTCTTGAAATTATGGACTGTAGATATCCGTCCTCACAACACTACACCAGAAGCTGGGGCTTTGTTCTTCTAGATGGTAATGCAAGTTCTCAGTACAAAGGATACTATTGCACTTCCTTCAGTTTTCAGCAATCCAAGTTTCTCTGCATGCCAGTTTGGTTCCGACTTGTGGGAGAGGACAAGTCAATCTTAATACAAACCTTGTTAGTCTGGGCTCAGAGTTTCTGCTTGCAATCAAGTGAATAATTTCCTGGGTCATGAAGGGGAAGCTAGCATTCTTAGATAGTGGCAGACCCAACCAGCCATTCTACGATAGTGCAGTACATGAATTTTACGAGGATCCAGTTGGATTCAAGTACATTTTTCATACAGTGTAGTATGGCATTCTTGACCAAAACATTACAAAGTTCTCAAGGTCCAGGTTCCTTGGTGATAGCAGACATCCTGTAACATCACTATGGGTATTGAATTCAACTCCGAAAGCCTTTCTGAAAATCACCTACATGTTGTTGGCACATTGTGTTTGTTCAAGTTTTGAAGTGGGATCGCTCTGGGTCATATGTTTGTAAACATTATGCTTCCTTCCAGGTCATAAGCAAACTTGCACAAAGTGTTATATGCCACTTGAAGTAAACACCAAGAATATATCATGTTCCCCTAGGATTTTTGTCACCAGAAAAAGGGAGGAAATAGGTGAGAAGTACACAGATATGCATGCAAGGCAGCAACCTGAATACCTGTGCTGTTTAATGTCAGCCTACTTTCTGGTTGCATATCGTGTAGTCTTAGAATATAGCGTACAGCCATGGGGTGTTTAGGCACTATTGACAGTTAGCAGATGTTTTTTATTGCCCAATTTAATGGTACGCATTTTATTGACCTCAGAAGAATGAAAGACAGAGTGGATCCTCCAGGATTTAAACCTATGACCATAAGGTTAAACACAGATCCATGAGGTGGATGCATTAGTCACTAACCCACCCAACTTGGTTCATTTCTGGGGGACCTTCATTCTCCAAACACAGTTTCCCATCATGTTCCTCAATCATTCTACACATTCAAACTCCTAGGTTACTACGCCCTTTTTCCAGGGAAGGTTGATAGATATCCTGCAGGTGTAAAGTCTTTATCCCATAGCTAATCAACTGCCATCAAAAATTGTGTTCTGTGATGTGGGACTGGCAGGAAACAGAGAGTATGTCAGAAAATGATGACATCAAGCTCAGCGTGCCCTAGTGCTGCTACGCAAAGGCCATTCAACCCAATAATAACATACTCAATTTTATTTGTACTCCAGTGTCGGCAATCTAAAAAGAAACCTAAACACCTGTACAAGTCACCCCTCTCTTCAAATCACCCCTGAGGAAAATAAGATTGGCCGAGGGCAGAAGACAATTTCAATTTTGTTCAAACTGATCTAGCTCCAAGTAATTTACTCTCCGAAATTTAAAATTCAAATTCTGAGGAAGATAGTAGCCCCAAATCTGTGAAGTACTCGAATTGCACTTTCCAATCATACATCGTCCTGTGCAAGGGGAAACTTAGATGAAATAGACAGCTACATGTCTCTGTGAACTGCACCAGACCCCTTGAGAAGTATGGACAGAAGCTGGGAGGCTCATGGGCAAGTATATGCAGCTGTGGTAGAGCTCTGGATCCCTCAAGGATGTAACTGACGCATTCTGGCACTTCCGGGCTGGACCCCATAGCAGACACTAGGAGGCGTGATGGCCCACTGCCTGACAGCGAGAGACTGAGTAGAGAAGACGGCTAAGCCTGAGAAACTGAAGTCTGGAGTGAGCTGTGGAGAGCTGCGCAGTGTGCTCTGGATCCGGTAGAGGGAGTGGTTGCTAATGCTACATTCCTGTCAGCAAGCCTGGTGATAGGGACAGAGCATGCCAGATTACTGCATCTCTCGTCCCAGACGCTGAGCAGATTAGAATATGATGGGTAGCTAGGAACATCCGGAGTTGACAAAAGATGAAGCACCGAAAGTGGAGAAAAAACAGCACATCTACTAAGCTGTAACTATTTTCAACGCATGCTCAATTAAGAACTTGGCGGCTTTCCAACAAAGTCAATCTATTTTATTTCCATGACACCAAAGAGTAAGGAGGGTCTGCAATATAGCGACACAAGGCCTGCAAAAAAGAACGTCTCTCAAGTAAGGAAACAGGAGGCTGCAGAAATAACATGTGACCAGGTTGGGTCAATAGCCAAACTTTGCCACCACGGCAGACTGCTATATACTAGAATCACAATCCCCCATAACAATAGGTGCAAGCTAAGAGCCAAACTGGCTATTGCTAACTGGCTGCAATGACAGACTTTATAGCGAAGATGTCAAAAGATTAAATGGGATAAATTTCCAACAATGAAAAACTGGGCAAATATGCTAGCAACAAAATTGTGCAACCAATGCCTGCAGAAACTGCGCCTACAGCAGTGATGGCACCAGCAACGCTGGGAGACACATCTGCAAAATCAACCTTTAGGGTAATACAATCCTCAAAGACTGCCCTAGATATGAGAAGTTGGTCAGGATGTTTCGCCACTGCAGCGGACCTGCACCAAGAGGTCAAAATAGTGACAGGCAGAAAGTTCCATTTTAGCACTGGAAGATACCTTAAAAGAAGTCCAATATATAGGCAACCAACAGAAGACATCTTCCAGGATACTAGAAAATAGGGCCAAAGATACTGAAAGAAGGGCCTAAAGGAACAACTTGAGGGTCTTGGGCTTCCCCTAAGGGGTGTAGGAACCCCTCCATGGATGTTTCTTTGAAACACAGCTCAAACAAATATTACCTGCAGATAACCTCTCCCACTGCTTTATTGTTGAAAGAGCACACATCCTAGTTAGAAAGCCCCCCTCCCTCTTCGGAATACACTCAAACGTCAGAGACAAGATCCTTAGGAGGATACAGGGCCTGGGTACAATACATTAGAATCACACCATATCCACACTTTCACAGAAAGAAGTTTCAAACGCTTAACACTCATCCTGCCAAGCCAAAACCTTTTTTGAAGCGCCAGAAGCTGCTTGGTGATGGGTTGAAGAAAAAAACCATAGGGAATGGTAAGAAGGTGGGACCAAACCTTCCAAGACATCAACCATTTAAACCGGACACCAGGCCTGGGGGGGGGGGGGGGGGGGGGGGGTAAAGGAGTCAATCGCAAAAGAGGTGGTGCTCCTGCTGCACACCAAAGAGAGTTCTATCATCAACATTGCTAGGAGATGACCAACAATCTTCTTCTGACAGGCTCAGACCACACTGTTAAACCCACAAGACACACAGCTTGACAACAAAGTTTCTCCCTACCAAGATCGGAGACATCACAGAACCTCGCTTGTAGTAAATACTAAATATTATTTTTGTTTTGTAGTGCAAAGACGTTTCATTTCAGTATGAAACATGTTATTAAACATGTAACAAGTGAATAAATGTGATTCTGTTGAATGCATGTTTCTAGCATGTTCTTCTGTTCCGCCAATATCATGAAGTTGTGATAATTACGTTTATGCAAACACATTCATAATAAGTAAACATCTGCATGCCTTAGCTCTTGTTGTCTTTTACAAAGAAATACTGCAAAACAATTCGACAGTAGGTGCAAGGGCATTTTTTCACTATGTTTATAGTTTACTTTAAGAATGTTCCAACAACTTCTTCTGGGAGGTGATGGAGTTTATCACACAATATGTGACTGCACCGTTTATATGGGACAGGGATTTTAAATGCATCTTAGATGGGGATGTGGATAGACACCCAGGATGGTTAGATGTGAAACCATCCATGACCAAAAGTTGACGAGAGATTAGATTCAACTGTGTATATATATCACACGACCGAAGCCGCTGAAACCTAACTCTTCTGGCATTAGCCAAGACCTAAGAATCCAGGGTTTTACAAACCCTCCTTTACACAGAAACCCCTATACGTGACCACCCGCCCTGAGGAAGCCCTAGGCCTGATGGCCATCTAGAGGGCGAAACACGTGTTGGCTGGCTGAGCCATTTTCTCTCTTTTTCCTATCTGACAAATAAAGCATGAATATATGACTAACACCATTGGATTTATGTTCACCAATTTGGATATTTTATCCTGAAGAACCTAAAAACTTATGACTCTTGCCCAGGTACAACTACAGAATCCTACTTTATATTAGGGGGATAGGGGCCTCTCCCCCTGTCTCTGGGCCAGAACCAGTAGAAATAAGAATACATGCTTATTGGATGACTAGTAAGGGATGAGGATCTTTTTCCCCTTAACCTATATATATGACATGAATTACACCCTGATAAAAGAAAATATTCTCCTCACTCATTGTTCCATGATACCTACAGTAGATTAGATCGTTTTTCGGTAACATTTGCAGTCACAATAGACACAGCACAATAACAATATATATTTCTGTCGGACCACTACCCGCTAGTAATTGATTACCATAACATTCTTTGTAGGCATCAAATTTCCTTACGGAGACTATGTCTGGAGGTCTTGCAGAATCAGGTGTTTTTCCCTGAAACAGTTATTTTGAAACTAATTGGTCGCAATATCTAATAGAGCTAAAGAATGGGATGCTTTTAAGTAAGTAGTGAGGGGTGAATACATTGGTAAAATAGTGAGAATACAGCAATAACTTAAAAAAGAACTGTTCCAACAGGAAAAAAGTAGTGGCCAGCTTACAAAAGTAAGGAGCGTTTAGATGCAGCCGCCAGAGGTAAATTGATAAATGCCCCAAAAATACAGAGCGATAATTATATAAATGGACACTGAGAGAATACAGACAGAGCCTCCACTGGGACTAATCAGGGAAACTCCTTGTTTTTTTTATTTATTGCGGAGACAGAGTTACAAGCCCCCCCTCCCCCTTCCTCCCCCAGATATTGAAAGTCATGAAGCCAGATGGTACACAGCTTTCCTCGGAGGCTACTATTAAAGTAGCACTACAGCAATATCTAGAACAAATCTATAAACGGCAGCAGAGGAAATAAATACACCCCTAAAGATTACTTAGCTGTGATTGCACTTCCAGACACTCAGAGTATAGGGATGGAGCTCACAAAAGAGGAGATGCTGGCAGCACTGAAGGAAAGGCCACATAATAAGACACCAAGCTTGGATGGGTTGCCCCCAGAATTTTACTAGATATTTGCACGTGATTTCTGACAAACTCCCAGAAGTATATAAAGGAGCTGTTACACTGGGAAGTTTGAGCGAGGTGATCATGGAGATGATTCCCAAGTCTGACAAAGATCCCACCGAAATGGGGTACTATAGACCCCTTTCCATGATACAGATGCTAAATTACTAAGGGTGTGCGGACAACTCCGTTCCGCCCACGGAATGTGCGGAGATTGGTCCTTCCGCCTTCCGCGATAATAGGCGGAGAAACAAGGCAAATCTCCGCACACTCAGGCATAACGGAAGATGGCCGCCCGCCTCCAGCCCGCAGTATTAAATACATTAAAAAAGCAATTTTTAAATAAGCTTACCTTATCGGCGGCGTCCCCGGGCTTCCATCCTTCTCCAGCGCGTCTTCTTCTGGGAACTACGCAAGCGCGGGAGCCTGCGCATGCGCATTCCTCGGCAGGAATGCGCATGCAGGGGCTCCAGTGCATGCACAGTTCCCAGAAGAAGACGCGATGGAGAAGGATGGAAGCCCGGGGACGCCGCCGATAAGGTAAGGGTATTTAAAAATTGCTTTTTTAATGTATTTAATACTGCGGGCGAGAGGCGGGATGTGCGTAACGGAACTATGCGGAGATTGGTTCCATCTCCGTGCCTCTGCGCGTAGGTCCCTTACGCACATTACGCCCACCCTTATAAATTACTAGCTAAGGTCCTAGCTAACAGAAATCAGAGGCACATGTACGACTGTTTTTAGCTGTCGTAAACAGAGATTCGGCCTGTTTGAGACCACTGAAATGGCTTTTGCAATGTACCAACCCTATTTTACGAGTTGGTAACCTGTTACCGACACGCAAAATGGGGTTTACGGGTCGCTATTAGGAAGGAGCGTGCCAAAGGTGTCCCTTCCTAATAGCAAGTTGAAGGGGGATGTACGATTGTTTTGCGACTGGAATGTGGCCAAAAACAGTCTCAGTTCACCGCCTACTTCAAGTAGGTGGTAAGCCAGTTGCAAACAGAAAGGGGTCGCCAGGGGACCCTTTCCCCTTTGTGTGTGTTAGCGAAAATATTTTTTAAGAGCAGGCAGTGGTCCCATGGACTACTGCCTACCCTTAAACAAGCATTTGCATTGCAATAGGTCTAGCATTTTTCAGAGTTGGAGCTATTGGCATAATGTCAATATTTTTTACTTATGTGTTTTGGAGTGAAGTGGATGTATGGATGGCAATTGTGTGTTTTACAATGCATCTAAAAGGAACATTTTTGTAGGTATAAAATTACAGTACCAGAATCACAATTGGGGGCTGTTGGAGCAGCAGCTACGTGCGAGAGGTGGTAATGGACAGCACGGTGAGTGAGATAAGCTGATTAACGCCAAACATGAAGAAATGCGGCTGCCGCTGCTGATAAAAGGCGTTCAACTGCACATAGGCAAACAGAAGTGCTCATTGTAAATAAACAAGTTACAGTACCAGAAGCAAACTTGGGGGCAGTTGGAGTAGCAGCGACATGCGGGAGGTGGTAGTGGAACTGCACAGTTAGATAAGGTGATTGAGGCCAAACAGGAAGCAAAAAGTAGTGCACCCAAACTAAAACATATGGCAGATAGTGAAAGGATCCCTGTAGCATGGGCAGTATGCAGGGTGGGAACAGAACAGCCAAAAGGCAGGACAAATGTAAGCCAACACTAACAAAACCAGTGATTTCTAAAAGCATACAAAACAACCAATGAAAAGCAGTGGGCGTGGTCAAAGCCCCAAGAGTGAATGCAGGCTGTCTCGTAGACAACGCATTTGCGCTGCCTAGGCTCTACCAAAAAATGAAAAGGAAACTTTACATTTTTATTTTTTAATGCATACCGTTTTCTTTTAAGGAAAATGGGCTGCATTTTTAAAAAATTGCTTTATTTAAAAAGCAATCACAGATATGGTGCTCTGCTGATCCTATTAGGGATTACTAACTCAGTGTAATTTCCCCGTTTCTCTTCATATTAGTGTTGTTCTGTAGTCCTGCCACCCACCTGTATGCCTAAGGAGCGTGTTCATTTTCAGTACACGTAAGCCCTGTTTGTTCTTATTTTTATTCCATATTTGTTGTTCTCCTATGTGGTAGTACGTGCCACTCTGTTGATGACGCTTTCTCTACACAGTTGGTTTGCCAGACTTTAGCATGATTGCATACAGTTTCTAGTAATCTTTTTTGTCACTTGATATTTGATAAACAGTAGAATTGAGTGATTTACTCATCTCTAGTGACGGATTCAAAAGATCAGCATACAAATTTTGTTTTTCTTTTTTGATTTCGTCTAAAGACAGTGAGACATGGAATAATGTCACTGTTTATGCCAGCTTAATAATTTCATTATGACTTGAATTTGTGCCTATGACATCTCTTGCATTTTTTGAGGTGAATATACTAAGCAATGATCTGAAATTAACATATACATGTACTATACATATATGCTTTTTTACAGATACTCTAAGGCTTTTGTGAAGTTTTCGAAGGCCTCTGCAAAACCGTGAGTTTATTCGGTCTTTTTCTACACCTGAGGTGAGGGTAAGCCTTAGCGAGCTTATACCGCCAAGGTGATTTTTCCATTTTTTTATAGGTCCTGAAGAAAGCTTTGTGTAATGACGTCTAGAAGCTGAAACATGTCGACCAATATAGTATTCATTAAATAGGATATACCTGACCAATTTACGTCAGTGTTAATTATCCTTTCTCACACTTGTTTTTAGACAGTGCCAGGCTCGTCGCCATTAAAATTGTTTGTGGACAACTCCTGTGTACTTTTTAATTAACACTATTTCATTTCATTTCAAGAAAGCTTTATTCGATTTTCAAATTAAAATCATAAAAGCATACATTAAAAAGTACAATGAACACTAAATACAATTAATAACAGTCACCTGAAATAGAGGTATTGTTGATATAACTGTCATATACAAGTCATAAAAATGCATTTAAAAGATAACTTGTATTCCTTGGAAAACAACATGATCTAAAATGTAGGGTTAGTACTCAAGGTGATTGCATTGAGTTCCGAAACTTGATGACCAGTTTTAAAAAGCTAGTTACAGCAGAGATAATGAATTCGTTTTCTAGCTGTAGTAGCCTAATCATAGCTGGTCTACACAATTAACACTATTATTTTGTGCACTCATCACATATTAAAATCCTCTCGGTCTGATATTTGCGCTCCGCTTTAAGGAAGCGTCGAAGCACACCAGTAGGCACCCCTGGTGGAACCCTATGATGAAGCATGTCACCAACTAGGTTGGTGAGTGAGGGTTCTATATACATATCAGATTGATTTGTCTAGGGCAGATTAATACACTAAGAGCTTTTTGTATTGGAATACTTGTTTCTTCACACACACACCCTTCTGTTGTTTAACTCTTGATCCTATTAGGCCACCATCCCTGTGATCACAGGCCATTTCCAATAGGTTGTAAATTGCGACCTACCTCATGAATATTAATGAGGTAGGTCATTTGCGCCTCCTCATTGCAAAGCGCTAAATGTGTCTGAGACACATTAGTAAATTTCATTTTGCGACTCACAAATTGCGAGTAGCTAAAAATCGCAAGTTGCAAAATGAAACGGCTGTACATGTGGGCCTCTGTCTTGTGATAGACACACTGGTTCATAGGGACCAGTACAGTTTCCTTCCAAGAAGGAGCACATTTACTCAACATTTGAAGCTCACCCACGTGTTACATTCCACTCAACACCTGGATATTGATGGCACCCTTGTGACGTTAGACATTGAGAAAGTGTTTGACACTATGGGATGGGACCATATGTTTGAAGTGTTGAGGAGAATGGGCTTTGTCCTGATATGTTGAGGTTGGGTACATCTCCTGAACATGAATCCTATGGCTAGAGCCTACGGCAATAGCCTGCTGGGGAGGAAGGAGGTATGACCTCCTTCCTGCACAAGCCTTTGTACGAGACTCCTGGAAGTGATCACACTTCCTAGCAGGAGGTCAGAATCCTGTCTTGGTGGCAGCAAACGCGGGCTTGCCAGCCAGAGCACAAAGGAGCTGGGGCAACTAGGTGGGCAACATCTGAGGTAGCCACCTGGGTGCATGCCACATCACCCTCAACAAGATTTGTGTCTGGGGTGAGAAGGCACGATGTTTCTTTAGGTGGCACCATAATGGCGCTGCCAATCTCCCGTTTGCCTGGGTCCCAGCTCATGTTATCTTATGGACCATCTTTCACTTATAGTATCCTTTAATGGTAAAGGGCACTATAGGGCCACACATCTTACACTTACATGTCCACATTTCTGATATAAAGCACACAGCCTCTTGGGCTTTGAGGCCTCCCTTACGGGTGACTGACATATATCAGAGATAGTGCAGTGACTTTATCACACATGGTAAGGGCAAAGTCGAGTTTGAATTTGCACTGCTCCTGCGGTATGAAATGGCAGGCCTATCAGTAGTTTATTTTAGTCACTCAGGGTTGCACAAACAGTACTGCAAACCCTGGGGACCCCTTTACCACCCATGCGCTGGGTACCTCTGTTACCATGTACTAGGAACTTAAAGGGGGGGTAAAGTTCTTGTCAATTGGGAATACAAATGTACACATACCAATTTTAAGAAGATTGCACTAACAGAATCTTAAGGTGATGAGCAACTAACCTATCCCCTGGTAGTTCTCATCGTCTAAGTGGAAAAACCTGGAGAGGCCATCTGAATTAGCATGGTCAGTCCCTGGTCTGTGTTCCACTGTAAAGTCAATCCCCCGTAGAGAAATGGACCACCTCAACAGTTTGGGGTTTTCTCCTCTCATCTCCATCAGCCATCTGAGAGGCATGTGGTCAGATTGAACCGTGAAGTGAGTCCCAAACGTAGGGTCTCAGCTTCTTTATGGACCAAACCACAACAAAGGCTTCCCCCTCAATGGCACTCCAACACTGTTCTCTAGGGATGAGTCTCCTGCTGATATAGACAACTGGTTGATCCTGGCCCTCATCATTTGTTTGTTACAACACTGCCCTAATCCCATGTTCAGAAGCATCTGTTTCGACAATGAACTCCATTCCATAGTTAGGTGCCTTCAGGACAGGTGCTGAGCACATAGCCTCTTTCAGGGTGTCAAAGGCCTTTTGACATCCTGTGGTTCAGATGACCTTCTTAGTCTGTTTTTTGGAGTTAAGTACAGTTAGTGAGGTCACAAAGGTCCATCACCCTTCACAAACCTCCTGTAGCACCAAGTCAAGCCAAGGACGGACCCGACTTGAGTCTAGGTTTTGGGAGCCTCCCACTCAAGGATAGTCTGGATCTTGAGTTGGAGGTTGGATTTAGCCTCCACCTACAAGGTGACTCAAGTGCACAACAGAACTCTGCCTTACCTGGCACTTACTGGCTTTAATAGTTAGGCCTGCCTGATACAGGGCCTGTAAAACTTCCTCCAGGTGGGTCAGGTGATCCTCCTAGGTTGAACTAAAGACAGCATATCATCTAGATATGCTTCACTAAAGTTTTCTAGGCCTGAGAGAATTCTATTCACCAACCTGTGGAAAGTGCATTTTTTAGTCCAAAGGGCATCACTCTGAATTGGAATTGGCCCTCTTGGGTCGAAAATGCTGACACCTCCTCAGCTCCTTGAGTCAGTCCAATGTGCCAGTACCCTGATGTTAAATCAAAGGAACTCAAGAATTTGGCTGCACCCAGCTTATCAAACAATTCATCTGCTGATGGAATGGGATGGGGATTAGTTTTAGTGACTGCATGTAAACCTTTGTAATCCACACAGAACCTCATTTCAGGTTTTCCACCTTTGGAATGAGGCTTGGGGAACAGTACCAATGAGCTGGCCAAGGGACTGTCAGAGGGTTCAATCACCCATAGCTTTAGCATCTTGCTCACCTCTCTCTTAATGCAAGCTTTGACTTGGTCTGACAATCTGTATATTTGACAGGGAGGCTGTCACCAGTGTCCATGTTGTCTGACCAGGGAATGAAGAGAAGAACTCAGCAAACTGATCTAGAAATTGCCTATCATCAGATTGCTGTTGTGCAGCGAGTGTGTCAATGATCATCAGCATGGTCATGTCAGCTCTGTCCTGGTGGGGTTTTAGGCGGTTGACATGGAGAACTCTGTGAGGACTCCTAGGGATGCCTAAGTCTACCAAGTAGGTGACTTCCCCTTTCTTTTCTGAGATTGGATAGGGCCCAGTCCACTTGTCCTGGTGGGTCCTGAGAGCCACAGGCTCCAATACCCACATCAACTGACCGCGGGGCATATCAACAACATGCGATAAACATCGCAACGCGCGGTCAGCGCGATTTTTCATATCGCCGGCTATCGCTGGATTGCATTGCCTTGTTAGCGTGCTATCAACAACGATTAGCGCCTTGGCGATATGAAATCCAGCGATAGCGGGGAAAACTCCCAACGGCGCTGCAAATCCAGTGATTTGTGAGATGAAGCATAAACTCGCTAATACGGCCCTGTGGCCTTAACCACGCAATCCACCTCTCATTAAACATATGGCTGAGTCAGAAAAATAGCAGACGTTAAATACCTGCGATAAAGGGTGCATAGCGCGATTCTTCTTGACGCTTCGCGGGTCTGCTGCAGGCTTGTTGATATGGCGAAGCCGTGTTAGCGACTATTTCCATGTTGTTTTGCTCCGGAACGCCTACTTTGCATGTCATTAGCGATGGCATGCAGGGCGATAAAAAACCGGCAGCTAACTAGCGGAAATTAGCGCTAACACGGGTTAGCGCGATCTTGTTGATAAGGCGATGTAAAATTACCTTTGTGCCCTTAACCAGGCGATATTGCCCTTTTTCATATGCCCTCTGGTTGGTACTCAACCAGTACTGACTTCTGATCATACCAGTGCTTTATTAGCTCCTGGCTGGCCTGTAGTTGCTTATTTGCAGCCTTCATGCACTCAGCAAAGTATGAACCCAGGCCCAATACATAGTCACTATGTCTTGCTTGGGCTCTTTGAGAGATTTCTCCCATCCTTACCTCATTAGACTCACAGGACCCTTTACAGGGTGGTAAATAAAAAATCAGTAGGACTGAATCCAACCCCCTTTTGTGGCACTTCTTTGTAGGCAAACAGCATGCAAGGTAACAGGACATCCCATCTCCTTTTGAGTTTTTCAGGGAGGCCCATTATCGTGCCTTTCATGGTTTTGTTGAACCTTCCAACAAACCATTTATCTAAGGGTGATGGGGTGGTGAAAGTATGCCTCACTCCACATTTATCCCACATAGCCTTAAAAGATGCAGACATGAAATTGGCCCCTCTATCAGAGACCGCCTCTTTAGGAAACTCAACCCTGGTGAAGATGCCTTTGTCACTTCAAGGGCAGTGACAGTCCTGATGGGAATTTCCTCTGAGCACCTAGTGTCATGGTCCACTACCACTAGAACAAATCTGTTCCCAGATGCAGTTTTAGGCTCAAGGGGACCAACAATGTCAATCTCTACCCTCTCAAAGGGTGCCCCAACTACTGGAAGTGGAATTAAGGGAACCTTTGGTGGTGAATCTGTCTAGCCACTGGCTTGACAAGTCACACAGGACTTTTTCAGACATCTGGGGCCAATAAAAAAAATGGGCAACCAGCCTGTCCCGGGATCTGGTTTGGCCCAGGTGTCCAGCTAAGACGATGTCATGGGCCAAGGTCAGAATGAACCCTCTGTACTTTTGAGGGACTACCACTCTCCTGGCTGTCCCTACTTTGGGGCCCGTGGCCGCAGTGTACAGAAGCCCATCTTCCCAGTAGACCCTGTGGGTGCCACTGACATCACTCTCCTCTTGCATTGCAGCTTGCTGGCTAAGGCCTTCAAGCGTAGGGGATTCCTGCCCTTGGCCTAGGTCCTCTCCGGAGGGTCCCCCTGCATTTAAGAACTCTGCCAGGTCAAGCCAGACTCCAACAGCTGCAGTTCCCTGCTCGGACACCAGGGCATCTCCCTCAGGAGAACTCTTCCCCCTGGTCCTGTGACCTCTTATTTTTATTGTTTAAATTTTTTTATTAGGGTTTTGCATACAAATTAACACAATGCATGGCAACCATATTACATGTGAATCAATTTTTGTTTTGCATCAGTATGACTTAACGTTGCTTCGTTTTCCTAGGGTAGTTATATTGATTGTCGTGTCTCTGGGACTAGTTGTTAGTACTAAGTCCACCCGCCTCCCATCAGTTCATCCCAGTAGATCGTCACTGAAGTCATCCCGGGGGCGTGGACGTGTCCCTGATTCTCCGCCGTCTATATGGTTTTCCCTCCGACTATCTGTGTAGCTTCTCTCTGATAACGAGTGTATTAAATTGCGTCAGTAACTAGGGTATCGGTATTTGAACTGCCGATGGGTTCAACTGTTAACCGTGGGGAGGGGGGGGGGGAAGAGGCTGTGAGAAAAGAAGAGGAAACGTATAAGGGTAGGGTAGAGGGGAAACTAGTGAAAGGATCAGGTGGGAGGGGGTAGGGCGGGCTGGGACGGGCTGTCGCGGTAGCCTGCGCGCGGAGTAAAAGTAGGTGCGTCGGACTCATTCTAGGGGGAGCCAGTGGGGAAGAAAGAGGGTCGGTGTGTGGGCACGTGAGAGGGGGCCAGGCCTCCGCTCGGCTCTCCTAACCAAGTCCTCTACGTGGTTAGTGTACCTCCGCCATCATCCCTGGGTCTCGAATGGCAGGGGGGGGTGGGAGGAGTGCAGGGGTTAGGTTGTGTCGCGTTCTGTGCTTCTCCCTCCGTGCATTGTTGTTTGAACTGTATGAGGAGTTGGGCCCACTCCAGAGCTATGGGGTGCTTGCGGATGCCCCTCGCCTCTTCCTCTCTGATCGACTCCTCCTCCGCTGCGCCCCATTTTTGTAACGCTCCCTTCCATGCTGCTTCCGAGGGTCCCGCTGGGGCCCTCCAGTGCATAGCTATGTTCCTTTTTGCCAGGAGGAGAGCCAGAGATGCAAATTTCCATTGCACTTTTTCTGTTTTCTTTTTCGGGGAGAACCCTAGAGCACATGCCTCCCACGTGGAGGCGACCGGGAGATCAGTCGTCGCTTGGAGCATGTGGTGCACTGTGCCCCAGTATCGTTGTATGGATGGGCAGGCCCAAAATATGTGCTTGAAGTCTGCGTCCAACAATTGGCAGCGGGGGCAGCGAAACTCCGTATCGGGGTAGAATCGGTGTAGCTTGTCTGGCGTCAGGTACGCGCGATGTAGGATGTTGAACTGTACATTTTTTAACCGAGCGTTTCTGGACACCTTTTTTGGAAATTCCAGCGCTTTGCGCCACTCTGAGTCGTGGAACTCTCGACCCGCATCCTCCTCCCACGCGCCCCGGAGCCCGTCCAAGGAAACATCTGTCAGTTCTCGTATCGCCTTGTAGTGCCACGTGATCAGGTGACTGCCGGACCCCATGCGCAACAGGGTGTGCAGCACCGGATGTGTCGGGGGCTCACCCTCCCGGAGGTTCCAGAGTTGACCACCGCTTTCTATCACTTGTCTGTGACGTAGGAATTGTCCAGGAGGGAGATCGTGCCATTCGATCATTTGGGCAAACGTCTTCAGTTGCCCCTCCTGGAACAACGCCCCCATCTCTGTGATGTCGTGGGCGGTCCACACGCGAAGGGCTCCCGCGGTGTAGTATCCGCCGTTGCGGGGGAGTCCCACCAAGGGAAGCAGGGGGGAGTAGAGTGGTCGACCCTTGGACAAGCGGTGGACTCGCATCATGCATCTGCGAGCTATGGCCACCTGTAGCGGGTGTGTGCGTACTGGCGTAGTACCTGGTAGGAGCAGTCGTCGGATTTGCGGGAGGGGTATTCTGCCTCTCTCCGTGATTGTCTCTCCGATTTGCCTCCCCGCTGTCCAGTGGGACAGCCACTAAAGCTGCGCCGCAAGGAAGTATGCCTCGAAGGACAGAGCTCCCAGGCCCCCGCTCGTCGTGGGTAAGTATAGTGTGCGCAACGCCACTCTATGACGGCCCCCTCCCCAGATCAGGGTCGCCAATAATGCATCCAATTCCTGGAAAAAAGAGCGCGGCGGGACTATAGGAAGGTTCGCGAAGCAATAGAGCATCCTCGGCACCATTATCATTTTCGCTATGGCGACACGACCGATGGGCGCCAACGGCAGCGTCTTCCAGAATCCCACCGCCGACCGCAAGCCCGCTAGCGCCCTCCGGTGGTTACCCTCAAAGAGATCCTTGGGGGAGTGGTATAGTCGCACTCCCAGGTATCTGGGGGCCGATTCATCCCACAATAGTCTATGTGGGCCCAGCTTTGTCTCCACCTGCTCCGTTGTAGCACCCAGAGGGAAGACTGACGATTTTTCCCAGTTCACTCTGAGCCCCGAGATCTCTCCAAAGTCCCGCAGCACGGTCCATATCGGTGTGAGATCATCTGAGATTCTCGAACTTATATTAAGAGGTCGTCTGCGTACAATGTTACGCAATGGGTCGTGTCCGCAATAGGGACCCCCCAGGTCACCCCCTCCCAACGCAGTCTCATGGCCAAAGGCTCCATCGCTAGAGCGAAAAGGAGTGGGGACAGGGGGCATCCCTGTCTGGTCCCCCTGGACACCGGGAACGGGGCCGATACGAGTTTACCAAGTCTCATCCTAGAGGTGAGATCTCTGTACAGGAGCTGGGTGTAGGCCAGAAGTGTCGGACCGACGCCCACGTGTTGTAGGACCTCAAACAGATAGGGCCACAGCAGGGTGTCGAATGCCTTTTCCAGGTCCAAAATCAGACATGCCGCTCGGGGAAAACACTCTTTTGTCTGGTCCTGGATATGGAAGAAACAACGTAAATTATGTGAAGTGTTGCGGCGGGGAACGAACCCGCATTGGTCGGGGTGCACCAAGGTGGGGAGTATTTGGCTATAACGATCCGCTAGAATTTTCCCCAGGATCTTGCAGTCCGAGTTCAGTAGCGTTATCGGGCGGTATGAAGCCGGGAGCGCGGGGTCTCTATGCGGTTTCAGGAAGGTCACTAGCATCGATGTGCGCATTGATACCGGGAGTATCTTGTTGGCCAGCGCCTCCTCGTACACGACGGCCAGTCGTGGCGCCAGTTGCGCCCCGAACGCGCTATAGTACTCTAGCAGGAATCCGTCCGAGCCCGGCGCCTTCCTGCGGGCCAAAGATTTGATTGCCTGCTTCACGTCTACCGGTTTAATCTTCTTGACGAGTTCCGTCCGGTCTGCGGGCGGGATCCCAGGCATGGGCTCCTGACATAGGAAACCAGCGAGGCCCCCGGGTGGTACGGCACTTGGGGATCGGTATAATGCCGCGTAGTAGTCGTGAAAGATGCGTAATATGTCAACTTGGGAGTGTTTCAGCTGTCCATCTGGGGCCATAAGTTCTGTGATAAGGGGCGATGTTGTGTCCCGCTCTGTTACCCTCCCGGTGTGCCCTGGCCGCGTATGCCCGAAAGTTGTATTTGCTCAAATCCCGCAGCATTTCAGCATGGGAGGATTTTGCCGCCGACAGTTGTGCTGGAGTTGCTCTCCCCTGGTCCACCTTTTTGGATATGTCCTCTAATTTGGCTTCTGCTCGTTGTAGGGCCCTGTCCAACACCCTTCTGACCCCCACCACTTGCTGAATGCAATACCCCCTGGCGCTGACCTTGAACGCGTCCCACTCTATGGACCTAGAGGAGGCCGTGCCGTCATTCAGTTGAAAGTGGTCTCGTATGTATTCCTCGTGGGTTCGACTGAAGACCAGGTCGGTGAGGCAGTCACTGGGCAGTCTCCACGTTGGAATTGGGGGATAAGGGGGCCTCCATCTAAGGACCACCGCGTGTGCGTCGTGATCCGACACCACTCTACCCAGATAATCTGAATCTTGGACTTTCGGCAAAAGCTCCGCCGAACAGAGGAACCTGTCTAGTCGGACTCGTAGATCGTGTGGGATTGAATGAAAGGAGTAGAGTTTGGTGGTGGGGTTGCGCGCCCTCCAGATATCTGTTAACATCCATCGGTCGACCCAGCTACGGAAGCATGCCGCTTGTTTATGTGCCGGTGAGTGCATCTGTGGGGGGTGTGATCTATCCAGGTGCGGATCTAGAGTGCAATTTTAGTCCCCTCCCAGAAGCCATGGGATAGACGTGTGGTGTGCCAGTGTGTTCGTGAGCCTGCCCCAGTAGCTCTCCTGCTCCACGTTGGGGGCATAGATACTCCCTATAAGTAGCTGTTGGCCCTCGAATAATCCTATCAGCACCGCAAATCTACCTTCTTTATCAATTAGTCTGAACTGTTCCTTGAACGGTACCCCTGGTCTGATCCACACCAATGTGCCCCTTGCAAAGGCGGAATAAGTTGTGGCACATATGATGCCACGCCATTTTTTTTGCAATCGATCCGCCTCCCCCGCCGTCAGGTGTGTCTCTTGCAGGACTGCGACTTGGGCCTGCTGTCGTTGAATGTACGCATAAACAGAGTATCTCTTACGGGCCGTATGCATTCCCCTGACGTTCAACGTGATGAATTTGATGTCTGTGCTAGGGGTTTTGTTGGACATAGTGTGAATGGTTGGGTTGGCATGTATGCGCTGCCCTGGCGTCTCCCCGCCCATCGTTCCCACTCCAGCGTCCGCCACCTACCGTCTGTCTGTGAGTGATGTCGTCTGTAAGCGCAGCTCAGCCCGCTCCCGGAGTAAGTGGGGGATAAACCAATAAGAAGAAGGGGGGGTGTAAACTGCAACAAAGGGGAACAGTCCCAATACGAGGGGCATATCGCACATGGCAGTATGTCCAAACGGAGCATCATGCTGAAACTTTAGTTCGTAACTGAGGGGGTGGTGACTTCGGTGGTTCCTGGTTCTCATCTGCACGGCTGCCCGCTTGTTGTCAAGGTCTATAAAGGTCCTGCCCGTACTCCATTTTCTACGGGTCATTCGGGTTCCGTGGGAATGGTAGTCCTTGGCATCATAAGTGCGACTCAGGGGGGTGAGCTCCGTCCCGTTGCGGCGAGCTTCGATATCAGTTTGTGTATCCTCGTCCATTGTGTTGGCCGTGTTGGGGCACTTGTACGTGATGGCCGCCAGTGACTCGTTATATGAGCGTGTCTGCCGTCTGGGGGGTCACGGTCGGGGGAGTCATCGAGCCCTCCCGGGATCTGGGTGTTACACTTCTCTCGTCGTCCGAACTGAATATATGCGGACCTCTCTCCACGTCGGATTCTCTCTCTTGGGGATTCAGCGTGGCCACTGCCTGCAGCGCTCTCCTGCGTTCCGCGATGATTTGCGCTAGGTCCGGTGAGCTTGCCGTAGTGGTGCCTGATCGCACGCTGAGCTGCGTGGGGGTGACCCTTTGGGGTCGGCGGCCCGAGCGGCCGGACTGCTTGTCTGTGTGCTGGCTGGAGCCGTCTCTGGGGCGCCTTGCGTGTTGTTCCACCCAGGTGTCCGCTTCCCGCGGATCCGTGAAGAAGTGCGTCTCCCCTTTGTACATGATTTTGAGGCGGGCCGGAAAGAGGAGGGCATATTGTATGTTCTTTTGGCGCAGGGAGCGCTTCACCGCCAGGAAGGTGGTTCTTAGTTGCTGGACCGCACGGGAGTAGTCCGGGAACAGCATGATCTGTTTGTCCTCTATTTGTAGTCGCCCTTGCTGTCGGGCCGCCCGCAGGATAGCGTCTCTGTCCTGATAGTGTTGGAGTTTCATTAAGAATGGACGTGGAGGCATGCCGGGCTGTGGCTTGCGTGCTGGCACCCTGTGGGCTATCTCCACCGAGAAGTAAGCGGCGAGGTCGTTTGCGGGCGTGAAGGTTGTTATCCAGGCGGTGATATATTTAACCGGGTCTGATCCCTCTATTCCCTCCGGTAAATTCATGACTCGGATGTTGCTCCTTCTGGAACGGCCCTCCAAATCGTCTGTCTTGGCTTCCAGCGCCTTGATGCGCGTTTGGAGGTCTTTCAGGGTGCTGTGATGTTGTTGTACCTGCGGTTCCATTGACTGGATCGTGTGCTCGTGGGTAGCGACTTTATCCGCCAATTTCCAATGGTCGTCCCGCAGAAGGCCTAGGTCCGATGCCAGCTCGCCAAATTTTCCCTCCAACGCCACTCTGGAATGTTCAATGGCCGCTAGGACCTGGTCCAGTTTTTTGGACATAGGATCTTCGCCGGTGGGTCCGGTGCTGGATTGGGGTCCCACGTGGGCGGCAGGGGTCGTCCTCTGTTGGTTTGGGGCCTGTGGCGCCCCGGTCGTGCGCTGACGACCCATGTCGGGAGGAGGGGATATCCTCTCCGCTCCGAGGACCGGGTACGTGCAGTGGTGCCCACCTCCGATGTGGCTAGCGTCCCTTTTCCGCTTCCCGCGGGGCTCCTCCGCGGGGTTCCGTTCCAGCGAATGGGACGTGCGCGCTCCCCCGTCCGCCGCCCTCACGATGGTCCGGCCCCGAGGGCGATCCCGGGTCCCACCAGGGCGAGGAGGAGTCCACCGCCACCCACGCCGGTCCGGGAGAGCCGGGTCTCCGCAGGGGGGCGCGCCGACCCTGGATCCGGGCGCCGACACGGCGCGGTCGGCCTCGAGTTGTCCGGGAGCCGGTGCTCCGGGGGGGTGTAGCGTGAGCACGGGGCCCCCGGCGTTGAATGTCCCCCTCACCTGCCGCTCGTGCCTGCGGTATTCTCTGCGTGGGGCCCCCGTCGGTCGCGTCCTTCAGGGGTCCACCACTCTCGTGATGTGTGGGGAGCCCAGGCAATCCAGCCACCAGCCCCTCGCTGTCCTCCCAAGGCGGCGATCCTTGCGTAGTTGGGGGTGCACCCCTCCCAGACGTCGAAGCCCGGCGCGCCCCCCACGTCCCACCGGATGTGTGCCGGGGTCCGGTTGCTATCACCGCCGGGGCTCTGGTGCCAGTCCAACTCCTTGAATTACTCCTGTCTGTCCCTTTAGGCTGCTAGTGATGTGTCTTGTCCACCGGTGCTGGAGATCTCTCCGTGAGTCCTCGTGGGTGCTGGGGCCCTCCCGCTGCCTGCCCGGCTCCCGCTGTTGGTTCTGTCTGGGCGGGGTGAGGGGGGGGGGGTTGTCTTCGTGTCCTCTCCCCCCCGTTGACCCTCACCCTTGGGTCCGGCCAGCCGTCCCCGGACTCCGCACTCACCAGGAGGGGGGGAGGGGCGCCGATCTCGCACCTCTCCCGGCCGTTGCAAATCCCGGCCCCGGCAGTCGTCGATGTGAGCTGGCGCTGCAAGCGCTCCTGCGGGTGCTCCTCGGGGACTGCGGTCGCTCTCTCCGCTGAGACCAGATTAGGGCCGGGGCATCGCGTCCGCCTCCGCCCGTAGTGTCCGAGCGCCTCAGGCGCGATACATGGGGGCCGCCATTTTAGCTGTTCGCGGCTAGCTGGATCCCGCGCCGAGCCTCCACTGCTGTGGCCGCGTCCAGTTCGGGGACTCCGGGCACGCCGGTGTCCCCCCGCAGTTGTCTGGCCGGGCACGCTGAATCTCCCGGGTGGTGGGAGCCGGAAAACAGGTATGATTGACCCGTGCACGGGCCGCCGAGCAGGAGCCTCAGAAGAACGAGTCCGCCATCTTGGCTGGCTCGGCCACGCCCCGTCCTGTGACCTCTTAGATGACGTCTTGCCCTTGGGAGCGTGGTCCATTATTCCCCCCCGTTGACCCTCACCCTTGGGTCCGGCCAGCCGTCCCCGGACTCCGCACTCACCAGGAGGGGGGGAGGGGCGCCGATCTCGCACCTCTCCCGGCCGTTGCAAATCCCGGCCCCGGCAGTCGTCGATGTGAGCTGGCGCTGCAAGCGCTCCTGCGGGTGCTCCTCGGGGACTGCGGTCGCTCTCTCCGCTGAGACCAGATTAGGGCCGGGGCATCGCGTCCGCCTCCGCCCGTAGTGTCCGAGCGCCTCAGGCGCGATACATGGGGGCCGCCATTTTAGCTGTTCGCGGCTAGCTGGATCCCGCGCCGAGCCTCCACTGCTGTGGCCGCGTCCAGTTTGGGGACTCCGGGCACGCCGATGTCCCCCCGCAGTTGTCTGGCCGGGCACGCTGAATCTCCCGGGTGGTGGGAGCCGGAAAACGGGTATGATTGACCCGTGCACGGGCCGCCGAGCAGGAGCCTCAGAAGAACGAGTCCGCCATCTTGGCTGGCTCGGCCACGCCCCGTCCTGTGACCTCTTAGATGACGTCTTGCCCTTGGGAGCGTGGTCCATTATTCCACAATCCAAGCTTTACTGACGTGCTGCGTGTGCTCTTGTGGTAACACACACCCGTAATATCACAGAGAGTGATTTACAGGAAACACAAACTGAAGGTCAGGTGATCGCAGCAGATGATATACTGGATTCTGTATGGTAATCTAGACAGTCAGTGGAGTCTAGGAAGGGCACAGCTGCATTGAGATCTGCCTGATCTGGCATAATATGCCAATGCTTTCTTTGCTGCAGATTTTCAGAGGAGACAGTTTTAGTACTCGAAGATACAGTACACACTCTATGGCCATATAGAAAAACTGATTTTCTAGACCAAGGTATTGCAAGAAATGGGTAAGGATGCAGAATGCGAGTCATGCCAGAATTACATTGGGATAGTGGACACGGTCGGTAGAAGTAAGGGGACTCGGGTGAATATTGTAAAGAAATCAATTTACAAAGCTTGGAGTGGAAAGCTCCTATCCACTACAAGTCAGAAATTGTTGAATGGTTCAGTCTAGTTCTCTTCTGTCTCATCTAGTCAGCTTCCACAGTGACCTATACACTAGATGCATACAGAGGCGTAGGCTAAAATGAAATCAAGACTGTATCTAAAAAGGACTTTTACCACTCATCCCTGCTTTGGGAAGTCCTGCTGTTCCTAATCTATAATGGAAAATTGTCCTAAAATGTTTGCTGTGGTTATTCAACACCCCTGCACCTCCATGAAGTATTGCATGAACCTCTGCACTGGCCTTACAAATCACTTAGCAAACTCTTCAGTCCAGAATCAGCCTTCTTGCTTCATTGGTTGGCATAAAACCATGATCATATTATATTGGCTTTCAAATCACTTGATTGCATACCGATTTAAAGCAAGAACTTGTTTTGAAACCCTATACTTTGCCCCTAAAGCTTTGTATAGAAGGCGTGCTAGAATACCTCGCAAAATTGTTCTGTATATTGTAAATTAATGTCCATTGGGGTGACATGCTACAAGTAATTTGGTGGGTGATTCTGCCATGTTCAAGGCTCCTTTCTTAAGAACGCCCTTGCCTGTCCTCCTTACACTAAAAAGATTTTTAAAATTCAGAAAAACACATCTATTTTGCTGGTCAAAGGCCTAAGATTGATTATCACCTTCAATACCCCACACCTACTGGACCTTGGTGAATTAATCAAACATTTGGAGAAGGTGTCTTGCCTGTGGTCACTATTGCTCAGATGCCTGACTATTCTTCCACCAATCAAACTGGTCTCATGCTTTCTCTTCCTCGATCCCTTCCTAAAGGCTACCACAGAGTGGAATGCAGCACTTTACAAAAAAGCAAAATCAAACCACACTGGCAGAGAAGTTAAAAAGAGGTAAAAATGCTGCCATCTTCAAATAGTGGGTGTTTACTTTCAAAAATAGAAAACAAGTAAAAAAATAAACCAGTGCAACACTTTGCCTACCATCCCTGGTATCGAAGCACATTATTTTCTAGGTGTATTTGGACATGATCAGTGAAATGCATTAGAGTGCCACACTGTCAATAGCTGGAGTGGGAGGACTCATTTGCCCCATAATCAATGCTGTTGTGGGAAAAACCTTAATATAAAAGCTGCAAACAAACTAATGGCTGGAAAGGGCTGACTCAAAGTCTTTTAAGTATATTTATGTTTCTGATTTGTTTTCCAATTACATGAGGGTAGTGAAACAGCTATAGTTATCTTTAGGGCAGATTTAAGGAATAAAAAAATAAAACAAATTCTGCACCTTTCGTGAAACCACATTCTAGATTGGTGCTACTGTGACCATCCATTCCATCAAAAAGTTTCAAACTGGTGGGGGCGTGGCTTAGCCGGCTGCAAGATGGCCGCACCTTGAGTGGGCTCTGCTGGCCAAGCCGTTAAATCAGCCACGATCCTGCGGACTTTGGTGGAGCTGACTCCATGCTCCACGCCATCCTGCTTCTTTTCATCCGGGGGCACCGATTGATCCCCCCGTGGGCACCCGCTATCGCTGCTGCACCGAGTTTTGCCGCTGATCCCGGGTATGGCTGCCTGGCCCTCCTGACGGCATGTGGCTGGGCAGGGTCGCTACAGGGCTGCTGGACTGCTGAATTGCCTGCGCCGATCTACCGGGACGTCCAGATTGAACTTGCCTGCCGTCCTACCTCTCCTGACCCTGGTGTGTAGTGCTGCTGCTGGGGCGCTCCGTGGCGAGGCATGGGGCACGCACCCCGTACCGCGGGGCCTGGGCCTTCCCTCTCTTCACCCGGTGCCACCCGGTGCCTCACATGCCCATTACCTCCCGCTGCTTCACTGATAATTTGCCGCAGAGGTTGGGATCCACGCTGCGGCCTCCTACCTGCCACTGAGTGAGAGGCCCACCACCGCCGCCCCGCCCGTCAAGCTCTTTGCGCTGGCACCCATCCGCCTCTGAGGCCTGTCGACCTGCTTTGTGGCCCTCTTCGCTTGCCACTGCGTGTGGCTGCACCCACCGGCCCTCATCAGCTCCTTCCTCAGCGGGTGGCCTGCCTGCTACTCCAGCACCCGGAGTAGGGTTGGCCTTCGTGGGGGCCCCAGTCATTGTCGGCCTGCTACCGGTGACTGCCTCTCCCTTCACCGCACCCTTCTGCCTCCTGCCCTGCTCGGCCTCCCCCGCCTGGCGCTGCTGCTGTTGCCTACTGCTGATCTATGGACTGATAACCCCACCTGTGTGGCCCGGAACAACACCGTCACCTACCCGGATATGCACGATCGCTGGGGGCCTTGATCAGACGCTGTTCTCCCACGCCAGCCCTGAAACCACGGCCCTGAGACGCCGGTCGGCTCTCCACCCGCATCACTCTTCCTTGGGTCCTGTATCTGCCGCACTGTCCAGTACTTCTCCCACCGTCACAGCTCCTATCACTGTTGCTTGCCCCGCCTTGTGCTGCCCCCGCCTTTCTTGACCTTTGGCGGCTCCGGCGGTACGCCTGTGCCCGACCATGGGGAAGGCCGACCCCAAGCAACTTTAGCTGGCCTTCGATCAGTGCAGGCAAACACGACAAGATGGGGCGGCAATGGACATGGGCGAGCCAGCCGCCCAGACCGAAGCTAGTCTGACCAGAGAGGACAACTTAAAAGCCATCATGCTAGACATGAAAACCACCATCACTGGCATAGCCACCCAGCTCGACCAACTGTCAGTCTGACTGGACACTGCCAAAGCCCGGATTGACACGCACGATGCACAGCTGACTCATGTGGAGGCAAGAGTCTCGGATGTCGAAGATGCTGCGACACAAGACCATCACAAGCTACTCCACATGGACAAAGTTCTCGAGCTGATAAAGAACAAGAACTTGGAGGCGCGCTCCCGTACGAGCAACCTCCGCATTACGGGCGTGCCCGAATCCTCCAACATCTCCAAAATGGACGACTTTGTCGAGCAACTCATTCGGGACCTATTTGGCGATGTTCTTTCCCCTGTCTTCGTTGTTGAGCCAGCTCATCGCTCCCTGGGTCCTCGACCTGCCTGCTTGCCCAATAATCGCCAAACTGTTGAATTTCAGGGACTGGGATGCTGTTCTCCGTGCGGCCAGGGAGAAGGGGGGAAATTCGACATCAGGGGAACTCCCTTGCCTTTTTTCCTGATTACACGGTGGCAGTGCAGGCTGCCCGCCGTGAGTTCCTCCCGGCCAAGCGACTGCTCCAGAAACATGACGTCTCCTACTCCTTGGCATACCCTGCTAAGCTGCGAGTCCGGCAAGGCTCCCAGGTGCATGTCTTCACGGAGCCGAAGGCGGCACTGGCCTACGCGAAAAAACTAGACCTGTCACAACGCTCCTTCCCATCCAGTTCCCAGGCTGTTGTCGACGGCAATTTGAGTGACAATGACTGATTCTTGCCTCTTCTATTGAGTTTTTGAAGTCTGTGCTATCTGGCGTAATGCTACCTGCCCTGCCTAGTTTATAACCTGCTTTAGTAGTCGCCTATGTTCCCTCTCTCATTTGCTGCTCTCCTGCTCGCTGGCCAGTGGACACTGGGGCTCTCTTTGGTCGGGGGGCCACTCACCGTTCCTGAAGTAATGGCCTTTCTCGTTACCTCTCCCCTTACACACCCTCTGCTGGCTCTCACCTTTGGCTACCCAATACTTCATTTTCTTCCATGTCACTTGCCCCTGCCTCGCAGGTGCCCCGCTGTTCTCCTTAGTTTGTAATTGATGTCCGCAATAATTCACGGCTTGGCCCCCCCTGTCCTTGCGGCAGGGGTGTATGCCGGGCGAAACCATGCCTCCACGGGATAATTCCCTTCATTGTCTCTGATATTTCCCAGTTGGGGTTCCCGCGGGCGGGGTTGGTTCCTCAACCTAATTAGGGGGTTGGTGTGGGTGGTGGGTTCACTGGGATTGTTGCCTCCTTCCCGAGGCCTGTTGTTTGTTTTGTTTCATGACTTCTATAACATATCATCTGCTAGATCGTATGCTGCACTACACTTCTCATCTCAATCGTTTATGGCCTCCATTGTACTTCTGTCTATCCGTCACTCATCTCCTTGGCACAGCGATATGACGGACACCACTCTCTGGACTTGGAACGTCCGTGGTCTCAATGACCACCGCAAGGCCCGCCTGGTACATGCCGACCTCATCCGACACAAGGTGGACATTTGTTTTCTTCAGGAGACCCATCTGCTGCCCACCAAATCCTCCAGGCTTCTCTCTGGGCATTGGGACGAAATTCACTCCTCCTTCTACTCCAGCTATTCTCGTGGAGTGTCCATCCTAATGCACACAGGGCTTCGCTGGCATACTTCTCAAGTGATTGCGGACCCTGGGGGGCGCTTTGTCATCCTGCGCGGCACTCTCCTGGCCCAACCACTGATCCTTGCAGCGATATATGGTCCCAATTCCGATGAATCCGAATTCTTAGCTCAGGTATGGCAACACATCTCTTCCCTGGGTCCTGCCGCGCTGCTCTTGGGGGGCGACTTCAACATTACACCTTCAGCCACCCTTGATCGCTCTGGGCCTCATGCTCTACACCCGGGCGCTACTTCTCTTCTGCGTTTAATACTAACCGATAACTCGCTGCTCGGTGCGTGGAGGCACACCCGCCCAGAAGCGCGCGAGGGCACGTGCGTGACGGGGTCTCGGGCTGTTGGTCCTGTTTGGACTTCTGGATCACCACTCAGGACGACTTTGCGTGGGTCACCTCCGTGAAGCATATGGCCTGCACCCTCTCTGACCACGCTCCTGTACCCCTTAGTATGCAACTTCGGCACTCCTATGCGGCACATGTTTGCCTGGCGGCTGCCCCTCAATACACTCCGGGACTCGGTATTTTGTGACGAGATCCAAACCGCAATCACCAACTACTTTGACCTCAATGCCGGCTCCGTCGACTCCCCTTCCACGCTCTGGGAGGGTTTTAAGGTGGTGATCAGGGATGAATGTATCTCCAAGCAGTCTGGCGTGCTGCGCTCTATTTGTGGTACTCTTGAACGGTTGGAGGGGGAGATCAAGGCTCTGGACTCCTCGCAAACTCTTGATCCCAGCCCAACACCTTTGTGCAGCTCAGGGGTAAACTCACTGATTTTAATGACGAGGCCAATAGAGAGCTCTCTTTTCTGGGCAGGGAGGCGAGGGTGCGCCGCTTCCGTGAGGGGGATCTTCCTGGCAAGACTCTTGCTAATCTTCTACGACAGCCTCATGCTGCCTCTTATATTACTGCGCTCCAGGACGGAGGCCCGGACAGAACAACCTCCCCCGAGGAGGTAGTGGCAAGATTCACCGCCTTTTATTCTCAACTCTACACCGCTGGAGTTGCGCCCACGCGAGACATCCTTGATCAATACTTCGATACTCTTCAGCTCCTCTGACTGGGCAACAGCCACCGGGAATACCTCGACGAACCTTTCTCTAAGGAAGAGATCCTGGCAGCTATCAACAGTCTGCCAGGCGACAAGGCCCCCGGTTCAGACGGCCTGCCAGCGTCATTTGATAAAGCTTTTGTGCCCCTTTTAGTCCCGCATCTTGTCGCTATGTACAACAAATCTTTAGAGTGCAGCCATTTTCCCCCTTCACTCCGCGAGGCCCTGCTAACGCTTCTCCTGAAACCAGACAAACCCCCCCGAGCTCCGTGACTCTTACCGCCCTCTGTCTCTCATCAACACCGATAACAAGATCTTCGCCAAATTGCTGGCCGCCTGCCTTCTCCCCCTCTTGCCTCTGATAGCTCGCCCAGATCAGTCCGGCTTCATCCCTGGCCGCGCCACATCGCACAATCTCCGGACCATTTCCGCCGTCCTCCATCAAATCAACCCTGCACTCCCAGCCGTTGTGGCCCCCTTGGATGCCACCAAAGCTTTTGATACTCTAGAGTGGCCCTTCCTCTTTTAACTTCTCCCTCGCTTAGGCTTTAGCCCGGTTTTTCTGCGCAAAGTTCAGCTTCTTTACACTCTCCCCACAGCTCGCCTTCGAATCAACGGTCAGATTACGGAGCCCACCGCTAGGGGCACAAGGCAGGGGTGTCCACTCCACCCATGTTATTCGCTATTGCTATGGAGCCCCTTGCCGCCAGGCTCAGGCAATATCACACCCAGAGGGGTCTCGGCTTTGCGGCTCGAGCCTTGGTCGTCTCCATGTATGCGGACGATGTCACACTCTATGTCCGCAATCCTCAGGAGAATCTTGGCCCCATGATCCGCGAGGTGGTGCGTTTTGGGGGTTTGTCCTGCATGCAGGTCAACTGGGGCAAGTCCATTCTTTTTCCCCTCACGGACAACACTGTCCCCTTCACTCCGGACTACCCATTTGTATGGGCGTCGGGACCCACTAGATATCTGGTCATTTGGCTCAGCAGGGACGTGGACAAACTCTGGAAGGCGAATTATGGCCGGGCAGTGGACTGGTTGGAGTCCATGATTCAACTCTGGCGACGACTTCTCCTGTCCCTGGCGGGACGCATAGCCATCGCCAAGATGGTGGTGCTTCCGAAGTTTCTGTACCTACTCTTGAATATCCCCATCCCTCTCACGGCTCACTTTTTTAGCAGACTCCGCTCACTTATAATCACCCTTGTCTGGGCCGGGCGTCAGCCTAGAATCGCATATAACATTCTCACACTTCCCTTGTCGCGTGGCGGACTTGGTGCCCCAGATTTCAAACTATATGCCCTTAGCGCTCATGCCAGCTTCCTCCATGTTCTGGCTCCATCCGACGCCTTTTCAACCTCACGTGGTGGTGGAGGCTGATCTCGCTGCCCTCTGGCCGCTCCTGACCGCTCTCTTTGCCCCCGCAAAACCCCCGCGCGGCGAAATCAACACGGTGGAGACCTTGTGCTGGGCCTGGGACGGGCTCCGGAGATACTCTGGCTCTAGCATGCTCTCCGCTAATGCCATGCCCATTGCACACAACCCGGCATTCCCCCCTCTGCCTACTGCCAGAATAGTTAAACGCGTGACCCGCTTGGGACTTGCAACGGTGTCGGACCTTTACCCTAACAATACCTTTTTTTCCCTTACGGCCGAGTCCGGCCCAACTCAGAGCTCTCTGCAGGGAGATTCCTCCCACGTTTCTTCAGCCCCACCCCCTTTGATGGCTGGTCTCGACTTTGCCTACACATCCAGCTCCCTCCGCAGGCTGGTCACCAGGATTTACACCCTTACGCTTGCGGAATATTCGATTTCTGCGGACCGCGCCCATGCAGCTTGGAGTGAGGACTTGGGCGCTGATCTCTCTCAGGAGGTCTGGCTGTACTGTTGCAATCAATCCAGACGTCTGTCCCCTAATTACCGCTAGCGCCTCATACATTTTAAATACCTGCATAATTATACCGCTCTCCTGCTCAGCTGCACAAAATGGGCCTCACTCCCAGCGACAGATGTTTGCGATGTTCCACTCCCGCTGCCGACTTCTCCCACCTCACCTGGCTGTGCCTAAAGGTCTCTGCATACTGGTGCGATGTGTGCGCCGCCATCACTAAGATCACCTCCACGCCTGTCACGCCAGACCCACTGCTCTGTCTGTTAGGCTTTGTGAAATAGTGCCCAGACGCTTCCCGCCGGCTGACCGCTATGCTGCTCGTTCTTGCACGGCGTAGGGTCGCCATGCATTGGGGTCGGAGGTCTGTGCCCAAAATTAGCGCTTGGCTTGAAGATGCTGCTTGTTGTCAGACACTTCTGTCCGAATTCTGGGACCTGGTGCCACCAACCTGCCGTTCGATCGACATTTGGGGTCCCCTTGTTTCTTACCTCCAGCGTCAGAGCGCCTTGCCCTCCGCGGCCTCTTCCGCTCCCCCTGCCAGCACTTCACCCATGGCGGCCGCCGGGCATGGCTCGTGAGATGCAACCCCCCCCCACCCACACATTCTGCTGACTACTTGCGACCTCTTTTACCAGCGCTGGGCCTCTCCCGGGCGCTTCCCTCCGCCCTTCCTGCTTCATCTCATGACACTTCTCTCTGTGTAATGTAATGGGCTGCTTATGTACTATTGTCCTTATAATGCATGTAACAGATGTGGTTCTCCTCTTTGACCGCAGACCTTCTGCCTGCATATATTGTAACTTGATGTGCAAGTTTTTCAATAAAGGTTTTTAAAAAAGAAAAAAAAAATAAGTTTCAAACTGGTGGGAGGTCCTTCTCAGTCCAGATGGACGAGCTCTGGATCTTGATTCCTACAGCAAGGAAAACAATCAAAAACCTCCTTGAGTTTCACAGAAACTTAAAAATCAGGCTACTTTCCTTCACCAAACATATGATATAGACCTCAGCTAAAGAAAGAAGGTGGGTTACTCCCCTCGTATGATTGCGTCTGCACTTGCACTTTTCCTGCAACTCATACTTAAGCGCTGCTACAAGTATCAAGTTTACCACACAGTGATCAATGATTTATTAAAAGGTTTCTATGTCAATCCACCAGAAAAGAGCAGATTTCAGAATCCGGTCCACGCAGAATACCTACATAACAACCTATTCCAGCGAATGTTCCAAGACATTTTATGGGTTAAAAATTCGTTTTTTACTCACGGAAAAAAGAGGCTATGGTTCCACAAATATCTGCATTCTTACATTCCCCTGGATCACCTGTAGCAACCCACTGATTTCAATAAACAGAAATAAAAGGGCAGCACTGGATCTTGTATTTTCAGTTGTAAAAACTATGTAAGCATGGTGGTAGATAAAAAATTAGTTACTTACATGTAACTCCTGTTTTTCGGAGTTGGTATTGTTCATAGATCCACATGGTTAGATTATTTCCTATTGTGTGGCTTGGAAAGAGCCTTTTCTGAGGAATGTTATTTGTTATACTTGGAGGAGGAGGCTGTGGTTCCTTTTGAAAGAAAAACTAAATGAGGAAGCTCCACATGCTTCCTTCTTTGCGCTGCTTTTATTGAATTGCTTGGTGGTGCACTTTGCATGCAATCCTCTCCAAAGAAGGAGGCGTCACCCTTAGAAGGGTGACTTCTCTTCTTTTCTAGCAAGAACCAACCTCCTTTCAGGGTCTATAACTGGCTGTCACAGTGTGGTGCCTTATGATGGGGCAAAGGGCATGAAATGCACTTATGTAAGATCTTCTTTTGTCCTCGGTCCTAGGAGGTCTTTAAGAGAGATCTTCTTTCGTTGTCAGCTATAGTGGTAGATGGAGACAGTTGCCAGTTCCCCAGGGCCAGTACTGATGAGAAGATGTTCGAAAGCTCCTAAAAACAACATTGCTGAAAGATGAAGATAGGGCTGACTGAAGCTGAAGGAAAAAGAAGTCAAGGTTGAAATCTGAGCAATGGTGGCGCATATGTAGAGTAGGTGGACGCAGCACTTCCAATTCATTGGCTGACGTTCAGGTTGTTTCAAAGGAGGTGGATGTACAACTAAGCAAACACTGTTGTTGAGGCCTATGCCCAATTCAACACTCTATACTGCTATTTAAAATAATCAGAAATTCCCAGTCTGTCGAAAGACTTCTTCAAGCATGTGAATATTTGAAAAATCCAATGCCGAAGAACATACTCCTTTTAAAATAGAATAACGCAGTGTACCATGGTGGCTCATAGACGCTAGCCTCACATCCCTTCCTCGCTTGAGTGTTTATGGGTGATATTTCTCTTTAAAAATGTTTAAGGGCTTCGATAAAAGCTGCAGCAAGTGAAAGAAGGCTTTACTCGTGAAAATGTAGAATAAGGAAGCTGTATTTCAATGACGCATGTTACTATTTCAAACTACTTGACGTACAGCTTAACCTCTGATGGTTCACTATTCATCAAGTTATAAGGATTGTCTTTGCTGTGCAGATTACACAGTTATTGCCTTAACAGTGAGGGTTTGGTCCATATTTTGCTATTTCCGTGTTAGATGAAAACAGGATTCCCTTCTTTATGGCCAATGAAAACAGGGAAATTACTAAGGAGCAGCAGTCATATCTTGCCATCCAGCTTGTCTTCTACATCAACATCCAATCTCTCATCATACTTCATGGTGCCACTCTCACAGTGCCTTCCAGGTATGTGCAGGCTGCAGCTCTTCCCAATGTCTGGAGGAGGCCCTGCCTGAGCAGGGTGGCATGTTGACTCTGGTCTAGCTGCTCTCAAAGTCCTTTGCCTGAAGGATCTATTATTTCACCATGACTAAACTAACTGGATCAGTTGTTAAGCCTTACGACATGCATAGTGTTACCTTTTAGTAAGTTCATTTGGCACAAACAGAATGGTCTCCTGTATAGTGAAAAGCTGAGCCTACAATAATTATAAGCAATTATCATTAACAAAAATTAGTTATTAATATTTCTCAAACAAAATATTCACCCTTGATATTGCATTAAGAAAGAGATCTGTTTGGGTGGGGACTCTCCCACTTTCAGAGTGTCAGCTAGAAGGGAGATAAATGAATAAATCTCGGCAAACACCATTAGTTTAACAAAACTGTATTCTTTATCAGAAAGAGTATTAACATCTTGAGTATAAAAAATATAAATAATTGATGGACAATAAAATATGTTCTTCATTAACACAAATGGAGTCCAGAGAATGAAAAATTAAACTAATCTAGTGTCACCAGTGGAGTCAATTTAGGAAAAACTGGGATAGGTAAAAGCACATCCAGTAAGTATATCTTACAGATTTTGGACTCCCAAGACAAACAATTACAGTGCAAATAATCCATTCAATCCATCTAGTAACATATACTCTCCTAGTAGTACCATTATGTGTGCCTCTAACTAACCAGAGAGTTTTATGTTATGTTGTACATAAACAACAAACTAGGAGGCACAGCACACAAGCACTACTTATATCCCATCTTGAGAATAATAATCAAAATGTGTCCCCCTATCAAACGTAGTCATGCGTGAGCTTCATTTTGGGTATCCTCACGTTTCTCTCTTCACAGCCAAAGAAGTTAGAAAAAATAACGAACAAGTGTTCATCTTCGCAACTTTTACAAGGCTCACTTTTTATAAACTTATAGTATTGCATGATTTGCTAAATAATTAGCGCAGTGGTAAGACTCCTATAAAAAGTCATTTAAGTACCCCACAGTATCTTCAAGTGGGCTGAGTTACAAACCTAAAATTGATTGCACGAAATGGGGTCCTTTTCTGTATGGGATTTTTTTTTCCCCGCTTGATAACGTTATTTTTCTTATCACGTGTCAATCAACTATCACGTCTGATTAACTTTAATTACTATATAACTTGCTACGGTTTCTAAGTACTGGATGCATTGCTATACTCAGTTTACAGAGAAATAGAACTATCCATTTGCAATGTATTTTCTATAAGATTTGTTAAAAGCAAGCATTGAAAAAGTCGAGAATAAACTGTGTCGTTTTTTTTTTTTTAACTTCAAACAATGCAAAGAAAGACACGTTAAGCATCAAAATAAAAATTATCAACAATTTTATAATATGCAGAGCGCCTTCTGGTTTGTTTCTTTTTCACTTCAGCAGGAGCCGGCTGCACTTGGTGAGAATCTACAATTGACAAGTTTAAAACAGGGAGTCTGAGTCCAAAAGAGTGAGAAACTGAGAAGGAAGTGAGAGAGGTACATACATCCCCTGTACCGACCAGGATACCATTATTTGAGTGCTGTAAAACAGTAACCCGCTTCAGCTATGGACTCTGGGGTTCTCAGGTGGGGTGCTTACCCAACACAAAGAAGGCAGCTACTGGTTATGTAAGGGTCAAGGACAGAAGGAGACGCTCAAGACAATGGGGCCACATTCGGAACACAAAGAAAGATAAGGAGATAGGAAGAGAAGTATAGTCATGAAGGGTTTTGAAACACAAAGGTGTAGAGTAATATGTGGGATTAACAGACATTCATGAGAAATGACAGAACAATTTACAATACTGAGAGATTAAAGAAACTGGTACATGTTACAGATGGCAAAAAGTTACAAGGACATTAATTAGTTAGGAAAAATGGACAAAAAGGCAGAAAAACAAAGATAGAGGAGCAGAAGAATCAGACGTAAGAGAGAGAGGAATTGAGTCAAACGGGGGACATGCAGGAGAAGGGCCAGGTGGCTGACCTACTTACAAAAAAGGAAAGTTAGAGAAGACGGTACGGAAGGGAAGCAAAGATAGCATGAAGGGATAGGAGAAGAGGAAATTAAGAAAAAAATATTAGAGCTAAAGATATTACATTAGAAAATAGATGATAGAGGCAAGAAACAGGTTCAAAATACAAAATTAAATAAAAGGTGGGTGGTAAAGGCAGCAGCAATGACTAGCAGCACAGAGGAAGAGCTGTATACTAAACACTGGCCTGAAAAATCATTGTAACAGGCAGAAGATAGATACACAAAGGAGTAGACACACAGACACGAAAAAAGATGCAAAAGAACTCAGTGAAAACTGGTGGAAGAAGACAATGAAAATGGAGACTCAAGAGGGACAATAACAGTCTCAGAAGGCAAGAAAGAAAACGCCTATCTTGCCCCGGTTAGAGTTCCCACCGCACCAGCCAGGAGGAGCAGGGTGGATCTCAGGAAGGTTTGGGGGACAAGAGATGCTGCAGGGTTTCACTCGCTCTGTGGTCGGTACATCACTTTAGGCGCGGCCTGACAGCTGGCTCCCTGCGCTTTGCCGTTTACCACCAGTAGCAGAGGGGTCTCTACTCGCAGACTGCGGAAGGAAAAGGTCTGGAGACGGAAGAAAAAAACCTAAAGTTAGAATTTACACAGAGAAAAAACAAAACATGGAAAGCATTGCCTAAGTAGGATGAATAGGAGCTGGTGGATTATATGCGTACAATGTTCAAACTGCACTAAGACTGTGAGGCAGCAGTTGCAGTTAGTAGCTAAGGTATGCTATTTTGTCCAAGAGTTGATACTGGAGAGAAGCGGAAGAATATGGTGTAATTTAGATGCATGGGGATGTCAGAGTAGGACAAGCAAGTCAGAGGAGGTTATGAAAACAACAGCTTAACATCAGAGAACAATCGCCGTTTCAGGTAGGGTCAGACATCAGACTATAAAACCAAATGAGGCTATGAAGCCCAAACTGTTACAACATGGGCACCAATTGTTGTTCATCTTTTGAATCCTCCCAGACACCAGATTGGATCCGGAAAAATCTTTTATTTTAATTTGTAAATTTTATTATGGATCATTCAATCAGAACACATATTGTGAGTACAGCTAATATCAAGATTAGAGCGAGACAACATTGTAATAGCACTGCATGAGTTTTCAGTTATCGTTCCAAGTATAATAACAATATGAGGTATGTCTATCTATCGGCAAAAACATGACTTGCATCAATCACATTCAGTCTTGTATTGTTTGGAAGTCATGACATCAAATCATCCATGTTGGACTTGGCCCTCTCTACAGGGTTATCCCCAAACTTTTCTTTTGGGCTTTGAGGACTCTGCACTTTACCACTGCTAACCAGAGCTTAAGTGCTTGTGCTCTCTCCTTTAAACATGGTAGAATTTGCTCACACCTAACTGACACATTTAATTTACTTGTAAGCCCCTAGTATAGTGGTACTACATGTACACACCCCTTTTCAGTATCTATAAGTCACCCCTAGGGTAGGCGCTACACAGCACAGAGGGTAGGGTGCAGTGCATCTAAAACGTTGGACATGTACTTTTAAGTTTTAGATGTCTTGGTAGTGAAAAACTCTTAAATTCGCTTTTCACTACTGCGAGGCCTACCTCTCCGATAGAATAACATTGGGTTCCCTTATTACATTTAATAAGTGGTAACTTTCAATTGAGAGCAGATTGGAATATCGCGTTTGGTGTCCAAAGAATTGTAATTTAAAATGCTCTTTAATGGTAAAGTCATATTTTAAATCACAATTCTGAAAAACGACACTTTTAAAAAGTTGCTATTTTCCTGTCCTAACCATTTAGTGCATACAGCCTGTATCCTGGGTCACATGGCTAAGTGTAGAGGATAGTTGGTCTTTGTGTATTGCTCCCATACATTGAGACAAAGGGGGAATAGGTGTTGGCAGGGTGGGCCATCTCTGATTTGAGGCGGAGTGGTCACCAACAACACTTGCACATCACAAATCCTCTGTCTGAGCATATTCCAGCAGGGTTTGACACTAGACGTTTGTGACTCCAGACAAGCTGGAGCAAGGAAATTCCAAGCACCTCTGGGGGTGGAATCCTCTAAAATCTTCTCCTACTTTAAAGTGGGCACCAAGTATAAATATTGGACCCTCAGACCCAACTCTTCAGTATAGCCCTTGACCTGTGGATACTACTGAGGAAATATGAATTTTATGATCAGTTATGTCCCCTATCTTAGACCCCAACGGCTCCATGTACATGCTACAAGTACATGTATGTTCCCTCCAGTTCCAGCTATGAAGACGCAAATACAAGTGCGTCCAGCGCCAACATGTCCTCTTTCAGATCCACCATGAATGGGTCGGATATTCCGTTCCTAAGTATGAAAGGCCACCGACTTTATGTGGTTCACTTTCCACGTTTTACAGTTCAGGCGAGTAGGCCCTGAATTCTGCCATCAAGCCTTTTCCTGCCTTCTGCCTCTGAAAGCTCCAGTCTGAGCTTGCATCTGTATCCATGAACTTTGTCCTACTCCCTGCGCGGCTAACGGTGCCTGACACGGCCTGTTGCCTGCCAAAAACTGTATTCAGCCTTCAAGTTATCTGCTCCGCTCCTCGTCCAATGCATTCCTGTCTAGTAGTTTAGGTAAACATCCTTCCAGCTACCGAGCAAAGGGCCCGGCTTCAGTGTCTTCATACAAGTAATTCATAGCCCTGCTACCATGCCCCCTCGCATCTCATGTAGACACTTAGACGCTTGTATACGCACTAACAGTCAGTATAGAATAGACTCCGTCCGAGAGACCTTTCCTTTTGGATAATACAGTTCCTTCAACATAAGATATTAGATATGATTTGGGATTAGGTTGACCTGACCCCCCAGACTTCTGTCTCCACATGTAGAGCTAAATGTCAATTCCCCTGCACCCTCTAGTTGTACGTCAATCACACGTCATGCGGCTGCGCGCGCATCTATGCCAAGTATTTCTGCTGACATTGCAGGATTCTCCTATGGATCCACCCACTTGTGACATCACTTCAAATGACGTTTCCAGTATACGCCTATCATTACGCCCTTTTTCATTACGTATGTGTATTCTTATCTGTATTATCAGCTGTTACGCCTCCTGCATCTGTCTCAATGTAATGCTTTTCTTATATATGTCGTTACTTGTCAATAATGTATTGCCTATCCCTTCCTGAACCTTCGTGGTGATGGAATAAGATGCCATGGTTCGAACCATAATTCCTTGTAAGGAATAAAGCCTTTCAGAACCTCTAATACCACGGATTCTGCCTCTTATTTTTACTGAGTTATTCTTACTAGACTTTACCGCATAAAAAAATAGTACAGGTAATTTAAATATTTACCACAAAATTGGCGCCCGAATAGGGACACTTTCCCATCTCACGCGCCGGAGGTGCGTTGCAGGCCCGGTCTCCTGCCACAGCTGGACGGACAACTACGCGTACCCGCAGGATTTCCTGTATCTCCCTCCGGCCGAGCGGGGGTGACTGAGGCTGCGATCAACACCCAGACGAGGCGGTGAGAAGTGCGAAGTATCCCGACCAGAGCCTAGCTGAGAGAGCAAGATCCGAGGTATACAGAGGCCCACCAGGTTCCGAAGTTCCGAGTCGAGTCGAGTCCAGTCCGATCCAGTTCAGTTCCGTTCCGAGGCCTTCCGTTCCGTGCTACCCGGTGAGTACCGTTGCCGGGGAGGCATTTAGACGTGCACATTAGTTTGTGCCGGTCAAGACGGGTTTGGGTACACAGATCCGGTCTGCACTGTTTCAGCAGTGTATCTGTACTGTTTAGCAGTATATCTAGTAAGTCTTGTGTATAATACAGTATTCTCTAGTATGAGTGTTATGTCAGTGACTAGTTTCCTTCTAATTATCATTGTTCGTTAAATGTTAAATGTTTTAAAAAATTGTGGTATGAATGAGTGTTCATTATTGTGTTTATTGTAATTTATTGTGTTCAAAATCAAGTAGCAAAGTTTAAAGATGCCGTTCTTTTCAAAATTAAGACAGATCAAAACTAGAAAAAGGGTACTCGAGGAAGCTGTTCCCATTCCACCTAGGGACACCCCAGGGTACTTTATGTACCATAAGCATGGCCTAGATGCCGTATTATTTCTTGATTTATGGGTGGACTACACCAAGGATCTAGCCGAAAGTCAGAGGTGGCCCGCAGCTGGGACATGGGATGCAGATTGCATCATGAGAGTCGAAGAAGAATTATGGAAAAAGAAAGCCAGACAGTCACAGAAAGATGCCATTGAATTATGGCGTAAAGAATCGCATAGACGCACAGAGAAAGCGCTCAGATTAGAAGAGAAAAATAGGGAGAATTCAAATAAAGCCCGAGAAAATATATTAATTGAGGAAGGTACCCGAGTAAAAGCAGAACAAGTAGACAGACAACGAAACACTCTTATGAATGGTATGTATCCTCTTCTGGCCGAAGGGTTACCTAAGGCCACCCCGGAAATACCGAAAGACTTGACACCTCCATTGCTCCCGATAAAAGCGCATCCCAAAACCGCAAAAGATGTTTTCCTTTCTTCCTATTTAGACGATGTAGCTCCCGAATATGCTAATGTTCCACCACACACACCGCCTGTCGATGGTGCTCAACGCCAAGATCATCCGTCCCTACCTCCGCAACAACAAACTCCTCCGCACATTCCCACAGGTCCATCTGTTTCTACCGCTTTTCCTGCATCTACAATTTCTATCTTACATCCAACAAATCCTTTCGTGCCTAGCACCTCAGACGGTGCGACGGGAGGTGCGACAGCAATTTTTGCCACGCCACCGCGAGGAAATAAATTGTCCCTTAGAGAATTAGCATGCCAACGTACACCCCAACTAGCAACTGCCGACATGTTTAAAGACCATCTTGTGGATTGTAGATATGATCCAGTGCCAGGTAAACAGGACAGACTGCTACTGTCATCACTACGTATACGACGAGCTACAATGTATTTAACGACGATACCAGGAATGGTTGAGCATCTAGACAATATATATCACTTTGTCCAATCAGGGCGAGGCCCTGAAAGTATTAACGAAGCCATGGAATACCAGAAAGTGGATGTAAAGAGACAACTGTTACGCTTCTTCATAAACTGCGTGATCAGAAACCAAGATAGGCCTGGGGTAGATCAGGATGAAATGCAAAAACTTGCCAGATGGGGTCAGAATATATCAGACGGGAAACATGATAAACAGACGTGTATAGTAGCCATGAACCGAAAGATCCGCAAAGAAGTAGAACGAATACATAAAGACAGATTAGAGACAGACAAACCTGAATCAGAGGGAGAGGAGGAGGAAGAATTAGAAATGCCCACAGGACAATTAGAAACGATGGCTTATGTAGGTAGAGGAAGATCTTTTAATAATACTAGATGCTTTAATGATCCAATACGTCCGATACGTCCAGAATGTAACAGAAATTTTCAAACCCCTATGTTAAATATAAGGTCTCCTGAACACTTATTCCAGGCTGCTGATAAATTACTCCGAGACCAAAGGGGGTATCATATGCTCGATTCCATGGATGAACAAGAATTAGCCAGGTCAGCAGTACAATGGGCTGACAGTCCCGGAAGATACAGTGATGATGCGCTAGCACACACGTTTTTAAATTTTACCCCAGACGAACAGCGTTTAGCTGCTATATACATGATTCAACACCTCCTTATATTATATAAAAGCCAACACTCCGATCCTGGTCCCCTACCTGACATATTGACAGAATTACTCACGAATAGATGGAGGTTCAGGTACTGATTTAATTAAAGAAATTCTAGAATTTCGAAACCAGTATATTGTTTTCGTATGCCCAGAACATGTTTCAGTTCCCATCAAGGAAAGAACAACGTATTACATGGACAGACAGAATCCCTTACGCGAAGTACACCCCATCAAAATTGATGACAATAATTTTAAACGCGTGTTTGTGTACACGCCCATAACTAAAATTGAACTATTAGAAATGAAGAAAGTAGTACCTAGCCATGACAAAGACCCAGCAGGTTTTCACCGTGAGATAAAAGACATGTTACTCATGGGAGAGTATACCTACCCTGACATTATGAAAATATTAAAAGTATTATTGCCTGCCGGTATTTACGAGAAACTCAAAGAAAAGGAATGGGAGGTGGGAGAGCAAAAGATAGATTGGACAGCATTGGAAAACGAAGAGAAGGCCCGAGCTGCAGGTTCAGAGCTTGGGGAAAAGACTACAGCATTACCAGGATTACTAGTGCAAGTATTGCCACGTTTATTAACTATGAAAAAGGAAGACTGGGGTGCAATCTCAGCCTGTAAACAAAAACAAGATGAAGACACTAGTGATTTCTATTCCCGATTTGAAAAATGTTTTGGTATTAATAGTGGCATAAAAGCAAGTAGCGAGTCATATCCACATCTGTTTGTGACAAAATTAGTTGAAAATTCCCTGCCCCAAGTTAAGAATAGAGTATTGAAATTCGAGAGTACCTGGCAAGGTAACACCCCGTCACAGATGTTACAAATGTTACAATACCACCACAATAGAATTAGAGAAGAACAAGAACATGAACAAAGACGTATGAAAGACACGAAAATGAAAATGCTTGTTGCCCAGTCAGTTCCAGCTGACAGTCATAGAAAGGGTATGCCACAGTCCAATGATTCAGCGGGTCCTGTAAAAGGGACATGCAACTATTGTAAACAGCCAGGTCATTATATACACGATTGTGCAGTTCTGAAACATAATATCTCCACGGGTAAAACCCAGGAGAGACCACGTCCACCTAGACAGGATCAGAACCAACAACAAATCCCTCAGCATGCACAATCTAGGCCAGCTCCGCAACAGGCAGCTCCACAACAGACCGTAGCAACATCACAGGCACAGCCTATTGCTGCAACACAAACAACGACACAACAGATGTACCAGTATGCACAAACTGACTATCCCGATTATCAGCGATACACATGAAATAGCCTAGAGAAGGAATTCGGCTTACCCCTTATTGAGGTTCCTGTAGACCAAGAGGGACCTTATGTACATAGTGAAGTATTAGGGAAAGACAGAAAGTTTTTACTCGATACAGGGGCAAGCAGAACAACTATAAGTCGCAGCGAAGTTCCAGGGGCACCCCTCTCAGGCTCACAGAATATTTCCCTTGGATTCTCAGGAAAGCCTATCATTAATGAAGTATCGCAACCCCTTCCACTTACGGTTGGTCCGTTGACACGAACTACAGATTTATTGCTTACTAAATCATGTCCAGAAAACTTGTTAGGTATAAAAACATTGAAAGCTCTAGGAGCTATAATATGTTGTTCTCCGGAAGGAGTACGATTATTTTTACGTGACTTTAAAGGACACTACGTGTCCAGAGACATGGATCACCGGTTACAGAATTTACCTACACATTTATGGGCACAAGGCCCCACTGATGTTGGTTGCATGAACATTACACCATATCGAGTCACACTCAAAACAGGAGTGGTACTACCACGAATGCGACAATACAAGTTACCCCCAGATGCTGTTGTGGCTTTACTGCAAATCATTGACGAGCTCATTGCACAAGGAGTGGTCGTGGAAACCGACTCCAATGTATGTAATTCCCCGATAATTCCGATTCTTAAACGAACTGATCCAAAAGCACCGCCAGTATATCGATTAGTTATTGATCTGCGCGAATTAAATAAATGCATTGTACCACAATACCCCGTGGTCCCAGATATCTCTTCATTACTAACAGCTATTGATTCCGAAGCAACGTTCTTTACTGTAATTGATTTCAAGAACGCCTTCTTTAGCGTCCCAATCGATCCGGAAAGTCAATATTTGTTCGGATTCAGTTTAAATGGACGAAGCTTTAAATTCGCACACGCACCTCAAGGATTCACAGAAAGCCCCAGCATCTATAGCCAAGCACTGAAAAGAGAACTTGACAGTATCCACATGCCAGCTAACACTGCCTTGCTTCAATATGTCGATGATCTACTGATCACCGCCCGAAGCGAACCTGAATGTGAAAAAGCATCACTGATGGTTTTACAATTCCTAGCCGACAAGGGGCACAAAGTGTCCCCTTCTAAGCTGCAATTCTGTGTCCAGCAAGTTGTGTACCTTGGGCACTTACTGTCCAAGGGGGGAAGACAGCTTACACCTGACCGCATCCAGTTAATTGATAACATGCCGCCACCTAAGACACAAAAGGAGGTGCGGGCTTTCATAGGCCTCACTTCGTACTGTAGGCAGTGGATCCCTCAATATGCATTTCTAGCAAAACCACTCATTCAGTTGACAACACAGGAGGCAGCGACATCGACTGTCCTCCCTTGGACTCAAGAACATACACAAGCCTTTGAAAGCTTGAAGAAAGCTTTATGTCAAGCACCTGTTTTAGCAACACCATGTTACAGTAAGCCTTTTACACTATTTGTTACAGAACGCAAAGGTACTGCCTTGTCAGTACTCACTCAGGAACAAGAAGGATCACACAAGCCATGTGCTTATTTTTCCAGTACATTAGATCCCGTAGCTCAGGCTCTTCCTGCGTGCCTGAAATCAGTGGCAGCAACAGCTTTAGCGATCAGACAAAGCGATGCCATAGTGTTAGGACATCAATTGACAGTACAAGTACCACACGCAGTAGAGGTTCTCTTGAACCGCACACAAACACAACACTTGACTATAGCAAGACTTACCGGTTATGAATTGACATTGTTTCAGCCACACATAGAAATCAGACGTTGTAGTACATTAAATCCTGCCACACTTTTGCCAGTAAGTGGAACAGACCCATTAGCACATGATTGTATTGAAGTCATTACTATTACGACGAAACCCAGACAAGACTTGACAGATATTCCATTACCAGATCCAGACCTGACATTGTATGTAGATGGTTCATGTATGAGAACAAGTACAGGAGAGTTAGTGGCCGCTTATGCAGTCACAACAGACACTGAAGTCATTGAAACAAATTGTATTAACACTTTGTCAGCTCAAGCTGCAGAGCTCATCGCTCTGACACAAGCCTGTATTCAAGCCAAAAATAAGAAAGTCAACATATATACAGATTCACGTTATGCATTCGGAGTCGTCCATGACTTCGGCGTTCTTTGGCGCGAAAGAGGTTATTTAACTTCTCACGGTGCCCACATCCAACACGGACCCCTCATTCAAGCTTTATTAGACGCAATTCATCTACCTACTGCAATATCGATTATGAAATGCAAAGCCCATACAAAAGTTACCGATATCATTTCCCAGGGTAACGACCTAGCTGACAGAACAGCTAAACAGACAGCTCAGAACCAGACTCCTACAACTGACACGACAAAGACAATAGTTCCGACACCCACACACTGCATGACAGTTAAGGATCCCGCCCTCGATGTAATTGACATACAGACACATGCTACACCAGAAGAAATAAAGAAATGGACTGAATTAGGAGGGATCCAAACGGATCAAGGATGGATGACAAAGGGAAAATCTATATGGTTTCTCCCCGACTCCATGGTTCAAGTCATCATTAATACAATACATAGTCCAGCGCACCTAGGAGAGAAAGCTATGCTAGACAGTATTCAACACATTTGGTTCAACAAACACTTGCGAGCAGCAGCTAAACAAAAAGTACGTACCTGTATGATATGTTGTCAGTTCAATCCCGGTAAAAGCATTCCTGTAGAGCAAGGTGGATTTCAACCTCCCGATCACCCTTTTGAAGTCCTCCAGATGGATTATATCCAGATGGAACGATGTCGAGGATTCAAATATGTTCTCGTAGTCGTCTGTGCTCTTTCCCGTTGGACAGAAGCCTACCCGGTTTCAGATTACACTGCCCCGACTACTGCCAAACAGTTAGTTCGAGAATTCTTCCCACGGTACGGTTTGCCCCGTGTTGTGTACTCAGATAACGGCCAGCCATTCTCATCCGAGCTAATGAAACACGTTTCACTTCTGTTAGGCTACGAATGGAAATTCCACTGTGTCCGACATCCCGAGGCAGCAGGTCTCGTGGAGCAGCATAATCAAACTCTGAAAATTAGACTGTCCAAAGTATGTAGAGAAAAAGGTGTCGATTGGATAGTAGCTTTACCAGTTGCACTCTTTTACATGAGAATGGTAGCGCACTCTCGAACAGGGCTATCCCCGTATGAGGTGGTCTTCGGTAGACCACCAAATATGTGGGGGACGCCTATACCTCGTAAAATCACTGATGTTGATTGTAATATGCTGACAGATTACCTGGCTTCCTTGATGTCTGCACTACAATCTTGTCGTTCACAGGTAGCTGCAGCTTTTCCCGATAACACTGAGGTGAAGCCGCATGAAGTGGTTCCCGGAGATCTCGTACTGGTGAGGAACTTCGATCGGAAGACCCAGCTGGAGCCTAGGTGGCAGTCGCCCAAGCTCATCTTACTGACCACGAGGACAGCCGTGAAGATTGAGGGACGTTACGGGTGGTTGCACTCGAGCCATATCAAAAAATTTTATGGACTACCGTCCGATGTGAACACTCAGCCCTGCATTCCCTCACAGACTGATTCAAAGCTCCCCTTGGTTGAAAAGACAGAGAGTGAACTTTATAAACTGAAACTAAGGTCTAGCAAGTCAGACAATTTGATTGTTTAAGTCCTCTCCAAGGTGAATCGGTTGAATTTGTCTCTGACATGTATCCTCTAGACCGAAATAGAGAGAGAATTAGACAGAAACAGCTCAAAAAGCATGCGTATTGTAAATCACTTCGTAGTCATTGCATAGTGACATTATTAATTATGCTTTTTCTAAGTCTCCTAATTATTGCTGCAAGTATACTATTACACATGTATTATCCTATTTCTAAGCGTGCTTTCAATGCTACTACCGAACATTCTTTTAGCGAATTACCCCCGCATGAGTTGTCCTATAGATTTGCGCTGCGCAACAACACATTCGTTAGTATGCTACATCATTCCCATCAGACCAGCAATGCTACCAATTGTTGGATATGTGGCCGACTCCCTCCCTATCAGAACTACAAGGGAGTTCTGCCTCTCTTTCCGTATCCATTCACACACAATGGCTCCTGTGGAGCATGGTTTAGTTTGATTAATTCCCTAGATTCAAATTCAGTAGTTTATCAAGACAACTGGGTATGGGGAAACCTGAACCTAGTTTTACTTAAAGTCTGCTACCCTAACAAGGAGGGACTTCCCAAAAGAACAGGAACTGATCTAGAAAATGAAGTATATGGATTAGGTAACTTTACACTTAACCTCATGATTCTGAATGTTGAATCCGAAGCTGTACCAGTCTTGCCCGCTATGTCAGTATTTCCAGTTAAAGGTGAATTATGTGTAAGAAAGAATGGTTCAATACACATGGGCCATAGTAAATGTACCACTGTAATAGAATTCAGTGATCAAGGCAAGTCTACATTTAGAGCTTCTCGTCATTCCTACTTCATATGTGGCCAGACCGCATATATACGTTTACCTCTAGATTGGGATGGTACCTGTTACATTGCATTCCTTTTGCCACCTGTTTTTCTAGCCCCTCCTGATTATCACAGAAATACCCATTTAGTACACAATGGACAGCAGAGAGATCTCCCAATTGTCGACTACACTGAAACGGCATGGGAACAATACACAGATTTCAATAAAGGATTCTTTCCCTATATAGGTACAGTCACTAATAGTAAGCTGATACGTAGATTAACTAGAACACTTGAAGCAGTAGTGAATGAAACTACTTCCGCCTTAGGCAACTTAACAGAGGAGCAGTCTGCGATGCGGATTGTTGTTCTTCAAAATCGTCTTGTCCTTGACGTCATCCTGGCCGATAGGGGCGGAGCTTGTAGGGTCATCGGATCAAGTTGCTGCGTTTTCATACCAGAAAACTCGCCGTCAGTATATAAAGCCATAACTCGCCTTCATAAAATTGTAAGCCAGATACACCAGAATCCAGGCACCTGGACTTGGTCCGGTTGGTTCTGGAGCGTGTTGTCAGCCTGGGGATGGAGGATCCTATCCTTCCTAGGTATTGGCTTTCTCATACTATTCAGTTGTTGCTTATGTCTACAATGTGGGCCAGCGATTTGTGGTCTGTGTGCCACATCGTGTATCCCGCCTTCAAGTTTTCATTCAAGATCCCGGAAGAAGAAAGAAGAACAAATGATGTTATATGAACAGATTGATGGATTACTGAAGATCGATATCTCATGATGGGTCCGTAGGGGACAAGGAGGGAATGAGGAAATATGAATTTTATGATCAGTTATGTCCCCTATCTTAGACCCCAACGGCTCCATGTACATGCTACAAGTACATGTATGTTCCCTCCAGTTCCAGCTATGAAGACGCAAATACAAGTGCGTCCAACGCCAACATGTCCTCTTTCAGATCCACCATGAATGGGTCGGATATTCCGTTCCTAAGTATGAAAGGCCACCGACTTTATGTGGTTCACTTTCCACGTTTTACAGTTCAGGCGAGTAGGCCCTGAATTCTGCCATCAAGCCTTTTCCTGCCTTCTGCCTCTGAAAGCTCCAGTCTGAGCTTGCATCTGTATCCATGAACTTTGTCCTACTCCCTGCGCGGCTAACGGTGCCTGACACGGCCTGTTGCCTGCCAAAAACTGTATTCAGCCTTCAAGTTATCTGCTCCGCTCCTCGTCCAATGCATTCCTGTCTAGTAGTTTAGGTAAACATCCTTCCAGCTACCGAGCAAAGGGCCCGGCTTCACTGTCTTCATACAAGTAATTCATAGCCCTGCTACCATGCCCCCTCGCATCTCATGTAGACACTTAGACGCTTGTATACGCACTAACAGTCAGTATAGAATAGACTCCGTCCGAGAGACCTTTCCTTTTGGATAATACAGTTCCTTCAACATAAGATATTAGATATGATTTGGGATTAGGTTGACCTGACCCCCCAGACTTCTGTCTCCACATGTAGAGCTAAATGTCAATTCCCCTGCACCCTCTAGTTGTACGTCAATCACACGTCATGCGGCTGCGCGCGCATCTATGCCAAGTATTTCTGCTGACATTGCAGGATTCTCCTATGGATCCACCCACTTGTGACATCACTTCAAATGACGTTTCCAGTATACGTCTATCATTACGCCCTTTTTCATTACGTATGTGTATTCTTATCTGTATTATCAGCTGTTACGCCTCCTGCATCTGTCTCAATGTAATGCTTTTCTTATATATGTCGTTACTTGTCAATAATGTATTGCCTATCCCTTCCTGAACCTTCGTGGTGATGGAATAAGATGCCATGGTTCGAACCATAATTCCTTGTAAGGAATAAAGCCTTTCAGAACCTCTAATACCACGGATTCTGCCTCTTATTTTTACTGAGTTATTCTTACTAGACTTTACCGCATAAAAAAATAGTACAGGTAATTTAAATATTTACCACACTACAGAAGGACTGCTGTGCCCCTCTGCTGTCAGAAGGACTTCTACCCCGTTACTCTGCCGCCCTGCTGGCTGAGAAGAAATACTGGACCTCCATCTTTCACCCCAGGCTGAAGTGACCTTGAGGGTCAGCTGACTGACCTCCTGGTCTAAGCTAAAGGGACATACCAAGCTCCAGAGGCTACTCTGCAAATGCCCAGCTGACCTGCTGCCTGGACGTGTAACTGAAACTGCCTGAGCCATGCTAGCCTCTGCTGGAGTGAGTTCTTGATCCTGAAGAGGTGCCCCTTAGGTCCTGTACCCTTGGTATGATATCAGTTGAGCTCTCTCCCCAAGAAAAGGGTGCACCATTTGCCACTGGAACCAAGCTGTATACAGGCTGATGAGCCCATAGTCTGGGTGAATCCGGTCCTGGGTTGCTTGTGTTCCGGTTCAGGGAGGACCTGGCTTGGTAGTTCGAGCTGGTATGTTCCTACTGGAGCAGGATGATTTGTATATGGCTGGGTCCAACCTGAGGTGGCATGGTGTTCAAAATAACGATGGGTTGTGATGTGGCCCGAGTGATTGCCAGCGGCTGAGATTAATTCAAGCACTCCAACTATCACTGTTTTGTATACTTCTTGTACCGCCCTAAGTGGGACGGGTATACCCAGACGTGGGTCCCATGTACACTGTGTCACTGGACACAGCTGTACCCGGATAATAAGCCCAAAACTCGGGTGAAACCGGTCCTGAGATCCTTGTGTTCCGGTTCAGGGAGGACCTTGCTTGGCAGTTCGGGCTGGACTGTTCCCATCGGAGGAGGGTCTAGACTGATTTGCCTATGGCTGGGTCCAATCTGAGGTGGCATGGTGTGCAAAATAACAATGGATTGGGATGAGTCCCGAGTGATTACCAGTGACTAAGATTAATTCAAGCATTCCAACCTTCATTGTTAGGTCAAAGCCTACCAGACAGCAGTTTGCTAAAGACCTCTTAGGGACATTCAGAAAGCTTCCCTGGGAATGCATTCTTGTAGTTGCTTACCATTGGCTTTGAGGTTTGCAACTTACATTTTCCTGTTTGTCTATTTGCTTGCTTTGTTTTAGGCTGTTCAGAGTGAGTTTGTCCCTCCCGGAAGCAAAGACTCTTCACACCATATCCCCTTGTATTCTTTCACAAGTGTTGCTTTCTGTAAACAGGCCTGTAAATCTTGCTCTTATCTTGTCACATCTGCTGTGCATTCAAAGACAGAGGTCAAATGTCAGCCTCTGTCGTCTGAGGGAGCTTGGCGTTTACTTTTCTTTCTCTGACTTCAAAGTGAGAGGATTTATGTGACTATCTTGCTGGATATTGGGGGTAGGAAAGGGTTTTTTCCTAGCACACAACAACATTTAAATGAACTGTGCAAGAATTTTAGAATATATCAGAATTAGGAACACAGACATGAAGCCCTTTTTTTGTTCATTCTGAAGTGTATTGGAAATAAATACTTTAATATGATTAAAAACAAATCAATACACTAGGTGATGCCATGTCCACACTTTGTTGTTTGTGCGCTGTATAGGTTTATTAGTAAAACTCTATATCTGTGCAAATGTAATGGTCATTTCAGTTGACATGCGTTTTCCGTAGTGGCAGTGTGCCACCACACCATGCATACTCCACTCTACTCTGCACCACTCCACAGCATTGCACTCTGCGCCACTGCACTGTACTCTACTCTGCACTCTATGCCTCTACTCTCTCCGTACCACTCCAGTCTACTCTGCACAATTCCACTCTACGCCACTGCCCTCTATGTCAATATACTCTACGCCAAAGCACTTTACTCTGCAACACTCAACTCTACGCCCCTGCACTCTATGCCAATCCACTGTACGCAACTCTAATCTACTCTATGCCACTGCATTCTACACCACTTTACTTTATGCCATTACATGGCACTAGTCTGTGCTTCTACTCCTTTGCAGAAGGTCTCCACAAGATTGGGTACAACGGCGTAGATCTCAAATCTGCCAGCGCTGGCTGTGTAGTTAAATTGTTAAGTCAATGAGAGTGTACCATTTATTGTGCTACACCATTACAGAAAGTACAGCCCCGTTTTGCAGATTACTCCCAGACAGCTCCACTTTTACAATGCTCCAGTTTCTCCAGAATGAAAGACTTTTTTTCAGAATCTGATGCAATTCAAATGTTTCAACTGGTCCCACATGATGAGAATTATTATGAGGAAGCAGGCAATTTACTTTCTTCACATTTTACTGATGCTGGCTTTTACCCGGATTTACAGATTACCAGTAGTCTTGACACCATATCAGAACTTGCTTACAGAAATTCCCCAGAAAGTCCCTCTTAACCTTTAGTCAGGTACAGATGACCATATCTTGCAAGCTAGGTCTAAGCCCTTTTGCGACCCTCCGTTTATTTGTTAGTTGCCCTATTGCTAGTTGCTCTAAGCCATTTAGGACCCTTTTATGACCCTACGTTTAGTTTGTTAGTTGCCCTATTGCTAAATGTTATAGATGGGACACTTGGAGACCCAAACATTCTTATGCAGCACTCAACACCTAAGAGTTTGGTGGTACAGTCTTCAACTTGTGCGAATAATCCTAATTTCTTCCCTGGGCAGATAGTCAAAGAGGACTGATACCACAAGTAAATCCTGTTCTGTACTTCTGGTCAAAATGAAATCGCCTGCAGCCATCACAGTCGCCTAAGCACTGTTGTTCCTGCTAGTTGTCAAAAACCTAAATTTGCTGCGCTCATTGACTTAGCACTGGATTTTGCAAACATTCTCTTATCTTCCTGCAGAATGAACATTACCTCCTCTTTTTACCATCTTATAAGAATCCCAGTTGATGTGCAATATCTGGCCAAATCGGTCAGTCATAGTGGCCTAACATGGCCATTGTGTTAGTCATTCTAATTAACATTAGTGCCATTGAGGACACCCTTTTACTTTTCCCAGAGGTGTGTATTCTACAGCCTTCTTAATCTGGAGAAGCACTGCACAATGTTCCAGACTTTCTGGACGTCCTTTGTGCTGCTTGCATGACTACAAAGTCTGCTTTTGGATGGCCAACAAGACAGATTGTTGTATTGCCTTGTATTTCCTACCCATTCTTGGTACAACTGTGGCTACTGTTGCATCAATATTATGCCCTCTTGCCTCAAATGGCCTACAATAATGATTACTTTGCCTTGTCATCTAGATCGATGGTTCCCAAACGTTTTGAGACGACTCACTTTTTAGAACAACAACATTTTGTGAGCCACCTATGTTTAATAGACATCAGGGGCGATTTCTGAATGAAACCAAAGCATTGTGTGGCAGTGCCTGGTCATATAAAGACAGCACATTTACCATTGAAATGGCCACTAACGTTTCACAGACAAAGTTTTACTGATAAAACTACATAGCTTACAAATGGCAATGTGTGGAGTTTCTGTGAATATTAAACATGTAATAAATGTAAGTAACTAAAGCATTGTGTGGTAGTGCTTTATCGTGTAAACACATTTGTTAATGATAAATATGAAATTTATCACAACAATTTGTGTATCACAAAGTAAAGTGTCTTGATTTGTTTAGATGCTAATAAAATCTATGTTTCCAGCACACTTGAAATTAAAAAAATATATGCTTCATTTTTGAGTTCCTAACTGCTGAATGCATTCAGTTAATTTACAGGTATTTACATGTTGTTGTGTGTTGCAAGAAATGACAGCCTACAGCCTTTCCTTACACACTCCCTGTACTCCAACAAGATTGTCACATAATTAACTTTAAAAACTCATCTCACTTTGCTGCCAGAGAAAGAAAAGCAAACACCATTCTCATGTTAAAAGAATAGACAGCGATTTGTCAGAAAACCTAGCCTAACACTTGACTTCTATATTTGAAGCACTGGCAAATGTGACAAGGTAAACATAGAATTTAAAGGCATCTTTAGTTATTCCTCAGACTTTCCTGACCTACCAAAAGTTGGCTCGCCACCCACCAGTGGGCCGCAACTCACAGTTAGGGAACACTGTTCTCGATTGTTCCCTGTATGAACCATCGAGAACAAAAGCAGGAAAAATCAGTTTGCTTCTTTGGGTGTCATTGGGATGTTGAAACGTTCTGATGCTCTTTCGACAAGGGAACGGAATCTGAAAACATCTAGTCTATTGATGGAGGCGTTGGTGATTCAGCCGTTGGTGATGTGTACTCGGCCCATTCATTGCCCCTAGCCCTTGAGCGCTATAGGATTCCCCTTCTTCTATGACTAAATATCAGTCGGTATCCGATGTGATGACCTGTAGTTTTTGCGAGAACTGCTGGTGAAGGACTATCTACTGATACAATTAACAGGACACATGCCAGAGAGACAGATACCCAGAAGGCAGAAGTGAGGAGCTGTGATGCTTGTGATCACTCTGAATGATGTGTGTCTCAGGAAGGCTCATGATAAAGGGGACTCTGAGGAAAATACAAAATTATGTGGACAACCAAACCAAATCCTTGCATGACAGTAGACCTGATACATTGACTTGTAGAAAATAATTTTTACATATGCATTAACTTTTGATAGCAATTGCAGTCCAAATGGCTATATTACACCTAGCCAAGAAGCAAGTTTCAAATACATGGAATACGTCTATAGTCAACTAAGTGACTTGGTGATGCATATCTTTAAGAAATGAAAAAGAGGCCTTAAAATAAATACACAGTGTGAGAAATTATAGTTGCATGGTTATGTTAAGGCAATTAGTAGAGCACTCTAATCACCCATAAGGGAATCCAGACACTTGGTTCCTATCCCAACTTCATGTTCCTGCAGTCTTCCTTTTTTATTAATGATTTAATTTCATTTTTTTTTTAGTCCTGTTTGTTTTCTTAAGTAGTGTTGAACGGAAGGTAACACCCCTGCAGGTACAGGAGTTGCTGGCTGAAAGTCTATATTTTATTTGTCTCCACGCTTTCCTTCACTCTGGCAGTATCTTTCCTTGAGAGCAAAGCACTTTAGTGGTTCTGTTAGCCATGCCCCTTTACCACAGTCTTATAAAAATAGATGCTGCTGCCTAGTGGCGCCTGCGGTGCACCAAAGGATAACCCATTGGAACCTTTTCGCGCCAAGCACCAGGACCACTGGTCCACTCTCGTTGACTTGCCTCCCACTGTTGTAAAATCTTTTCATAATATCCTGTTGCTTCGTCAACCAAGTAGATGCCATGCGCCTTCTGTTCTGCACACACTGATTGGTCTTGTCACCTGCGTTCACTGTTATTCCACCTATCCTAAGAGACGTGCTAACGCACTAAAGTGATATTGCTGATAATGGTTTTTAGTACTACTGTATCCTTTGTGCTTGAAAGCCCCTCTGTGGGAAAACACCTGTCCCCCCCCCCACCAATCTTTACTTGAACGTCTACCTTATTAAAGTCAGATCACTTCCTAACCATCATCTTGACATCTTTGATTTCATTTCTATCAGTAATGCTTAAACACTTTTCATGATTAAAACTTGGCTCAATGAGGCATTAGCACCCAATATGGATAGTCTGTTACCCACCGGACCAGCCCACTGTGCTGAAAAGAATTCTTTGATAGGTACATTAAAATCCTTTTAATATACTTAATCAACAATTAATAGGAAGCAGGATAAGTAATAAAAACATATATGAGACATCAAATACTAGGACGAGACTGGGACAACTATTGTTCAGTCGCCAGTGTTACTTCATGTGTACACCATTCTAGGAGTTGAGGCGTCAGTTCACATATGTGGGAAAATCAGTGATTTAAAAAATAAAAGCCTCCTTCCTTCCTTAATGGAGGATTAAACTAAGGATTTAAAATAATCAGTCCAGAAGAATAAGGTACATGGTGCTTTGTGCATTAATATGGTGGCACGGGCTGGTCCGAGAATTTGGGTAAGCCATCTTAAAGTCAGGTTGAAGCCAGGCTGAGTTGCTACCAAAGAGATGTTGAAATTTGGCTACCACAAATCTCTCACATGTGTGTACCATTCTAGAAGGTTGGGCATCACTCCACATATGTGAGCAAACTGATTCAAAAATGAAAAAACTCCTTTCTTTCTGGGTGAAGCATGAGAACCGGGGCTTGGATGAGTCAGACAAAAAAAATAAAGTGCGTGGTGCTTTGTGCATTACTGTGGTATCGCCGGCCAGGCCATGAATTGGCAAGCCGTCTCAAAGTCAGGTTGCAGCCAGGCTGTATTGCTACCGGACTGATATTAAAATTCTGCCACGGAGGAGTCCCTCAGATGGCAGATTTTAGGGCTGGTTCTTCTGGCAATTTGGAGACTTGTTTGAGGGACCTCGCAGCTTGGCATGATGGTTGTTCCAGGTCCCCTCTTTTCAAAACTGTTACCATACGGCGCGGTTGTCGCTTATTTTGGAGACCTCGCAGATTGGTGTGACGGTTGCGCCCGGTCCCCACTTTGCAGGTCTCTTACTGCAGAAGTTTTGCTGCCAGAGGTTCCCTGTTGATGAATGGGGATGGAGGAGGGTGTCAAATCAAGTGCTATACTCTTTCAGCTTCCTAGGGGCAACCTTAAGGAACTTCAACGCCTTGCAAGATAGTCATACCGGGTCCCCTCTTGTTAGGGCTATTACAGCTGGATGGCATGACCTGACTTGCAAGGATCTTAGAGATGGACATAAGAGTGTTTGCCTTTGATCTAAAATGGCTGGACACACACATACTAGATGAAGCAGTGTTCCGTTAACATACCCGCAGATGCAACACTGATTGGTGGGCCAAGACTGCTTCCAGGCAGGTACTAGGTCCTTGGATAGAAAAACGCAGAATGGATAAGCATCAAGTTGTGTTTCCTGGTCTCAGAAAAGTGAGAGGACAAATAGGACTGGGGGCTCCAAGCCACGTACGATTGCATGACTGCCCTTGCGTTCCATTCACTTGCGTGTGCAGCCTTATCTGATGGTGGTTTAAACAATTATGACTTCAAAGAAATATACAGAACAACCATTCAAAACTACCGACAGCTTATTTGGAGATCTCAAGAGACATGTTTCACCACCTAATTGAACACCTCATAATGCCCTGAGAGAAAGTTTCAACAATTACTGCCATCATCTCAGCATAGTCATAAGTCTATTTGCCCCTCTAATACTCTCTGAGATAATCTCACCTTTCTTTTTTTTAATTTTAAACTGCTAAAACTCCTTTGAATCTGTGCAATAAAATGGATAATCTGACTAGCTTTACAGTCATCACTGCCACTCCTTTTGGGTTACGCTTTGTCCAATTTCTCTAGTGCTCAGTTCAGGAAGTGCAGGCTGCAATTATATCCTGCAATATGATTCTGGCTCACCTGCTGACCTTTGTTCTGCTCACATTTTGGTCACTGTGTTACTCATTATATTGGCCCGGTTTTGAATGAGCTCTTCTATTTTGACTGTTACTGTTCCAGAGCTTAAAAAACAGCCCAGGTTGTCCCACTGCTCAAGAAACAATCAAGTGATCTGGCAGTAATGGGAAACTGTAGACACATCTCTGGGCTTCCTGTCGTACCCCAAAGCCAATTCTTTACTTCACAAATTCTCATTTGGATTCAAGCTTGTCATAGTACTGAAGAAACTCTGCCTGCAGCCGGCGAGCACATTAGAGCAATGTTAGATCAGGAAGGTTCTTCTGCACTAGTGTTACTCAACCTATCTGCTACCTTTGGTATGGTCTCTCAAGCAATCCTGATGAAAAGGCTTTTTGGTCTGAATCTGTAGCGGAGCCTTAAAATGGTTGTGTTCCTGCCTTTCTAACAGTTTCCAAGCAGTTAGTCTCTCTCTGTACAAGTCTGCTCCATTTGACCTGAACTTGGGTGTTCCTCAGGGCTCGTATCTTAAATGTCCACGTGGCTCCACGGTCAATCTGGTCCAATATTTTGGGTTTAATGTTATTTCTTACATGGATGATACGCAATTAAATGTTTATATCTAGGAAGATATCTCAGTGACTCTTAACTCCTTCAGAGAATGCATATTCTCTGTGTTAATTGGATGAAGGACTGTTATCCGAACCGTAACTTTGAAAACAATTAGATCCTAATTGTTGGCACACCCAACTCTATCTGGTCCCAGCCTTGGGGGCCTCCCAAACACGGACAACCTCCTGCACCAAACAGTGTGATTAGAAACCTAGAAGTCACTTTTGTTGCTGCAGGTCCTAAGTCTCCATTGTATCTGTGTGCTATTTTTCTCTACTTAAACTATTAAGGAAAATACTCAAGACCGTAGCTTTGTCAGCATGCTAATCGGTAGTGCGAGCTCTCATCACTGCCCGGCTGGACAATGCCAATTCTCTTTTTCTGAGCCTTCCTAAGTACCTGGTTCCCCATTTACAAGTACCTCAAAATGCTGCTGCCAGGCTTATTCTCAACTTTCCAAGCTGAAAGCTCATCTCCCCATATCTCATGAAGATTTATTGGTTTCCCATCCACAAAAGAAATGTTCAACTCACTCCCTATGACTTTTAGAGTATTTTTCAAAAAGGGTCCACGTTATCTTTAAAAGCTTAGTTGGCCCTACTATCCAATTCAACCCTCAGATTTCCGGGTCCAACGCTTATTCAGCTCCTGTGTTGTGCTCAAATGGGTCTTTGTAGCTGACAAGCTCTTGCCTGACCGTCTTTGAGAATTATGAAGTTCGCCTTCGGAGGACATTTTTCGTAAAAAAATTAAAACATTGGATTTCCATACAGAACAGTTATTTTCTCTTCACCATCCCCTCCAGGCTGGCTCATTAGTCTTCTATATTTGGTAGCAGGATGCCTTTTTCGGTAAATGCTGCGATTCACACATTTTTCATTCATTATTAACTCACATTTTAAGCAGTGATTTTATACCACTTCTTCCATTTGCCCATATACTACATTTCTTACCCTTTGTTCAGTGGAGGGAATCCTTAAAAACATCAGTGATTGATGGTGAAATGCCTGCTCTTCTGTGGAGGCATAGTAATGACCTATGTTAGAGGATGGAGGATTATAGGGATGATGGGGTAATGAACAGAGTATGTTGTAAGAAACTACTATAATGTAGATAATGAGTGATGTGAATGGGCAGAGTTGTTCTCAATCCCGGTGCTGGACTACAGGTTTGTACTTGGATGCAAGCGTTAAGGTGTGCGTTGATTCCAGTAGCTAGGTGTCAGGAACAATGTGCATGGGCTAAAGGGGCATGTGCTTGTCTTTCTGTACTACAATAGTAAGTGTGAAAACTACAGTTCAGGTTTTGTGTATCCTGTGAGAGGCAAAAATTGAGCTCCATTGGCAGGTCTGCGTGTAAATAGCGAAGGATACTTACTTGGCCTTTGTGCTCAATTTCGTGCTGCTTCAAATGAGGCTCTGGGATGGCTACAGAGTCCCCGATGAGCACACCCCAGTGATCTGCCAAGTTGTAAACCATCACAGCATAACAGGACCCTTCAGAATCCACCAGACCAAAAGTACTGTGAAAATAAAAAAGAAGTAAGAAGGGGCAGATGAAGAATATGAAACAGAAAAATGAGGGAACAGAATAAGATTGAGCAGTTAAAGAACAATAAGGAAAAAGAGAAGGCAAGATGCCATTGTGAACAGAAGACAGCAGATATGAGGAAAGTGAAAAAGAATAAAAAATATAACATTAAATGAAACCAAGATTCAAATAAACAAATTCTAAAGAAAGGACAAGTAAACACAAAATTAACGAAGAAGACAAGAAATGTTACTTACCTGGAATTAAAGTTCCCCAGCGCTGGTATCTTTAAAAGATTCATGTCCTTAAATCATTTGCCTTAGTCAATCTGGGAGTCCTATGGTAACTTTCAATAGTAGGACAAGAAAAATCGCATTTAAAACCATTATAAGCAATTTTACTTTAGTTGCACAACTACCTCATTTGAAAAGACCCCAACTCCAACCAATGAGGTGAGAGTGCATTGGAGTCCTCTGCCCTCAGAGGCTTTCAATACATCAATTTTTGATAGCACTAGGGTGAAAGGATGCTTCGAAGTTGAGCCTCTAATGGGGTAAAAGGGAGGTTTGCTTGTGAATATATGAAATATACCAAGGTTGGAGAACTGCAGTTACAGGTAAATAACTTACTTATTCTCCAGCACTGGATCTTTCATAGGTTCGCATGCTTAAATCAGAACAACAAGCAGAGTGCACGAAAAAATGAGATACATACCAGAATTTGTTAGCATTTATAAGAAAACCAACAAGTGAGAAGGGGCTTAACTTAATAGGAAATATATCCTAAAACCTCCTGGCCATCAGATGAGTCTATTTCTGAGTCTACATCCAAACAGTAGTGTCTTATAAAAATGTGTCGCCCCTTCTATGTTGCTGCTCTGCAGATGTCAGACAGAGGCACTACAGCATAAAGTGTCCCCCTAAATTGCAAGGAATTAAAAGTTTTAGAGTAACACAAAGCAATATCTGAAGCTATTCTTCCTGCTAGCCTTTGCTCAAAGCGTGATCGCCCTCTTGTTGGTGGCCGAAATCAGAGTTGGTCTGAATGTCAATGTTGATTTTTAGACCTCTACAGACATCAAAGGAGTACAGTGCTCATTCCACAAGTGCAGTGTGATTTGGAAAGAAAGCTTTGCATATGACTAGTTCACAGAGCAAAAAGTCAGTAGGCACTTTTGGTATAAACTTGGGATTTAAATGCAACAGTACAAGAGCGTAAGAAACGTGGTTTGATGGTGAATGCATGAATCTCAAGGACTTGTCTAGAGGATATAACTGTTAACAGCGAGGTTGTCTTTCGTGATATATACTTAATGTCTGATTCATTTAAATGCTGGAATAGATTCTTCATCAGCTGTCCAAGGATTGAATTTACCTCCCATGCTGAAGGCAGATTCTCACAGGCGAAAGTTCCTGAAATAGACAGGAAAATAGAGCCCTGTTTGTCTGGCCCGCGCTGGGTCAATTAGTTTCAGTGTACATAGTTTTTATATCTGCAGCACTCTAGGACCAGTGGAATCAGGAAAAGCGTAAACAAATACCCCTGACCAGGGAATCAAAAACAACTCAGGATCCCACTATCTGCTTGCCTTACTTTGGGATTTGGAGTTCTCTGGTGTAGCAAAGAGATCCAGAAGTGGTGTGCACCATTTCTGAACAACCAACTCCAGTTCTCTTGAGGCATGTTCCCATTCATGGCAGTTCACATACTTTCTGCTTCAGGCATCTGCCATTTTATTTAGTAAATCTGCCACATGTTCCAATGCCAAACTTATTCTGTGACTCCACACCCAGTGCCAATACAGTTGTGGTTCTTGTGACAGCTATTTAGATTTTCTTCCTCCTGTTTTTCTTTATATAGTATAGGGTCATCACACTGTCCTTGTTCTGACATCCTGATGCAAGATGAGCAAAAAGGGGGGCTTTTTGGACTGCCTGAATGCCATTAGCTCTTGTATGTTCCCAGTAAATCTTTGTATTTGTGGGCTGTTGCCTAAGTTTTGTGTTTCTATCTTGGAGCAATTGGTTCAATCTTTCTCTTATTTTCCTGGATGGAAAAACCTTCAGAATACCCGCACAGACATCTTATCTGAGAAATTATATCTGTTGTGTCGGAGAAAAGATCTTCTTTTGTCAAGTGTCATGTCTATTTTTTTAAGACATAGTATCTGATAAAATGCTTCGGAGGTATGACGCGGTAACTGAGCTTTAATGAGTCAGTTGTCAAGATATAGGAAGACTCTCACCCCTGTTACTGCAAATGTGCAGGCACTGGAGCTAGATATTTTGTTAAAAATTCTGAGAGCTGACGTAAGGCCAAAAAGGAGTGCTTTGAACTGGTAGTAAAGGCCAGCCACCCCAAAGCATAGGTACTGTCTGTGTCATCAATGTGTTGGAAGATGGAAATATGCATCTTCTAGATCTGATCAAGCCAAAATGTATTGCCGATTGATGGATTGGAACATCCAATAATGAGATCATCCTGAAAGTTTGTTTCTTTATACGCTTGTTCAATGCCCTCAAGCCTATAAGGGGGCATCACTCCTCAATTTTTTAAATTAGAGAAAAATGTCAAATGAAACATCCGATGTCTTTCAGATTCCAGCATTTGCTTTATGGGTAATGTTTGCAACAGTTTGATTTCTCAAAATAGAGCCTCTAGATGTTGATGATGCTCCCTCCTCTTAGGCCTTCTTTGAGGATTTGCCATAAATTCTATAGTGTGTCCATGCTCGGTTTCATCCGGGCACCCAGCAATGTGTTCTAAATTTACCGTCAGGCTGTAAAAGGTACCCATATGTTTTCCTCACAGGCATGGAATATGTAGGGGATTGGCTGTACAGAAAATCAGTTACATTGGCTTTGTTCTTGGCCATTGGTGTTATAGGGCCTCAGCGGAGTCCTCCTGACTTTTGTCTACCATGTTGCGCAGCAGGTTGGTTCTGGGGATAGTATCCCTGCCTGAAGGGATGAAAATCTGTTCAGGGTCCTGGCTGGAACGTACCTCTCGGCCATAAAACTGCCTTCTCTAATATGAGTAGCCTTGCCTCATTTGTAGAACCTCTAAGGATCTTTCTGTCAGTATCTGTTTTTGTGGCCTGCAAAGCATCCTCCATGTGTTTGCCGAAAGCAATGTTTGCTGCTGAATGGCATGTTCAGTACCATCGACTGGACCTGTGGACAAAATATAGTGCTAAGCAGGCCGCTGCAACTCCTGAAGATTGCTCCTGCTGCCATCTGTTGGAACCCACTGTCAGAAGTATAGAGTGATGCATCTATTAGGGTGTATGAAGTTAATTTCCTTTCTGTTAAAATGCACTTTGTCTGCTCTTGACAGTAATTCAGGAGTTTTGTTAATGAAAAGGTCAATGTCATTCCACAGCGGCCTGTCGCAACACAACAACTTGGCAGTTGCATGTACTATTTTGGCTGCTGTTGCTGCAAATACTCTCCCCACCGTTTACCTTCGCCATCCATGGGGACAAAACATGGAGTTGCTGGGTTTCTAGAGCATCTTTCCACTGTGGCTGAAATAACAGAGTCAGTTTTAACTTGATTTATCAGACATGCAGGAGCTGTGTCAGGCGCAATGTATTTATTTTCCAACTTTTAAATCAGAATGGAACCTGCAGCCATACCAGGCAGGCCTTCTCCAAGATGTCTTCCTGTGCAATCTCGCTGATCTGAGGAGTCACCATCACCAACCTTGTCACTATCACCAGCATTGATAGTACACCTTGACCTAAATCCCATCTGTGTAAAAGAGAAGGTGGATATGTAAACCCTTCTCAAGTAGGCTTTTTGGATGAGGGGTGGAGGGGCACTAGAGCAGATCAGTGCGTCTCCTGAGTCTCTGTCACTTTAACTGGATTAGGAGACAAATCTGCTGGAGAAGTCAGGAAAAGGTAAACTTGGCATGTTGGAGGTAATTTGGTATAGAAATCCCTGATTAACGTATTCATGGAGTTTCAAAAACCTGAGGGTACTTGAACCATCTGTGTCCCTGAACCTGTTGGCACTTACATCTCCTAGGCACTGCCATAATACAACATTCCTTGGTAACCATATGTCTCTTATTCTTCGAAGCCACCAGCTGTGAAAAATATATCTATGTCAGGAGGTCTCTGAACTTGTAAATACATTTTTTAATAGTAGCTCATCGTCTATTTGTGGGATGTTGACAATCTCCCCATCAGTCACAATCACTGTATGCTCACTATGTGCAGATGAAGAGGAAGAATCACCCAAAAGATGTGTGGATCGCTCTAGATTAATACTTTTTGGTGAAAGGAGTTACATAACCAGTACCATAGATGAAACTGGTGTTGAGGCAATGTTGTGCTCACTGTTTTTATCTGTGAAATATACGACGTTGTCATTGATTAAACAGCCCTGCCAAATGCCATGCATAAGGCGTTAGACTAACGCATTTCACCGTGGTCGGCTGCATCACTGCACTGAAGTACATTGTCACACATTTAATGTACATCCTAAGCGAGCCAAGTGCTGCTAATTAGCATCACACTGACAGAGCAAAGCTCTTAGCTGGCAGCAGCGCGTTCGCGTGCTGCTTGCCGCAGGCTAGGGGGCTGGCTCAGTTCACTCAGCTGGCTTCATTGTAAAACATTCACCCAACACCCCGGAGCGGCACATCTTATTCATTAAGAACATAACTAGAGTCATTGCCCAATCGTTGCTGCTGAGACAGCCTGTCAGGGCACACAGTCTGTACGACACACACCTATAGGCGGTGGGCGGGCGCAGCACAGTTTAACTTTGGCAGGCAGTGCAGCTGGGAGCCTGCCACTGCTGGAGAGTCAGGAATTAAAGATTCAGCATCTAAAAGTCGCAGCTGACCCTCTCTGTCCTTACCAGCCTTAATGCTACATGCCTCACTTATTGCTGTTTATATACACAGCCCTGTGGAGAAAAATATAATGTTGTACATGAAAAGAGATCTTAAGCATCAAGCTTCAAACATCCTCACATTTGAAAGAAAAACGTTTATACAGCAGCATTCCAGTACAAACAGGAGCAAACACTGCTTCCCTGTGTTTGAAATGAAATACAGGTCTTTCTAGAGAAGGAAGTTGAAAAGGCCAGTTTCAAAGGAAAACTGGCAGAGCTCAGTATGTTTCATACCTGATAAGCATGCAGCAGAAAACTTGTGGGTGCCTCTGAGCAAGAAGTCTCGGCCCATCACTCTAATTGGCTAAACCTCAGATAATAAATTGAGGTGGATTTGTTACTTGTAGTCTATGGCTGTATTCAGTTTGTTTTCAATGTAAGTTGCTGTACTGGAATACAGCTCTGTTAACACTGATAACCAAGGGTTTCCAGCCTTATATTGGAGAATAATTCAAGCATGTGAATCTATGAACAATCCAGTGCTGGAGAATCTTTCATAATCCACTGAAGACTATTGGTTAGGCCTATGGAGACCGCAATCATTGGTAGGAACTGTCATCATAGTACTTGTCATACTGTTTATCATAATGAGGGTGTCCTTGCACCCAGTGAGGTTCTTCTTCATAATATCTATCCTTACTCTCTTCTGGTAGTCTAATGATCATTATCCTCTTTCTGTCATTTGGCATTCAGCTGAGCAGGACTAGTGCTAATCCCGAGATGCACCTTACCTGTCCAAAGTCTTTGTAGGCAATTGTGTAGGGATTTTATCTAGTAAGATGTCTTCAGAGGCAAAGGTTTTTTCGCAGGAACAATGAGAAAGGAGAGAGCCTTTCTTTTTTGAATCCACAACAATGGAATCAGCAATTATTTAGTCATTGATGGTGGTGTCGACAACAATAGCTGTTTCATTGATGGGAGGCTAAGAGCACCGGTGTTGTTGTTGGTAGATTAGTTGGCATTGTCATTGACAGTAGATGATGTGGTCTGGCGATGGAGGCGCTGACAAAAGGGTATGTACAGTGGAGAGAGTAGGGTCTGTTCATGACAGAACCTTCGATGGTGTTATCATTGGTGGGTTCGCAGAGTTTTTGGACTTATGATGCACCCAAAAAGATGACACTGAAGAAAAATGCGACCTCCTTTAAGAATATTTCAAGGTCTACAGGGGTAGGTTTGCTCTCCAGAGGAAGATGATAGATTGCTCTTAGATATAACTTTAAGAAGCACTTTCTCCCCTCTTATATTCTTTGAATAATTTTACTTTGAAATGATGTATCTTAAGGAGATTCCTTTGGAGACAAGATCTGCTCACTGTCCTCCTGTTTCTGAAGCCATCCAAATTAACATAATCCCCTACCAATTCTGGGTTTTCAGCAAGAATTCTCTGCATATTTTGCATGCTGTTGTGAGGGCACTAGATACAGTCAACACTTCTTCCCATATGAGGGGCATGCCATAAAAAGTGTTTTCCTAGTTGACTCAACCTTTGCTTTGAAAAAAAGGGATTCTTTTAAATTACCAAGATACAACTCCAAATGATAGATGTAAAAATATCTGAAGCGCAGAAAAGCTTTAGAAAACCTGGTAAAAAACTGTGATAGGAAGTTCTCGGAGAAGACTTCAGAATGGTTTTTATTCCACACGACATGCAGTATAATTCTGACATAGAGAAGCCCCTGGAAAAAATGGAATCAAGTTCAGTGTATGCTCAACTTAATGGCTGGATTTGGGATCTTTTCAAATTAGGTGGTTGTGCTTCTAAACTGACATCGGTTATAATGGTTGTCAATCTAATTTTTTTGTACTGCTACTGAAGCTTACCCTGGGACTCTCGAATCAGTAAAGAGGAATGATTCAAGCACATGGATCTTTGAAAGATCAGACAGTGTATATATAAAGATCGGAAAAATAAAGGGAGATTTAATTTACAGAGGAGTGATAGAAATTGAACATAGTTCGAAAGAAACAAAGAAAAACTGAGGAAAAAAAACTGTTGCCTACATGTAGCAAAGGTTTTGGAACTATACGACTGAATATAGTTTGTATATGCTTCCTGTGCTTCTGTTATCTAGTGGTTGAAAGGAAAAAGTGCATTTTGTTGTATTTTAACCTTTTCATTGTGGTCATAAGCACTTAGGCTGGAGGACATCCAAAATGAGATCATCCTGAAAGTTTATTTATAAACTAGTTGAATGCTCTCAAGTCTAGAACGGAGTGCCACTAGTAATTTTCTTTAGAATTAGAAAAAAAAATGGTAAAACCCCAGTTCTTCAGTTTCCGGCACCTGCTCTATGGCTGCTTTTCATGAAAGTTTGATTAACTTTTATTGCGGCACCTCCACGTATGGATGGTACTCTCCTATTGGAGGTGTTGTTGGTGGCATTGCCATAAATTCTTTTGAGTGTCAATACTTTACTATGTCTGGCAACCAATGATCTATTGTAATCTTCACCAGACTGAAAGGGGTGCCCATACCTTCCCCCCATTGACATGGCAATTATAGGGTGCAGTCTGTGCAGAAAGTCAGGTACGTCTGCTCCCACCTGACGCTTGGTATTCCATGAGCCTCTCTGCTTGTGTTGTTGTTGTCTTCCTTATGACTGTTGTTTCCCAAAATGCACACCACATTGAGTCTGTGGAAAGAATCCCTGTCTGTAGAAACAAAAATCTGTGGAAGATCGTGGCTGGAAAGACCTTCTTTAACCATACTGTTGCCTTCTATTATAAATAACCCTTGCTGTTTTTGTAGCTCCCCTAATTATGTTGCTGTGTCTGTTACAAGGGCCTGTACAGCACCATCAATGTGCTTGTCAAATAAATACTGCCAAACTGAATGGCATGTCTGATATATTAAACTGGGCCCCCAGATGAAAGGTAGAGTATACAGCCAGCCACATCCCAAGACGGTTTCAGCTGCCATGTGACAGAAACCAGGGTTAGAAGCATGCAGCAATTCAACAATGAGGGCATCAGTGCGGTTTCCACCTCCCATGTGGGACAGAACTCGCTGCTGGGTGGCACTATGTCCCCCAGCAGCCCTGCAACGCTAAGCCCAGCCCAGGGTCAAAGGGCTGTGTGACATTGCGCTATAAAGCGTTACTTTGGGGCCACAGCGCAGAAGCGCATTAGATGGAGAAGTCGCTGCTGGGGTGGGACTACAGCCCAACAATGCTAAGCCCAGCCCAGGGTCAAAGGGCTGTGTGACATTGCGCTATAAAGCGTTACTTTGGGGCCACAGCGCAGAAGCGCATTAGGGAGAGAATTCGCTGCTGGGGTGGGACTACAGCCCAACAATGCTAAGCCCAGTCCATGGTCAAAGGGCTTTGTGACATCGCGCTATAAAGCGCTACTTTTAGGCCACAGCATGGGACGCGCCCAGGCGAAGACCGCCCAAGTCATCGACTGGAAGAGGCTGGGCCATCCCTCTTGGTGACAGGACTTAACATTAGCGCATGGTGAGTTTTCATTAGTCGTTGTACTGTACTTAATGACGGATTCTTATTACAAAATGGTCATCTTTGCTTGGGCTCAATTAGGAGATACACGGGCAAAAGGGTATTTTTAGGGTGGGTATGGGTTTTGGGTCGCAAGGGTATTTTTAGGGTAGGTATGGGTTTTTTGGGTGGCAATGGTATTTTTAGGGTTTAAGGTGGGTATGGGATTTTGGGTGGCAATGGTGTTTTTAGGGTTTAGAGTTAACTATATGCATATATTTATTACACACACCCAGAGATGTGGTGCCAGACTTGGAGGGGGGGTAGACACACACCATGGGGGTTCAGGTTTATGAGGTAGCTTCAGTGGTGCGCAGTGTCCCTAAGGTGGATTGGGGAACTGACACAGGGAATCATATTCCTAGTGGTGGGAAGGACACCCTAATGACTGTAGATGAGAGGTGCAGGGAGAGGGGTTCCTCCATGGTAGAAGCCCCTCCTGCAGCAGCTCTCCTGTAGCAGCCTAGCCACATCCACCTGACGGGTGCAGGACCCATATTAATGTCCACGCAAACCGGAATTTAACATTCATAGATTGCGGAAAAGACTTGCACACCACGACTCCAATTCCGAAAGGTTTATTCGGCTATGCGTTTCATCCCCTCGGGGGCTTCGTCACGGCCTAGTTACAAATGCACTGTGCCCCATCACGTTAAGGAAGAGGGGTTGCCATGTAACTTAATATTACTTTTTCGTTTACTTTTAGCTACATTCACTTCTGTCTAGTTTACTACATCACATTTCACCAAAAAGGTTCTGTATCCCATTAACAGAACAAACAAGAAATCATAAAAGTGAGAGAGACTTGGAGAAGTGAAATGGTTATACATCTGTTTTCCTGGTTCATCATCAGAGAAATCTTTGTTGGTTAATATGTCTAGGACAAAACGAACCCCCTCATTTTGAAAATTTCTAAAGGAAATTCTTTAGATTTTACAGCTTTAATTCAATCAAGATGGCTTCAAGTGTGCAGCACGTTTGTCATAAACACAGAATGATAGCTTTCTAGTTGTTCATTAAAACACTATAGATAGCGTTAGAGATGTGCGCAACAAGATGGGGCTCTGTATCACATCCTATGGCTTTCCCGCATCATACCACTTACTAGGCAAACATTTGGTGCATGCTCCACAATACCAGTCTCTTCCCCTTCATCGACTCAGCAAAGTTAGCCCTCTTGCACAATATGTCAATTGTGGAAGAGGCGACACCCTCATGGAAGAGTTTGAAGTCCACGAATTTGACAGTATTGAAGATCTGTAATCTACGATATTGGAAATCATCTAGGGTGCTCACACATTTGGAATGTACGTCAGAACAGTTTAACTTTGCCACATATGAGAAAAGTATATATGAATTATAAATTATTAAGCTTGAGCATGTATGGGGACCGTTTATTTAACTACTAGACTCCTGAATTGCAGGGGGAAGACAGGCAGGGGTGGGGGGGGGGGGGTGCGGGGTTGACAGGACTCGGACGACTTGCAGTTTGGAATATTAATGGGATTTTTTTAGCTTCGTTGTGTATGTTTACATTTAAGCCTTAGGACTCAGCAGTGTTGGCACTCTGGACGGTGCTCATATTTTAAGATGTTTTTGTTTTACTCTTCTAAATGCATGTAAAACCTTTAAAGAGGTGTACTACTTTATTTCTTGCTTTGTGAAAAGCTCAATAAAACTTGGGGGGGAAAAAAGAACACTATGTAAAGCTGCAGTAGGAAACTATGGAATATTTTACTCAGACTATAGGACTTTATTCTAACACAGCCAAGTAAGGTAGTGTGAATTTATAGAAAATGTGCTCTCGTTTTAGCTTCTGAACCACCTTTCATAACCTCTATGAGAAAATCATAGAGAAACCACTGTTCTCTCTGGCGCGGTTCATCAAATCCCAACAGTGGGTCAGCACTTTTCATGTGGTAAAATCACCTGAAACACCAAAATTGACGGATAACCCTAAAACTTTCCAGGAAGGAGCGGAGGTTTATGTTTTTGGCAGATTTGTGAAACTGAGCCACAGTTTTTAGCAAAACAAAAACACTCTTCCTATGGAAACTGTAACCTAAGTATAATTACACAGTGTCCACTGCGAGCTATATATATACTGCACATACAAAAAGGCCTGTGTGTCGAAACGCGTCAGTTGAAGTGAGACACGATTGCTGGATTGATTAAAAGAAGTTGTTGAGAAGAACTCCCTGGAGTACAGCCTTTTTCCATGTGCAATTAATGGGGGGTTGCGGTCTATCACCCAAATGCACCGGCAGGCAGAGCGCAGCAGGCTTCAGACTGCTTTGTAACAACATAAATAAATATATATATTTCATGCATCATAGGAATCGTCATTGAAGTAAAAAATGGCCTGACACCAACCCCCTCCCCTCCCACCCCAACCACGGCTGCTTGAATACTGGCAAGTAATATATATTCATTTTACATTGTCAAAAAGAACTGGCTCTGGGACACAGCTGCTGGTACAATGCACTCTGGAAAGGGGCACTCCCAAAATTCTTAAAAGGACAAGATTCTTTTTTTCAACCTATTAACAATATAAGCCTATCAGGTGAATTTGTAACTTCATGTTCTCTGTTGAAAAGGGGGTTCTCTCTATTTGGATTCTGCAATGCAGTTGTTTCAAATTAATCTGGTGGATTGTTTTGAACTTTCTGGGAAAAATGAAGCATCGGTTAGGCTTTCATTTATGAGATATGAATATCAGCTCATGGAAAAAGATATTCTATGATGCAGTTTCCAGGGAAGAAAACTATGAAAAAAGTGTGGTGGGGTCTGTGCATGCAGTGGGAACTATTCAAGCATTTATGACTATTATGGAAGATCCTAAAAAGCAGAAAGAAATATTACTAGAGGGGAAAAAAAGAGAGAAACCGGAGGAAAAAAAGCAAACTGAGAAAGAGGAAGGGCAAAAAGGGAGGGGAAAGGGTAGAGCAGGATAATTGTAATGAACCAATAATGTGGTGTCAAATTGTGTACCTTGCAAAAAGAAAAGGCCTACAAGTGGTCCCATCTGGTGCCATATAGATCCATTTCCCTTGCTTACTATGCTTAAAAGGCCTAAAGGGACTTCCATCATCCTTTTCTCAGATGGCTACTATAAGTTCCTCATACTCACAAGGGGATCTTCTCTTCAGTGGTCAGGCTAAAGACCACCTTCCCCAATACTACAGCTCCAGTGTTGATTCCCGGTATCATGGCACTCAGGGGCTTCTGCTCCAACACTACCTTCTTGCCTGCTATAGGCTGGTACTTCCCATCCCCACAGGGGCCGAGATGTGATGGCTTCATGCTACCCAGCATGCTCTGGAGCTTTTTGGCCTTGACCTTTCCCTGCATTTGAGGGAATACATGAATTAATTTTGCTTGCATTTCATGCAGCACACATCATTCAGGCAGCCCCTAAAGATAAATCGTGAATTTTACAACCCAAGGGAAAAATATAAAATGAAATAAAAATTTAAATTTCTATTTCGCACAATGCATTTTAGACAAGACATTATTATTCTTGTTTGTTAGCAACTGACATGAGGTTTGCTTAATAAGAATGAGACGAAGAGAGATCTTTATCTGTTCTAGAGATCTAGGAATCTTACAAGTTGTTTTGTTCTGCGGTACTATCAAGTGATCAGCCATGTCCAACCTCTCAAATCCTAGTTTCTGTTCTGATAATAGCAAGCGTCCATCCATGCCGTAACCTCTCAGTCACTCCAAAGATGCAATGCAGTGCGGTGAATCCAGGGAACACTTCTCACCACAAAGTTGCTGACACATAATGATGCATCTTAGGTATATAAACACGTCATCATAAAGCACTGCATTCAACGAGCACTCCCAAATCCACACTAGTGATGTGAAACTACCACAAGCTATCACCAATACACTATTTCATCTGAATTGTGGGTTTACATTTTGTTGTATTATTTAAGACATACCTAGAAACATAGTGAGATAGCAAACAAGAATCCACAGAAACATATAGTATGGTAAATTGTGGACTAATCATAGTTAGTCCCTGTATAGTACCTCTTGATTTACCCTTCTTTTCAAAGTGCTTGTATTCAATGCCATTATCACGCTATGTAGGACTGCGTAATTTAGCTTGATGGGAAAAGGTACACTTATCTTGAGAGAAAAATTTAATAACCGAGGAATAACATTAGATAAGTGAAGGTTCCTCTCCAGATTACTTTGTAACGCTTCCTTATAAGGCCCACTCTATGTGTATGTACGAAGAGGTTGCCCATGTACACCATAACTCATTTTATCCACCTTATTTTGTCTTCAGAGTCAGCCTTTTGTTCCCGTGCTTTGAGCCTGGTTAGCAGCTTGAGTTCTGTGCGTTGGGAACCATAACTGGGAAATTTCAGGGATTTTTCAGGTTGGAATTCGTGGAACCATAACTAATTCTGAATCTATTTTTTCCAGTGAATTTCTATGTTTTTCCATGATGAACCGTGTTCACCTGCCATATACCAAATTGGTACTTAGAAAAGCCAAATGCTCTGTATCGACCACAGGCAGCCAATCTCCACTTTGCATGACCCTTAGCTGTGAGCAGCAGGGGTTAGATGCAGAGTCAAATGTTAAGCTAGACCTAAAGCGCTTCCTCTTTATATTATCAGTTTTGTTTCTGAACCATAGACTTTTTTTAGGCAAAAAAATACATTTTTTTTAAAAATCACATTACTTTTTTTTTTTTTAACAAAACGATGTCCATTTTTCCAAATACAAAATAGTGGCCTTGTGATCGCCATAGTAGGCTAATTTGTTTCACCTATTTTTTGCCCGCTGCGGTTAGGCACCTCTCTGAGTTCCTCTGCAGTGGAAATAGTTTTCCACAGCACAAAAAACATGACTTTTAAAATAAACTAAGATTTTCATGATTGCAGTAAGAAAATAAATGCCCTTCTTCAGCAAATCACATTTTTTTAAAAAATTGATAAGTGATTGACAAGATTCACAATTTTCAGAATAACAATTCTAAACAGTAGAGATATACAAAAGTATTAACCGTTTATCTCCAAAAACTCTGTATGGATTTACACTAAACCAACAAATGCACATTTTTTGAGGAAAGTTCCACTTCATGCCAAGTTTGGTTGAAATCTGTTTCGCGATTGTTACTGTAGGCATAAGCAACATTTCCCAGGCAATCTATAATGGGAAAGCAGTCTTTTTCACCCATCTCGCCTCTTTTTAAAATTGTTTTTCTCTGCTTGAGACTGCATAAAAATTGCCATGCCAAATATTAGTGGCCGATGCTATGCGGCTGCCAAATCTGGTGCAGGTTTGTCCTCAAAGGCCAAATTTATAGGTAAATCAAAAAAGCACTGGCAAAGCCAATAGGTCTGACATTGGCCGGCCAGCCAGCCTTCTGGCAATCCTTGTTTTGTTAAGATTTTTTCAAAACTTTATTGTTTGGGAATATGCCAGGCCTTCATCATGCTAAATTAAAAAAAAAATTGTTAATGGCAAAAAAAATGTTGGGTCTCAAAAAAAAAAAACCAAAACTACCATAGTACTCTCAGGCACTGAAGGAAACTACTTTGTGTGTGGATGACTTCCTGTGAAAGGGTGGAAAGCCATAACTTGTAGTGAAGTCATTCAATGGCTGAAGTGGGCTAATACATTGACACTTAAAGCATGCTGGAGTGGATGGAAAAAAAACGTGAATGACACCAAACACAGACTAATGGGTGAAGTCTGGCTGAAACTCCTATAAGTAACTATGTTATACACATAATTTTAGTAAAATCAAAAGGTCTTGGCCCACACTGACTTTAAAATAGTCAATCAGTCTGGCAGTGGCTGCAAGCCTGTTGCCAGACAGAAAGAAAAGATGCAGGCAAGAAAGAAAGAGTAAGAAAGAGAAAGAGAAAGAAAGAAAGAAAGGAAGGAGGAGAAAGAAAGAGAAAAAGAAGGATGAAAAGGGAGAGAAAGAAAGAACGAACGAAGGAAAGGAGAGAAAGAGGAGGCAAGAGATGGAAAGAAAGAGGGCAAGAGAAAGAAGGCAGGCAAAAGAAAGAAGGAAAAAGTGAAAGGAAAGAAGAGAAAAAGAAAGGGAGAAGGCAAAAAGGAAAAAATAGGACAGAGAAGACAAGAATTGAAGGAAAGAGAAGGAAAGAAAGAAAATAAAAATAAAAGGGGGAAGAAAGAAGGAAAGAAAAACAAGACGGGAAAGAGACAAAGAATGAAGGAAATAGATAGAGAGAAGGAATGTGAGAAGGTAAGGACGAATGAAAGAAGGCAAGAAGAAAAGGGGGTATTGAATCTGGAGATCCAACAGAGAACTTGCTCATGTCAGATCCTGAAGACGATGTGATCCATCCCATAGAGATGTGAGATCTGGATCTTCACAACCTATCAGAGATTCTCTCTCTAGGACATCTACAGTGAGATTCTTTCTTTTTCTGTAAACTAGTGGGCTCATCTTGAGATGTACTGCAGTGGCCAAGTCTCTTCTCTGTGCTTTTGCGGAACTGATAGAGGAGGCAGGAAACAACCATTACAACGCAGTCATTACAACGCACTACCTTTACAACGCAGTCATTACAACGCAACATCCTTTACATCACATTCCATTACAATGCAGTCATTACAACGCATGTCATTACAATGCATGCCGTTACAATGCATGCCGTTACAACGCATGCCACTACAACACATTATAAGGTAAGTAATGGGAAACAGTAATTTTTACCCCTACACTATACAACACTTACTTGTTGCACTCAATGGAGTGGGAGTAGTAATGTTTACCCCTACACTGATGGAAAAAGGTTTAGTAAAAGAGACTTGCTCGTATGCAATCTTCTCGAATAACATGTAATAATGTAACCAACATGTTTGTGAGTACTAACTTTGCACCACATTCTACATATTGTATCTAGGGGAAGCTTTTCTATGTATTTTACTAACCAGTAACCAGAGTGTCCTTAAAATGGCTGCCAAAAACGCGGGAACTCTTCTGCGCATGATTCTACTGCATCAATGTAGTATGACGTTTCCTGTCGCTTGGTGGGAAAACCGCATTGTAAAGGCATGCGTTGTAAAAGTTTGCGTTGTAACGTGTCCTATTCAGAAGAGGCGTTGGAAGACTGTCACCCACAGGAGCCAATGCTGATGGCACGGTCTACGTAGATATATGCCATCATCCAACACGAGGCACTGGTGGGAGCTCTTCTGTAGAAGGTAGTGGTTTCAGAAAAAAATGGAATATCTATGATGCACAGGATCTCACCTTCCGGATAGATGTTGGCACTTGACCTGGCAGTTCAGGTGTACTGTTCGATAAAACCAAGACTGATTTGCATACGGCGGGTCTCTGTCTAGAATTGCAATTGAGTGAAAAACGATGGTCTGGAATATGGCTCTAAGCGATTGTCAGTGGCTGATTAATCCAAACATTCCTTCTATTAACTTGTTGTTGCAGTAGATGCCATAAGTGTGACGGGTATGTCTGGACGTGGGTCCCATGCTTGCTGGGCAGTTGGACTCAAGCTGTAGTTCACTTGGTCCCACCTGAAGGGGATGCGACCTGATAGTTCTGGTTGGCCTGCTCCAAGAGGAGCAAGATCAAGACTGATTTGCATAAGGCAGGTCTCAGTCTAGAATTTCAAAGTGGGTGAAAAATGATGGACTGGAATGTGGCCTTGATTGATTGCCAGTGGCTGAGATTGATTAAAGCATTCCTATCATCACCTTGTTGCTTTGGCATCTGTCTGCTTGGCACCAGAAAGGAGCAGTCAAAGAGAATCAGACCTGGTCACATCAGAGGCTGAAGAGGAGATAGGAAACTCTCTCGAGCTGGAGACTGCAAAGCCAAGCAGTAACTTTCCCCTGCTTCACTCTGAGAGGAACCCGATCCTCCTGACAGAGAAAGAATCTAAGAGACAGATGACACAAATGTTGTTGTTTGTCCTTCCAAAAACGTTTTACTTCACTAAGGGCACCTATCACGAGCCAGCCAGCATGGTGTTTAAAAGGAAATAGTGGGAAAGACTATGTTTTCTCTTTATTTCTGAGTTTTAAAAAGTGTGTAGTATCGTAGTGGTTTCACTCATATGTATTGTATTGTCAATTTGACTAACTGGAATTACTTTTTAAAGCCAAAAAGGAGACTAGGTAGATTCTTATCAGCATGCTTTCCTTGTAATAAATGATGTTAAAAATGATGTTCATAATATACTGCACGAATATAGCCGTTTACAATGCATGCTATTACAAAGACCACGTTGTTACATCACAGTACCATTACAACACAAGTTGTTACATCGACTTGCTGTAGGGGGCACACTGGATTTAGGAATAGTATAATTCACTATTCCAACTCAAGTGTGCGTAACAGTAGGGAAGGTGTTGGAACAGTAAATTATACTATTCCTTAGGTTAGCGCGCCCCCTACAGCAAGTCGATGTAACGACTTGCGTTGTAATGGTACTGCGATGTAACAACGCGGTCATTGTAATAAACGCCTTGTAATCGCATGCTTTGTAATGCATGCAATGTGATGGCTGTTTCCCTCATGCACCTGTGGGGAGAGATTTTACTGTTGGAGGATATTACAGAGAAACCCATAGAAGGGAGTTTGCAGTCAGGGGTTTGTTACCTCCAGAAACTGAGACGCACAATATGGGCTACCTTTGGGCACTACAAATGACAAGTGGGGAGCTGCTTTAAGCCACTCATTAAAGGTATATTTGGGGACCGGAACTCCCAACCACAAGCAACAGCAGAAACATTAGTGCAGAGAATTGGCTAGAACATTGGGAAGAGCCTGTGCCAGGACACATGTACCGGAATTCCCATTTTGAAATTCTGTTTTGCTAAGCAAAGGATGTCTGCCTAATCTATCCTCCAACCAGGCTATGCCTACCAGTCTGAACAAAGTTTTCAAAGTGTCCTTTTAGTGCCATATATCACTTTGAGATTCATCTTTGCTGATTCAACCAAGTGAATATTGCCAGGCTTCTATTTTTAAAGCAATTTGTTTACAAATAAATATGTATATTGTTTTAGGAGATTTAAAGGGTTAAAATTATTTTTACAATTATTTTATACAGGGAGCCCCCCCATCTTCTCACTTGCTTTAGTGTAACCCCCTTAAATCCATATACCCTTAATAATTCCCCCCTTAACCGTTTCTCTTCAATTTAAATTGTGTTTTGAAAATGTTTTACTTACAGGAGACCATCCCCCATTATCTTGCCTTAACTTATTTTTTCCTGGTCACTTCATTCTAGGCGATATTCTACCATTACCATCACCGCTGGGCAACTCTTGATTCCTGTACTCTTCCCGATATTTTGCACCCAATGATTTTCTTATTCTGAGTTTACTACAGTGAGATTTTTGTATTCGAAAACCATGTCACTTGAAGAATGGAGGACGTATTGCATTAACACCTTATCATTTACGCTTGCTTTCACTGTCGCTTGGTTCCCCCTTTTACGTTACCTTATTGGTCAGCAGAGTGTTTAGTTTGCCCAGAAAATCCAGTAGCTGCTGCTCCCGGACACTGGGCTCTGGACAGGCAGGGTCCAGCTGGGTAGCCCTTGCAAATCCCCTCAATGCCTCGGTGTAGTTTTGCTCATATGTGTACAGCTGGAATAAATAAAAAAGAAATACAAATCACTAGGGCACTCTAATACAGCTCCACATCTCCAGGACTTTCCCCCTCACATGATAGGAATATGGTGATCTACAAGGTTGGATAGCCCACCTTAAACCCTTCGGGCCACCGCATGGTGAACAACAGAAGAAACAACCATGGCTGACACTACCAGGCGTGCATCTAAATTGATGCGCTGTGTCATTTGTCAGTGTTATATATTTTCGCCCCAGTGCTTTGTTTTCAGTATGTTAGCATTTTGTTCAGTGCACTTCTGCAAACAATTGCTTCGCTATTTACAAGATCCAAATTTTTGCTTGCGAAAGAGCATTATAGAGCAAAGTCATTTTACAATAGAATAGGATATGTCCTGCTACATGCCAATGCAGACCAACTCTGCACTGAAGAGTAGCTCGGCGAGCTAGTAAAAACAAACATGTCAGTTCGCTGATATTCTTGCGAAAGATGTATATAAAACATGTTTTGTCAAGTACTTCTTAAGAATTCAATACCCAGAATAAAAAGATGTCTGACACCTTTCAAGATCAATTATGAGAGCCATATTAAAATAAAAGAGCTGGATCTAAAACGACCAAAAAGGAATGGGAGGAGATTATACATCTCCATAAAAGCAACTGCAAGAATGCTTGGTCTTAGTGAAAATTGGAGGCAGAGGTATCAGAGTGTCCCCTTACAAGTTACTCTGGGGGATGAGAGGAAAAGTCACAACGCCAGAGCCTTCAACAGCCTTAAAGATGTGAAACAGGGTTTCTTACCGTGGCCCGATTCAAGTGAAGGTCTCCATTACAGGTTGCAGTTGGGTCCACCTTCTCCTACAGAAGGTATAGAGAACAGTTTGTTAATCAGGGCAAATGATACAAGAAGGTCCTGAACACATTATCTAGCAAATAATATATTGAGCCAGGATTAGCCATTCAAATAGCAAGCACTGCCAAAAAAAAGTCTAATTTTAACTTTTGGAAATTCAAGCGAACCTTTTCTAGTTCTAAAAATAATCATCAACAAGGGACCACTAAACCTTGTTTAGGTTTGGCCATTGCAACAGTATAAAAATAGACCCTCTGTTACTATTTGTAGAATGGGCAGAAATAAAATAGAAAACCACAATTTCACCAAATGGAAGGCTGGCAGCAACACCTATCCTCTTGATGACCTTGCCCCAGCCCCACCACCCAGGGGTGCCCACTGACCAGTCTCCTTGCCGGCCCACAATGCACTCAACAGTGCACCAAACCTGCCCCCATCCTACACATAGAAAGCCAGTCCAAAGCTGTGTGCGTGTGTGTTATGCCCAATGGCCACTACAGGTCAAATGTAAGCTGATGCAGAATAGCATCTTGTGGGCATCGTCCTAGCCCTGGTAAAATGCTGGCCCTAGAATAATAGTGGTCATTCTTGGCACCTTGAGGGCATCCATGACATTCTGAGAACCCCTGTTAAAATGCTAATCCTGGAATAATATAGGCAATTCTTGGAAAATTGTGGACATCCATGGCATGATGCTGACTCCTATAAAACTGGCTGATAACTCCTTAAATACTGTGGTAATCCATGGTATTATATGATAAAGTCAAACTTGGGTATAATGCTAGCACCTAAATCACGTGTGGTAAAATACATAAAGGAATACAAAGGTGAGACAGTAGACATTAGAAACTCAGCTCGGGGTCCAACAGGAAAAAAAGTTACTTACCTGTAACTGTAGTTTTACAGCGGAGGAATATTTAAAAGATTATATCTAACAAAGAGGAGGGACTTGGAGCACAACAAGGTCCAGTATTTGTGCTCCAGATAATCTCAAAAAGGTATAAGAGGGATGCAGTTCCTCATGAAGTATGTGGGTCTATGCAGGTCAATGACTGTTCCGCAAGGTACACTGGGAGCGTGACTCCGTAGGAACAAATGCCTTCACACACCTAGATAGGTGTCATGCTTCATCTAGGTTTTAGCCCCCCACACCTGCACTTCACCAAACGGCGGACAAAAGGATCTCCATTAAAGAGCCCCGATTGAGGGTGCCCGTCGGGAATTGCAGCGCCGGCCCGACGTGGAGAAAACGGCCAATTATGAAGCATAACACCTATCTAGGTGTGTGGGGGCATTTGTTCCTAAATAGTCACTCTCCCAGCATACCCTATGGAACAGTCATTAACCTGCACAGACCCACATTTTTTGGAGTGGGGTTTCACTGTTCCAGTGAGTGGACTTAGCAATTTCAGAGAGCAGAAAGCATTCACTGTAGCGAACCAACTAGCAATTCCTTCTTTTGAGACTGGAAATCCTTTACATGGGTTGAAGAAGGAGACAAGCAATTGGTTTGACTTTCTGAATGGTTTATTCTGTCCAGGCAGAACGTGAGACACTTTCTGACAGTGAGCAAGTACAATGATCTTTCTGGTGTGTTAAAGAGGATTTTTGAAAAAAGCTTTAATGATTTAGAAGTTCATTCAGATGAAATTCAGTTGGAACTTTCCATATAAACTAGGGATTCAATCTAAGTATAACTCTAACCTGGGAAATTTTAAGTACGTTTCTTAATTGTGAAAGCTTGAATCTTGCTTACCCTTCTTGTCAACTTACACTACTTGCCAATGTTATGGCCAATAAAGTTGCTTTCTTCCAAGTGAGATATTTTATATGTGCTGGTGGGAGCTTAAAGGAGCTTTCAATCTCCACAAATGAAGGTGCAGGCAATGAAGATTGGGGTGTAGAACCTGTCCTCTAGTTAGAGAGAACAGATGCTCTCTGCGTGATAGACATAGATGGGCTGCTATAGTGAGGTGCCATAGGTCTGTTTACCACAGCCTTCTCGGCCAATCCAGGGTGATGAGAATGACTTGGGCCTTGTCTTGGCAAATCTTCCTCAGGACTCGAGGAAGTAAGGGTAAAAAAAAAAAACTGGGGAATGAGTGTTGCTGAGACTGAAGAGGTCTTTGGCCAGTCTCAGATGAAGAAGCCATTTGTGGTCGGCCAGATGATTCAGACTAAGGATGTTGGTTATTTGCTTCAAGAAGCCTGCACAGTGTTTGGCTATCAGCCACAGACACTGCTAATGCACCCAGTTCCAGTGTCTCAGGGCTTCCTAAGAGATAGCCTGAAACCCCATTACCACTTGTCTGTTTAGGTAGCCAGTTTGTGGCTTTTAAATGAAACTAACTTTGTGATATAAGGATTGATTTCCGTTCATAACCTTATAATTGTTCTTTGGGCCCTCTTTTCTTGCGAATAGAAAGGAGAATTAGAGTGATTTTAGATTGATGGATGGTTGGTTGCAACTTGGTATGAATCAGTAACTTCTTACCCACAAGAGTTTCTTCTTATAGGGACTACAAAACACACCCAGCCCACTTGCCTGAGATGAGAAAACACTTGATGTAACACACAGAGGCAAAATTTCCTCAACCGTTTAACTTGTTGGTAGATCATAGATCTAAAATAGGCCTGACTTGTTCCTCCTGCTCTCTTTATTGAACCAAAAAGTACCTTGTAATATTGATTTTCACCTAACGGGAGGAGGCATTTTTCTAAGATGTGCTTGTATAATATCAGAGGCTGTTCCTTGTGCAGATCCATCAGGTGTAGTTTTGGCAATGGCTTTAGAGAAGGTGCCCGGATAAGTAGCAAATAGCTATCTCTTACAATAGTCAGCACCCACCAGTTGTTAGTGATTTGTTTGCCACTGTTCTAAATGTAGTTATACGCACTTGAGTGGATAGCACAGGGTGGAGGAGGAAGTCGTCACTTCGTCACTGATGATGGTCTCCTTGCTTAGTGGATTGGGACTGCAATGATTTGGTCCTTGAAATGTATGGTCGGTAGCAGGAATACCTCTGAACCTGCTGCCACTCATTTATAAAAACAGCTTATACATGTTTAAATGATGTAAAAATATAAGAAAATAAAACCATAGCCATTTCTGGGTACTACAATAGTGGGAGTGCAAAAGTTCTTTTAGAAAGAGTCAACACAAATGTTCAAGTCATGTATATTGAACAGTGGAACAAACAATACATTCACATCTTGCTTCCTCAATTTACGTGGATTGCAAACTAGTCTTCATCTTCTCAAGATAGCTAATAAACAAAGTCTCTTGTAGAGGAAATCTATCAGTGTATTCATTTATTAAAAAACGGCACACAGAGGAAGCTTGAGGATGTGTGGGTTTGGCTGAAGCAGCACCATAGGTCCACTTCCAAGGGTTCAGGACTGGGGTGGCACCATTTGGCAGGGCAGACTCACAGATGGCAGAGTCCAGGTGCAGAAGCAGGCTAGCTGGAAGTATTTTATGTCTCTTAGACTTCAGATCAAAACTAGCCCTTGGATTCACACTGGGTTCTGGAGGTCAATTGATGCAGGTCCAGTCCTTTTCTCCCAGACCAGGCAGGCAGCAGGTAAGCACAGCAAGAAAGCAGTTGTTCCAGAGCAGCGGTCCAGCTGTGGCAGTCCTTCAGCAACACAGCAGTCCTTTCTTCCTGGCAGAATATCCACAGTTCCTGGCAGTCCTTCAGCAACACAGCAGTCCTTTCTTCCTGGCAGAGTATCTACAGGTCCAGAGTGTACTGGAGTGGTAGGGTCTGAGGTCCATTTGGTATACCCAGTGGTAGCTTTGAAGTGGGGAGACTTCGAAGAAGGGTGTTTGAAGTGCACCGAGGTCCTCTGTTCCTGCCCTGGCTCGATGCTCACTACAGGGGGTATGCAGCCCTTTGTGTGGGGACAGGAAAAGCCAATTCAGGTTTAAGTGTGAGACTGTGCCCAGCTCCACCCTCTCATCCTCCTAGGATAGCCCATCAAGTCACACCTAAACTCCCATTGTGTTTGGCTGTCTAGGTGGAATAAACAAAGTCCAGCTGTCATCCTCCCAGACGTGTATCAGAGAGAGGCTGCAGGCACACAGGGCTAATAGCAGAAACATTTCAACTTTCTGAAAGGGGAATTTTCAAGATTCTAATGATAAATTCGAATTTGCCATTAAAGAGGATTTATCATTACAAATCCATAGATTCCAAACATGACAGATTCACCTCCTCACAATTAGGAATTACAGCTTAATAAATCCAATTAAAAAATCCCCAATGTTATCATATGAGAGGGGTAGGCCGCACAGTAGTGAAAAACAAATGTGGGAGTGTTTCACTACCAGGACATTTAAAACTTAAAAATACAAGTTCTGCCCTTTCCTTACACAGCACGCTGACCTATGGGCTACCTAGGCCCTACCTTAGGGGTGACTTATATGTAATAAAATGGGAGTTTAAGGCTTGGCAAGGGGTTTTAAATGCAAGCCGACACAGCAGTGTGACACTGTCTTCGGTTTGTAATGGCAGGCCTGAGACAAGTTTTAGAGGACTACTTAGGTGGGTGGCACAACAAGTGCTGCCGGCCCACTAGTAACATTTAATTTACAGGCCCTGTGTATATGGTATACCACTCAACAAGGGACTTACTAGTAAATTATATATGCCAATTAGGTATATGCCAATCAAACCATTTTTAGGGGAGGGAGCACAAGCACTTTAGCACTGGTTAGCAGTCCTAAGGCCAACAAAAACGAATTAAGCAAAATTGGAGGCAAGCAGGTGAAGATTTTGGGGGAAGACCACCCTAAAGCTGACAGGTCTAACACTGATCCACAAAAATACTAATGGCTAGTATGGAACCACAATTTTCCTATTAAATATACAGCTTCGGTTTTCATTACATTGATGTTTAAGGAACTCTAATCAAGTCAGCCTTTAATTTTTTCAAAGTTGATAAAACTATAACCACTGAGCAACACTGTTTAACAGTGCCTATGAACAAATTTGTTTATGGTTTCTATTACAGATCTCTTTCTGTTTTCAAGTCACACTCTAACCCACTTTCAACTTTTTATCTGTACTGTTTCAGAAAAACACTATTCACATAAAATAAATAAAATAAAGAGGGCTACTTACCGCCCTGGCATAGGAGTTCAGTGCTTGCTGGGAGATCTTGGTTGGTTGCCCCGATCTGAAGAAGAGAGAGAGGTAGGCGTTGCCCAAGATATCTACGAGTGAAAAAAGAGCAAGCAGAGCTGCATGAGGCAATTAAGGATTAGTTGCTCTGACAGTAAAATGATAATTATTTTGTCTAGGCTACTAGGACCTGCAACAGATTCACCAATTAGGACAGGAATTTGAATCCTCCTTGTCCAGCTTGGTTTAGATGGATTCAGCCTGCAACTACTTGTGCTTCATTTCTCTGGGGAATGTTCAGGAGTTTGCCAGGCTTCATAGTGCTTCATAGCGCTAAGTGCTAACAGAGTGGAGTAGTGAAGTACAGTGGAAGAGGGGCATAGACTGGAGAGGCGTAGAGTTTAGAGGTGTAGAGCGGAGAGACGCAGATTGGAGGGGAAGAGTGCAGTGACGTAGAGTGTAATAGAGTGGAGTGGGGTAGAGTGGAACAGCGAAGAGTAGAGTGAGTGACACACAGTGAAGGGATGTAGAGTACAGTAGCTTAGAATGGAATGTAGTGGAGTACAGTGGAGTGGTGTAGAGTGGAGAGGCATAGATTGGTGTGCCACAGAGTGTAGTGACATTTAGTGGAAAAGCTAACAGTAGAGTGGCGTCGAGTGGAATAGCATAGAGTGGGATAGCATAGAGTAGTGTGGAGTAGAGTGGCCTACAGTAGAGTGGTGTACAGTAGAATGGCAGAGTGGAGTGGCATAGAGAGGCACAGAGTGGTGTAGCGTGGAGAGGCTGGGAGTAGTGTAGAGTGCAGTGGCAAAGACTGGAGTGGTGCACAGTAGAATGGTGAAGACTGGAGTGGCCCAGATTGGCGTGGCATATAGTGGAATTGAGTGGCTTGGAGTAGAGTGGCATGGGGAAAAGGCGTGGAGTGGCATAGAGTGGATTAACATACAGTGGAATGGTGTCGAGTGACGTACAGTGGAATAGTGTGGAGTGGCATAGAGTATAGAGGGGCGCTGAGTGGTGGAAAGGGGTGGACTGGAGTGATGAAGACTGTAGTGGCGCAGACTGCAGTAGCACAGACTGGAGTAGTGCAAACTGGACTAGTATAAAGCGAAGTGGCGTAGAATGGGGTAGAGTAGCGGCTTTCAGTGAAGTGCCTTGGAGTGGCGCAGAGTGGAGTGGAGCATAGCGGAATTGTGTAGAGTGGAATTGCGTGGATTGAAGTGGCATAGGGTGGAGTGGTATAGAATGGAGAGGCATAGAGTGGTGTAGAGTGAAGTGGGGTAGACTTGAGTGGTGTAGACTGGAGTGGCGCAGACTGGACTAGCATACAGCTATGTGGCATAGAGTGGGGTAGAGTGGAGTGGCGTGGAGTTGCATATAGTGGAGTGCCATAAGGCAGAGTGGCATAGAGTGAAGTTGCGTGGAGTGGCATATAGTGCAACAGTGCAGAGTGGCATAGAGTGTAATAGCATAGATTGGAATGCGGCAGAGTGGAATAGCAAAGAGTGGAGTGGCATACAGTGAAGGGATGCAGAGTGTAGTGACGTGAAATGGAGTGGAGTACAGCGAAGTAGCAAACAGTGGATTGGCATAAAGTCAAGCGGTGAAGAATGTAGTGGCATAGAGTGAAGAGGCATGTCTTGAGTGGTGTAGAGTTGAATAGCATAGTGAAGTGGCGTAGAGTGTAGCTGTGCAAAGTGGATTGGCATAGAGTGGGGTTGGGCGAAGTGGCGCAGAGTGGGATTGAGTCAAGTGGGGTTGAATCAAGAGATATAGAATGGAATGGCGAAAGGCGTGGAGTGGTGTACAGTAGAGTTGAGTGGAGTGGCGTGGAGTGGGGTAGTGTCGAATAGCTTCAAGTGCAGTGGTGTAGAGTGGAATGGAATAGAGTGGAATGGAGTACAGTACAGTGTTGTAGAGAGTGGAGAACGGTAGAGTGGAGTAGGTAGAGTGCAACAACACACAGTGGAGTGGTGTGGAGTGCTGTGTTGTAGAGAACAGTGACATGTCAGACTGGAATAGTGTGTTGTGCAGTGGAGTGCTGTATCGTGTTATAGAGTGCAGTTTAAACAGATTTAGTGGAAAAATGGCAGAACCCATTTAGCTGAAATGTTGCTGGTTTACTGAATATGGGGTGTAAAGGATCCTTTTTGGTAGTATTTCTAAATTGGTTCATTCGTTTTAAAGTTATAGGGCCTGATTCACACACGTAAACTTACACTTTTATGTAGGTAAACACTTGTTTGCTACTCACAAAGGTATTTGATGAGTAGTATCGTTGCGATTGTGTAGTCTCCGCACATAAAAAGATAGGACTTCGTAGTTGTAAAGATACTAGTAGTAAAATACCTTTGTTAATAGCAAACAATGGTAAACTTACACAAAAGTTTAAGTTTAGCATTGTGAATCAGGCCCATATGCACAAAAACACAGGGATATATTGTGCCACGGTATAACGTAGTAATTTCACAATATGGCACTGTACACCAAAAATGACAAAACAGTACCTGATTGGGTAATGCAAACCCTTACAAAATTAAAATGCAGCAATATTGTTCAGACCCCACTTAGTCTGCATTTAGGGTTTTAAGTGAACATATAATGTACTTCTGTTTTATAAGTGTATGGGAAGGGATGAGTCAGTTTAAGTGAGTAAAGGTAAATAAAAGTTGTTTTATTACTTTATATATTTTTAAAAAGTTTGTGGAGTATTGCGGTACTACCATAGTGTTTACACTGTACTAAGTGTGCTCTATGGCTTTTAATGCATCTTTATCACTAAAAAAGATTGAAATTGAACACAAGGAACAAACTATGCAGTCTGATAGGCCTACTCTGTAAGTTGTGAAAAAAGGAATCTTGTGTCTGTAAGATTCCAGAAGGTTCTCCTAACCATGTTACACTTTACTGGATTTTCTGGCAGCTGTCTCATGGAGCTAGTTCTTTTTAATGGAAAGAAATTAATTATAAGTATTTAACTAGTGGCGGATCCTTCGCTAAGGCGTAGAAGCATTGCCCCACTGCCTCGGAGCAGCAAAAGAAAGGAAAAAATAAAATGATAATAACTAATGTTATTATAATTTTATTCTGTCCTCCTGCTGCAACAGCTTGCATGAGGTGGCGGGGCTGAAGAGCAGGAAAGGAGGATACAACCCTCCTTAGTGTGCAGTGACTGTCTGGTCGGCCCTCTCGGGCCACCCAAACCAGTCGTGCGCACATTACCCCTTCTCCATGCAGGCTGCATTAAAGCCTGCATGGAGAAAATGCCCACTCCTAAAGCCCCTGGCTGAGCGCTAAGTCACAGTGCTCAGACCAATCACAAAGCTGCATTGCGATTGGCTGCGGGGAGTGTGGGAGCCCTGGCGCTTCCGGCTTCCTGTTTCTTGCAAGAAGCCATGAAGAGGATGCAGCAGAGGCGGCGGTGGCCGGCCAGAAGCTTTTTTTTTATAGTGATCCTTGACTTGTGAAACACGTGTAAGTATAGTGGGGTTTTTTTTTAAAAAAAGAATTCGCATAATAATTCTTTAAGACTTGACCTGGACAACGTGCCCCTCTTTTTTTTTTACATATATATTTTTATGTAATAGAGGGAGCATATAAGCCAGTTTGCTATCTAAAAAAGCTCCCCCTGCTCATTCGGACTGTAGGAAAAAGCCTTCTTTGCTACTGCCTTGGCGTAACTCCAGTGAACAACCAGATTTTGAAAAGTATGTTCAAGCTCTGGGACACATATGTAATAATTAATGTATTCAATATATAAGCATTTTTATGCCACACAAGGGGTATGAAAAGTGCTAGACAAATACCCACTGTAGTACAATCTACTTTTTAATGATTTGTTTCTTGTCACAGGAGCACTTGCCTTGCTCATACTTACACCAAGACGTGCCATCCTTCACGTCCATCTGCACAGCCTCCTTGGCATGCTTCACACTCTCCATGACATTCTGTGAGCGTTCCTCCTCATCCTCACAAGGCACCTGCCGTAGCACCATTGACAGGTTCCGAAGGGACACCTTGTTCTTGCACTGCAGAGAATGGAACCAGTTGCCGTAAAACTTTTAATTTCTGCATTCTTGAAACTGTGCACTAGTAAGTTGCCCCTGTAGCGCCATCCTTTTTGGAAGAAATCCTTGATCCCAATTACATATAATGTTGTAAATACTTTTATGACTCATTTTAGGATTGTTATTGATGAATCTTTTGATTCCATGAAACAAATACATAAATAAAACAAATCCTTGCTCTACTCTACTAAACAGATATGTTTTGAGGAATTGTTACATTACAATAGATAAACGCTGCATATGTTTACCACCTTTGCAAGGGTGAGACATTGACCAGCTATGAAGGAGAGGAGAACATATGGGGCCTGCAAGAGAGTGTTTTTTGTGGGTGTACATCAAGTGAAGTACAGTGATTAAAATTGTTTACAGATGCTTGGAACTAAAAGTGAATGTCCCTGCTGGTTATAAGCAGATGTTAGCTCAAAATACAAGATACCCCCGAAATTATATCAATTCATTAGAAAGATCCAACTGTGTGGAGGTTTGCGCTTTGCTCAATGGATGAGAATGGTTTCACTTACAGACTGTGGTATGAGCTGTGGTAGGGTGAGTTGACCCATGTGGGACCTCTGCAGTGACTGCTGCTGCTGCGTTTAAGGTAGGACTTCTGAATAGGCCTGCAACACTGAGTATCACTATAGAACTCCAGTGACAGCCACCGGACTAAGGTCATGATCAATAAATGGAGATGAGACAGCCGCACGACACAATGCAATGGTTATTACTGCCAGACTGTATTAACGACATAATAACTGAAGGTATACAATACATGTTATAAGAAGGCTGTAGTGATCAATGTCAGAGTATAGTTTGGACCAACAGAGAAGAAACTACTTAACTTTGTAGGAACACTGCGGTACTTGGGTGTTGAATTATAATGAAGGCCTCAGAAACGAGCAGTAAACCAGACTGTTGCTAAAGCTATATTAAGTTACGTCAAATTATTTTGAATGTGTGGCCCATTAATTAAAGAAAAACAACTTGACAAGCTTAGGGACTGTAGTTGAACCAATGAAGCTCGTTCAAGGCTTTATCATGAAAGTGGAAGCAGGTTGGCAGATGATTCAAAGAATTTAATTATGGATTAGAACTGTAATCATAAGGCATGCTTTACTACCCATTCACAAAGTCGCTAAATGTCCTGAGTCTTAGTCAGTGCCGTTTTGTGGCGATTTGACTGAAAACACAGACTTGTGTAGAGTCTATGATAAATACACATAGAATGGTAAAACTTCACTTTTATAAAATGGCTGAGACAACAATAATAATTAAGTATTACACGTCAACAGCATGCAGGATGAAATGTCCTGCAACGTGTCCTAGAGGTCAAACAAGAAGGCATGCCAACAAGAGAAAGTTACTTAACAGTTCTTCAGCAATGGCATTTTCATAGTCACATTCTTGAATTATTCCCCAAAGTCAAGCTGGGAATCTTCATTAGTCAACGCTAACTAAGCAGTATACATACATAGCAAAATGATATTGAAACAGCAGAAAACTACATGCAGCCAATCCACCTCATTATAAGACCCGTCCTCCGGCCAATGAGGTGGAGAGACTCAAACCCTCCTCCGAGGCTCAAGTTACCCGATTTTTGTAGCTGTCATAGCTACTACAAGTGGACTTATGAATGACATGGATTCTAATGAATCTATGAAAGACAAATTCTGAAGAATATTGGTTACGGGTACGTAACTTCTCCAGCATTGGATTTTTTATACATTCACATGCTTGAATTATGATTATCAAAGCAGTAATGGAGACAAAAATGTTTACTCCCACGGCATCCACCTTGCGGTAGCGAGCAGCGGCGCGCAATGTGCCATCTGTTGTGGATCATGTTTCTAATTAGTGCCGCGCTTTCGCAGCAGCGCAGCCGCGCTTGCTGCATTTGTCACCCGCTACTTATCTGTATAGCCTGTCTTTCTATGTGTCTGCCAGCGGCATGAAAACATGTCGCACTGCATTTGCTGACAGTGAATTTATCATATATACTTTTGAACAGGACGTCATATATACCCTTATTCGTGTTGGCTTGTTTTTTATTCCCTCCCGTGCCCTCACCACTGCCCTGCCACCGCCGAGTTCTTCCCTCATGTCTCCCACCCGTCTAGTCTAGTGCTTTGCTCTGCCCCAGGACAGCATGGCACATGCTCCGGAGCCTGTGGCGCTGCAGCCCTGAGACTAGGGATACCGAAGGCTGCCGGAAGACACAAATCCTATTCCGGTACACGAGCCCTCCTAAGGACTTTGTCGCCTGGTCCCTCTTCAACGCCATCTTTATCAACTGCTTCTGCTGTCTAAGACTTCATGGCCCTCGACTTTTTGATCGAGGTATGAGCATTGAATGGCCCCTCCAGACAAAATACAACCGCAGCACATCCTGGAGTACATACAAAAAGTTACTTGAAGAGTCAAGGTCAACTGGAGCTCCATGTTCCATCCCGGGATTTAATTTATCAAAACACTGCACTCTGGGAGTTGTAGTCTTGATTCATCATAGTGGACAAACATTCAATGAGGAAATGATTGAACAACAACTGATATGGGGTGTTTGTGATAGTTGTGAGTTGCAAGCACCACTGGTTTGTTGACAAATTAGCTGTGGGGTTTGCTGCAAAGGGCAGCGGTGTGTACTCGTGGTGCCCACGCCAGGATATGCTCACTCCCAGGGGGTCATGTAGTTGCCTTCTAGATGGAATGTGTTTTACTCGTTGCAAAGACTCCTCGTCGGAAAGGCTGGCAGCCACCGACAGAAGACATATTTTGTTTGTGACAAAGCAGGGTACCACCCACAGCTGGGTGGTGTTCTTGTGTGTCCGCTTTGTATTTTACCACCTGCATATCCACTTACAGGGTGCTCACTTGTGAAGTTGTGGAATGTGTGTGCACTCATTGCACAGACATGTGGCCCCAGTACTGTAAATGTTCGCAGTGCACTCTGCCATAGTTCGGGGGACGGGTGGAGCAGCAACACAGGTGTGTTTCACTCACTATCGCAACACCTTGCATCCTGTCATAGTTCAGGGGACGAGTGGAGCAGCAACACAGGTGTGTTTCACTCACTATTACACCGCAGGTGCTCACAATAATGCAATCATTGTGTTCTTAGTGCTACAATTGTAACACATGCACTAGTACATTCGTAGTGCATGTTAGAATAATGATGATATCGCTTACGAGCCAAATTCACAAATTATCACAGCCCTAGTCAGTGGTGGAAGCTGGAGGAATCTGAGGGGCACACTTAAGGAAAACAGTCCCCCTGCTTGTCAAAAGTCAACCGTTCCGGACCGTTTATGTCTACAGCTGAAGTGCTTCGACTGAAGTATAAGGCAGTGTGTCTCTTATGCTGCGAAATCGAGGGAGGGGCAGACAGCTAAAGTGGCCTTCTTGCCTGTGTATTGCTGACTGAAAGAAATGTAAATGTGCACTACTGGTCAATCTGCATATGTGAAGGGAGCTGGGAACCTAGCATTGGCTTTAATTAATGGAATAACTTGAAGCTGCCTGGTGACAGACCTAGCTACCATCTAATCTGTGAAATGTGCTTTTAAAAGAGGGTTAAATAAATAAACCACTGCACTACATACAGCCTGCAAAATACCTATATTTTGGAAGCATTTTTGTAATTGTAATTTTTATCTTAAACATTTTTGCACATTTTGTATCTATACTGTGTGTAATGCAAATTTTAAATAATGGCCTCCATGTTTACAGTGCTTTCTGTCACAGACTGGGGCCTTGTAGCACTAAATATACACAAGTCAGTATTCTCAACTGCAAGGAGTTGGTGCGGTGCCTTAACTAATAGAGGTTTCAAAACATACAATAGTGCATTTCCCACTGATTCACTATGAATTTTAATTTAAGCTGTGTGTTATTTGATATGTAGTTACCGGAAGGTGAAAGACACAGATGGGAGGAGGGAAGTTAGGCTGTATGTATTGCTGTATTATAGTCGAAATGCTTATAAGGTCCCAAAGGAGAGACCTATTGGCTATACCAATGCTTGTTTCTATTGATGTGGAACTTCAAATCTAAAGAGCGAAGTACTCTTTCTGTAGAAGCAGACGGTTGAGGAAACAAAGTCAGTAACTTAATTTTTTAATCTAGAGGGAATGCCATTGTTTTTCTGTTGGGGGAATCTGTGATGGCGGACGTGAGGATCGGCTGTATCACTCCTTTCTCCATTTCCAACAAGTGTCAGTATTAGTTGCAAGAGAAGCCAAGGCACCTTATCCCATTTTGCTGTGGATGACTCTTCTACTTTTTGTGGCTGACCTCGGTGGGGCAGGGGACCGAAGACTGATGGTACTGAAGGGCTTCTGCTCGGTCCACTCCCCAGTGTTCTCCAACTATCTGGTCTGGAAACCAGAGAGGTGACTCCGGTATTGCACCCAAATAGCCCAAGCTGCGTTCTGTTGGCGTGGGCTCGGAGCAACAACGGACAGAAGACGCCATGATCGACTGTCCATCAGATGGAAGGCTCTCGGATTAACTTAGCAGTGGTGGATGAGTCCTCTGTAAAACCCAAGGTAGCCTTGATCTCCAGCTTTTTCTCTGGACCTGCAGGTGTGATGAGGAGGGGTGCCACCGCTGAGGTAACTTTGCGAATTGTAACTACGGATCCAAGAAGTAGCATTCAAAAGGCTGTAGGTGTTGAAACTGCCATTTGTGATATAAATAGCTTTACCAGATTGTTAGATACAGCTACCATTCCCGTTATGTCTTTGGGGCTAGGGGCAGGTAGGGGTGAGAAACGCACTGACCTTCTCACAAATGCTGGGGGTGTGACGAAAATATTGACTTTGGAGAAGTGGAGAAGTGTGGCTCAATGATATGAGCGGCAGACCCTGATGCAGAGGTCTAGCCCGGGATCAGGGTTCAATTCCCCGCCTCGGCGGGTCTTGGGCTCAAAAATTCCACGGACCTGATAATTCTCGCCTCGGTGCCTATTCCAATCATGGAGTCCCACTCTGCAACTCTGGGCAATAGCTTGCTTAATCTCCACAACGGCCCCCACAACGCTAAGGATGCCTGGCCTCCACCTTGGGGGTGCCCAGGAGTGGACGCCTCACAGGGAAAGCCAGGATGGGTTCCACAGCGGTATTCGTACAAGCGCCTTGAGACCCTTGCGGGTGAGTAGTGCGCTATACAAGTATCAAATTTACATTTACTTTGATGTCGGCAAAGCTACCTCAGGCATAATTCAAACTGACCAAACTGATCAAATTATCGCCTGTGCTCCCACTGCCAAGGTCCTCAAACATTATGTGATTAAAAGGCTGCCGGATGCAATCCAAGAGTGGAGAACCCAAAGCATGACATTCCAGTTTTACCTGGAGAATCTCAAGAGGCTGATAATCCAAATATGATCGAAACTAAATCAAAAGTTGGACTGGGCACTGGGCTGTGAAGCAAAGACGCTGCAGGATGCTGCAAGAGAGTAGAGACTCGTAATTCATGACCGGTTATAATGGAACAGGACCTCATTGAAAAGTTTTATTCACTCTGTGATTCCACCATGGACCAGTCAGAGGGTAATACAAATAGTGTCAGCAATATAGACAGATCAGATCTAGAGGAATCAGATACCAATCAGACATCATGGGTAGATAACTGCGAGGCTCCCCAGATGGTCCAAAAATCAATTTCTAGTACAGGCAGCAAAGGAGAACTCCTCAGCGCTTTGAAGTGGGATTACATTTCATCTGAAGCGTTAATAAGCGACACACCTACTACGTCACCTAGCTTTTTACGGGTAGGGCTCAAAAGTGGAGATGTCAGAAAAATGGGTTGCCGATGGGCTGGAGATAGACGACGAAGAATGGCTATATGCTTTGGCTTCCCCACGTGAGGTCGTGATATCAGCCCGACTGCGACTTATCCAACTCAAGATCCTACACAGAGTATATATCTCCTGCACTAGGCTACGCATGATGGGGAGGGCGGACACAGTACTCTGTAGGAGGGGGTGTGGTGGCACGGGTACCTTCTTCCATGTGATGTGGGAGTGCCCGAAGATTCAACGGTACTGGCGAAGGGTGGTGCAGTGTATGGAGGAGGTATGGGAGGTGGAAATTCGCCCGGAGGCCAAGAGGTGCCTCCTCAATATATGGGAGCCAACGGACCTGCCACCGAAAGGGAGGCTCTGGGTGACGCTCGGACAAATGGTAGCGAAAAGGAACATAGCCAGGCTCTGGGGCAGCCCTACTCCACCCAAACTGTCGGATTGGCACAGCGATATGGACTGGGGTATGCTGCAGGAAAAGACTGTGTATGTAGCGAGAGGGTGCGCCCGGAAGTGGGTTGAAGTGTGGTCCAACTGGAATGATTTTCGGGGGGGGCATATGCGAGCCTCCTTCCGCCGTGCGGGACGGCTCAGGAGACATGTCAAATCCCAACGCTCTTGTTGCTCTGGGTGCTATAGAAGGGGATGTGGAGGTCGCACCGCCGGTACGTAGGTGACGGCGGTGCTTAACGTGATGACCGTGTTTAGTTAGCTGGTGGGGGGGGGGGGGGGGGGGGGGGGCAGATCGACTGTTAGGCGCCTTTACGCCATTTTGGCAATATGCCTATGTTTAATGGTTGCACCAAAGAGAAAATGAGTCCTGCACTATCCTTCTCTAAACTGTGAAACACTCGCACTATATAACGCCGCCGTACCCCCGGGTTGTCGGCACAGGGCTGTGTGCTTTTCGACGCAACGCATGTGTATCTTCTCCGCGGCCGGCCCGAGGGGTTGTAGGCTGTAAGCTGTGTAATGTGGAACTCTGAAATAAAGGTCTTGGGGGGGGGGGGGGGGAAAGTGGAGATGTCCCACCTCTAAAGTATATTTATCAGGGCATCATGGCTCATAGGGGAATGCCTAAAAAGGCCAGTGTGAAAGCCCGCACAGAGACAAGGAAACTTGAAAGTGTCAGTAATCGAGTAGCGGACTGCATCTGTACAGTCAGACGTCACTGGTATGCAAGCTCAAATTAGGAGTCATGACTCAGTCAGTGGATATACAATGGAAACCTGAAGAATCAGAGTATCAGCATCGCCTTAATAATCTACGCGTACTTGGCATTAAGGAAGGCTCAGAAGGAAATGATGTTCGAGGATTCGTTATACAACTTTCAAAGCCTGCTTTCTCTGAGCTTGGAGATTGGACATAGGAGTAAGAAAATATTGAGAAGGCACGACCCAATACAAAAAAAGAAGCCAATGGTCATACCAACTTCACTAGATCTGACTTCTGCCATGTTACAGTAGAAAGGCGATTGCAACTTCGCCAAACGATTAACCCCTTTCCAGAGAAGGGCTGCCAAGCATTTCTACTGAGCCAAGCCAGATTTAAAGTCATCAAAGATGAAAGAGTTTGTATCTTCACCTCAAAGATCAAGGCAAAATAATTTCTCGAGATGCTGCATTGATATCACATTGACTGCTCAGATGAGACTTGATGTAGAACTATTATGAAACTCACAGTTCTTTTTGAGTGCACTAGAAGGGGCTAAAGGATAGGTTGAATGATTGAGGGCAGACTGATGGTATGTAGATTTGTGGCTTGTTGGGTGGGGAGTTGTAGAGAGTCTATTGCTAGACACAACCAAGCACCGCTTGGATGTGCAGATTTTTCTATATGAGTGAAAAGGGGTGTACAGGGGGCAGGTGAGTTTGGGAGAAGATGGAAAGAGTGGGTGGCTGGAAGGTTTGGATGCTAAGGGGAAGGAGGGTTTATATGTAAGGAGGGCAGGGTATGGGATTAAAGCCTGAAAGAGGAATAAATATTGGAGAAAAAGAGGAGCGGCTGAAGAAAAAAGTAAAACCAAGAAGTGTATCTGTATTCTGTTATAGAAGTGACAACAGTCAAAGGGATGGCCCGGAACAAGTATCGGGAGAAAATCAGGGAAGAGTAGTCTCGGTCTTACTTTTTGTTCTTTCACAGTGTGTGGAATTGATAATTGGGGATTGTAACTATGAATGTAAAGGGTGTAAATGATCTAAAAAAGAGAGGTATTATGGTGGAGTAATTAAGATCATTTAAGCCTGATCAGATTTATGTTCAGGAAACTCATATTCAGCACACAAAGAAATTCCTACTGGATAGTCTGGGTTACAATCTGTTAACTAGTGTTACGCAATAGTCCTATTTAATGGGCGTGGCCACACTGGCCAAAATAAATGTATTCAGTGCAAAACAAAAGACCTCAGATAAAGATGGGAGGTGGGCAACAGTTGAGGCGCAGGAATCAAAGACAAAATTCACTATTCGTTTTATATACAGCCCTAATAGGAAGGACTCCTTGATGAATGAAATTGACATAGTGGCCGAGCCAATGATATCTGGAGATTTAAATTGTAGTATGAATCTAAATCCAAATGTTTCTGATAATAGCCGGAAACCCAAAATGTATAAGGCATTGCTACATCAAAAGAAAGTGCACGGCCTCATTGTTGCCTGGGCAGAACTCAATAGTTCCGACGAGGGTCACACTTTTTATTCATCCACACAAAAAATACACAAGACTAGAATATTTTCTACTATCCCCAAGCTTGTTAACAGGTGTACAGCTGGTAAAGTATTCCAGAATATCATCTGATCATGACCCTTTGGTGCTGGGTGAAAAGGTTGAACGAGCGGTCAACCTTAGATCGTAATGAACATTTGAGCGAGCCTTGGTAGTATGCCCCGGGTATATAGAACATATGAATCAATGGATCCCAGACATTTTCAAGTGAAACTGAAATAGTATCCCTCTTGGAATAGTCTGAGATGCATTTAAAGCTGGGATCAGAGGAGGGACCTTGCTTACCCATTTAAGAGGAAAGAGAACAAAGATGTTCACTTCAGGAATTACAGGGGGAATGAGAATAGATATAGAACATACAGCGCAACAAATTGCAGTGGTCAAAGGTCACATCCTCAGTTTTTATAGAGAGCCGGTAGCTCGCAGATATCAGATACAGAGATCGGAGAATTAGGAATACAGTGATATTATCCGGAGACATTTGCCTTTGCAAACTTCCCAAAGAGAAGTGAACAGTATGATCACAGACATTTTAAATGCACAGGGGGATCTGTTGTACGTGAAAGAGAAAATCGTCAAGGTGTTCCACGACTACTATTCGAAGCTGTATTTGGAAGATAACAATGCTACAATAAGCAAGATCGACTCTTTTCTTGATAGGGTATTTACCATCTGGGAAAGCTGTGGATTCGGATGGGACTCTGCTAGAGTTTTATTCATGATATGGACCATTAATACTGCCCAAGATGTTTGCATCATTTAGTGCGGTGCAACAAAACAAGGTAGCACAGAAGTCATGGTCCAAATCAAATGTAGAATTTTTCTTTAAAATAGGCAAATCTCCAAAGTGTACTGTGCCATATAGACCCATTTCTTTGATCAATAGTACCAGTAAAATATATCCTAATGGCTATGTGCCTGAGCATAGTTACTGTGAGACTGGTATCTCTGTGGCAACACTGATTTGTTCCTGGGAGAGGAACAGTGCACCACATAAGCTGCTCTATTGATCTTTTCTATGCTGCAGAAATCTATGGCACCACACTCCTGAGCCTGCTCCACATGGAAAAAGCCTTAGATACTGTGTCCTGGAAATATTTATGGAGAGCCTTGGTAAAAATGGGATTTGGTTCAAGGTTTGCATTATCTATACAGACTCTATGTGAACCCTAAAGTTCGATTACATCTGAAGGGGCAGGAAATCCAATGACATTATAATATTGCTTTACATATCGAGCCCTTTTTGCACAATTACTATCAAATATTAAAATAGAATCTCCCTTATCTGCTTGCCATTTAGATAAAGTACTGACATATGCAAACAATGTTGCAGTATTATCTACTAACCCAGATGTAGATATTAATGAGATTGAGAGGGAAGCAATGATGTTTGGGAAAGTATTGGGGTATCTGTTGGACTGTGGCAAAACACAGATAATCTGTAATAACAGCTTGCAGTTGGCCGATGACACACGAACAGCGGTCGCCACTAATCTTAAGAGTCAGAATCTCATCTAATGTGGGACAAAATCTACAGAATTATGATTTGGTATTAAATAAGATTGCAATTGACTTGAAGTCTTGGGACAATCCTAACCTAACGTTCATTGGGCAGTGCAATATTATTCGGGAGATGTCCATATTACATAGAGTGTTATATCTACACCACTAGAACTATGTGCTAAGTGGTTTCAGAAGTTAGACTTGGTTTACAATAGTTTTTTATAGGTATATAAGCAACGAGAAACTCCCACTTGGTAGAGGAGGATTAGCCTTTCCTAATATTAGATGCTATTACTTTGCAGCAATGATTCAAAACTTTTGCTATTTAGTTGTAGAGCTTAATATTCAGGAGGATGATTAATATTGTGCCATCAATTTATGCATACCGTTTAGGTAAAAATGTTTCTGGGCTTTTTGTTCAAATTTACAGAGCAGAGCTATTATTAGAAAATGTAAGATTCAAGACGGTAGTGGTGGCTATCAGAGTTTGGCGGAAAGTTTCTACTCTAGGAAAATCACTAAATACAATAATTACATTACCTTATGGGATTCTACAGTTTCTGTCAGTATTTCACAATACTTACTGTAAGAAATGGGAACAAGCTAAGGTTAAAAAGCAAATGGGGGGCATCTTTAAAGATGGCCACGTCTGCTCTTTTCAAACCCTTCAAGACAAGTTAGTCTGAGGGAAACAACTTTTTTTTTAAAAATATCTTCAGCTAAGACCATTTTTGCAGACTGTTAACTGAAATGAGTTAAACAGGGTTGACACGCCTATAATCATCATACCAAAACAAGTCTGTATAAAGGTAGAAAAGCAAGGATGATGGGCTTAAAAATTTAGAATTTTTTTTTCAAATTGGCTGGTGAAGCCTGGGAACATAAGGGATCAGGGGAAAGGCGTACGCATAGATCCCTGGCCATCTTATCAAAAACGCATTCCCCACAGGACCATCTTTGAGGGTACCAGCTTGCATAAAACCACAATTTCTTGTTCTCTTGAGATGCAAAGCGATCCAGTTTTGGCTTGCCTCGTAGCAGGAATAAGGCTTACAGAATGGGTTGGGTCAGGTCCCGTCCGTGACAACTCTGAGCTGTTCTGTTCAAGGTATCTGCCAGACAGTTGCTGATCCCCAGAAGATCTTCTGCTCTAATGAGTACTTGATGAGCTAATGCCCATTCCCATATGTCCTGCGCTTCCTGCAACAGTATCTGAGATCTTGTACCCCCTTATTTGTTGACGTTAAGCATACTGGTTGTGTTGTCTATTTTTATCAACACCGATGATACCTGTATTCTTGGTAAGAAAGCTTGGAGAGCCAAGGAGATCGCTCTGAGATCCAGAAAGTTGCATCTTTGACTGTGCTAGACTCCATTTGCCCTTTATTTGAAGATCTTGTAAATGAGCTACCCACCTTTTTCGAGAAGCGTCTGTTGAAATGACGTATTCCCGAAAGTGGAGAAAGGAACCTCAATCCTGATGAGAGATGTCGGAGCGTATCCACCAATGAAGAACTGTTTTCATTACTGGTGTGATTTGGATAATGTTGTCGAATTGTCCTTCCACTTGAAGCCACTGCACATCTAGTTCCTCCAGGAAAGGTCTCATTTTAAGATGAGCATGAGGTACCATAAGGTTGGCCGATGACATCATGCTGAGAAGAGACTTGAGAAGGCGAACTGAGGCAGGCTTTCTTTTTGAAAGACTGGGGGCTAGCGCCGAGAGTTTCTTTTGTCTGTCTTCGGACAAGAATGCCTTTTTAGTAATGTATCTAAAGTGGTTTCCAGAAAATATATCCTAATTGAAGGAGAAAGAAGAGAGTTTTGGTAGTTCACTGTGAGCCCAAGAGTTTGGAACGTTTGCAGGCATGTTGTTGTACCCATCAACGCTTGACGAAAGGACGGTGCTTTTATCAGCCAGTCATTGAGGTACAGAAAAACTTGAAGGCCTTTCTTCTGCAAGTAGGCTGCCACTGGGGCAAGACATTTTGTAAATATCCAAGAAGCGGACATGAGACTAAATGGGAGCTCCTTGAATTGGTGATGAGTGCCATCTACTGTTAATCTGAGGAATTTGTGATGCCTGGGATAGATAGGAATATGAATGTAGGCATCCTCGAGATCGAGGCTGGTCAGGAAATCTCTGTGACTGAGGAGGTGCAGGATCTCGTGGAGGGTAATTATACGAAAAGATTGCTTTTTCAGGTACTTGTTGAGCTTCGTGAGATCCAGAATGGGGCACCACTCCCCTGATTGCATTATTACTAGGAAAAAAGGGGAGTAGAAACCCATTCCTTTTTGAGTGTGGGGAACTTCTTCTATGCCTCCCTTGACCAACAAAGCAAACACTTCCTTGAGAAGAATATGAAGATGAGACGGCAAAGATTGCCTTGGTGGAGTATGAAGTGGAATTTGGATGAACTCCAGGTTATGGCCAAATGTGATGAGGCCCAGGGCCCATTTGTCCGTAGTGATCTTCCTCTATTGATGGACTAATTGTGAAATTCTTGCTCCCACAAGCTGATGTTCTGTAGATGGTGTAACCGGCACTAAGACATTGTCACTGCTTCCTGCCAGTGTCTCTAGCTGAAGCAGTTTGCTTTCTCCTCGGTTGTCGCTTGGAGTAGTCTGCCTCTGGCAGTGCGCGATACAGCTGGTGCTGCTGGTAGGTAGAACAAAAGGGCTTCTGGAAGGATTGTGATTGATACCTCTGGTATCCTCCTCGATAGGAATACATTTCTTGCCCATGAGCTCTGTTAAAGAGAGTTTTCCAGACCTTGAGGTTGCTAGGGACCTAGTTGTTTCAGTATAGGATTTTATTAACAGCAAGGCGTCACCGACGTGCTTTCTAAATAGAGCATCAATGTTGTAGGGCATACCCAAAATCTTCGTCTGAACCTCAGTCTGAATGATGTAGCCTTGAGCCAGCCCTGACGTATGAGTACCCCTGATCCCGCTAGCTGCTGGAATCCTACAGACGAAATGTGCAAAGCGCAGTCTATTATTTCTGATGCCGATCTTTACCCTTCTTGTAAAATAATTTGTCTTCTGCCAAGAAATCCAGATATGTGGCGATGTCCGACCACATCTGGCGATTTTATCCACCCAGAATGCCCAGAGAATTTGCATCTTGAACAGTTGTACCCGACATTACCGGAAATCTCTTACTAATATTGCCATGGTACCTGCCCTCTCTGTCAGGCGCAGTAGAAACTGGAACTGAAGACCTAGTGTTGGTACGAGGCCTGGTTAGACTTTATTGAGGCTAGCACCCAGGGAGCAGTTCAAAGTTCTGGAGCATTGTAAATAGTCCTTTTTGGGCAGTGAATACTGCTAATCTATTAGACGCTCATATTACAGAGGATGACTGAGTAAGTCACTTTGAGGAAATATTTCAGTCCTCTTATGCTTTGAGCGAAGGTCTGGGCCTGGGTGAAGGGAAGCCTGCTGTTGTGTTGTAGTTGCGGATGTAAGAAAGGCATAGTGGAGTTGTCTAAAAACAAGACCCTAGGTCCAGATGGGCTCTCACCCGATCTTCATATCTCCAATATGGATATCTGGTTACTGACCCTCACCTCTATCATTAATGCAGCAGTTGTAACTAGTCACCAATGTACCTGGGCGAAATCTACTATTGTCCCTGTTTTTAAAAAGAGAGACAGAGACAGCACCCATTGTTACAGGCCAATCTCTCTGCTTGATTCTGTGGTAAAGTCGGTTGGATGCATTTTATTAGATAGGCTTTCTGGATGGACAGGCAAAAACAATATTTTATCAGAAGTTCAGTACGGCGTTCGCTCAGACGGTCAACGGTCGATCAATGTTTGAATCTCTACATGATCCTTAATAAGTATCCAGTTGCCCATCCCAATCCACCTGGCCTTTATGGATCTGTCTTAAATTGGAGTAGAGATAATGTTCTTTTTCTAAGGGATCCCTTTAGAGATACTAAAGGTGCTGGTTTGTTATTCAATAGATATTAAGGTTACCTGGCAATTCTCAATAGAGAGGGGTCTGACAGGGCTGTATTTTGGCCCCTTTTCTTTTTAACTTATATGTCAATAACCTGGAGCCAGTCCTCTCGGAGCTAAAAGTGGATTGCCCCCATGTGGGATGGCAAAGCCTGCCTGTACTATTGTATGCAGATGAAGCAGTCTTTATGGTTCGGACAGCTAGGGGGCTGTACCTTTTGTTCACTTTATGGAGGATCTGGATCTGTTGGTTAACAATAATGCATCCTATGTGATGGTGGTGGGACCCTGGTCAAGAAAATCCCATACCTTTACGTTGGGTCCAACCCAGTCCCTAAGACTTTTGTTTTTTCATATCTGAGGGGACTGTTCGACTCTGCTTTGTACTGGCAGTCTCTAATAAGTAGAAAGAAATGTGAGTTTGTGAGGGCTAATGCTGCTGTTTTTAATTTTGCTTCTCGACTGAGCAACAGACCCATTGGGGCCCTTTTGCAGATATACAGGGCCAAGTGTATCTTCAAGGTAAGATACGGTAGTGAGATCTAGGGCTACACTACCCACAAAGAGTTGCAAATTGTAGAAAACAACTTCTTCTATGTGTGCCTCAGGGTACTACTACTTTTGTAGCACATGAAGAATTAGGGATGGCCCCCTTTCTTTATGGATACAAATTTGGCTGAGGAAGGGGACTGTACTAAGCAAAGAGATTTTAAAGGACTGTCTGACCCTTGACCATTTTTCTCATATCCACTGGCTTAAGAGTGTAGTTCCTACAAATCTACATAGGATCTGCGCGTTTAGACAACAAAAACTAAGGGATTTGTGTCCAGACTGATTCCAGACACCCCCAAAGGATACGTTAGTCTGTAGAACAGCTAGCTCTCTCTGCCACTATGAGCCCCTATTACCAAGGAGCGAATATATTCTGGCAACTATCGAACATGACAACCCTGATCCCTCAGGGATCGTGGAAACAGTACAGTACTTTTCGCTCAGTCACTCACTTTATCACAGAGAGATATACAGAATAAACGATGGGGGCGGTTTCAATAAGCATTTATTGAGCCAGCGTCATTCTAGTATAAAATACGTGTTCTGCGTAAGACAGAAACAGATATATATGGTTATTAGCACTAACGGAGTAAAGCAGAGGTAGAATTCTACCGTAGTGCTAAACCAATTGATATATGCAGACATATGTATACATGACTGTAATAATGACTGTAATAATGCATACTCCTACGATGCGAACCCTAACTAGATGTACCCAAGTGTACTTAGCATGTATGGAGGTGTAAATCCAAGAATCCCCTTAGGATAAAGCCAACACCATTACCTGATGTGGGAGGGCAAAGGACCCAGTCTTGGTCTCAGGAAGGACACCCTGTGAGGGATGTAAGACTACTGCGTGCTGAAGTGTCTGCGTCTCGTGTCTGTGTGTCAGCATGGGAGTCTTTTTCTCCTCTGGTTTACCCAGCGAAGATTTATTGCTTATAAACCCGAAAGGTACCCTCAGGGGTTCTACCTAGAAGTGTACTATTGGCATGATGGGTAAGGATGACGATAGGGGTGACCCATATACAGAGTTAATATGCAGAAGATGGTAATCCTGCTGTGATACTGAGAATCCTCAAGCATAGTACATGAGGCTAGTTTTCGGAGAAAACCACTTAACAGTCTTGTAGCGCCTGACTAGGTAAAAGGTGAGCACCAAATCCGTTATGTAGAACAATGGTAGGACAGATGTAGGCCTATATTAGGGTACATTGGGTTTCATAGCATAAGTATATCAGGGAGTGTTTTATGAGCCTGGGAAGGGCAAATTTATTTACCAATCCAGAAAACGTTTGCAGGAGGGATTGCTGTTGGGTGAAGGAGTTATTTTTAAGAAAGCGGATATTGGATAGAGAAGAAGTGGCACTGAGGAAGTCCAGCGCCTGTAGGCACATCATATTGAAAATGGGAAAGTCAACTGAGTCATATCTTTTATGGATCAAAAGTAGGTATGACCATTTTCTATTGATGCGAGCCTTTTGATCTGTGGCTGCAACAGAATATCTCCACAGATCAAGCTTCATTTTTAATGTTATGTAGTTTTTTTGAGGTGCCCAGGCAGTCATATTATGCCTATTTTAAACAAGCATTGGCATAGCCAATAGGTCTCGCCTTAGAGACCTTATAAGTGTTTAGCCATGCAACACATGATGTTGTTGCACCAAGGATATTGTGCTGGATAACTAAACACTTATAAGGTCCCAAAGGTGAGACCTATTGGCTATGCCAATGCTTGTCTGTTTTATGACACTTTCTCAAGGAGTTCCTCGGGGTCTGTGCTAGCTCCAGCATCTTCTGATCTTTTCTCATAATTTTCCCTAGAGGTTCCAGATAAAATTGCTTAACATTAGTACGCCAATACCAGATGTCTCTACCTGAAGGTCACCTTCCCTGAAGAACTTATCTTGACCGCTTCAGCACTTAACAAGATACGCATCTGGATGACCACTCATTTCAAACTTAAAGGCAACAAAACTGAGCTTGTTCACATTGGTCTCCTCTTCTTCCACTCATCTTTCTAGGGTGCAACTGTGGATTGATTCAATCAACCTTCTCGACTGCTCTCCTTCAGTCATTGGTAATCCCAAGTCTCTTGTATCAGTCTAAACAATCATATGCAACCCATGCTTAATTGAGCAAACTATCAAATCCTATTGATGCACTGGTTAAAACAATTACTTTAAAGCCATGTTCTCAAAGGTATGACCAAAGCTTTAGTACTGTTCACACTTTTACTGCAGTGATTTACTCAATGGCATTTCCAAAATTCATATTGCTCATTTTAAAGCCTTTGTTGCAGGCAGCAGCCCAATCAGTAGCAGAGATTAGCCATTCTGAACTCACCTCTTCAACGCTACACTTCCTACAATAGCTTCTTGTTAATGAGAAGACAATAAGATTTCCTTGAGCCACTTGGCTCCCTCCCCATTCTGACCATCACCTCATTTCCATCTTTAAAACACTTTCTCATCGATTAGCATCTCTCCTGGCATTTTCATAGCCATGACTGAGTCAGGCTTTCATTTACTCTGGAATCCTTGTCTGACGTGGTGGTTGATCATTGGTTGGTCTCATGATTTCCCTTTGCTCTCTCTCTCTGACAGAATTAGATCCTTTTTTGTCAGTTCTGATCCCGGCTTTTTCGTGTTTTATAATGGTTTCTTGTACTGTTTGTTTGCTATGATTGTTCTTAAACAATGTGGTGTTTTTCTTTAACAATTCTCTCCTGCATTGTATTATCCTTTTTGTTACTGCTTTCACTTTGCTTCTGTAAAGCAGTCTGATGCACATGTACCTTGTATGTGCTACCTAAAAATGCTAAGTCTATAAAGAATATTGTTGCTAATATCTTGTCTGGGAATAAGGCCTGTTTACTCTGAGTTTTGAAAACATTATTGAGTAATTGCCACTTCCCTGGACCACTGAGTTTGGCAATCAATTCTGTCCCAAGAGACTGATCTTTGGGAAATGTTGTGCCAGGTTCCATCTGATAATGTAAACTTCTGCCCTGCATTTGCTGTATAATGCTCTATTTCTGAGTGATGCCCAAAGCCACTCAAATATGTTTGCTAATAGCCCTTTGAGCACGGAGAGCTCGAACAGGGCAGACCACATGTACTGATTGTGTTAAGTCTGAAATAAAAATAGCATTCCATTAGAATGGCATGAAATGGAGTGTCCAGTCACTTTCCTTAGTGGTCAAATGATCTCAGAGGAATTTTCCCAGAGACTATTTTCACTACAAAATGTTGCCTTGCCAAATTTACTATTGCATAAATGTGGTAGAAAGACGTCCGTGCCGTGACACATGCTGGAGAAGGTAGTATACGCAAGACTTTATTTTTTTTGTATCTGCACTGAAGGTAAAAAAAATTGTCACTACTTGCCAGCCCTGAAAGCATTGTGTGTGACCGATATCTGCAGTTCGACTTGTGGTACATGCTGAACGTCCCTTCAGAGTTCAGCTGTGTAGGATGTGTTCCTAGAAGGATCTAAGCTAATGCCAACTTGTGGAAGGACATCCTTTCAGGTAAGGGCGAGCTTTTGCTGTCTAATTTAGAACTGAAGATTGAAGATTATTGGCAGAATACTAGATTAATAGAGTTGCACTAAATCTGATTGACCGGGACAGCGCCCTGGGTGGGAACAAAAGTTTGGTGTTGTGTGGGAGAGGGGTGGGGGAAGAGGGCATTTGTGGTGTACAGCAGGAGGTGTGAGGAAGATGGGGGAGGGCAGGGGGTTGATGGGGTGCTAACAAGTATGCCGAGGTACATTAAGGGCTGATTTACAAAGTCTTTAACTGGACCGATTGAGACCAAGAGGGATGGATGAGCTGCTGTTTGCATAACATGAAGTCAGACAGCTGCCTGCTGCGCCCCTTGGAATACTGACGGCCTGGGTCCAGCGTGCCCATGCTGAAGGCTAGCCCTGTTAGTAGTTCACGTCAAATTGAATGTTACCGGAGACACCGCTTTTAGTCTGCAAATATCGAACTATACATATAAAGTCATGCAGTGAACATGATTTGAAAAAACCTTTCATTGATTGAGAAGGTGCAGTTTAACCAGGAGTTGATAAACCAGTAATGCTGACAGATTCAGGCGGGTGAGGGTGCGTCGTTGAACTATTTGAAGAAGGCAGATGTGCAGTGAGTGAATGTATGGGCCCGTGCTCTGCATACCCGCTGCTGGGACCTGTTTACAGAAGGAGGCTGTGTCACGAGGGCATGCAGCTGCTCAGTATGCAGGCCCGCACTCTCGACAAACCATTTGTTGCCAGACTTCCAGCCCTTTGCCAAACAAATCGGCGGCCAGTTGTTTCTAATCTGTGCAGCGCGGTTTGTGTCGTCTGTGACGGATGGGCTTCCTTTTCCTCCTTCTCTTATCTCGTGTTTATGCAGCTTGGCAAGTGGGGATATGATAAGGTCGCAGTCTGAAAATAATTGTTATTAAAAATAAGTTTGACCTTGCTTCAAAGCCACGACGCACTTCAGGACTTAAAAACGAGTCTGTCCGTACCGGAATGTCTGTTCACCTTGAAGTCGCCTTCATACGGGTTTGCAGTCGTTTCATCAAAAGGTGCACCAGCATAGAGCTCGCTGTCCTTTCAAACATGCGGAGCACACGCCGTTTGTCCTGATTGTGCCTTTCACAGTATTGCTTTGCGTACATTCCAAGAACAAGTTGATTTGCGTGCTTATTCGCAGCAGTCTATTTGTTGTGTGTGTTTTTTTTTGTTTGTTTTGTTTTTTGCATTTCTGAAATCTATTTTATTCTTTGAGCTTGACCTGTTAGTATTATTTGTTGCAATTTTTCTCGGGATATTGGTGGGTGCGCCATTACAGGTAGGAAGCCTAGGTGAGTTTGGATGGTCTCATGTGTGTTTATCTTTAAGAACAAGCCTGTGCGCGCGAGAGCGAGCACCAGGCCATATGTTTTGAATTATCGCGCCCTTGTCTGGGCACGATAATTCAAAACATATGGCGCTGTGCGGGTAACCGCAAGCAATAGGCCACACACGCACGAGAGTGTGGTGAGCTTTTTGAAGCCCCCTTACAATAAGTCTCGTAGAGCAGCGCATGTGCGATGCTTGGCGAGATCTAAAATGGCAAATTTTAGTCAGGTCCGACCTGCTTTTAAATTTGTACAAATGCTTTCAGGTAATACTGTACTTTATGTTCGTAGTTTCTTAAGGTCTGCTGTTAGACTTAGATCCAGCTGTGATTAAAGACGAGGGTTAGTTATGGTCGTTGTGCAGCCTGGGTAATTACCAAGTCCAGTTTCGGATGTCCTATGAGACAAGCAGGTGAGCCTTATAGCGCTTTATAATTTGTGTCAATTCTTGGGAAGAACTGCTGTGATGATTGCTGGCGTCTTCATTATTTTTACTCCTCCTTCCCAAAAATAATCCACAATAGGGATTAGCCTTACAGACTTTCTAGACAGTTCTTTAAAGTCGTACAGAAAATAATTTGACTGCTTGACAGTAATTAAAGCTGACAACGCTTGGCCACCCTTTCCATGAGCGTGTGGAACCACCCAATGTCCTCTGGTAGAGAATCCACCGGTTGTTGTACTGGGGGAGACGGTGGTGGTACTAGTTAATCATCCCATCCATTGGTCATAGTTTGGTTGTCTGGAATCTCACCTTTCTCCCCATATCCATCATCATCCTCTGTAGATGATGGGTCATCTCCAGGAGGAATGGCAATGTGCGCCTTTGGGGTCATCCTCGGAGTGGGCGGAGGCGGCATAGAGTCTGGTGATCTAGGTGCAGGAGTTGGTGCACCTGTAGGTGGCAGTTGCACTCCAGCTAGTGTTGAGAAGAGCTTGTAGTAGTCCTGAAGCAAGCTTTGTAAATACTGGTAGCAGGAACTTGAGCCATACCCTGTGGTGTGGAAGGAGAAGCGAAGTGGTGGTACTGCTCTATATATTGTTGCCCTTGATAAATGGGTTCTCAATAATCCCCTTCATCTTCATTATCTTGATATTTTACATACAACTCAGGACTGTGAGCTGCACCAAAAGGCCCCATATCATCTTCATCTGATTCTTCAACATCCAGTAAGTTTTCAAGTTTAAGTTTATTATGTTTTGGCTCTCAAAGAGGGCCACATAAAATAAAGACACAATTATACAACAATACTTACAATAAAATCACAGACAGACAGATGAGAAGGAGATACATCATATACACTGGTCAGACAATTGACAAATATTTCTCTATATATCATTCAATAAATATTTAAGAAACCTTTAAAAAAGTTAAAAACTTTGAAACAGAACATTTCATTTGGAGGACAATAAAGTGCATGAAAAAAGGTATTTACATTTAAAATTCCTAATTGTAAACAAATAGGTTTCAACCATTTGTAACGCAATGAGCGTAAAGCAGGACAGATAAACAAAACGTGATTGCGATCCTGTACAGCATTATGACAGAGATTACATATAGGAGATACACCATACCATTTAGCTAAAAGTGGATTTAGTGGAAGCAAATCTTGTCTTAAAAGGTACCATAACCTACGGACTCTGTGGGGGATATTCCATGTGAGGTATTGTTGTGGCAGCTTTAATGTATATGTATTTAAAAGAAGTTGCCTTTCCGATTTTCCTTGTTGGGCAATCATATCCAATTTATAACTGAGCTCCCAAGATGCACTTTTTAATTTAGACTTTAGTTCAGAGGGAGTAAGTAAGAACAGAGTACTTACATCCAACTCTAACAGAGTTACTGCTTCTCTAAAGTTTTTTACTAACAGGGAAAACTCATTGAAATTGCCCAGAAGCTCATTTTTTATGGCTTCCCGTAAGGAATCCTTTTTACCTCTAGCTAAGCAAGCTACCCACCTTACCAGGGCTATCAACCCCTGTACCCAACAACTTCGGAGTCCGAATTCCAATCTACATGAGGATACAGAACAAGCTGTATTAATGGAAGTAATTCTTCTTAATATCTTTCCTTCCATTCTATGTAAAAATCCCCAGTGTTTTAACTCCACTAATTCCAACCCATACAATAAGGTTGCAGGGATCTTTGCCCTAAATACATCCATAAATAGTGTAAGGTGTCTCTTCCCTGTAGCCTTGTACAAGGAGCATAATCCCATACCATGGGCTAATGCTTTACGCGGGTTATGGTCTGTATGGAATTTCTCACTTAAGTTTGCCGAGATTATTTTGCCCAAGAAGGTGTAGGTTTTTACCACCTCTAAATTATGTCCGCCTATGGCCCATCTATAATTTACAGACCTACATTTTTTCTTTCCAAAAATACACATGATTTTACTTTTCGAAGCATTAATCTTCATGAAATTTGCTTCTGCGAATTGATTTAATGCATATAAGCGGTTAGACAAGCCCTTCGGAGTTAAATCTAATATGAGGATATCATCTGCATACATTAACATTGATACAGGTGATCCTCCAATTATCGGGGCTATCCCACCGCTCACTGAAATGGAAGATGGAAGGTCTGCCGTATAGAGAGAAAACAATATAGGGGCCAATATGCACCCTTGTTTCAGCCCATTAGGTGAAGAAATAGATTGAGACAAACCTCTTTCTCCACCTTGTAATACCTTACACCACGTGTTCGAGTGAAGGGCTTTTACAAGTTCGAGTAAGTGTAACGGCATCCCTAGAATAGCGAGCTTTCTCCACAGGGTTGGTCGGTCGACCTTATCAAACGCTGTGGAGAAATCAATGAATGCCGCATATATTCCACCACTGCGAACACGTACGTATTTATCGACAATCACCTGTAATGCTGTTAAATTATCAAGTGTACCATGCTCTTTACGGAATCCAGTTTGTTCCAAAGGAAGGATGTCATTCAATTCCATCCATTCAGAAATTAAAATCAAAAGACATTTTGCAAAAATTTTCCCTATCGAGTCCAAAAGAGCAATTAAACGATAGTTCCCAGGACTATCCCTCTCTCCTTTTTTAAATATCGGGATTAATATACTTCCCCTCCAAGAATTAGGGACTGATCTCAATAAAAAGCAAGCACGGAATACTGGAAGGAGAATCCTACTCCAGGAAGTAACGTCTTGCTTTATTATAGACATGGGCAGCTCATCCGGACCCATAGCTCCGGATGCACTCATACTCTTTATCACCGAAGCGATGGTTTTCTCAGATGGAAGCTCTATATTAGGCTGACTATTTAGGGCTGGATCCCAGCTGTCCCCCTCTACATTATTAGAGGCATACAAACTAGATATAAAAGATATCCAGACATTTTCAGCAATAGAGATAGGGATAGGGGAAGTTCTTACCCCACATCCTTTCCCTATTAGGGTCCAGAATTCTCTAGATTTATTAAAGGCCGATGCCTCTCTTAACCTGATCCAGAGAGAATCTTCTTTTTCTCTTTTTAATTTTATTCTAAGTCTAGCTCTCCTTCTTCTTAATAAGGCTATCTTATACTCCTTTTCCTTAGTACTGCTAATGTACTGTTGCCTTACGAGTTTATTTATTTCCTTATTTAGGGGTAGTAATAAACTAGGAGGGAGATATGGCTTCTTAGGTTTACTTAATTTCCTAGCTCTCGTGGTAAGGTTTTCCTTAAGAATTTCAAAATATAAAAATTCCCTACCCTGCTAATCATCTAGTTCAAGTAAGGTTTGGGCAAGAATATTTTGTACATCTTTCATAGTGGAAGGGTCCCAGAAACACCTTCCAGACTTGCAATGAATAGAAACACCTCTATTAATTATAGACCATGATTCAGTATCTGGGGTTTGTATTGAAACTATTATATTAATCACATTATGATCGCTCAAACAAGATTGAGAGATCACCATGTCCTGAACATAAGAAAATGAATCATAATCCGTAATTACATAGTCCAAGATAGATTCACCCCTAAAAGAATTATGTTTAAACTTAGCCGGAGTGTCAGAGGGCATCCTACCATTTACAATTAACCCCTCTACATAACTGAGTTCTTCAAGTAATATCTTTCCTCTTTTGTTAGTTTTCATTTTACTAGGAAAGATTGCTTGGGGTATATTGTATGCTTCTTCCTTAAATTTACTTCTAAACATGTCTATACTCGAAGTGGACACTTTACTATTTAGGTCACCCATAAGTAAAATATATGGGGGGTGATCGAGCTCTAGTAATTGTTTTACATAAGAAAACATTCGCTTCAGAACGGTATTAAAGATCTCTTCAGGTGGGATATATGCATTAAGGATTACAAGAGAGGACCGTCTACTTGTGGACGCTAGGTTATTAATAGTTATTGATTGAAAGAGATTACTAGTGTCCTTATAATGGGAAAATTGCCATTGTAATGAATTTGATAAAAAACAGGCTATTCCTCCTTTCGCGTGCCCTTTTTTTGAGGGTGTGGCAGCGGCCTCAAATCCAAAATAATTTTTCCCCCCATAAAGAGAATCTTTGCACCATGTTTCCTGAATACATAGCACATCTGCATTCAGAGAGAATAGATAATCAAACTTCTGAGGACAATTATGTAATCCTGCAGCATTCCAGGATATAATTTTTAATTGTCTGTTAAAGATGTAAAAGCGGTCTTAAGTTATTCGATGTGTTACTGGATAAAACTCCTGGGAGCCAATTCCAGTGTTGATTATCTTCTGTCATGGAAGTAAGTAGATTTTCAGGGGGAGAAGGTACCTGAGAGACCATACGCTTTCCTCTAGAAACCCGTATCTTTAGATCTGTATTATGGATGGTTGGGTCTTCTTGCCCAAATCCCAGCTCAGAAACTCCTTTTCTAAAGAACGTATGAATTCCATTATTAAGAAAGGGTAGCACATCAATCCCTCTACGTTGAAATGATTCCGCTTGTTGGAGGACAAGATTCACAATTATTTTTTAACAGAATTTTACCCTTACGCGCGGACCATTTTCAAACCCCATTATTGAAACCAAATCAATGTCACTTGACAAAATAAGTTTTAAACATTCAATGTCCTTGAAGGAATTCAGCAACCATGATCTGTTTATATTAAGGTCTAAGTCGAATAAGGGGAGAAAATCCAGTGACAAAGTATCCACACATGGATTAGAAGTTTTTAGTGGTACAGTAGATGAATTTGTGGTCACATGCGCTAAAGGCCAAAAAGTAGATGCCGATGGATTAAGTACTATTTTTTCAATAGGCATATTACTTGTAACTTCATCCCTTAATACAAGAGGTTCTATCCCACCAACCTCGGAACAAAGGGGTCCTCCATCCAAAGTGCTGACACCAGGGGGGCCTTCAACTAAAGGGTTGGTGAGACCACCAGCAACCTCTATAGATGAAGTCTCCAGTAATAAACTATCTGGAGTTTCTATAACATCAAGTACTTCTGTATTTACATGCTTTTGAAAAATAATTTTCCTCTGTCTTTTCTTCTTATATTTGCGAACAGGTTTCCTATTTTTCCCTTTAATCTTTCGGCTTTTTTCTATTACTGTCCCAGAAGTCACCACAATACCTTCAGGTTCTTTTTTATCCTGGATAAAAATAGGAAAAAGTTCGCTTCCAGCGGTTGGGTTAACCACTGCCGATTGTTCTTCCTTCAAAATCGGTTCCGATTCTTTCCTCAAAGATGAAGAGATTGGTAGAGAAGAAGTTGAGGGCTCATGAATATTTACTTTTAATAACAGCCCCGCAGATACATTTTTTCTTAATGCAATGTTACTATCAATAACATTCTGGACAACAGGTTCGATAGGAAAAATAGACCTGTTCACAGCATTTTTGGCAGTTAATACTTTCAATATTTCAGTAACTGAATCCATAATACAGTCAGTGCTCCCAACAAATGTATTCAGTAAACCTAATATGGAGGTCAGTAGATGCTCAAGTGCTATCAGGGAATCAGAAATTGGTTTTTCATTTTTTATATATTCGGGTGCAGTAAGAGAGCAAATACCTGATAGGTTAAGTTGAGGAGATTTCAAATCACTATGCAGTGAAAAAATGTCATTAGATGTCATAGAGGGGGTGCTACTATATAACCGTAATCCTGAAGGCGTTGCTCCGTTTAAGGAAATACAAGGATCAGGCTGTTTCAAAACCCTCTCACCTATATAGCGACCACACAATTCTAGATCAATACTAGACGGAATAGAGATTTCTTTTATATCCTCCACCTTATCTTCTGTAACCTTAGGAGTATTATACTTAAAACCTTTCGAATCTGCCTTCAGAAGGACTGAATTATCTCCTTTAGGAAGACATGCTGGGATGTCTACATCTTTAGTCAGGAGTAAGGTGGGAGAAACTTTTTCCGTAGCTAACCTAGAGTTAGTGTCGAAGGCTGCATCTAACTGCGGTTCCGTCGTAGTTATTATCTCATTGTCAGTAGTGACTGGAACTTCCATATATTTATTCTCTGGTTTTTCCCATAATTTAAACAACTGCATCTGTCCCTTCAATTGTAGACTATGTTCAAAATTATTCCTCAGGGGGTTGGATCTAGTTTTGATACATGACCTCCCCCCTAAGACTCTTCCAGAGCGTAGTTTTTTTGCTGTCATTTTATATCAAATAAAAGAATAAAAACAAAAACTAATACACAAATAAATTAACCAATGATATAATAAGAATCAACAGTCAATGTATAGTTTATATATGCGACCAGTCAATAGTTGTATGGTTGTATCACCCTCACCGTTTTATCGCCTTCAATAGCTGTGGAGAATGTAAATGCGGTGAACAGCAATATGGAAATAACAGGGCCCTGCCCGGCCGACCTCGGCCACTGAGGGCCACAGAGGGCCCGCCCTTTGCCCGGGCTTAGCCCGGCGTCCGCCCGCGCGCGTCCCGCGACGCGGGAGGTGTGCTTGTTTCTATGGCGCCTCCGGGCGCGTGATTAGCGTCACCTGGTCCACACTCAAGTTTTTCTCCTCTCGGCGGCCGCGTAGTCAGCAAAGCGGCGGCGGGAGAAATGAGAGCCAGCAGCAACCACGGGACAAGCAGGAAGAGCAGGTAACTATCTGCAGGGTTCCAAATTTCGTGACCACCTCAGGACAACACCCGCTCCCCCGGAGGTGTGCTTGTTTTTATGGCGCCTCCGGGCGCGTGATTAGCGTCACCTGGTCCACACTCTGGGGCTGGGGATTCTGGGGGCTGAAATTTTTCTCCTCTCGGCGGCCGCGTAGTCAGCAAAGCGGCGGCGGGAGAAATGAGAGCCAGCAGCAACCACGGGACAAGCAGGAAGAGCAGGTAACTATTTGCAGGGTTCCAAATTTCGTGACCACCTCAGGACAACACCCCGTAAATGTCTTGGAGGTAATGGTGACACCTTGCTAGGTGATGTAAACTCTGGACGATCACTATCTGGTGTTGATAATTGTCTGGTCGACAGAGTCGTCGACGGTGTGGTCAGAATAAGCATGGGTGGTTTCTTAGGCTTTGCTTTCGACGACCACAAAACTTTCCTGCCAGTTGCGTCCGCGACGGTCTCTTCTACGACGTCTTCGTCGCTGGTGGCGCAGTAGTCGTCGACGGAGTCAGTACAGTTCCCATGAATGTAACTATTGTGGTTGACAAGCCGGTCGCCGTCAACAAGGTGGTGATGGTTGTCAACAATGTGGTCTTCGTCGACATGGTGGTAGTCAACGGGGCAATGTTAGACGCTAAGGCAGCCGTCGTCAATATCTTAGTTTTTCCTACCGTGGATGACGATGTCAGTGGTGTTGCCGTCGATGATGATGTTTATCCAGTCATTTTGTGCTTTCCCATGACTTGTTCAGAAGAGGAGCTATCAGGCTTTAATGGAAGGGCTACAGATTGAGTAGTAGGTGCAGATTTAGAGTCTGCAGAAGCCCTTTCTTTTCCTCAGGAGAGGAGCCTTTTGAAGACACATAGTGTGTCTTTTTTTATCTTTTCTGTGCCTCTTAGGTGACCCATGGTGTGACCTCTCTCTCTTTTTGGATTTTTGTGAAGCAACAGAACCCTCACTATCTTCCTTCTCAGAAATGACAGCAGTTTTGACTTTGAGTTTCGGAGGCCAAATCAAAAATATTCCCTCAAGATCTTTGAGGATTTTAGTAGAAAAGGTCCTGGATATTTTACAGTCTTTCACCTTGTGGGTGGGATAAAGGCAGTAGATACACTCTCTATGAGGATCTTTCGAGTGCAGCCTATCCTTTTTGCAGGTCCCACGAAGTCTAAAGAGTACTTTTGTCACGAGTTCTTACATACTGGAACACAGCTAAAGTAATATGGTATAACCAAATCGATAAGAACTGAGCTCAGGGAGAATCCCTCTCACACGACATGCTGTGAAATTCAGAAGGAAGATGCCTCTGATGGGAGTGATCTAGAAAGTGCTGTTACCTGATTGGCTGGAGTTTGGTTCTTTTTTAAATGAAGTGGATAAGCTATTAAATTCAATGTCTTCTGCCACTGAAAGCTATGTTAATAACTGCTACTGCTTTAGAATATCCCGTGGGACTCACACCTCGAGACGGGAATATTCAAGCATGTGAATCTGTGAAAGATACTCCAATATTAGAGAATATTAGAGAATCTTAAACTACAGCGAAGTAACAACGCCAACACACTGCAAGGCCAACCAACTGTCAACATTGTAATTCCCAGTAAATAACAATTTTAGATGACATCACAAGGCTCTGTGCTACATGGAAAAGTTCCCCTCTGTATAGGAGGATTGAAGGCCCAAAAAAAGAAACAACACAAAGAAAGGTAAGCCAAAAACCACTGCTGAAAAAGAAGGAAATGTTTCTTGCCTGTAATCCTAGTTGCCTTCTATGGGAATTCTCATCAAAGTAATAAACACAGAATTGTCCCGCATATGTGTCTTAACCCAGAGCACTGTGCAAAAATAAAAATTTCCATTTATTTGTTAGTTAGAACCATGGGAACCAGGGAAAGTTCCTGGGCAACCCATCACACGGGGCTGATAAAAAATTGGGTATGGGGGGCATGAGTTGGTAAAAAAAAAAAAAAAAGTGCGTTTCCCATGTTAATTTCCATAGGGATTTTAGACACGACTATAGCTCGAACCGCTGAACGAAATGACACCACATTTGGCAGAAAGGTAGGTCTTGGTTCATTAAGCACCCTTTTGTTATTTGGTGTAAATCCGTTCAGTAGTTTTTAGATATTAACTGAAATCCAAATTTGCAAATCCAGGGACACGAATCCTCTGGGGATCCGTGCTGATATCTGATAGCTGTAAATACTTCCTGGTTGGTCATCTTGGGACTTGGCTTCAGCCGAGTCCCCGCAGAAAACGTTTTTAAAAAAGAAAAGAAAAGGGGGCAAGGTAGAAGTACCCTGACCCCCTAACCCTGGTCCTGGCGTCCCACTGGGGCCCCACCTGGGCAAAAACGCATTTTTAAGAACTTTTTTTCACAAAATTGTGACAGAGTTGCGAATCTGCAGCAAATTTACCCAAAATACAAGCACGGTCTCCCACACTTGTTTACACTATAACCCTGGGTGGGCCTGGTTCATGGGGTATGTGGGCATTCAAAAAGAAAAGGAGAGGGGCTCATAGTGCCTCTCCCCTCCCCTCCTACAGCTCTTTTTAGCCCCAGGGACCAGCACCTCCCTGGGGCTTTATTGTTAAAATGGTCATTGAGATTTTATGCACTTGTAAACTTTTGCTGATTGCTTCTGGAAATTTGTCAGACGTTTAACACTACATTTATCTTACAGTGCAATGAAAACACATCTGCCCTGCGTCTCAGTACCTCTTTAATTGTGAGGCAGCTATCCATCAGCGTGCCGCGCCTCACCCTCGTGTTTGCAGGTCCCGCGTGAACTGGGGGTGACAGGGACGTCTTACGCTTTTAAAGAACCAATAAGTGATCGATAAAGCTGCCACTGCAAGTTTCACACTGCCCACAGCCTCAGCACAGTCCGTCCTTGGGGTTAAGGCCAGCGCTTCTTGGCACTGAACGTCTGCTCTAAATTTACTAAATTTGCGGTTGTTCCACGACAATGATCTCCACCTTAAAAGAGTGTTTCTATTTGCCGTTTAGTACAATATTGCTACTGTCTGTACGTACACGTCACTACGTACAAAGCTTTGGGCAACTATTTACTAAAAATACCCGTATCCATTTATTTCACTTCGGCTGAAGATTCAGCTTTTCGTTCACATATTATTTGCAATTTCATTGTTTCAGAGAAGCTTTGAAGCCTTCAGCCCTTATGGAAGACACTACTGTGATAAGACTTTTCACAGCCGTTCTGTGGCTCAAATGATAACTTAAGGTGTTTTCTTGTAGGGAATTACACCGTTTCCCAGCTGCAACTATCTCTTCTACATTTATTAAATTATGCCTTTTGTTTTTAACAGAAAGTATGAAAACTAAATACGGGACGCCTGCACAGAGTCTGCGCGTAGGGGCTTGTCCATCTATTTTGTTAGTTTTTTAAATATTTTAACCGACTGGGCTAAGTTTTACATTGGAATACCAGAGCATTTTTTGGGGTAAGGAGAGAACCAAACAGCCCACAGCAGTAGAAGAAGAATTACATTTCAGCCTGCTCCCATACAAAGCAACTCTTTAATAAAAAGCATTACAAGTGTAAAAGAATAAAAAAAAACACATACACACAAACAAGCCTTTAAAAAAACTCAGGAGAGTTCCTTAGGCGGAGAATGGGCCTTACAGTCCTGCTTATAAATCTGTCAGTTGTTGCACAGTGAGGTCAGAGGAGGCTTCACATGTGGTGTCAACAAAGTAAACTGTTGCCTTTGTACACTTCCCTCGACTTGTGGTGCTCAATGCCAATCCATCATTAAGCTTCATTCCATTCTCACAGACCCACAGAGAGACTCATGCACCCACTCACAGACCCTCTCAGAGAATCATGCACTCCCTCACACAGACCCACTCAGACACTCATGCACCCAGTCACAGACCCACTCAGACACTAACGCACCCACTCACACAGCCAATTTGAGTCACGGGTTGGATCAAGCGAAATTGGGAAATGGAAGAATTTTACTACAACAATGGCAGCCTACGCCACTTTGATCAGACCAATGATCCAACAGAGACACAGCAGTATGAAGCACATATCAAAAACTGACCAAACAAAAATTAAGTTTACTAAAAACTCAATTTATCACACATTGAGACACCTCCGATATAACCTAATAGACAAAACGCAACTAGAACTGCTACAAAAGCAAAAGGTGCTGCTGAAATGACAAAAATGGGAAGCTAACAGATCCGCAGAGGATGAGCTCTGGGCGAAGTTACATGCCGACACCAAACAGGGTGACAGCTCAAGATTCTGGGGAACAATAAACTGCTTCATTCGTCCTTCACATGAGGGAATCTCTTCCAATATCTCATAAGAAGTTTGGGCGAATCACCTCAGGACTAATTTCCATCAAGACACGAATCCGTGGCTATGGAACCAATTATCAAAATCAATTCAGGATGTGCATCAACTGACACTGTCCGGGTGGCACGTAACTCCATAGACCCTGAAATGCCAGAGGGACACCTACCAATGGACGTAACGTTACATAGCAAAATCAGTACAATGAAGTGGCAAATAGGGAAGGGAAGGAGAGAGGGGGCCCCCTGGTCCTAAAGGAATTCCACTGGTTCTTTACAAAGAAGATGCAAACCTCTGGGCCAATGCGCTCAAACCTCTTTTCACTGAAATAAGGCTACTGAAAACACTCCCACGCTCCTGGAGAGGATCAATAATCTCCCATATCTTCAAGTCAGGTGACAAGTCCTTGCCAAAAAACTATTGGCTAGTGGCACTCCTGGACAACGAGGCAACGTTTTTCACAGGAACACTACTAGAAGAGTGCCAGGCTTGGGCCACAGAGAAATCAGTTATACCAACACACCAGACTGTCTTTGCAAAATCCGTCGGATCATCAACAAACATCCTAGCTATGGCAATGTTAATAGACAAGGCGGTATCAACAAAAATGCCTTTACACCTATGCTTTATTGACTACCGCCTTCGATCACGTAAATCGCAACAGCTTGTGGGCCAAACTGAGGAACTGGGTATTCCACAGCCGCTGCTGAACCTAATAATCAATTTGCACATTGACACATGGGTTCAGATAAAGTTGGGTGATAGATCACTCCTGTCAAGGTGCATACCAACTGAAAAAGGGCTCAAACAGAGATGTGTCTTAGCCCCCACCCTTTTCACCTTGTTTTTATCAGACCTCGTCCAGGCACTAAACATCTGCAATTCACACGCCGCAAGACTAGGAGGCTTAACACTACCATGCCTCTAGGCGGACGACATAGTCCTGATCAGCCACACACAAGTGGGCCTACAACACCTTCAGAACACCGCACAGGCCTATTCCAAAGTCATCGGCCTAACCATCAACCTTGAGAAAACAAGGACCATGACAATCAGCAAAAACCGAAAGAAGCCCTCTGTTTTGGTCTGGGGCAGCACACACATTGAAGCTACATCAGAATATAAATATCTAGGGGTGGTTATAGACCAAGGTGGCCATTTCACTGTCCAGAAAAACAGCATTAGATGCAAAGGCCTCGCCCTAGAAGTCTCATTAAAAGACCTCAATTGCAAACTAAGCGGCCCGTCGATACTGTCTCTGGCACAAGTGGTACACAACAAGCTCTTACCAACAATTGCCAATGGCAGTGAAGCACAGAGGGGAAGGGATGCAAAGGTACTTGACAACACAGTTACAACAGTGTTGTTGGGTCATCCTTGGCTTGCCCAAATATACCTTGCCAGCACAAACCAAGGTAGATTTTGGCATACAGAAACAGTCCTTGGCAAGACAGGTGACGTACATTATCACCTGGGACAAAGTCCGGAAATCCGCACCAGGAACTCTCAATCAATACCTTTGGAAAGAGTTACAACTACAAGCCGCCTCATCCACTTCAAAATATCTTAAAAGCAGCCTGACCAATACAGGGTAAACCAGCTCTGGGACACTCCTACAAATAATATCATATTTAAAAACTGATTTGGAAAACGGTCATGTACCTTTCGTGGATCGAGAATAAGGCTTCTCTTTCAAAAAGGGCTCACGGATGGATGAACCTGAACACCTACACAGTCCCAGTTGCTCAGAACTATTTCGACCTGGGGTACACCAAAGCCACCAAATTAAGTTCCTGAAGCACAGACTTGGCTTGCTACTCTGCATACAGCATCTCCCACATTGGCTAAAGGAAAAAGTGGGTTCTACCTGCTGCCTATGAGGCTCAGCACCAGAAGACCTGCTGCACCTTCTATGTACATGCAAAGACCTGCTGGAAGAACGCAAACAATTACTAAAACACCACTTTAATCAACGAGGGATACGCACTCGGAGACAAGCAGTGCTGGCCTGTTTTGCATCTGGTGACCCACAGCTGAATTGCTGTCAAGGGAAGTTCCTGAGACTGGTGGAAAAAATGCCAGTAGAAAGGACGGGAACCTGACCAAGGACAGTCTCTCTGGAACAACTTCATTTTTATTCACTATGGAGACTGGACTTTGGAAGGGGGCAGCTTACAATTATCACATTAGTCCTGATAAACGCCACCTACAATAAACAAATTATGCTGGGTTGAAATATGTAACCAGCACTTTAATAAGCACTTAAGCACTGTTTGCACTAAGGAGCACTTTGTTTCAGCCTGGCATCAGATGCGATGGGAAGAAGCGGGCTGGAACGGAGATCACTGCTCCTTCCAACATGCGCTAAAGCAAAAACAGTTTGTGTACGATGAGCTACTTCGCTGACGCCATAGTTTTTAGGAAATATGAATGTGTAAATGTCTTTATTATTAATATTATATGTATTAATGAACTTGCCTATTGTTTTATTGTATTGCAACAGTTTTTGATAACAATGCAAATAAACTAAACTTAACCTAACCAGTGATTGTGAGTGTTTTATGAAGGTTTATGAGTGTCAAACATATATATTAAAGTACTACAAAAGTTAAATTAGTATACTTTGTGTACTACTGAGTGATACTATTCTCAACATAACTTTGTGTACTACTGAGTGATACTATTTTGAACATATATAATATGAGTAGCTGTGTGACTGTGTGTATCTGTGTGTGAGTGGGTGTCTGAGTGGCTGTATGGGTGTGTGAGTGAGTGTATGGGTGTATGAGTACCAGTGTAGGTGAGTGACTATTGGTGAGTGTGTGGGTGTCAGTGGTTTTGTGGGTGTGTCAGTGGTTTTGTGGGTGTGTCAGTGGTTGTATGGGTGAGTGAGTGGCTGAGTGGATGTATGGGTAGCGTATGGGTGACAGTGGCTGTATGAGTGGCTGCATGAGAGAGTGCCTGGGTGTGTAATGGGCTGTAAGCGTGAAGGAGTTGTATGGGTGAGTGAGTGTCTGTGTTCAGAGGCTGTATGAGTGAGTGAGTGGCTGTGTGAGTGGGTGCATAGGCGAATAAGGGGGTGTGTGAGTGGTTGTATGGGTGAGTGAGTGGCTCTGTTGAGAGGCTGTATGAATGAGTGAGCGGGGGTGTGAGTGGCTGTATGGCTGAATAAGTGGGTATGTGAGTAGCTGTGTGAGTGACTGTGTAGGTGAGTTAATAGGTGAGTGGCTCCATGAATGAATGAGTGAGTGGGTGTGTAACTTATTGGATGGGTGTTTGAGTGGGTGTATGTGTGGTTTTGTGGGTATGTGAAAGGATGTGTGAGTGGTTCTATGGATAATGTTATCACTGAGGTCATTTGAGATATCATCAGTGATGTCACTGACCATGTCATGAGTGATGAAATATGTGAGGTCATAAGCAGTGCATTGCAGGGGCAAGACTTTTTTGTAGGAAAACAAGTGCAAATATATAGAAAAAACTTGTCTTCAAACCCTAAGGAAGGCTAGAAATGGCCCAATTTCATTTATATTTTCTTTTAAATAATATCTATAATTGTAGGAATATCATCATTATGTTTGAAGTGACTAGGAAATATCACTCCCAAACCTTTTTTTCCAAAAAAGGAAAATAAGACGGAATGCTGGGCAATGGAAGCAGTAGGCAGGCTGCACAAGCAAAGTCAGAAAACTGGCACCCTTTTTACAGTTTCCTTCATGCCCTAAAGATGACAATCAGCTCAGTTCATTTTTAAGTTACAAGATCAGGTGTGAGGATAAGAATCATTGTTTTAATATCTTGTCTCGGGACGATTGCTTATAATTTTGATGAGGATTCCCCTGAAAGAGAACTAGGATTACAAATAAGCAACATTGCCTTCTCTTCCAGGAAAATCCTCATCAGTAGTCAAAATGCACTGAACATAATAGCAAGCTTACCCCAATACATTCTGCAGCAGTTGTGCATCCACTCTTGAGTATGAATCCAAACAATAATGTCTGGTATGGAACTGTACAAAGCAGCTTTACCAACCTCTGAAATGTGCACATTTCTTTTAAGGGTTATTATAGCCGCTCTTATCCCCGTTAAACGGAATTAGGGGAACGTTGGTTCCTGCCCCCCCCCCCACTTCTTTTTTTTTTGCCTTTATCCCCTCCCATTCCAGTTCTTCCCCTTCTCCCCCCCCCCCCACCCCCTCCCCCCCATCAAGGGAACCAATATGGCCAGACTCTGTGTGTTACTCTACAAATGTAATTACACTTGCTATGGCCTATGTATGCTCCCTGATGTAACAACAGTTATATTCTCGAAAACCAACAAAAAGATTTTATACAAAAACGGGCTGCTGGATGGATATGAGACAGCACATTTCTAATACTCACATGGTTGAGTGCACCCAAGAAGCAGGTTCGTGCAGTGGTGATGTCACCTTTTTTCCAGTATACCTCACCAAGTTGGTTCCAGGCATCAACTAATGTTGGGTTGAGCTTCACTGCCTTGGCCAGGGCTTCTTCTGCCTCCTGGCTGTACTCTGGTGTCACATTCAGAGCTTTGCCCTTATGTAGCAAATACAAGGACTTGTTCTTGACACCGTCTAGTAGGGAGAGAAGTGATACTTGAAAATGTGGGATTAAATGCCAATGTTTAACAGGACAAAGGTATATAAATGATATAAGACAATGACACATACAGAAGAGCTCAAACAACCTTTTCAAGTCTGCCTTGCTGTCTTTATCACACAAAAACGTTACTTTGCCATTGGTCTAGTTTTGTGGAATGAAATCTTTAAACAACATATCCATATCTTTTGCATTATTCCAAGAATTGGTGATTGAGTCTCAAGTAGTTTTTAAACCTTTGTAGATAAACCTCTGTGCCTCATCCTTGTGCTAAAGTTACAAACCCAACTGCCAATTGTTTGAAAGGTAATAGAGCCTGAGAAAAAGTTTGAAGTCCGAGTCTCTTGAACGGTGACATCAGGTGTGATAGTTCTGAGGAAGAGAGGTAGTGCGATATAATGTTTTGCCCTCCAGAAATGACAATGAATGCCCATCTTTGAAAAACACTCTCAATCTTGTGAGTTATGTTCAAAAACAGATCCAAAGATTGCAATGAGCAGGCTGATTGCTCTGAAACTTGATTTTGCGAAAGGCCCAAGTACATAAATCATACAATCAACCAGCACAAAGCTTTGAACTGGAAGCTCTGATTGGGGCCAATATAGTTTGGTAGAGTACTGGTGGCTCTTGCATACCTTAGGTGATTCAACGGAATGCGTGCATCTGTAGACTGAACTTTATTTCTTTTCTTAGTATAGTGAAAACGAGGCTGGCTCTGGTACCGTAAACCCAGTTGCATAGTCTTTTCTAGACCCAATTAAGAATAATTTGGCAGTTGTACAATGAGGGTTGAACAGACATTTAGAAATATGTTTGAGTGTATGTAGTTGAAGCCAGCATACCCTAAACTATAGCTGTGATCCAGCAGAGAACAAAACATCTTTATCAAACATAATCTCCTTATGTTTAGTATTTGTGGGCACCAAGTATGATTGGCCAATACTTATGGTACAAGAAGGATCTCTTTACACAACAGCTGTGTCTGAAGAGCCACATGAGAAAGAAACTTGAAAGAGAATCATACAAAACCAGTTCTGAAGCTTCTGACAGTGAATTACATACCCTTGTCTGGAAAATGTGTTCAGCAGTGGGATTCAAACCACTCACTTTATTCCAGTGCCAAATTCTTCATGACCACAGAAGGCAATACGCCACATAGTAATAAAAGAGCAGCTGTGACTAGGGCTGGTGTCTGTCTGACAGCCAGTTTCTCAGGGGACCGACATCACCGGAAGTCAACACTTTCTGTTGGAAGACCTATAGCCAGCCTATGGTGCCTAGTAGCCAGCTTGCCTGCTGAGAGAAGGAATGAGTGTGCTTGGCCCTGCAGGAGGAAAGACTTCCAGGAAGAACGGCCCATGCATTACCAATGAAGGGAACCAAACAGAAAGCGGACAACCAAAAAGAGTACACAATGAGATCTGTGCTGTGAAAAGGTGCTCCCATCAGCAGGTTTAATCACCTTGTGCTGCCGTCACCGATGAGGATGAAAGAACCACATCACAGCCAAGCGTAGAGCGCGTTCACCCCAAGGGCTACCATGGCTATCACTGCAAGAAGATTCAGCATGGAGGCAGCAATTGCCTCTGTGAAGCACATACCGGCAGCCAACTAAAAGCGCCAGGCACTGACACAAAAACCCACCTCCCCTAATTTGTCTTCCACAGTCATCCCGGAAGGCTACTTCTGTGGCCATGCAATCAATAGTCCAAACTGCAAAGGTTGTAGGGTGAGACCAGATTTGCCGGATGCCCGGCACTTTCAAAAGCACCTTGCAGGTAAACTGCAGGGCTTAACCTGTGCTAGGGTATGAGAGACAAGAAGGCGTACATGCTGATCTGCTGTGTCCACTAGAGACTGCTGTTTAATACTAAAGGATTGATAAACTGTTGAACTGTAAACTTAAAACAATGAGAACATTTAAACTACCAGTAACTGACCATGATACTGCCTGAACCCACTTACGGGTGGGAGCAGTAAGAGCAAGAGTCTTGGACCTAGAAGGTAGGAAGATAATTGCCAGGAAGGGAAGAAGTTGTAGTGCCTCATGGACAGAAAAGTGTTTATCAAGTCGCAAAGTGCACTACTTAGAACACTCAGAAATGCTATTGGAAATAGTTAAAATCATTCTGCTGTATACGTTTTTCTTATACAAAAAAGACTGGTGCCACCAATTACAAGGCATTATCATGGGCTCCAGGCTTGTCCCCTAAGCATCTTTATGTGGTGGCATGAGAGGGGTACGACTGGGCTAGGGATGCAAACCAATGGACTAAATACATTCACTTCTGTGGCAAGTAAATAGATGATATTCTAATATTGACCATCACACTAGAGCAGATTACTGCATCCCATGAATATCTCAATGCAATCCATTCAATGTCTCCTTAACGATAAAATATGAGGGTCCAATTTTTGGATCTGTCAGTTTTATATAATTACCTACATGATTTACAGTAAGATGAATAGGGAAACTACAGCTAGTAATAGCCTCTTACATGCTAATAGTGCAAATCCTGCCTTAGTAATTACAAGTATACCATTAGGAGAAATGGTGTTTGGCTCTAATGTGATCACTTTGAGCAAATGTTTTCTGGGAAGTGGATATGAAATTAGTATTCTAGACAAGGTGGAGACTTGAGCTAAAAGATTAGATAGACTTGAGCTAAAATATTAGATAGAAGTAAAACTCTAATAATATCTAAGTGAATTAAAAAAGATGATCCTCCTTTAGCCTTTATAACTTAATACAATATATTACGTGGTGACATTTATAAAATAATCAACAAACGTTACTCACTACTTAAGGAAACTCCTGGACTCCTAAAAATGAGATGAACGAAGATCACATACCACAGAGTACTACAATTAGAAATATAATCTGTGGAGCTTAGAAAGATATTTTACTACAAACACTTATGGGTTAAGTTTGTAATAGTTGCAAAATATGCAAACTGTGTATCAATAAAACCACATAATTGGTTTATAATTCCAAATATAAAAGTAAAATTAGACAATTTATCAACTGTAACACCTCCTTTGCTGTTTATATATTGATCTATAAATGTAACTTGATTTATGGTGGAAGCACAAAAAGACAATTAAAATGTAAATCCAGGAACATATTAGAACCCTTAAGAACCTTGGATATGAGATATTTGCTAACTCTACATTAATTGAAATGTCACAAGGACAACTTTAAATTTAGTTTTTATGGGCAGGAACAAATTAAGAGTAAACACAAGACATGTAGCAAGACAATTATAGTTACGTCATAGTGGAGCTAAGGAGATCAATTGCTTAAGGGCAGTGAAGAAGGGACAGAATAGGAATCATGACCTCCACATTTTATTACAGCAGAACACATAAAAATAATATTTGATTGACCATAGAAGTGTTAACATTATTAAATATGAAAGGTGATGTAGGAGGTACCCTTATTTTGGAAAGGGAATGGGTATTCACATGTAAACAAAACACACTTCCCTTTTCCTTTGACTCTAGAGGGAAAAGATCAATATCTTCAACCCCAATTTTCTGTCCAGTTATATCTGGATCACCCTGGAACCTTTAAGAACAAGCTTTTACAAGGTCTAATCTTGCCAAGTTACCAAATTTACATTTTGATTTGTACACAATGCCCCATAGTTAAAGACAAAACAAGTTCAAAAGGAATGTTCTATTTATCTATTTTATTAATAAGCATAGTAGTTCATCAAAAACATACATTGTACATAATAAAATAATAAATATGATGCCTTTCTCTTGTCACTGCTTCTAGCTTTTCCAATTGTGCTGTTTTGTCCTTATTTGATGTTACTCTGGACCATTATCTTTGGACAAGAGGTGATTCGAGCATGCATCCGTCTTCCTCCCTTTCCAGACTGGATCCAGTCTGGAAAGGGAGCAAGACGGATGCAAGCTAGAAGCAGTGACAAGAGAAAGGCATCATAATTAAATACTGGTGCAAGAGGAACAGAAAAAGTGTCCAGAAATAACATCGAATCAAGAAACCCTTTCCCCAAAAAATTATTTTTGCAAAGTATATTTGAAGGGATTGATGACGTAAGCAAGACAGTGAGAAGTAAATGAAATCGGATGAGAAAGACATACTTATCACTAAGTATTGACCTCTATCTTTTTATCGAGTGATTCTGAAGAAATCATTCTTCTATTGAAGCCAATTAAGAAAGGCCTATAGAGAATTCATTAAGACTGAAACGCCGCGTCAACAGTTTTTTCTTAATTTTATTAATTTTATTATGTACAATGTATGTTTTTAATAAAAAGCGATGAATAATGTTTTTAATAAATTGTGGTAAAATATTTTCATGAAATACTATGCTGATTAATAAAATAGATAAATAGAACATTCCTTTTGAACTTGTTTTGTCTTTACCTATGGGGCATTGTGTACAAATCAAAATGTAAATTTGGTAACTTGGCAAGATTAGACCTTGTAAAAGCTTGTTCTTAAAGGTTCCAGGGTGATCCAGATATAACTGGACAGAAAATTGGGGGTTGAAGATATTGATCTTTTCCCTCTAGAGTTAAAGGGAAAGGGAAGTTTGTTTTGTTTACATATTAACATTATTAAATGACATCAGGGGATAGGATCCAGAAAGGGTGCACTGCTCCGGTCTTCACCACAGTGTACCTTCAACTGAATGTGCCAGGCACAGACCGGGGGTAAGTGTACCTGCTTAGTCTTTCATCTTGCAGGCCTCACTTGGCCTGCATTCAAAGGACTGAGATTTCCCTACAGAAGGGCGCAGTAAGTGACTGCACCCACCTGCAGCAAGGTGTCTGGGGCCTCTATGGGACCTACTTTCCTCACTCCTGAGAGCTGCCCTTAGGGGGCACACTCACTCTGCATCACCTCGTTGTGGTGTGACCCTTTGGTATAACTTTGCTTTTTATGGTATGCTACCAATTATTACGTAATGTTGATGAATTAGTGCGTAGTGGGATGGCACACATTTTGAAATCCATTTAAACATACTACTGAACCGCTATGTTAATTTGTTGTGTTCAATACAAAAGTATCACCAGAATAATAAACACAATATTTCACTGGTGCAATATGGTGGCTGTGTATCACAGTTAGTGCATGGTAATATAGTCTTTTTGATCCTTTATTACAGTTTATTTTTATGGCTGTTGCCAATTTATTTTGTGTTGCTGTTCTGTAAAGCCTAATCATACACCCAAAGTTGGGTCTCATGCACCTGGTAGTATTGACAGTATATGAGCAACACACAAGGATGGAATAATGGTAAAAAAACTGTTAAGCATTTACAAATAACCAAGTTGTCAGAGCTTTTCAGAAAACAAGAAAGCTGATTTCAGAATATAACTCTCGAGGTATTGTGATCCAATTTGAAGTTGCCACAGAGCATGTTCTTCTGCTAATGGTCTTGTACGTTTGCAGAAGGTACCACAAAGAGTATTTGACCACCATGTTTTAGGGCTATTGATGGCTTACATTGACATATCTTTGTGCGCAGCGGTATAGAAAGGGGGTTATGTAGGGCCTTATGGATTGATTAAGCTTTAAAGAGGACCAATTGCTTGACAGAAAGCCAATGCAAGGAAGCAAGGACGTGGACACATAGTTTCCGGCCTTCAAACTTAAAGCTAACTGTGCGACAAAATGTTGAATAAATTGCCATTTATGAACTTGATATCATGGAAGATCGAATGAAATTGAATTGCAATTGTCGAGAAGAAACAAACCAAAAGCATTCAATGCTTGGATTCTCTGCGTGACAGTTAAACAGGAAAGAAATATGCTTTAAAAATTGTAAATGAAAAAGGCAAGAGTTTACTACTGTCTCGGTTTGTTGAGGAAGAGCACTTTCAATTTTCACTCCAAGAGTTTTCACACACAAGAAATGGGAGCAAGAAATGGGAGCAGGCACTGTGCCCAGTTACTCAGATTCTAAATAGAGAAGAAAATTGATAGGAGCAGTATATCATTTTTATTCCAATTCAATTTGAGATGGTGTTAATTCATCCAGTAATAGACAGCAGCTAGACATTTAAAAAAATTAACAGCAATTCGATGACCATCTTCTTGAATATGGACTATAATCTGAGTGTCATCAGAGTAGAGATATGTACCAAAGCCAAAACAACTAAATAGATACCAAATAAATATTGAACAAAAGTGGTGCGAGAATTGAGCCCTGTGAGACCCTTCGCTTGGAGGTTCTACAAGAAGACGTAAATGGTAGCACTGATGCATAATAGATGAGATCAGAAATAAAATATTTAAACGATGCCAGGGCTAAATCTGTAAGGCCACATTGTCATAATCTGGACAACGTTTCATGACACGCAATACTGAATGCCATGAAAGATCCAAAAGGATAACGGGGTGGGGTACTGGAATCTGTACTACAGCATAATTCATCTAGTACAGATAGAATAATAAACTCTGTACTGCAATTCACTCCAAAACCTATTTGTTGTGGGTAGCGGTGATCATTTGACTCCCATATCTGGATAGCTGCTAAAAACAGCTTTCTCAAGCCATGGTGCATCAATAGGTGTAACACTGTTATTGGTGGATTAAGCATAGATTGATGGTGCACACTTTGAAAAACAGTCGCACTGACTACGGATTGCACATTGGTTGTACTTTGGACCATCATTATGCATAACACTTTGATTGTTGGCTCAACCCATGACAAGATGGCCCGTAATTCTGAACAATATTTAAACGTAACTGGTTGTGCAATAGGTTAAATGTGATTGGTTGGCTCAACCCATGACAAGATGGCCCGTTATTCTGAACAATATTTAAACGTAACTGGTTGTGCAATAGGTTAAATGTGATTGGTGCCCTACTGATTTAAAATGTTTTTAATGTATATGGCGGTGTTGTATGAAATGGGGGTGATGCACATTAAATAATAGTTGTACTTACATATCATCAGTTGTGAGCTGAAGTGTGTGAAAGCTCCTTAAGGTTTTTCTAATTTATAAATCCTTGATGTATTTATTGGATTTATATGAGAAGGACAAGACCGTGATATAAGATGAAGTTATTCTTCAGTCATGACATGGCTGTATTAAGAAAATGTAGGCTATATTGTGATTCAATGCTGCATCAACAGGATTTTGCAGATCTCACAAAATTTAAGTCTACAAATGATGAATCAATATTGTGTACATTTAAATTGTCATGTACATCTGATATCACTGCTGTGGAGTTTGTGACTGAGTGGATACTTGCAAATTAAATGTGAGTGCAAATAAGTTTGAGAAGTACCATTTTATCTAATACAGGTGTCACATTTTGGGATAGATATTTAGAGCCAGATATGGTTGTGTTAGTTTTTAGGTTGAGCCTGGGCAGCACATGCGCTGTTCTGCGAGGCATGCTGTATTGAGGTAGGGACTTGAAGCTGCACCCACTCTCAGCCCATATTTTTCACTGGATTGCGTCACTGTCCACTGTAAATTGTGGCTGTTCATTGGTCAATAGGCTTAGTAGTCCCTCCTTAGTACTGCCTTGTCTAATTTTGTAACCTCCCATGGCGACACCCCCTTTTACGTGTGTTGTAACTCGGTATGATTTAATTACAGCCTCCAAGCACTATTTTCTCACATCGCTTTGTCCTGCCTGCTGTTACAGGTAGGACAAGCTATTACCTAACGCTTTATTTATTTTTTATAGCACGAGCGCTGAACGCATTAGGCAAATAAATGCACCGAATGTGTGAGGCAACTGCCAGTACAGTGCATCATGGGTAGGAAAAGCACCTGAACTCTTTAAGAGACAGGACACTTTTTCCTACTGTTTAACGTAAGCCTATCAGGCTGCATTTTTATCATCATTATCATACATTTTCACACCTTTCTTGCAAATCAGATGCTGCAATTCAGTCTTTAAACTGCTCATTAGGGTTCATCAGTTTATTTCCAGGAAAACTTTTAACCTCTGATAGGTGCGTCTCATCATAAGGACAGATGGACACAGACACCCTGTGTGACATTTGACTGCACAATTCATCTATGAAACGTGCCCTGGGGTACACAAACACAGTGGGAAATTAGTCTAACATTTATAACTGTCAATGTATATTCTACAATGCAGAACAGAGATTGACAGGTGACTATACATGACCAGCCAGGTTAGAAGAGTAACATGCAAATAATATGCTTACAAATTCATAGGCTTCAGCAGCGAGTGGTGCTTTGAGGAACATTGGGACGACCAAGAATCCATCCATTAGCCCTAAGATGCTGCTACAAAAAAGCCTGAGAAAACAACAGAACATACAGGGAGGCAAACACACCAACAGAAGAAGGCAAGGCAAAGAGGAAATTAGCGGATAAGCGAATGAAAACAACAAGGGAGATCACAATAAACATAGGGATGGATACAAGTGCAAACAAGTAAATGTACGGACAGCCAATGCAACTAATGACACGATGGCAGATGAAGGCCATGAGCCCATTATTAACAGTGATGTGGCCTTAACCAAGGAAGTGAGTGAGTGATCTTCCAATTAGTGTCTCTTATTCACATTCATCTGAGTTTCATTGACTTGTCTTTCATGTTTCCCAACCCTTGTGTACTCTAGGCTGCTTGAGTTTGCCCAGAATGCTGATACCATTCTGACCTTCCACACCACATCTCCTGAATGCAACACAAGCATCCCAGATGCATTTCCACCTAATTGGACATCAAAAGTAAGGCGCAGCTTCATTCTGAGAGAGCCAGGGATGCACATCTAGATACACCAGTGCCACTTAGGAAGGTTCATTTAGGTGGCAACAAGGTCAAAATTAATCGGAACACTTGTAATTACTCTGGGACCACTCCATTCTATCAGGCATCCCTCATTTCACTTTTTCTGAAATTGCTTCAATGGAGATGTAGCTCCTGTGACATTTCACTCGGCCCCAGTTTCCATCACTGCCAAGAGCATGAGCACGGTTTGCTTCGAAGGCACAGTTCCTAATGTCTCAAGAAAAGAATGCTGGATTGTCTTAGCTAAAAAGAAGCTTCATATGTCAACATTCTTAACAACTGGCAGCTGATCTGCTGTCAGGCCGGATTGTGTGCAAAATACTGCACAAACCTGCTCAGGTAGCTACACTTAATGGGCTTAGAATCAAGAGAGATAAGGAAATTCCAGCTGAGTCACTATTCCTCAATCTGATGCACAGCATCAGATACAGTTGACCATTTGATGCTTAACCACCTTCCCGCAGCCAACATGGCCACCTGAGCCAGAAACTGGTTCATACTTTTTTGGAGGCCTACAATCAGATGGTCTCACTTCCTCCCCCATTTTGTTTGATCGAAATCGAGCGGTCCTTCGCAGAGGTCCACTACCATTCTCCTACATTTGTTACCATCGTGAACAATCTCTGTGAGAGCAGATTAGTTCCACTGATCTTAAGGCTTGTAAGTACACAAACGAAATTCAAACATGCGGAGATTCCATTAGGGGGTTTACTATTTCTATCAATTAAGTAAGGAACTGCCTGAGTGAGATAAAGGTATGTATGACTAACAACTTCCTTATGTTAAACAGCAATAAGATGTAGATATTTGTGGCGGAAGGTTATAAAGCATAATGGACCACTAAGCTGTGGCCCAATGAGTTACTTACCCTTTAACTAAGGCTTAGACTTCTGAGTCTTCAAAATGACCAGGAACTCTCCTTCGATGCCAGAGTCCAGAATGTGTGGTTGAATGGTTTTCTACAATTGAAGTTTGGGAGGCAGATCATTGGCTCATTCCACTGGGCAATCATGCTGTGATTGTGGGAGCCTGTGTGCTCCACATGTTGATTGCAACAATGCCGTAACCCTGGTCTCTTAATTCCAACAGCTTCAGAACATGGCCTTTAGGCTTGTCTGTACTATTCAAACGTTTGACCCAATTATCCCTGCTCATTGCTCTGGCCTCCAGAGGAGCAGCCTCTTCAGTTTAAGGCCTTCTGTTTTATTGACGTGCCTTCTACAGCTTAATTCCTTTCACGCAATCTGAACTTTTAGGTGCCAAGCATGTATTTACTTTCTGGCTCATTGCTGATACTAAGTATTCCACCATTTAAGGGTGTCCATTGTGTGAATGTGTGGTGGGGGAAGATAATTGGCGCATTCTGAGTGGTGATCCCCAAGCTTTAGAAAAGCCTACTGTTAGATATTTGAGGTTTGTCTAATTTTGTTCAGTTCAATGGGCATTTTGTTTTGTTCGTTTTGTCATTCTTGGTCTGGCTGCACCGTAGCAGTTCATCTAGAGTTCCCGCCTAACAACAAGTTACAATTCAGTGAACATGTGCTTTACCAATGCATAAAACAAATAATTAATGCATCTAAATGAATACGAGTTGCAATGACTTGACTTTGAAATTTAACTTAGTGAGGTTCCACATCCCTTCATAAGACAGGATTGAGTAGGGAGGCTGGCTAGGACAGTCAATTAGGTCTCCAGCATGGGCATTATCAGTACAATCACATATTTTGCTGCACTGCAACCCATGACACTGAAAGGATTAAACATTAAAATGTCCTAGGGAGATTCTGAAACATTTAATTAGAATAGCACTGATGCAGGCAGAGAAACCAAGGTACATTTAAAGGTTTCTAACAAGACACAGTGGATTTTGCACATCTCTTGAAAATAAATTTTACTTTGCAAATAGGCACACCTGGCTGATCAGAAACAAATCTTATTCAGTGGCGCATGGTGGAGAATCGAAAACATCTCAAAGGAGGTTGCTCAGTAACCACCAGCTGCGTTGTATGGTTTGACTCCTCAAACGGCATGTTAAAAAGGGGGCTGTTGGAGAGCTATGTAAACCAAAGCAGAGTCTAGACTGCTCTCTAAAATTCACCCAAAGGTGCCGTATTTTAAAACCCTCAAAATTCCAGCAAGCCAACTGGTTCATATGTAGGTAATTGAAATATGGTGATAAGACTCCAGATCCAGTGTTAAACCCATTTGGGCCATGGCTGTGCCTGTCATATGCTCTCAATGCCTAGAGTGGCCTCTAGGTCAGCCACTGTACCAGGGCATTATCTTTCCACACCTCTGAGTTTGGCCATTTCTTACCCTCCTACTGAATGCACCACATGCTCCCTATCTTTTAGCCCTTAATCAGGCCCCCACTCACCTTGGCCAAAAATGCTGCCAGCCTTTATGTCATGGCTCTCTATATCCCGGGTGCCACACTCTCCTTCTGCATCAGCGGTGGTGTCTTGCCTATATTTTGTGGGGTGTGTCTGACCCCTTATTCCACCTCCATGTGTGCCCCTTCTCCACTATCTACAGGCTATGTGGCACACTCATGCCATATCTTTTGGACTTCTCTGGATAAGGTCCTTGACTTTGTTCCTCTGTTTGTTTAGGTAATACATTGTCATGGAGCTGTCCACTTGACTAAAACAATTAAAGGCTTTCAGAGCTACAGGGACTACTCTGAGTTTCAACATTTGTATGTGTTGTAACCTCTCCAGTCGAAACCATGTACCCCAAACCTACAAGACTGCAAGATAAGCACCCCAGCCTACCATGGAGACGTCTGTAACAACTGTTTGTTTTGGAATTGGCTGCTAAAAAGAGATACTGTTCATGATTTTGCTTAGATTCAGCGACCAGAGGAAGGATTGTAGTGCTTTAGCCAATAGCGTCAGTTTATCTTCCCAGCGATCTCTAATGCAATGGCCCTCCAGGCATTCTTGCATGAGTCTCAAGTGCAGCCTTGAATGAGGGGCTATTGTGATGCAAGAGGTCACTGAACCCAGCAGAGGTAATATTCTTCTGCACAGATAGGTTTTTGATGGAGGATATTAGATTTCATTTCCAGTGGATGGATAATAATCTCACATTTGAAGGAAATACTTTTGCAAAACGTAAGTCTATGATTGATCTTAGATACCGAATCCTTGTGTAGGAACTGGCTGGGGCGTCGCCAAGTTCACTTGAAGAAACAGGTCTACTAGGACTTTTAATGCCATTTTGTAGTTGTGAAGAACTCTGTCTTCTAAAGGCCATTCCTCTACATAATTATCTAGACAAGAGAAGATGGATATTCCTTTCGAGCAGAGATGAGAAATAATGCCATACATTTAGAGATCAGCGTTGGTAAAAAACTTCGGACTGAACGGCAGCACTTTAAATTGCAAATGTTTTTTCTGAACCTGATACTTCCTATTTTCTGTAAAAGTATGCATTCTTGAGATCTAATAAACCCAATGGGACCTACTGTAGTACTACAAAACATACTACAAAATGATACTCACAAACCTATGAGCGAAGTTAAACCTCCGCCTCGTCCCTCTTTTTATGAGTGGTGATCTCAACCCTAGTGTGTAGACTCCACCCAGGTAAGTATCAGTTTTAATAATTGGAATATTGAGGAGTAGGGAGGGGTTAGCAACTCAGGGAGTATTCAGTGTCTTGTTATGTATTGTATATTTCTGTTCACATTTTGAGGACTGCGTCGTCTGCACTAACAAATCTTTGCAAAGAATGTTGTGGTTTATGAGAAGTGAATTGTTCCCAGATAACAAATCTACCTCTATACAAACAAGTAGGGGTTCTGTACTTTTTTTCTGACTATTTGAACATAGTCCACATACACTTGTTTTAAAATAGATCGACGTGTAACATAAATGAGTCCCACAGGACTATTGTTTAATTATATTACAATTACCCTAGATCTCATGGGCATAAAGGGTTGTCCTTTTTCTGTTTACAAACACACACTTTATCATATAGGCAAATTTGTCTCTTGGTCATTTTGTATGATTTGTGGTGTACATTTAGTACTTCAGGCCTATTTAGTAATCATATGCAGAATGGTCACAAACAGCACTAGAGCATGAACTAACCACCAGTCTTGTTTGTTGGTAGCAATGCTTATAAGAAGTGTCATCAAATTCTGGGCTTAAGATCTAGACAGTTGCAGCACTATTATTAATGATGCTGCAGTTGTTGGGAAAACCAGGTCCTTTGCTCCCTACAACACCAGATGTCACAGCAATACATAAAACCCAGATGGCATGCAATACATATTGTACAACACAAACTCCCACTTAGCAGGAAATTATAATTGTGACACATATAGACTGTGAAGCTGCATGGAGAGTTTATTGTATGGAATAATAATCATATGGATTAAAAAGACATGGTTCAGGTGAGGAGTTCACAAAATTATATCACAAAAATCAAGGACAAATAGGTAGTAAAGGAAATCAAGAATTTTCCTTTAAAGGGGATTTTGCCGCTATTCCCAGACTCCGAGGGAGGGACTCCCCCCCCCCCCAACTGGCCATGTAGAAGGAGTGAGTCTATTGGTATCAATCCCTACTGCTGCCACCTCTGGTAGAAGAGGACGATAATTGTGTGTCTGTTAACCTTAATAGTGGCCATGCCATGGTTAAGCACCTTCAGCCATTAATAGTGGTTTTACATAAAGAGGAGGGGCGGTCAGAGAGTGCCACATGCTTTGGGCTGCCCAGCAGCTGTGCATGTAATATTAGCTGGTTTTAGTTTCAGTGGAATCTGACTACTCCATCTGCTTCCTCTCCTTGAATTTTAGATGGCACCTGCTAGGCTTGGCTGAAATTTAAATGTCAGGGAAGTTTTAGTAATATAAAGAAGTTAGCATTATACATTTTATATGAAATTCCGCCATTATGCCACATTGCGTAATTATGCGCTGTTCACTGCAACATTTAACTACGAGCGCTTGGGAATAATATGAACGGCCAGAATGTGAATGGCTGTTGCTCGTGCCTCTTATGTTTTTTAAGCTTTTTTTATTTAACCAAAAATGTTTCCGTGCCTCAAAAATTGAAGAGAGGATGCCCTTCACGCTACAATATAGCACTAAATGATAGATTCACATTTCGTGTAATTGTGCACAATTGTCCACAAATTTTGCATAGTTATGCAAAACCAAGATATGCAAATTTTGCATACCCTCATGTTTGCCACTGCCTGGGTTGGCGGATGCTGCTCTCTCTATAACAGATGGCGACTGTCAGCTTCTTAAATTATATTGTAGATACAACATCTGTTCACTGTGGACACATTTTGAAATAATATTCAATCATATGCAGATGCAAAATAGATCCCAAAACAAGTTTCAGACCAATCAAACAATAGAGATATTCAATACATTTATTATATAAGTATATAGATTTAAGTGGTGCTCTGATCGGTGAACAAACGTGAAAAAGTGACCTGTATACATACAAAGACAAATGACTTGACTCTCTGAAATTATTTAACATTTGGGTCAGTGACTCTGTGAGCATGTCTAAAGTTAATGCCGTTTCGATCTCTATGGTTAGTTGGAGGTCATCATCAGGACTAACGAACAGTGAGGAACACTATGGTTTGGGAAATGATCATTTAAATAAATTATAAAGGTGGGACGTTGGTCAAAAAATAAATAGATTGCAATAAACTTACACGGGCCAGAAGGTCCTAACTGTCAAGGACAATAAACTTTACTAATCTTTCTTTTGTAAGCCCACAGAAAAGAATACTCTGTTAGAATACCACAGATCCCATCTTAAAGCATTGACAGATGGGCTCCTATATGGGCAATTTCTCAGACTAAGTAGAAATTGCAAACTGAAGGAGCGCTTTTTCAAAGAGGCCAACACTCTCCGATTTAAATGACTAGAGAGTGGGGCTACCTAAAAATCTAGGTAGACCGTTCAATAAATGGGCATGGCACTCCTCTAGGGTGAGTCTACTGATACCCAAAACAACCGCTGAGTAAAAACACTGGTGTCACTTTCCACTCTTTATTCAACAAAATTGTGAAACACTGGAATGTATTGCGGTCAGGTGTTATTAACCTAGACGTCCCTCTTTACTCGGTTAAGCTCACACAGAAACATTATAATACCTCAATGTCAGGTATGCCATTAGTCACCATAAATGTGGAAATTGTGGCCTGTACCTTCACCTCCAACACAGTTGTGTTACATTACCAAAACATTAGACATGATCTCTAGTTTTTGCCTAATTGCTACTTCCTGAATGTGCTGTATATAAAGCAGTACATGTCCATGTAACCTGCTGTATTTTGGACAGAAATCACAAAGTCAAAGCATGCATTAGCCAACACAGGAGTAGTATTTGATATCGGGTCCAGAGAGTTCCTCTTGTGGACCATTACATCTCTGCTAATTACAGCGAAAACGTGATCCATTGGCAGGTGACAGACGTTGTTGCAAAACCTCCATGGAGTAGCAACCTAGACTCATTAATCATCGGGTTAGGGTGTAAATGGATATTCTGCCACCAAACTATCACATATGGCTTGAGTATCAATGAAGAATTGAATGCGATCCTTTAAGTTAATTACCTAGGCGATTCCCCATTCTATTGTACATTCCCCTTGGAATGCAGGCATATCTTTGTCATTTTGACCCCCCCCTTTTTTTTTACTCCTCGCACTCATTACCCGTAGTGATTCCAGATCGTACCAAAGTAGAATTTCTGTCATTTCTCGTATGATTGACATTATGATTTCACTATTTTCGCTTCAGTTTCACTTTTTTTTTGTTGGTAACTGCAGTAGCCCCTAACCATGACAGATTCTGTTATCAATTTAAAACACAGTCCATACAAATCTGCATGTATGCACCTCACCTTGCAATTATTTTCCCTCCAAGTGCTTTTTTATTCTCCACTGACCACGACACGCAATTGCTACACCAGATCCTTGAACCATGCCGTGGCCAATTCTCGTGGATCTCTGCTCCCCACTGCAGATTACTATTGTAGAACACTGTTCTTAACCATGAAGTAGGATTGTTCACCGGGGACCCATACATCGTTTCGGGGCTTCTGCATTACTGCTCTGACCGAAAATATGCAATTATACATCCATATTGCTCTTAATCTCTGAGGTTCTTTTGGCATTCATTCTTTAAAATAATGTAGAACAATGATGTCCACACTGGTACAGCGTGTCAGAGTTATTCTATAGCACTGTTCCCCACTGTTAGCCTACCCCTCTAGTGCCATCATTCCAATATAAATATGTAACAAATTAATTTACACTATTTATTGTTTTGATTGTATAAATGCAAATGTACAAAAATATGACATGATTTTTGATAATTGCCTAGTTGTTATGATACTATGAAACTATAGACGGGGCTATGACGTGGTGTTCCACCACCAATATAAAATGAAAGCCTTCTACTATGTGTATGACGTATGACGTAATAATGTTTTTTATCAATATGTTTTATTGTGATTAAGGTGCCACGTAATTGTCCCTACTGTTGCCACCATCACATTGATTATAATTATGTTTCATACTTAATTATTGTACATGGTTACTTTAAATCTTGTGGCATTTTATTGTTCGGATTGTTCCTCACAAGAGGGCCACTCATACCCAATAAAGCGTTGCAGCATGAGTACACTTTTTGACACACGGATTTGTTGTGCCCACGTTCCCTCATACTGCAAATTCTCAGCAGTCCTTGCCACCTTTGCATTGTTGCCATCTGCCCCAACAACTGGTGACCCACTCCCTTTGTTTCATTTATTGGAACATTTACAGTTTTTCCAATCACTGGAACATATTCTAATTTTTTTATCCTTTTGATTTCCTGACAGCATAACATTTCTATAACCACAGTGGGCCCTCTGCTGCTTGTCCCTCGATTCAATTGACTGTTTAGACACCATTTAAGTTATCAACAGCAATTTCTGACTTGTATTCAACAGTGGGACGTAAAGGCTTGGCTGACTAATTTTTTTAACTCAACTCCTCCGGCTGGTCTTATGAATAACCCATTTTTCCATTGTTCCGATATAGAATCATTACACTATTCTACTTGTAAGCATAACACACTCTTTCTGCTTATTTCCCAGGCAGAATCATCATTATAATTCACACAGTTAATTTGTTTTCCAAGTTCGGGTGAGTAACCTACTCCTTCAATCGCCTTCCTTTTCTTCTCTCCTCCTTTCTCTGGCGATTTATTACTCATACCCCTACCTTACTTGCCGGTCCTTCTCCAACTTGTAGCATTCCAAAATTAAATTATTCTTCAAGGACCTTCTGGCCCTTGGAAGCGTCTTCCGGTCTATTAAGTTCTGACCAATCTGCCACCTTTATAAATCATCAATTCAATTTTAATGATTGTTTTCCAGATTATTTACACTAGATTACTGATGTTTTTTTGTAAGAGGGGACTGCTGTCTCGCTTTGTGTCAGTTGGCATCCACCCACTCCTGAATGTCAGAGAATAGTCGCTGATTTCACAATGTACCTTCATATCTTTTAACTTGAGGCAGTGTCTTTGCCATCTCGTCGGCCACATCCTGCTGCTTCTTCCCAGCATCATCCACGCTGTGCGTCTCAAAATAGTGATCTCGGAAATGGTACAATTGATCAACAAGTTCCTAGAGAGAAAAAGTATCCAAGTGAAAATTAGGACTATAGAGGAAAAAAAAAAGCAAACACCCTCTCTACTCTAGTTCAAAGTTCACAGAGCTATAGAATCACTGACCTCCGACACATCGAAAGAGTTTTCTACATTCACAGATCATTGGAAACAAACTGTTCAATGAAGTCTCATGCAATCCGCACAACATTCACCTCATACAATTCACATGAAACGCCTCCATTTCCAAATCCCCAGTGCAACAACACTTCCCTATATCCTCATTTATTTCATACCTAACCGGCATAGTATGGGTTACTGAAACCTAACTTACTAGCCAACCTAGAGGCCTCATACACTTAGGTGACAATTAGGAGTAACTCGGTGTGCTTTGCAATATTTATCACACCCCAAAAAAATCAGATACAATGGGGGCTCAGAAATAACTGGCTACGATAAACAGCACATATGTGTTTGGCCCTAAAAATAAGCTAAATGTCTCCAAACTTACCAATTTATTGCCAGTTAAGCTTTGGCAGGGTGAACCTGCCTAAATATAATTTGTTGATGACTCTATTGTACCAGTAATTACCCGATCCTGTAAACGCCACACTACTTGTAATTGTGATCATAGGGATTGGGGGGAAAAGAAACCGAACACTCATAGTCCAGGTCTTCGGTGAAGCACCACTCATCCACACATCATTGTCTCTTCCAAAGAGGTTCAGTCATTCCCAACATCTGTGGGTTTGCACTTGCTGACTTGTGAACTACAAAAATACAGGCAGCATTACACGGCAAATATTTGGAAATGTGTGTAGTGGAAAACTAAGAAGTAGCTCTTCTTCATACAATGTGCAAACATTTCTAAGGCAATATTGATATGTAGCCTTCTTTAGAAACAAAAAGAAAATTACAACACAATGTTAAAAACAATAAAGCAATTTCGACCCAAGACTTCTCTAGCGATGTGTCCGGTTTGGTCAGTAGATAGGCACCAATCTTTCACAGGAGCAGAGAATAATGTCTAGTTCCCAATGCCTCACCAGATTCCTACAAGGTCGATATATAGTATGAAAACCATGAAAAGAACAAGCATTGGCATAGCAAATAGGTCTCGCCTTTGGGACCTTGTGTTTAGCCAGAACTTTTGGCTATGTTGTAGAGCATTGTGGCTGCTGTGCATCATGTTGAAAAGTTATAATAAAAAGTATTATGCGTTTTTGTTACCCTTTATAAAAACCAAGACAACATTATATACAACTGAACAACATGATTAAAAAAAGGTTTTAACATAAAAAATGTTTTTTTTGTACTTGCACTGCTGGCAACTTCTTCCTGCCTGTTCTTATGCTTGTTTGTTAAAAAACAAATTATTATGGGGAGCAGGACATAAATAACGGAGGTTGGAAAACAGTAATTTAATTAGAACACGAGCAGCGGACGGACACTAGGGGAGAATCGACAGATGCCAGATTCCGAGGGCAGACTGACGTGTTGCTTAGGTGTTGTTTAGGTGATGCTTAGATGTAAAATAGTAGTGGTGAGTGATGTTTGGTGCTCAGGTGGTGCCACTAAATGGTGTGGAATGGAGGTACGTTGTGGATTGTGGAGCTGAAATATGTTGTTTGGTGTGTAATTATGTGTTGTGTATTGGAAATGTGTGGAGTTGAATTGTGTGGCCCTTTACTGTGGTGTTGAGTGAAATTATGCTTAGTGAAATTGTGTCATGGTATGGAGAGTATTTATGTTGATTGGTGGTATGTTTATAGGTTTATAGAGCGCTCGAATGCCGAGGCGTCTTGGCGCTGAGGTGTAGCAGTGAAGGAGACATCAAAAACGCTCATATGGTGTCAAAAAGGCGAGTTTTTAGCCCTTTCCTAAAGACCTGGAGGTCAGGTTGCAGTCTCATGGCTAGAGGCAGGTTGTTCCACAGTCTAGCCAAGCAATATGTTATTGACCGACCGACCGCCCCCCCCCCCCCCCCCATCGTGACTTTTTTATTTTTGGGACCCTAACAAGCCCCTGTGTAGCTGATCTAAGAGAGCGTTCAGGGACGTAGGGTATAAAGAAATTCCCCAGATCTTCTATAGCGCCACCATACATTGCCTTGTGCACATACGTGAGCGCCTTAAATTCCACACGTTGTTTGATGGGCAGCCAGTGCAGGGATCTAAGTGCTGCCGAAGTTGGTTGTCCTCTGTTAAGACCCAACAGTAGCCTAGCTGCTGCATTCTGTAGCGACTGCAGCTTCAACAGCTGACACTTATCAATCCCCAGAAACAGGGCATTGGCATAGTCCAGTTTTGAAAGAAATAGAGCCACCATCACAGTTTTTTTGAGTTCAAGTGGTATGAAAGGGAGCACCTTTCTTAAAGTCTTCAAAAGATAGTAGCATGAGGATACCAGGCTATTTACCTGGGCATGTGGCGTGTATTTATGTTGCATTGAGTACAGTGCAATTATGTGGTATGTTATTATGTGGCACTGAGTGGTATTATGTGGAATGTATTTATGTTGCATTGAGTAGAGTGTAATTATGTGGCATGCAATTATGTAGTACTGAGTGGTATGTGGAGTGTATTTATGTTCCATTGAATACAGTGTAATTATGTGACGAGTAATTATGTGATACTGAGTGGTATTATGTTGAGTGTAGTTATGTTGCATTGAGTAGAGTGTAATTATGTGGCTTGTAATTATGTGGTACTGAGTCGTATGTGGGGAGCATTTATGTTGCATTGAGTAGAGTGTAATTATGTGGCTTGTAACTATTTCACACTGAGTAGTATTATGTGGAGTGCATTTATTGTTGCATTGAGTAAAGTGTAATTATGTGGCGTGTTATTATGTGGCACTGAGTGGTATTATGTGGAGTGTATGTGGCATTCAGTAGAGTGTAATTATGTGGCGTGTAATTATGTGGCACTGAGTGGTAATATTTGGAGTGTATGTTGCATTGAGGGCAGTGTAATTATGTAGCATATAATTATGTGGCACTGAGTGGTAATATGTGGAGTGTATTTATGTTGCATTGAGTAGAGTGTAATTATGTGGGATTTAATTATGTGGCACTGAGTGGTATTATGTTGAGTGTATTTATGTTGCATTGAGTAGAATGTAATTATGTGGCTTGTAATTATGTGGTACTGAGTCGTATGTGGGGTGCATTTATGTTGCATTGAGTAGAGTGTATTTGTGTGGCTTGTAACTATTTCACACTGAGTGGTATTATGTGGAGTACATTTATTGTTGCATTGAGTAAAGTGTAATTATGTGGTGTTTTATTAAGTGGCACTGAGTGGTATTATGTGGAGTGTATGTGGCATTCAGTAGTGTAATTATGTGGCGTGTAATTATGTGGCACTGAGTGGTATTATTTGGAGTGTATGTTGCATTGAGTAGAGTATAATTATGTAGCATATAATTATGTGGCACTGAGTGGTAATATGTGGAGTGTATTTATGTTGCATTGAGTAGAGTAATTATGTGGTGTGTGATTATGTGGCACTGAATGGTATTATGTGGAGTGTATGTGGCATTCAGTAGTGTAATTATGTGGCGTGTAATTATTTGGCACTGAGTGGTATTATTTGGAGTGTATGTTGCATTGAGTAGATTATAATTATGTAGCATATAATTATGTGGCACTGAATGGTATTATGTGGAGTGTATTTATGTTGCTTTGAATAGAGTGTAATTGTGACGTGTGATTATGTGGTGCTGAGTGGTATTATGTGGAGTGTATTTATGTTGCATTGAGTGGAGTGTAATTACGGGGTGTGTAATTATGTGGTACTGAGTGGTATTATGTGCTTATGACCTTATGATTTATGGCACCTCTTAAAGCAAACAGAGACATTTTGGTCAGGAAGAGAAGGCAATAGACTAGAGGCCCATACCAGCTATACATGCTCATCAAAAGCGCTGGTCTAACATTAAAACCTATACACACAGGTACATCGAGGTATGTAACCGATTTGATAAAAATGCCCGTCGGCTCCAAAATCTGATGCAGCAAGGACTCAGTTATTGAACATGCGAAATTCAAGAAATTCGAAACTGTCCTATCTCAAAAACCAATACGGACTCCTCTCGCACAAACTGAAAGTCCCTTCCAAACCAATGAAGAACGGCGACAGGCATTCTCTCATTCCGGAAAAAATCAGAAGCTATCTATTCTCTATGATCCTAACACAAGACGTCTGCAGTTATGTCACAATCAAGGGCTTTATTTAGATTGGACCTAGTCTTTCATAACCTTGTTGTTAGCTGCAAACAAAGATGACGGAACATCGAGAAAGTTAGGTAGCTGTCTTGCCTTTGAAGCTATCAGGCGAAATTAATGGGGGATTACATATTATCCTTTTCATTGGCTAGGCAACTGGGATTACGCGATTTTGCTGGGCGGCGTTTTTCGCATAAGCACCAGTGGTAGATACTGGGTGTGGTAGAGGTATGTGAGTCTGATAATTTATGTGAACTGGTGCGCCCCTAAGGCTCCTCTCTCATTCCGTGCGTTCAATCAGCTCTTTCATCAATGCTCTGTGCTGTTCACTTCCTCAGATGAGCAATACCCCTCATTCACAGTCTTGGCCCGCCTGTCTCCTACACTACTCCACCACACACTTGCTGTCCTTTGCATTGCCCCCTTTGCTCATACACAGCTGTCTCCTATACAATAACTCATCCTCGTGCCCCTCACCTGGTGAAAACGAAGTACATGAAGCTGATTGTGGTGCATGTCAGCAGGGTGATTGTGTGAGGTTTGTAGAAAAAGTCTATGGTGATGTCCTCCACCTGCTGTTCGTTGATCATCCTGAAGTGCAGCTTGTAGTTGGTATCGTCTTTGCTCTGCATGCGGGCTCTCATGCAGGACGCCATTTCCACCTGCTCCCGGCCTGCCCCTGGCACGGGGGGAGTTGGGGGTGGGGGCAGAACAAGCCACTAGTGTAATGCAAGGGGTGTTCGGGTACCTCACACTATCTGCACAGAAACTGGCGGAAGGCAGAGACCGGCTCGGAGAGAGCGGGAAGCGCCAATGTTAGTCAATAAGATGACTACGGTCTGGGGTGGCATTTAATGGATAGGAGAGGAGCTGAGCCGGGGTCCCGCTATACTTACTCTAAGAGACCAAGTAAAAAAAACAAGCCCGCGAGAGGTGTAGAACGAAAGTTATTCAGCCCTAACATTAAACGTGCTATTTTTTTCAAGGCTCCTTTTGAACTGGCAGTAGCTGTAAAGAATTCCTGCACTATAGGAACTGTGGCGGTGCAGCGTGGTGCGAGGTACTACTGAAGCTACACTGAGTAACCTGAGACTAGAATGCAGCCTGACCTCCATCGGGCACACTGCGCGCCGCCAACGATAATTAAAAACAGATGGCACACGCCGAGCACCCTAGGCCAGGGGACACAGAAAGCAGGACATTCACCCGCCTTGGGCCAATTGCGTGCTGTCTTTCTTAGAAAGACGCATGCAAAGGCCAATTTTGAGTTGAAAGCCCTTACTAAAAGCCTCACAGAGCAGCGCATGAACGCTGGCTCAGGCGAGACCTAAAAACCTGGGAGGATAGGGATTAGAGAAGAAATTAGCTATGTATTCCTTAAGGTTCCTGAGCTCTCCACCCACGTCTGTTAGTTAAATTCTCCTGGTGGTTTGTTTACTGACCAGCAAAATTAAAACGTTAGATTCAGAAAATAATGCATACTACATTACCCTCAATTACCATTACATTTCTAAATGGATTCTGTCTTTTTAACATGCGCAGAAAACACTGGATGTTAGCTTCTCTTCTCTCTGTGTATCTCTATCGTCTGTAGACTCTCAAAGTAGTTTGTTTTTCACAAAATGAACACTGCATATAACGAACCTATTTTAATACAGTTAATCCATTCTTAAATACTCCTTTTCGATTGGCTTGCTAATTCTAGAGTGTTTCCATACTTTCCATTCTTGCCTCTAAAGTTCATTTAATAGATTTCTGGAGAAATGTTCAACACATCTGGGATCCAAAAAGCATCCATTACAGCTCTACTATAACAAGGTCGATAAATAATGGCTTACTAATTTGGCAAATGAGCTCTTGTTTCTGGTAACAACTTCTCTCTAACTCCGAGAGAAACTCACCTAAGAACTTTCAAAATTGAAAAAGAAAATAAATTTACCATGCTGCCGCCGTCTCCCACACATCGCCTCTTGCTTCTTCTGGACCTGGGCACAGGCTCCCAAGCCTGCCCTGCGGCCAATTCGGAAGCTGCACTCGCATGACAGCAGCTTCAGGATTGGCCGGAGCGCCAGCAAATTGCGCTCTCGGGCAGACTGGGAGCCTGTGCATGCTCTCTCCAGCCCCAGCAATGCAGCTGAGGCTGGAGAGAGCTTCACTGCGCATGAGCTGTTTGGCTGGCCTGAGACAGCCGGCAAAACACCTCATGTGCAGTGAAGGGAGTGCCCATCACACCCCCACCAGCAGTGTCATCCCCGGGACCTGCCCCCGTTAGAGTCCTGGGGGGCAGGTCGTGGGCATTCAAATAAAACAATAATAAAACGGGTTTAAGGCCAGTTTTATTATCGTTTTATTTTCTGCAGGTGGCGGCGCTCCTCCGCTCTAATAGAGCGGCCGCCCCTGTCTTTTTCCTTCATCAAGCATCGCAAGATCTTGCAAGGCTTCATATAAAGTAATGGAGTGGCAGATCTGGAGGCCACCTTGAAAGTGCTTCTCCTCCACAACGGATCCCAGCTGTGTAGGAGGATTTCCCAGAGTTTAAAAAAAAAGAATAAAAACGCTTTTTAGGGTTCCACTTGCACTGTGCTTGTAAAATCTATTGTATTTAATATAATTCTTAAAAGAGGCTTACATCCAAGTGGTCTGGCTTGGGCATGGTCTGTAAACTCAAAAGCTTTGCACAGCACAGACAGGCAGTGTGATAGTAACAGCAATACAAGTTAACAAAGACTTCATAGTTTAATCATGTAGGTCAGGTATAAGAAGTGCAAGGGCCCAATGTCCTAACCTTGGATGTCTTTCTGAACAAATTAGAGCATGTGTCGTGGACAAAACAGACAAAAAATGCAGGACGTGAAAGCTGTTCATAAAGGTGGCAGGGCCCATCACATTCCACATTCTTATTCATTTTGAATAAAACAAACCACTGATTCCACTTTCCTTTTATGACAGGTGTCAATAAAAACATGAATGTAGGCAACTCTCAATTTTGGCACGCCCTGTGATGTCACTAGATAGAGGTTCACGGTTGCTGATGTTAAACTCGTGTGCTATCTGGTTAACTGCACAAAGAGCGCCAGGATAGTCATCTTCGACTAAGCAGCTACTCAATGGCTCTGTCTGTGGACAGAACTAAGAACTTGTAATTGCCCTTAGAAATCTGCACCTAATAGTCAGTAAACCGACATGTTTCAGCACAATAACATTATGAGGCTATACTTTTACAACTGGCCTAGTTAAAATAGGCCAGCAGCGCCCCTACCCCAGAGAGATAGGAGTTCGGACTCCGACTCACTGTGTGACAAGAGCAATGCCAACATTGCTTTGTTTTCTTGACATTATTTTCTTCTCATCAGGTAGTTGGTCTTTAGCATTGCCTTTTGGTCAGCATCATGTTTCCCTTGTGGGGTCAACAAAACCTGAGCCACCCTCCATTGCTTATTATAACACACCTCAGAATTTATTCACGGTTGTTTTGCAAGTCACTGTCAGTAATAAACATAAGCCGCACATAAAAAGCAGAAGTTTTGTGACAATGTCATCCCCGGGACCTGCCCCCAAGACTCGTCAGAGTCCTGGGGGCAAGTTGTGGGGATTAAAATAAAACAATAATAAAACAGGTTTAAAACCTATTTTATTTTCTGCTGGTGGCAGGGGGACAGCAGCGCTCCTCCGCACTTAATGGAGCGGCCGCCCCTGTGTTTTTCCTTCATCAAGCATCGCAAGATCTTGCAAGGCTTCACATAAAGTACTGGAGTGGCAGATCTGGAGGCCACCTTGAAAGTCCTTTTCCTCCACATTCCTATTCATTTGAATAAAACGACCACTGACAAGCCAGGTCTGGTGGCTCTGTGGACTGATGCATCCACTGCAGGGGCCTGTGTTTGACCTCATGGTCACAGGTTCAAATCCCGGCGGGTCCACTCAGCCTTTCATCCATCTGAGGTCGATAAAATGAGTACCATTGAGTTGTGTAACAATAAACATCTGCAAAGTCAAGTGGTGCAGAGTAGAGTGCAGAGATGTGGAGTGGTGCAAAGTGAGTGGAGTTGCATAGAGTGGAGTATGCATGGTATGGTAGTGCACTGTCATTACAGACAACACATGTTCAATTGAAATGACCATTACATTTGCACAGACATACAGTTTTAGTAATAAAACTGTACAGTGCGCAAAATAAATTTTTGGGAATTTGCATCTCCTATTCTAATGATTTGTTTTGATCATATCAAAGTATTTGTTTCCAACACACATCTGAATTATCAATAAATGAGCTTCATTTGTGTTCCTAATTCTGATATATTCTGAAATATTTACAGAGTTCATTTAAATGTTGTCGTGTGCTAGAAAAAACCTATTTCCTAATCCGATTTTCCAGCAAGATTGTCACATACATCCTCTCACTTTGAAGTCAGAAAAAGAAAAGCAAACAAGCGCTCTGGGAATACAGCGCCAGACATTTGACCAGGGCCGGCTTTAGGGCAGTGCGACTTGTGCGGCCGCACTGGCCGCTGACCTTTGGAAGGGGCACTGTGACCTCAGGGGGGGCGCTGTGTTTAGCAATACCTTATGATAGGAGAAATGAGGGGCACTTTTGCAGGTGGGAAGGAGAGAATCCGAGGAAGCGTTCATGGGAAGTGGGGGCGCCAAACGAGATTGTCGCACCGGGCGCCACCAGCGCTAAAGCCGGCCCTGCATTTGACCTCAGTCTTTGCATGCACAGCAAATGTAACAAGATAAGAACACGATTTGAAGGTCTGTGTACAGAAAGGGAGTTATTGGAAGAGTACAGAATACATGATTTAGGCAACAGACGGTGCAAACTGGACTGGGAGAGCCTAAAGCAAATAAAGCCAGCAAATAGAAATCCAGAAAATGTGAGTTCCAAACCACAAAGCCAATGGTGATCAACAAATGGAATGCATTCCTAGGTCAACTTTCTCAAAGTCCCAGGATGTCTTTAGCAAACCAAACAGCTGTGCTGTCTAGAAGGCTGTGGCCTTAAAATGGTTAACTCGGAGGCTGTCAAAGTGTAAGATTAGATGTCAGGAAGTCGAGTATCTAGGTCATAAAGTTTCGAGTTTGCGCAAAAATTGTCTAAGCAAAACCACATGGAAACAATCTTGAAAGTTACTGAAATCAATGGAAGAGTTCATATAACTTCCGGGGTTAACCGAATTTTATGCAAAATTTGTTTAAAGTTATGCAAGCAAGGTTGAACCATTATGATACCTTTTCAAGAAGAAAGCACAGTTTATTTGGATCACTGATCAGCAACAGTCATTTGTGAAACTTAAATGTGAGATGATGAAGGAACCCTTCTTAAAATCCACTGCAGAGGGCACACAGTGTGTAGTTTCTGTGAATTAGAGCAATTATAGAGTACGCATGATTGGGATAGAAATACTATGGAGATGGATGGTTTGTTTCTTATGCTTCCAGGATTTTCAAGGAATCTGAAAAGAATGACTCTGTAATTGACAGTTACCTGTGTGTATCTGGGCAGCTGAGCATTTTAGCACAATCTTGTGAAGAACAGGATTTCTTGAACTGGCCACATTCTGCTGGTTAATATGTTGCTACTTGAAGGCGATAGGCACCTTACAGCACGTTTGACAAGGCCTGCTGCTAACCAGGCTTGTGGCAAGCATTCCAATTTAAAGTGTAGTACATTCCAGGAAGAGGCAAGGTGCACGATGACTGTATGTCATTGTGTGATGTTTGCCCTAAAAGGGGTACGTCACAAGTGAAGATGAGGCAGAACGTGAGGTGGCATTCAAGCTGATGAACATGAATTTATGTGATGGCAGTGCTGGATTATCTGTGGTATACATAGATGTGTGGACACAGGAAATGGCTAAAGAGGAAGAAATGAATTTGGTTTTGAAATACATGGTTTAGGGTTGACCATAGGAGAAAACAAATTGGTGAAGATTTGGGTGTTTTCTTCACAGCAAAGGATGAGTTAAAGGTGAATGACAATGTCTTGATAAATAGAGACAAAGAGTACCTCCAAGAAAAATATTTTTTCAGTAGGCCATAAAGGTCATTAGCAATTTCATGCACTAAGAAGAGGAATAGAAAACACTATTGGTGGCATGAGATAGACAGATTGGTGATGGATAGGTAAGGAATTTTTCGGCATTCGCTAGTAGTGCTAAATGCACCTTTGTACGTTGCTAAATTTCTACCAGTGGAATTTCCAAGTGGGCATTACAGCAAATTAGGCACAGATATGATGGGTCCATTTGCTTTGATTCCTAGGAAAAACTCTACTTCGGCATCAGTAGACTATTTCACTTAAGGCCTGAAGTTAAACTAGTAGGAAAGGCGACTTCAAGCGCGTCGTTGAATTTTGCGAAGATGTTTTAGTAGAGAAGTTACAAGAAATGTTATTTCAGGCAAAGCACAACAATTAACCAGCAAGGAATTGGAGAGTAATTTGGTTATGTATAGCTTTTTTAATAAAAAGAAGGTCAAATTATTCTCCAGTACCAAATTGCAGATGCAAAGATGTGTCAAAAAGTAATTTAAGGAATCAACACAACTGGCAGTGAATGGGAGGACTACCTTGGAAGTAGGCTCTGCAGTTGGCAATGGTTAAGTACATAACAACACCAAATTAAGTGATAGCGTAGTCGCAATTTTAAGTTTTGAGGGGAAGAGAACTAATTCCATGGTGACCAAAGGAAGAGAGTTGTGTTTGAGAAGAAAGGAATGGTGTGTGAATTTCAAGAAGGTAAGACACAGGGGTGGGAGTATACCAGGATACAATTAAATAATATATGAATCCTAGGAGAGGAAAGATGTCCAAAGACCGATTTTATATTGGTGATTGGGTTTGTATCTGATTGCCATTTGGCAGAGGAAAGGCATAATGGTATCCGGTCAGAGTTATGAAGGCGTTCAGAAGCTGTTAATAGTTGAGGGAAGCAGATTTAGGAAATGTACTAAAAGCTCTGTGTGTAATGGTTGTGGTTTGAGAAAAATAAATTAAAACCAGTTTTTTTTGTTATAGGTAACTTTATTTGATTAAAATATAATCATAAAAGCAGGAAATACATACCACACATATGCAGCATAGGTAATTAAGATGACCAAAAAAATGATATAAAAATATGAGTTTTAAAACTAAGTAGCAGCAAAATATTTTTTTAAAAGATTGATAATGTAACAAAACAAGCATTTACAATGCAATGGTCTCGGCATTGTTAAAGTTAGAGCTATTGGCACTGCTCATGACATTAATTTTGTTTATGTTTTTATTTTTAAAACATTTAAAGAAACGCCATTGTTATTTACAGTGTCAATAGCTTAATCTATCTCAAATGCGAGACCTATTGCATTTGCACCCACACACAGAGCCACACACACAAAGCCACCGACAAACACAGAGCCACCCACACAGAACCACCTACACAGAGCTATTCACATAGAGCCACCCACACACAGAAAGAGCCACCCACGCATAGAGCCACCTACAAAAAAAGCCACCCACACAGAGGCACACACATACACACACACACATAGAGCCTCCCACACACACACACAGAGCCACACATACATACACAGAGCCGCATACACATACACACACAGCCACACACACATACAGAACCACACACACACACACACAGATAGATCTAGACACATACACATTGCTCTTGGGAGCCAAAGCAGAAGTGGCACCGTTGTTTCTAGATCTTTGCATTTATCACCAAAAATTAAGCATTTGAAAAATAAATGAATAAAAATTGACAGAATATCTGAAAGCTTTCTGAGGAGCCTTCTGGAAGCATGACACAGCGTCAAATAGTTACATTTTGCAGAATATTGCACACGTTTACGTTAGAACCACTGTCAGTAATGAAAATGACTTTCCAGCTCACAGTATTTTACTATATCTAACTTGAAATCTCTACTCCACCTAACTTTAATGCACTTGACCCATTAACTTTTTAAGGCTATTGGCATTGCTCATGACATTTTTTTTGTTTATGTTTTTGTTTTTAAAAAATTTAAAGAAATGGCATTGTTATTTACAATGTCAATAGCTGAATCACTCTCAAATGCGAGACCTATTGCATTTGCACCCACACACAGAGCCACACACCCAAAGCCACCCACACACACAGAGCCACCCACAGAGCCACCTCCACACACACAGAGTTACCCACACACAGACAGACCCACCACGCATAGAGCCACCTACAAAAAAAGCCACCCACAGACAGACCCTCCCCCACACACAGAGCCACCCCCACACACACACAGAGCCACACACACAGAGCCACCCACACACAGACCCTCCCCCACACACAGAGCCACCCCCACACACACACACACACAGCTACCCCCACACAGAGCCACCCTGCACACAGAGCCCTGACAGGAAGGCAGGGTAATAATGCTGGCCTGGCAGGCTGCGTGTGGTCGGAATTTTCAAGACTGGAGATAGTCGTGTTCTGTATTCACCACTGTGATGAGGAGGGGTTAGGAGGGCTCAGAATAAAATGTCGGCCCTGCCTGCCGTGATAAAACACTCCATTAGCTTCACTGTTTTTAAATGAGTGATAATTGTGGCACAGCCACACTGAAAGGTGATTGATTTTTTATCTGTAGCAGCACGCTTTCTGAAAAGGTTAACCCAAAAGTCCCGCGAATACCCTGTCCCCTTGCCTTGCTGCGAATTTCGCACAAGTCTATTTGGCATAGCTAATACTGCAAAAATATTAATTTGTCCAAAGACGCTGACATAGGAAATTACCTCACAAAATGACAAAACAATGGAGCATCTTCTGCCCGGACGATAGCGGGAACAGAAACTGAAAGGGTGCAAAGGAACAGCATGTCTGAACTGAAAGGAACAACTGGGAGATTGTATGGAACTTGTGGACAATGTAATATAAAAACAATACCACACTTGTTCCTAATCCCCCTCAAGCCTTGCTTACTCTCAATGTTCCTTCCAACAGTGCCAATTTTATGCCGAGAGATACCCACTTCGACGTGCTCCTGCAACACGTCATTCAGACTAAGTCTCTGCAGTAAGTGTGTTTTTGTGCGAGGTGCCGGTTCGTATTTACTCCCTCCCCTCCTGCGCGTTAGCGTTAGAGTGAAACTTCCCCGCCGCTGCTTCTACCTCGGCTGCACCAATCCATTGGAAGGTATTACCCACCTGCCTGCACCACAAACGACTTTACAAAATGTGGGTGCCAGGCAGGGAATCGGTAAGCGTACCCCATCTTCTGAGTCCAGCGTTTCATTAATTGTCACCTACGCGCATTTATCAGACAGCCAGTTACAGTGAACTCATGAAATGTTGTCCCCAAGTTCTGTATCCAGGCGCATTGACTCTGTCCCTTTCTCTCTCACTCCCTCACGCGCGCGCACACACACAAACATACATCTATAGATGTATCTAGATGTATCCCTAACGTGCATATAGGAACTCAGATGTATCTATACAACAGGAGATCCGTGTCCCTCAGGATACTAAAAGCCCTCTCAAAAAAGACACACAGACATACACACCTATACAGCAAGAAATCCTCTGCGTGGAGACTGCACGTTTAAGCGCACGCACACACACACACATTAACACACACCTACAGCAAGTTAGCCCCTCCCTGGCTATTGCACTCGCACACGCAAGCAGCAGGAGATACCAGTCCATGACGATAAAAATTCACAAATACGGACGTGCGCAAACACGAATGCATATTTAAACACAAACTACAGAAAGAAGTCCCCTCCGTAGCTATTGCAAATTCACACACACACACACATCTGCACCCTGCGGCTCCGATGCGAACTCCTGGGCTCTGTGGTGCTCTGCCCCGGGGTCTATGGCCTTTCCTGTGGCCCGGTGGAGTGCTGCTGAATTGGTGTGACGGCTCACGCGAGCCCATGGTCTGACCCCGCCCACTGGGCCTCGCGCCCTGCTTGGGAACCGGACACTCCTCCGATCTGTTACCGCAAGCAGCAGGAGATCCCAGTCCGTGACGATAAAAATTCACACATACGGACGTGCTCAAACACTAATGCATATTTAAACACAAACTACAGAAAGAAGTCCCCTCCGTAGCTATTGCAAATTCACACACACACATCTGCACCCTGCGGCTCCGATGCGAACTCCTGGGCTCTGTGGTGCTCTGCCCCGGGGTCTATGGCCTTTCCTGTGGCCCGGTGGAGTGCTGCTGAATTGGTGTGACGGCTCACGCGAGCCCATGGTCTGACCCCGCCCACTGGGCCTCGCGCCCTGCTTGGGAACCGGACACTCCTCCGATCTGTTACCGCAAGCAGCAGGAGATCCCAGTCCGTGACGATAAAAATTCACACATACGGACGTGCGCAAACACTAATGCATATTTAAACACAAACTACAGAAAGAAGTCCCCTCCGTAGCTATTGCAAATTCACACACACACATCTGCACCCTGCGGCTCCGATGCGAACTCCTAGGCTCTGTGGTGCTCTGCCCCGGGGTCTATGGCCTTTCCTGTGGCCCGGTGGAGTGCTGCTGAATTGGTGTGACGGCTCACGCGAGCCCATGGTCTGACCCCGCCCACTGGGCCTCGCGCCCTGCTTGGGAACCGGACACTCCTCCGATCTGTTACCGCAAGCAGCAGGAGATCCCAGTCCGTGACGATAAAAATTCACACATACGGACGTGCTCAAACACTAATGCATATTTAAACACAAACTACAGAAAGAAGTCCCCTCCGTAGCTATTGCAAATTCACACACACACATCTGCACCCTGCGGCTCCGATGCGAACTCCTGGGCTCTGTGGTGCTCTGCCCCGGGGTCTATGGCCTTTCCTGTGGCCCGGTGGAGTGCTGCTGAATTGGTGTGACGGCTCACGCGAGCCCATGGTCTGACCCCGCCCACTGGGCCTCGCGCCCTGCTTGGGAACCGGACACTCCTCCGATCTGTTACCGCAAGCAGCAGGAGATCCCAGTCCGTGACGATAAAAATTCACACATACGGACGTGCGCAAACACTAATGCATATTTAAACACAAACTACAGAAAGAAGTCCCCTCCGTAGCTATTGCAAATTCACACACACACATCTGCACCCTGCGGCTCCGATGCGAACTCCTAGGCTCTGTGGTGCTCTGCCCCGGGGTCTATGGCCTTTCCTGTGGCCCGGTGGAGTGCTGCTGAATTGGTGTGACTGATGGCTCACGCGAGCCCGTGGTCTGAACCCGCCCACTGGGCCTCGCGCCCTGCTTGGGAACCGGACACTCCCCCAATCTGTCCCCCTCCAGCGGTAGCGATGTGCTCCATTTCCAGGCATTAGAAAAGAGGCTGGCAGGCTGCGGTGCCCTTAGCTGAGCCCGGAGACGTGGTGGAGCAGCACGCTTGTCATCATACCGTGCCTGCATTGCCTCATTACGCCGTGGGTTTGTAGCTGTTCTGACTCGAAGGGAAAGTTTCTGATGAATCCGCAGATGTGGATTTTCATTCCGCCCAGGCTTACGTGTTGAGCTTGAAATGGTTTCCATTTCAGGGTGCTGGCCAATTCGTAGAAAGCAGTCCGTGGCGTGCGCTTCACTTACCTGGGCAAAATGAACCTCCTCGGAGTTGCAAGCGCGCTTTTGAGTGCAGGTAAGATTTGCGTAATTAATCTATTTTCATGTGTGGAGCCAACAGCAGGGGGAGAGGACGCCAGGAACACCGCCGCCTTTCTCCGAGGCAGAGCAAATATGCCTCGGAGAAACGCAGCGTCCTTTTCGGATTCGGGGGCGTGTTTGTCTTTTCTCTCCTCCAGCCATTGGCTGGAGGAGAGAATGAGACTTTCTTTAAAAAACACGCCCCCCGATCCGAAAAGGACGGGGCATGATTGGAGTGACGGGACCTCTTCTCCAATGGCTGGCCAGCATTTACTAGGCCAGCCAATGGAGAACAGGGGAGAAGAGGGGCGGGTGCAAGCCCCTCTTCTCAGAGTCATTAAATCTCGGAGCGAGACTGCGCAAGCGCAGCCTTCGCAGCCGAGACCTAAAAATGAGTGTTACTGTCAGAGTCTGTGAAGAAGGCCCAGAATTACAAGGAGGCCCAGAGAGTGTGAACATTTCATTAAAAAAGCTGTCAAATGTCGGTATCAATTAAGAATCGTCGGGTTCGCATACCCTAGTATTGCAGGCACAGAGAACACAGGGGAGAGCAGAGTGAGGTTTTGTGGGTCTACAGTTTTGTTTTAGTCACTTGTAGCCCTCTTTAAAATTGCTACCGGGCCTGCAATTTGCTGGTAAAATTTACGATGTACATGATAAATAAAAATTGTAAAACTTATGTTTAAGGCTGTGTTCTCAGGGTTCAAAGCCGTAATGATTGCCTGCCTGCAGGACCGAACTCCCAGTCTATTCCATTCTGGCCTCAATTTTAATCTGTGCCGAGTCAAAAGTGCGGGGCAGAGGCATACAACGTGCTCCATAGATTCCATCGGGGCCCCGCAACCCCTGCACTGTTGGTTATCTGACGTGCAACACCAAATAGGTAAATGTTTCAGCAGGTGCCATTCCCCCAGTCTAAGCGCCATAAATCGTGATTTTAGATAGAAAACCAGTTGACTATGGCAGAAATGTTTTCTTTGATGTGTCTGATGATGAGGTTTCTGGTGCAGATGGTGCTGATCAGGAGAAAGAAGGGAATTGGGAGTATTCTGGCAATCCAGTCAATTCCACTACACCCTTTGAAGTTGTTAGAACACAGTTCTGTCCCAAGTGCAGTGGATTTTTTCTGGTCATTGAGGTTTTGTACTGTGTGAGGCTGGTCTGTCTTCAGTGCTGTATTGGGCAATAGGATCCTGGATCTATTATTTTCCTGTTCAGAGTGCTGTGTTATTATCCCAAGCGACGCAGCTAGCTTGCTGGCTGTTGGTCTAACCCAGTGGTCTCCAACCTTTTCTGTAGTGAGAGCTACTTCTGATCAGTACAAATCATTGTGAGCTACTGAAGGCTAAGCACCTTACTCATTATAACCAGATTTCCTCACACCCAGGTTAATTGACTTTTTTTTTTTAAATATATTTTATTGGTTTAAACAGGGAAATCAAGAGAAACATAGTTACACTGTGAAAAATATAAGGAAGAAAAGAACAAAAAAGACAATCATACAAACAATGAGAAAAAGCAAAATAATCACTGCAAATAACATATTCCAAAGCCGGCTATGCACTTCAAAATAACGGTTGAGCGGTACAGAGAAAAAAAAAAAAAAAACCCCTCTCTACATCTCATCAGTTTCCCAGATTGGGCCCCATATCCGAAGACCTCTTCTTTTGGCTCTATTTCCTTTACATTTATAAAGTGCCTTCTCTAAATTAAAAACATGATGAAGTCGTGAAAACCATTCCTGAAAGGAGGGTGGTTCAGGATCCTTCCAATGAGTTGCAATAGTTAAACGAAAAATGGCGACGGCCAAAAAATAAAAGTAAATTTGGGAAGAATCTAGACCTAGACTATCATCAATCCCTAAAATAATCAGAGTTGACGTTAGTCGTGCCGAGCCACCTGTAACCTGATTAAGAAAATTCTCTATCTTTACCTTCACATTATCCAGTTTATAACATCCACTGAACATATGTATTATATCTGCCGGACCATAATCACATCTGGGGCAGCAATCGGTTTCCCTTTTCCCCCAACTGAAGAGTTTAGCCGGGGTATAGTATAACCTAAACAAAGTTTTGAAATGTTGAGCTTTAAGGTTAGCTGCAAGAAATATTTTTTTTGACAGATAAAGAGACCTACAAATATCCACGTCTGGGTCCCCTAATAAGCCTGCCCAGGCACTTTCGGAACTGACGATATCATCTTGATTAGCATTCAACAAAATTAAATATAAGTCCTTTATTCGAGGCTGCCTATGCCCGAGCCAATCGAGCATTGGTATATCATCAAAACCAGTTAGTTGAAACTTTGCAGTTTTGATAATCTCCCTAAATTGTAGATATTTAAAAAAAGTCTTAGTTTCCACCCCAAATTGACTTTGAAGCTCTTGAAAGGATTTTAGCTTGGATCTCACGAATAAGTCTCCAATTAGATTTATACCAGCCAGTTCCCAGGTTTTTCCTAAATTATCATAAAATAAAGGTGGAAAAATAGACGAGCGCCAGATACCGTGATATTTATGTATCTTGGGTATCCCCAAGCATTTACTTATTTTGCTCCAAACACTCCAGGCAGTTCTGACTATTTTGAACCGCGTTCTCTTATAATAGCTGCCATCTAACTGCCTTAATAAAACACCTGGAGCATAGTCTCCTAATGCTAATTCATAGACAGATGGAGGGGAGTCCATGTTGGGTTGTGCCGAAAAGATTAGAAGATCTATAAAGCTGATGACTTTGCCACAAGATCGCGGAGGATTAGCTATCCCCCATATGAAATTTTATTTTTGGGCTGTAATGCTACAGCAAATGGTCAGTTTATTTCGACCGAAATGTGGACCAGGTACAATTTCGGCACAGGTTAATTGACTTTAAGCCTAATGTCTATAGAGCCAGATGCTATGGCACTATGACAGGGCTGGCATGTGTTTCAGTGATAGCGTGCTCTTTGACGATGTATGAACATGTGTGAGGATGTATGAACATGTGCGTGTATGAATTATATATATGTGTGTGTACGGGTGACTGAGAAACTGTGTTGTATTTACTTGTGACACAGGACATACCTTTTGCCATATGTGGCACCACTACATGTATAACACAAATGGGAGAAATGTTAAGTGCAGAAAAATTTACTGTAAAAATGTTTAGAATAGGAAACATTTTTCTGCACTTTACATTTTTCAAAATTAAAGCAATGCCTGCCTTTTTCACTTATAAATATGGCAATGTATCGAGAAAATTTAACTGAAGAGTTAACTTTGTTTTTATGGATTCCATAAAACTCATCATTTAAATTTCCCCCCATTTCCAACTGTCACATCTAAAAACACAGGGCATCGTACTCGCAGTGGCCTGTAGACATGGTGCCATATTTACACCTGAAAAATACATTTGTTTAAATGGGAGGACTTTTAAATGAACAAACATTCTTCATAAAAAATTAAGATGTATTTGGCTTACATGAAAGTGGAGAAAGACATTAATACTTAATGCTTCCTAGAAAAATGTCTTTATTTTAAATTTCTTCCTTTTGAAAAAAATGACTATTTTTCAATTATAAACATAGCACAGTGTCTACTGGCCACTGGGAGCAACAGGCCTTCTGCTTATAAATGCGACACTTTGAAATGGGAGAAATTTAAAATTAAGAATTAGCAGGCTCAGCTATCTGCAGCCTGATGATAATAATGTCAACACAGCCTTTCCTTAACTTTAAAAGAAAAATGTGACCCTGTGCTTATTTAAAAAGGAGCTCAAGGCTGGAAGCTACTTTGAGTGTGTCTGGGAGCTACCGGTAGCTCATGATCCAGTGGTTGGAGACGCCTGGCCTAACCAGAGTACAGCAATTCTGTCTAGAAATCAGTGGTCCCGACTGCAGTTCTGACACTGCCTGTGAGCTCTGAGACTGCATCCAGACTTCTTGGGATTTTGATTTTATTACGTCTTTCACACTACAGGTGCAAAGTTGTAATCATCTTTCAATGATGCCCCGGTTACTTACCGGTAATCTTCATTACTCCGAGTATAGTCTTCCTCGCCACATGAATAACGAAGTGAGCTTCAGCTCCACACCAGAACCCTTCAAAGCAAAAGTTAGCCTCCGATCCCTTCCCAACATGGCCGATCCATGTCACCCTTGACCTCGATAAGAGGAGGGCAGGCACAACCAACAGCCTGAGAACTACCAAGCATAAACATGAAGCAGATAGTAACACAGGCAGGGAGGGATCGGAACTCATGTGGCGAGGAAGACTATACTCGGAGTAATGAAGATTACCGGTAAGTAACCAGGGCATTACTTCCTCGTAAGTCTTTCTCGCCACATGAATAACGAAGTGAACACATACCCAAGCCAAATGGCTTCATGGAAACACACAAGAAACCAACGGACCAGGAGGGGATGCCAACGAAGCAGGGCAAACCCCAAAAACACAGACGAGTGGAAGGAACCACCCAAGAGAGAGGCAACCATGAGCAAAAAGAACCAGCCCGAGACAGAGAGACACCCGGAGGGCCGAAAACCCGGACCCCCAAGACGCGTAGGCCAGCCAGAAAGCAAGCCTGAACCAACTACAGAAGGCAGACAGAGAAGGCATGGGCTGAAACCGCATGGAGCCAAAAGCAACAATAAACAGGCCCCAGACAGAAAGCAGTAAGCCGGTCCAAACACACCAAGACTGCCCAACGGACAGCCAACAGCGAGATGGAAGCAAAAACCCAGACTTACGGAACCAAAGAAACAGAGGGCTCCCCCATCACAGTGACACAACACGAAGCCACAGCAGTAAAGAGACGCAGTCCGACCGAAACACAGCACACCGCACGGCGGACCACCAACAGCGAGAGAGCCGAACCATCCCAAAACCAACGACCGGAGGGGAAGAAGGAAACAAAAGCCACCAGGCCTGGTGGCAACTGAGGACCGAAGCAGAGGAACCAGACTGGCAGGAGCCGCAAGAACGGATAGAGGTGCAGAAAGGAACCCAGCACCCCAACCGAACAACAAAAAGAAGGTCACCAAAACCCCACCAGCAAGGAGAGATACAGGTGGGACACGGACCCCAGTCGCACAAAGGACCCCCCAGAAGGGAGCGCAACACCAATGACAGAACCCAGGTAGGCACAAGGCAAAACAGACCCAGGTGGCCGCAGTAAACGACTCCGAAGCGACCCGGCCACCAAGTGAACCCAACCGGCCAACAGCGAAAAGCAGAAAGCCCACAAGGCCGCCCACGGAGGCCGAAGAGCAGAAGGGACCAAAGCCACCAAAAAAGGAATGCGAACGCCCACCAGGGGCACCACGCATAAGAAAGCATATAGAACCCGGCAGTAAGGGAAACGCAGCACAAATGAGCGAGACAGCCCCGCGCAGGAGCCAAGCAAACCGTCCCCGCAACGTACCACATGTAGCAAATGAACTGCCGAAGCGAGCACCCAGGTGGCCATTCACACAACCAACCACCAGGCTCGACCCAGCTGAACAACAGAGAGCGGACAGGAACATGAGAGTACATGAAGGTAAGGCCACAGGCAGAAACACACCAAAGGCGAGAAGGACAGAAGAGCCGGGCTAAACGAGCCCGAGCAATGTCAACACCTCCAGGGTGCAAACCCGAGCCAGCAGGCCCCAGTATCCCAAAACCAGGGACAAAGAAGAAGAGGATACAAAATCCGCACAGGAAGCGCAGGGCCCTGCCCGGGGAAGGAGAACCGGGAAATCCCAGCACTCCCGGACAATTAAAAGCCCTGCACGAACAAACGCCACCATGGGATATGTAGAAAACAGTGGCAGGAGACAAACATATGTCCTGTGCGAGCCTGTGCCCCCAGAAGCACAATACGTACCACTGAGCAACAGCTCCTAGGCCCAACACCCGCAGCAGCAGAAACCAAGGGAGAAGCACCCTGGCGAGCACCACCAACAGGTCAAATGCCCCGTCCAGGCCAAACAAGCCCAGAACCCACGTAAGGGAAGGGACCAGAGGAAAGCGCCAAGCCGGGATCCCGGACGAGAAGGTAGATCGAGCCAACACAGGGGACGCAGACCGAAACCGGAACAAAAGTGACCCAGTCAAGGACAGCACAACCGTGACAAAGAGCCAAAGGAGCAAACCACGCAACCCCCCCCCCCCCCAGAGAATGAGGCAGAAGCCCCCACAGGGCAGGGACAAACCCCCGACAGGTCAAGGAACGCCCAATAGAAGCCAGACGAGAAACACGCCAGCAGGTGGACCAACCGATCCAGCACAGACCGGGAACTCAAGCACGCCCCACAGGACAGCAAAGGTCGCCATCACCCGGGAAGGGGATACCAGAACAGAAAGACCACCGGCAGACAGGGCGGGAAGGAAGTCACCAGGGCAAGAGAAGGGACACCCACGGGAAGCAGAGAAGGAACCGGAACCAAGGAAGGCCGAGAGGCACTGAGACCAACTGGACGAGGAGGACCCCCAACGGACCGACTGGGCACACACCGCCTGTCAACAAGGCACAAAGACACCCAAAACACCCCTGTGGATGGCCCCACCAAGGTAGGCAACCCCGACATGAACAGCGGGGGGGCCACACGAAATCAGCCGAAGGGGGAGAGGCACAAGGAGGAAGGCAACCAAAAAACGGAAAAACAGAAACAGGATGGGGAAAACACCAATACCCCACCGGTAAACCAGAACCGGTCCACAAGAACAGGCCAAAATGCACACCCCAGCAGAGGCGTGCGTTGAACCCCTGGTCTGACCATGCCGCCACCACCCAAAGCAGTAGAACAACCAAAGAGCCACAGCACTCTGGACACGAGCAGGGTAACCCAATAACCAAAAACCGGAGACAACCGGAGCGGCCCGGCAGTTGGCAGGACTCACGGAACCGAGACAGAGGCCACCCAGGACGGGAGGAGAGGCAACAGAAGTCCCCCAACAGAGCCCCAACCCCCAGAAAGCACGGAGAAGCACCACCAGGAAGGGGGTGCAGTAGCCGCATGCTGAGCCAGGTAGCCAGAAGAGGTGGGGGCGTCACGGCCGCAGCCCTGAACCGGAAAGGGCAAGCCCTCCAGAAGCAAAAGCCCACATGGCGACCACCGAAGCAGCCCAGAGAAGGACAGACAGGCACCAACAGCCGCCCGCCCCCATCAGACATGCAGCAGCCTACAGCCCCCGGAATCCCCAGGTGGACGCCCCACCGGGGACCAACCAGGACAGACCCCGCACAAAAATGGAGAGCAGGCAGGAACAGGAGCATACAGGACGGAAGGACAGCATGCCCAAAGCCCGGAAGGGAAGAAGGAGTCAGGGTCAAACACAGCAAACAAAACAAAGCCATGGCCCCGCGACACACCCCTAAACGCCAGTCAAACACCAGGACAGGAAAACACAACCCACAGGGCAAAAGGTCGAAGTATGTGTCCACCAGTATGTACAAAAATGGCAAAATACATAGCACATTATTAAGTGCATATTACTACCCAATGGAACCCATCTCGACCCCAGAATAAAGAAAGGTTGAGAAAACACCTGGAAGGGACCAACATCGTGTCATGCAGTGCACATGACAGCGCACGCACGGCCCCTGGATGCTGCTGCAAAAAATCACTAATCCGCACCACAAAAATAGTCAGAAATGACCAGCAGGCAATAAATAAAAGAAATTTTGCAAGAAACGTAGTATGTAGAGGACCAACTTACAAAAAGCACAAATACCTAATTTGATAGAGATTTGTCCAGAACCACATGATGTTGAGCATCGAAAGCCAAGACTCGAACCGGCTACCCCAACCTCCGGGTCAATGGCTCTAGCCATAAGGCTACATCCCCTCTCCTTCCCATACACGAACAGCGAATAAAACCAGGACCGTTAACACCACGTATAATGGGGGAAACCACTGCACCCAGAGTGGAAAAAAAATAACCACAATCCTCCAATGAAAGCAGCAAGGCAAACACAGACATACCGCTGTAACCGGTGCCCGAAACCCCTCCAGGAATGTTCAAAATATATATAACACTCACCCAGAGTACGATGTACCCACTTTACAGCACTGGGTCACCAGGACCCAAAAAACAATGATCAGTAAAGGTCTGAAACGTGACAGCAGCAGAAGAGCCGAGCAGACACGAGAGCCCCCAACATCACTTGCCCACTCCAACTGTCAGCTGTAAACCAGGGTTTCAGTTACGCTGCGGGAGAACAACGCGGTGCGCATGCGTGTGTGCAAGACACCTTAAAAAAACTGGAAATACTGAAGGCTACGTGCATGAAGGAGACAGTCCCACAATGTACTAAAAAGATTTAGAAAGAATCCGACTAAGGATTGCTGCCACACCAAGTACACATTTAATTCACAAGCCGCACGCCGCCGGGCAGAGGAACGGGGGAGGACTCGGCATCGTGCGGGACAGGGACCGTCCGAGGCGACGGCAGCAGACCACAACAGGAGCAAGCTAGAAAGCCCCCCAGCAGAGCCCACCCGTGCAGGGCCGAAACCTAAGAAAGCCCCATACCCCAGAGCCCGCTAAAGCAGGGCAGAAACGTCACAAGTCATGGGGGCAGGGTGGGAACCTCATGATGCCCACCGCAGCCACAAGGAAAGAGACGCGTATGCGAGCGTCTCGCAACACGAATTGGAAAAAGCAGCAGCAGGCCGAGTCGGGCCGAGGCCAGAGCAGGAACCAGAACGCTAGGGCTGGCATGGGGCGGAACCACGCTGAAAACCCGGCTCCAACCTGCAACGTCAACGGGGGCCAGGAAGCCAAGTGGATTTCCCTGAAAAGCAGAAAGTTTGTGTCACCCCAGACTGGAACGCAAGCAAAATCATAGGGAAGCCCGCACCCGCCAGGGGAGCAGGGCCAAAAGTACTCCCCACCAGAGACCGCCCGTGCCGGGCTGCCAGACAGCAGGCCCAACCCCCAGAGCCCGCTATAGCAGAGCATAAAGCTACAAGGGTGGGAGGGCTGGGCAGAAAAAACCCCAAGAGCTCACAACCACCACACCCCACTACAGCACAGCAGTAAAATCAAAAGGGTAGAGCGAGGGCCAGAAGGCGGGGGAACCAGTGCATGAGCCCGCTCGAGCAGGGCCTTCTCAAGGGTGACATGGGTTGGCCATGTTGGGAAGGAATGGGAGGCATGGGAGGCTAACTTTTGCTTTGGAGGGTTCTGGTGTGTAGCTGAAGCTCACTTCGTTATTTTTTTATTTATTTTTGAGTGAACAATCATATTGACATACACAGCTGCTCGCCTACAACCCTGAGGCTGGCTGCTTTGTCACTGATAATCGCTACACATCTCAGCTTATCCCACATCCCGGAGGTCGGGCATCACTGTCCTCCAATGCAGTAATTTGACATATCTATCAATGAATGCAGCCCTGCATGTCATTACTTAGAGTCTTTTCCCTATCAGGGAGCACAAAGTTTTCTTCTTGAAACATCACCAAACTTAATATCAACACCCTCCCCCACCCCCCACCCACAACTGTTGAGATATCCTGTCAGCTGCACACAAAGGTACTTCCTCATGCTCAATGTCTGACCACGGCATCTCCTCTCAAAGGCCTGCCATACCTAACTTGTATGCACACAGTCGAACAGTATCAAATGACCATTTGTGCCCTCCCGTTCTCAATCTATCCCCTGGAATGCAAGCACCCCTCTGTACAACAATATTAAGAGCTCCACCATTTGTCGTATACCACTAGTCAGCTTGCACCGGTGCCAACCGTCTCCGGGGCCATCACGCCTTCCTCCCCAGTACTGAGCCTCACATCTGCCCCACCGTTCCTGAGGTAGTCAGCATACAATCCCCAGAAGTTCTTTGCTCTGCTTCTCGGGGGTAGCAGTTCGCTAAACGTCTCTGACTGCGTACAGAAATAGAGCACGTCTCGTTTCCACTGTGCAATTGTAGGCAAGGGGACTCGCATCCAACATAGAGCTACCCTGCGCTTAGCTATCAGCATACCCATGTCCACTAGCCTACGCGCTGCCTTTGGGAGCCCCCTCGAGTGTCCAAGCAGTGCCACCGCAGGGTCTGGGATTAGTTCTAATTCAGCTATCTCTCCTATCTGCTGAAATACAGCCTCCCAGAATTCACCCACGCCAGTACAGTACCACGCTAAATGAATGAAATCTGCAGCGGGGTGTGCACACCTCTCACAGGCCGACCCCTCACGTAAGCCATACCTGTGTAGGCTTTCCGGCGTATAATAGACTCTGTTTACAAACTTGAAATGTATAAGTCTATGCTTGCCATGCAATGATATACGACGTGTACCAGCACAGCAATATGACCACATGGCGTCGTCTATCACTGTATCCAGGTCCCTCTGCCAGGCCAATCGAGCCTTAGTATATTTCTGGGATCTCTGTGACATCGCTATGCCATATAACTTGGACGTCATCCTACGAGGGCTCTTGTGTTTAATAAGATATGATAATTCCGGAACCTCAGGGGGTTCAATCATATCATCTCCTAAGTGTTGCCGCCATGCGCTTCTAACCCTGTGGAATTGAAACCGCTGTAGCTGAGTATAGGTCTCCAATGACGACACCACCTCATCCCATGTTTTAGCGATACCGTCCTTGAACAGGTCCCCCACCAGGTGCATACCTAACCCACGCAGAGACCGCACCACCCCGCGCTCCCTGCAAGGGGTCAACCAGACCACCCAGTCAAGGGCATGGCCGGAGAGTATAACAGCGCCCCCGCAGTCTGCTGCAGTATCCAATTCCATGCATGCCGAGTAGTGTTTAATGAATCTAAGAAACCCGTTCTACGGTTTGCAGGCTCAAACATGACCGCAGGCAGCGGGAGAGGCGCTGCAAACAATCTCTCTAGTTTTAGATATGGGATCATGTCATCGCCGTGCACCCAATTGTGCGCCCAAGCTCCCTGTGCTATCCTGTAGTATAGTTCCATGTCAGGCGCCCCTAGGCCCCCCATATGATAGGGTAGCGTCAAGACGCTCCAACACGAGCTTGCTTCCCCGCCCCTGCCAGCCGTAACAGAGACTTGGTCAGCCTAGCAAAGAAGGAACGCGGCAATACCATCGGAATATTGGAAAACAAAAATAAAAATCTGGGACGCACCACCATCTTTGCGATGGATATCCTACCCATAAGTGACAGGGGGAATCCGATCCAAGTCTCCACATCATCCTCCAATTTATCAATGGCTCTTCCCTAGTTCTCAGTGAAAACTACATCTGAATCCCTATGCAGTTGGATCCCAAGATATCTGACCGAGTCATCCGACCACTTTAGCGGGTACTCCATTTCGAACGGGGTGGTGGACGTCGTCAGCGGGAAGGCAATAGACTTGTTCCAGTTTACTTTGAGCCCAGACAGTGCCCCGAAATGCACGACCTCCCGCAGTACCGGCGCCAAGTTGCTCTCAGGATCCCTAACATATAGCAGAGTGTCGTCTGCATAGGTGGAGACCACGATTCGATATGTTGGAAAGCTTACGCCTCTCAGGCTGTGGTATTCACATAGGGCGCGCGCCAATGGCTCCGCTACAAGAGCATATAGTATGGGAGACAGGGGGCAGCCCTGGCGCGTCCCCCTCGAGATCGGTATAGCGTCCGTGACCAAGTCACCCAGTCGGATACAGTAGGTCCCTTATACAGCACCCCAATCATTTACAAAAAGACCGAACCCAATCCCATTTTGGTCAGGACCTGTCGCATGTAGGGCCACTCCACCGAGTCAAAGGCTTTCTCCATATCTAAGAAGACCGCAAGAGCCTTTGAATCCTGTCGAACATGCTGCAAAACGCCAAACACCGTCCTTAGATTATACGTGAGGTTCCTGCCCGGAACAAACCCTGCCTGTTCCGGTGCTACCAGCTCCGGCGTGAGCAGCGCAAGGCGCGTGGCCAAAACCTTCGCAAATAGTTTAATATCGACGTTTAACAGAGACAGCGGTCGATACGAACTGCACTCCTCCAAATCTTTACCTGGTTTGGGGATAGCAACCAGAATAGCCTCTCTCATGGATTGTGGCATGTGACCCGTGACACACAGATCATCAAACAGCGTCGATATATGCGGGAGCAGCAGGTCTATAAAGGACCGATAGAAAGCGACCGTAAGGCCGTCCGCACCGGGGGCGCTATTTGCCTTCATACCCGCCAACGCCTCTAGGATTTCGTCCCTCTCTATGGGAAGGGCCAAAAACTCCCTATGCTCATTTGAGAGGAAGGGTAACTGAATATGATCCAAGTAGTCACGTATGCTTTCTTCCGTATTAGTCTGTTGAGAGGCATACAGGTTAGCATAGTATGACTTGAAGCGCGAAGCTATGTCCGCTTCTTCCGTCAGCATTGCCCCGTCGTCCGATCTAACTTTAGTGATCGCTGCTTTGCATCTACGGGCTTTTAGTATATTGGCTAGTACAGAGCTAGGCCTCTCACCCTCCCCATACATTCTGGCAGTGGCATACTTCCCTAAATGTTGCACTTCTGCGTCTGCAGCCTCGTGGTATTCTGCCAGCAGAGCCTTTAGCTCTTCTGCAATGTCTTCCGATGCTTCCGACTGCTGCCTAGTTTCTACTTCTTCCAGCTTGCGCTCCAAAGTGGATAACCTCTGCCGGATAGAGCGCAGCACCCCGGAATGCTTAGCGATTGCCACCCCTCTTACATAAACCTTAAATGTTTCCCACACCGTTTGGAAACGATCCACTGAACCTACATTATTATCAAAGAACGTTGTGATCGCCTCCGCCATTTCTTCTTTAAACAGGGGATCAAGAAGTGAGTATGGGGGGAACCGCCACGTAAATGGCGGTATAGTCTTTCTAGGCGTAGCCAATGTGAGCAATATAGGAGAATGATCCAATAGGGTACGCGGCAGTACCTGACACGTGCGAACCTGAGTCATGAGTGACGATGACGCCAACCAATAATCTATACGGGTATGTAGATTATGATAAGCGGAATAGTGCGTAAAGCCCCCCTCCGTAGGATAGAGGGTTCTCCACACATCCGAAAGGGCCATACAAAGCATCTCCCTTTTGATTGTCTAAGCTGCTGCAGTGTGCAATCTGGTCGGACCTCCCGATCTATCAAGACCTGGATTCATAACCATGTTGAAATCCCCTCCCCATAGCATATATGTAATACCAGAGTCCCTGACTCTGTTGGCTAGTTCTGCGTAAAACTCAGGGCAATCATAGTTAGGTCCATACACATTAACCAATAATAAATCCAGTCCCTTACCCTGGTATCGCGATAGCACAAACCTACCCCCTCCGTCCGCATACAGCAATTGCGCCTTGCAACCCGACTTAGGGTTGAACCAAGTTAACACCCCCCTGGCGTGGGTTGTGAAGCCAGCCGAATGCGAATTACCCAGCCACCCTCTCATGTGCAGCATCTGACTCCGATTAGGGAGGTGCGTTTCCTGCAGGAAACCTATATCTATATCATGTCGGTTGAGGTAGTGCATCACCTTACGCAGCTTCCGGTGGTCATTTAGGCCCCTAACATTCCAGGTCACCACTCTGAGGGAATCAGGCAACCCGCTCGCTGTAGTAGTACTAGTCATGACTATCCCGTCTGTGACGCTTATCGTCTACCTCTGTGTGCCTTATGTGACAGTTACGATGAAGAGACCATAGTGAAGCATACTGACAGTCAAACCCCTTAAAAATATATAGCAACTGGAACCCCGTCCCCTCTCTCCTCCCACAGCAGACCCCCCGCAACTCGGCCTTGCCGCGTCCCATCTAGGGTCTACTCTCGCCACCCACCTCCCAACCCTGAACAACTTGATCCCCCGAAAAAAAAGGTGGAGTGCACTCGCAGGCGGAGGTCGCTCAATCCTCAGTATATAACAACGTATCACTGCGTACTTTATCTCTACTCCACCGCACTGTTCAAATCCCATCGCTGTACACCTCTCTGTACCGCCCGCAGCTCACAACTGCGCGCCCAACTAGCGCACCTCCCTCCTCCCCGGTTTACGAGTTAAATTGGCCGCCGGGGACGGGGCCCATCTGTCCGCCCTAACTCCCGAAGTCGCATCCCATGCGATAATTTGTAGGCAGTTGTTACTACAGTGCAACCGTATTTCAGCAGTCTTTTATCTCTACAGCACTTTACGCACCTTGCCCACCCAGTCCCTCCCACCGACCCCACTATCTATTACTTCCCAAGAGCAGAGTAAGTAGAACCAATGCTTGCCAGTTCGCCATTATCAGTCCTGAAGCTCCAGCAGCTCACTTCGTTATTCATGTGGCAAGGAAGACTTACGAGGAGGTAATGTGTCGAACAGACCTTTGATTTCATAGAGGCTCATTCATGCCGTTAATAATATTGATCTACTGATCAACGTTTGGGTGACTTTCAATATAGTGAGCGAGAATGACTTATTTTTCAGCTTTCAGTATTATGGAGTCTACACATATACATCGCTGTAAGTAAGTGCAAGTCTATTGGCTGATGCTTGAATTATTTGCATTTTAGTTTCAACTATATGTTGCCATTCATGGTATCCTGTAATTTGACCGGACAGTGATTGTATTTCAGTTTTGGGGACTGTAATCGACTATTAGAGATTGTGAGGATATGCAGTGGGGTAAGGGGCTCCGTTGTTAAACGACTCTCACAGTTGTAGGGGTTACATCGCCATAAGAAGACTTTTGAAGGGAACAATAGAGAACTGTTGTCATGTTGTTATAGTAACACAAGCCTCATCCAACAGACTTGCACTTACTTCCAGTTACAGCTGTGTATATGTACAAAAGGCTGCATACGTTTCATGCACAGAGTAACTACATAGAGCGGGGGTTCAACGCTGTGATCAACTCCTGCAGGTGACCATGTACCTTAACAAGCATCTGACCACCTCCCAAAGGTGAACATGAAGCGAAAGTGAGTGTCTGTCTATGCAGAGGGTGCAAGGATCCCCTGGGATGCACGAGGGATGTTTAAGTAGAACCTGTGCACGAGGGGCTCAGCAGCTCTTAATACCTGCAATCCGCGCTCACTTTCAGCCTCTTCTTCCATCCTCACTCAATCAACCACTTCCTCCGATCTCTCGTCTCCTGGATACCCATAGAGGATCATGTAGATCGGCATTACCGGGACCACAGCGACCTCTAGTGCATGGGAGGTCTGCAGTCGTTACTTTCGCTGCAGAAGCATTGTTGACAGATTCGTAATTGATGCAGCAACACCATGGTGTTTAATTTAAACTAGTCGATATTTATTTTTATAATCATTTATCTACGTAATATATTAATGTATGCATATATATGCACGTGTCTACTCAACGCTCGTTTTTTCATGTAGTCCTTAAATGTTTATTTATCCATTTATTTGCTGCTTTAAATTTCTGTATAATTATTTTGCATGTCTTTAGCGAGTTATTAGGAAAAGCGATTTTAGATCACTTTTTTACTTGGCTTCATTTAATAAATTTGCATCGTGGGTTCTATGAGGTGTGCAAGTGCCTAGAAGGTTCCTTGGAAGGAGGGGGCTGACGTTGTACTGGCATACAGCAACATAGTGGACTGGGGTGTGCACCGTTTATTTATTTATGCATTTTTATATAGCGCGGACATTACCCAAAGGTGCTAGAGCGCTTTACTAAAGAAAATGATCTTTCCTAAACTTAAAGGAAAACACATACAAACCAATAAATAAGGCATATGGGGGTTTCCATCTATTTGAAACATTGAAGGCAAATAATAGCCAATGTTGAAAGTAAACAAAAAGTAATTTTGTGAAGAAGCCATTTTAAAAAATGTATTGTATAACAACGATACTAAAAAAAGGCCTTTTGCACAATTGCGATAAAAACAGAACCAGTACACTAGCAATGACATCCTCAGCAGACAGCCAAGTAAATACCAACAGTATTTGAGACGGTAACAAACCAAACTCCTGTAGACCATAGTGTTAGAAACTGGTTTCCTTCAATAATTTCAGGACTTGCACAGTATACATGACTCAAAGAGGGGCAGCAGGGTGATTATAGACATGAATGAGTTCCACCTACGCCTGTATCTTTCCCAATTGATCACATTTTGGGCTGTTGTGGGGGCGTTTTTTACCTGACGTTTCATAAGCTGGAGGCTCCTGATTGGCTGACTCCTCCGTGGCCTGGAGCACCAGTACAAGGTCCACTGAGAGAAGGTCTCAGGGGCCCTCCATCGTGTTGTCTCTGGATGTCTTGGTGTCTCTCACAAGTCTTGACCCGGTTTCTTTGCAGACTGAAGGACCTCTATTCCTTTTGGTTGCTATAGCCCAGGGTCATGAGTTATGACATCACACAGGTGATGACATCACAATGTCTACCATCTCAGGCCACTGTGTACATCTGAAGCTTAATAGACAAACTGATGGATGATCGACATTTGGCAAGATATTCAACAATAAAATACTGCTAGGGAGTATTTTAACTGATAATGTTCTTGGAAATATATGTTCAGCAGTCAAGTCAAGTAACCATTTATTGTTTGATTAATTAAAATCTTACAATAAGTAAAAAATGTAGAATGTATGCATGCAACCATAACAAGAGCTTCATATCCATGATTAAAAAGGAACCTACATTCTAACTTCATATGCTCAGTTAAAAAAGTAAATCCACATAGTGTTAAAGGCAAAATTGTAATGACCAATGTGCCCTCTCATTTTTTTCTTCAGTGTGCAGCAGTATAAGGTCTCTGTGCACTGCAGCCGCTACTACATGCGCCAGAAAACCGACCATGTGAGCGCAGCAATAAAAATCTGTGGCAAATACCACTTCAAACTTTTGTTTAAAAAAGTGAAAACAAGGTGCATTTCCACATATACAGCATCCCAGAGGCATGCTTCATTGTAGAGTCCTGGGTGAGGAGTCAATGATGAAACATACCATTAAGAATCCCAGTGGGTGGCTGACGAAATTGTACGCCCCAATAGCGCAGGGAGGGTTGGCGGTCCCCAACCTCGAACTATATTATTTAGCGGCTCAGCTCCAGTGGGTAACTAACTGGATAGCGGGAAAGAACCTGGAGGACACGGCTACTACATTGCCGCCATGGACACGTTCACAAGTACTGCACTTGTTTCACCCACTTGCTAGGAGTCGTGGACCCAAACCATGGCTACTATCTCTTGCTCATCGCTGCTACCAGAGATGCCTTTATTTAACAAGGTCCACTAAACCATACGCCCCGGCGTTACCGCTGTTAGGTACGCCCAGAGGCAACAGGGGCACTACGGAACCGGAGCTGTGTACATGGCATGAGGTGGATGTTGACACATTGGGCGATCTCTATACCGATGGTGAACTCCTCCAGTTTGAGGTGCTCTCCGCTGACACTGGTCTGGCTCCCGGGCAGTTTCTATTATATGGTTCACTCCTCCATGCATTGACGTCCTCGTGGGGGGACATCGCTATGGAACTCCCAATGCATCACCTTATTCAATACATGCATGTTATGGGGGCGGGATCACATATTGTTCATTGGCTGGTATCCGCACTTTTGCTACACACTACCCTGCCGCTGGCGAGGCTCCGCGCGAAGTGGGAGGCAGACAGGGGGCGCCCATGGTCAGATGGAGAATGGGATGTGGTTTTAGCGGGGCCTGTCAACGTGCCACGAAACTCTCGCTTTAAATTGATCCAGACGTTTGTACTGCACCGCGCCTACCTCTCCCCAGACAACATAGCCAAATATTTTGGAGCTAATACAGCTGCCTGTCCGCGATGTGGACTCGGTGGTGCGGATCTGTTGCATGTGCTCTGGTCCTGCACGGCGCTGGCATTGTATTGGCGGAGGGTCACGGCTCTCCTAGAGCAGTGCACCGGCGTGCCGGGTCAGCATACATGGGAGGTGTGTATATTGGGCCTCTACAAGCGGAATAGGCAGAATAGGATAGCCTCCCGCTTCCGAGATTTAGGCTATATCACTGCGAAGCGCCTGATCACCAAGAACTGGAAAAGAGGAGAAGCCCCTGTCGCAATTAGTTGGGAGAAGTCATTTCTTAACTGGGCACGAGCAGAGAGTGTAGCATTACACAGAGAAGAGACTGCAGGTCTCCGCAAGTTTCCAGCAGCCCAGCCTTGGGATACGTTGCTGCATAGCTTCACACAACACAGTAGCGCAGATGGTCGGCCCCCGCATGCGCCCTTCGCCAGTGCGAACCCTTAAGCTTTGTGCGCCAGCAGCTTGACATATAGATAACACTTGTGTGTAATGCAAGGATAGTGTCCCTGGCGATTATTACCTGTTTTTCCTTTGTTGGCCTGTAGAATGTGCCGTGTGACTGAGGGTCCTGACTGGTGCATTTTGGGTTCATTGTACCCTGTGGTTCTTGTTGGGGTGGAGCAGGGGTGGATAATTGGAAGTCAGCAATAACTTACCGGGATACCCGGGGGCTGAGGATTGGAAGGCTACTTTTGCGTTACAGTTGTCTTATTCTTTGTTTCTTTCCCCTTCTGTTGAGGTTGTCGTTTTTATTTTAATTTAATTAGTTTGTGTTTTGGATTCTTTATTGGCACTCGATCAGGTATGTGCATATAGCTTCATGGCGAGATTAGTACAACTCACTGCCAGCATCCACCTGTATTGCCCATCACTGGGGTTCAGTCCACTATGCTAATTATTGACATTTAAACTCTCCTCATGTGTGAGGCGGTGGGTGCTGCGTCGGCGTTGGCATCCCATGTAGCCAGGCTGAACCTGATGGACTATGTCACAAGAGGTGATCTGTCATGTATTCCTCAATACCACCATTGCATGGTACATTGTGGGCATTTGGACCTGAACGCTTGATCAATCGTTGGGTGTACCTGTTGTACTCCCTTCCGGCACTATCTGATGTAAGCCCTGTACAGATTGTCATACTGGTTGCCCATGCTGCTGTATCAGAATGTGTACCTATTCACTTCTCCGCTACTGAAAATGTTGATTAATGAAAAATGGAAAAATAACAAACTGTCAATAAAGATATTTAAAAAAAAAGAAACCCAGTGGGTGATAGTCCTTTTAAATAAAATGGGACACCCCTCATCTGCAAGGTAGTGAGACAACCCACGTGTTACCAAGTGAGTTCCCTAGCCTATGTTGTTGATTATTAAATTAAAAGTGAGGAGAACCCACTCATAAAAATGTCTAGCTATCCCTTTTCCTTATCTGGTAGATCACAGAAACCACCTAATAGCTCTCATTCAAATGGAGAGAGCTTGTTTTATTGACTTCACAACATTGCACTCTGTGGTAGGTAGAGAGGCCAACGTTTGGAGTTGGATGTAGTCTGGACACCCTTAGGACCCACTGACAGATGTTGTGAGAAACTGGCCCTGCATTCTGCCTCAGCACGAGAGCTCTCATTTAAGGCCCCATCATAAGAAACACACCCACAATATCTACTCAAGACATCTAAATGTGACTCAGTTCACAGTATACATTGTACAAGAGTCATATGTTGCACTACATATCCACATCATCTGGAAAATGTAAGTCCTCTTAGGAAACGCACGATTAAATGAAACGTGAAGCATCCATGTTCCACAGTGTGTTTTGTTTCAAATGGGCTGGTAATGGGGTGACAGAAGCCATGCAGCAGTGTACAAATCACTGTTGTTGTACCTATGGCGAGTCGCAACATAATGAGCACAGTGCAGTGAGCTACAGAAAATAAAGTGCTTAGAGCTATTGCTTCAAGACGTTTGGTGATTCTTAGTTAAAAATTACACACATTCTCTGCATGCATGCTTGTGCCTTAGTAAACTTGTAAGGTAGTACAGACGGCTAACGTACCCGCTGCAGAGATCAGCTGTTTGCAGATCATATGCTTGAAAATGATACTGTTAAGATCTCTTTGAAAATGCAAAACAGCCTGGACAGTCTTTTCGTATAAGTGTCCTCTCCCCATGCTGTAAAATCCTGAACATCACTTGCACTACAGTTTAATTAATACAGGGCCGGGTGTTTTTAACACTTGAAAGTTTGTGTGTTGTGTATTTTCAAAACACATGCATTTAAATTAGTATGTAGTGTAGAGTGTTTTTAATTCATACACCCTAAAATCTACTGTTACTGTTATGAAGCAAACTGCATTTGTAAATTAAACAAATGAGTAGGTTTTGGGTAGAGGCTTTACAATGTTAACACTCAACATATTTGCTTTTTAGTAAGGTTTGGAAGTCAGTGAGTAAAATAGTGGCCAGGTGTGCATGAGCCAAGAAGAGGTAAGCAAAAGGTTCCTTCCCTCTTGCTCGAGCAGTGCATTTAGGGTTCTCTACTGCCATGATGTGATTTTTAAAGGCCTGGCTGCTACAGAAAATAGACAAAATCACAGAAGGCTGGTATTGTTTCCCCATTCAATTCACACTTCATATAGTACATTTTTACGGAAAACACTTTAAAACATGTACTATTGCTTTGTAATGATCCCGGACTGATAAATAAACAAAAGTTATGCTATAAATGAACACAGGTGACTTTAAGTGAAGTTCCATTCAAGCTGCTGTTGGGGCCATTGTAGTGTCTTAAACATGAACAAATGCCTGGTACGTTTCCTTTGCAAAGGCAATCGAGATAAGACAGCCTAATCGTGGGGGACCTGTGATCTGAGGAATGAAGGAGGAGCAGGCTGGTCTTTATCTCTTGATATCACCAACAGAAGTTAAACAGCAGAAACCCTCACTGCAGGAGCAGCTCAAGTCCGCCCAAAAATAACATGCCCCAATACAGATAAAAAAATTAAAAAAAAGATATTGTCTGCAAGTCTTGCGTTATTTCTTGAATGCCGAACAATGCAGTTTATTTTATGGCCTTTAAAAATCCTGGAAAGCGCGAATCATGCCTCCAGATGCTGATGCTGCCTATGTGTGCCTTGGAGCTGCGTTTTATTGTGTATTATGAACTTTTATGGCTGACAGCCGAAATAAAGTTTTCTGACTGACTGACTGACTGGCCTTGGAGCTGCGCTCATTTTCCTGAAATGAACACGGCAAGTGGCATTTGCAAAGGCCATTTGCTGCGCAACTTGTGACCTTCTGCCAACAAGCAAATTACCATTTTTTTGCACCGCTGCTTTTAAGATGCGAGCGACGCAAAAAACTGTAATTTGCTTTTAGATGCTCTCTCACGTGACATATCATGGTGTGTGCGCACTTCGGACTAGATACTGTGCTTTTCGGGCAGAATGGGTGCGCAAGCGTGCGCACCTTACAGGGAACAAGGCTCCAGAGTAATAATCTCAGGGAAGTTGGCAGACATTGCCTTCATGGGGACGTTTTTGTGGGGTTATCCACCATCAGCCGGGGAGTTGGGCAGGAAAAGAAGATTGGGCTAGGGAACGAGGAAAATCGGGGCCTAGGAGGAAGCCTCTTTCTTGGAGGGTTTTGCAGGGTGATTCAGACTTTGCCAGAGTTCTGTTTTTTTCTCAACTTGAAGTTGTTCATTTTTACACACTTATGACGTGGATGGGTTTGGGGCCTTTAGAGTGTTAGAACTCTTAGGAGGTCAGAGTAAACTAGGGTTGGCATTGAAGGATGTTAGTTTTTGGAAGAATGGCCTGGAAATAAGTTTGCTGAGGTCAGAATTAGACCAGAGGTTGAAAGGATCATCAGTCATTTAGCAGTGTCAGGAGGAGGAGGTTTGCCTTGTGGCATGGGGCAAGAATCTCAGGGCACAAGCAGTAACATTGGAAGGGGTTGTGTTACAACAACACCAAGGGGATTGGGTCACTTCTTTTCAATTGGTAGTAGTCTTGAAATAGGCAGTAGCTGAGCTTGGGCGGGTGGCTACGGTTTTGGCACTCATTCTTTCCGGCTTGGGAGAGCAACATAGGCAGGTAAGAGGGGGTGGTCTAGGAAACATATAATTAGGCTGGGTAGGTGGTCATCGGACTGTTTTCAGAGGTACGTTGTGGTATTAGCAAGGATTGGTTTAATGAGATCAATTGAAATATAAAGAAATACTCATTGGTCCGCTTTTTCTTCTTTCCCCTTTAAACTGTGATTGCAAAAGTAAAAAATCAGACGGAAGACACAAGACTAATCCTGATCTACAGCAAAGAAAGCTTCAAAATCATACAGATTTTGCAGAAATATTGGCATGTTTTAGAGAGAGATCCTGATATTGGAAAAATAATCGGACCAAGACCCAATATAACATATCGCAAAGTTGCATCTTTAAAAGATAAACTTGTCAATAGCCATTTTGTATCAGAGAAACTGAAAACTTGGCTGACAGAAAAACAAAAAGGATTTGTTCACTGTAACAAATGCAAAGCCTGCAAAATTGGAAAACCTGTAACTAGCATCAAGGACTTCAAAGGAAAAACATTAGTGATAACTGAAATAATCACTTGTGAGACAGCATATGTTGTCTATATGATTGAATGTACCTGCGGGCCACTCTAAATTGGTAGCACTATCTGTCCTCTTTGGAAGCGGATACTGGAACACCTTAGGGCCATCCACAACAAAGATATGAACTATGCGATATTGAAACATCTTCATACACAGCATAGAACAAATTGGGAAAACATATGATATTTTGGAATTGCAACCATCCCACACCACGAAAGAGGAGGCAATCGCACACTCAAACTAAGGAGATTGGAATCGCGCCTAATCATTAAGTTCAAAACTAAGACTCCCTTTGGGCTTAACGGAGATGAAGAATTACATGTACACCTATAACCGTGTGAAGAACTGAACAGGCACTAAACCCTTAGGGCACTAGTCCCAACAAATGTTCACAATTAAAATATACCAATCCGGTACTAAGCCACGAAAATGGATAATATTGAAATGTGAACAAATGGCGAAACAAGTTTGCTCAATTGGAATTGAAAAACAATGAATTGAGACTTGATAGATTCATCATCACCACTGAGTGTATTGTAAATATGGTTATAGTGCCAACCACAACAAAAGAACTACATATTATGTTAATTTATCTACTGTGAGTTACTGTGAACTGCAAGTCCCAGAATGCATCAGAACTGGGCTTAAAAAATAACACTATAAAGGGTGAAAGCAAAGAGGGACTCACGTAAACGTGATAAAGACCATTTCTTGGTCAAAACGTTTGGTGGTGGTAACTATGCTTTAATTAAAGCTATCTTAAACCACACGACTTCTGGAGTGCTGTGAAATATTTGCTTTGCGAGATAACTGAGAGGTATGGTCTAGCCTCGACACAAGCACCAGCGGAACAAAGTGCGCACCGATTGTGGACCGCTGGTTTCATTAAAAAATATATATATATATTCACTGAAAAATACATAGGTTTTATAGACATTATAGTTAGGAATTAGCATTTAAAAAACCTTTGAAATTCACTGAAAAAAACATAGGTTTCAGGGACGTTATAGTTAGTTGGACATTTGACTCGTATAAAACCAGAGAAATTCGCCCGTTATAGTTAGTTGAGCTAACTTTAACTTGCGCGCCCGCAATGCACTGGTGATGATGTCACATACTACATCACTCATGACATGGTCAATGACATCACTGATGACATCACTGATGACATCTCAAATGACATCACTGATGACATCACCCAGTGAATGTGTTTTTCTGTAAAGTTTAAATATTTTTCATATATATCTATGCCAAGGTGTATTGAAGAATGAGTGGATTTACAAGAGCCTGAATGGATTATTTAGTAGGTGCGTGACTGACTGTATAAGTGAGTGATTGAATATGTGTTACCGAATGTATGGGTTAGTGACTAAACTGTGTGAAAATCTGTATTAGTGTCTCAGTTGGTGTATAAGCGGCTGCATGGGTTGGTGAGTAGCTACATGAGTGTCTATATGGGTTATTGATAAGTTGTCTGAGTATCTGTATGAGTCCCTGAGTGTCTGTGTGAGTGGGTGGGGATGTGTGTGACTCTGTGCATACATGTCTGAGTTGGTGATTCACTGGTTGTTTGGATTCAAAAGTACATCCGAGAAGGGCTATATGGGTGAGTTAGTGTGTGTATGGGTGTGTTGGTGAGTGAATGAATGTCTCACTGGTATATGTGTGAGTAACTGCATATGTTTTAAGACAGTATATGTGAGTGTTAGAGTATATAAATGACTATACGTGAGAGTAAGTTATTTGAAGAGTGGGTGTATAAAAGAGTGTCTGCTTGTATCAGTGATTGTATAAGACTGTAAATATGTGTTAGTATCTGCATAAATAAGTGATGTGGTGTGTGTATAAATAACGCAGTTGGTGTGTATAACTGTATACATGAGTAAATGGGTATGTGATTGATTCTTTGCATGACTGACTAGGTGTGTGAGTAACTCTATGGATGAGTGGCGGACTGTGACTGTATGTATAGGTGTATGAGTGCATATTATAGTACTGTATTGATGAGTAACTGCATGTATACGTGAGTGGATGTGAGTGTAGACCTAGGAAATAGTGGGTGGTATGTAGTATCTGGCATTGTTGTGTGTATGGTTTCAAAAATAGTAGTCTGTATTTTAGAGTGAGTGTATCAAAGTTTATATTAGGCAATCAGTGTGTGCATCAGATTATCACATGGATGATGTCATCAGTGATGTCATTTGAGATGTCATCAGTGATGTCACTGACCACGTCATGAGTGATGTAATTTGTGATGTCATCACCAGTGCATTGCGGGCACGCGAGTTATAGTTAGCTCAACTAACTATAACGGGCGAATTTCTCTGGTTATATATGAGTCAAATGTCCAGCTGAAACTATGGTTTTTTCAGTGAATTTCAAAGGTTTTTAAATGCTAATTCCTAAATATAACATCTGTAAAACCTATGGTTTTTTCAGTGAATTTTGAAAGTTTTTTAAATGTTAATTTCATATTTTAATATTAATAAAACCTATATTTTTTCTATTTTTTTGTAATATTTTGGAACTCTATTATCCTTTTTTTAAATTAATTAAAAAATATATGTAATGTTTTATATCTTCAAAAAACAAGTATCTATATATATATTTTTTGTTGTTGAGAAAACTGAAGTCCTGTACCGGTAGTGTACCAAGCTCCATCAGCACGCGAATCCTATCTGCCATATTGCTAAACTCGTGAAGGATGCGCATTTCGTATCCGACAAGTTCGTGGCACCACGTCTCGCGTAACATCATATACGTATGTGGTTGTGCCATCTGCTACTTTGGTATGCGACGGGTACGCAGTACCAAGCCGCGCCTTACGTCATGTACATATGGTGTCACGCCCGCTGCGCATGGCGTATGCGACGAATGCATGCTGCCAGGCGCTGTGTTACATCATAGACGTATGGTGTCGCCCCGGGTACGCCATTCATCATTTTTTTTGTCTCAAAACTATATCTAAATAAGTTTAAAGTGTATATGAGAACAAGCGATAATCTAAAATATTTTAAACATTTATATATTCCTAACTGTAATAAACTTATATTATGGTAAATATATTTTCTCAAAATCGCGTCGGTGTGGCCTCCTTGCGCACTCGGTGCGCGATTGCCATGTGACCTTAAAGAAAAGCATTTGATTGGTTCATAAAAGTCCCATTGTAACAGTTGGAGTACCGCACCCATTTTAGTCATTCTCTCTACAGCGTTTGGTGAGAGACTCCTCTTCTGCTTAGAGAGCTTTTTTGAAAACGTTTTGCTATGTACACATATCTGACACTACACACAACATGCAACCATCATCTTCATCAATCTTCATGCTCTGTAAAGTAGCCTTCTGTGAGAAGTTGGCCTGGTATATGCTGCTCACTAATTCTAGGGATCACCTTGTACCATGCCAAACAACCCTTATGGTGGTGGTTGAAGTCAACCTTGATAGACCACCTATCCTAGTGGTAGCGTGGACAGTGCAGTCTGCAGGCTAAACTCTTGAGGGCATGTGAAGCCAGCTGTTTTACCATATGTAACCTCCTTGAATACCAAATGAAAGGACACCACACAGATATATATTCAAAATATATATGTATTTATTTACTTAAAAGTATCCCCTATACTCTTTATGAGCACAGAAGCACATTCGTTAAAACAAGGCAGTGTTTAAATATACAAAAGTTGTACAATTATGGATGGGCCAGGTGGCCAGCTAAACCATATACTAAAATAGTGGTATAAGAACCACATATAGAAAGGAAGGAAGGCCTAGGGCCTTGGGAATCTCTGGGACGACAAGGAGCTAACTGTAGTTAGTGACCAGGAGGCCCACAGGATGCGTGTGCAGTGTGAGAAGTTACACGCGTGCACCTACTGATTTCAATGGGTGCGTAAAAGTCACAAAGTTAAAGAAAAAGGAGTCTTCCGGGTGGACCAGAACCTAACAACTTGAAACCTAGACACTAGAGATGTTTCTCTACCCAAGAGCACCGGAGTGCCAGCGTTACCTCACCCACAGGAAGCGGGTGCATAGGGGTCAAAGTGCATCGGGTTTCGTCGTGCAGGTCTATGGAGCCTGAGGATAAAGATGCTGCAGGCGGCCAGGCAGAAAGAGTTCTGGTGGATCCAAGGGTGGATCTGAAGTGTAGACGACCCGTAAGCAGAGGGGACAGTGTTCAAAGTCACTAGCCAGTGACCGGCTTGGAACCAGGAAGGAACCAGGCGATGTCGGGTGCCAACAGGTGAAGAAGGGAAGCTTGTCTCCGCAGCCACGTGGAAGTGAAGGGATCGACGACAACCAGGAGTCACTCATGAGCTGTCCCACGAAGGCTCTAGCTGATGGCGGTGTCGGCTTCTTGATCGGAGCAAACAGGCCTTGGCTAATGCAAGCCACACAGGAATCGATGAAAGCTTGGTGCTTTAACCAGCAAGGTCAGAGGGGCTGCTCCTTTTCACAGGAGCAAGGGCCAGTCTGGAGCAACCAGACCAGCAGTGTTGTTCATAGATTTCGTCGCCAAGATGGCCACTAGCCAACGGGCCAGTAACCGGGATGACGCGTCGAGAGGCAAAAAGCAAAAGGGCCCCACGCAGATCTCGTGGATGCTGGAGGGCTGATCTTTGATGCAAATGCTGCTCGGTGTTGGGGCTTCTCAGGGCCCAAAGCACCGCATTGAGGATGCCTCAGGTGCTGCGCAGTCAGCTTGTGGTGGACGTTTCAAGATGGCCGCTCCCACGTCTCTCGGTGCCTCCACGGGTCTCTTCTTTGCAGGGACTGTGGATCTGGCTCAGAGATGTCTGGGAGTCTGGGTCTTGTCGGGCTCTGGGCTCGGTCTCCGGCGGGAGGCGGTGGCAAAGCAGTCGTTGAGTTGCTGGATGGTGCCTGTATTAACAGGGTGGTCACTCCTTGGCCACAAGGGAGATTCTCTTCAGTCTTCTGTGCAGCAGAACGTCGAAGTCCAGTAGTTCTTCTTATTTAAGTCGAGTTTCAGGATGATCTGAAGTCTTGGGACACAGCTCCTACTCTTATTCTAAATCTAGGGGCCGGATTACCTGCTAGGTCCCTCCTCTGGGTGTGACCAGGAAGGGGGGTGGTCACACCTCCTTTCCTTTGTCCAGTTTCGCGCCAGGACTGGGGCTGGAGAGCCCCAGCTCCGGTTTGAACTGGCATATGCACAGGGACACCTTACTCGACATGTTTTGATAAAGCCAAACCAAAGTTAGCATTTGACCGCGAGGTACATAATGCACTTAAGAGTATATGGTATGGCAATATCATGAAACAGCTAAAGGACATTGTTCCGAAAGCTGCAGACAGGCTCAGCTCATGCCAGAGCACCATCTCACATGAAACCAAGCACTCTGCCTCTAGGATTGTTAAGGCCTGCCATAGGAGTGACTGATAGGTTACCATGTGTCCATATATGTTAGATATAGATATACTATATCTAAGTAAGAGGTGACTACACCAACTTACCCCAGCTGAGTGATCAGCCAGTTGTGTAAAATAGTGAGGCCAGGCCAGGGGTGGCACAATACATGCTGCAGCCCCTGGTAGGCCTTGGATACACCTATGCCCTGGGTACCTGGGGTACACTGTTACAGGGTCCAATAAGGTGAACCAGTTCCAATTGGTAATGCACCTAGTGTGCATTGGCATTAATGTAGGGAGAGAGCAGCAGGGCTGTGGGTCTGATTAGCAGGCCCACTGCCACACTAAGTCATAAAACCAGTGAAGCAAAAGCAAACATTTGGGGTGACCATAGGATAGCAGACCCTACTCTCCTACACAACCCCCCCCAAACGCAGGGACATTAGACTAACCTTGACCAGTTGTGTCTTCATGTTCTAAGTGGAAGTACCGGGAGAGACCATCTGCATTACCATGGTCAGTCCCTGGGCGGTGCTCCACTGTAAAGTCCATCCCCTGTAGGGAAATGGACCACCTGAGTAGTTTGGGGTTTTCACCCTTCATCTGATTTAGCCATAAGAGGGGCTTATGGTCGGTCTGAATCATGAAAAGAGTTCCAAACAAGTATGGTCTCAACTTCTTCAGGGCCCACACCACAGCAAAGGCCTCCCTCTCAATAGCTGACCAACGTTTCTCTCTAGGGGTCAGCCTTCTGCTAATAAAAGCAAAGGGCTGGTCTTGACCATCTACATTAAGTTGTGAAAGCACAGCTCCCACCCCCAACTCAGAAGCATCTGTTTGGACAATAAACTCTTTGGAGTAGTCAGGACTCTTCAGGATAGGTGCAGAGCACATGGCCTTCTTCAGGTCATCAAATGCCTTTTGACAGTTTACTGTCCACTGAACCTTTTTGGGCATCTTCTTGGATGTCAGATCATTAAGAGGAGTCACTATGGACCCATAGTTCTTAACAAACTATCTGTAGTACCCAGTCAGGCCCAAGAAAGCTCTGACCTGAGTCTGGGTAGTTGGAGGGGACCAGTCCTTGATGGTCTGGATCTTACTCTCCAGTGGTTGAACCTGGCCTCCACCTACAAGGTGGCCCAAGTATACAACTTTACTCTGCCCTATCTGGCACTTAGTAACCTTGATAGTGAGGCCTGCCTTTTGCAGGGCCTCTAGTACTTTTGTCAGGTGGATCAGGTGATCCTCCCAGGTGGAGCTAAAGACAGCAATATCATCTAGATATGCTGCACAGAAGTCATCCAACCCAGTAAGGACTTGGGTCACCAACCTTTGAAAAGTGGCAGGTGCATTCTTCAGACCAAAGGGCATCACCACAAATTGGTAATGACCTCATGGGGTTGAGAATGCTGTTTTGGCCTTAGACTCCTCAGCTAACCTGATTTGCCAATAGCCAGCTGTCAAATCAAATGTGCTCAAAAACTTGGCAGAAGCCAGTCTATCTATGAGCTCATCTGCCCTTGGAATTGGGTGTGCATCTGTCCTGGTGACAGCATTGAGTCCTCTGTAATCCACACAGAACCTCATTTCTCTCTTTCATCTTGTGTGTGAGGTTTGGGGACCAGAACCACTGGGCTAGCCCAGGGGCTCTCTGAAGGCTCAATGACACCTAACTCCAGCATTTTCTGCACCTCAGTCTTTATACAGTCCCTGACATGGTCAGGTTGCCTGTAAATCTTGCTTTTCACAGGAAGACTGTCACCAGTGTCCACCACATGGGTACACCAGTTAGTCTGACTGAGTGTCAATGAGAACATATGTCTATATGACTGTAAAACTTGTCTGCAGTCATTTTGCTGATGTTCAGTGAGGCTGCAACCTAAGGCCACACCATCAACTGAGCCATCTTCAGGGTTCTGAGACAACAGGTCTGGGAGAGGGTCACTCTCTTCCTCCTGCCCCTCATCTGTAGCCATGAGCAAGCCCATGTCTGCCCTGTCAACATATGCCTTGAGTCTGTTGACATGGAGCACCCTGTGTGGGCTCCTGGGAGTTCCTAGGTCCACCAAGTAGGTAACCTCTCCCTTCTTTTCAACAATTGTATGGGGTCCAGACCATTTGTCTTGGAGTGCTGCTGGGGCCACTGGCTCCAACACCCATACCTTCTGTCCTGGCTGGTACTCAGTCAAAACAGCCTTTTGGTCATGCCAAGCTTTCTGTAATTCTTGGCTTGCCTCCAGGTTTTTGGATGCCTTCTCCATGTACTCAGCCATCCGGGAGCGGAGACCAAGTACATAGGCCACTATGTCTTGCTTAGGCTTTTTGAGAGGTAACTCCCATCCTTCCCTCACCAGACATAGGGGTCTTACAGGGTGCCCAAATAACAATTCAAAGGGGCTGTAGCCAATTCCTTTTTGTGGGACCTCTCTGTAAGCAAACAGAAGGCAGGGTAGAAGGATGTCCCATCTTCGCCTGAGCTTTTCAGGTAATCCTCTGATCATACCATTTAGGGTCTTGTTGAATCTCTCAACAAGCCCATTGCATTGTGGATGATAAGGAGTGGTGAACTTGTAGTTGACACCACATTCCTTCCACATAGCTGTCAAGTATCCTGACATGAAGTTGGCACCCCTGTCAGATACTGCCTCCTTAGGAAACCCCACTCTGGAGAAAACTCCCAGTAAGGCCCTGGCCACAACAGGAGCTGTTGTGGTCCTAAGGGGAATTGCCTCTGGATACCGGGTGGCATGATCCACTACCACCAGTATAAATCTGTGCCCAGATGCAGTGGGGGGGATCCATGGGACCCACAATATCAATCACCACTCTTTCAAAGGGAACCCCCACCACAGGTAGTGGTATTAGGGGGGGCCTTTGTTGTGCCACCTGATTTGCCACTGGCTTGGCAGGTTACACAGGAGCGACAAAACTCCTTGGTATCTTCATTCATGTGAGGCCAGTGAAAGTGAGGGACAAGCCTGTCCCAAGTCTTGTTCTGGCCTAAGTGTCCTGCTAGAGGAATATCATGGACCAAGGTAAGAAGGAAGCCCCTAAATTGCAGAGGTATAACCAACCTCCTGGTTGCACCAGGTTTTGGGTCTCTAGCCTCTGAATAAAGGAGCCCATCATCCCAATATACTTTATGGGTACCTTGAGCATTTCCAGCAGCCTCAGCAGCAGCCTGCCGTCTGAGGGGTTCAAGGGAAGGACAGGACAGTCTAACTGAGCCTGCCTTAAGTCAGCCCTAGAAGGTCCCCCTGCCCCAGAAACTCAACCTGGTCAGGTTCAAGCTCTTCAGGGACAGTTCCTTCAGGGGTCTCAAAATCAGTTTCCTGAGAAGAATGATCTTCACTTTCAGGCAGGAGGGAAGGCACAGCCTTGACCCTTCTGTTCTTCCTCTTGGTAGGTGCTTGGTCCATTGTTCCAGGCTCTAAGACCTGAGGTTCAGTGAGGCATTTTTTGGCCTGTGACCTGGTCACAGCAAGGACATGTGATGAAATCCCTAACATCTCTGCATGAGTCCTGTACTCCACTTCTGACCATAGAGAGGATTCTAGGTCATTGCCCAACAGACATTCAACTGGGAGGTCTGCACTTACCACAACATTTTTGAGGCCAGTTACCCCTCCCCAGGAGAAATTAACAATTGCCACACTATGTGAAGTAGAGACATTGCTGGCGTTGGTCACTAGGTAATTATCACATAGTATTATCTGTCCAGGGTCCACAAAGCCAGGTGTCACCATGGTGACACTGGCACAAGTGTCCCTGTATGCTTGAGCCACTTTATTGTTTATTAAAGGTGTCTGTCTGTACTTGCCTAGATTACTAGGACTCATAGTAGTGGACAAATCCATGTCCACTTCACAAATCAGAACAGCCTGTGTAGGAGTTCTGACTAGGCCAGAATCTCCTTCAGTACCCAAGGTTAACCCCACTACTCCCTTGGCCTGAGGACCAACACTGCCAACTGTACTAGGGGGTGCAGGTGCCTTAGGGGCTGCAGTGTTGGGGGCTCCAGTTTTCTTACAATCACTGGTCCAGTGAGAGGTGTTTTTACAGACATTACACCATGGCTTTTTCTGACCTTCTTTCTTCTTCTTCTTGGAAGCTTGGGACCCACCCTCATTATTCTGTTGGGGGCCTGGTAAAGACTTCTGGTCTTTGGGTTTCTGTTCCCCACCCTTTTGGTCTGCCTTCTTCTGGTCACCACCCTGTTTCTGGTTCTGCTTCTTTTGCTTAACCCTGGTTCTAACCCATTTGTCTGCCTTCTTTCCCAATTCTTGGGGAGAGGTCAGATCTGAGTCAATCAGGTGTTGATGCAACTGCTGGTTCTGACAATTATTTAAGATGTGTTCTCTCATAATTAGATTATACAATCCTGTGTAATCTGCAACCTTAGTTCCAAGCAACCAGCCCTCCAGAGCCTTAGTGGCACACTCAACAAATTCAGACCAGTCCTGAGTCTGTGTCTTCTGGGTGTCTCTGAACATTAACCTGTACTGTTCAGTGGTTACGCCTAACCCATCAATCAGAACACTCTTCAGGACCAGGTAATTTCTAGCATCCTCATCACTAACTGTGAGGAACTTGTCTCTGCCTCTACCTTAAAAAGAGAGCCACAAAATTGCTGCCCACTGCTCCTGAGGGACCTGCTGTACTCTGCAGGCCCTCTCAAGGGCAGTTATCCACTTGTGGATGTCATCCCCAGTTTTGTAGGGGGGCACAATCTTATTCAGGTTTCTATGATCATAGGACCTGTCTTTATCCTTAGGGATATTGCTGCCACCAGTGGAATCTAATCCACTCTCTCTAGACTGTCTTGCTCTAGCAAGTTTATCCTTAGCTAAGGCAACTTCTAGTTCTTGCCTTTGAATTCTAAGTTCAGCCTCTCTCATCTTGGCTTCATGCTCTCTTCTCTGAGGGGAAGTCATCCTCCTCTGAGCAGGGGCATGTGGGCCTTTAGAGCCAGTGGAATGGTCAGACCCACTCGAACTGGATCTTCTATCCCTCTGTCTCTGGTTAAGCCTGCTTGGGGGTCTGTAGGGAGGTATCCCATTTCCAGCCCCATGTAAGCTTAAGTTAGCCTGGCTAAGTCTCCTGACTGGCACCTGGCTATGTCTATCATCTGAATCTGCCTCCTCCTCATCTGCATAATCTCCCTCTGGAGTGATAGGGGCATTAGTGTTATCATCTTCAGATGGGTGACCTCCATCTCCAGAACCTGTCGGGACTGAGTCAGGGGGACTTAGAGTATCAGAGTGATCTAATAGCTCTAGGAGTTGGGCTATAGTAGGGTTTTAACCCTGCTTAAGACCTCTGGTGTTACACAGCTGTTTTAACTCCTGATAGTTTAACATAGAATATTTGAATGGTGCCTTTTGAGGGTCACTCTCAACAACTAGGAGCCCAGTGGCTCCTGCTGCTCCAGCCATTCTCTTAGTGAGGTGGATGTGTTGCAATCTACCTATACTGGTGTTTTCCTACTGTAGCTTTTTTAGTTAGTTGTAGTCAGGGTGTGCTACTCCCTTTGCTCTACAACAACTAAGTTCAGTAGAACTTATGTATACTAGTCTTGTTTTTATATGTACCTAAGGTACCTGTGTGATCTTTCAAATGATATTTTCAAAGATTACAATTGGCAAAACACAGCAAGCTCAAATCCCAACCGCTGCTCACCAATGTGAGAAGTTGGCCTGGTATATGCTGCTCACTAATTCTAGTGATCACCTTGTACCATGCCAAACAATCCTTATGGTGGTGGTTGAAGTCAACCTTGATAGACCAGCTATCCTAGTGGTAGCGTGGACAGTGCAGTCTGCAGGCTAAACTCTTGAGGGCATGTGAAGCCAGCTGTTTTACCATATGTAACCTCCTTGAATACCATATGAAAGGACACCACACAGATATATATTCAAAATATATATGTATTTATTTACTTAAAAGTATCCCCTATACTCTTTATGAGCACAGAAGCACATTCGTTAAAACAAGGCAGTGTTTAAATATACAAAAGTTGCACAATTATGGATGGGCCAGGTGGCCAGCTAAACCATATACTAAAATAGTGGCATAAGAACCACAAATAGAAAGGATGGAAGGCCTAGGGCCTTGGGAATCGCTGGGACGACAAGGAGCTAACTGTAGTTAGTGACCAGGAGGCCCACAGGATGCGTGTGCAGTGTGAGAAGTTACACGCGTGCACCTATTGATTTCAATGGGTGCGTAAAAGTCACAAAGTTAAAGGAAAAGGAGTCTTCCGGGTGGACCAGAACCTAACAACTTGAAACCTAGACACTAGAGATGTTTCTCTACCCAGGAGCACCGGAGTGCCAGCGTTACCTCACCCACAGGAAGCGGGTGCATAGGGGTCAAAGTGCGTTGGGTTTCGTCGTGCAGGTCTATGGAGCCTGAGGATGAAGATGCTGCAGGCGGCCAGGCAGGAAGAGTTCGGGTGGATCCAAGGGTGGATCTGAAGTGTAGACGACCTGTAAGCAGAGGGGACAGTGTTCAAAGTCACTAGCCAGTGACCGGCGTGGAACCAGGAAGGAACCAGGCGATGTCGGGTGCCAACAGGTGAAGAAGGGAAGCTTGTCTCCGCAGCCACGTGGAAGTGAAGGGATCGACGACAACCAGGAGTCACTCACAAGCTGTCCCACGAAGGCTCTAGCTGATGGCGGTGTTGGCTTCTTGATCAGAGCAAACAGGCCTTGGCTAATGCAAGCCACGCAGGAATCGATGAAAGCTTGGTGCTCTAACCAGCAAGGTCAGAGGGGCTGCTCCTTTTCACAGGAGCAAGGGCCAGTCTGGAGCAACCAGACCAGCTGTGTTGTTCATAGATTTCATCGCCAAGATGGCCACTAGCCAACGGGCCAGTAACCGGGATGACGCGTCGAGTGGCAAAAAGCAAAAGGGCCCCACGCAGATCTCGTGGATGCTGGAGGGATGATCTTTGGTGCAAATGCTGCTCGGTGTTGGGGCTTCTCAGGGCCCAAAGCACCGCGTTGAGGATGCCTCAGGTGCTGCGCAGTCAGCTTGTCGTGGACGTTTCAAGATGGCCGGTCCCACGTCTCTCGGTGCCTCCACGGGTCTCTTCTTTGCAGGGACTGTGGATCTGGCTCAGAGATGTCTGGGAGTCTGGGTCTTGTCGGGCTCTGGGCTCGGTCTCCGGCGGGAGGCGGCGGCAAAGCAGTCGTTGAGTTGCTGGATGGTGCCTGTATTCACAGGGTGGTCACTCCTTGGCCACAAGGGAGATTCTCTTCAGTCTTCTGTGCAGCAGAACGTCGAAGTCCAGTAGTTCTTCTTATTTAAGTCGAGTTTCAGGATGATCTGAAGTCTTGGGACATAGCTACTACTCTTATTCTAAATCTAGGGGCCGGATTACCTGCTAGGTCCCTCCTCTGAGTGGGACCAGGAAGGGGGGGTGGTTACACCCCCTTTCCTTTGTCCATTTTCGCGCCAGGACTGGGGCCGGAGAGCCCCAGCTCCGGTTTGAACTGGCATATGCACAGGGACACCTTACTCGACATGTTTTGATAAAGCCAAACCAAAGTTAGCATTTGACCGTGAGGTACATAATGCACTTAAGAGTATATGGTATGGCAATATCATGAAACAGCTAAAGGACGTTGTTCCGAAAGCTGCAGACAGGCTCAGCTCATGCCAGAGCACCATCTCACATGAAACCAAGCACTCTGCCTCCAGGATTGTTAAGGCCTGCCATAGGAGTGACTGATAGGTTACCATGTGTCCATATATGTTAGATATATACTATATCTAAGTAAGAGGTGATCACACCAACTTACCCCAGCTGAGTGATCAGCCAGTTGTGTCAAATAGTGAGGCCAGGCCAGTGGTGGCACAATACATGCTGCAGCCCCTGGTAGGCCTTGGATACACCTATGCCCTGGGTACCTGGGGTACACTGTTACAGGGTCCAATAAGGTGAACCAGTTCCAATTGGTAATGCACCTAGTGTGCATTGGCATTAATTTAGGGAGAGAGCAGCAGGGCTGTGGGTCTGATTAGCAGGCCCACAGCCACACTAAGTCATAAAACCAGTGAAGCAAAAGCAAAAATTTGGGGTGACCATAGGATAGCAGACCCTACTCTCCTACACCTTCCACCTGTGATAGCCATGCATCTAAAAGCTACATAACAGAAGTATTCCCCACTGCCAGAGGTAACATGGTTGCATACGCTGTCCACAGCACAATGTAATGTGGTACGGCCCAGGGGCAGTATCATGCATAGATAATGAACACACGGACACAGATAGATAGTGGAAGTGGGTACGGGCACGTGCGCTCAACTCCTTTTTATTACCAGGGTCACATATCAAGTGACGTCTGTGCTGAATGCGTGTGGGGTGAGTGTAAACCAGCCCTCAGGGAATGGTTGCTGCTAGCATCAACTACAACAGTAATCATTGGATCACACACAGAGATTCAAATAATAAAAGGGTCAATAGTTTGTGCTGCAGTAAGGTAGGGACACTAGATGTGAAATAATACAGAAAAGATTCTATCGTAAAAGAACAATAACTTGTGGTATACTGAGATACAGACAGTAGATCTGAAATAATACACAAAAAGATTGTATCATAAAGGGTCTATCAGGTCTAGTGCACTCAGATAGCCACATCAAAAGCATTCAGCATGTGCATAGCCAGCGATGATGCGAGCTGCGGGCGGGCCGTACTAGGAACAATGTCTGTTGCCTATAGGACTGCCTCATCTGCAATAGCGACTCGATCTGAATTGTAAACACTGCTGTCTGCAGTGAAGGCCAGAGAGCGGTCAGCAAGGGCCCACTGCCACATGGCGTTGACTTGAGCTGTCCTGTTTGCAGTACGCGAAGCAACAAAAACCGTGTGCGGAGCCTGTGATGATGCGTATGCGTGGTGCGGACAGAGCGCACTGGAGTAATGTCTTTTGCCTACAGGACAGTGTCATCTACAATAGCGACTTGATCTGAATTGTGAACACTGCTGTCTGCAGCGTAAATTGAAGGCAGTAGTGAGCACAGTCATCCATGAATACTTTTTCTCACTTCCTCTTCACAAAATACAACAACATAAATTACACAAAATTCTGCAATAAATAAATCAAAACAATTCGAATTGCGATCTCTGCTGTCCACTGTGTAGACTGTTATTCAGTGTTCTTTTCCACTACCAAGAAGAATTTGGTCATTGTACTAGACCTATAAGTCATCTAAAAAAGGTTCTTCAACCAAGTATACTAAAAGGCTATTGTGTATATTTCAATAGACGTTGTAGTTAGTTGCCTACTGGATTCTGCAATTAAACAATCACCACTCGATCTGAATTGTGAGCCCTGCTGACCGCAGTGTAGGCCAGAGGCAGTGCTCATTAACGCCTCACAGCCACGTGCCGTTGAATTCAAAAGCACGGAGTTGGTTGCACCTGATCGGAGGGGGTACACACAAATCATCACAGACTTTAACTTCTGAAATCCTCAATCACAGAATCAAGACCCCTTTTCACTTTTCCGACCTGCTGTACCGCGGTGTACTCCACCGACTGCAGTCAGCCAAGCCCAATATTCATGTGCAGCAGTTAGCTACGGAAGCACAGAGTCTGATGCACCTCAACAGAGGGAGTTCTGTGAAAACCAAGCAGCAGGTAATGTCGGACATCGTCCATTTTGGGATCAAGACACTGTTCCACTGTTGGGACCTAGAGTTGGTTGCACCTGTTCAAAGGGAGTACCTTCATCTCCACTCTCAGATGCAGTTCTAACATCGCACGTTGTGGGATCAAGACTCTATTTCACTGTTTGGACCTGCTGTACCGCGGTGTACTTCAACGACTGCAGTCAGCCAAGCCCAATATTCATGTGCAGCAGTTAGCTACGGAAGCACAGAGTCTGATGCACCTCAACAGAGGGAGTTCTGTGAAAACCAAGCAGCAGGTAATGTCGGACATCGTCCATTTTGGGATCAAGACACTGTTCCACTGTTGGGACCTAGAGTTGGTTGCACCTGTTCAAAGGGAGTACCTTCATCTCCACTCTCAGATGCAGTTCTAACATCGCACGTTGTGGGATCAAGACTCTATTTCACTGTTCGGACCTGCTGTACCGCGGTGCACTCCAGCGACTGCAGTCAGCCAAGCCCAATGATCATGTGCAGCAATTAGCTACGGAAGCACAGAGTCTGATGCACCTCAACGGAGGGAGTTCTGTAAAAAACAACAAGCAGCAGGTAATATCGGACATTGTCCATTCTGGGATCAAGACATCGTTCCACTGTTGGGACCTAGAGTTGCTTGCACCTGGTCGAAGTGAGTACCTTCATCTCCACTCTCAGATGTAGTTCTAACATCGTCCATTATGGGATCAAGACACCGTTCCACTGTTGGGACCTAGAGTTGGCTACACCTGGTCGAAGAGAGTACCTTCATCTGCACTCTCAGATGCAGTTCTAACATCGTCCATTGTGGGATCAAGACACCGTTCCACTGTTGGTACCTGTTGGACTACTGTGTTAGTAGTATACAGAGCACTCCACGGTGCTGGGCCTCAGGCTGGGCACTGTCTGCCTGTGTTGCGGTAGCCAGCGTTGATCTAAGGAGCCTTCCCAGCTCGCAGACCTCGGCCCAAAAGCTCTGGCAGGTACGTGGTGGGCCCTCTTTCAAATACGGCGGTGTAGAAAGGTGAACTGTGGGGCATATGTGCGTTGCAGCGGCCATGACGGTTTCTGGGTACCAACAGGCTGAGAACATTATTCCCGCAGCCACCTTCGCTCACGGCGTCAGCCACGTGGTGGTGTAAGCTGCACAGACCTGACAGACATGTTCGCCATTCCGGAAGAGAACCACACCCAGAGAAACGTGCCTTTAATTCGTACCCCTATGCTAGCCTTGCGTTTGCCGAGCCAGCACACAATGCTAAAGATTTGGGGGGTGGGAGGGGGCACGTACGCGCTATGTTTTCGTAATCTTCCCTACTGACTGTACTATCATGGTTGCGTCCACTGTCCACTTCACTCAATAGACCATCAGTGTATGCTGACATGTACATGTCTGTGCTCTGCATACTCAAGTCTGTCCGGCACATCCCCTCAACACTTTGCATTGCATACTTTTATAATCGAGAATCACTTGCCACCTTCGCACATACTTTGCTCCCATCTCTCCCCGCATTCTGCATTGTGTGGCAGAGGTGCTATCTTTGGTTTGTGTACATGGCTAGCCACGGTTCCCACAGTACGTCGTGTGGTTGTGTCTGCTAGGTGTACATGTTGTTTGTCATGTTGTATGTGATTATATAAGGTAGCGCGTTTATTTACGAGCAGTGGTTTCTCCCATTTACATATCGCTGTGTTAAAGAGGATACAGAACTTTCTCACAGGTGAAAAGTGGGATCACAATGGCAGTCATTCATTACTATGCAAGAATGTCCAACTGCACGACGCTTCTAACCTTACAGCCCCCAATCTTGCGTGCTTTCTTAAAAGCACGCCAACTCCCACAATCAGATCAACATTCACACAGCTTTCTAACGGCAGTTATCTGCTTCTTAATAACATGGACTGCTACGCAATGTGAGCTGACATACCGTATGTCCTTACTGTTTCAAACCAGATAACTTCCTCTGGCAATCTCTATTCCCACCCACACAAAGTAACTCCCAAAGTTCAACTTGGCCTTCAATACCTACTTTGAAAACAGATTTTATTAAACGGAGCAAACTGAAAGCGCTTTTGTTTCAAACAAAAGTGTCCCTCACTTCTCCAAAAGTAATTTATCGACTGCAGATAGCACGAACTTCAAGTAAAATACACTCCCTTTTAAATACGAACCTCCCATTGCACTTTGTGAATTGTTACACAATTTTCAACACATCTGACATTTAAGGTCTGGCACACTCTTTTAACACTGTCTCCTCCAGCCTTGTCACAGGCTTTCAAACTCTTTTTAGTCTAATACCAGACTTCATTCATTCGATCACCTCTGCAATAACAGGAACAGTGCCCATAATTCTCACTCTGTTTGCGGCCATCCTACTACTATTTTAGCTTGTTAAAAATGGCTGCGCTCCCTGTGGTAACAAGCATGTCTGACAGAATACGCCTCTACGCGAAGCTACATTAATACTGTGAAAAAATGGAACAACTTTTCGGCTGCCTGCCTCTATCTATTATCAGAGCCAGCTACAACATGACATTTATTTACACATATACAATCTGCGTGCAACCATCTTTTTATCGCAAAACTTGCCCAATTGACTGGCAAATGGATCTATGCCTTGCCAACATCCCAGCAAACGCTCCTGATATCCAGCAGGTAATGGAGTAGCTTGAAAACCATGAACTTGATTGTTCGGGCAGTGGAGCAATGGCGGATGCAAAGCAAAAAGGTATCCTGGCGGAATGGAATTTCTGCGCAGCCGCGAAAGATCTCCTGCAACGTGCGACCTTTGACAACATTACAGATTGCCTGCCAATTCAAATTGCCACTCCAACATTCGAGGAACATTACTGTCCCTTCGAGGATATGAATTGGATCTCTTCGCTTTTCTCACACGATAGCAACCATCGCCTCTTGGAACATTACGCATCTCAAGCCGCTGAAGAATTTCCGGACTGCAATCTCCAAGACTTGTAAGAAATTCACTTTATTCTTGGATTGATTTTTTCAACTTTTTTGGCTTTTTCCTATACATTTTTTTAATACACTTCAATTGAACTATTTTCATATAATAACTTTCTAAGTATACTTAGGCATTTGAACTCTGTTTTCATTATTGGCTCTTACGTCTCCAGACTAACCAGGGATGGATGATGTATGGCCTATGCAAATACGCAATTTACTTGCTAAATTAGCCTAAACCCGACATCCATTTTGAAACCATGTCTATTCTTTGTACACACGTCTCTCTGCCTGCCTGTTATCCACAAAGCCCTTTCACACAAATTAGCTCATCCTCAGCCTCTGCCCACGAGCTGGCGATCAAGATCAAAAAACACGGCATTGTTTAGGAACTGGTTGGCACAGTGTGGTAATCGTATCCTATCTTTATTTTCATTCTACAATTTACAGTCATTCATGTCTAATAGGTATTGTTTATGTCACATGGAACTGTAAAATGTAATGTGGAATTAACTGATGCAGGAGCTTAGGTTTGAATACAGCAGAAGCGGTTGGAGTTTGCCTCAGCTGGATGCCTTAGCTCTTGCACCAGTGGGTCCATTTATGGCACTTAAATAAAGACACTTTTTATATAACTTGCAGACTCCATCGCTTTATCCCACACAGTCACTTTCTTAAACACACCTGATTTCACAATTTTTCTTCTGTGGCATTGCACCATTTTGCATTATATTCTTCACGAATATTTCTTTATTCCTGCTTGCTAAAACACTCCATTCGAATCTTCAGACCGGTAGGGGTGAGTAGTTTGCTTACCATCCAGCTATAGTCTAAACCCATACTAACACCACTTGCACAGCTATGCTACAGCGGCCAGTATGCTACAGCGCCCAGAGCATATCAGTTTGCAGCAATCAGCTCACGGTTTCATCCCCAAGTGTACTGCCACCTCACCTCAGCACTATCTCACTCTGGGCAAAACATCACGTTCACACCGCTAGGGGTGAATACTTCGCTTCACACTCCCTGTATAGCACACCCTAACCACCCCACAGAGCTCACAGCGCTATAGTCTAAACCCATACTAACACCACTTGCACAGCTATGCTACAGCGGCCAGTATGCTACAGCGCCCAGAGCACATCAGTTTACAGCAATCAGCTCATGGTTTCATCCCCGAGTGTACCAGCACCTCACCTCAGCACCATCTCACTCTGGGCAAAACAGCACTTTCACACTGCTAGGGGTGAATATTTTGCTTTCCACTCCCTGTATAGCACACCCTAACCACCCCACAGGGCTCACAGCGCTCCTACCCTCCACTTTCCTATTCTTTTCGCCCTTTAATCCCCTTACTGGCTTCAACAGAATCACAAAATGGCTGCCAACACTTCCTAGTTGCAACAACTCGCACCGCTCGCAGCCAATAAGCAGCAAGCTCGTGCTCGTAATGCCTCAGCCAATCAGATGGCAGAATTCCCAAATATCGATATATGTAAGTTTTGATATTTCTCAAAAACTACTGAACGGATTTACACCAAATAAACAAAAGCGTGCTTTCTAGACCAAGACCCTTCTCCCTGCCAAATTTGGGGTAATTCCGTTCAACCGTTCGATCTGTAGCCTTGTCTGAAGTTTCCTATGGAAATTGCATGGAGAAAACACGTTTTGGGATCCCCCTTTTTTCTCAGCCCCCCTTGACGAATCGCCCCCAAACTTTCAACATAGGAGCTGATATGAACAAAGAATTAGTTTGGACAATTTCATGAAGATTCATCAAACGACGCCAAAGTTATAAGCAAAACAAAAAAAAATCTTCCTGTGGAAACTTGGTCCTAACTATAACTACCTACTGGCGACCACCAGTAGGTAATATATATATATATATATTACCTACTGGCGGACGCCAGTAGGTAGTTATAGTTAGGACCTATTTTCCATAGGAAATCCGCAACATTCTATTTCCAATAACTTTGGCGCCGGTCGACGAATCTTTGCGATATTTTCAAAACTCGTGGGGCGCTCGGTCCGCTCCTATCCTGAAAGTTTCGGGGTGATTCGGCAAGCGGGGTCTGAGAAACAAGGGGGGTCCCAAAACGTGTTTTCCCCATGCAATTTTCCATAGGAAACTTTAGCCGCGGTTACAGTCTGAACTGCTGAATGGAATTACCCCAAATTTGGCAAAGAGGTAGCCCTTGGTTCAGAAAGGTGCCTTTTTGTTAAATGGTGTAAATCCGTTCAGTAGTTCATGAGAAATTATAAAAAGAAAAAATATCGATATCTGGGCGGAGCCTAACGACACATCTCATCTTGAGATCTGATTGGCTGTCAGCACTTCATCCTGGAATCGCTGGCAGCCATCTTGGGACCAATATACAAGATAGCACCCCATTGAAATGCATTGCAGTGAATAAAAGGTTTTGAGGGTCACCAAAAGGAGAACTATAAAAGGTAATAACAGACTTTAGTTACATTAGAATTCATTTGTTGATGGTACCATACTAATTTTAGGAATTGTGGTGTGTTCTAAGGTGATTTTACCTTGTGAAAAACCTTCTGCTGCGATATCATGAATCAAGTTTGAGAGAAAACTATTTTCTCATGCTTGTCCCATAGAGGTTTGGAAGGTGCTCCAGAAGCTAAAATGAGAGCATATTTTCTGTAAATTCACATTATCTTTCTCAGTCATGTGAGAATGAAGTCTGACATTCTCAGTAAAACATGTACATTCAACAAGGGCAGAGACTGTCAGTTGATTCCTTTGTGTTCTACTGCAGCTTCCCAGAGTGTTCTAAAGGACAACTAGAGTGTTAACAGTCTTACTTATGACAAAATTATGGCACACCTGAAGCCATCTTGATTGGAATAAACTGGTAACACTTAAAACATTTAATCTAAAAAGGAAAAAAATGATGGGGTTCATTTTGTCATAGAAATTATGGTTAGTGCTGTAGAAAGAAAAACGAGGACATGTTTTAAGTGAGATCTCAAATATCTTCCTGCTGTATTTTAACAGGTGCAGCCTGTCAGTTGATTCCTTTGTGTTCTACTGCAGCTGCCCAGAGTGTTCTAAAGAACAACTAGAGCGCTAACAGCCTTACTTATGACAAAAGTATGTCACACCTGAAGCCATCTTGATTGGAATATACTGGTAGCACTTAAAACATTTAATTTAAAAAGGAATAAAATGAGGGTGTTCATTTTGTCCCAGAAATTATGGTGAGTGCTGTAGAAAAAAAAACTTAGGACATGTTTTAAGTGAGATCTCAAATATCTTCCTGTTATATTTCAACAGGAGCAGCCTGGCAGTTGATTCCTTTGTGTTCTACTGCAGCTTCCCAGAGTGTTCTAACGAACAACTAGAGCGCTAACAGTCTTACTTATGACAAAATTATGGCATACCTGAAGCCATCTTGATTGGAATAAACTGGTAACACTTAAAACATTTAATTTAAAAAGGAACAAAATGAGGGGGTTCATTTTGTCCTAGAAATTATGGTTAGTGCTGTAGAAAGAAAAATGTGGACATGTTTTAAGTGAGATCTCAAATACCTTCCTGTTACATTTCAACAGGAGCAGCCTGTCAGTTGATTCCATTGTGTTCTACTGCATCTTCCCAGAGTGTTCTAAAGAACAACTAGATAACTAACAGTCTTACTTATTACAAAATTATGGCACACCTGAAGCCATCTTGATTGGAATAAACTGGTAACACTTAAAACATTTAATTTAAATAGAAACAAAATGAGGGGGTTCATTTTGTCATAGAAATTATGGTTAGTGCTGTAGAAAGTTATGGCATGTTTTAAGAGAGATCTCAAATCCTCTTCTATTTATTAGAGAATTCTGACATGCAGACTGAACAATCACTTTCAATACAAGCAGTAGACTCCCACTTAACTCCCTGGTGAGCACTACTCCCTACACTACACAAACACCACTGCACTACCCTAAACCCTAAAACACTACCCCAGCATAACCCCCTACACTACATAAACACCACTGCACTGCCCTAAACCCTAAACCTGTACCCCCTACACTACACAAACAGCACTGCACTACCCTAAAACACTAGACCCAGCACGACCCCCTTCACTACGCAAACACCATTGCACTACCCTAAACCCTAAAACACTACCCCCGGCACGACCCCCTACACTACCCAAACACCACTGCGCTACCCTAACCCCTAAAACACGACCCCCTACACTACACAAACACCACTGCGCTACCCTATACCCTAAAACACTACCCCAGCCCGACCCCCTACACTACCCAAACACCACTGTGCTACCCTAAACCCTAAAACACTACCCCCGGCACGACCCCCTACACTACTCAAACACCACTGCGCTACCCTAAACCGTAAAACACTACCCCCGGCACAACCCCCTACACTACCCAAACACCACTGCGCTACCCTAAACCCTAAAACACTACCCCCGGCACGACCCCCTGTTGTATTATAATTATTTTACCATAGGACCACACTTACCAATAGTCCATTCCCAATTACCAATTATCAATAATCAGTCAGTTGGCAGTGAAGAAGGGTCAATCATTTATTATACAAAGGAACTCTGGCCAGAGGAGCCTCTCACATCCTCACCCCTCGAGGTGCGCGGAGAAGACTGACGACTTACAGTCAAAACCAGACAGATATACTTTCAGTGAACACATGAAGTCAGCACATGGAAATCTACAAGTTGGCTCGGAGGAGAGGAAGACCCATATTTGGCGCACATAATTAGCTCAGCTCAGGCACAGGAATGTGCTTATCTCACAACTCGGCCGTGGGGCCTCAGACCGTTTACTTTCAGCTGCTCTTAGTAAATCACACTCCAAGAGGGAGGGGGATTGTGCCATGCACGGAGCTACAGAACAAATGTCTGCATCAGAGGTCTTTTCTGCCATTAACAAGCTTCTATTTCTTATAACAGAAACATACAGAAACATCCATATTATAGACTTAGCTGGTGAAAAGCAATGTAGCATAACAAGTCTCTTACTGAGAAGGCAAGAATAAGATAGAAGCTTCCATATTACAGAAACAATTCTATACACCTGAAGCTTGCACATTACAAAAGATAGCTCAGTGGGTTGCAGCACATGAATAACAAACTGCGACTTCATATTGATTAGACATATTAGATACACTGGGCTTAACTATATATTTAACTCGAAGGGAAGCATTAATGTTTTCAGTAAATGCTTAATCACATTCTGCTTTAATTTACAACAGACGACCCTTTCAGCATTTACTGAAGACATCCGGTTTCCAAGAATAATCATATCATCGTATATGTCAATTATAAATTCAAATTGAGGCCTAAAGCCTAGGTCAACCTATATTCTTGGACGACATATATGGAATGATATGTTCTGCATTACTATATACAGGTACTCAGATACATTTTCTAATAAAGACATTTTCACATTATATACATCTAACTGAGTCAACTGAATGGGAGACATTCTGCTCAAGGGAAAGAACCAGCATACTCAGTGAGGTTGAGCCATTGGAATCCTACACTTCATTGTCATATCTGTTAAGGAAAATTCATGCTTCCCTCATTACGTTTGAACAGGCATTTAGATGCATAGCACCTTGTTACTGTTTTCTCAAGATCTATTCTCTGATGCAATACACTGTACCTCAGGACATCTTCACAACCCAATTTACTTCACTTTGGAGTGCGATAAATATTTGTATTGCCATGATTAGGCCCATCTACCTATACACCTATAACAGAATTAGGGACAAAACCAGATCATTCTTTACTAGACAGAGTGTGAAGCAATCCGTGGGCCCTACAACTAATAGATACTATCATTACTCCCTCTGTGGCAGTCTTTTCATCCTAAGATGAGTTTAACGCTACTTCCACTAATCAGAGCACTATTCTAAAACAGTGCCAGCCAAAACAGTAAGAATCAGTCTCATAACACCCAATTGTTCCTGCAAATACAACTATGCCCAGAGTCCGTTCGAAGCCTCTCTGGCAGGCTTCTATTGTTCATCAAGTCTGCTCCCATCATCATATTGGGCCTCTTGATCAGGCCTTCCAAGAAAATAGTTCTTCACAGTATCCGTTGGAGTGCCCTCCTGGCAAACACTCACAGAAGTCTCAATGTCTCTATCTCTAGGCAGTGCACCAACATCTTTCCTCTGTGGCAGGCACTATCATGGATACAGATCATTTTGTGCAGAAAGTTTCAAGTTCAGCTACACCCTCAGGCTCCAACACTCATCATTCAGTGTCAGAGGACATTTGGGCTGCTGCTTCATGAGTACCACAATATAGTGCCTTCTGCCACTCGTAGATTCTATGGGGCACTGCCTTTCCGTTGATACAAAGGAAAAGGGAGGTGGCCAAACTCAGGCCAAGGGGATCAGGGGACCACGCGCTGTCAGAGGTTACTAGCACATGACAGGTAGAAAGCTGAAGAAACTGAACAATGGTCCTGCCATCAACAATAGGGATCCCTCTCCCTCGCACTTTTGCACTGAAGTTCTGTGGCCAACGGGCCTCCTCCTTCTCTGATGTCCGACGTCATCCAATGAAGCAAGCACGATGCTGTAGTTGATGAAGCATTGGCAATCACGGTTCAATTTCACTACTTTCTAGGTGCTGAGACTGTAGGGCCAGGACATGTAGCCCTCATCTGTAGCTGGCACTGATGGGAAATTAAGACTCATCTTTATCACCGTTCTGCAGGGTATCATTCTCCCTTTTACTCTGGAAGATCCCGCAGAACCTAGTGATGTAGGAAATGTAACATAGTTGTTAATTTTCTTCCAAGTACAGAAAAACAGTTCCTAGTATTTAACAAGGTGACTGAAAGCAGGCAGCCTGCAATCTTTGAGGGAGTGGCCATACGCCATGAGACTACTCTTGAGCTCATACCAGATTTAGTTGCAGCTGTACTCAAAGGAGTTGCTATCTTTACGGAGAAGGTCAACAAGGTGACTCCCTTCTCGTCCCAGGCCTAGAGGAATTCACTCGATACTCCCCTTAGCAGATGTGACCTTGGGCCTTAGCCGTAAATACAATCCAACCTGTCTCTTGGCTGGTACGAGCTAAATCATGCTGATGGTGGGCAAAAGGGACCACGTGGCCTGTGGCGCGACTGGTCATGATCCAAGATGGCTTCAGTACAGTTCTTCAGCCCTTTCTATCATGTAAGGGACATAGAGAGGAATGGGCCATCCTACAAAGCATATTTCCGTGTATATAAAGTATGGATACAAATCAAGATACATCATGCTAACTTCTCATGCTGACATGATATGGGGGTCCATGGTACATGGCCTAGGAATGCGTGTTTGAACAACGTACCAAGGGCTGCACGAAGACAAAACTGCTTTTTTTTTTCCTAATCCAAATCACTAAACATCAGCTCCTAGTAAAGATTGTGAGTGTATTCACACAGACTAGATAATGAAGAACTAGTCATTTCGCCTAAGCTTAGTAAAACAAAAACTACCCACAACTAATTCCCCTTAAAGAGAGCAACATACATATTACCTCGGCTTAATTTCTAAGGGGGCTAGCAGGGAGCTAACCTCCTAAGGGGCCAGCAGGAAGCCAACCCCCTCCTGTCTTCCCCCTGTTTGACAGGAGGAAATCTGAAACAGATTTCAATGCTGTCAAACACTATCAAACCCTGTGTCTATCAACACTATCAATCCCTGTGTGTAGCAACTGGGCATAAGCAAAATTATAGGAGGTACATAGCACTGTTGAAATGGCGATAAATCCTTCTAGCAAATGTACAGATCTCATTGTCGTAGCTTATAGGCTGGCCAAATGACATCTCATATACAAATGTCCCTATTAGGTGATACTACACGAACCTGAAGTCAATCTTAATGCTAGGAGGCCATAATATGTTTTGCTATAATTCCCACCTATAAACAAGCTGCATCCCTCGCCTTTCATATTCAAACATCTCCCTTCAGAAGCCCAAGCCCAATAGCCTAATTGAAAAACATGACAACTTTTTTTTCCCCACCATTTACAAGAATGAGCTTATCAAAGTAAACTTTGAAAAGGAAATCCTGTCAGATATTTTCTCATGAGCCTCATTTGTGGAAACCCGTTTACAGCCTTCTAAAATGCAGAGTTGTCACTCTGAGGGAGTCTTAGCTAAATAAACCTTCCTGTTCCATTTGTGGCAACAGCAACAGCTGTTTTGCCCATCAGCAATAAAGGCGCTTCTGGAGGCAGTCCTATTTAAAACAGGCATTTCAAGTGTTAGGATGCAAGTGTACAGATCAAAATGGTTCCATAATGTCCAATCTGGAAACATATGACCGAGGCTGCCTGTCTAAAAGAGAAAGGCAGTCATGTGACACATATTTTAGTCTTGCATGACTTTTGTTTTTTGGTTTATTCATTTCCAATGCCAATTAGACATACACTGATAACGTGTTGTCTACTATTTTGACAGCATGATAATGATAATATCATGTCTGTGAAATTTAGTAATTATGAACAAGTTCCAGCCAAGCGCTGCGCAGAGATTGACATCTCTGTACCGCACAGGTGAACTTGTATTAATGCTAAACATACTGGTTAATACAACACAAAAACAAAACATATATAGAATGCATATGCCAAGCCATCAGTATACCAAGCACAGAAAGCATAAACAAATTACAAGAACATATATAAATGAGCAGTGATGCGCAATTACTGTACCTACAGTTCAGAGGCGAACATTCTAGCCTGCTTAATTTGTCAGGCTTATAATCAATAACTGATTCTCCCGCCTCACTCACGATTTTCCTGCCTTACTCACCTCACCTGACAGCGGGTCATCTTAATGATGACAAGCTGTCAGCTGAACTGACTGTGTTGTTTCTGACACACAGGACCAGCAAGAATTAATCAAAACTGAAAAACACACGAACATTTCTTTTGGAAAGGTATTATGCATCTATTTCAACACAATGTACCCTGATTTCCTATTTGAAGGCGCATATCTCATGTTTCTTCTCATAGTTATAATCTTTTGATCACTTTGCCAATCCAACTCACGTGTCTTGTCAGCCTTAAAACCACCCAGAACAATCCATGAATAATCTGTGGACGGAAGAGAGAAATACAGCACACACGAAAGAGAAACATGTCCCACAATAGACAAAATAACACTTATAACTTTCAATCAAAAGACAAAACGTAATGCACAAAAAGGAAATGCCATTACTTAACTGTTATCATCTCGCCAGTCAGCTGGTGGTGACAGCTTTGGGCCACAATTTCCACTGTGAATTGTCTGAATTAGAAAAATCGTTTTTATATAGGCATATAGCCCTCAAAATTTTAAGCAAGAGCATCATTTTACTTTTTTTTGTCTAGAATCAATGCAAGAAATAAAGACAGCAGTCTTCCATAGACATTTCCTTGGGCACTGGTCTTGCACAGAATAGAACAAAGGGAGGCTTCTGGAGTTTCATTTCTCAGCTGCCCTGTCTTATCAGAGAAGCTAAAAATAGCCCCTCAGTGCTGGTTTGAGCCTGGGCTGCTAGCCATCTGTTCTCTATCTACTCCCGGCCCCCCTCCTTCCAAGGCTCCCCGGCTGCGGGCATTACACAGATTCTATGTCAGAGAAGCTTTCTGAGCAGTGATTTCACCTCCCAGCATTCTGCGCTCTTTAGCCCCCACCTTCTCCTCACTCTGAAGCTGTCAAAGACAAAAAGTCTTCCCAATTCCATATAAACTGCAATAATTCACCCTATTGAAAAATCCTTTTTATATACAATTTGTTTTCAGGGGGGTCATAATCTTATTTTTCCAATCTCAGTTTAGAAAAAACGCTCACTATGAATAATGTACAGCACATAACTTACTAGTACAGAGCAGATAGTCTCTGCATGTTCAGCGTGAATCAGGACCTACAACCGTCTGGACCCAGCACATTGACTCACTGAACCACCAAGAACACAAACCTGTATTCATGAACAATTTGCAAATTCGAAATACCCACAATTTTTCTCAAGCTAAACTTTTCACTAATTATTTTACATTAATACTTTGTACATTAGGGGTGTCATCAAATCACAGGGGTTGCTCTTTCTCTAGCTACACCCCTCTCAATTTCCTTTTGCGACGCATTGACGGTGATGAGACCAAAATTAAACTTACTCCTCAACAATCTCACTTCTCAGAATTCTTTTCACATATTCACAGTCATTCAATCACACGCTTTTTCCAGCGCTAGCAACCTCCAAAACACAATTGAGCATACCACAACATTCTTATTCACTAATAGCTTACTTACATTCAACTGAGCAATCTTACCAACATACAATCTCGCATTTACATGGCCATGTTTTCTTTTTTTTTTTTTGCAGGCATATATTCGCCACTCACACACATTTTCCCAAAAAAAAAAATAGCCGGCGCTTTAACCAAAAATGCAAAATAGGTGTACACAACGTTTTCTGCAGTTCAACCTATCCAAACTTGATGCATCCAAACAAACGAACAGAGCCCGTCGACTCCCGTTCGTGGAGAATTATTCAAAAGGACCGACAAAATCACAACAAGCAGTCTTCCAACAGACTGGCAAGAGGCTGTCAGACAGGGGTAACCACGAACTGGACTACGGACCATCCCATTGCCTCCCTGGTTCACCACTGAGACTGTTCTGATGTGGTCCAAGCCGCACCTCAGATATGTCTCATGGCTACCCAGATACAGCCACAGGCTTTTCCGAGTGCAATCCGGCCATGTGTTACACACAGGTAACAACTAGACGTCTGATCAGTGTCTCCAAATCACAAAAGATCCGCGGAGTCCCTACACTCAGTCCCTAATGGACCATCCTGCAGGACCTCCGTAATTCTCCTAGGGTCCTCATGACCCCTCAAATCAAATGCAGTTAACTGTTCCAAATGCACCGCTCAACAGCGCGTGTTTCAAACAAAATGCACCTAGTGCTTCAAAACGCACTGTTCGCAACAAGTGCTTCAAATCAAACAAAACGCACACCGCTCTCCGGCGCGTGCCTCAAAGTCAATGCACCGCTCTCCAGCGCGTGCTTCAAACAAATGCACTGCTCTACAGCGCATGCTTCAAACAAACAAATTACTCACCGGTTGCACCCAGGTCTGATTGCATATTCTCCACTGCCAGCTCCTGACAAAGTGCTCTGAAGACCAACACGGTCAGCTCCTGGGTTACTCCTTATAGGATTCCGGCTATGGGTCATCTTGCAGCTGGGGAGACTTCTGGGCGCAAGAGTGGAATCTCACCAAAAACTGGCTCTGCAAGGATCCTTATTTTCATATCCACCCTTTTGACCAGAACTCCCCCCCATCCCTCTTCTCCTGTTTACAGGAGGGGGTGACCCTAAACGCGGAATCCCGGACGAGCCCCCAACTGTTGTATTATAATTATTTTACCATAGGACCACACTTACCAATAGTCCATTCCCAATTACCAATTATCAATAATCAGTCAGTTGGCAGTGAAGAAGGGTCAATCATTTATTATACAAAGGAACTCTGGCCAGAGGAGCCTCTCACATCCTCACCCCTCGAGGTGCGCGGAGAAGACTGACGACTTACAGTCAAAACCAGACAGATATACTTTCAGTGAACACATGAAGTCAGCACATGGAAATCTACAAGTTGGCTCGGAGGAGAGGAAGACCCATATTTGGCGCACATAATTAGCTCAGCTCAGGCACAGGAATGTGCTTATCTCACAACTCGGCCGTGGGGCCTCAGACCGTTTACTTTCAGCTGCTCTTAGTAAATCACACTCCAAGAGGGAGGGGGATTGTGCCATGCACGGAGCTACAGAACAAATGTCTGCATCAGAGGTCTTTTCTGCCATTAACAAGCTTCTATTTCTTATAACAGAAACATACAGAAACATCCATATTATAGACTTAGCTGGTGAAAAGCAATGTAGCATAACAAGTCTCTTACTGAGAAGGCAAGAATAAGATAGAAGCTTCCATATTACAGAAACAATTCTATACACCTGAAGCTTGCACATTACAAAAGATAGCTCAGTGGGTTGCAGCACATGAATAACAAACTGCGACTTCATATTGATTAGACATATTAGATACACTGGGCTTAACTATATATTTAACTCGAAGGGAAGCATTAATGTTTTCAGTAAATGCTTAATCACATTCTGCTTTAATTTACAACACCCCTACACTACACAAACACCACTGCACAACCCTAAACCCTAAAACACTACCCCCGGCATGACCCCCTACACTACACAAACATCACTGCGCTACCCTAAACCCTAAAACCCTACCCCGGCCCGACCCCCACACTTCATAAACACCACTGCACTGCCCTAAACCCTAAAACACTACCCCATACACTGCACAAACAGCACTGCACTACCCTAAACCCTACAACACTACACCCAGCATGACCCCCTACACTACACAAACACTACTGCACTACCCTAAACCCTAAAACACTACCACCAGCACTACACCCTACACTACACCACCACTGCACTACCCTAAACCCTAAAACACTACCCCCAGCATGACCCCCTACACTACCCAAACACCACTGCACTACCCTAAACCCTAAAACACTACCCCCGGCACGAACCCCTACACTACACAAACACCACTGCGCTACCCTAAACCCTAAAACACTACCCCAGCCCGACCCCTTACACTTCCCAAACACCACTGTGCTACCCTAAACCCTAAAACACTACCCCGGGCATGACCCCCTGCACTACTCAAACACCCCTGCGCTACCCTAAACCCTAAACACTACCCCCGGCACGACCCCCTACACTACACAAACACCACTGCACTACCCTAAACCCTAAAACACTACCCCCAGCACGACCACTACACTACACAAACACCACTGCACTACCCTAAATGCTAAAACACTACCCCCAGCATGACCCACTACACTACCCGAACACCACTGCACTGCCCTAAACCCTAAAACACTACCCCATACACTGCACAAACAGCACTGCACTACCCTAAACCCTACAACACTACACCCAGCATGACCCCCTACACTACACAAACACCACTGCACTACCCTAAACCCAAAAGCACTACCACCAGCACTACCCCCTACACTAAACAAACACCACTGCACTACACAAAACCCTAAAACACTACCCCCAGCATGACCCCCTTCACTACCCAAATACCACAGCGCTACCCTAAACCCTAAAACACTACCCCCGGCACGACCCACTACACTACCGAAACACCACTGCGCTACCCTAAACCCTAAAACACTACCCCCAGCACGGCTCGCTACACTACCCAAACACCACTGCGCTACCCTAAACCCTAAAACACTACCCCCGGCATGGCCCCCTACACTACCCAAACACCACTGCGCTACCCTAAACCCTAAAACACTACCGCCGCCACGACCCCCTACACTACCCAAACACCACTGCGCTACCCTAAACCCTAAAACACTACCCCCGGCACGACTCACTACACTACCCAAACACCACTGCGCTACCCTAAACCCTAAAAGACTACACCAGGCACGACCCCGTACACTACACAAACACCACTGCGCTTCCCTAAACCCTAAAACACTACCCCCAGCACGATCCCCTACACTACCCAAACACCACTGCGCTACCCTAAACCCTAAAACACTATCCCCAGCACGACCCCCTACACTACCAAAACACAACTGTGCTACTCTAAACCCTAAAACACTACTCCCAGCACGACTCCCTACACTACCCAAATACCACTGCGCTACCCTAAACCCTAAAACACTACCCCCAGGCACGACCCCCTACACTACCCAAACACCACTGCGCTACCCTAAACCCTAAAGCACTACACCCAGCACGACCCCCTACACTACCCAAACACCACTGCGCTACCCTAAACCCTAAAACACTACCCCCAGCACGACCCCCTACACTACCCAAACACCACTGTGCTACCCTAAACCCTAAACACTACCCCAGCACGGACCCCTACACTGCCCAAACACCTCTGCACTACCCTAAACCCTAAAACACTACCCCAGCACGACCCCCTACAGTACCCAAACACCACTGCGCTACCCTAATCCCTAAAACACTACCCCAGCCCGACCCCTTACACTTCCCAAACACCACTGTGCTACCCTAAACCCTAAACCACTACCCCGGGCATGACCCCCTGCACTACTCAAACACCCCTGCGCTACCCTAAACCCTAAAACACTACCCCCGGCACGACCCCCTACACTACACAAACACAACTGCACTACCCTAAACCCTAAAACACTACCCCCAGCACGACCACTACACTACACAAACACCACTGCACTACCCTAAACGCTAAAACACTACCCCCAGCATGACCCACTACACTACCCGAACACCACTGCAGTACCCTAAACCCTAAAACACTACCCCCAGCACGACCCCTTACACTACATAAACACCACTGCACTTCCCTAAACCCTAAAACACTACCCCATACACTGCACAAACAGCACTGCACTACCCTAAACCCTACAACACTACACCCAGCATGACCCCCTACACTACACAAACACCACTGCACTACCCTAAACCCAAAAGCACTACCACCAGCACTACCCCCTACACTAAACAAACACCACTGCACTACACAAAACCCTAAAACACTACCCCCAGCATGACCCCCTTCACTACCCAAATACCACAGCGCTACCCTAAACCCTAAAACACTACCCCCGGCACGACCCACTACACTACCGAAACACCACTGCGCTACCCTAAACCCTAAAACACTACCCCCAGCACGGCTCGCTACACTACCCAAACACCACTGCGCTACCCTAAACCCTAAAACACTACCCCCGGCACGGCCCCCTACACTACCCAAACACCACTGCGCTACCCTAAACCCTAAAACACTACCGCCGCTACGACCCCCTACACTACCCAAACACCACTGCGCTACCCTAAACCCTAAAACACTACCCCCGGCACGACTCCCTACACTACCCAAACACCACTGCGCTACCCTAAACCCTAAAAGACTACACCAGGCACGACCCCGTACACTACACAAACACCACTGCGCTTCCCTAAACCCTAAAACACTACCCCCAGCACGATCCCCTACACTACCCAAACACCACTGCGCTACCCTAAACCCTAAAACACTATCCCCAGCACGACCCCCTACACTACCAAAACACAACTGTGCTACTCTAAACCCTAAAACACTACCCCCAGCACGACTCCCTACACTACCCAAATACCACTGCGCTACCCTAAACCCTAAAACACTACCCCCAGGCACGACCCCCTACACTACCCAAACACCACTGCGCTACCCTAAACCCTAAAGCCCTACACCCAGCACGACCCCCTACACTACCCAAACACCACTGCGCTACCCTAAACCCTAAAACACTACCCCCAGCACGACCCCCTACACTACCCAAACACCACTGTGCTACCCTAAACCCTAAACACTACCCCAGCACGGACCCCTACACTGCCCAAACACCACTGCACTACCCTAAACCCTAAAACACTACCCCAGCACGACCCCCTACAGTACCCAAACACCACTGCACTACCTTAAACCCTAAATCTACCCCCAGCATGACCCCTACACTACCCAAACACCGCTGCACTACCCTAAACCTTAAAACACAACCCCCTACACTACACAAAAACCACTGCACTGCCGTAAACCCTAAAACACTACCCCCTACACTACACAAACACCACTGTACTACCCTAAACCCTAAAACACTACCCCAGCATGACCCCCTACACTACACAAACACCTCTGTACTACCCTAAACCCTAAAACACTACCCCCAGCACTAACCCGCAAACACTACACAAACACCACTGCACTACCCTAAACCCTACATCTACCCCCAGCACGACCCCCTATACTACCCAAACACCACTGCACTACCCTAAACCCTAAATCTACCTCAGCACGACCCCCTACACTAACCAAACACCACTGCACTACACTAAACCCTAAAACACTACCCTCTACACTACACAAACACCACTGCACTACCCTAAACCCTAAACCACTACCCCCAGCACGACCCCCTACACTACACAAACACCACTGCACTACCCTAAACCCTAAATCTACCCCTAGCACAACCCACTACAACACTACCTAAACACCCCTACACTACCCTATTTCTAAAACACTACCCCAGCACAACCCTCTACACTACACAAACACCACTGCACTACCCTAAACCTAAATCTACCCCAGCACGACCCCCTACTCTACACAAACACCACTGCACTACCCTAAACCCTAAAACACTATCCCCAGCACGACCACTACACTACACAAACACCACTGCACTACCCTAAACGCTAAAACACTACCCCCAGCACGACCCACTACACTACCCGAACACCACTGCAGTACCCTAAACCCTAAAACACTACCCCCAGCACGACCCCCTACACTACATAAACACCACTGCACTGCCCTAAACCCTAAGACACTACCCCCGGCACGGCCCCCCTACACTACCCAAACACCACTGCGCTACCCTAAACCCTAAAACACTACCGCCGCCACGACCCCCTACACTACCCAAACACCACTGCGCTACCCTAAACCCTAAAACACTACCCCCGGCACGACTCCCTACACTACCCAAACACCACTGCACTACCCTAAACCCTAAAAGACTACACCAGGCACGACCCCGTACACTACACAAACACCACTGCGCTTCCCTAAACCCTAAAACACTACCCCCAGCACGATCCCCTACACTACCCAAACACCACTGCGCTACCCTAAACCCTAAAACACTATCCCCAGCACGACCCCCTACACTACCAAAACACAACTGTGCTACTCTAAACCCTAAAACACTACCCCCAGCACGACTCCCTACACTACACAAATACCACTGCGCTACCCTAAACCCTAAAACACTACCCCCAGGCACGACCCCCTACACTACCCAAACACCACTGCGCTACTCTAAACCCTAAAGCACTACACCCAGCACGACCCCCTACACTACCCAAACACCACTGCGCAACCCTAAACCCTAAAACACTACCCCCAGCACGACCCCCTACACTACCCAAACACCACTGTGCTACCCTAAACCCTAAACACTACCCCAGCACGGACCCCTACACTGCCCAAACACCTCTGCACTACCCTAAACCCTAAAACACTACCCCAGCACGACCCCCTACAGTACCCAAACACCACTGAACTACCTTAAACCCTAAATCTACCCCCAGCATGACCCCTACACTACCCAAACACCACTGCACTACCCTAAACCTTAAAACACAACCCCCTACACTACACAAAAACCACTGCACTGCCGTAAACCCTAAAACACTACCCCCTACACTACACAAACACCACCGTACTACCCTAAACCCTAAAACACTACCCCAGCATGACCCCATACACTACACAAACACCTCTGTACTACCCTAAACCCTAAAACACTACCCCCAGCACTAACCCGCAAACACTACACAAACACCACTGCACTACCCTAAACCCTACATCTACCCCCAGCACGACCCCCTATACTACCCAAACACCACTGCACTACCCTAAACCCTAAATCTACCTCAGCACGACCCCCTACACTAACCAAACACCACTGCACTACACTAAACCCTAAAACACTACCCTCTACACTACACAAACACCACTGCACTACCCTAAACCCTAAACCACTACCCCCAGCACGACCCCCTACACTACACAAACACCACTTCACTACCCTAAACCCTAAATCTACCCCTAGCACAACCCACTACAACACTACCTAAACACCCCTACACTACCCTATTTCTAAAACACTACCCCAGCACAACCCTCTACACTACACAAACACCACTGCACTACCCTAAACCTAAATCTACCCCAGCACGACCCCCTACTCTACACAAACACCACTGCACTACCCTAAACCCTAAAACACTAACCCCAGCACGACCACTACACTACACAAACACCACTGCACTACCCTAAACGCTAAAACACTACCCCCAGCACGACCCACTACACTACCCGAACACCACTGCAGTACCCTAAACCCTAAAACACTACCCCCAGCACGACCCCCTACACTACATAAACACCACTGCACTGCCCTAAACCCTAAAACACTACCCCATACACTGCACAAACAGCACTGCACTACCCTAAACCCTACAACACTACACCCAGCATGACCCCCTACACTACACAAACACCACTGCACTACCCTAAACCCAAAAGCACTACCACCAGCACTACCCCCTACACTAAACAAACACCACTGCACTACCCAAAACCCTAAAACACTACCCCCAGCATGACCCCCTTCACTACCCAAATACCACAGCGCTACCCTAAACCCTAAAACACTACCCCCGGCACGACCCACTACACTACCGAAACACCACTGCGCTACCCTAAACCCTAAAACACTACCCCCAGCACGGCTCGCTACACTACCCAAACACCACTGCGCTATCCTAAAACACTACCCCCGGCATGGCCCCCTACACTACCCAAACACCACTGCGCTACCCTAAACCCTAAAACACTACCGCCGCCACGACCCCCTACACTACCCAAACACCACTGCGCTACCCTAAACCCTAAAACACTACCCCCGGCACGACTCCCTACACTACCCACACACCTCTGCGCTACCCTAAACCCTAAAAGTCTACACCAGGCACGACCCCGTACACTACACAAACACCACTGCGCTTCCCTAAACCCTAAAACACTACCCCCAGCACGATCCCCTACACTACCCAAACACCACTGCGCTACCCTAAACCCTAAAACACTATCCCCAGCACGACCCCCTACACTACCAAAACACAACTGTGCTACCCTAAACCCTAAAACACTACCCCCAGCACGACTCCCTACACTACCCAAATACCACTGCACTACCCTAAACCCTAAAACACTACCCCCAGCACGACCCCCTACACTACCCAAACACCACTGCGCTACCCTAACCCCTAACGCACTACACCCAGCACGACCCCCTACACTACCCAAACACCACTGCGCTACCCTAAACCCTAAAACACTGCCCCCAGCACGACCCCCTACACTACCCAAACACCACTGTGCTACCCTAAACCCTAAACACTACCCCAGCACAGACCCCTACACTGCCCAAACACCTCTGCACTACCCTACACCCTAAAACACTACCCCAGCACGACCCCCTACAGTACCCAAACACCACTGCACTACCTTAAACCCTAAATCTACCCCCAGCATGACCCCTACACTACCCAAACACCACTGCACTACCCTAAACCTTAAAACACAACCCCCTACACTACACAAAAACCACTGCACTGCCGTAAACCCTAAAACACTACCCCCTACACTACACAAACACCACTGTACTACCATAAACCCTAAAACACTACCCCAGCATGACCCCCTACACTACACAAACACCTCTGTACTACCCTAAACCCTAAAACACTACCCCCAGCACTAACCCGCAAACACTACACAAACACCACTGCACTACCCTAAACCCTACATCTACCCCCAGCACGACCCCCTATACTACCCAAACACCACTGCACTACCCTAAACCCTAAATCTACCTCAGCACGACCCCCTACACTAACCAAACACCACTGCACTACACTAAACCCTAAAACACTACCCTCTACACTACACAAACACCACTGCACTACCCTAAACCCTAAACCACTACCCCCAGCACGACCCCCTACACTACACAAACACCACTGCACTACCCTAAACCCTAAATCTACCCCTAGCACAACCCACTACAACACTACCTAAACACCCCTACACTACCCTATTTCTAAAACACTACCCCAGCACAACCCTCTACACTACACAAACACCACTGCACTACCCTAAACCTAAATCTACCCCAGCACGACCCCCTACTCTACACAAACACCACTGCACTACCCTAAACCCTAAAACACTACCCCCAGCACGACCACTACACTACACAAACACCACTGCACTACCCTAAACGCTAAAACACTACCCCCAGCACGACCCACTACACTACCCGAACACCACTGCAGTACCCTAAACCCTAAAACACTACCCCCAGCACGACCCCCTACACTACATAAACACCACTGCACTGCCCTAAACCCTAAAATACTACCCCATACACTGCACAAACAGCACTGCACTACCCTAAACCCTACAACACTACACTCAGCATGACCCCCTACACTACACAAACACCACTGCACTACCCTAAACCCAAAAGCACTACCACCAGCACTACCCCCTACACTAAACAAACACCACTGCACTACCCAAAACCCTAAAACACTACCCCCAGCATGACCCCCTTCACTACCCAAATACCACAGCGCTACCCTAAACCCTAAAACACTACCCCCGGCGCGACCCACTACACTACCGAAACACCACTGCGCTACCCTAAACCCTAAAACACTACCCCCAGCACGGCTCGCTACACTACCCAAACACCACTGCGCTACCCTAAAACACTACCCCCGGCATGGCCCCCTACACTACCCAAACACCACTGCGCTACCCTAAACCCTAAAACACTACCGCCGCCACGACCCCCTACACTACCCAAACACCACTGTGCTACCCTAAACCCTAAAACACTACCCCCGGCACGACTCCCTACACTACCCAAACACCACTGCGCTACCCTAAACCCTAAAAGACTACACCAGGCACGACCCCGTACACTACACAAACACCACTGCGCTTCCCTAAACCCTAAAACACTACCCCCAGCACGATCCCCTACACTACCCAAACACCACTGCGCTACCCTAAACCCTAAAACACTATCCCCAGCACGACCCCCTACACTACCAAAACACAACTGTGCTACCCTAAACCCTAAAACACTACCCCCAGCACGACTCCCTACACTACCCAAATACCACTGCACTACCCTAAACCCTAAAACACTACCCCCAGCACGACCCCCTACACTACCCAAACACCACTGCGCTACCCTAAACCATAACGCACTACACCCAGCACGACCCCCTACACTACCCAAACACCACTGCGCTACCCTAAACCCTAAAACACTACCCCCAGCACGACCCCCTACACTACCCAAACACCACTGTGTTACCCTAAACCCTAAACACTACCCCAGCACAGACCCCTACACTGCCCAAACACCTCTGCACTACCCTACACCCTAAAACACTACCCCAGCACGACCCCCTACAGTACCCAAACACCACTGCACTACCTTAAACCCTAAATCTACCCCCAGCATGACCCCTACACTACCCAAACACCACTGCACTACCCTAAACCTTAAAACACAACCCCCTACACTACACAAAAACCACTGCACTGCCGTAAACCCTAAAACACTACCCCCTATACTACACAAACACCACTGTACTACCATAAACCCTAAAACACTACCCCAGCATGACCCCCTACACTACACAAACACCTCTGTACTACCCTAAACCCTAAAACACTACCCCCAGCACTAACCCGCAAACACTACACAAATACCACTGCACTACCCTAAACCCTACATCTACCCCCAGCACGACCCCCTATACTACCCAAACACCACTGCACTACCCTAAACCCTAAATCTACCTCAGCACGACCCCCTACACTAACCAAACACCACTGCACTACACTAAACCCTAAAACACTACCCTCTACACTACACAAACACCACTGCACTACCCTAAACCCTAAACCACTACCCCCAGCACGACCCCCTACACTACACAAACACCACTGCACTACCCTAAACCCTAAATCTACCCCTAGCACAACCCACTACAACACTACCTAAACACCCCTACACTACCCTATTTCTAAAACACTACCCCAGCACAACCCTCTACACTACACAAACACCACTGCACTACCCTAAACCTAAATCTACCCCAGCACGACCCCCTACTCTACACAAACACCACTGCACTACACTAAACCCTAAATCTACCCCCAGCACAACCCCCTACACTACACAAACACCACTGCACTACCCTAAACCCTAAAACACTACCCCCAGCACTACCCCTACACTACACAAACTCCATTGCACTACCCTAAACCTTAAATCTACCCTCAGCACGGCCCCTTACACTACCCAAATACCACTGCACTACCCTAAACCCTAAAACACTACCCCCAGCATGACCCCCTACACTACCCAAACACCACTGCACTACCCTAAACCCTAAAACACTACCCCCGGCACGACCCCCTACACTACCCAAGTACCACTGTGCTACCCTAACCCCTAAAACACTACCCCCGGCACGACCCCCTACACTGCACAAACACAACTGCGCTACCCTAAACCCTAAAACACTACCCCGGCCCGACCCCCTACACTACCCAAACACCACTGTGCTACCCTAAACCCTAAACACTACCCCCGGCACGACCCCCTACACTACTCAAACACCACTGCGCTACCCTAAACCGTAAAACACTACCCCCGGCATGACCCCCTACACTACCCAAACACCACTGCGCTACCCTAAACCCTAAAACACTACACCAGGCATGACCCCGTACACTACACAAACACCACTGCGCTTCCCTAATCCCTAAAACACTACCCCAGCACGATCCCCTACACTACCCAAACACCACTGTGCTACCCTAAACCCTATAACACTACCCCCAGCACGACCCCCTACACTACCCAAACACCACTGTGCTACCCTAAACCCTAAAACACTACCCCCAGCACGACCCCCTACACTACCCAAACACCGCTGCACTACCCTAAACCCTAAAACACTACTCCGGCCCGACCCCCTACACTACCCAAACACCACTGTGCTACCCTAAACCCTAAAACACTACCCCCGGCACGACCCCCTACACTACTCAAACACCACTGCGCTACCCTAAACCATAAAACACTACCCCCGGCACGACCCCCTACACTACCCAAACACCACTGCGCTACCCTAAACCCTAAAACACTACCCCCGACATGACCCCCTACACTACCCAAACACCACTGCGCTACCCTAAACCCTAAAACACTACGCCCGACATGACCCCCTACACTAGACAAACACCACTGCACTACCCTAAACCCTAAAACACTACCCCCAGCGTGACCCCTACACTACACAAACACCACTGCACTACCCTAAACCCTAAAACACTACCCCCAGCACAACCCACTACACTACCTGAACACCACTGCACTACCCTAAACCCTAAAACACTACCCTCAGCATGACCCCCTAGACTACATAAACACCACTGCACTGCCCTAAACCCTAAAAAAACTACCCCATACACTACACAAACAGCACTGCACTACCCTAAACCCTACAACACTACACCCAGCATGACCCCCTACACTATACAAACACCACTGCACTGCCCTAAACCCTAAAACACTACCCCCAGCACTACCCCCTACACTACACAAACACCATTGCACTACCCTAAACCTTAAATCTACCCCAGCACGACCCCTTACACTACCCAAACACCACTGCACTACCCTAAACCCTAAAACACAACCCCCAGCATGACCCCCTACACTACCCAAATACCACAGCGCTACCCTAAACCCTAAAACACTACCCCCGCCACGACCCCCTACACTGCCCAAACACCACTGCGCTACCCTAAACCCTAAAACACTACCCCCGGCACGACTTCCTACACTACACAAACACCACTGCGCTACCCTAAACCCTAACACACTACACCAGGCACAACCCCGTACACTACACAAACACCACTGTGCTTCCCTAAACCCTAAAACACTACCCCAGCACGATCCCCTACACTACCTAAACACCACTGTGCTACCCTAAACCCTAAACACTACCCCCGGCACGACCCCCTACACTACTCAAACACCACTGCGCTACCCTAAACCCTAAAACACTACGCCCGACATGACCCCCTACACTACACAAACACCACTGCACTACCCTAAACCCTAAAACACTACCCCCAGCGTGACCCCTACACTACACAAACACCACTGCACTACCCTAAACCCTAAAACACTACCCCCAGCACAACCCACTACACTACCTGAACACCACTGCACTACCCTAAACCCTAAAACACTACCCTCAGCATGACCCCCTAGACTACATAAACACCACTGCACTGCCCTAAACCCTAAAAAAACTACCCCATACACTACACAAACAGCACTGCACTACCCTAAACCCTACAACACTACACCCAGCATGACCCCCTACACTATACAAACACCACTGCACTGCCCTAAACCCTAAAACACTACCCCCAGCACTACCCCCTACACTACACAAACACCATTGCACTACCCTAAACCTTAAATCTACCCCAGCACGACCCCTTACACTACCCAAACACCACTGCACTACCCTAAACCCTAAAACACAACCCCCAGCATGACCCCCTACACTACCCAAATACCACAGCGCTACCCTAAACCCTAAAACACTACCCCCGCCACGACCCCCTACACTGCCCAAACACCACTGCGCTACCCTAAACCCTAAAACACTACCCCCGGCACGACTTCCTACACTACACAAACACCACTGCGCTACCCTAAACCCTAACACACTACACCAGGCACAACCCCGTACACTACACAAACACCACTGTGCTTCCCTAAACCCTAAAACACTACCCCAGCACGATCCCCTACACTACCTAAACACCACTGTGCTACCCTAAACCCTATAACACTACCCCCAGCACGACCCCCTACACTACCCAAACACCACTGTGCTACCCTAAACCCTAAAACACTACCCCCAGCACGACCCCCTACACTACCCAAACACCACTGCGATGCTCTAAACCCTAAAACATTACCCCCAGCTCGACCCCCTACACTACCCACACACCACTGTGCTACCCTAAACCCTAACACTACCCCCAGCACGACCCCCTACACTACCCAAACACAACTGCGCTACCCTAAACCCTAAAACACTTCCCCCAGCACGACACCCTACACTACCAAAACACCACTGCGCTACCCTAAACCCTAAAACACTACCCCAGCACGACTCCCTACACTACCCAAACACCACTGTGCTACCCTAAGTCCTAAACACTACACCAGCATGGATCCCTACACTGTCCAAACACCTCTGCACTACACTAAACCCTAAAAAACTACCCTCTACACAACCCAAACACCACTGCACTACCCTGAACCCTATAACACTACCTCTAGCACTACCCCTACATTACACAAATACCACTGCACTACCCTAAACCCTAAATCTACCCCCAGCACGACACCCTATACTACCCAAACACCACTGCACTACCCTAATCCCTAAATCTACCCCCAGCACAACCCCTACACTACCCAAACACCACTGCACTACACTAAACCCTAAAAAACTACCCTCTACACAACCCAACACCACTGCACTACCCTGAACCCTATAACACTACCTCTAGCACTACCCCTACACTACACAAATACCACTGCACTACCCTAAACCCTAAATCTACCCCCAGCATGACCCCCTACACTAGCAAACACCACTGCACTACCCTAAACCCTAAAACACTACCCCGCACTACCCCCTACACTACACAAACGCCACTTTACTATCCTAAACCCTAAATCTACCCCAGCACGACCCTCTACACTACCCAAAAACCACTGCAATACCCAAAACCCTAAAACACTACCCCCAGCACGACCCCCTACACTACCCAAACACTACTGCACTACCCTAAACCCTTAAACACTTCCCCCAGCATGACCCCCTACACTACCCAAACACCACTGCACTACCCTAAACCCTAAAACACTACCCCAAGCATGACCCCCTATACTACACAAACACCACTGCACTACCCTAAACCCTAAAACACTACCCCCTACACTACACAAACACCAGTGCAATACTCTAAACCCTAAATCACTACACCAGGCACGATCCCGTACACTACACAAACACCACTGCGCTTCCCTAAACCCTAAAACACTACACCAGCACGATCCCCTACACTACCCAAACACCACTGTGCTACCCTAAACCCTATAACACTACCCCCAGCACGACCCCCTACACTACCCAAACACCTCTGTGCTACCCTAAACCCTAAAACACTACCCCCAGCACGACCCCCTACACTACCCAAACACCACTGCTTTGCTCTAAACCCTAAAACACTACCCCAGCACGACCCCCTACACTACCCAAACACCACTGTGCGACCCTAAACCCTAACACTACCCCCAGCACGACCCCCTACACTACCCAAACACAACTGCGCTACCCAAAACCCTAAAACACTACCCCCAGCACAACCCCCTACACTACCCAAACACCACTGTGCTACCCTAAACCCTAAACACTACCCCAGCGTAGACCCCTACACTGCCCAAACACCTCTGCACTACCCTAAACCCTAAAACACTACCCCAGCACGACCCCCTACAGTACCCAAACACCACTGCACTACCTTAAACCCTAAATCTACCCCCAGCACGACCCCCTACACTACCCAAACACCACTGCACTACCCTAAACCTTAAAACACAACCCCCTACACTACACAAACACCACTGCACTACCCTAAACACTAAAACACTACCCCAGCATGACCCCCTACACTACACAAACACCTCTTTACTACCCTAAACCCTAAAACACTACCACAAGCACTAACCCACAAACACTGCACAAACACCACTGCACTACCCTAAACCCTAAATCTACCCCCAGCACGACACCCTATACTACCCAAACACCACTGCACTACCCTAAACCCTACATCTACCCCCAGCACGACCCCCTACACTACCCAAACACCACTGCACTACACTAAACCCTAAAACACTACCATCTACACTACACAAACACCACTGCACTACCCTAAACCCTACACTACTACCCCCAGCACGACCCCCTACACTACACAAACACCACTGCACTACCCTAAACCCTAAATCTACCCCTAGCACAACCCCTTACACTACCCAAACACCACTGCACTACCCTATTCCTAAAACACTACCCCAGCACGACCCCCTACACTACACAAACACCACTGCACTACCCTAAACCCTAAATCTACCCCAGCACTACCCCCTACTCTACACAAACACCGCTGCACTACCCTAACCCCTAAATCTACCCCCAGCACAACCCCCTACACTACACAAACTGCACTACCCAAAAGCCTAAAACCCTACCCCAGCACGACCCCCTACACTACACAAACACCACTGCACTACCCTAAACCCTAAATCTACCCCAGCACGACCCCCTACTCTACACAAACACCGCTGCACTACCCTAAACCCTAAATCTACCCCCAGCACAACCCCCTACACTACACAAACTGCACTACCCTAAACCCTAAAACAGTACCCCAGCACGACCCTCTACACTACATAAACACCACTGCACTACCCTAAACCCTAAAACACTACCCCAGCACGACCCCCTACATGATGATTAATTTATGCAGTGCCTTGTTTTGTATCCTCCTTTACAAAGATGTCTGTTTGCAGTTTCACGGTTTCGCTTTTAGCATAGTTTGTTGCCATGCCTCTAGACTGAGGAAAAGTATTTCACCAGAGCGATGTCACATAATTGAGCCCTCCATTCAGACCTATGAAAGTGCCTCAGTCCTTTTTCAAAGGTTTGTCACAGATATTTCTGCAGGCAGTTTGTGCAAATGTAGACATTATTCAGAACATGCTAAGCAGTAGCACAGTTGAACTCTGATAGATCACTCGCCACTTAAACGGTAAGGCAGGTGTAAAAAGGGGCGTGGCTTCAGACCACCTCTCTGCAATGCAGCTCTGTGGCGCTTACTGGAGGTACCTGGTGGGCTAGTTGCCCGTCAGGGACCCTCAGGAATCAAGGGGACTTAATCGTCAAACTTACAAAGCACCAGGGGGCGCGTTTGCACAGTGGTGCAGGGAGGGGGCGGGGCCTGATAAAACAAGTGTGCAAATGCGCCCCCTGGCTCGTTGTAAATTGGGGGATTAAGTCCCCTTGAATCCTGAGGGTCCCTGGGGGCCAACTAACCCACCAATTACCTCCAGTAAGCGCCAAAGAGCTGCGTTGCAGAGAGGTGTAAAAAGGGGCGTGGCCTCGGAACTCCTCTGCAACGCAGCTCTGTGGCGCTTACTGGAGGTACCTGGTGGGCTAGTTGGCCCGCAGGGACCCTCAGGACTCAAAGGGACTTAATCCCCCAATTTACAACATGCCAGGGGGGCACGTTTACACATGTTATAGTTTGAAATTAGCATTTAAAAAACCTTTGAAATTCACTGAAAAACCATAGGTTTCAGGAACATTATAGTTAGAAATTAGCATTTAAAAAACCTTTGAAATTCACTGAAAAAACCATAGGTTTCAGACACATTATAGTTAGGAATTCGCATTTAAAAAACCTTAGAAATTCACTGAAAAAACCATAGGTTTCACGAACGTTATAGTTAGCTTGACATTTCACTCGTACAAAACCATAGAAATTCCTCCATTATAGTTAGTTCTGCTAACTATAACTCGCGCGCCCACAATGCACTGCTGATGATGTCACATATTACATCATTCATGACATGGTCAGTGCCCCTTAGCAGTATTTCCAAAGTCCTTTCTTTCTTGACGATGTCACATCAGCGTGTTTATTTTTATTTCAAGCAACAAAAGAAAAACGCTTGATGCATTAGAGGTCCCGTGACCAAGACGCGAAGGCTTCGAAATGTGTCGGCGTTTTTCTTTTGTTGCTTGAAAATAAAATAAACGCTCGGATGTTAATTGTGCACTAGCTGTCTTTTTGTCTGTGGTGACGTGACATCGTCGAGAAAAAAAGGGCTTTGGAAATATCACAGGTCCTGCAAGGAAAAGACCAGCACTCACGAGTGTACAATATTCAATAGTTTATTAGAATGGGGGTAATCGCAGACGCATTTCAGCAAACTGCCTTCGTCAAAGTCGGTGAAACGCCATTCTCGCTTTCTGTTGATACTTCAGTTTCCATTACACTTTATTACAACAGAAAACTGACTCATATGTCGTCATAGAATGCCAGAAAATTCGGGCGCCATTGCTTAACATTACCAGTCTTCAACATTACTAGTCTTCAGCATCCTATGCAGTGCATGAATTGGTAATAATATGCAGAGCTTGGTAATAATAAATCATTGCAATACATCATTTATCAATTGTCGGATTGGTACGCTCCAATTAAATTCGTGAGCAAGTTAATTTTATATTCACATTGAAGCTACCCACCCAATCTGTAACACTCACGCCCTGTATGGTCCCCCACTCTATTACCACATTTACCGTCCTAGATGGGCATGCACTGCCTAAACCTAGGTGCCCCCTGATGCTTGGTGCATTCTATTTAACTTCTTGACAAGCTACTCACTTTCTTTCATTCGTTTGGACTAAATACACGTTACAAGTGAATTCCTAATTCTTCACTACTGTTTAACCCATTCGGGATTTTTGGCAGCATGTCAATGATATATCTGGACTCGAGTCGCCAGAGTTTTAGTTCTTGATCTCCACCCCGTGTTTCTCATGGTACATGGTCCAGACAGAAAAATATCAGTAAATTTCTATTGCTGTTATGGTGTGATTCAAAGTGCCTCACCACAGGGTAAGAATTGTCTTTATTCGCTATTGCTCACATATGTTCTAGTATGCACATTTTTGTGGGATGTATGGTACTTCCCACGTACCTCACCTGGCAGGAACAGATCAGGCAGTACACTGTATGTGTAGTATCACAATTCATAAATTTACTGACCCTGTTGGGTTCCCATAAACCCGGAATATCGTAGGTTAGGATGTCTCCACTATTCGCACACACTTTGAATTTCTGACACTGGTAAAATCCCTTTACTGGTGGGAAAGTTGTTTCCACCTGTCCTCGAGATAAGTGACTTTGCACTAGACAAACCTTAATAGATCTTGACTTCCTGAATGTCATTAGTGGAAAGTTGAAAATGTCCTTTCCTATAGTGGGGTCAGATTTCAGGATTCCCCAATGTTTCTATAGGATATTCCTAATTGTGTAGTCCTGGTTCGAGAAATTGGTGATCATTCTGAAGGAGTTAATGTGTCCTCCACTCTCTTATGTGGATCCTCCTGCAGTAATTCCTTTCTGCTCTTTCTGTCTGCACTTTTTTTCGCTCCCTGTAACACTCCATTGCCATATCCTCTCACTCTTAGGGGTCCATTAGGATGGCGGGCGACTACAGTCCTCTCGCCACCCTAGTGGTTCTGGGACTGGCTGCCAGTGGTGCGGCGGTCCCGCACCCCCAATTAGGATGCGACCGCCACGGTGGCGGTAGCATCCTGCATATACAACATTGTGGCGGGCGTTGCTGTGAACTCTGGAGTGGAGGCTGATGGCAGTGCAGGGTTCTCACAGAGCCTGTCAGTGGGTCATGAAGGTGTTCCGAACACATGCTTATCCACTCCTTGGCCCCTCTACAGAGAGCACAGGGCAATGGCTATGTACCAATTGTGAATATATGCTAAAATGTATGAAGGAGGTACACAGCTGCTGAAAAATTGACAGGGCAAAAGCAAAGAAAATGCAGTCCTTGCAGGTGTTTGGGTACATTTTCTGTGCGCACAGGCAATGTGGTGAATTGAAAGAAATGCAAGGAAATATGTGCAGAGGGAGAGAGGGAAACGAGGGCGTGAAAGAGGAAAGAGATGAAGTGTAAAATATGCAGATGGATTTTGCGAAAGATTAGGGGTGGACAAGGATATGTCTCACAGAGAGGCTTTGGAGGAAGTGGTCAGAAGGGGAGAACATGAGAACAAGCATTGACCAAGCTAATAGAACTGGCTTGTTTTAGGTGTATATCTGTTATTGTGTATGTGTGAATGTTTGGATGCAATATAACACTCTCAGACAGACACTCAAGTACAAGTTAGGTGGCCATATGTGGGAAGGACAGGATTTTAGTGTACATGGCCACGATCCTGGAAAGGATTTTACAGTTATGCTTCTTTGGCCAGGCCCCTTTTGGAGATCCCCCACCTCCCTTATTCATCCCACTCAAATCCCTTGGAATGTTATACTCCATGCATTTGGTCACTGGAATATCTGTCCCAGGATTTGATCTGGCTCGTTCATAAAAGAGCGAGGCTAATCATGGGAATAATGTCAATAGTGGTTGCAGTGGGCAAGCAAGTGTTAAGAGCAGGGCCGGCGCTAGGCATGGGCAGTGTGGGCAGCTGCCCAGGGCCTTGCACTCAGCTCACCAGCATGGGGCCCCGCACCAGTACAACACACCGCCGGTCCTTTTGTTTCCCTGCCGATCCAACTGAAAGAAAGCAAGGTGTCTCCTTGCAATTAGGGTCCATGGGCCTCTCGCTGATGGTGTCGGGAGGCCTATGGGACGGAGGCACTTCCTCTTGCTCCAATTGCAAGGAGACCATTCAGAGACACTGCAGGACGCCCATTGTCAGCACTTTAGTGCCCCCACAGTTTTAACATTCAGCTCACAAGCAACTCTCACACCTTCAGCCCAATAGGAGCTGTAAAAGAGGTATTTGTGGGAGGCTGAGAGGAGGAGCCCTGAATGTGTCACTTTTGCAAATTAGAGGGGCCTCTCACATTCACTTTGAGCCCAGGGCCCCACAAATCCTAGAACTGGCCCTGGTTAAGAGGTAGGATGGGCGTAAATTGGGGAGATGATTGAATTTTGAGGGATAAATTACACAGAAAAACATGCTACCACCCTGGTTGCTAGGCCTGAAAGTAAGCACGCAAAACGCTGTTTAGTAGAAAGGCACCGGGTATCTTTATTGGTGTTCACACATTTTCTGATTTCCTGATGAAAACGTTGGCCTCCTCTGTCAGCTACCACAGATTGACATCCGCGGTTTGCCTCTGTAGATCTTCAGTCGCAGACAGCTGCCTGTAGTGTATGTAGAGTGTGCCCTCTAGTGGTAATGCTTTGACAGAGCAGCGCAGGACACTGCCAGGAACTTCTCCCAGGCTGCATGCACTGCAGGGGTAAAGGCGACTCCCATCTTGCGGGCCAAGACGATCACCAGGCAGTTTCCAAGGAGCTGAGGAGGGAAGCAAAGGGGGCTGTTAATGAGTTGTCACAGGCCAAACAACCCTAGAATCAGCGCTTATGTGCGCATGAGATTGTTATGAAAGGCTCATCTGCTGAGTGGCATAACATTCTCTCTGTCCCAGATGTAGGGGTGACAAGTTTTTGAAAACTAAGAACCGTGACATTCTATAAACAATTATAAAAGTACAATGTTGCATCGACCTAAAGGCACAGAATGATGCAATTGACAGCGATCCGCTGACCACCATGAAAATCACAGTGAGGAACTTTTGGGAATTAAATGCAACTTTAGTATACAGTATCACCAGGGGCACAACTAGCTCCGAACTTCAGGAGGTGGGGGCTAAGACTCCCAACCAGGGCTGGCTCGAGGCGCTGGATGAGGTTGTTACGATAGCCTTTTTTGGCGCTCTCCTCCCCTATAACCTCCTTCGCCATGAATTTAGACGATGACAAGGGAAAATTAATTAATTATTTATTTTTTCCTTGTCATCGTCAGTCAAAGTCCTTTAAGGAAAACGGGCTGCATTTAAAAAAATAAAACTGCTGTATTTAAAAGCAGTCCAAGACATAGAGGTCTGCTGAGCCCAGCAGGCCACCATACCTGGGAGGGCCAGCCATTCCTAACCGGGTCGCAAATTGCAAGTGCCTCATTACCATGCATGAGGCATGAAAATTGCAACCCCATTAGGAATCGCTAACAGTGTCTCAGACACTGTTGTACATGTCATTTTGTGACTCGCAAATTGCGACTCGCAATTGAGCACAATTTGTGAGTCGCTAAATGACATGGTGGTACATCTGGCCCTAAGTGCATGTCAGGGCCTTCGGTCAGGTGTGATGGCATGTGTTCTGTGTCCCTGCTGCTGGGAATGACTGGGCTAGCGACTTTCTCATTTAGACAGTTCAAGTCCCCATAGCCAATGATGGTGTCTTAATAGAAGCATGTCAGGGCCTGCAGTTTGCCATAGGTAACCTCCCATCCATATGCTTTTAGAGCCCTTGCCCATAAGGCAAGAATAACCTCCATTATGCCAGACCAGCAGCACACTTGCACGCACAACATGCATAAAGTAACACACACACACACACACATTCTAACCATATTTCTTGCACTCTTTCGTACATTTGCACTCTGTCACACTCACACACAGACACACTTCCCCTCACACTTCTTTTAGTCAATCTGCTTTTATTGTTTTAGTAAAGTGCACTTCCTTAAAATAACTGCACGGGGCTTATATTTGGTTTTATGTGTGGATCAAGTGGTTACAATATTGAAAATGAAGTAATCCATGTTTTAACATGTAATATCACAGCGTCCAACTGATCTTATGAAATTCTTGACTTCTTCAGCAACCATGAATTTTTATCAAGTAACACTTTGAATTTTGGGGTTTTTGAGAAGAATTTACAATGTAAATAAATACAACCTACATGTTTCGTAATGAAACATTGAGGTGAATGGAAATCCAGGAATAGCTGAAGGTGTCCACAATCCTCTCTCCAGCACCATACTTCAAAGCCTCAGCCCTAGTCTACCTCCTTGTGCCATCCCACATTCTCAGTCCACTCTCCCTTCTTGCACCTGCCCCGCTGTTGCAGATGGAATTAGGTAGGCATCTAGTACTATGGAAAGAGCAGGTATTGTGTGGGTGCTTTTGTAGAAATATGTGTATATTCATGAGAGATGTGTAATTTTTATATGTGCAGAGTAAGAGGTGTGCTCATGTAAGTGCGGAGTGATGGTGAAAATTGTGAGTGTGTTAATGTGACTGTCGGTTGAGCTGCATGAATGCAATGTGTAGAGGAGGACCCATGTGAGCAGGTCCGGACTGGGAATGGAAACCGGCCCTGGCAACCTGCTCTGCCAGCCCCCCTTTAGGGCAGAGGGGGTGCGGCCGAGCTGCTTGCTAGGGCTGGTTTCGGACAATTTTGTTACCGGGGGCGATATTGCCACCCCTGGTAACAAAAACAGCCCCCCAGAGGCTCAAAACCAGCCCTTACCCTAGCGGCCCACAGGGGAAACGCCCGGTGCCCACTACGGCCAGTCCAGCCCTGCATGTGAGTGTCGGGTGAGAGTAGTGCATGCAGAGTGAGAGGAATGAGTGCAGGGTGGTGTGAGTGGTGTAAATGCAGGGTGAGTGGTGTTCCTGTGTGTGGTGCAGGGTGAACGGCAAGAATGAAGAGTGATCTTTGAGAGTGAATGGTGAGTGCATGGTGAGAGAAGTTAGTGCTGAGTGAATGGTGTGTCCCTAAGAGTTCTGGCAGACTATTGTCCCTGTGTGCAGACAGGATGAAGAGAGTGCCTGTATGAATGCAGGCTAAGAGGTTAGTCCCTGTGAGTGCAGGGTGAGAGGAAAAAACAAAGGGTGAGTGGTGTGGCTCCATGGGGAGTGCTGTGCTTGTTTGTGTGGTGTTAGTCCAGCGTGAGTGCTGTGCCCTTGTGAGTGAAGGGTGAGCTGTGTGAGTGACAGGAGTGCCTATGTGAGTGCACAGTGAGTGATGTGACATTGTGAGAGTAGGTGGTGAGTTGTGTGAGTGCAGTGTGATGACTATGAGTGCAGAGTGAGCAGCTGTGTTCATATGGCCGCAGGGTAAGTGAAGGGAGAACGGCATGAGTTCATGGTGAGGGGCAAGAGTGCAGTGAGGTCGCTTTGAGTGCAGGGTGTATGGTGTGCTTGTGTGAGTGCAGGGTAAGAGGAGGATGAATGGTTTAAGTGCAGGGTAACAGCATGAATTCAGTGTGATCACTGTGAGTGTAAGGTGAGTGGTGAAAATGACAAGTGAGTGGAGTGTCATGTGCATGCAGCGTGAGCGGTGTGCTTATATAAGTGTAGGGTAGGAGAAGGGGAAATGGCGTGTGTGTATGGTGAGCAGTGTGAGTGTAGTGTGATCGCTGTGAGTGCAGGATGAGCGGTGAGAAGGAAGAGTGAATTTTTGCATGCAGGATGTATTCCAAGACACCTGGATTAACTCAACATTGTATTGACGACTGGTGTAGGGTTTCAGATATAAGTTAAACTATGACATCAATCAGGGATGGAGGGTGGAAGAAATTAATAATGTGCGGCACCACTGGTATTTTGATGTCTCAGCCAGTACAAAAATAGGCAAAATCACCTAAAGCAGGTATTTTTTATCACTTATCTGTGCATACTTCAAACAGCAAATATAAATAGAAAGCACTTTTAAATGTGTTCTAGGGCTGCATTAACGATCCATAACTAATAATTAAAGGAAACAAAGACAGAAAAGTCATATTATAAATGAATACACACCATTGTCTTTACAGCCCTATCTAGTGTCAAGGCGAGGCCTAAGCAGACTGTTTAAACAACAACAAATGGCCGGTATTTTTCTTTTGGAAAGGTGGCATCCCTGATTGTGAGATTCCTTTTCACTAAATGCATTCTCCTACTGTGGCAGTAACAGTAAAATACAAATGTGAGGAATAGACGGAGTGGGGACCGGGGGAGACAAAAACCCACAGCAAGTGCAACCCGGGCTGAGACACACTACGGGGGCAGGGGAAATGGGGGGGGGGTTACAGTTCTTTTAGCCCTATGGGCATTGCGCGCCTGGTATCACCTCCTGACAGTAAAACTACTTGCTGTTAGGAGCTGCTAATTCTCCACTAGAAACATGAAAACATTCTTCCCTCTGTGTTCAGTTGGCCCTCTCTGAAAACCAGGACAAGTGCTAAATTTGCTGAAATCAGCTAGGACAGGTGGTGAAAACCCAATTCTGTCCTGGCAAATCCAGGACGCCTGCTCACCCTCCCCTCGATGCGAGGTCTCAGGTGTGCTCTGTCTCCAGCCGTCACTCAAGGGCCGTTCTGTCTTTCTCGGATCAGCTCCCAGAGGGTTGTTCCCTCTCAGGACAGTCTTCAGAGTGCGCCCCCTTTCTCTCCAGAGTGGTAGACTTCAGAAAAGTGTTCTTTCTCTCTCACTAACCACCTAGATTTCGGTCTCTCTCCTCTTCTCTCTTTTTCAGCCACACTCAGTGAGGAATTCTCACTTTCTTCCCGGTGTCTATGCTCACAGGTTTTTTATGCTACATTGCTCCATCTCGCCAGAGCGCCATAGTTTCAATTCTGGACTTTCATTTGATAACGAAATGTGTGTTGGACCTTGAAGTTCTGAGTTGCATCTGTTGAACCAAATAATCTGCCAGCTGTTAACATCGATGTGACTCAGAAAAGCCCGCAATGGGAACCTGCCGTCCTGACGATAATGTGTGAAGTGGCCACGCTGAGGGAGGTGAGGTGTCTAGCCCTTCTCTGTGTATTTCTCGAACTGTCTGTCAGGGTTCTTTTTCTCCCGGCCTTCGTCGGCTCGTTCCTCAGGCTAGCGTTTGTTACTCAGGAGTTTTTTTTTCTCTTAGTTTCATTGGACCTAGACATCCATCTAGAATGCTGGAGAGATTGAAGGATGACGAAACCGCCATTGCACTGGCCGGTGTACACGCTGAAAGCCCATTAGTAAATGCATTGGGACTTAAAGCCCTTTGGTTTTCAGCCAGGTCTTGGGTGTGCCTGCTAGGTTCGGCACCGACATACCGAGTTTTCAATATAAACCCATTCATAAAAAGAGATGCACTGTATTGTTTTTTTCTATTTTGACAGACAACCACCTGATGTATACCAATATACTCCAAACACGCACGCGCGCACACGCAGACACACGCGCGCACACACACACGCACGCACGCACTCTCTCTCTGACAGACGTGAGGTTTCTCTTCCTCAGGTGTGCCAGTCCTCACAATGGTGTTTCCCCCGCCGCAGTTTTCTCCTCACCTGGAAGTTCTGAGGATCCACGTGCAGTGTCTCCGCGTGCAGCTCGCTCAGTTTGGCCAAGGTGTGCTTGATGTCATCGAGGTGGTGGACGGCTCCTCCCAGGGCGGACAGGACCTTCTTGCCGTGGGCGGCAACCTTGGCATTGCAAGCAATGGCTGCTGGGGTGGAAAGATCCCCGAAGGTGCTGAAGTACCTCTGGGTCCAGGGAAAGACGACCAGCACCCTAAGAGAGGGGGACAGGAGGGTGGCAGCAGGCAGTCAATACTGCTGACATGCAACTGTCTCTGTTTTGCAAAAATACACAATCAACTTCTGCTGAAAATACCCAATACATTTAGGCCCCCAACCCTGCACCTTTTGTGAGCCTTTCTGACTCGATAGTGATCAGCTAGTGAGGTATCTTTGGAAAACATGTAAGAGAAATCTGCTGAAATGACTTCAGATGAAGAGGCCATGGCTGAGAGGACTTGGGGGACTATCAGGCTACGAAAGCGGAGAGGTGGAGACGTAAAGGAAGTAAGTGAGTGGAGCATGGTGTGAGAAATCATTTTGCTGTAAATACCTGGTCAGAGTTTCTTGCCCATCAGCCGTCGCGTCCACCTGTGCCCACACAGAGGTGATGGCGGCCTTCTCTTCTGCTGTCCACTGGACCATCTTTGCTGGCGGTGCTGGGGGGTTTGTTGAGTCAGAGTCTGCTGCTGGAAGCTGCTGCTGCGGAAGACTGCTGAGACCCCAGAGATTTATATGGCCGGCGGCCAAGACCCACCCAGGGTGTCCCATTCTGCTGAGTCACGCTGGACCCTCTTATCTCCCCAGGGCCCAGGGGGGCTCTCTAGCCCTCATTGCTCTGCCCTTTCTGACGTCTTCTTGCAAAAAAAAATAGGTTTTTGTCACGTCCGCACGACTGGCACTCCAATATACAATCTTTTAAGGAGACAAGTCTGCGGGTTTGGAGGGTAATAAAATCAATTGAGCTCTTGCAATAAGAATATGGGCACCAGGCGACTTGATGTCATAAGAGACACCATGTACCAGTTCAAAGCATTCCTTTTACAAATAATTGTTTTAAGTGCGTCACCCCAATTGGTAAGTCATGCTCCCCTCACAAAAGACGAACAGAAGATAGATACACATATTGTGATGCTACATGGAAAGTTTCCCAGCCATTATAGTTTATCAATGTATAAAAGTCTCAGGGTGACATAATTTACCATTTACCAGACCAATCATCCTATAGCCTATGTTTCTCAGTGTTTTCAGGAGTGTAACCCTGTAGCTCTCAGTTGGTGAATGTTGTGGGGTATAACCATGCGCCTCTCAGGTGGTGAATGTTAGAGGGGTGCAGCCATGTACCTCTCATGTAGTGAATATTGGAGGGGTAGAACTATGCAGCTCGCAGGTTGTGAATGCTGGAGGGGTACAACCCTGCTGCTTGCAAGTGGTGTAGGAAGCTGGGTTTCTGTCGCAATAACCCCCCCACTTTTTGCCAGATTTCTGATGCACTTTGACTTGATGTGCCCTGGGTCCCTGCCAATCAGGTTCCCAGGGTCTGTGTTCTTTCCCCAAACTGTACCTTTGTACCCCCAATTGGTATCTCTCTGGCCACATGTACGTCGCTTGTAAAAGGTACCATGGGTACCAAGGGCACTGTGACCAGGGAATGACTCAAAGGGCTGCAGCACATATTGTGCCACCCTTAGAGGTCCTGTACCTTAACATACACACACTGCCATTGCAGGCTGTGTGTTTTGGTGCAGAGAAAAGCGAAGAGTCGACATGGCACACATACCTGTATGCCATGCCTGCAACCCACTGCCTATGGTATAGGTAAGCCACCCCTCGATCTGGGTGCACTATACCACTGGTGAGGGTACAGGTGCATGAGCACTGCACCCCTACAGTGTCTAAGTCCATTCTTAGACATTGTAAGTGCAGTAAAGCTATAAAAGAGTATATGGTCTGGGAGTTTGTCATTACAAACTCCACAGCACCATAATAGCTTTACTAAATTCTGGGAAGTTTGGTATCAAACTTCTCAGCATAATAAACCCACACTTATGCCAGTGTGGGATTTATTATACAATGTATTCAGAGGGCATCTTAGAGATCCCCCTGAAAAACGACCAGCCTCTGGTGGGTTCCCTGACTGGTACACACCAGCCTGCCACCACGAGACATGTTTCTTGACCCCTGGGGTGGGAGCCTTCGCTCCCTGAGCCCAGAAACAAAGCTTTTCCTAGGCGGAGGTGGTCACACCTCCCCCTGGTCAGGAAGAGCCATCTGTAACAGGGGAGCTTCAAAGGCCTTGCCGCCTTTGTAATGCGACCTACAGCCTCGTCTGCTATCAGGACCAGGCCCCCGTCCTGTCTCCCCGCCTTCACGGCAGGAAGACAGGCAGGAAAAATTAGAGCAGCCCAGAAGGTGTGCCCACCTCTGCCAACCCCACCCCTCAGGTGGTGAAGGCAAGGTGAAGCCCACTCTTCAGTGCCCGCCTTCTTGCAGATGGCAGGCACTCTCGAATCAGGATCAGGGATTGTGCCCACTACCCCACGTGGGGTGAGCACACTAAGGGTGTAGTCACCCTAAGACTTCGAGACCCCTTTAACGCCCCCTAAATATAGTATTTAGGGGGCACCCCTGAACCAAGAAGGCAGATTCCCGCAACCTACGAAGAAGGATGAAAGAAAATGCCCAGCAGAGGAGACAGTAGAGAACAACTGACTCGGACCCAGCCCTACCGGCTTGTCTGCAGTTTTCCAGAGATCCTGCGCCAAAAGTTGCCTTGTCCTGCACCCATCGACATCAAGAACCTCTGGGAGTACTGTCTGCCTTCAAGAAAGACAGAATCTCCTGTGAACAGCAGCTCTGTTCAAAAGAAACAGCCAAGAAACGCTCAGAACCTGCTGAGGACAAGGAAACCCGATGCCTGGAACCACCACTGCACCCAACACCTACATCTCGAGTCCGCACTAGTCCCAGCGCTCCAGAGTCAGAGTCCACCATGGGTTGACCCCTCCAGGACTCCCCAACGCCGCCTGCAGCCTCCGCACGGAGACCCCCCAACCGCGTGTGGCCTGGTATGGTGAAATCCAACCTCAAAAGACAACCCTGCATCCAGCTGCCCTGTGCCCTGGAGAAGTGAACCTGAGGTGCACCTATGTCCTGAGCCCTCCAACTTACCTGCCCAGCTGTTGGTTCCTCCCGGGAGTCTTCCTGGACCGAGTCTGCAGCTAAAAACCAAAACCAGCAATCCCCATTGAAAACAATAAAGTACCGACTTCAAAACAGCACCCTGCACCCGGCCGCACCTGTGCAGCTGTGGGTGCAACTTGTGTGCTAAATCGGATTCCCCTTTGCCCTGAGCCTAACACCAGGAGCTTTGCTCTCACAACCTTGTGGCCTGCTCCTGAGCAGCCACCAACCGGAGGCCCCATATCCCCCACTGGATAACATTAGGCCTCAGCACTCTGCACCCAGCCGCCTTAGTGCAGCTCAGGGTGTTCTGAGAGTGCATGCAGGACCCTGGGGGAACCCTGGTTCTAACCCCAGATTACCAACTCCCACAAACAAGTACACACCTGTAAACCGATAACTTTATTTCCTCCCATAGGATCGCATTGACTGCATTTCTTTGAAAATTCTTCTAAGTGTGGAGTTGGTTTGTAAGAAAACTTGAAAAACTGCAAATGTTCCAAAAGTGAATTACTTACCTTTTGTCTAGGAAATGTCTCAGTGTGATTTTTAGGCATCTCAAGTGTGATATCTAGGCATATCACACTGATTAGCAAAACTAACTTATAAAGTAACCCAAGAAGTAACAAGTATTGTAATCTACAAAGTTATAATAACTTTATTTCAGTCTGCAGACCATAAAAAGTACAAGGAACATTAAAAAAGATAAAGCAATAAATACAACAGTTAAGTAAAAAAGTTCTGCCTACTACGCCACATATACAACAGGAAGCGAGAAACCGCAAACACAATAGGAGGATGGGTATCGTAAGTCAATATCCTGCAAGCCTGTGTAAAATGCAGGAATCCCAAATTCCTGCAAATAGGGATCAACCAACGTTTTCTAACTGCAGAATAGGCAGGACAGAAAAACAGAACATGAGAGATATTCTCAATATTGTAGGTGCATGCAGGGCAAGCTACAGTGTTCGATTTGGTCCATTTAGAAGTAAAAGACCTTATGGGAAGGGTGCCGTGTCTTAGCTGGATATACAGCTTACGGGCAGCTGGAGGTTCAATTAAATCCATGAATTCCTTGGCCTTAGGCTCTGTTTTTATTAAGAGGAACTCAGATGACATCCTACCTAATGATGTAAAGCTCATTAACATCTGATGGTTTAGCATATGAATATGAGAAAGGAGTATATTCTTAGATATCCCAATGCAATTAGTCTCCGGACTATCCCATAGTCCGGAGAAACCAAGCCGAGTACAAACTGTACTGATATGCTGAAGCCAAGGGATCGCTTTATGTCTAAGAATAGGCCAAATCTCAGAAAATTCTACTCTATAGTCAGCCAATTCTGAAACAGACCACAACCTCTTCCAGTACATAATTGGTCTAGCGCTTATGATCTCCTCAATTGGAATCAACCCAAAATCGAATCTAAGAGGGATCAAAGGCGTACTAGGCGGTAGACCAATTACATTTCTGACAAAAGACTGCTCCACCCTTTTAAGATCCAGGATCTGCTTGTGCCCCCAGAGTTCAGCCCCATAGGTTGCGGCCGTTCTTGCTTGGTGGCTATATATTTTAAGTGCGGGGGAGACTGGCCTGAAGGTGGATTCCTTAAAAACTTTGCTTAGTCCCCCCGCTAACTGAGTGAGCCTAAGCGTGAATCTAGCAATCTGCTTATGCCAATCAAATTTCTCTGTAAGGGTAACGCCCAAGTAGATAAATGTTTTAACCCTTTCCAGGGGGCTACCATAAAGTACTGGATTAGGACGTGTGCGCTTAGGGGGGTTGAAAATCATAAACTTTGTTTTTCCTATATTGATTTCCAACCCCCGGAGATGGCAGAACTCTACAAAACCATCAAGAGTATTTTGAATGCCCGATGATGTTCTGGACAACAAAAGTGTGTCGTCCGCGAACATCAGAGCGGGCTCTCTACCTGTAGCCAGTCTAGGGGCGTCATTATTAATCACTCCATTCAAGTGTTTTATGAGGCCATTGATATAAAGGCTGAAAAGAGAAGGTGCCAAAACGCACCCTTGGCGAACTCCTTTTAAAACGGGAAATTGATCTGTGAGTTTACCATACCTTCCACACCTTACCTGCGCAAAATTATTTAGGTGTAACCTCGAGAGAATAGCTAACAAATAGGGCGGAAGACCCATATCCGCAAGCACTTTCCAGAGTTTCCCACGTGGGACCAGATCGAAAGCAGCCCGCAGGTCCACAAACACAAGGTAGAGGCTGCCACCCTCCACCTTAGCTGTTTTCCAGTAAAGGACCTGCAGGCGAAATATCTGGTCCAGAGTAGAGGTGCCAGACCTAAATCCTGCCTGAAGTGTGGAAAGTATCCCCTTTTCTTCGATCCACCCGAGGATCCTATCAAGGATAACCCTCCCCATCAGCTTTTGTGATGTATCAATTAGGCTGATGGGTCTATAATTTGAAGGGGTTAAAGGACAGCCCTTTTTTAGGATCGGCACAATTTCTGCTCCTAACCAAGTGGGCGGGAGATCGTCCCCCTGCAGGATACCATTAAATAAGATGACTAAATAGGGGGCCCAGATTTTTGGTTGCGTCCCAAACAGATCCCCTGGCAGTTTATCCAAGCCAGGAGCCTTGTTTGGGAGTTTCCTAGTGCAATCTCTACCTCACGCAGGGTGATTAATTCATCTGTGGAAAGGCATGGGCGGACGGCAATTGGCCGTACATACTCTTCAGTTCCACTAGCACTATGGGATTGCTGAGATTCAATGGTATTAACAACCATACCACCAGACTCAGAAGTGCCATAAAGGGCACAAAAGTGGCTTTCCCAAACAGAAGGGGCGATTTTGGGGGCAAGAACCGGGGTATGCCCACTGAGTCCAGTTGCTACTATGGACCAAAATAGTTTGGAATTATTGTTACCAAGTGCAGAACCCAGATTCTCCCATTTAGCAACTTCCCATTCCTTTTTTGCGTCACTAAGTGCCTTTTTGTACGCAGAACGATGTGCCTTGACGGCTTCCCTATTGTTGGTTTTTAAAGCTCTAAAGAGTGCCTTTCTAGTAGCCCGGCATAGAGCATTATACCACTGGAGAGGCGTAGTCCATGGGCGAGTAACCCTTTTCTCAGGACAAAGAGTATCTTTGATTGCTGCTACCAAGTTGATATGAATTTCAGATGCCCTGCCTAAATGACCGAACTTTCCCATTTCCTCAATAAATGGGATAATAGTCTTATATAAGGCAGCAAGCTTGCTAGCGGACATCTGGAAATCTGGCCATTTAACTCTGCGCCTACAGTTTGTTATGATTAAAGGCACAGTGGCAGAATGATCATCCAAAATTTGGCATTTAAGCCCGAAGTTCCCCATCTTGAGTGAGAGTACCAGGGCATTATGATCACTGTCACTTCTTTCAATAACTCTGAACTCATGCACCCTATCCCAATGCCTAGCCTCCAAGAAAATGTAATCAATTATTGAGGACTGATTAAGCCGATAAAATGTTGCTTTCCCTGGTCTGTCGGGCTCGACCCTCCCATTACAGGCTCGTAATGAGGTTGTAAGCACAAATGACTGCAATTGTAAAACTAAAGGGGTCCAAGCCTTGACCCGAGAAATCAATGGTTGAGGGATAGCCCACAGTGAATCAACGTCATCCGAGCCACCCATATTTGAATCCATGAGTGGCTCGAAATGACAGTTGAAATCACCACCCAGAATTAACACATTAGAAGGGTCCATTGACTGAATAAGGGTCAACAAAGTTTCAATAACCTCTGACACAAGGCCCCGCCTGACTGGTCTTGAATATACATTAAACAGGGCGATATTTGACCCATTTGGTATAGATAGCAGTACGCACTGAACGTCCGGCGAATTAGTACTAATTTGTGTTGCCTTGACTCCCAAGTGCGTGCCAACCCATATGGACAATCCCCCCGCAGGTCTGCCCCTCTCGCCCTTATTAGCCAAAATATCAAATGTAGCAAATCCCTGGGCTGAACTATTTTTTAGTGCCCAGGTTTCTTGTAGCATACAAATATCGTGAAGGACCATAAAAGAGCCCCACTCAGGAATGGGTAATTTACTCTTAAGTCCTGCCACATTCCAAGAAAGAATTTTGACGTGGGCAGTCGTTAGATCTCGACTAGAAGGATCATTGTGCAAGGAACCAAAGAGGTGGTTAGTCATGGCAGAGCCAGCTTCTGGTGCAGATACATGCTTATGGGACGATGCATGCTGGTCAAAGGAAAAAGAAGGAGCAATTACAGGATGAATAGATTGTTCTGGTGAAAAAGTTTGCACCAGTGAAATTGACTCAATGATCTCGTCCTGATGCTCCATAATGGTGGACTTATTAATAAGGCACCCCCCCTGTCAATCGCAATCATCAAAGCCTGAAAAGGCATCAAATCTATTTGCAACTTCCAACGGGGTAAATAGTGGCCGGTAATCTGTCCTCCTAAAACCATTTCTGTGGCTCCTAGAAGGTACAGTGACCCAATCGGATGCATTTTCGCAAGCCACAGAAATTGGTGCATAAGTTGTACGCTGATTATCAAGAGGTATAAGTGGTACAGGCAGGTGTGTCTGTGTTCGAGCTAAAACCCCGGAATGCATCTTATGGGTAACTGAGGATCTTGGGTAAAAATATGTCAGTTCACAAGGCGTAATAGAGCCGCTACTTTTGCCTAATGTGTAATTAAGAATGTGGATGACAGCTCTAGGATCTCTAAAACTGATGACAATTAAATCCCCCTCGATGTCCTTAGCTCTACGTCCCAGCCAAGAGAGTCATCGAACATGCAATATCTCTCCATTGACATTAAAGGGAAGGGGCTTGTTTAGGGTAAGCCAATGCATAGTCTTATTTTTAAGCTAAAAAAACCCTTCCTTTTTGCCCTTTTCCAGTGTCGGAACTCTCGTGAGCACTACCACATAGGGGACCGCTTCTGGGGGTAATTCAACTTGACACCTCAAGTGGTCCGCTGACCTGACTGAGAAAATGCCTTCCCTCTCATCTTGTGTGTTCCCTATAGGAAATTCTTTCACTCCCTTTTTTACTTCGCCAGGATCATGTTGTGCTAGTTCTTGAACTGCTTTGGGGGGAGTAACCCTAGGTTGACTACCAGAAATACCCTTACCATTTTTATTTATAGAAATGGAAGGTATCACTGGTACTACAGAAGGGGGGGGGTGCTAAGTTTACGGAGTCTTTAAGTACCCCCATATTAGTGATGGCCAGTTCTAGGTTCCCCAACCGTTGCTCCATCTTTTTTAACCTTTCCATTATAGGTAATACAAATGACCTTAATAATCGTTCAATACTCTCAAGGGGGGCAACATGCAGAACTTCCATAGGCAAACAATGTGAAGGGCTGGATAGGTCAAATGAGGGTAATGCAGTCGAGACTGGAGATGTAGGATTTGGACTTATTTCCGTAACAGCCACTATAGGTGGAGTAGGTAATACACTAGACTTTGGCATAGGTACAATGTCTACAATGGGCCTTGATCCCTTGCCAAAATCAGAATGTTTGATCTTACTTCTTTGTAGGACACCCACCCTCTTTCTTCTTTTAGTGGGAGGGGGTCTTTGGGCTTTAGACATAACTTCCTTCCCAGCCTTCTTTTTAGCAACCTTAACCTCTGATAAAGAAGAATCCTTAATCTTATCAATTTCAATAATAGGGATACTAGAGGGAGGTATGTTGTTAGGAAGATGCAAATTGTTTAACATAACAGGTGGAGAGGGGGTATCTCGTAAAGATATAGGAACATTATCTATAGATAATAGGTCATGGGTAGCAATAGGAGAGCTTAGCTCGGAAGGAGTATTATGGAGCAAAAAATCCGAGGGCAATCTGTTTTTCATACATTCTACGGAACGACGGCGCTCTGCCCTACGTTCGGCTAGAACAGTCTCCTTTCCAATAACCAAAGCGGCCCTGGTAAAATAGTCATCCAATGTGCCCTTGTTGGTACCTCCTGAGTTTAGGGGTGGATATTTCTCCAATACCGTGGCCATAACTAGAAATAGGCAAAGTGTATAAGTACTCACGCAGTCCTCCACAATATGTTAGGGAATGGGCCCGGTCCGGTCTCCTCGTGCCTCGGAGGGCCACAGAGGGCCCGCCCTTTGCCCGGGCTTAGCCCCGGGCGCTCCCGCGCGCTCCCGCGCGCTCCTGCGCGGCAGGGAACTGTATTCTTGAAATAGGGAAGTGCTTGGACGACGGGATGTGGCGGCCAGGGAGAGCAGCCCAGGTGTAGGTAATTGGGCTCGCAGGGACTCCTGGACAATGGAGTCCCCGCTGGTCGCAGCCCTGGTCCAAGTACGTTCACCCCAGGTGACAGGCAGCCCCTTCTAACAGCTCCCGCGCTGAGTTGGCACGCTGCGGGACCCGCGCAGCGGGTCCGGCGAGTTGCTGGTGAAAAGAACAGCAAAGAAGACCAAGGGCAGTCCAGCGTCGATCCAGGAGGCAGTAAGCAGGAAGTTATCCCGCTGTTGGAGAGATGAGAGTCCTCTTTTACTCCCGTGGGCGAGGGGGCGTGGCGGCCAGGGAGAGCAGCCCAGGTGTAGGTAATTGGGCTCGCAGGGAATCCTGGACAATGGAGTCCCTGCTGCTCGCAGCCCTGGTCCAAGTACGTTCACCCCAGGTGACAGGCAGCCCCTCCTAACAGCTCCCGCGCTGAGTTGGCGCGCTGCGGGACCCGTGCAGCGGGTCCGGCGAGTTGCTGGTGAAAAGAACAGCAAAGAAGACCAAGGGCAGTCCAGCGTCGATCCAGGAGGCAGTAAGAAGAAAGTTATCCCGCTGTTGGAGAGATGATAGTCCTCTTTTACTCCCGTGGGCGAGGGGGCGTGGCGGCCAGGGAGAGCAGCCCAGGTGTAGGTAATTGGGCTCGCAGGGACTCCTGGACAATGGAGTCCCCGCTGCTCGCAGCCCTGGTCCAAGTACGTTCACCCCAGGTGACAGGCAGCCCCTTCTAACAGCTCCCGCGCTGAGTTGGCGCGCTGCGGGACCCGCGCAGCGGGTCCGGCGAGTTGCTGGTGAAAAGAACAGCAAAGAAGACCAATGGCAGTCCAGCGTCGATCCAGGAGGCAGTAAGCAGAAAGTTATCCCGCTGTTGGAGAGATGATAGTCCTCTTTTACTCCCGTGGGCGAGGGGGCGTGGCGGCCAGGGAGAGCAGCCCAGGTGTAGGTAATCGGGCTCGCAGGGACTCCTGGACAATGGAGTCCCCGCTGCTCGCAGCCCTGGTCCAAGTACGTTCACCCCAGGTGACAGGCAGCCCCTTCTAACAGCTCCTGCGCTGAGTTGGCGCGCTGCGGGACCCACGCAGCGGGTCCGGCGAGTTGCTGGTGAAAAGAACAGCAAAGAAGACCAAGGGCAGTCCAGCGTCGATCCAGGAGGCAGTAAGCAGAAAGTTATCCCGCTGTTGGAGAGATGATAGTCCTCTTTTACTCCCGTGGGCGAGGGGGCGTGGCGGCCAGGGAGAGCAGCCCAGGTGTAGGTAATTGGGCTCGCAGGGACTCCTGGACAATGGAGTCCCCGCTGCTCGCAGCCCTGGTCCAAGTACGTTCACCCCAGGTGACAGGCAGCCCCTTCTAACAGCTCCTGCGCTAAGTTGGCGCGCTGCGGGACCCGCGCAGCGGGTCCGGCGAGTTGCTGGTGAAAAGAACAGCAAAGAAGACCAAGGGCAGTCCAGCGTCGATCCAGGAGGCAGTAAGCAGAAAGATATCATTTGAACCTGCATTCAACTGTAATTAATTGCATAAGTATTGCAAAGTATTATTTCACTTACCTGCACCAGGCTTGGCTTGGTTCTAGAAATTACATCACTAAATAAGATTTTTGATACAAACAAATTAGTCTGAGTTCAGTCTTTGAGTGTGTGACATTATTTCTTGCCTGAGTGTGTACAACAAATGCTTAACACTACCCTCTAATAAAGCCTTACTGCTCCTGCTCGCCCACACTACCACAAATAGAGAGTAAGGTGCTATCTACTTTTACCTCTGCCTACCTTTAGGGTTCCACTGGACTCTGTGCACGCTATACCTCATTTTGGTATAGTATATACAGAGCCAGCTTTCTACAAGTGGTGAATGCTGTGGGGTATAAACATGCAGATATCAAATGTTGAATGCTGGGGATATAGCCATGCAGCTCTCAGGTGGGGAATGCTGGAGTGGTATAACCATGCAGCTCTTGGGTGGGGACCGCTACAGGGGTTTAACCATGCAGCTCTCAGGTGGTGAATGCTGGAAGGGTATGACTATGCACCTCTCAGGTGGTAATGCTGGAAGGGTATAACCTTGCAGCTCTCAGGTGGTGAATGCTGGAGTGGTATAACCATGCAGCTCTCAGATGGTGAATGCTGGAGTGGTATGACTATGCACCTCTCAGGTGGTAATGCTGGAAGGGTATAACCTTGCAGCTCTCAGGTGGTGAATGCTGGAGTGGTATAACCATGCAGCTCTCAGGTGGTGAATGCTGGAGGGGTATGACTATGCACCTCTCAGGTGGTAATGCTGGAAGGGTATAACCATGCAGCTCTCAGGTGGTGAATGTTCGAGGGGTATAACCATGCTGTGTTTAGGTGGGTGAACGCTGCAGCTCTCAGGTGGGGAATGCTGGAGGGGACATAACCATGCAGCTCTCTGGTGTTGAATGCTGTGGGGTATAAGCATACAGCGCTTAGGTTTTGAATGCTGCGGGGTATAACCATTCAACTCACATTTGTTGAATGCTGCAGGGTACGACCATACATATCTCAGGTGTTGAATGCTGTGGGGGTATAATCACGCAGCTCTCAGGTGATGAATGCTGGAGGGGTATAACCAGGCTGTGGTCAAGGTGGTGAATGCCGCAGCTCTCAGGTGGGGAATGCTGGAGGGGCAATTACCATGCAGCTCTCAGGTGGTGAACGTTGCGGGGTATAGCCATGCAGCTCTCAGGTGGTGAATGCTGTGGGTATAGCCATGCAACTCTCAGACTGTCAATGCTGCAGGGATGTAACCATGCAGCTCTCGGGTTGTGAATTACGTGGGGGTATAACCATGCAGGTCTCAGGTAATGAACACTGGAGGATATAGGTATAGCTATGCAGCTCACAAGTGGTGAATGTTGTAGAGGTATAACAATGCAGCTCGCAGGTGGTGAATGCTGGAGAGGTATAACCAAGTATCTCTCAGGTGGTAAATGCTGGAGGGGTATAACCGTGTAGCTCTCAGGTGGTAAATGCAGGAAGGGTATACCGAGGCAGCTCCCAGGTGGTGAATGCTGCTAATGCAGCTCTCAGATGATGAATGGTGGAGGGGTATAACCATGCAGCTCTCAGATGATGAATGCTGGAGGGGTATAACCATGCAGCTCTCAGGTGGTGAATGCTTCAGGGGTATAACCATGCAGCTCTCAGGTGGCGAATGCTGCAGGGTATGACCATGCAGCTCTCAGATGATGAATGCTGGAGGGGTATAGCCATGCAGCTCTCAGGTGGTGAATGCTGGAGGAGTGTAACCATGCAACTCTCAGGTTGTGAATGGCAGAGGGGCCATAACCATGCAGCTCTCAGGCTGTGAATGCTGCAGGGATATAACCATGCAGCTCCAAGAGTGTTTAAAGCTGTAGGCATGTAAGCATGCTGCTCTAAGGTGGTGAATGCTGGAGGGGTAAACCCATGTAGGTCTCAGGTGGTGAATGCTAGAGGGGTATACCCATGCAGCTCTCAGGATGTGAATGGAGGAGGGGCCATAACCATGCAGCTCTCAGGTGGTGAATGCTGGAGGGGTGTAACCATGCAGCTCTCAGGTGGCGAATGCTTCAGGGGTATAACCATGCAGCTCTCAGGCGGTGCATGCTGGAGGGGTATAACCATGCAGGTCTCAGGTGGTGAATGCTGGAGGAGTGTAACCATGCAGGTCTCAGGTGGTGAATGCTGGAGGAGTGTAACCATGCAACTCTCAGGTTGTGAATGGCAGAGGGGCCATAACCATGCAGCTCTCAGGCTGTGAATGCTGCAGGGATATAACCATGCAGCTCCAAGAGTGTTTAAAGCTGTAGGCATGTAAGCATGCTGCTCTAAGGTGGTGAATGCTGGAGGGGTAAACCCATGTAGGTCTCAGGTGGTGAATGCTAGAGGGGTATACCCATGCAGCTCTCAGGATGTGAATGGTGGAGGGGCCATAACCATGCAGCTTACAGGTGGTGAATGTGGCAGGTTATAGCCATGTAGCTCTCAGGCTGGGAATGCTGCAGGGATACACGCATGCAGCTCTCTTTTAGGGGGCCCATGGCCTGACACATGAAGCAGATCTGTATTCCTTCTAAGCTAATTGGTCTTTTCTGGCAAACTACACCCTTTCCTGAATCCTAGCCTTTGTGTTTACTCTTCCCTGATTGTTACTGTCAGCCAGCAGAGCAATGTGCTTTGTCATGGAGGCTTCTTTCATAGAACTAGACACCTTGGGGCCACTGTGTTTCCTGATGAGCACTGAGTAAAGCTACAGAATCTTGCTGTGCACTGGATCCTGTTGAGTTTGATGTTCTTACATTTGCTGATGTGTAATGTGGCATGTTTCGCAGGCAGGTCCTAAGTAGTAGTTTTTTCATGATAAAAAGTGAATAATTTGTCCATAATAACAATTATATAGGTTATCAATGACTCTGAGAAGATACACTGATGTATTAAAAATGTATGCAAAACACCCAGTACAATCATATGAAGTCTGTTTTAACCCTGACATAACCTGCACTGCTATTTAAGATTACAGGGGTGTCCCGTCTTGACGACGGGGAATGATTCAAGCATGTGAATATATTAAAGATCCAATGCTGGAGAATAAGAGTTACTGGTCGAAAGGAGACTACAAGATCCTCTTAACTCCGTGGATGTGGAGTATTTTATCTGGAGACTCTATCTACTAAAAGCAGGTGGAATATCTGGGCACATCACATTCACACTCGTACATACCAAATTGGACAGTGCGACTGGCACCAAATCATCCTTCTAAGAGACATGTCCACCATTTTGGTTACTATATTTTTTGCTAAATCTTCCAGAGTTGCAAGCAAGTATCGGAACAACCAGGGGAATTGTGTCCAAAATAACCCATCACCCCAGTAATTCCTCAATTCTAAACAGGAGCCCCACATATCATCCGGTCACTCCACCCTCTGGAGTTAAAGATGGCAAATCTGTTGGGGGAAGATGGGGGCAGAATTACTGGGTATAACCTTGGGGTTCTCATGATGCCCTGAAGGTGTGCCCAAGAATTATTTGGTTTGTTCTGTAATGGAAATGCCACTCTCCATGAGATATGGTTCACTGCACCCGCATCCTCATCAGAGGGAATCCCTGTCTTTATATTTCTATTTCTTTTCAAATAAAAATCTAAATCCCATGAAATAAAAAATATGAGCCGTAAATATGAACATGGAGTTAAAGGGAATGGCAACAAAAATTAATTTATGATAGGAATTTTGAAACTGAGGGATTTTAATGAAAAAATTGGAATTTTGGAATAGTGGTATAATATATATACCTGTAGCGGTCCAATGGCAGGTGGACGAGTTGGAGCAATAGAGGAAAAGTGGACAAGAAAGTGAAGTAGGCGTGTTTTAAAGCAAGGATAATGATCAGTGGTTGTCAATTTAGAGACAAGGACAGGAATGTTCAGGGCTGTAAGAGAGTGTGTCCCTCCTTGTCTTCGGCCCGGTAGTAATTAAAAGCTGACTTTGAAACGGCTCCCTTTGGGGCAATATATTGATGTCCTTGACAGTGAAAAACACTGATCGATTTCTGAACATTGATATCTCAAAAATGATTATTAAAACCATAAGGGCCTCCTTGTAAGGCGTGTTCCCAGCTTACATTTTACTTTACTTCACTAAGAGTATTTGCTTTTTCCAGGATGCTGTTTTTTCTGTAGATTTTTCATGCAGCATATTTATCATTGATTGTGCATACCATAAAGCGAGTACCCTGTACATGTCCATGAGTGGGTGTTTATAATGGGCCATAATTGAGAACTCTGGAGTGGAGGCTGATGGCAGTGCAGGGTTCTCACAGAGCCTGTCAGTGGGTCATGAAGGTGTTCCGAACACATGCTTATCCACTCCTTGGCCCCTCTACAGAGAGCACAGGGCAATGGCTATGTACCAATTGTGACTATATGCTAAAATGTATGAAGGAGGTGCACAGCTGCTGAAAAATTGACAGGGCAAAAGCAAAGAAAATGCAGTCCTTGCAGGTGTTTGGGTACATTTTCTGTGCGCACAGGCAATGTGGTGAATTGAAAGAAATGCAAGGAAATATGTGCAGAGGGAGAGAGGGAAACGAGGGCGTGAAAGAGGAAAGAGAGGAAGTGTAAAATATGCAGATGGATTTTGCAAAAGATTAGGGGTGGACAAGGATATGTCTCACAGAGAGGCTTTGGAGGAAGTGGTCAGAAGGGGAGAACATGAGAACAAGCATTGATCGAGCTAATAGAACGGGCTTGTTTTAGGTGTATATCTGTTATTGTGTATGTGTGAATGTTTGGATGCAATATAGCACTCTCAGACAGACACTCAAGTACAAGTTAGGTGGCCATATGTGGGAAGGACAGGATTTTAGTGTTCATGGCCACGATCCTGGAAAGGATTTTACAGTTATGCTTCTTTGGCCAGGCCCCTTTTGGAGATCCTCCACCTCCCTTATTCATCCCACTCAAATCCCTGGGAATGTTATACTCCATGCATGTGGTCACTGGAATATCTGTCCCAGGATTTGATCAGGCTCGTTCATAAAAGAGCGAGGCTAATCATGGGAATAATGTCAATAGTGGTTGCAGTGGGCAAGCAAGTGTTAAGAGCAGGGCCGGCGCTAGGCATGGGCAGTGTGGGCAGCTGCCCAGGGCCTTGCACTCAGCTGACTTGCATGGGGCCCCGCACCAGTACAACACACCGCCGGTCCTTTTGTTTCCCTGCCGATCCAACTGAAAGAAAGCAAGGGGTCTCCTTGCAATTAGGGTCCATGGGCCTCTCGGTGATGGTGTCGGGAGGCCTATGGGAGGGAGGCACTTCCTCTTGTCCCAATTTCAAGGTGACCATTCAGAGACACTGCAGGACGCCCATTGTCAGCACTTTAGTGCCCCCACAGTTTTAACATTCAGCTCACAAGCAACTCTCACACCTTCAGCCCAATAGGAGCTGTAAAAGAGGTATTTGTGGGAGGCTGAGAGGAGGAGCCCTGAATGTGTCACTTTTGCAAATTAGAGGGGCCTCTCACATTCACTTTGAGCCCAGGGCCCCACAAATCCTAGAACTGGCCCTGGTTAAGAGGTAGGATGGGCGTAAATTGGGGAGATGATTGAATTTTGAGGGATGAATTACACAGAAAAACATGCTACCACCCTGGTTGCTAGGCCTGAAAGTAAGCACGCAAAACGCTGTTTAGTAGAAAGGCACCGGGTATCTTTATTGGTGTTCACACATTTTCTGATTTCCTGATGAAAACGTTGGCCTCCTCTGTCAGCTACCACAGATTGACATCCGCGGTTTGCCTCTGTAGATCTTCAGTCGCAGACAGCTGCCTGTAGTGTATGTAGAGTGTGCCCTCTAGTGGTAATGCTTTGACAGAGCAGCGCAGGACACTGCCAGGAACTTCTCCCAGGCTGCATGCACTGCAGGGGTAAAGGCGACTCCCATCTTGCGGGCCAAGACGATCACCAGGCAGTTTCCAAGGAGCTGAGGAGGGAAGCAAAGGGGGCTGTTAATGAGTTGTCACAGGCCAAACAACCCTAGAATCAGCGCTTATGTGCGCATGAGATGGTTATGAAAGGCTCATCTCCCGAGTGGCATAACATTCTCTCTGTCCCAGATGTAGGGGTGACAAGATTTTGAAAACTAAAAACCGTGACATTCTATAAACAATTATAAAACTACAATTTTGCATCGACCTAAAGGCACAGAATGATGCAATTGACAGCGATCCGCTGACCACCATGAAAATCACAGTGAGGAACTTTTGGGAATTAAATGCAACTTTAGTATACAGTATCACCAGGGGCACAACTAGCTCCGAACTTCAGGAGGTGGGGGCTAAGACTCCCAACCAGGGCTGGCTCGAGGCGCTGGATGAGGTTGTTACGATAGCCTTTTTTGGCGCTCTCCTCCCCTATAACCTCCTTCGCCATGAATTTAGACGATGACAAGGGAAAATTAATTATTTATTTATTTTTTCCTTATCATCGTCAGTCAAAATCCTTTAAGGAAAACGGGCTGCATTTAAAAAAATAAAACTGCTGTATTTAAAAGCAGTCCAAGACATAGAGGTCTGCTGAGCCCAGCAGGCCACCATACCTGGGAGGGCCAGCCATTCCTAACCGGGTCACAAATTGCAAGTGCCTCATTACCATGCATGAGGCATGAAAATTGCGACCCCATTAGGAATCGCTAACAGTGTCTCAGACACTGTTGTACATGTCATTTTGTGACTCGCAAATTGCGACTCGCAATTGAGCACAATTTGTGAGTCGCTAAATGACATGGTCCTACATCTGGCCCTAAGTGCATGTCAGGGCCTTCGGTCAGGTGTGATGGCATGTGTTCTGTGTCCCTGCTGCTGAGAATGACTGGGCTAGCGGCTTTCTCATTTAGACAGTTCAAGTCCCCATAGCCAATGATGGTGTCTTAATAGAAGCATGTCAGGGCCTGCAGTTTGCCATAGGTAACCTCCCATCCATATGCTTTTAGAGCCCTTGCCCATAAGGCAAGAATAACCTCCAATATGCCAGACCAGCAGCACACTTGCACGCACAACATGCATAAAGTAACACACACACACACACATTCTAACCATATCTTTTGCACTCTTTCATACATTTGCACTCTGTCACACTCACACACAGACACACTTCCCCTCACACTTCTTTTAGTCAATCTGCTTTTATTGTTTTAGTAAAGTGCACTTCCTTAAAATAACTGCACGGGGCTTATATTTGGTTTTATGTGTGGATCAAGTGGTTACAATATTGAAAATGAAGTAATCCATGTTTTAACATGTAATATCACAGCGTCCAACTGATCTTATGAAATTCTTGACTTCTTCAGCAACCATGAATTTTTATCAAGTAACACTTTGAATTTTGGGGTTTTTGAGAAGAATTTAAAATGTAAATAAATAAAACCTACATGTTTCGTAATGAAACATTGAGGTGAATGGAAATCCAGGAATAGCTGAAGTTGTCACACAATCCTCTCTCCAGCACCATACTTCAAAGCCTCAGCCCTAGTCTCCCTCCTCGTGCCATCCCACATTCTCAGTCCACTCTCCCTTCTTGCACCTGCCCCGCTGTTGCAGATGGAATTAGGTAGGCATCTAGTACTATGGAAAGAGCAGGTATTCTGTGGGTGCTTTTGTAGAAATATGTGTATATTCATGAGAGATGTGTAATTTTTATATGTGCAGTGTAATAGGTGTGCTCATGTAAGTGCGGAGTGATGGTGAAAATTGTGAGTGTGTTAATGTGACTGTCGGTTGAGCTGCATGAATGCAATGTGTAGAGGAGGACCCATGTGAGCAGGTCCGGACTGGGAATGGAAACCGGCCCTGGCAAACTGCTCTGCCAGCCCCCCTTTAGGGCAGAGGGGGTGCGGCCGAGCTGCTTGCTAGGGCCGGTTTCGGACAATTTTGTTACCGGGGGGCGATATTGCCACCCCTGGTAACAAAAACGGCCCCCCAGAGGCTCAAAACCAGCCCTCACCCTAGCGGCCCACCGGGGAAACGCCCGGTGCCCACTACGGCCAGTCCAGCCCTGCATGTGAGTGTTGGGTGAGAGTAGTGCATGCAGAGTGAGAGGAATGAGTGCAGGGTGGTGTGAGTGGTGTAAATGCAGGGTGAGTGGTGTTCCTGTGTGTGGTGCAGGGTGAACGGCAAGAATGAAGAGTGATCTGTGAGAGTGAATGGTGAGTGCATGGTGAGAGAAGTTAGTGCTGAGTGAATGGTGTGTCCCTAAGAGTTCTGGCAGACTATTGTTCCTGTGTGCAGACAGGATGAAGAGAGTGCCTGTATGAATGCAGGCTAAGAGGTTAGTCCCTGTGAGTGCAGGGTGAGAGGAAAAAACGAAGGGTGAGTGGTGTGGCTCCAGGGGGAGTGCTGTGCTTGTTTGTGTGGTGTGAGTCCAGCGTGAGTGATGTGCCCTTGTGAGTGAAGGGTGAGCTGTGTGAGTGACAGGAGTGCCTATGTGAGTGCACAGTGAGCGATGTGACATTGTGAGAGTAGGTGGTGAGTGGTGTGAGTGCAGTGTGATCACTATGAGTGCAGAGTGAGCAGCTGTGTTCATATGGCCGCAGGGTAAGTGAAGGGAGAACGGCATGAGTTCATGGTGAGGGGCAAGAGTGCAGTGAGGTCGCTTTGAGTGCAGGGTGTATGGTGTGCTTGTGTGAGTGCAGGGTAAGAGGAGGATGAATGGTTTAAGTGCAGGGTAACAGCATGAATTCAGTGTGATCACTGTGAGTGTAAGGTGAGTGGTGAAAATGACAAGTGAGTGGAGTGTCATGTGCATGCAGCGTGAGCGGTGTTCTTATGTGAGTGCTGGGTAGGAGAAGGGGGAATGGCGTGCATGTATGGTGAGCAGTGTGAGTGCAGTGTGATCGCTGTGAGTGCAGGGTGACCGATGGGAACGAAGAGTGAATTGTTTGCATGCAGGATGTATTCCAAGACACCTGGATTAACTCAACATTGTATTGACGACTGGTGTAGGGTTTCAGATATAAGTTAAACTATGGCATCAATCAGGGATGAAGGGTGGGAGAAATTAATAATGTGCAGATCCTGCAACAAACTTTCAGTCTCCTGATTAGGGTTGTCAGCTGATCACATTTCTACCGGCATCACCGGTATTTTGATGTTCCAGCCAGTACAAAAATAAGCAAAATCACCTAAAGCAGGTATTTTTTATCACTTTTCTGTGCATACTTCAAACAGCAAATATAAATAGAAAGCACTTTTAAATGTGTTCTAGGGCTGCATTAACGATCCATAACTAATAATTAAAGGAAACAAAGACAGAAAAGTCATATTATAAATGAATACACACCATTGTCTTTACAGCCCTATCTAGTGTCAAGGCGAGGCCTAAGCAGACTGTTTAAACAACAACAAATGGCCGGTATTTTTCTTTTGGAAAGGTGGCATCCCTGATTGTGAGATTCCTTTTCACTAAATGCATTCTCCTACTGTGGCAGTAACAGTAAAATACAAATGTGAGGAATAGACGGAGTGGGGACCGGGGGAGACAAAAACCCACAGCAAGTGCAACCCGGGCTGAGACACACTACGGGGGCAGGGGAAATGGGGGGGGGGTTACAGTTCTTTTAGCCCTATGGGCATTGCGCGTCTGGTATCACCTCCTGACAGTAAAATTACTTGCTGTTAGGAGTTGCTAATTCTCCACTAGAAAACATGAAAACATTCTTCCCTCTGTGTTCAGTTGGCCCTCTCTGAAAACCAGGACAAGTGCTAAATTTGCTTAAATTAGCTAGGACAGGTGGTGAAAACCCAATTCTGTCCTGGCAAATCCAGGACGCCTGCTCACCCTCCCTTGATGCGAGGTCTCAGGTGTGCTCTGTCTCCGGCCGTCACTCAAGGGCCGTTCTGTCTTTCTCGGATCAGCTCCCAGAGGGTTGTTCCCTCTCAGGACAGTCTTCAGAGTGCGCCCCCTTTCTCTCCAGAGTGTTAGCCTTCAGAAAAGTGTTCTTTCTCTCTCACTAACCACCTAGATTTCGGTCTCTCTCCTCTTCTCTCTTTTTCAGCCACACTCAGTGAGGAATTCTCACTTTCTTCCCGGTGTCTATGCTCACAGGTTTTTTATGCTACATTGCTCCATCTCGCCAGAGCGCCATAGTTTCAATTCTGGACTTTCATTTGATAACGAAATGTGTGTTGGACCTTGAAGTTCTGAGTTGCTTCTGTTGAACCAAATAATCTGCCAGCTGTTAACATCGATGTGACTCAGAAAAGCCCGCAATGGGAACCTGCCGTCCTGACGATAATGTGTGAAGTGGCCACGCTGAGGGAGGTGAGGTGTCTAGCCCTTCTCTGTTTATTTCTCGAACTGTCTCTGTCAGGGTTCTTTTTCTCCCGGCCTTCGTCGGCTCGTTCCTCAGGCTAGCGTTTGTTACTCAGGATTTTTTTTTGTTCTTAGTTTCATTGGACCTAGACATCCATCTAGAATGCTGGAGAGATTAAAGGATGACGAAACCGCCATTGCACTGGCCTGTGTACACGCTGAAAGCCCATTAGTAAATGCATTGGGACTTAAAGCCCTTTGGTTTTAGGCCAGGTCTTGGGAGTGCCTGCTAGGTTCGGTACCGACATAAAAAGAGATGCACTGTACTGTTTTTTTCTATTTTGACATACAACCACCTGATGTATATCAATATACTCCAAACACGCACGCGCGCACACGCAGACACACGCGCGCACACACACGCACGCACGCACTCTGTCTCTGACAGACGTGAGGCTTCTCTTCCTCAGGTGTGCCAGTCCTCACAATGGTGTTTCCCCCGCCGCAGTTTTCTCCTCACCTGGAAGTTCTGAGGATCCACGTGCAGTGTCTCCGCGTGCAGCTCGCTCAGTTTGGCCAAGGTGTGCTTGATGTCATCGAGGTGGTGGACGGCTCCTCCCAGGGCGGACAAGACCTTCTTGCCGTGGGCGGCAACCTTGGCATTGCAAGCGATGGCGGCTGGGGTGGAAAGATCCCCGAAGTTGCTGAAGTACCTCTGGGTCCAGGGGAAGACGACCAGCACCCTAAGAGAGGGAGGCAGGAGGGAGGCAGCAGGCAGTCAATACTGCTGACATGCAACTGTCTCTGTTTTGAAAAAATACACAATCAACTTCTGCTGAAAATACCCAATACATTTAGGCCCCCAACCCTGCACCTTTTGTGAGCCTTTCTGACTCGATAGTGATCGCTCTATGATCACCGGCAATCACTTGGGATAGTTTACCAGAAAATGTCGTCAGCTGGTGAGGTATCTCTGGAAAACATGTAAGAGAAATCTGCTGAAATAACTTCAGATGAAGAGGCCATGGCTGAGATAACTTGGGGGACTATCAGGCTACGAAAGTGGAGAGGTGGAGACGTAAAGGAAGTAAATGAGTGGAGCATGGTGTGAGAAATCATTTTGCTGTAAATACCTGGCCAGAGTTTCTTGCCCATCAGCCGCCGCGTCCACCTTTGCCCACACAGAGGTGATGGCGGCCTTCTCTTCAGCTGTCCACTGGACCATCTTTGCTGGCGGTGCTGGGAGGTTTGTTGAGTCAGAGTCTGCTGCTGGAAGCTGCTGCTGCTGAAGACTGCTGAGACCCCAGAGATTTATATGGCCGGCGGCCAAGACCCACCCACGGTGTCCCATTCTGCTGAGTCACGCTGGACCCTCTTATCTCCTCAGGGCCCAGGGGGGCTCTGCAGCCCTCATTGCTCTGCCCTTTCTGACGTCTTCTTGCAAAAAAAAAAATATTTTTGTCACGTCCGCACGACTGGCACTCCAATATACAATCTTTTAAGGAGACAAGTCTGCGGGTTTGGAGGGTAATAAAATCAATTGAGCTCTTGCAATAAGAATATGGGCACCAGGCGACTTGCTGTCATAAGAGACACCATGTACCAGTTCAAAGCATTCCTTTTACAAATCATTGTTTTAAGTGCGTCACCCCAATTGGTAAGTCATGCTCCCCTCACAAAAGACGAACAGAACATAGATACACATATTGTGATGCTACATGGAAAGTTTCCCAGCCATTATAGTTTACCAATGTATAAAAGGCTCAGGGTGACATAATTTACCATTTACCAGACCAATCATCCTATAGCCTATGTTTCCCAGTGTTATCAGGAGTGTAACCCTGTAGCTCTCAGTTGGTGAATGTTGTGGGGTATAACCATGCGCCTCTCAGGTGGTGAATGTTAGAGGGGTACAGCCATGTGCCTCTCATGTGGTGAATATTGGAGGGGTAGAACTATGCAGCTCGCAGGTGGTGAATGCTGGAGGGGTACAACCCTGCTGCTTGCAAGTGGTGTAGGAAGCTGGGTTTCTGTCACAATAACCCCCCCACTTTTTGCCAGATTTCTGATGCACTTTGACTTGATGTGCCCTGGGTCCCTGCCAATCAGGTTCGCAGGGCCTGTGTTCTTTCCCCAAACTGTACCTTTGTACCCCCAATTGGTATCTCTCTGGCCACATGTACGTCGCTTGTAAAAGGTACCATGGGTACCAAGGGCACTGTGACCAGGGAAGGACTCAAAGGGCTGCAGCACATATTGTGCCACCCTTAGAGGTCCTGTACCTTAACATACACACACTGCCATTGCAGGCTGTGTGTTTTGGTGCGGAGAAAAGCGAAGAGTCGACATGGCACACATACCTGTATGCCATGCCTGCAACCCACTGCCTATGGTATAGGTAAGCCACCCCTCGATCTGGGTGCACTATACCACTGGTGAGGGTACAGGTGCATGGGCACTGTACCCCTACAGTGTCTAAGTCCATTCTTAGACATTGTAAGTGCAGTAAAGATATAAAAGAGTATATGGTCTGGGAGTTTGTCATTACAAACTCCACAGCACCATAATGGCTTTACTAAATTCTGGGAAGTTTGGTATCAAACTTCTCAGCATAATAAACCCACACTTATGCCAGTGTGGGATTTATTATACAATGTATTCAGAGGGCATCTTAGAGATCCCCCTGAAAAACGACCAGCCTCTGGTGGGTTCCCTGACTGGTACACACCAGCCTGCCACCACGAGACATGTTTCTTGACCCCTGGGGTGGGAGCCTTCGCTCCCTGAGCCCAGGAACAATGCTTTTCCTAGGTGGAGGTGGTCACACCTTCCCTGGTCAGGAAGAGCCATCTGTAACAGGGGAGCTTCAAAGGCCTTGCCGCCTTTGTAATGAGACCTACAGCCTCTCCTGCTATCAGGACCAGGCCCCCTTCCTGTCTCCCCGCCTTCACGGCAGGAAGGCAGGCAGGAAAAATTAGAGCAGCCCAGAAGGTGTGCCCACCTCTGCCAATCCCACCCCTCAGGTGGGGAAGGCAAGGTGAAGCCCCCTCTTCAGTGCCCGCCTTCTTGCAGATGGCAGGCACTCTCGAATCAGGATCAGGGATTGTGACCACTACCCCACGTGGGGTGAGCACTCTAAGGGTGTAGTCACCCTAAGACTCCAAGACCCCTTTAACGCCCCCTAAATATAGTATTTAGGGAGCAGCCCTGAACCAAGAAGGCAGATTCCCGCAACCTACGAAGAAGGATGAAAGAAAATGCCCAGCAGAGGAGACAGTAGAGAACAACTGACTCGGACCCAGCCCTACCGGCTTGTCTGCAGTTTTCCAGAGATCCTGCGCCAAAAGTTGCCTTGTCCTGCACCCAGTGACATCGAGAACCTCTGGGAGTACTGACTGCCTTCAAGAAAGACAGAATCTCCTGTGAACAGCAGCTCTGTTCAAAAGAAACAGCCAAGAAATGCTCAGAACCTACTGAGGACAAGGAAACCCGATGCCTGGAATCACCACTGCACCCAACACCTACATCTCGAGTCCGCACTAGTCCCAGCGCTCCAGAGTCAGAGTCCACCATGGGTTGACCCCTCCAGGACTCCCCAACGTCGCCTGCAGCCTCTGCACGGAGACCCCCCCAACCGCGTGTGGCCTGGTATGGTGAAATCCAACCTCAAAAGACAACCCTGCATCCAGCTGCCCTGTGCCCTGGAGAAGATAACCTGAGGTGCACCTATGTCCTGAGCCCTCCAACTTACCTGCCCAGCTGTTGGTTCCTCCCGGGAGTCTTCCTGGACCGAGTCTGCAGCTAAAAACCAAAACCAGCAATCCCCATTGAAAACAATAGAGTACCAGACTTCAAAACAGCACCCTGCACCCGGCCGCCCCAGTGCAGCTGTGGGTGCACCTTGTGTGCTAAATCAGATCCCCCTTTGCCCTGAGCCTAACACCAGGAGCTTTGCTCTCACAACCTTGTGGCCTGCTCCTGAGCAGCCACCAACCGGAGGCCCCATATCCCCCTCTGGATAACATTAGGCCTCAGCACTCTGCACCCAGCCGCCCTAGTGCAGCTCAGGGTGTTCTGAGAGTGCATCCAGGACCCTGGGGGAACCCTGGTTCTAACCCCAGATTACCAACTCCCACAAACAAGTACACACCTGCAAACCGATAACTTTATTTCCTCCCATAGGATCGCATTGACTGCTTATCTTTGAAAATTCTTCTAAGTGTGGAGTTGGTTTGTAAGAAAACTTGAAAAACTGCAAATGTTCCAAAAGTGAATTACTTACCTTTTGTCTAGGAAATGTCTCAGTGTGATATCTAGGCATCTCAAGTGTGATATCTAGGCATATCACACTGATTAGCAAAAGTAACTTAAAAAGTAACCCAAGAAGTAACAAGTATTGTAATCTACAAAGTAACTGAAAAGTAATTCTGATCATTGACGTACCTGTAAATCAACCAACGGCATTTGAACCTGCATTCAACTGTAATTAATTGCATAAGTATTGCAAAGTATTATTTCACTTACCTGCACCAGGCTTGGCTTGGTTCTAGAAATTACATCACTAAATATGATTTTTGATACAAACAAATTAGTCTGAGTTCAGTCTTTGAGTGTGTGACATTATTTCTTGCCTGAGTGTGTACAACAAATGCTTAACACTACCCTCTAATAAAGCCTTACTGCTCCTGCTCGCCCACACTACCACAAATAGAGAGTAAGGTGCTATCTACTTTTACCTCTGCCTACCTTTAGGGTTCCACTGGACTCTGTGCACGCTATACTTCATTTTGGTATAGTATATACAGAGCCAGCTTCCTACAAGTGGTGAATGCTGTGGGGTATAAACATGCAGATATCAAATGTTGAATGCTGGGGATATAGCCATGCAGCTCTCAGATGGTGAATGCTGGAGTGGTATAACCATGCAGCTCTCAGATGGTGAATGCTGGAGTGGTATAACCATGCAGCTCTCGGGTGGTGACCGTTACAGGGGTTTAACCATGCAGCTCTCAGGTGGTGAATACTGGAGGGCTATGACTATGCACCTCTCAGGTGGTAATGCTGGAAGGGTATAACCATGCAGCTCTCAGGTGGTAAATGTTGGAGGGGTATAACCATGCTGTGTTTAGGTGGGTGAACGCTGCAGCTCTCAGGTGGGGAATGCTGGAGGGGACATAACCATGCAGCTCTCTGGTGTTGAATGTTGTGGGGTATAAGCATACAGCGCTTAGGTTTTGAATGCTGCGGGGTATAACCATTCAGCTCACATGTGTTGAATGCTGCAGGGTACGACCATACATATCTCAGGTGTTGAATGCTGTGGGGGATAACCACGCAACTCTCAGGTGGTGAATGCTGCGGGGTATAACCATTCAGCTCACATGTGTTGAATGCTGCAGGGTACGACCATATATATCTCAGGTGTTGAATGCTGTGGGGGTATAATCACGCAGCTCTCAGGTGATGAATGCTTGAGGGGTATAACCAGGCTGTGGTCAGGGTGGTGAATGCCGCAGCTCTCAGGTGGGGAATGCTGGAGGGGCAATTACCATGCAGCTCTCAGGTGGTGAACGTTGCGGGGTATAGCCATGCAGCTCTCAGGTGGTGAATGCTGTGGGTATAGCCATGCAGCTCTCAGACTGTCAATGCTGCAGGGATGTAACCATGCAGCTCTCGGGTTGTGAATTACGTGGGGGTATAACCATTCAGGTCTCAGGTAATGAACACTGGAGGATATGGGTATAGCTATGCAGCTCGCAAGTGGTGAATGTTGTAGAGGTATAACAATGCATCTCGCAGGTGGTGAATGCTGGAGAGGTATAACCAAGTATCTCTCAGGTGGTAAATGCTGGAGGGGTATAACCGTGTAGCTCTCAGGTGGTAAATGCAGGAAGGGTATACCGAGGCAGCTCCCAGGTGGTGAATGCTGCTAATGCAGCTCTCAGATGATGAAGGCTGGAGGGGTATAGCCATGCAGCTCTCAGGTGGTGAATGCTGCAGCGGTATAGCCATGCAGCTCCCAGGTTGCGAATGCTGCAGGGTATGACCATGCAGCTCTCAGATGATGAATGCTGGAGGGGTATAGCCATGCAGCTCTCAGGCAGTGAATGCTGGAGGGGTATAACCATGCAGCTCTCAGGTGGTGAATGCTTCAGGGGTATGACCATGCAGGTCTCAGGCAGTGAATGCTGGAGGAGTGTAACCATGCATCTCTCAGGCTGTGAATGCTGCAGGGATATAACCATGCAGCTCCCAGGTGGCGAATGCTGCAGGGTATGACCATGCAGCTCTCAGATGATGAATGCTGGAGGGGTATAGCCATGCAACTCTCAGGTGGTGAATGCTTCAGGGGTATAACCATGCAGGTCTCAGGTGGTGAATGCTGGAGGAGTGTAACCATGCAACTCTCAGGTTGTGAATGGCGGAGGGGCCATAACCATGCAGCTCTCAGGCTGTGAATGCTGCAGGGATATAACCATGCAGCTCCTAGAGTGTTTAAAGCTGTAGGCATGTAAGCATGCTGCTCTAAGGTGGTGAATGCTGGAGGGGTAAAACCATGTAGGTCTCAGGTGGTGAATGATGGAGGGGTATACCCATGCAGCTTTCAGGATGTGAATGGTGGAGGGGCCATAACCATGCAGCTCTCAGGTGGTGAATGCTACCGGGGTATAACCATGCAGCTTACAGGTGGTGAATGTTGCAGGTTATAGCCATGCAGCTCTCAGGCTGTGAATGCTGCAGGGATACACGCATGCAGCTCTCGCGTTGTGAATTATGTGGGGCCATAGCCATGCAGCTCTCATGTGGTGAATGGAGGAGGGGGATGACCATACAGCTCTCAGGTGGTAAATGCTGAAGGAGTATAACCATGCAGCTCTCAGGTGGTGAACGCTACAGGGGTATAACCATGCAGCTCTCCGGTGGTGAGCCCTGCAGGGGTATAACCATGCAGATCTCAGGTGGTAAATCCTGGAGTAGTATAACCATACCGTCTAGGTGGTGAATGCTGGAGGGGCTTAACCATGCAGCCCTCAGGCTGTGAATGCAGGAGGAGTATAACCATGCAGCTCCCAGGTGGCGAGTGCTTCAGGGTGTCGTGTAATTCCTCTAAACCCATATAGGTTCTGCGAGTTTAGACAACATAGACTGTGGAATTGGTGTCCAGACTGATTCTAGATACCCCCACCGGGTATGTTGGCCTGTGTACCTGCTAGCTCACAGTGCCACTAGAAACCCCTCTTACCAAGGAGAGAATAGTTCTTGGCAACTATCGAACATGACAACTCTGTCCCATCAGGGATCGTGGAAACAGTGCAATACTGTTCGCTCAGTCACTCGTGTTCACTTTGTCTCAGAGAGATACACAGAATAAACGGTGGGGACGTTTTGAATAAGCATTTTTTTAACCAGTGTCATTCTAGGGTAAAATAGGTGTGCTGAAACAACCATAAGACAGAAACAGATATAAATTATTATAAGCACCAACAGAGTAAAAGGATGGTAGATTCATATTATAGTGCTAAAACAATGCATACAGGCAGGTGTAAAACTATATGACAGTAATAATTCGTACTCTTACGATGCGACCCTAACTAGATGTACCTAAGTGTACCTAGCATGTCTGTCGGTGTAGAGCCAAGAATCCCTCTAGGATAAAGTCAACCCCACTACCTGAAGTGAGAGACTGAGGGATGCCGTCTTGGTCTTGAGATGGACACCCCGCGAGGGATGTCAGACCACTGCGAGCTGGAGTGTCTGCATGCAGGAACCTCAGCGTTTCTCGTCAGTGTGTCTGCATGGAAGTCCTTTTTCTCCTCTCCCTGCCTCAGCAAAGAAATGGTATTTATATACCCAAATAGGTACCCTCAGGGGATCTACCTTGCTGTCTCTTGTTGGACTTAGGTGATGAATGCTGGACGGGTATAACCATGCAGCTCTCAGGTGGTGAACGCTGTAGGGTATAACCATGCAGCTCTGAGGTGATGACTGCTGGACGGGTATAACCATGCAGCTCTCAGGTGGTGAATGCTGGAGGGTATAACCATGCAGCTCTGAGGTGATGAATGCTGGAGGGGTAGAACCATGCAGCTCTCAGGTGGTGAATGCTGGAGGGGTATAACCATGCAGCTCTCAGGTTGTGAATGCTGCAGGGGCATGACCATGCAGCTCTCAGGTGGTGAATGCTGGAGGGGTATAACCATTCAGCTCTCAGGTTGCGAATGCTGCAGGGGCATAACCATGCAGCTCTCAGGTGGTGAATGCTGGAGGGGTATAACCATATTGTTCTCAGATGGTAAATGCTGTAGGGGTATAGCCATGCAGCTCTCAGGTGATGAATGCCGGAGGGGTATAACCATGCAGCTCTCAGGTGGTGAATGCTGTGAGGTATAACAATGCAGCTTTCAGGTGGTGAATGCTGTGAGGTATAACCAGGCAGCTCTCAAGTGATGAATGATGGAGCGGTATAGCCATGCAGCTCCCAGGTGGTGAATGCTGTGGGGTATAACCATGCAGCTCTCAGGTGGTGAATGCTAGAGGAGTGTAACCATGCAGATCTCAGGTGGTGAATGCTGGAGGGGTACAGCCATGCAGCTCTCAGGTGGTGAATGCTAGAGGAGTGTAACCATGCAGCTCGCAGGTGATGAGCGCTGTGGGGTATAACCATGCAGCTCGCAGGTGATGAATGCTGGAGGGTTATAACCATGCAGCTCGCAGGTGATGAATGCTGGAGGGGTATAGCCATGCAGCTCTCATGTGGTGAATGCTGTGGGGTATAACCATGCAGCTCTCGTTGGTGAATGCTGGAGGGGTATAGCCATGCAGCTCTCAGGTGGTGAATGCCTTAATTATTTCTCATCTTCGTTTGCATGTGCAGTCATGTCTCCAAATAGAGTGACAATCAAATGAGGTTGCAGGAAGATCCACTTACAGGAGGAACATTATAGGATCAGTTTTCGTCCAGAAATGAAACGGATATAAGAGACATTGATGAGCAAGCATTGGCAAAGCCGAAAGGTCTTGGCTATTGTAGGCGTATATGCTCATTGTTGTATTCGCTGTACATGCTGTTGTGTCTGGCTCTGGTGGTGTGTGCTGTGCTGGTGGAAACAGACTTATTAAAGAGTAAATCAGCACAGAAGGCTTTGAGTACATTTTTGTCCTTTGAAGCAACAACCTGGTAGAATGTCCTGCTGTACAGTGTCACATTGGAATAAAAAAAAAAAATGCTTAGGTGCTAAGTATTGTGCGTCCATCACCATTTCCTCTTTTTTATATATTATTCCAATGCACTTTTTATAAAATATCCTAGTAGATCAAATGAATGTAATCTCCTTATTGTGTACCTCTGTCCTCCTAAAAATGTACACATCCATTTACACCTGACATTTCCATATTCTTTTCATCATTAGTCGCTTATGTGTTCAGGGTGCCTGCTGCTATGCTCTCGATGAATCAGAGTGGACAAAAGCTGTCGCCTTCTAGGCATTGTCACTTTGGGAAGCTTTGTCCTAACATGAAATCATGAGGTACGTTGTGCCCTCTGATGTGGTGGAAGGTGCGTTCCAGAGTCACCGCAGGTGCTCTTCAGAGTTATTGGGACCATGTCAAGAGCGACTGGGTACATGCGCAGGAATGAGTGGCCATGGACGGCTCTCCTATGTGGCTGAATTGCTCCCAAGGATATCTGTGGATGATTCTAAAGATGACTGGGGTGCTCTTGTCCAAGGCCAATGGTCTGGGTGGTCTTTGGAGAGGCTCCAAAGTGGCTGGGCTACCCAGTATTTGGTGGGATGTTCTGCAGTGCTCCAGTATCTAGTGTGATGTGGAGTGGTGGGATCGACTCCTGGAGTGTCTGGGGCGCTTTTGTGAGTGTAGGGTCATTGTGCTTTACAGTGGCTGTGGGCAATGTTAGTGGTGTAGCAATTCTACCATGAGCCCTAATGCAAACCTGGAATGTACTACTTCCCCATCTCGGTAGTACACACAACCATGAATGGTTAAAGAGGTCACATTGTACTACTAGACTCATGGGGGCAAATATCTGATGGGAGCCGCATCGCCCTTGCAACACGCGATGTGGTGCGAGCGCGATGCAAGCCCAAAATGCAATATTTTAAGGCACGCAAGGATAATTTGTGTGGTCCTGAGTGCCATCATAATTCTAGAGTAATATAACGCACCTCAAATCGCTGTGTTGTGTTACTCTGCCATGGGAAGGCATTCTATGTGCATCGCGTGGGTGTTCCCACTCAGCTCCCTTGGATTTTTATGCAGTCCCAGTGTTACTAAAAGTGGTAGACCGGAAATGTTTCAAAAAGATACGCCTTCTCCGGGGAGGTGTAATGAGGAGAAATATCTTTGGCTCTCCTCTTTACTTTCTCTTTCTATGTGTGCTGCATTCTGCAGCATACATAGAAAGAGGAATGTGCCTCTCAGGATTGTTTTTGAGCAGGTAGGTGCCTCTTCCTATACAAAAGCAATCCTGAATATAACACAGGTACCCGTGCACCATTGTGCAAGGGTGCCTGCCTTGGCACTAGGCAGCAAAACGGCACCAGTGCAGGGACAAAGTCAGGAAAGCGCCATATTCTTTTAAATACGATGCATTCCTGCCCTTTTCCTGTCATGCAGTGCTTCACAGCGTAGCAAGGTGACTTGCTGCGCGGAGTGACTTTCACATAAATATGCCCTTGGTGCCAGGATTCCACCAGCCTTAGAAAACTAAAGAGAATGCCAATACTGACAAATATTTACACTGTTTTGACTGTAGAAGAAAGGTGAAACAACTACGTCCATACTAATTAATAGTATTTTATTAAGACTTGATTAGTTTTTTTCATACAAAATAAATAATTTTATGAAGATATTCTGATCTGGATACACAAACATGATTAAGTAAGATGAACAAAGAGAGAAAAAGAATTATATTCACAAACAGCGATTGATGTCCTCACAACAAAGACAAAAAATGAACACTGGGACTCTACTGCCCAAATGGCAGAGAAGCAAATCTAATATACAATCAAACACCACTCCTCTAATCAAGTCTTAATAAAATACTATTAATTAGTATGGACGTAGTTGTTTCACCTTTCTTCTACAGTCAATACAGTATAAATATTTGTCAGTATTGGCATTCTCTTTAGTTTTCTATGTCTATTGGCTCAGCCTTGCTGACGAGAGCCACACCCATTTTTGTTCCTAGTAAGATTCCACCAGCGGCACGACTGATAGCTACGCCACTAGTAACTGTTGATGATTGCTGGGGCAGGGAGAAAGTGGGACCCAAAAGCCGCCCAGATGTTGTCTTACCAGCCACAAACTGCGTAGAGAGAAAGAACTTAGCATGCATGGCTTCTCCAACCCCAAAGAGCTTTCAGGCTGTTTTTGGTTCCGAAACTAATTGGAGAACAGTCCTCCTAACTGTGCTTAATTTGAGCTGGTGGTTGCCAGTGGGGGATACCTGCGCTTATTTATCGGGACTGGCACATATTTTTCTGCATCAGATATTTATTGACAGTAAGAGAGGGAAAAACACACACAGGGGAAAGGAGGGGGAAGAGAAAGAAGTTCAGAATATCATAGAGGTAGAAAGCGGGAATCTGCAAGAGAGAGATAAAGGGGCAGACAGTGTGAGGTAGTGGTTTAAAGATGCATGAGGTGGATTTAAGACTACCAGCCTTGATATACAGTGCATTTAATCCTTCCAGCCATGTGCCTCTGAGCAAAGCTACGGGAAGCAGCACTTTTTCTTTCACAAACTAAGCACTGCTTTCAAATATACTGGACACAAAGCCATACAATTTACAGGGAGCTCTGGTTACAGGATTTCTAATTTGAATTCAGTCAGTTTGCTTTTTGCACGTCATAATAAAGTTAAAGGTAAAATAAAGTCACAATGAGTAAAACTTAAAACATCAACACACAGGGATGGAAAAACAAGAGAAGCAAAGATAGAAAAGTGCAGAGATATGTGATATTCCACGATAGCCAAGGCCCGCCATTAAACCACGAAGATTTTTTCTTCATATTAATACATCGTAAAAGTGCCCATGAGACAACTGTGTGCCCTAAGCACAGTGGGAAATATTTGTAACATAAAATAAGTGATGCCTAGCTGAGACTGTGTCCCTACTGGTAAATATTGCCATTGGAAATTCAATTATCTTGGCAATAACTCATTTTTTTATTAATACTCTTTCAGTACATAAATCCATCACTGTTCCTGCACTTGTTGAAAGCCTAACATATCGCACACCGAAAATAGCATCAGATTTATATTATTGTATGTCCAGGTGCTGCCATCACATACTAGTGTACTTTTGGCAAAAGGTATGCCAAGTCTAAATCTGCTCGTGGGATTGGCAAAAATAATAAGGTTGTACTTTATGAAATTTCGTGTTTCTTTATTTAGTACGTCTATCTGGGGGAGAGCTCCATTTTTTGTGGGAAGGTTTTCCAGCAACAACCTAATATACAGATTTTCAGGAAAATAAGTTAAACACACTCTTGTGCTGGTTGTACTCATCTTGCAGAAAAGAAAATTTAAGAGAAAATCAACTTGAAGATTGCTTTCAGCCTTTTTATTACTGATTTGTGTCTCCCTTGAAAGTTTTAAAGCACACTGTCTTTAACAGAAATGTGAGAACTTTTCACATATTTTCCAGAAATTCGCAGAAGTACTGCCCTGCGTTTCTTCACACTGATAGTTCGAATGTATACGTTCTGGTGAGAGACTTCATGTTGGTACACATTTCATAACAAACCTGCTCAAGTGTTTAATACTACTACGACTACTACTACTACTAGTACTACTACTAGTTCTACTACTACTACTACTAATAATATATTGTCACCACGCCAGCCTGCCGGTTGTACCGCTTGGATGTGTAATTGCTCAGTTCAATATGGCGGCTCTCTGAACTGATCGCTAGCCTTTGAAGAGGCTAGCTCTCTCAAGGGGCAGCTCATTCTGCCACTGGGCTTCTCCCTGTGATAGCTGATTGCTCAGGGTGCCAGGACTCTGTTAACTTACCAAGCTGGACAAAACTGTGTGGTTACTTGACTCCTTAGTCACACAGCCTCAGGCACCTGATGCCAGAATTGTCCATCAGGCGAGGGATCCTGCCAAGATGAGAGTGTCCACATCGCCCAAATATGTAAAATACCATTGCAATGCCAGTTTAAGCACTGCCCACCAGATTGTAAAATGCCACTTTCATGCCAGTGTGCGCGTTTAGCAAGTATTTAAAGCGGCATGTTCATGCCAGTCTTCCTATTTCCCACTATGTGAAGCACCCTTTCGACGATGGTGTCCACATTGCCCCACTATTTTAGCGCCGCTGTCATGCCACTGTTCACATAGATCTCGCTATGTAATGCACACATTTCAGTGCCACTACAATCATTGCCCCATTACGTGAAATAATATTTCCTTTTATTTTCCACATGAACCCAGGAAGGAAGTGCCACTACCCTTCCACAGCACGTACTGTTTGCAGTACACTCAGCAGCACTGCCAGCTCGTTGTTCACTTTGCCTCAATATGTCAAGAACAGTTTCCACGCAAGTGTTCACTTAGCTCGCTATATGCAGGGCCTCGCTTTGATACCAGTATTCACATCTTGCCCAGTAGGTAGAGCACTAATGCTGTCCCAGTATCTATTTTGTCACCAGTAAGCAAAACAATGATTGTACCTATCTTGCCCACCCCATGGCCTTCGAACAACTATCCTCTACCTGCACGCGCCACCACCCTATGCCCTTATACTCGGTGGATAATTGCATAACGCAAAATAATGGTACCTTCCTTGTTTATTCCCCCACTTCTCACAAATATTATTTGGTCTTGGGATAAATTCCCCTCCCCCCCCTCAGAAGGGTTGAGGCAACCCCTGCACTGCAAGGGGCCTGCCTTATGTCTCTGGTTGCAGAGCTTCCTTTGCAAAGATACAACATGGACCTAGCAAAAGGCGAATAGGCTGCAAGCCTGTGCTTGTGCGGTAGAAGAAGCTGTACTGTTGGACAAGATCCTTGTACCTCCAGGTATCCACTGGGTTCTTGAGTGCAAAACTACTCTTCAGTAGCGCGCCTCCTTCTAACGAGCACCCTTGACCAGACAGACATTCAGCGTAGAACTTTACAAGAGGTCTCCAATCGTTCCTTGTCAGACATGAGTAGCTCTTCCAATCCTGGTGGTAGTCTTTGTATTCTGCTACTTGCAGGTTTAATTCCCTAGTCTAAATAGAAGACGACATGCTCTTGAGAATGCGAGATCTCTGGCCTAGCGCCTAGTCATCTCCATCCTCCCTGTGCCAGTGCCTAGAACAGATATGTCAGGTACTGAACCAGGGCAACAAATGGTATGGCTGGTTCCACTAGCAACTGACTGGGCCTACTGGGGTCTTCTCAGGAGTGATTGGGGATGCTGTTAGGCCGACGATTGAGATGGACTGGGTGCTCCTACCGCCAGAGAGGCCCACCCGAATGTCTGCTGTGGTCCTACATCTGGGAGGTGCATTGTGGTTCTCTTTTGTTGTGACTGGGCAGCTCCTGAGAGTGGCCGCTGGGCTCTGTAAAGGACAAGAGGTTCTCCCCTCATTGGGAATGTTCTCTAGAAAGAAAGACCTGCAGTGCTTCTGAGTATGGAAAGTGGCTCTTGTGGATATTATTGGCGATGTTCTTGTGTTTAAGTGCGTTGGCAAATGCTCGGTCTGAGGCCAGTTTGCTGCCTGACATTATCCTCTTTAGATTGTTGCTAATGGTGGTCAAAATTATTTTATATTAAACAAATTGTTCTTTATTTTTCCTAGACTGCTTAAGGAATACCTTCTGCTTTGTGTTTTTGTCCAGTATTGTAGAACTGTGCGAAGGTTACATTCAAAATCTGAATATTATACAAAATAAAGTACCCCATCAGGCAATATTTCAGCCAATGAACAGACTTCATTACCAGGGTACCTCCTTCTAAGACTTGGGAAAAGATTTTCACAGGCTTGGGGGCATATTCATAAGAAACTTTCGGAGCGTGGAGCTGTACCAAATTTAGCAGCGCCGTGTTCCAACATTTTCAAAACACAGGGATGCGCTGTATTCACAAGAATACGGCGCACCCCTGTGTTTCCCCTAGCGCAAAAAATGCAGCCTAGCGTCAACGCAGGTACACTGCCGCCATGGTACAAGGGTGCCTACGATGCAGGTGCGATTCTTTATGTGCAGGAAGTGAAACCTTCTTCCACATAAGCAATCAATAATGGCGATTTGCACCTTCTATGTTTGCAGCAGAATGTAGCCCATATGGAAAGAGCAAAAAATTAGTAGAAATTAATATTTTCTCCTCGTTGCGCCATTCTAATGCCTGGAATCCCATGGTGTTAGTTTTTGGCGCTCCCTCAGCGTTGTAAATCTGGGGCAGTGTCAAAAAGCAATTGGTATTGCAGTGGAACGCCCACAGCCACACCCATTGCACGCCCCTTTGCCGCAGAGGACAACGGCGGAAAGGGGCATATTTACAAGGTGGCGTTAAGCCACACAAAGTGGCTTAGCGCCACCTTATAACTATGGAAAATGGCGCTGTGCCACCGAAGTGCCAAAAAAGTGATACTCCGGTTGGCGCTGAGGGCTAGTAAATATGCCCCATAATATTCATAATTATGGGAACTTAATTCTGTATATGAACCCTGTTCATGGAGCAACCCTGTTTTGGGAGACGTGGGAGAACCTTTTGTGGTAGAGTGAAAGGAGGTTTACAGTCAGGGCCACTGGAATTCTGTGGAAAAGATGGGGCATATTATGCTTCTGGATAGACTAAATTATGTGGCAAGGAAAGGCACTTAATGCAACATCAGGAGGCACACAGGGGGATATGTAGAATAGAAGTGGCGGAGCGTGTCGTTAGCCTCCTGGGCTTAACGACACGCTCCGCCACCTCGGAAATGCAAGTCTGCACCATATTTACAAGAATGTGGTGCAGCCTTGCGTTTCCCCCTGCGATGGTGCTAAGTTTAACAGCTTAGCGCCAATGCAGGCACCCTTGCACCAGAGTGCCAGGGTGTCTGCGTGCAGGGGTGGATTGGTTATGTGTAGGAAGGTGTCCCTTCCTGCACATAGACAATCCTAAAATGCCATTTTGTAACATTCATGTGTGCTGTTTCATGCAGCACACATGAAAGATACAAAATGGCATTTTTTTAAAAATGTTTTGTTTATGTGCAGGAAGGGACACCTTTCTGTACATGAACAAACCATGGCAGCACACATGGAAAAAGCAAACACAAGGAAAAATAATGCATTTCTCCTCGTTTCGCCAATTTAAGACCAGGGTTTTCCTGGTCTTAATTTTGGTGCTGCCTCCTATGTACGCCACCCTTGTACATAGGGGGCAGCATCAAATACAATGGGTGTTGCGGTGGAACACCCACCACTACACCCACTGCACGCCCCTTTCACGCTAAACATAGCGTAAAGGATGCCTTAAGTGGCTTAACGCTGCCTTGTACATAAGGCAAGGCCATTATCGCCACGGGAACTTCACAAAAAGTTAAGTTCCCGTGGCGATAGGGGCTTGTATATATGCCCCATAGTGTTGCAATGTTATCTCGCTGTTTTGTCACATTGGGTGTATATTTCTGACATGAGTCTCTTGAGTAGCAGAATGAGAGCAAGAGACCTCATGTGGAAATCTTTTGCTGCCCTTCACTATTTTGAAGGCGTTTGGCGCAAACCGCGCAGGTTTCAAGAGCCCTGAGGACAGAATCCATCTTGCAGAGGGGCTTTCTCTTATCTCGTCTGGCAGGAGGCCAGCGTGCGCAACCCTAACACTAGATCAGCGGTCAACACCCACCGCAGCCCCTCCACCCGATGACATGCATATTCTACACGCACATCCATATGGGAGCGGGGTCAATGACCTGGGGTTCAAAAGGACACAGCGTTTAAAGCCCTGGAAAGGGCCAAGGAGCTGGAGGTTCCAAGTGAGGTGTTAAGGGGGAAGCGTGGCTGTAATTAATTCGGGGAGGTGTTTGCAGGAACTTGGAAAAAAAGGAGAAAAACAAGTAGAAAAATTGTAACAGGGGAAAGAAGGGATGAGAAAGTGGGGGAAGAAAGAAGTAGGAGATTGAATCAAGACTTGGCAGCCTTGGGGCTCGTACACTACTACAGCATTCGGCAGCCTCTTTGGTGGGTGGCTACCAAGGAAAACTTTGGGCCCCTGCATTTTTTTAAAACGAATTAAGCACTTTGGCATGGACTGCGAGCATTTATAAGAATGCTGGAGTCACTCAGATCAACAGTACGTCGGGAGCCGCATTATCAACCAGATCGTGCTAGGATTTAATGACTTCCACACACGTTCTTAAATTAATGAAGTTACTGAAGGGCCGAGCACGCACACAAGGCATTTTATCCAGTGCTTAATTTGTGGCAGTGGTTTCAAGTGCTCGGAACGGCACTTAATTATCAACACCGGTGTTTGTGACGGTCTGACGCAAAGTGGCGCTGTCTGGCCAATTTTGAGATGACCACAACAACAGTCAATTATTAATTCAAAATACATAAAAAAATGACTATTACCTGCTGCCAAAGTCATTCTTATAGCTTTGGGGACCTGAAATAGTCGGGATTGTCACACTTGTAAGAGTTTGATGGTTAGTAGATGAGTTGTTACTATCATTTGCTGCTCTGGCAGGGGAAACCTGTGATGCAAGCCTTCTGACGAGAGCCCTAGCACTTAATTTTTTACAAATTAAGCCCTGATTTTATCTGGAAAGTGTGTGGTAAAAACAATTTTCTTCACACAGGTGTCAAAAGCAATTGGACGCACTAGACAGTTTTCCTCGAACAATATTGTACAGCAAACGCTGTGGCGTAGCAGTTATTACAGCGTGTTGTAGGCGACCCTGATAATTCACACCGGCCACTCGTCCGAGGATGAGCTCAGGAAGAGAGGTGCCTGGTGCCAGCAAATCGTCTTTGCGTTCTCATGTGTCTTCAGACATCCAGCTGCGTTTGCTTCCGTCATTCTGGTACATAACGCATTTTTAGCATGCTGGTTTGTTTATTCAAGGAGTGTTAATGTTAGCCAAGGCTTTAATTGGGGTGAAAAGAGTGTGTGAGTGTGTGTGTGTGTTTGTGGGGGGGGGTCTCATGGACAAGCCACTGATTTTCTGAATGGTTTTTCAGTATTCAGACACAAGTGACTAACCACAAAGACCCATTCTGGTTGGTTGATGGCAGGTAACCAGTGGTTTGACCCGTCTTATTCACTCTAGTTCTGTTCCCTGAACATTCAGTCATATAACGCGACTACATGGATGGGCAGGTACTCTCTCAGTAGTTCATGGATCACTGAAAGACACTGTGGGCTGTTCATTTTATCTGGTTGTGGTAAACTGAACTGGGCCTAGTAACAGACAGGTCAACATAAGCAGTCACTTCCCTTTAACAGAGAAAAGTCACCAAGCCCATCCCATAAGCAAATCAGGATGTTACTCCAGGAGGATTTCATGATTACTACTTCATGCGTTCCTAAGTTTGACACCTTTGATGTTACAACTTCATAGCACTGGTGAGCAATCCAGAGCTGAGAATCAACAATTTATCAATACCATTATAGCACTCTTTTTAATCCCGAATCTCCTCTACTCTCCCATTTTGGTGTTGGTCACTCCTATCAAACAGGTTTGTTGAGGGCAGATGTACATGGGTGACTGAAGTATGGATGCTCTTACCATCAGTGCAGGATCGTCGTGGGAGCCATTGCCTGAGTTTGAGACTGTAGAAGAGGCATGTTGTGATGAGCTATGGTTGGGTGTCTGAGTGAGCCTATAAGGACTACATAACAAGCGTCCCATTAACTCTGATGGGGCAAGTAACAGCTGTTACCAGTTCCAACAGAATTATACATTATTTTATTTTACATTAAGGTTTCAACTTCTTACATTAGGTGAAATATCGCTGTGTAAGTCTGTGGGAAGATGAGGAATTACCAGAAGAACAAGAACCAGGAGTTACCCATACGGTCCAACTCATAATGAGTATGAAACTCCCTCTCAGCCCTGCCCTCCCATAGTTACTGGTACCGATAATTCTAAGGATGAGAAAAATCTGACTTGTTTTTCGGGCCACAGTAGTCTTCAAAGTGGCAGACTGCTGTGCTGCAATTAAGATGTGCTGTGTTAGAAAAGGGATTTCTGGTTGGCTAAGGCTTGCGCCTAAGCCAGGCAGAAACCACCACTCTAGTCAGTGCAAGGGAGATACATGCTGAAGATGACCCCTGCTCACCCCCTTGGTAGCTTGGCACGAGCAGTCAGGCTTATCCCAGAGGCAATGTGTAAAGCGTTTGCGCAGCACACACACAGCAGCAACACACTAGGCACACCACAAAAGAAGCTCCATAAAAGGTTATATATAAATAGAGCCTCGGATTTATCCAAAACAAATTAGAATAGTAATCACACAATATACACTGTACCAACTGGCACTAGGCAATATTTACAGGGGATTATATACACATGACAGGGCCAATTGGGCCACTGTCAGAACCATAACAAAGCACAAATAGTAAATGTAGAACACAACCAGTAGTTACTGGCAAAATACTGTACTCAGCATTATATCCTGCAACATAAATATATTATGCCCTCAGCATCACCTTAGGCGTCAAACACATTATGCGCCAACCTCATAAGCATAAACACATTAGGCAATAAGCAGCACCTGCATAAACACAGTATGCAATAACCCCATGAGCATAAACATCAGAGGCATAAATCATGGTGCATAAATCACATTAGTTATAGAAACTCCATAAATCACATTAGGGCCTGGCGCCCTACCAACCTAACACTGACCCCCTGGCCAACTGGCCTTCTCTCTAGGGCTCAAATGCCCTATGTCCAAAAAGTCAGGGCTTGGCTGCCAATGCAGCAACAACAAAGGGGCGCGCAATGCGCTAGGGCAGGAGTGTACCTCACTCCTTTCTCATCAAAGGAATCAAAATGCCCCCAAAGAAATAATAGCACTGGCACTTACCGTGCCTCCTGGGTCCCCACTGGGACTTTGCAAGCAAATGGCTCCCACGTTGCAGTTGCCCACTACAGCGGCGCAACTGGAGAACTAAAACAGGCACTGGCGCTCCTGTGCCTACTGGGTCCCCACTGGGACCTTGAAAGACAATGGCCCCCACCATTGGAGCGGCCCGCTCTCCTGCTGGGCTCTTCTGGTGCCAATCCCAGCAGCCGCAATACTCTGGAGTCAGCCCCACTCACTGGGCTGTTTCAGGACTCCTTCGGTTTACTTCTCCGGCTGGGGCGGACTCGGACGACCTGCACATAGAGCCCTCAATGCTCCGGACGGATTCCTCCTCGGCAACGGTCACCTGGGGGAACTCCTGTCGAGCTCCCCTCCTCCTGGTGTCACACGGCGGCTGCATGCTGTCTCAAGACTCTGCCCTTAATCAGGCAGACCTGCCTGACTTCCAGTTTCACCACCCATAGCGGCGGCGACTCCTCTTCTTGGCAGCAATGCGGGGTGGGCACCCGAAACGAACCTCAAATGCGGGGTGGGCACCTGCTTGTTAATAATGTAGAAATCTGGGGTGGGCACCCACAGAAGTAAAGGCAAACTCGGGGTGGACACCCGCATTAAAAACAAATATGCATAAAGCAGGGTAGGCTCCCGCTTGAGGAGGCACAGATGCGGGGTGGACACCCGCTATTAAAATTGCATAAGAGCGGGGTGGGCACCCGCTGGGATTCCCTCGCAGCCTTGCGCTGCCGACGCCAGCTCCTCTCGTCCTGACCACAAACAGATAGCGCTCTCCAGAACCAAAGCAAAGCTCTTACAAGGGGCTCAATTCCAGAGTCCAGGGCAAAGTTCTAGGGGCTCAAGGCTGGGCCCAGGCAGGCCAGCACAAAGGGCCCTCCAGCAGGGAGGCAGTCCCTCATGGGGGCTCTTCCTGGAGCCCAGCAGCAGCAAGCTCCCAGCACAAGAACAAGCACACCTTTCATGGGGTCACAGCCCCTACATTTATATCACATCTTGGCTTTGGCTTGGGGGAACCAGCCAAAGCTGGTTCAGGGGGGAATTGGAGCACTTTGTTTATAAGGCTCCTCTTCCCCTTTGTCAGGTTGGGGCTCGTCATCAGACACACCACAGGGGGGCAGAGCCAGCATTGTACAGGCTAGGCACAGACCTATCCAGGGACCAGGAACTTCTCCTTCCACTACTACAAATGCAGATGTCCCATTCAGCCTAGTGCTGACTCCTCCTGGAGCCACCCACACCTCACCAGCCCCTGTCACTCAAAAGCCAGACATGCAATTCGCATCAGGCAGGCAGACACATAGCACACAGAAATGCCAACTTCTAAAAGTGGCATTTCTAAAATAGTTATGATAAATCTGCTCACACCATTGGGCAGCATTTATTATTACCATTCCAAATATACCAAACTTGACCACACTGCTCCTCTCATATCAGGAATTACTACTGAAACACTTATCAGGGAATCCCCAATGCATTCCTATGGGAGGGCAGCCTTACAGTAGTGAGAAACCAAAATGGCTGTTTGTCACTACCAGGACATGTCACGCACTTTTTTTTTTTAAACAAACTTTATTAAGATTTTTCATTAGCAGGAGCAATGAGTTACAAACTGCATTAATCACATTAAGTACATATAGGGCAGAGGAGACATCGCAGGCGTCTTGCGGCAACCTGTAAATAGTGTAGTATATTTATCAATACATTCATAAAATGTATCAGGTCGGCCTGAAAGGCTACCAACCATGCACATTGCTAAGTACTACGTAACCATCCTTCAAGATACTTTACCCACGGGGAGCGGTGCCCACCCAACATCCCCCCAACTACCAATCCCACCCAGAACCCACCCACCATAACCAAACCATGCCACAAAAAATTCAGTCTGAGGGCCGTAGAGCATTCCCCGGAGGACATGTCACGCACTTAAGGTACATGTCCTACCTTTTACCTACAATGCACCCTGCCCATAGGGCTAGCTAGGGCCTACCTTAGGGGCGACTGATATGTAGTCAAAGGGGGGTCACAGACATGGCACACACTTTAGGTGCCACGTCACAGCGGCAGTAACACTGCCCGCACAGGCCCTGCAATGGCAGAGGCCTGAGATAGGTTTGAAAGGCTACGTTGGTGGGTGGTGCAATCAGCGCTGCAAGCCCACCAGTAGCATTTAATTTACCAGCCCTGGGTATATGAGATGCCACTTTACAAGATACTGACTGGTAAATTAGATAGGCCAAACAGGTGTAGAGCAATCTTACCATATTTACCACAGAGAGCACACGCACTTTTCACTGGACAGCAGTGCTAAAGTGCCCAGAGTCCTAGAACCACCAACACCATGTCAGAAAAAGGCTAGGAGAAAGGCAAAAAGTTTAGGGGTGACCCTGCAACAAGGGTCAAGTCCAACATGCTGTGATTGAGAAATTCTGTAGTAGTAATTGGCAAGTGTTTTTGCTGAGTTATTGGTCTAGTGGCTGTGAGAGGAAGAATAACTCACAGAGAGTGGGTTGATCAAATATGTTGCGAGTGTCCTTTGAACTTGTGAGCGGAGGAAAGTGTTTTGTGCGGCTTAGACTTATTTGGCCTGATTGTGAAAAACTGAGCGGTATTTGTGGCTGTAGCTGAGTGATAGTGAAAATTGCATAAGTGAATATTGAGTGAGCTGAAAAATTATTTTTGACTAATGGTACTGCATGAAGTGGTGGATGTGCTGTGAGTGAATAATGATTTGCAGAGTTAGTGAATGAGTGTAATTCCATGGTTTATGTGAGTGTCGGAATTTAGGTTTTAGTTTTGATACATTTTCTGCGTGAGTGACTGCATGAGCTGGTGACCAGCATAACTAGACAGCATTGTGAATGTGGATTAATAGTACACCGGGTCAGTGTGGGTGGCAGTAAGTAACAAAAAGTAGCACTGTGAGACTAGAAACAGAGTTGGATGTGCTGTGAATATTTCAGTAAAGTTATGATTAATAGTTCAACTGGCTGTGAAGTACAATGCTGGTGGGAGCGAATAATGGGGACTAGCACTGCTGAATGACTTAGTTGGTGCTGTAAAGTACTTGGGATAAGTAGTTTGAATTGTTGCCAAGGACTAACTAATAAGTGGTATGAGCTGCAGTTGGAAGCAAGGCTGTGATTGGGCAGTGCAAGTGACTGAAGTGAGTAATGTGACTGTAGGTTTGGCATATGAGAAGTGGAATTGTGAGTGACTGGGCCATGTTGTACATGGATTGGGGTTGTGCATGGATGTGGTTGAAACTTGTGACTGACTGTCAGTGACTGGTTACATAGATGAGCAGTGTTAAAATAATTGTGGGGAATGAATTATGTGAGCAAGTGCATTTGTGTGGATTGCCGTGTGATGAGAAAGGTGTGGTTGACTGATGTTGATGAACAGTTATGGATGAATGTTATAAGTAGTGAAAGGCAAGTGGATTCATTAATATTTTAAAGGCTGCACCAATGAAAGTTAGTAAGCAAATTACATGAGTTGTTGTTGGGGGTGGTGTAGTGACTGAATAGTAAACTGACATAAGGGAATGGCTGCAGACGAGGTGTGCAGTGAAAGAGGTTCTGTGAATGGCCAAGTAATACAAGTGAAAGATAAAAGGGGCCAGTGATGAAGGTAGTGATGGGGATAAACTGAGTGGTCGTCAATGAAGTGCTTGTGAAATAGTGTGAAAGATCAGTGCTGAAAGTAAGTGCTATGTTAACAGCCTGAAGGCAAGTGAATGGGGCAGGCAATTGGTCCTGCAATGTGTTCTGAGAAGATGAGTGGGGTTGCATGCACCTGAATGTGTGTTATTGTTTGCTCCTGGGAGGCAGTTCACACCTCATTCACATCTATTCAAGGCTAAGATCCGGTTGGGAGAAACTGGAGAGCTAATGCAAATTAGCCATTATAAACTTCAGGCAGCATAAATGTTTTTAAAGTAACTTTATCTATATATTTATTAAAAATCTGCTTTCAAAATTGAATTGTATTTTTAATAACTGTATTTTCTAGCTGGTCCCTTTTCTGAGTTAGCACTCTACATAGGACAGCTAGACTTGCCACAGAGAAAATAGCTTTTTTGGGTGCTGTCAATGCAGGGACATGGTGATATTAATTTTCTACCTGTCCCACTTTTAAAAACCATGCACTTTATCTTGTGAGATACAAGGTTTACATATGGGTGATTTATTAATATTTAAAAAGGAGGATTTTACTGAGCAAAAAAGATTTCTTTAACAGAGTTCAACACTGGGTTACACTACAGCAAATATGATACACAGGGTAAGTCTGAAGCCATGTTTGCATGGCCACTGCAGTGGATAGCAGAATAGGTACTGCTGTCCACAAGTGACATTTTAATTTCCAGGCACTGGGTGCACTTTCTACACCGCATACTAGGGACTTGGATACCCTCACGGGCGACAAGCAGTGCTCTGCAAATCCACCTTACATTACATACATTGCATTATATTACTAATGTGCTAGTTAAACATTCCAGTTAGGATATGCCAATTTATCTGTATTTAAAGGGGGAGTTCAGGCCCTTTACTACAGGTTAGAAGGCATAAAGTGTACAGAGTTGGAAAATTAGCAAAAATAGGTTCCATCAAAACACAAAAATCTGGAATGACCACACTGAAAAGGCAGATTTCCTATTGTCTCTGTATATTATATGCTTCATGTATAGTACGCAGCCCACTGTATAGAATTTAGTCCGTGCATTACGAACCTGTACACAGTAACGTCCACCTTCTGCCCCATCCACAAGTCAGCAAAAAGGCATGATGTGTGAATTTCTTAGCCTACCCTCCTCTCCTCCATGTTGGGTCTGTGATTTAAGTAGCTGAATTCCAGGTGGCAAGTTGTCCACAAGTTCCATCAAATTCCTGGGCCTGGACCAACCTCTAATGAGACAAAAACAGGCAGCAGCAGGCCTAGGACTTTTTTCTACTTAGGATTGGGAGTGCCCATGGGATTGACCTGCAAGACATGCGGTCCCCAGAAAAAAGGATTGATGGTGTCCACTGGCAACCACCAGCACTAAATAAGTGATGCTTTCATTTCCTATATAAGCCCTGTTGGCAACTTCATTAGTTCTAAATATACATGACAGTGATAAGATCGTGTAGCTTCTTAATGAATATCTGCAGTAATCATTTTTATATGACATAAACTATATACCTTAGTACATTATCTTATACTAAGCAATTGTTTAAATGTTTAGAAATGCATGTATTGTGCTTTATATATAGACTCAATTATTGCCTAAAACATTCACAGCTTTGCGTTCCGACAAGTTAATGTATTTGTACTTTTGGTTTAGATACAAATTGTCTATTGTATACGTATATTTATGTCCTTATGAATACAGTAGATCAGCTTTGGCTGTAAAGTAGTATTAGATTTGGTGGTCTCTAGTTGGCAAAGGTAGGTACTTGTGACAAATAGGGACCCTTGCCTCTAGTCAGGGTAAGGGGGTACACTCCTAAAATAACCCCTGCTCACCCCCTTGGTAGCTTGGCACGAGCAGACAGGCTTATCTCAGAGGCAGTGTGTAAAGCATTTATGAACAAGTAATCAAGTGACAACACTACAGATGGACACCACACAGGTTTTGTATCAAAAATAAGTATTCTTTATATAGATTTAACACAAGACCGTAAACAACATAAATCCACAATACTGTTACTTTAAAATGGTAGAATTGAGCTTAGTTCTCTTCAGATCTTAAATGCGACACTTTGAGTCAATGTACCTTAAGATGCGACACGCAGGGCAACGAAAGTGTTGCAACGATGGTGATGCGATGAAAGTTTGGTGCAAAGAAATAAAGATGTCGTCTTCTTCTTGATGCGGCACGCTTCTCCGATGTTGCGAGAAGTCTCGACTCGATGCGTCAGCTGCAGCGGCGACACCCTTGTTCCGTAATGCGCCGACAGCGGCTTTGGCGGCGACACTCTTCTCCGACGATGCAAGACGCTTCCGCTCGATGCAACAGCTACAGCGGCGGCACCCTTGTTCAGTGATGCGATGACAGCGGCTCCAACGGCGGCACGCTTCTCCGTGGATGTGAGGCGCTTCTGCAGTTAATTGCGACAGCTACAGCGGCGACACCCTTGTTCCGGGATGTGACGGCAGCGACTGTGACATGCTTCTTCTTTGTTGCGAGACTCTTCTCGTGATGCGGTGCATTGCGACAGCTACTGCGGCAACATCCGTGATGCGATGGCAGTGGTTGCGATGGTGACACGCTTCTTCGGTGTTGCGGGACGCTTCTCATGATGCGGTGCACTGCGACAGCTACAGCGGCGACATCCGTGATGCGACGGCAGCGGCTGCGACGGTGACACACTTCTTCGGTGTTGCGGGACGCTTCTCGTGATGCGGTGCAATGCGACAGCTACAGCAGCGACATCCGTGATGCAACGACAGCGGCTGCGATGGCGACACGCTTCTTTTTCTTGAGTCACGCTTCCAGCTCGTTGCAACACGCAGTCCCTCAGAAGGCCCAAATACAGCTACAGGCACTTTCAGAGAACACTTTGGGAGCTGGTGGTTGAAGTCTGTTGTCCCTGAGACTTCAGCAGGAAGCAAGCTCTTTTCCAAGCCCTTGGAGATCCTTCACAAGTTGGATGAAAATGCACACAGAGTCCTTTCTCCTTTCTTTGGTATTCAGGCAACCACTGCAGGCCAATCCCCCAAGCAGCACTTCAGCTTAGGGATAGTCTCTCCTCAGTTTCTTCTTGTTCCACTCCTCAGCAAATGTTTCTTCTTGTTCCCAAAGTGATCTAAAGTTCTTGGGTTTGGGTTCCAATATTTATACCCAGTTTCTCTTTGTTCTCTGAAGGCAGAGAGGCCTTTGCCTAGTCCAAACCAGTTCTGGTCAGTCCTGGAGCACTTTGTTGACAAGATTCCTTCTTTCCTTTCAGAGTGCAGGGCAGAGACATCAGACGCACCACAGGAGGTGGAGCCAGCATTGTGGAGGGAAGGCACAGCCCTATTCAGGTCCCAGGTGCAACTCCTCCCACCCATCTAGATGCAGATCTCTCTATTCAGCCCTGTGCTGGACAGACCATCAGCATTGGCGTGTTCTGTACCAGGGCGGTGTTCCACCGTGAAATCCATCCCCCGTAGCGAAATGGACCACCGCTACAGCTTTGGATTCTCACCCCTCATCTGCATCAACCATCTGAGGGGCCTGTGGTCTGTCTGAACCCGGAAGTGAGTCCCAAACAGGTATGGTCTCAGCTTCTTCAGTGCCCAGACCATAGCAAATGCCTCACGCTCAATAGCACTCCACCTCTGTTCCCGTGGAAGTAACCTCCTACTGATGAAGGCTAGGGGTTGATCTAGGCCCTCCTCATTCATCTGTACCAGAACAGCCCCCACACCATGCTCTGAAGCGTCTGTTTGTACTATGAACTCTCTGGAGAAGTTGGGTGCCAAGAGCACGGGCGCCGTGCACATAGCAATTTTGAGGGCCTCAAAAGCTTTCTGACAAGTGTCAGTCCAAATCACTCTCTTAGGCTGCTTCCTGGAAGTCAGCTCGGTCAAGGGTGAAACAATGTTGCCATACACCTTGACAAACCTCCTGTAGTAACCCGTGAGTCCTAAGAAGGCTCTCACCTCTGTCTGGGTTTTGGGCGGCTCCCAAGCCAGGATGGTTTCAATCTTGGGCTGTAGGGGTACCACCTGGCGGCTCCCCACCTAGTGTCCCAAGTACACCACGGAACCCTGCCCGATCTGGCACTTACTCGCCTAGATCGCGAGGCCTGCCCTCCGCAGCTCCATCAGCACTTCCCAGAGGTGGTGCAGATGTTCTTCCCAACTGGCGCTGAACACTGCGATGTCAACCAGGTAGGCGGCACTGAACTCGTCCAGTCCAGCCAACACCTGGTTGACCAACCTCTGAAAGGTGGCAGGGGCATTCTTCATCCCAAAGGGCATCACCCGGAACTGGTAGTGCCCATCTGGTGTGGTGAATGCTGACCTCTCTCTTGCCCCATCAGTCAAGGCGATCTGCGAGCACCCAGACGTTAGGTCAAACGTGATGAGGTACCGTGCAGCCCCTAGCCGATCTATGAGCTCATCAGCTCTGGGGATGGGGTGCGCGTCAGTCCTGGTAACTGAATTGAGCCCTCGGTTGTCCACACAGAACTGGAGTTCTGATGTGGCACCCGGTGTGGCAGCCTTTGGGACCAAGACCACTGGGCTGGCCCAAGGACTGTTAGAGGACTCAATCACCCCTAACACAAGCATCTTGGAGACCTCCTCCTTGATGCAAGCTCTCACCCTGTCAGTCACCCTGTAGGTTTTGTGCCTCACAGGCGTACTATCCCCAGTGTCCACATCATGGACGCACCAATCAGTGACACCAGGAATCAGGGAGAACAGATCAGAAAACTGTCCCAGCAACTGGCAGCAGTCATTCTGTTGCTCAGGGGTCAGGGTGCAAGAGAGGTTGACACCATCCACTGACCCATCTTGCTCTGTCGCCGACAGGAGGTCTGGAAGAGGCTCGGTCTCCTCCTCCATTCCACCATCTGTCACTAAGAGCATGCCCACTTGGGACCTCTCCAAGTGGGGCTTTAGGCGGTTGACATGCAGGACCCTCAAGGGGTTCCTGGGAGACCGCAAATCCACTAAGTAGGTAACCGGACTTTTGCGCTCCACAACCTCAAATGGTCCGGTCCACTTATCCTGGAGCGTGCAGGGCTCCACTGGGGCCATGACCCACACTTTCTGACCAGGCTGAAGCTCTAAAAGAGTGGCATTCTGGTCGTACCACCGCTTCATCTCCTCCTGGCTGGCTTCCAGATTCATCTCAGTGAGTTGTCTGAAATGCCTAGTTTGGTTCCTAAAGGCCAGCATGTAGCTATATACATCCTGGGGAGGTTTCCTGGGAGATTGCTCCCAGTGTTCTTTGACCAAACTTAGACGTCCTCTCACTGGATGTCCATAGAGAAGCTCAAAGGGGCTGAACCCTAGAAATATCTGTGGCACCTCACGGTAAGCAAAGAGTAGGCATGGTAAGAGGACATCCCACTTACGCCTCATGGGTTCCTCAAGACCCATAATCATGCCCTTCAGGGTTCGGTTGAACTTTTCAACCAATCCATTTCCTTGGGGTGGGAAGGAGTGGTAAACTTGTAGGTTACCCCACACTCCTGCCACAGGGACTTCATATACCTGGAAATGAAGTTAGTAGCTCGGTCAGACACTACCTCGTGAGAGAACCCCACTCTGGAAAAAATTCCCATAAGTGCTCGTCCCACCACGGGGACCGTCACTGTCCTCAGAGGTATGGCTTCCGGGTACCGGGTGGCATGGTCCACCAAGACCAGGATTAACCTGTTGCCCATGGCTGGCTTGGGGTCCAGTGGCCCCACAATGTCAATACCCACCCGTTCAAAAGGGGTGCTGACCACAGGGAATGGCTGAAGAGGAGCCTTGTGCTTCCTCCCACTCTTTCCACTTGCCTGGCAAGTCTGACATGTCCTGCAGTGAGTGTCTGAACTCCTGCTCATTTGGGGCCAATACAAGTGGGTGACAAGCCTCTCAAAGGTCTTGTCCTGCCCCAAATGTCCTGCCAATGGCACATCATGAGCCAGCCCCAGTAGGAAGGCTCTGAAGCGCTGGGGTACCACCAGCACATGGGCTGACCCAGGCTCAGCAACCTTAGGCTCAGAATACGGGAGACCATTCTCCCAGTAGACCCAATGTGACCCAGACTGATCACCTGCTGCCTGGTCTGCAGTCTTCTGCCGCAGACCCACGAGAGAAGGGCACTTGTTCTGCTCCTCACAGAACTCCTCCCTGGAGGGTCCTCCTTCTTGCTGCCAATGGGTCAGCTCAGGCAGGTCCCCCAGTTCAGCTACCTGTTCCCCTGTAGGCTCCAGGGCATCCCCCTCAGGGTCTGCTAACTCCTGAGCCGTGGGAACTTCGAGGGCCGGTTTCCCGCGCCCCTTGCCTCCTCTCCGTAAGGCAGGTACCTGGGCCCCCCTCTCAGGCTCCAGGTCATCTTGAGAACCCCTACTGGCTGCCATGGACCGTGTGGTGACACACCCCCAGTCAGGCAGACCCAACATTTCCAAATGAGCACTCCGCTCCACCTTCGCCCAAGGTGAGCTTTCTAGATCGTTCCCTAACAAACAGTCAACAGGCATGGCGGGCCTCACAGCTACCTGAAGAGTACCAGAACCCCCCCCCCCCCCACTCAAAGGGAACTTGAGCCACCTTGCAGTGGCTCTCTCTGTTGTCAATGGCAACAACTGGATAGAATGTGTAAAATTCAAGTTGAAATGATGAAGATGAGGCTCCAAGCAGTAAAACTGTAGATTAAGTTTATTCCAATACAAGTTATCCCGTCCATCCAGCAGCCAGTGTTAGGTGCAACTGACAGCTATCAGCAAAACTATCAGGACACCAGGTTCTATCACCATGGTGCTCCTTTAAACATAAGCAAGAGGACAGGAGTGCTATGTAAAGGTAATGCAGTGCTATGTTCAGGTAATGAACAAGTAAATGCTTAATATTACACACCTTTCCCCCTATATACAAGACTAAAAACAAAACTAAGAAGCCCTAAAATAAAACAAGATAAAGTGAGATATAAAAGTTACATCTGATAATCATGAAACTTGACAGGTAATTTGGTAATCCTCTTGGATCTTGAAGTGCTATCATTTTTATTATCCTCTGCAGAACTCGATTGATCTGCAGAACTCGATTGAGAAGCACGTGAGGAAGCATCACCTTCATTCCCCTTCAACTTACTGTTCTTGATAATGACCACTCTATTTAGATTCCATATACGAGAATCCTCGGTTTTGGTGGCATTCGTCAACACTTTGATTACCCTATGAGGTTTTTGAAACACATTGGAACTTTTCCTACCAACCGGAGCTCTAATCATAACCAGATCGCCCACCTTTACAGCAGTAACTTTCACAGCTTTCTTTGATCATAGTTAGTTTTGCGTGCTTTTATTCTTTCACTTTCTTTGAGCCTCCAATCATTAACAGAGACTATCACACCCTTTTTAGATTCAGTGTTATTGATCCAGAAAGGAGCAACCAAAGTATTGGCTCTTCATCCTTTAAATAATTCAAATGGTGTGCGACCTGTAGTAGGATGGGGAGACACCCTGTAAATTTCAACCTTCCTGATGACTTCCTCTTTCCATTCTAAACCGTTCTGTTTGGCTAAGTCAATGGTTTCTTTTAACACACAGTTGAAGCGTTCCACCATACCATTGCTCTCGGGATGATATAGAGCACACTTCTTATGTTTGATGGAACATTTTAATAAGAACTCTTCCATTTCATTGGAAACCAATTGCGTCCCATTATCAGTTAATATGACTCCAGGTAGACCTTCTCTCCCAAAAACATCCCTGAGAAATTCTATTACATGCTTTGTATCAATGCACCTTGTGATTTTAATTTCAGGCCATCTAGAATGCAGATCAATCAACACAAATACATAATTATCACAACTATTCCCCCGAATAGGCCCCAATATGTCAAATGCCAATTCTTCCCATGGCTTCTTAGGCCGTTCCCTAATGACTATGGGTTGAACTCTGGGCTTCTGACACTTCTCACTCATACAACAAGGTATGCAATCCCTCACAAGTCATTCCACTTGCAATTCCATGCCTGGCCACCAATATGTGAGTCTTAATCTCTCCTTGGTTTTGGACATCCCTTGATGACCTTCATGTGCCATCTCAAGAAGTTCCTCACGAAGAGCACATGGTGGAAATAACCTAGTGCCCCTAAAAATAAGACCTCCACTCTCAGATAATTCATCCTTTACCACCCAATACTTTTCACAGATCCCTTTCACCTTCTTGTCCCATCCTTTCTTGAGTAATGAGGTTGACACATGAAATTCTTTATCAGTTGCACACTTATCCCACTATCTACCTTCTTTCATTCCAGCAGTCTCAATGGCGCAAACCCACTCACTAAGATGATCCTCTTCAGCATTGGCTGATGCAGTATCATCACTTTGTGGAACCAATCTTGATTTTGAATGGTATCAACAAGTTCTGCTTTGGGTTGTACGCCTTGACCAGAAATGGTGTGTCCAAGATAATCTATAGACGACCTTTTAAATTTGCATTTATCTATTCTCACAATAAGATTGTACTCCTGAAACTTTTATGGCATCATATTCTTCTTCATTCTTGCCATAGACAAACACATCATCCTGATATATTTTCACGCCCACAACTCCTTTCAATACTTTTTCCAACGCTCTCTGAAATACAGATGCTGAGGACACCAGTCCAAAAGGTAACCTAATGAACCTGTAAGTGCCATAGGGCGTGATAAATGCAGTTAGGTCTTTGGATTTATCCTCAAGTTTTATCTGATGATATGCAGACTTTAAGTCTACTGTAGAAAAATATTGGCACCCTGTAAGAGCATTAACATATCAGAAATCTTTGGAAGAGGATACTTTTCTATGATGACCTGTTTGTTTAATTCTCTCAAATCGATGCATAGACGAAGACTCCCATTGGATTTTCGAGCGGTTACCACTGGTGCCAACCACCTAGTTCCTTCTACTTCCTCAATTATGCCATCCTTTTTTAGCTTCTCAAGTTTCATTTTCATTTTGTCCCTCACCGATAATGGCACACTGCGTACTTTACCAGCTATGGGTATGGCACCAGGAATTAACCTAATATTATGAGAGTAACCACATAAGCAGCCTAACTCTTCTTTAAAAACATTGGGGAAGTCTCTCGTAAGAATAGTGGTAAAGTCAGAATCACAGTTCTGAGCTGACACATCGCTAAATTGAAAATCTTCCTTCAAGATAAAGGGAGGGTCGCTGTTTGGGTCTAACATCACTCCCAAATCTTTCTGGTGAAACCACCTGAGAATACTGTCACCTTTATGTGAGACATATATTTTTCCTGAAACATATCTGCCTCTATATTCTATCATACCTGAAAAATAGCCCAACAATTTTATGGGTTCTCCCCCATAGGCACTCGGTTGTATGTCAGCTTTAAGCAATTTCACTGCTTTGGCAAGTTTATTCATAAATAAGTGTCTTGATATTATGGGGATTTTTGCTCCCGAATCAAACAAGACCCTAGTAGACTCTCCTTCAACACTTATATCATCCAAAGGACCCTTTTTACGGTTATCAGAGACTTGGGAAATAATTTGACCACAGTAACATTCAGACTCATTATCGCTCTCACTATTGCTGTTATCTGCAATAGCAAGAAATTTCCCTTTGTTTTTATTGATTTTGCACACTGATGTAAAATGTCCTACCTTTTTACAATTCGAACATGTCGACTTAAGCCCTGGACATTTTTTATCATTTGCCAAATTATTCTCACTTCCACATCTGTAACATTTAAGTCTTACATCTTTCGTAGTTTTCTTCAATTCCTTGGTTAAAGTATTTTTCTTATAATCTTTCTCCTTTGTACTACTTTGCACAAAATGTACAGTGTTATCTTTGTTTTCATGTTTTGTAATTAATCAACACATTTCAAAGAGTGCTCAATTTGTTTAGCAATAGATAAAACCTCATCAAGAGTAGGTTCATCCTTTTGCCATAAGTCACTCCTAACCTTCTCCACATTGCACCCTAACATAAATTGGTCCCTAATTCTTTCCTCAAGAAGGGCCCCAAACTTACATGATGATGCCAACTTTCTAAGAGCAGTTACTTAATTCTCAACAGACTCCCCTTCGTTTTGTGTCCTCATCCCAAAATGATATTGTTCGAGTATGGTACTGACCTTCGGTAAATAGTGTTTATCAGGTTTCGATATGCACACCTCATATTCATTTAATGATTGATCACCAACATCAGGCAAGTGGTCAAACACAAGCAAAACACTTTGACACCTCTGTTGGTGCCAATACACGCTGCACAGCCGACTTGAGGAATGAATCCAATCAATTAAACACTTCTTAATTCTTCCTTTGCAATTTAACTACATTTTTCTCCTTTGCTTAACTCTTGATATTCGTTCAATTCATTTTGCTCAATCCGTGGACACAAACGAAGGAGGTGTGATAGATTCCACATGCCACAGCTTTATTAAAATCACCCAATGCATTTCGGGAAACAATTCCCTTCGTCAGGGGTATCTAAAATATAAAACAACAGTGGTCAAACACCTCTTGTCCCTCTGAGCCGAGGCAATGAAGGAGAAGGGCAGTTTTCCTTTCAGCACTAAGATTAGTGCCACACACTTTGGCATACCTCTCAAAAACCTTCTTCCACTTCTGCCATTTGATTGGTGGATCACCGGGCGTAGAATGGAAAAATGGAGGAGTTGCTACATTCTCCATGATGACACAAATCTCAAAGCTACCAAAATGAAATTATAGGTACAAGAATGTGGAGTTATATAGTCCTGGAAAAGGTGTCTAAGGAACTATGAAGCCTATGAGTATGTTAAATCTACATTTAAACACAAAGATAAAATTAAGGAAATTCGTTATGGAGTAATGCTGAAGGAAAAAGAAATTGTTACAGCACAGGGTGTTATTACGAAAGAATTGCTAAGAAGTAAAGCTGAAAGAAAGAAATGTTAAAATACAAATTAAAATATAAGGTGTTATTGCTGAAGAACCACTAGAAAAATTGTTACCACAAGGCCTTATAACGAAAGAACTGCTATGAAGTAAAGCTGAAAGAAAGAGATTGTTAAAATACACATTAAGAAATACAGTATTATTGCTGAAGAACCACTAGATGGCACTCTTGCAACAAAATAGATGAGTAATATCGATGCGAACTAAAATGAAGAATGTTCAAAGTTCGATGTCCAAATTGAGATGTCAATTACCTGGAGAAACGTCGATGTTCTGTATTGTGACCAGCGCAGGAAATGTTCAAAGTCCACAATACTTTTTTTTTTTTTTAAATGAGAGACACAGCTGACGTAAATCCTTGCGTGAAGAATAAAGATGCTTTACTTAAAAAAAATGTTGGTCACGCCACGCTACGCACATACTACGTAACGTGACGAGATGAAGTAACAGTGTTGCCAGATTGGGCTATTTCCCGCACAATTGGGCGACTTTTTTCCCAGTTGTGCAGGAAAAATCCATGCCTGGCGGGGGGTACTTTTTGGGCTAGAATTAAAAGGGTGTGCACAATTTTACTGGCCTGGGCGGGCGCCGACCACGAGGAGTCCGTGGTGTGATGGTGGCAGGCACTGTCAGTGGCAAATGAGAGCGCAGCGCGCGCTAAGAGACTGCTACTCATTGGAGGTCCGATCCTGGGCCTGCCTGTGTACACATGATGACCCCGCCCACCCTAGAGCAGCAGCCAGCCAGCAGGCATGCATCATGACCATGACGGCGCACGTGATGTTGTGCAGAACGCTAATTTGTTACGTTTTGTACTGTAGGTGCACTCACTCTTATTTTGCACATGCGCGCTGCACCGCCGCACACACCTCCGAGAGGGATCACCTAGCTTTGTTGTTGTGTCAACTTGTGTGTGTGCGGGCACTGCGGACCAATGTGGGGGTCCCCCAGGGACGTCAATCCTGTAGCGCACGAAAACGCTACCAATGATGGCCCTGGGTATCATTTTTTGGCCAGCCCCCGCGGTTCTCATATAATGCTGGGAGTGAGTGACGTGAGTGAGCTCTTTATTTCGGCGCGGTGCTTGGCTCAACGGTGAACGCCTGATCATCATCGTCGTTGTGAGGAGTCGGACGCACGTGGTGTCACTGGTGCTACCGCCCACTGTGGTCCACTGGTCACCCAGGCCACAGTCAGCCGGCAGCGGCGGGCGGTGTTCGCAGGCAGCGCTCTCTGCGCAGCGCAGCGCAGGCTAGCCAGCCCAGTGACAGTGAGCCCACCACCAGTTGACAGCACAGCCTGGTGACGGAGTCACGCAGCACAGCAGCAGGCCGCCCAGCGGCGACCGCAGTTGCTGAGTCCGGACTTCGACGCCGACAGTCGACCTCAGGTGAGTAAGAGTGAGTCAGAGGCGCAACTAGAGCCAAATTTCGGGGGGGGGGGGTGTAAGATTTTTTTGGGAGGGGGCTGAATCTTTAAGCAATAGACAGAGTGGAGATTCGAGCAGGGAATTAAGGGCGCGTGAATTTGTAGGAAGTGATGGATATTGAGAGATGCCAGGAAGTTGACGTTCCTGGGAAAGAAAGACCATAGGAATCCACCTTTATTTCACTGCTATTTTATGACAACCCCATTTGTGGGTTTTAAGTGGTAATGGGGACCACTGGGAAACCAGTAATCTACACACTGTCTATATTTTGTGTTCAGAGATCTGCTTTACATCGATGTAAATAACAACTCTGCTCCTGGAAGCTTACTGCACACTAATAATGTCTACTGTCACGGCGCACCGAGACGTGTGAACGCTGGCGCCGGCACGAGCGTCTCACAGTTCCCCCTCTTTGCACCTGTGACAGAGCTGCTACCTCAACCCCCCTTCCGGCCCGCTGCTGTCGCATACCACTTCCCCCTTAAAGCAAAGAAAAACAGAGCTCGCTCTTAATTGCAGATGGAAACACCGTCATATTTTCCACTAGCCGAGCTTGAAACAATTACCGAACAAAACCGTCAATAATTTTTCCACAACATTTTGCAGAAATGTCAGGAAACAGCTGCACTAGGCCTGAGCAATGGCTTTGTTTGCAAGCAAGGCAAAGAAAAACGCTCATCAATCCCCAGTTCAGAACCAAAACCCATTCACCCCGCCCGTCTCCTGCTTCCTTAGTCAGCGTTGAACTCAGCATCGCTCGCCCGCTTTACATGTAACGAGAAATGAGGACGCTAGGTAATGAGAGTGTTTTAACACCCAAACCAAAACAGACCACATCGGTTGTTCGTAGGCCAGCCCAGCTTCGAAAACGGTTGTGCAGGGGCCACTCAACCTGGCACGCACCTGCTGGCAGCACCGCGTGCATCTGTTTACCACTGTCCTGGCATGGATCTGGCACTCCGTGCTTCACCACGTTGCTGATACCAAGGCGCGCACTGACCCCCACTGTTTGCCGCTCGAACTGGATCTGATTTCGGGGGGGCTGAATCTTTAAGCAATAGGCAGAGTGGAGCTGCAGGGGCTCTTAGAAGTCACAGTGAGAACTGGTCTTACAAATGAATAGCATTAAGGCAGGTGCCCAGTTAACACCCTCCCACCATCTGTATATTGAATAGAATGTATATTTGGCGTTAAAATTGTTTCTGATGACAATTTGTGCATAATTGGAGACTTGCTAATTTAGGCTGGTTTTTGGGCTGAAACTGGTCTGATTGGGCTTATTTTGGGCTTATATTTGAGCGGCTTTGGGCTTGGGACGGGTCTAAAAATCTGGCAACACAGTGAAGTAATCACAAAGACGCACCTCTGAAGAATTGTGTTGACGAAGAGCGTGAAGGCAAGAACGTTCGTGTGTCAAGGATACAGGTGGTGGGCAATCGAGACAGACATTAGTAAAAAAAAACGGTTGACAATTTGATAAATGCAGTAAGTGTCCGCTTTAAGGCATTTAAATAAAACTTTGCAGTTTCACAGGTAATTTTCAAAATACGCCGCTTCACTAACAAGCGTGCGCTTTAAGCAGCAGTTGTTCTAAAGCGAGCCCAGCAGTTAAGAAATTGTCGGCGTTCAAATAAACATTTGCAGTTTCACAGATAATTTTAACAACTCCGCTTAACGAGCAAGCGTGTGTTTTAATCTTCAACTGTTTGAATGCGACCCCAGCAGTTGAGAAATCCTCCAATGTCACTAATTCAACGATTTTGACACCAGTTGCCTCACCGACAAACGTACTTCCCAAGGGAGTATCTGCCCGATGACAAAAGTAAACTCAGCAGAAAGTATTTAGCATCAAGCAATGACGACTTTCCGGCATTAGGGCAACAGTGAAAACCAAGCTGAGCAGCTAATTAAGAATTTAAAATTTAGTAGAGCTTTGCAAGCACGAAGTGCACCAGCGCTTAATAAGGTGATAATGCACTAGTTAAAAGAAAGTCCATGAATTATCACAAGGAGTGTAGCGCTTTAAAAGGATTATGAAGGTGATAATGGACTAATTATTAAATAAAGTCCATGAATTATCACCATAAAAATAAAATATACACCTTCCTCACACATCATTAAAAGAACCCGCACGGAAGTCTCCCAACCACAAAATATGATATGAGATTAGTTTTAGGGTGAGACGTGCGGCGGTTGTTCTAAGACATGCGCTCACACAGGGACCTTAAAACCATGAAAATGATTGGCAAAAGGTGTGTGAAAAGAGCTCAAGAGTATTTATTGTCCAAATTGTAAAGAGGGTACTTGCATCAAGTTACAGCTGAGATAAAGAAATGTGTACGCAATTCCACAGTTCAATCATGTAGCAAGAATAACAAGCATTTTCAATGCAATTGTCTCGGCAATATTATAGGTAGAGCTATTGGTATTGCTCATTATTTTTTTATCATTATTGTATCCCTAAATAAATGGCATTGTCATTTCTATTGGCATTAGCTTTTTTTTTTTTTGCACATGTGATACCTATTGCATTAGCAGAGAGAGAGTGAGGTAGTGAGATAGAGAGAGTGAGGTATTGAAATAGAGAGTGAGGTAGTGAGAGAGAGTGAGGTAGATAGAGTGAGGTAGTGAGATAGAGAGTGAGGTAGATAGAGAGTGGGGTAGTGAGATAGAGAGAGTGAGGTAGTGAAAGAGTGAGGTAGTGAGGGAGAGGGATGTTGTGAGGTAGTGATATATAAGCATAGAGTGATGTGATGTAGTGAGAGAGAGAGGTAGTGAAAGAGAGAGTGAAAGTGAGTTAGTGAGATAGAAAGAGTGAGGTAGTGAGATAGAGAGTGATTGAGGTAGTGTGTGAGAGAGAGTGAAGTTGTGAGGTTGTGAGCTAGAGAGTGAGGTAGTGATGTTTTGAGAGAGAGAAGTTGTGAGATAGTGAGGTAGTGAGATAGAGTGGAGTAGTGAGGTAGAGAGAGTTATGTAGTGAGAGAGTGAGGTAGTGAAACAGTGATGTAATGAGGGAGAGGGATGTTGTGAGGTAGTGAGATGTAAGCAGAGTGGTGTTGTGATGTAGTGAGATAGAGAGAGGTAGTGAAAGAGACAGTGAAAGTGAGTTAGTGAGATAGAAAGAGTGAGGTAGAGAGATAGAGAGTGAGCGATGTAGTGAGTTAGAGAGAGAGTGAAGTTGTGATATAGAGTGAGGTAGTGAGAGAGTGAGGTAGGGATCTTTTTAGAGAGAGAAGTAGTGAGATAGTGAGGTAGTGATATAGAGGGGAGTAGTGATGTATAGAGAGTTATGTAGTGAGAGAGAGTGAGGTAGATAGAGAGTGAGGTAGTGAAAGAGTGAGTTAGTGAGTGAGAGGTATTTTCTGACGTAGTGAGATAGAAACAGTGAGTGATGTTGTGAGATAGAGAAAGATTGAGGTAGTGAAAGAGAGAGTGAGGTAGTGAGGGATGTTGTGAGGTATTAAGATAGAAACAGAGAGTGATGTAGTGAAGTAGTGAGATAGAGTGAGGTAGTGAAAGAGTGAGTGTAAGTGACTTAGTGTATTTGAGAGAGAGAGAGAGTGAGGTAGTGAGATAGAGAGAGTGAATTAGTGAGTTAGAAAGAGAGTGAAGTTGTGAGGTAGTGAGAGAGTGATGTAGTGAAGTTTTGAGAGAGTGTGTTGTGATATAGTGAGGTAGTGAGAGTGAGATAGAAATAGATAGTGATGTAGTGATAGAGAGTGAGGTAGTGTGATAGAGAGAGTGAAGTTTTTAAGTAGTGTGTTAGAGTGAGAGATAGTTACTGTGGTAACTATGGAACTGTGGAAAACAACACTGCGACAAAAGATGTACTTACTACAAGACAGGCCCACTAGAGAATATAGCTGTGAGTTTGAGGTCAAAGAGACTGCGCCTGCCTCCGCTGTGAGAAGAGTAGGTGATGGCGTAGTGGCGCTGGAGATCACCTGTTGCCGAGTTTGAGGCATGCATGCCTCCATAGGAAGCCATTCCCCTAGCCCCTTTGTTTTTGTGTGGGATGGGCCAGTGCTTGTTGTCCTGTCTTTGTCCTCAACCCGAAGCGAACCTGGGAGCCAGGCTGCTTCAGCTTGTGCCCTCACCCCAGCGGCCACTTTCCGAAAGGATAGTAAGTCAACTGGAGAAATGGAGCGCACAGGACTAACAGGGAAACAAGAGAGCACACCGGGCTGAGAGGGGAGCAAGAGAGCACACAGGGCTGAGAGGGGAGCAAGAAAGAACACGGGGCTGAGAGGGGAGCAAGAGAGCACACATGACTGACAGGGAAACAAGAGAGCACACCGGGCTGAGAGGGGAGCAAGAGAGCACACGGGTCTGAGAGGGGAGCAAGAGAGCACATGGGGCTGAGAGGGTAGCAAGAGAGCACACAGGACTGACAGGTAAGCAAGAGAGCGCACAGGTCTGAGAGGGGTGCAAGAGAACGTACAGTACTGACAGGGAAGCAAGAGATTGCAGATGTCTGAGAGGGGTGCAAGACTGCACATAGGTCTGAGAGGGAAGGAAGAGAGCACAGAGGACTGACAGGGAAGCAAGAGAGCGCACAGGTCTGAGAGGGGAGCAAGAGAGTGCACGGGTCGGACAGGGGAGCAAGAGAGCCTTGGACTGGCAGTGGAGCAAGAGATCGCAGGGTTGGACAGGGGAGCATTGGAGAGCGCACAGGTCTGTTAGGGGAGCAAGAGAGCACGCCGGACTGACATGAGCAAGAGAGCACACGGGGGTGGCAGTGGAGCAAGAGAGCACACGGGTCGGACAGGGGAGCAAGAGAGCACACGGGGCTGACAGGTGAGCAAGGGAGCACATAGGTTTGACAGGGGAGAAAGACAGCGCACAGAACTGAAGTGAATAGAAAACACACAGGACTGTCTGGGGAGCACAGAAGCACACGGGACGTGCAGGTGAACAATGGAGCACACAGGACTGGCAGAAGAACAAGGGAGCACGCATAGCTGGCAGGGGGAACAAGGAAGCACATAAGACTGGCGGGGGGGAATGGAAGCACAGAGAACTGGCACGGGTCAAGGGAGTACGCGGAACACGAATGGAAATCTTGCAAGCGAGAACGGGCAGTGGAGCAAATTAGCACGTGTTGCACGTGAACGCCGGTTCTGTGGCACCTCCTGTCGCATCTAAAAGGGGCGTCCTTCCATCATTTGGCGGTTCAGATGGAAAAAGATGTGCTCCAATTCCCTTTTTCTGAATTCATGATAAATTCTAGGTTGTTTTATTTCTTCTGAAACTGTTGGTGGAGCTTCTGGTTCTGCGGGACTGGTTGTCAATGGATCCATGTTTCTAATCTGTGCATGTTAGAGCACATGACGCAGTGTTGAAGCATTGCACTCTCACAACTGCAGAGAACACTCGGGGGCTCTCTGGAAACGGGTAATGTTGCAACAGGATGCATCACTGGGTGGAAGAGAGACTGAAACATGTTCAACAAAAACACACACACATTTAAACCTACTCCACCCACCCCTCTTTATCCACCTCCTGTTTCCATTTTGGAACATCCTCAGCGCAGCAGCTTCGGTGAGCCACACACACCAGCTCAGTTACACACTGCCAGCTGGTGCACTGCCCAGCGCCCCGCGTGCCCACAGCCGGCATGTGTACCTACATGCGTGTGCACGAACATACAGCACCGATTCAAAAGAGCCTCGAAATATACCAATGATCTACCAGTGAGGAGGCCTTCCCATTGATGTAAAATAGCCTTAAGTCTATCTACCCAGCGATCACCAGACACAGACACTACACGAACAAGTTCCAAGTCTCATTTAAAGTGTACCGGTGACGTATCCTTCAACTGAAAGTAACGTAACACCGCCGCAAAGGAGAAATAAATATGAAATTCAGTTACAAAATGAATATGTAGCACTGCTCCTAAGCAACGCACACAGCTCCCGATATATCCTGGAGAACTACTCCATACACCACCAACAGGGCTAGCTTAACGTGCGCCATGTGTTTCGTAACATATTTGCACACAAGCGCTTTCAAGCAATCGGAAAGGATCTGACATATTTTAGAGTAATAGAAAAGTGTGCGCATCGTGGATTGGTTGAAGCGGAGCATATTCGAATGATTGGCTACGGAGAGCTCGTCAGTAGTTCATAGGCTGTATGGCCATTGGCTGAAAAACTCTTGCTAGTTTCAGATTGGCTACAAAAGACTAGCAGATTTACACTCGCTCAGTCTAGTTTTTGCCCACACTCGCTCCATCTAGTTTTTGCCCTCAGAAGGGCGCTTGTGGCATCGCACGTTCCAATAGGCCCACTTCAATTCTGCTCTCATTGGCTGAGCATCGGGCAAGTTCCAATTTAGGAGTCAGTCTAGAGTCCAGAGAGGCGGGCGCCTGCTGTTAATTGCTCCCAGTTCAAACCCTGGGGCCGAGGCCTCGCAGTTCATATCTGTCTAAAGAGACGCGTTCGGTGGGTGCGGGTAAATTAAAATCTATATGCAGGCACATAGCAAAGGGAGACTGGTTTACAACAGCAATTCTGTCGCGAGCATTTAACAATGAAAAGCAAAGTCACGGCTACGTACAAACTGCCGGGAATCGCCCTGAACACCACCGCCTTTCTCCGAGGCAGAGCAGAAATGCCTCGGAGAAAGGCAGCGGCATTTTCGGATTCGGGGGCGTGTTTGTCTTTTCTCTCCTCCAGCCATTGGCTGGAGGAGAGAATGAGACTTTCTTTAAAAAACACGCCCCCCGATCCGAAAAGGACGGGGACTGATCTGAGTGACGGGACCTCTTCTCCAATGGCTGGCCAGCATTCAAGAGGCCAGCCAATGGAGAACAGGGGAGAAGAGGGGCGGGTTCAAGCCCCTCTTCTCCAAGGAATTAAATCTCTCGACTTCCGGTTCTGCCTTCGGCAGACCGGATGGTCCCGAGACCTAAAAATGTCGTTGAATGTTGAGATCACTCTTTTGTTGCATGGGTTGAAACCTTAGCTCGCCGTCAGTGTAAAATTCAAGTTGAAATGATGAAGCTGAGGCTCCAAGTAGTAAAACTGTAGATTAAGTTTATTCCAATACAAGTTATCCCATCCATCCAGCAGCCAGTATTAGGTGCAACTGACAGCTAACAGCAAAACTATCAGGACACCAGGTTCTATCACCATGGTGCTCCTTTAAACATAAACAAGAGGACAGCAGTGCTATGGAAAGGTAATGCAGTGCTATGTACAGGTAATGAACAAGTAAATGCTTAATATTACAGAATGCATTGGGGACAACCTGCTCTTGAGAAACCAGGTGACACTTGACAGCTGTCACACTAGCTCCTGTATCTCTAAGAGCCTCCACCCTATGGCCATTGATGGTCACCAACTGCCTGTATTTCTTAGTGTTATCAGGCAGTTGGGTCCTGGGGACCACCTCACAGTCTCCTAAAGAGACAAGGGACATCTCTGCTGGCCCCCACCCACCTTAGGCACCCATCTCCTAACCCGGGGCTACACTAGCCATCTGCCGGGGGCTGCACCATGGGGTGCTGTCTTCACAAACTGGCGGCACCTGGGATCATTCTATTTATGACCCAGGTCCCCACATTTGTAGCATTTCAGGGGTCCCCCTTGAACAGGTGGACCTGTCGGGCCCCTGACGATTTCTGTTGGGGAGGCTGGGAACCTTTCTCTTGGTTCCCTTGGGGATTACTTTGGGGCCTTCTCTGGAACTCCCTCTGTTTACCCTTGTCCCATCACTCTTCTGCTGGGGACCCTGCCCACTCTTTGCTGAATCTCCCACGTGATCCTTGTGGACTCTGGTACTGACCCAGCGGTCCGCCTCTTCAGCAAGTTTCCTAGGATTAGTCAGGCTACTATCAATTAGGTGCTGGCTTGCTCTGGAAAACAATTATTTGACAAGTGCTCCTATGCAATCAAATCAAAGAGCCCCTGAAAATCATCAACTTTGCTACCCTTCACCCAAACATCCAATGCTCTGCAGAAAAAAGTGACATATTCCACCCAGGTACTGTTCTCTATCTTCTTGTAACCCCTGAACCTCTGACTGTACAATTCAGGATTTAAACCATACCTGGACATTAATACATCTTTCATGTGGGAATATGAATTATGGACATCAGAAGGCAAGTCTAACAGTGTGTCCCGCCCCTTACTAAGGAACCACCCCCACAACCCACTCCACAATCCTTCTCAGGGACCCGGTGGGAAGACATGGCTATCTCATAGGCATTGAACCACTGCTCAATATCATCATTCTTAAAAAATTCTTTCACCACATCCTTGGGAATATACACTCTAGATTCAACAGGCAATGACGGTGTGCTGCCACCAGAGGGAGCAATCTCTAAGCTCCTGGCTTTCAATTCCAACTCTCTCAAACTTTTCTCATGATCCAACTGCATTTTCTTTTCTTCTTGGGCCAATTTCCTATTTTCTAATTCCAGTTTCCCACCCAACTTGAGCTTGGCCAGCTCCATCTCATGCCTCCTGCATCTTTCTCTGTCCTCCAGCTCCTCTGGCTACAGACTCTTGGCAGAAACACTGCTACCTGTGGGGAAAGGTGCTCCCCTCCCTCCTGGACCCACTGGCCCATCGAGCTGCCTATCTGCATTCTCATACCCTTCCTCATTCTCAGGGGTATTCCTAGCTTCTACCCAGGCCCTCAGCACCTTGTAGAACTCTTCCTTCTTGGTGAGCCCAATAATGGAAACATTGAATTTCTTGCAGAAGTACTTCAGCTGCTTTACTTTGTAGCTTTCCAGTTTCTCCTCTTCCCCCTCCAAATCAACAGAGGCTATGGATTCTGCTCTCTCCATGATGGTTAAACTTGGCAAAAATAGAAAATCCCCCCCAAAAATCTACCAAAAGTATGTGGTTGCCTTTTGGTCTGCACTCACTAGTAGTGTTCACCAATCACTGTACATGAGTCACAAATGCAAGTCCAGAATCCTCACCGCTGACCACCAATGTTAGATTTTGGGGTCTCTAGTTGGCACAGGTAGGTACTTGTGACAAATAGGGACCCTTGCCTCTAGTCAGGGTAGGGGGTACACTCCTAAAATAACCCCTGCTCACCCCCTTGGTTGCTTGGTACAAGCAGACAGGCTTATCTCAGAGGCAGTGTGTAAAACATTTGTGAACACATACAGTAATCAAGTGACAATACTACAGATGGACACCACATAGGTTTTATATAAAAAATAAGTATTCTTTATATAGATTTAACACAAGACCATAAACGACAAAAATCCACAATACTGTTACTTTAAAATGGTAGAATTTAGCTTAGTTCTCTTCAGATCTTAAATGCAACACTTTGAGTCCATGTACCTTAAGATGCGACACGCAGGGCAACGAAAGTGTTGCAACGATGGTGATGCGATGAAAGTTTGGTGCAAAGATATAAAGATGTCGTCTTCTTCTTGATGCGGCACGCTTCTCCAATGTTGCGAGAAGTCTCGACTCAATGCGTTAGCTGCAGCGGCGACACCCTTGTTCTGTGATGCGACGATAGCGGCTGCGACGGCGACACGCTTCTTCTTCGTTGCGAGACTTTCTCGTGATGCGATGCAATGCGACAGCTACAGCGGCGTCATCCGCGATGCGACGGCAGTGGCTGCGTCGGCGACATGCTTCTTCGGTGTTGCGGGACGCTTCTCGTGATGCGGTGCAATGCGACAGCTACAGCGGTGACATCCGTGATGCGACGGCAGCGGCTGTGACGGTGACACGCTTCTTAGGTGTTGCGGGACGCTTCTCGTGATGCGGTGCAATGCGACAGCTACAGCGGCAACATCCGTGATGCGACGGCAGCGGCTGCGATGGCGACACCCTTCTTCTTCTTGAGTCGTGCTTCCAGCTCCTTGCGACACGCAGTCCCTCAGAAGACCCAAATACAGCTATAGGCACTTCCAGAGAACTCTTGGGGAGCTGGGGGTTCAAGTCTGTTGTCCCTGAGACTTCAGCAGGAGGCAAGCTCTTTTCGAAGCCCTTGGAGATCCTTCACAAGTTGAATGAGAATGCACACAAAGTCCTTTCTCCTTTCTTTGGCAGTCAGGCAACCACTGCAGGCCAATCCCCCCAGCAGCACTTCAGCTTAGGGATAGTCTCTCCTCAGTTTCTTCTGGTTCCACTCCTCAGCAAAGGTTTCTTCTTGTTCCCAAAGTGATCTAAAGTTCTTAGGTTTGGGTCCCAATATTTATACCTTTAAAGCAGGGGTCTCCAACCGGTCGATCGCGAGCTACCGGTAGCTCGCCGAGACCCTGTGAGTAGCTCTTGCAGCTTGCATTTAAATTTAGTAGCCCTTTGGTGTTGTTTGGGCTATTCAGGCTTTTTTTTTTGCTCCGTTGCCTCCCCTCAGCCAAAGCAGCTGCTCGGATTGGTTTTGAGCTTAGCTGGGGCGGGGCGGGGGGGAGAGGATGACGTTTCTCTCCTCTCCTTCGTGTACATCTTGTGTCTGCACCCCCTGCTTTTCTCACTCTGGCACCGCACTTTTCTTTTTGCACAACGAGTGCCAGTACGGAGCAACAGGCGTGGCAGGGTGAGGCCATTGCAGAGCAGTAGTCATGTTAAGGTGGTACAAGCAGTATAGGACCACCGGGACCCACGCCATCTGCCATTTTGTGCCTACAGTACAGCCTGCCACTGCAGGAGGTAAGAGAAATGATTTTATTGAATAAGGCCCTTCGGTCCCCGCGCACTATTGAGGAGATGGCATACTTAACTATCCAATTGCATAACTTTCCTGTGGCTCATAGTTCCCCGTACTTAGGTAAAAACATATCCAGGAGCACACCCCAGCCCTGCCTTAATCCCTGGGCCGGAAATAGAACATTACTCGGGCCCTCATCTCCTCTCTAGTCTAGCTGCCCCTTCGTGTACTTTCAAACCAGGGAAATGGCAAACGGTGGCTTTGCCCAACCTTAATTAAAACCATACATGCCAACATTTCAGAAGAGCAAAGTGGGAGTTTCTTTAAAAAAAAATCGGGAGAATGGGGCCTTGAATCGGGTTACTGTCATGTATGGGCCTTGGACGTGTGCTGCTGCAGGATCGGACATTTGAAGCGCAAATGCACGTTTTTTTCTTACCTTTCAAAAGCATGGAACGCAATGGCAGGCAGAGAGAGGGTTATGCAAGTGTTCTGCACTCACTGGCCTGGCAGGTTTCTGGCAGTGCAAATACCACCCCCCCACCTGAGTGGCAGCCCAGGCACACACACACAGCCGCCCCCAAGTACTTCACAGGTCTTTTAAAGACCATTCGCTTGTTAGAGGCTTTGTTGGTTTTTCACCCCTTCTAGAGCCCCCGCATCGCCACTCTTACTATTGCTGTTGGAATTAGCACGTTACACAATACCAAGCCCTGTCTGCTGAAACCCTGAGGAATCGGGTTTTTGCTTGCAGGAATCGGGAGGCGGGAGACTAGCCTTGAAATCGGTAGTCTCCAGCCTGAATCTGGAGGGTTGGCATGCATGATTAAAACAGAGCACCTATATTGCTAGAAAACTGTTAGCATGGGCAAAGCACGTCGCCTCCATAGTGATATGCATGCCTCAAGAAGATTATTTATAGGTCAAAACTCCAAAGGCACACAGACTCGTCCGGTCTAATACCATAATTTTAGCCTTTTTTTGCTCCATTGTCCGCCCTCACCCACAGCAGCTGCTCAGATTGGTTTGAGCTTAGCTGGGGTCGGGCGGGCCGAAGGGGATGACGTTCCGCTCCTACATGCACATCTCGTGTCTGCGCCTCCTGACTTTCCCACCCTGGCAACGTGCTGTTTATTGTGTGCGATAAGTGCCAGTGAAGAGCAGGTTTGCAGTTGGCATGAGTAGTATTGAACTTGCCGGGCACAGTGCCACCTGCCTTTTCAGCCTGCCATCTTATATATCAGAGAATTAGGTAAGGTAAGACGCAGGAGAGGGCAGGGTCATGTTAAACAGCAGCTCGCTGATTTATGTGCAGCATGGGCATGAATGGTGTTTCTATGTGTCTTGTGTGCGGTCTGCCCTCAAGCATGCCATATTTCTCTGCATATGAGGGCTCTCTGTGCAGCAAGCATCATGAAGTCTTGTGTTTTCTCAAGGCAGGTGGCCTGATTGTCCCAGGCTTTGCTGTGTTATTGCTTCATTGATTTAACAAAGCAAGCAGTTTGCGCGGCTTACTTCACAGGGTGGTCACAGCTAGTCATGTGGGCTTCGCTTCACTAACAGAGCATAGAAGTGCAGAGACTTTCAGAATCAGACAGTCTTGGTTTCTGAGCCCACAGCACAATGCATGCTGGGGCTTGTAGTTACACACTGTCCAATAAAGGTCAGGCTTCGTAAGAGTTAATGTTAATGAAAAAGAAGTGGAAAAAAGTCACTGTTGCACCCTGGATGAGACCAGTTCTGTCAGCAAGCAGCTAATTTCTTGAACAAGTTTATAAAATGGTGGGTGTATGATCATATGCGCAACTGCTGGTTTCCACGATCCACCCCTTACTGTAACTAACTTTCCATTCCATCTCACAACACTGCCAGGAGCAAGCAAAGTATGTCTGTTTGTAATGCCCATTTTGCATTTGGCCACAATTGTTAAATGTGAAACATTATTATTGAGTGACTTTGTACGGGGGTGATGCCATTCTATGGAACCGCACTCGAGAGGCCAGTGGGGTGGGAATGACGACAGGTGATGCAGACGCTGCCCTAAGGCCTGGCCTGACAGATCAGTGCATTGGTTGGTTTTTAGGCTGTTTGTGGGTCGATTTTATTGGCTGGTGGGCTGTGTCAATACTTGTCTGTGGTTTTTGGGCTATTTGCGGACCGATTTTATTGGCTGGTGGGCCAAAAAGTCCAAAGTTTCAGTGGAAATTAGACTTAGCCTTATAGTCAATTAAACTAGGCGTGGGGGGTCGCTCGGAAAAATGCCCGAGTTCCTTGGGTTTAGTAGCTCACGATGATTTTCACTGACCAGAAGTAGCTCCCACTACACAAAAGGTTGGAGACCCCTGCTTTAAAGTTACTGTATCGCTCGCAAAAAGTGGTGGTATATTACGAGATATTCACAAAGCTCTCGGGAAATTGGAAAATGAGCTAAACAATCTAGAATCACAACTTGATAATTCTCAAGGAAATGATCCGCATGCTAAATTCAGGGACACACTTACCGAATACTAAAAAACAGCTGAACGGGAATGCTTGTTCCGAGGTAGATATCGTCAGGCTAGATGTTGTGGGGAGGGTGAACCTCCTGGAAGGGCACTTGCCGAAATGACCCGCAAACTTGGTTCTCAAATTAAAACCTGGAGATCAAAGATTACTGTGGACACACACAAAGGGATACTGAAGATATCCTTCGTACCTTCCTCTCTTTTTACTTCTCTCTATATGCTACTTTCATTTTCCAGCCCCCAGACATAGTTGCATACTTTGAAAACATAGCCCTGGAGTGGATTAGTGACACTCAGAGGGAATTCCTCTCAGCTGCCTTTGAAGAAGACGAAATCAAAACTGCAATCATGCAGCTACAGTCGGGATGAGCACCTGGCCCAAATGTCCTACTGGCCAAATTACATAAAATGTACGCAGATAGTTTGGTGCCCTTTCTAAAAACCCTCTACGAGAAGACTCAAGATTCGGGGTTCTCCCTCCCTTCCTGCGTGAAGCTTTAATTATTTCCCTTTTACAATGTGGCAAACCAGCCGATGCCTGTGAATTATACAGACCTCTGTCCCTGATTAACAGCGACGCGAACTTTCTGGCTAAGCTTGTGGCCTTATACAGATTTGGCGCCCTAATAGAATCCCTGGTGCTGTCCGATCAATCTGATTCTTCACCAGGCAGAGCAACCTCCCATAACCTGCTCACTTTTTTTTTGTACTTCAAGATATTGTTCCAGACCTTGCTGCAGTGGCTTTCTTCTTGGACACCACCAAAGCGTTCGATTCCGGAGATGGAACTTCCACATGGCAGTGCTAAGCCACATAGGTCTCCCTCTTCCCTTCCTATCCTGGCTAAAGCTGTTATATCACCATCCGCAGGCATGTATTTCCATAAATGATGCATGCTGTCCTACGTTTGCCATGACTTGAGAAACCAGGCAGGGGTGCCCGCTATTGCCCCCCTTTTTGCCTTAGCGATAGAACCATTATCATCAACGCTCAGACTGCACCCTCCGGAGTATGCAATTCGATACCCTGCCTGGCAATTATTGGTGTCTCTCTATGCCAATGACATTATGTTGTACATCAGGGATCCCCAGGTCAGTCTTAAAGGCATACTTTGGGAATTCTTACAATTTGAGGGGGCTCCGGAATAACGATCAACTGGGAAAAATCACAGATCTTTCCCCTCACCCCTAACACCCCTCAATATACCCCAGCCTATCCACTGCAATGGTGCGACTCAGAGATCAAATACTTAGGATTAGTTATCTCTAGAGACAGGGGAGTACTAATACTAGTGTTAACTACGACAGCACACTTGATGCAGTGACGAATTCCATTACCCGATGGATCTCTATGCCTTTGTCCGACCGTATATCATTGATGAAGATGATAATACTGTACAAACTATTATATCTCTTCCTCAATATTTCCTATTTCACTGGCCGCCAGTTTTTTAAAACCATGAGAGCTCAACTAATTCATTTAGCCGGGGTGGAAAGCAACCGGGAATATGATGGGATATATTGAAACAACCACTCTCAAAAGAGGGATTAGAAACCCTGGATTTAGAATTATATTTCTTATGTGTTCAAGCGCACTTTGTGGCTTACTGGGTTCACTCACCCCCTTATATGCTCCACTTAGTGATAGAGTAGAGGTAAATGGCACCAATCCCAGCTACTGCTTATCTTGGGCCATGCTCTCAGGGCATAAAACTGGACACAACTACAGTGGACTGTGCCACGGCGGCATGGCAGGGGCTGGCCAAGCAGCTCCGGGCACCATTGCTTTTCTCCTCACTGGTACAACTTTCCCCTCAACCCCTGCTTCCAGTGACACACGAGGCATTCTGCCGACAGATGCTTCACAGATGAGACATGTACACCTGGGGGGACCTTTATAAGGAAGTTAACCTTCGAAACAGTGAGGGATTCTTTGGAAATAACACTTCAACCCCAATTTCTATGCATTCATTTGAGACACGATATCAAGGCAGCCACTCCTGATTTTCCAAGTGAGCCCCCTACGCATACCCTCCTGCATGTGCTGTTGCAGGTCACTAACCCCACACACATAACTCGCAGCTATATTGGTTCACCCAAAAAGAACAGACTGGGATGGTGGGGGGGAGGGGGGGTCCAATTGGGGTGGGAGGCAGAACTGGAATCCCTCCTTAGTGATAAACACTGGACCCACTGCTGCCAACAATGTTTGTGGGATTGGAGATATACTAGTACTTCTGAACACCCACAAATATATACATTTATTTCTCTAATGTTTGACTGACTGGAGTTAAAATAGCAAATTGGATTCTCCTCCCAACAATATATTCTCTTTCTACAATGTTTGTGGGATTGGAATTGACGAAGAATAGTAAATCTGACCCCAGTCCTTCCAAAAATGTGCCCATGTCTAAATCTCATGAGGGATAGGAATTAGAACAGTAAATGAAATCCCTCTTTAATATCAGCACTCACCCCAGTGTTTTTGGGATTGGAGTTAGAATGGTGAATATATCTGTGTAGATAATGTGCACTTTTCACAGTGTTTGTTGGGCTGGAGGTACAATATTAAATAATATATAGTCATTAATTCATTCATTGTATGTTTTTGGAAGTACAGTTGTAATAGTTTTAAAGTACACATTCGTAATTCCATGATGATTAATAAAACATTATAATAAATCTTAATTTAATAAATTGTTATTGTAACAGTAACATGTAATTAATTTGCATATCACATTTGAACATAATATAGTAGTACTTAATGATAAAATGTTTAAATATAACATTATTGAAGAAATTAATAAAAAAGTAATCAGTTAACAAACAACATATTTGTAATAATAAATCACATAATTAAAAAATCGATTTTTTATTTACATAATAGAATCAAAAACATAAACTTTAATTAGAATAACAAAAACACCACTTTCTCAATAGTTTATAAGTCATGAATATAGGTTTAGATATGTATGTAATTGAAATATAATTTAATGTGTTTTCACATTTTGCGTAATAAACTAATTAACAAGGATAAGCATACTGAGTAGTAAATCCGAATTCCCTTGGCTGTGCAATGATCTGCTTATTGTTGCAGAGGGATGTGCCTCATATTTATGTATGGCAACAAAAGGATTATTACTGGCCACTGCTGGGAGAGAGAATGATGTGAATCCCTGCATGCTTCCTGGGAGTTTCACTGGTGAAGGTGCTTGTTCACTGGGTCTAAGCCCTCCTCGGTTTGCTGATACTGGGGATTGAGCCATATATTCAAATTGTGCGACACAAGGATTGTCAATACTGGCGGAGGCTGAGAAGGATTGTTTTTGTTCACCATAGACTTTCCTTGGAGGTGGCGCTGGTGCTAGTGCTTATGTGACTAACTTGGCCACTTCTAAGGTGGCTTAGATCTGCTCTCCCCGTGATGGACCACCTCCTTACCATCTGTTTAACTGCACGAGTACACCATGGGAAGAGTAAACAGATATCAGCCAAAACTCACTTTAGACACTAGGAAATTTGTGGGGGGCAGGAAAGAGTGCCATCGCAAAACCAAACTATGGACCCTGTGACCAATGATACTGCAGAGTATGATGTTTGGCTTCTGTTGCAATGTATAAGGCACAGTTTTCAAACCACCAACGCCAACATTGACATGACATCACTCTATGTGGATTGTATGACAGAAAGACTTGATAAGCATGCCACCAGGCGTCGCATAGTGTATTGGGGGTGAGGCAGTCATTAACAAAGATACCCAAACTAGGTTGGACAAGGAACTTGGGGTATTAACTGCAAAAAAGGAGGATCTTAAGGCGGGATCCCAACACAACAACATAAGGAATGTGGAATACAGCATGTTATACCAAGGTAGTCTCTGATTCATGTTGGAGGGCAAGTCGCTGTTTTTCTCTAACCCTCAGCAGGCCATGAAAGCCTTGAAAAAACATTTTATTCATCGTAACGCTGTGACCGATCAGAGTAGAGCGATGGGGCAAGCTCTTCCTGACCAATAATGACTGAATTTATGTGATCTTTACAGTTAGGTATAAAATTTAAACTGATTGGTTGATTTTAACGCTGAAGGTGTGGGTGGAGGCACTTTGATTTACATGAGAGGCATAGTTTGGATTTCATTGCTTACGTTTTGAGTGTTGCGATTACTGGTGTTCACGACAGGGAAGACGGTATATTATGTTTTCAGCCCATTTGCCGCATATGAGTGATTCACATTTGTGTGATGTCCAGTCTGCATAATTGATATTTACCGTAAAAACTGTAACTAGGCAGTGAGCTCGGCATGCACTTACCCTGGTGTGCTCCACTTACTTCTCTTGTTAATGTTGCAGATGTTTTTGTGTTGGGGATGCGGGAGGTTTGAATAGCTGCAGTTTGGGATCCGCAGTGTGGGTGGGGGGGTTGATGAATACAGGCCCCAGCTAGGCCCGCAGGACACAAGGGTTCGCTCTCCTGTAATGGAATCTATAAGGAAGTTGGCACGGAAACTGCAAAGTACAAAGACAGCATTTATTAACCCTTAAGGGTGGTCCTACAATCCACACAACACTCTTCAGTATTGCATAGAGTAGCACAAAGAACTTGCGTACATGGTCCCCTTTTATACACAATAGAGGGGCTCATAAGTGGGTGGATACAACATGAGGCCGAAGAACATTACCATTTATGGTCATTTTCGATACTGAATCAATATGTGGGCGGAGCTAACACACGCCTTGAGCCCGCGAAAACATGGTCAAGCAAGGCTAACTGATAACAGATGTGGTCAAGTCTGGGCATGCGCCAGATGGACAAAGGAGCTATTTATAGACTGTTACTAGGCAGATTACAAGAGCAACTAACACAGAGGTTGGACTCTTCTCGTGGGGAACACGTGGAAGCATGACAATACAAAATGGAGTCCGAACTTCGGTCAACATAACAGAGAAAACATGATCTAAAGGAAGGGAATTAATGTCTTTAGTAAATGCTTAATCACATCGTTGTTTCAATTTACAACAGACGACCCTTTCAGCATTTACTGAAGACATCCGGTTTGTTAGGATAATCATCATATATGTCAATTGTCATCATTTCTTCGACTTCTTTAGCTAAACGTTTCTGGTGAGCAACATCGGCAATAGCTTTCTTATCAGGGATACAGAATGATACGCATAAGGAACAGAGCAAGGGACCACATTGAACACAGATACAGCAAGAAAACAGAACTGCTACGATAATACAAAGACCAGTTAAAACCTTCCATCCCCAGGCAGTAATCAATGCCCAAAACCATCCAGAAAAGGACCAAGTGCCGTTTTCTGTATGGATTTCAGCTGCAATTTTATGTAGTTTGTTGATGGCATTATAAACCGATGGCGTATGATCAGGGATAAACACACAACAGCTACTCCCAATAATTTTACATGCTCCTCCTCTGTCAGCTAGCATAACGTCTAATACCATACGATTCTGCAATGCAACAATTCTAGTAATTTGCAGTTCCTCCGTAAGATTCCCAAGAGCAGCAGCAGTCTGGTTTGTCACAGCCTCTACCACTCTTGTTAATCTTCGGATCTTCCTACTGTTCAGAGCAGCTCCAACGAAGAAAAACAGTCCTAAGTTAAAATCAATATACTGTTGCAGACTGGTATCAGTCTGATCTACATCATCAATTGATAAAGTACGTTTATACCTATTTACAGTCACATTATTCAATAATTTCAGATCCTTATGATAAGATGCGGGTGCTAGGAATACAGGAGGTAATAGAAATGATACATAGCATACCCCAGACCACCCAGCCGGCAGGCGGTAATAACCTTTATTTCCGCACACAAAGTATGTATTATGGGACGCTAGAAAGGTACTATTGTTCAATCCATCAATGTTCAGGACAGTGATGCAATCACTGACACCAACAGGAATAAAACCCACACTCTGGACACACAGGTCCGCTTGAGCTTGTGCTACTTGAATCACAAATTTGTCCTTTCCCACAGTGTCTCTTGTGTTCGTGAAGATGTAGGGAATGGATTCATTGTCTGGTCGGTACTCTTCCCACTCCCAAATTGTCCCATTCGCTTGCGGATACCCATTTTTATCCTGGTGACATTCTTTATTGAGTCTGAAGAGCAATCGTCCCACTGTCGGTTTCCGAGTGGCAAAAAGCAAAGTGTACCATGCTCTACAAGAGCCATTGTGAGAGAAAGGAAGTGGTATGAATGGCGTACCTCCTTTCTTCTGATGGGCTGGCATCATCCCACATATCCAACAGTTCGTAGCGTTCGTAGCAACGTGGGTATGATGCAGCATCTGGATGAAAGTGTTATTCAAGTAAGACTGTCGATGCTTCAACTCTTGATACGGTAATGTATAAAAGTAGTGCTCCTCAGGCACCGGAGTTGTCAACACAAGTATTTTCCGAGCAGGAGTTACATCCTCCACAAACCATGTGGTTATCCCAACAATAGCTACTGTCAACATGAACCCTGATGCACAAAGGATTTTCTTTTTCTCCATGTCAAAAATAAAAACCCAATATCTTCCTGAAACTAAAAGTCTGTCAGAACTCTTCCCCTTGGGCAGCGGTCGATTTCTTCACCAGCGGGCCAAGACGGGTGTCGCTACACTAATGCAGGGCTGACCCCCCCCCCTTGCCTCATCGGCTCTCCGTTTCACTAACCCAAGGGCCGTTCTGACAGTATGTCCCGGTACTGGAGAACTCACTTCCTTGGCCGAAGATGATATCGCCTTCTTCCAGGAGTCGCGTGGTCCGGAAAGAGCTCCTCAGTGACGTTTGGCTCCGCAGCACGGCCTGTCTCTGCAGCCAGGATTTCTCGTTGATCGGTCAGCACGGCAGGTTCCACCAATCCGGGCGGCACCTTCCTACAGTGCAGGGAATGGATCCAATTCTTTCTGTTGGAGACTCGCACAGCCGTCCTCGTTGCGAGGAGGACCTGCTCAGGACCCACCCATCTCGGTTCCAAGCTGTTTGTTCTGTCAAAGATTTTCACCATCACGTGGCCACCAGGTCGGAGACCATGTCCTTCACCGGTAGACCGATCAGGGAGCGCCTCTCGGACCTGTTGATGAATAGAAACCAAGTTATCCGTTAACTGTGCCAGATAATCGTTCATCATTACACAAGGTACATCATACACAGCCTTAGGTTTTGGTGGACCCCAAATATTCATTGGGCGTCCAAAGACAATCTCGTACGGTGTAAGGCCAGTTCGAGAGTGTGGTACCGATCTAATTGACAATACCGCCAGTGGTAGAGCGTCTGGCCAAGTCAAAGACGTTGAAGCTTGAATTTTAGCGATCTTGAGCTTCAGTGTACCATTATACTTCTCGACTAGTCCTGCAGACTGAGGGTGAAACACGGCGTGGAACTTCTGAGTGATGCCTAGGCCCTTCAAGACGTACTTTATAACATCCGCTACAAAGTGAGGCCCATTATCACTCCACAGAAGTCTACAGACGCCATATCGAGGGAAGAACTCTTTCAGCAGCAGCTTCGCAGTAGTCATTGCAGTATTGTCTTTCGTAGGGTACGCTTCAACCCATTTACTGAAGGCGCAAACCACTACTAGAACATACTTCAAATTGTTACAGCGCTCAAGCTGGATGTAATCCATCTGCAAAACCTCGAAGGGTGCAGTGGGTGTCACAAATCCTCCTGCTGGAGTTCGAGTACCCTTTCCTGGGTTATACCTCAGGCAGATCATACAGGTCTGCACCACCCTCTTTGCTGTGCTAGCAATCTCTGGATGCTCCCAGACTTGGGTAAGCAATTTCACAATTGCGGAAGCTCCAACATGTGCTAGCCCATGTGCCATCTGAACCATAGGTTGTACAAAAGCCGTAGGTAATTTCCATCTATCCATCTGCTTATTTCTCCAGCAGCCTTCATCATCCAATTCCCCCTCTCTAGCCCATTGCTCCCGCTCTTTATCAGGAGCGGTCCTTTGCATTTCTCGCACTTCCTCCTTCGCATCATGCCATCTTTCCACTTGTGACTTTACTACATACATGGCAGTAGCACCGGGCTGCATCGCAGTCTCCCGTGCTACTCGGTCCGCTAACGCATTCCCTTCTCCAACTTTATCAACTACTTTCCTATGGGCACTACATTTAACGATTGCAATTTTCTTTGGATATGTCAATGCAGTTAAAAGATTGTGAACTAACTCTCCATGCATTATCTGTACTCCATGTGACGTTAAGAACCCTCTCTCCTTCCAGAGTAGGCCGAAGTCATGCGCTACTCCGAAGGCATAGCGGCTATCTGTATAAACATTCACACATAGTCCTGTACTGAGCTCACACGCTCGTGTTAATGCTATCAGTTCCGCTGCTTGAGCTGATTTCTGTGGTATGCGTGCTGTCTCCACTATCGTTTGTAATGTGGTAATTGCATACGCTGCTGAAGTCGTACCATCTGGTAGCTTCAGGCATGATCCGTCCACCCACAATTCTCCATCTACATCTGGAAAGGGCGTATCCTGGAGATCAATACGACCCTTTGTTTGTTCCTCAGTCACGAGAATACAATCATGTGCTTTCCGCGCCTCAGGCTGGGTTTCGGGGTATGGCAACAATGTTGCCGGGTTTAACGTTACGCACCTTTTCAACGTAATATGAGGAGCCAAAAGCGTCAACTCATATCCCGTTAAGCGGGCACTGGTCAAATGCTGCGTCTTCGTTTGATTAAGCAGGGCATCGACAGCATGGGGGACTAATACCAACAGCTTATGAGATAACACAATTCCCTCACTTTGGCGTATTGACACAGCTGTCGCCGCAACCGAGCGAAAACACCCTGGTAATGCTCGGGCGACAGGATCAAGTACAGCCGAAAAATATGCACAAGGGCGCTGCTTATCGCCGTGCATCTGCACTAAAACTGATAATGCACATCCATCTTTCTCATGCACATACAACGAAAAGGGTTTTGCATAATCAGGGGTCCCTAACACTGGTGCTGAACAAAGGGCCTGTCGTAATTGCTGAAAAGCAGCATCACACTCATCTGACCAAGGGATCGGGATAGGCGTGTCCTTTGTCAAAAGGGCTAACAATGGCTTAGCTATGTGTGAAAACCCCAATATCCACTGCCTACAGAAGGAAACAAGACCCTAAAATGCACGCACATCCTTCTGCGTGGACGGTGTCGGTGTGTCCAAAATTACTTGGATACGATCCGGTGTGAGTGCACGCCCCTCCTTAGACAAAAGGTGACCCAAATAAGTCACCTTTGGTCTACAGAATTGAAATTTCTTCCTAGATACCTTATGATTGTGGAATGCTAAAAAGGAAAGTAAGGATAACGTACTTTTTTCACACAACTCCAGGGTGTCAGCCGCCAGCAAGATGTCATCGACATATTGAATGAGGGCGACCCCCTCGAGCAAAACAAAGGAATCCAATTGTCTTTTCAAAGCCTGACTGTAAATGCTAGGGCTTTCTGTGTAGCCCTGGGGGATCCTACAAAAACGATAAGATCTATTATTTAATGTAAACCCAAAAAGATATCGGCTATCGGGGTGAATGGGAATGGAAAAGAAGGCATTCTTCAAATCGATCACTGAGAACATAGTCGCCGTAGGCGGGACCAAAGTAAGCAACGTCGTGATATCGGAAACCACTGGGTACTGAGGTATCACGATCTTGTTTACTTCTATCAAATCAATTATAAACCGATAAACTCTGGCATCCGTATCCTTTTTCAGTATGGGAAGAATCGGACTGTTACAGATGTTGTAGGGAACTTCCTCCACTACCCCTACCGCAATCAAATCCTGCACTATCTGTATGAGAGCCTCCTCGCCCTCCTGGGAAATACGGTACTGTGGGAGGCGCGGTAACACCGCCCCCTCCTGGACACTAATGTGGACCGGTGGAATCACCATTTGTCCCACATCAGTATCCGAAGTTGCCCACAAAGCACGAGGGAGGGTAGCTAACAGCGCATCCTCTGACATCGCACACATCCGTTCTGACCGGGGGTAATTGTCATTCAATATTACCCGCACACCAGCAGGGGAGCAGCGGATCGTAGCCCTAAAATGCTTTAACATATCAAGGCCCATAATGTTGTCCGGTGTGTACGGGGCAAGCAGAAACGGACAGGGTGCAGAAAAAGAGTCAACCTTAAACATGAGGGGCTGCGAAAGAGGGCTTCGGGAGAGTGTACCGTCAAACCCTACCGATGTAACCATTAAGCCGGATGGGGGAGCCCCCGGAACCAATTGCTTAGACAGCGCACTACGTGTCGCTCCTGTATCCACTAGGAACTGATCAGTAGAGCCCAAAACCTCAGCCGATACATAAGGACCCTTCTGATCGACCGGCACCTCAACTGATTCTAACCCCCATCCAACGCATTCCTATGCATGCTGAGAATCATGGTACCCCGATCGGTCAATCCCCGACACTTGATACTGATGCTGGCGATCGAAAACATTTGATCTATCTCGGTGCTGCCCAGCAGAGTCAAATCGAGCATTGTCGTTAGAATTCCCTCTAAAGTTCGCGAAACCCCCTCTACCTCGCGGGCCACCCTGAGTATGCCCCTGACGCGAAGCATGCAACACCGGGCAGTCCCTAGCCCAATGACCCGATTGCTTACAATACGCACATTGGTTCCTATTCAAATCAGATCAGCCCGAGGGAGGACCATAAGATCCTCCCCTACCTCTATTACTACCCCGTCGGGGCGGGCCATATACTTGTGCCAACATCACCTTTGTTTTTAGATCTTTCGATTTCTTTTCCTCCTGGCCCTTTGCTTCTTGCTCCTGACGCTCATAATACTGAGCGATAGTCAGGAGGGCCGTCGGGGTTGCGGAAGACCAAGAACTCTCGCTCGCTTTTAAACGGGCCGCAACTGCCGGCAGCAGATTAGCCACATATTTATCCGCAAAAAGGTGGCGGCCCGTATCGTCAGTAAGCGACTGGCCACTAAAATCATGAAACGTCTCCTCAAAGCACGTAAAGAAGTCTGCAACTGACTCGTCAACTTTCTGTTTACATGCAGATAACATATTCCAGTCAATCTTTTTAGGGGGGATAATTGTCTTCAACTTAGCCACAATAGCAGCAGGGAGATCTAAAATACTCTGGGGTGGTTTCTGCACGGGCTTCCGTTCCCTATCTTCATCCTCAAGGTCAGACCATCGAGCCTTAAAGGCAACTATATCATCTACCTTTCGGACAGATCGCCACATATCCGGTGGTAGAATAAGGCCAAAGAACAGGTCTATATCTGCTAAGGTCATAACGCAAGAATTCAAGGCCCCCTCGACTTCTTCGTAGAAGGCCGCTGGATTCTTGCGGGGGTCAGGCAACGCATTCTTCAATGCCATAACATCAGCTCTATGCCACGGAGTATAAACCCAATTATACACAAAATATCCCTTAGCATCGGCGGAGGTAATGTCCGAGCTAGTTCCCGCTCCTTTAGGAGGAACATACAAAGGCGCCGCCTCTCGCATTGGTTTAACATGCACTATGCCATCCTTATCTGACTGGGAGGTGGATGAGTGGCCTTCTGCTGTACACGAATCCAACAGCTTCTCCTCCCCTGCTCGTTGGCGCGCTTTTTCTTTAAGGGCCAGCACCGAGTCCCGCAAGGCGAACAGCCGCCGAGCCGTATCAGGAGCCTTAGGGGAAGAGAAAACACCATCATGCAATGCTTTAGCATCCGATGTCACTTCTTCAGGCTCAAAGACACTAGAATATTTCCGGAAAGCAGCAATCACTTCCTCAGCGAAATGACCCAGAAAATACAATTTCTCTCTATCCTGCCACGGCCCCCAAGTATGGAATAATTCATCTACGGACACCTTGCCCTTAAGTGCATGGAAGGAAATTAGCCGAAGCTCAGCCATTTGCTCGGCCGACAGCATGGACCGCGTATCTACCTTACCCGGACCCGGGACAGAATCTTGTGGCCTCGGAGCAGATGCGCCAACATAAGGGGGCGGAGAGCGATCTAGTAAATAAAAATCATCATCAAGATTATTAAGGACAGGATAAAGTGGCTGCCGAACAGCATATTGACCCGAGACTTGCAGCCTACGCTCTTTCTCTTGTCTCTCTGTCTGTTCTCTGTCTTCCCGACGCTTCGCTTCCGGTGCTCGCACATGATCATTCTTCCGTTGTTCTTTATCAAACAGCGCTTTCTCACGCTTCTCTCGCTCACGCACTTCCTTCACCCACAACCGCACACACTCAAACATATCCTGACGAGCACGCCGCTTACACATACACTGTTCCACATACTCAATCTTACGTATATCAAACGATCCATACAAAGGCCATCGTAACTCAGGATCTTTTTCAGTATATTTCCTCCATACTGTGCTGTACATTATGGAAGAAAGACCATGCTTCACATACATATCCCTATTAGGAGTCCCCTCTGGGGGAGCTGGAGCAGATTCCTCGAGGTTCAACCGGTTTCCAAAACAGCAACACCACTTACGGAGTGCGCTAAAAGCAGGCATGCTAAGAAATAATGCAAAATATGCAATATTATAGAGAAAATGGTACTTAATCGTTGCGCCGTTCAAAGTTACACAGCTCCGGAGAAATCTCTCCACATTACCTGCCTATATGTGTTGCAACGCATATATTTTCACAAAGACAAATACAAAATATGACTAGTCATCACAAATCAAACTCAAATAGCCAGACCAGGCTTCAAAAACTCGGAGCAAGTACCGTACACCGGTTCTTACCAATCAAGAGTCCAGATTCCAACTGCCAAGCTCCAAAATCGCCCAAACGGCTTTCACGGCAGGACCGACAGAAGAGGTCTCAGTCGAGGACCGGCGCCACCCAGACGGTCAGCTCGGAAGGGAAGGAAGAAAAACCTCGGGATGCCAGGGCTAAGACGCCGCTGGCAGTGATCACGTCCCCGGCCAAATTCCTCACCTTCGTCGCGACCAGTCCTTCGAGCATCCGAGTTGCCGATGAGCCCCACGTGACGGGCGCCAATTGATGAATACAGGCCCCAGCTAGGCCCGCAGGACACAAGGGTTCGCTCTCCTGTAATGGAATCTATAAGGCACGGAAACTGCAAAGTACAAAGACAGCATTTATTAACCCTTAAGGGTGGTCCTACAATCCACACAACACTCTTCAGTATTGCATAGAGTAGCAAAAAGAACTTGCGTACATGGTCCCCTTTTATACACAATAGAGGGGCTCATAAGTGGGTGGATACAACATGAGGCCGAAGAACATTACCATTTATGGTCATTTTCGATACTGAATCAATATGTGGGCGGAGCTAACACACGCCTTGAGCCCGCGAAAACATGGTCAAGCAAGGCTAACTGATAACAGATGTGGTCAAGTCTGGGCATGCGCCAGATGGACAAAGGAGCTATTTATAGACTGTTACTAGGCAGATTACAAGAGCAACTAACACAGAGGTTGGACTCTTCTCATGGGGAACACGTGGAAGCATGACAATACAAAATGGAGTCCGAACTTCGGTCAACATAACAGAGAAAACATGATCTAAAGGAAGGGAATTAATGTCTTTAGTAAATGCTTAATCACATCGTTGTTTCAATTTACAACAGGGTGAGGGAGGGTGAAATATGTGCTGGCAACATGTCGACAGAATCATTGACAGTTATGTATAGGCACTGGAGTAATACACCGTGCACTATACTAGTCAGTTCAACGCTGTGCATGATGGGCTATGGTGGCTACCAACACTAAGACAACACTTCCATTTCTTACCATGAATGTAAGGGATAACATGATTATCGGAATGTGTGCATATTTCAAGCCGCATTTGATCGACATAGCATTTGTTCAAGAAATGCACCTTACTCCACCGTCTGCTCGAAACATGACAAATGGGTTAGGAGTGTGTTAAGTAGCAACTTTGTTCATGGGTAAGCGGGGGGGGCTTTTCAATTGGACGCAACAGGGTCTTAGTTTAAGAGTTAACAAGACTATTTCAGATCAAGGATGAAGGCGTATTATAACTGTGTGTGCATTGGAGGGCAGGCATATGATATTTGTTAATGTATATAGCCCCAACTATAATAAACCACGTTTTTCAAGGAGGTGAAAATCAAGTTGCGAAGCAATCATATTGAGCTAAGTTATGTTATTTTATGATATTTTATGTTATGGTTTTTGTGTTTTTATAGCACTCTAATCACCCAGGATATAGGAAGGGGGTGATTCTAATTGTACGCTAAACCCCAATGTTGATAGATCTGGAGCGCCTGGATACCCTCACGGATGACAAGCAGCGCTCTTCAAATCTACCTTACATTACATTGCATCTGGCGGTGACCCTGGGAGACTCTCTGCAGCCTCCAGGACAATTAACAATATTATGATGCAAAATCGACTGGTAGATACATGGAGGCTTATGAATCTGAATGGCTCGGGATTTAACATTCTACTCTGTAGTCCAGGCTACTTCATAGGTCAAGTCTTGTACACAACTAGCTCACAAGTACTCCGATCTGTCATTGGTCTTTGCAGAATTTGACATGCCTGATGGACACCTGTCAACTTACAAATGGAGATTCCCCACTCAGGCATTGTTAGATATGGTACTCAGAGTAGAGATTAGGTCTGCTATTCTAAACTATTTTAAGACCAATGTCTGTGGAGCATTCTGAGATGATTTGTTAAGCATATATTTGTGGCAACAGTACTTAAAAACAAGCAGGGATCTTTAAATCTATTGGACAGAGTTTAACTAAAGTTGAGGATAAGATAGCTTACCTCGAATTGTCTCATACTCAGACGAGTGATGAACACCTTTTGAACAAAATGAATTGTAAATTGTGCGAAATCTGTGGTATGACAGAGAAGTTAAATACTTATGGAAGTATGCTGTTGCCAGGGATTATGAGGAAGGAAAGCATCCTGGTGCGACTTTAGCACACCTACTGCGACATGAATGGTCACTGGCATATATCACCTCTGTTAAATCCTTTGATGGCCAGATGGGGAAACAGCCTTTACGCCTCAACCGTTACAACGCATGCATTTACCCTGGATGCCGTTGCAACCAAAAAGGTGTGTAGCAGTGGGTAGAAGGTGTTGAATTTAACTCCAACACCTTCCCTACTGTTTCACACACTGGAGTTGGAATAGATAATTAATCGATTCCAACTTCCAACGCTCCCCCGACAGCAATTCGGGGTAAAGTTTGGCGTTGCAATGGCGTGCGGGGTAATGACATGCGTTGTAACGTCACATAACCGCCAGTTGATATATGATTTCCTGGTGAGAGCAGAAAGCTTTAAACAATACTACGAATCACTGTATTCATCGTCCGCTACGATCTCAGGGGAGGAGGCTAGCAGATATCTGAAGGAATTGTCTAAGGCTTGGTTGGCTTGAAAATTCACAGAGGTAAGTACTATTGTAATCACCTAATTGTGTTTTTTTCTGATTGTATTCATGTGACTGGGGATTGGGTAGTGCACCGTATAATGCTGTACTGTGGTTACTGTGAGAGTATTCTACTCTATACCAAATGTCTATTGCATGACGTATTTTGCTGTTACTTATTATTGGTAAACAACCATTACAACGCAACTTTTACAATGCACTACCATTACAACGAAACTGTTACAACGCAAGTGGATTTCCAACGCATGCCATTACAACGCAAGTCTTTACATCGACTTGCGCTAGATGGCGTGCTAACATTACAAATAGTGTAGTTTACTATCCCAACACCTTCCCTACTGTTAAGTGGACTGGAGTTGGAATAGTAAATTACACTTTTCTAATGTTAGCACGCCATCTAGCGCAAGTCGATGTAAAGACTTGCGTTGTAATGGCATAGCGTTGTAAATCCACTTGCGTTGTAAAAGTTTCGTTGTAACAGCACGCGTTGTAACGTCATACATCCCTTATTATCTTTTGCTTTATTGCTTTGAGAAAATAACATTTGAAAAAACAAAGTCTGTAAATATTTTTGCCGGGGTGTACCTATTACTTGGTGTTTTATGGAAAAGAATTCATGGTATGAAGTGTTTTGTCTTTTGGAGAACAGTCCAAAAATGTGTTAATTTTTGCTGGTGTAGTCACGCTTCAGAGAGGTAAGAAAGTCTCTGCAGTGGGTCGAGGAATCCCCTTTGGTCTGCGACTCTATCAATAAGCAAAAACGTTTTACCTTCACTGCAAAATAAATGACCCACAGGGTCATTCTGAGTGATGCAGTAAGCTAAAATCGATACCAAATAGTGCTTGTGCTTCATTTTAAATCACTATTTCTGCACAAATCGTGTGACCCAGTCGCAACATTTTTTGCCCAGATGTAAAAATATTTAGCATCTGGTTTGTGTTGCTTTTTTAAAACAAACCTGATGCAGTGTCTTGTGGTGGTATTTCAAGTCCAATGAAAATCGCAATTTGTTATGGATTGTAACCCAAATTGGAAAGCTGCCCAATGCGATGCTTTGCGTTACTTTGCATCAAAGGGGTGTTCCATAGGTGGTGTATTGCCGTTCCTATGCAACCTGCCATGCTTTTTGATGCAAATCCCTATCCACAAAGAAGTGTAGACAGGGATTTGCCCCAAAATCCTGCGCCTCCTGGAGGCTGGCGTAGCAGGGAGAAATGTTTTTATTTCACATTATTTTTCCCACTTTGCACTTGTGCCACATTGTACAGCAAACACACAAATGGAGAAGCGACTTAAAGCATACTGGGGCATATTATCAAGCACGGCGTTAAAATTATCGCCGCTTTAGCGGCAGAAAACTGCCGCTAAAGCGGCGATAAAGGGCTTGATAATATGCCGCAGAGAATTCCAATAGAAGCCCATGTTGACACCAGAACATGGGCTTCTATGGGAATTCTCAAGGGCATATTATCAATCCCATTATCGCCGCTTTAGCGGCAGTTTTCTGCCGCTAAAGTGGCGATAATTTTAACGCCGTTTCTTGATAATATGCCCCACTGTTTGTACTGGAAGGGACCCCATCCAGCCCAAAACCTATGCTTCCCACAATGTAGACACCTTTGCACTATGGCGCAAGTGTGTCTGTGATAGTGCATGTGAGTCAAAAGTGCTCCACCACCAGGAGAGAGCTAAGCAACACCACATCTTAGTAGATATGGCACTGTTCTGCTCTATCACTTTCATGCAACCTAGCAACTTTATTTGAATTGCATGACTTATACCTAAACCTGGGACTTTGTGTACACCATTTTTTGTCAGGCGGAAGGCAGAATTGAGCTAGTAAAACAGCACGGCGAGGTGACGCAAATACAGTGTGGAAGAATTCGGTAGCAAAGACCGTTTTCAATCTTCCTCAGAATTTCAATACTACGATCTAATTATAAGAGACATGCCGGAAAACAAGTTATGAAATGCATAATTATTTCTAGATAGTTATGCATACAAAATACTCACTAGGTGAGTACACCAAATATTAGACCGCCTTAGACCGGAAGACGCACCCATTGGCATTAAAGTCATGAATATGGTAGCCTAAGTGGCCCATGTCATTAGTGGTGGGCGAAAGTCTTCTGTTTCAATCTTGGTAAGAGACACTGCAAGCAGTTCCACTGTATCTGCCTCCCACAAAGTGAAACAAGCATTGGTTTCACCTATGTGATGAATAAAGAGCTCTTTTTATTAATCATCATCAGGCAGAAGGAAAGAGCTCCCTGACAAAAAACAAGTGAGTGGAGAGGATGTGGCGCAGGGTCAGAGCTGCTGACTCCAGAGCAGGGGATCCAGGTTAGACTCTTGGTGGGTTAACATTATGTCATGCTATGCAAATAACTTAATCCTTCCAGGGTGATAAATTGTTATATAAATATACCGCAATAGTAAAAAGCAAAACTTCATGAAAAAATAGTTCCACCAAAGCAGATGTTAACAGTATTTCAGCTAGGGGAAACTATAAGAGAAGCAGAGGAGAAACAAGCATTGGTAAATGCAGGAAAATATGCTACAGCCAATTGAAATGGAGGAAAAGTAAGTAGCACGCACAGGAACCAATGAGAAGCCAGGAAAGAGAGGCGCTAAGTCCCTTTTACATTTTTATAAAAACAACAGATTTCTCAAGCACACCGCAAGCGAAGTGCAGGCGAAACCTAAAAACGAGAGGTGCAGCAGAATTGTCCTGCATTATAAGAATTTTTCATTCTGCATAGAGAGGAATGCCTGGAAGGAGGAATTATTGTGCCACTCAGCACTGTCAGGAGCTGGAAAATGTAATAACTTTAAGCTAATTGCACTGCCAGGCCACGAACAGTTTTATGCAAAGCAACTTTCCCAGCAGGGGAGGCTGTTTGTGGTGCTTCCCTGCTACAGTGCCAGGGGACTCCGCAGGCAGGAGCTGCACACGGACCTTCCTGCTGCGGAAGTTGCTACGAAAGTGCACTGTTAGTGCACTGTTAGGGGCTGGGAAATGTATTCACCTTAATGAAGTTGGCATTAAGATAAAAACATTGCCGGATCCCTCACGAGGCTCTAAAATCAACTGTGCTTTTGGCTTTAGGCTCCCTCTCTGTCCATGTAGTAGTGGATCCGCCCAATTCCTCTCTGCGAGAGGCACTAAATGGGTGAATTTCCTGTGTTTCTCTTACTGTGATGGGAATTTCAGCCACCTCTATAAGTCATATGTGACACCTACAGCGCGCCTTGGCGTTTTATCTAACAGTGGTTTGCATTAACAGACTTATTGGCCCAAATGTACTGTGTGAAAAGCAAAACTACTAGTCCCAGAATACGTGTCCAGGGATGGCTAATGCAACACATACTTTTTTTACTGACACCGTGGCATAGGCGTACTCGCCGTCGCCACTACATAGACCACAGTTGCTTGGGGCTACTTGCTGGTGTGATGAGCAGAGTGCGACCAATCCTTGATTTACTTATTACGGCTCCCTTGAGCCAACGGGCTGACGAGCCTTGGACCTGCACCTGCGCGCCATGAGAGGTACTTAACCTGTTTTAACTACATTTTGGCAGTCCACGCGGCACCCCTTTACACTGACCTGCTCCCTGCTGACGAGAGGCAACTACCTCGAAACACGTGTCCAGGGATGGCTAATGCGACACATACTTTTTTTACTGACACCGTGGCATAGGCGTACTCGCCGTTGCCACTACATAGACCACAGTTCCTTGGGGCTACTTGCTGGTGTGATGAGCAGAGTGCGACCAATCCTTGATTTAGTCCCAGAATACAACCTGCTTTTGGCTTATAAGCCAGGACTGGTTAAGGTGCCGTTCATGCTGTGGGGCCATTTGGCAGTTGCCAAATCAGAGGACCAAATCATGCACTGTAGTCAACCAAATTATGCTGTAAAAAATGTACATTCTGCGCAGAATATGGCACATTATGTGGCTGTGGTACTTTGCATTTTGTAATTTTAACACACATTATTAAATTTTGATCAATTTCTCGCTTCATTAGCACCAGTTTAACATCTGAGTCAAGCAATCAGTAAAGTTAGCCCAAAATATTGGCAATGAGTCTGCCACTGTGGGGCACCACGCGTGGTGCTTGTTTTAGTAACTATTGAACCGTTTGAGGTAGAAACATTTTTTATGTAACCATTGCTTCATATGATGTCATACAAGGTGGTCACTGCACACTGCATTTGCTAATGAGCGCCACCGCTTATTTTTAAGGACATGCGACCTGAGAAGAAATGCCCCAATCAGCTAACAGTTATACAGTCCCCTCTGGGCCCACTGAGCTTACACACGGACTCCGAGCAGTCAAACTCTCGAAGATGAGTCCCATTCTTAGTGGACTGTAGGGCTTCACCGGTATGGTGTTGGGTCCACCATTATAGTATGTGTCTGTGCTTCTGCGGGACAGTCGTTGTGGGGAAGAGGCTTGAGCCACAGTGCACGAGTTTTACTCATCACCTTACCGTATTTTTTGCTTACACTGTAAATCTTTTCACAGCCTCAGATGGAGTGTTGTAGTCAAGATTACAAACAATACACATGAATAGCATAAAGGGGCCATGCAGTGAAGAGAAAAACCAGTTCTCTTTACTCTGGCTCCAGATCACTATCAATCACCAACAATACGCATTTTAGAATGTTACTTTGATGATATATTTTGTTTTTTAGACATGTTGTGGCATTATTCCCCAGATGGCCCCTTTAAGGAAAAGATGTTTGGTGTCGGAAATTTTCAATTAAGGATTTGGGGGCATATGTATCAAAGGATGTTGTATTCGCAAACGCTGCGAATCGCAAAAAACAGCGTTTGCGAATACAAAATCGCAAAAGGAGATGTATGAGGCATTTCAGCCTCGCAATCTTAAGGAATCGCTAAATTTGCGATTTCTTAAGTTTGGGTAAGCATTTAAGAAATCGCAAATAGCGATTTCTTAAATGCAATGTAACACGCACCCAAGTTGTGCGATTTCTCCTTAAGAAATCGCAAATTACCACCAACTTCAAGTTGGTGGTAAGTTGCGATTTCTTTGAAATATGCACTTTTTTGCATATTTCAAAGTGCCATGTGGTGCACATACATGCCTTAGGGCATGTATGTGCGCCATATGTGCACACATGCTGATTTCAGGGGTGCATCAGGGTGTCATCATGACACCCTTGCACCTTTGAAAATATTCTCAATTTGCAATTAGCAAATAGCGATTCGCAAATTGAGAAGGACTTCCCATTCATTGCTATGGGCCTCCTGGCCCATAGGAATGAATGGGAAGGTATTCCTTAATTGCGATTTCGCAATTTGCTAATCGCAATTAAGGAAATTTAAGAAATCGCAAAATTTGTGCGATTTTTTAAATACATCCCGTTTTGCAATTCTCAAATAGCGATTCTCAAAAAATCGCTATTTGAGAATCGCAAATGGAGATGATGATACATATGCCCCTTAGTGATTGATCCAACTTGTACAGCTAGAACTTGCATCCTAAGTCTTCTTGGAGCTAAATAGAAGTTACAGAGAGACGTACTCTACCCAGCCAGCCACCCAGATTAACAGAAAAAGTATGTCTTTAAATGCTTTCGAAAGGATAACGTCACTTTGAAAGGCACATATTAATATATATATATAAACACATATATACACACTTCCACCAACGCACCTTATATATAAACATATATATATATATATATATATTCACTTAAAAACCATAGGTTTCACACATGTTATAGTTAGCTGGACATTTCCCTCGTAAAAAACCAATGAAATTCCCCCGTTATAGTTAGTAAAGGGAACTATAACTCACGCGACCGCAATCCACTGCTGATGACGTCAGATATTACATCACTGTATTTATTCACTTATTTACCCATTTTTCTTTCCTTTAACCTTTAGCTATACATATTTAATAAATATTTATTTTACAGAAAGACACATATGTCATCAGTGATGTAATATCTGACGTCATCAGCAGTGGATTGCGGTCGCGTGAGTTATAGTTCCCTTTACTAACTATAACGGGGGAATTTCATTGGTTTTTTACGAGGGAAATGTCCAGCTAACTATAACATGTGTGAAACCTATGGTTTTTTAAGTGAATTTGCAAGGTTTTTTAAATGCTAATTCCTAACTATAACGTGTGTGAAACCTATGGTTTTTTCAGTGAATTTGTACGGTTTTTTAAATGCTAAGTTATGTAATTATTATTTAAATATTTTTTTTTTTTAAGGTTTTTCACCGTGCGCGCTCTGTGGCCGCACGGTGCGCTACGCGCACCGTGCGCCCACGTTACGCCGTTCGTGTAATTTGCACGTTTCCACCGTGCAAGCACGGTAAGCGCACTCCGCGATTTTTCGTAAAAATATTAAAAACATTTTTGGCCCTTGGGGGTCCTTTGGGGACCCCCTGACAATGGCTAGGGGGTCAGGAACTGTCCACCCTGCCCCCTTTTCATATTCTCCACCTTTATTTTTCACCTCCCTCGGACTGCGAGAGACAAAATGGCGGCCGACACTTCCTGGTTTCGACCGATTCGAATGTTTACTAAGATCTAACAACCAATCAGAATTGCGCTCGTGCACGGCAGGGTGCGCTTACCGTACGCGCATGGTGCGCGCCTATAGATATATATATGCTTTTAAATGCTATTTTCTCAGAAAATACTGAACAGATTTACACCAGACCTGCAAAAGGCACATCCCTGACCTGAGGACTACCTCTCTGCCAAATTTCAAGGTTTTCTGTTCAGCCGTTCGGGCTGTAGTCCTAACTATAACTATCTACTGGCGACCGCCAGTAGATAATATATATATACATACAGATATATATATCCAACTGGCACCTTCCTTACTTCCAGAAAAGCACACCGACCTCCGATGGGGGTTTGAGAAAATGCTTTTATTTTCTGCGAGAAGCTGTACAGGTAATAAACGCCCAACGCGTTTCTCCTCCTACGAGGCTTGATCACGGGTGGAAAGTCTCTGCATTAGGCTAACTGCGTAAATTACACTGCCTTTGAGCCATCTCCCAGAGCCCAACTACACACAGGTGAGTTCCTTTTTTTCAAAGTAAACAGCAGCTTGGTGAACTTTATCAACAATTGCCCTCACACAGTTGCTGCTTTAATGTTTAAAAAGAAAACGGTATGTAGATTTTTTTTATGGAATGTTTGTGGTTCAGGAAACCTGACGTCAGAATCTACCCCACTGCTCTGTCAGCGCAGGGGCATGGGGGCCTTCACACACCCCTTATCTCTAATCATATGTTGGCCCCCAGGGTGGAGGGCGTGCACGGGGCCTTAAAACCTTATCATTGGTGAACATCCTCCCAAGCACCTACTCACCTCCCACACAGAATGATGAACTATGTAGCGAGCTCACTGAGTGGTTGGCAAAAGGTCAATGACCTGGATTCCATTCATACTGCACAAGCAACCTGGCTGTATGGGGTCAATAACCTGGAGTTGCCCTTTATTATCGCTGTGCAAAGGAACACTTTACAGGATGGACCAGATCCTGTGAAGCAGAGGTCCAGGGGGGTGATTGACCTGTGGTTTCCTGCATTCCCATTGTGCACAAAGTCAATAGGCTGATTGGGTCAATGACTTGGGACATTCATCACCCACATTCTGGGGAGAAGCAATTGGCTGAACTGTTCAATGACATGGGTTTTCCTTCATTCTCATTCGTCACAGAAGCAGTTGGCTAGCAGCACAATGACCAATAGAATTATTCTATCATGTGTACAATTGTCCGATGACGATCTGTGGTCTGGGGTTCTCTTTATTCTGCACAGCAGCAATAGGGAGAAGGGGCACTCACCCTGGGTTTTCCTAATTTCTTAGAGGAGCAAGACAGGAAGTAGCAATGGCCTAAGCTTCCCATCAGTTCATACAGCAGCAATAGCCTAGAAGGGTCTCTTATCTGGGATGTTCTTCATTTGTCACAGAAGCCATTAACAAGAGCTATCAATGTCCTGAGGTACACAGGGGACTCAATGACTTGGCGTTTCAGTTGGTTGTGGGAGCTGGAGTATAGGGTTTTAAAGAGAGGACAGACCAAATGTTGGCCTTCAGTATCCAATTCTGTGAATCTTGTGGCATAAGAATTGACCCCTCATTTTTTTTTAAGTTTAAGATGCTTTATTGAAGAGAATTATAAAACAATTGAAGAATATAATGATATGCATCGCCAAAGCATTGTGAGTGGATCAGATCTAGAACAGTAAAACATCAGACATAAACAAAATATTATAGATTAGTGAGCAGATCCATTGAGAGCCACAATGCTTAGCATCAAATTAATCAAAACACTTGAAGGACTTCTAGTGATTTTTAGTAAAGAAGAAGAGGAAGAGGGAAAGAAGAAAAAAGAAAAGAAGGAAAAGAAAAAAAGAATATATATAATAACAGCATTACAACCATCTCTTAGTATCTAAACATTCAAATATAATGATAATTACCGCATGGAGAAACATTGGCGATGCTAACAGATTTGGAAGAGGTAACAGTTTTAGATAAGTAAGTTGTAAGTGGAAGCCAAATTAAATCTTTTTTAATCAGCAGGGGAAGTGTAGCGGCATAAGTTCTATCTAACCTATGCTGGTGACATAATAAATTCCACCAGGCAATGAAAGTAATCTTTGAAGTATCCTTCCAATTTGGTGTAATAACTTGTAAAGCAAAACCTAACAATAGATCAATAATTTTCCCAACTGCCCTTTGAGAATGCAAAAGGGGGAAAGAACCACCCAAAAAAAGATGTACAATATTGTTTAACAAATATTAAATGTAATGTTTGTAGATAAAATAGTATTAATTCTATCCCAAATGAGAGACCAAAACCCTTTAACTGGAGGGCACTCGAAAAACATGTGAAGAAAATCGCTATTCTCTTGGGCATAAGACCAGCAATTAGTGTGCGTAATGAGGTGAAACTTATAAAGATGTGTGGGAGCATAATACAGTCTATTGTAGAAGAAAAATAAAGTTTGAGTAGTAGCAGCGGAACAGGAAGTGATGTGTATCTTGGCCCAGATGGCATCCCAGGTGCGCTGGGAAAATTCTTGATGGAGGTCAAGCTCCCATTGCAGTTCAGTTTTGGATTTTAATCTGCCGTCCTGAGGAGACATAGACGTTTATATATATATATATATATAGGACGCCTTAACTTGTGAGGGGAAGTCAAAGGAAGAAGAATTAGAAGAAAGATGAAATGATGTGGAGGAGACATGCAAAAAAAGCCGTAGAAGAATAGTAAGGCGCTGATAATGGGCCGCATAATAGGATGAAATACAAAATTTAGATTAAATGTCTTTAAATTCTAGCACTGAATTGTTGGAAATAATATAGTCAATGACTATTACTCCTTTATTGATCCATTCCTTCCAAAAAAGAGCATGATTATTAATTTAATCTGTTTATTATACCATAATGGAGTTTGTAAAAATATTGTAAGTGTGGAATTAGATTGGTGCAGTAGGGGAGTGACAATAGAAAAGGAATGCAAATGTAAAGGTGTATAAAAAGCTCTAGGGGCTTGAGAAATGTCAACCGACTCTTCAAATGAGAACGGGGAAGGTTGGGCTCATTCTAAGAGACCCCAGGTTCATCTAAAGAATGAGAAGAGAGAGGGGTCCAAACATGCTTATGAGAAAAAGCCAAATGATAATGTTTATGATGGGGAAAATTAACCCCTCCATTATTCTTAGGCTGTTGAAGTCTTTTTCTTTTTATTTTTAACATACTTTATTGATGACCTTGACATTCTGTCCAATGCAGTGAATCATACAGAGACAGACTTTTGTATTTTTAATATGTACAGCATATATGTTGCAGCAAATTCCATATATTTTTCGCTCTATTCGAGAAGAAACGAAGGGCAAATGATCTCTAATGACACCGTGAGTACTGAAACATTGTAGTCACAGCAAAGAAATTGACAACATAAAGTCCTTACATTTCCAATTAACGAGAATAACTTATTCAACCATGTCCCCTCCCTCCCTAACCCACCCAACCCTGACTCCTGGTCAGTCGATATTTAACTTCCATAATAATCAAAGGAGGATGCTAGTGGTGTAACTCTGGGAGGTCTGCAGTGCCCTTGAGTTATAATGCATGGGTCTGGGAGACTGTTGAAGTCTTAACAAAGAGATTTTAGGCATGCGTTTGTGCCTTAAAAAAGATATAGGTAAATGATTAATGGACTTAAAAAAACTAAGAGGGAGCTTGACCGAAAGCATGGACAGGTAAAAATTGATGATTGGTAACATCATCATTTTAATAGTGGCTAGTCTCCCCCACCAAGACAGATAAACAGGAAACCAATTAAGGGCCATAGTAGAAAACCCATCCCTAAACCTTAAAACCTGTCCTCCTAATTCTTATACCTAATACTATATTTACCAATGCAAAGTAACAACTCACATTGTAAATTAATGCAATGTAACATACTCAGAAGTAAAAGTCTTTTCAAAGTAAATATATGTTGGTAAAAGTACCATAATATAATGACTGAGAAGCATGATATAATGACGGAGAAGCAATGGGAGCATACCAAATAACAGCAAACAAGTACAAAATATTTGTCAAATTATTTACCAAAACAATAAAGTTATAATAATAAAGTAGAACAAATAGCAATAAAATCTCCAAAAATGTAAAATAATGAGCGTGTACAATAAATAATCATTAGAATAAAATGTTAGAAGCAATTGAGATATAATTGAATCTAATATTCCATGCAGAAAGTAAAAAGTGATATATACCAAATACTAAGGGCCTTATTTCAAATTTGGCGGCCCTCCTGCAGCACCGCCACCGCAGTGCTGGCAGGAGGACCACCAAGTCCTTGGTGCGCCTGCCTTCCAGGCTCTGAGTTGAATCCAGGGCAGGCAGGCGGGCTTTGCTGCGGCGGTTTCACAACAGTGGCTGCGTTAGGCGCATAGGACAGCCTCAGCAGCAGACTGCTGCTGTGAGAGCACCTGCAGCACGTTCCTGCACGGTGTGGAATGCATCATGTCATGCATGTCACACCATGCAGGAACTGAGGTGCAATTCCAGGGGGGCACTATATGTTCCCCCCGCATGCAACCCCAGGCCCAGAAGTGACAGTGGGCCCTGTTAGGGCCCCTTAGTTGCATCTTCACCACCCTTTTCATGGCGGGCTCACTGTCATTAAATGGGTGGTGGAAATGCAACTTGGTATATGATCGACAGTGCTGCAGCGGCACCACCAGCATATTCCTGCCCCTTAACACTGCACCACTACTGCGGATCCTGAATCCTGGCAGAGGCAGTGGTCCGGTGGCGTTCCGACCGCCACACTCCAATTACGACAGGCGGACCCACAGTGGTGGTGGTGGTTGGACCGCCACACGTAATATTGCCCTAATGATCTTGTAGTGTTTGGTGTTAAGGATTGAAAAAGTAAATAAAATAATTTCCGATGCTTGAATTCGGTAAATCAGAAAAGATCATCCTGGAGCTAGGTCTATGATGAAATGGACAAAATAAAAAAAAGGTGTATCTCATTCCTCCAAATACACAGTGAGTTGTTTACAAAATTTGCATAGTCCATCTTGAGTTAAACACAGCTAGATGCATAATACTTAATCTAAATTTTATAAAAAAAAGAATTTTCCCTCTGGGGTTTCATTTCATTTAAAATTATTCAAATTAAGGTATATTTCAATGGAAAGAAAGGCTTCAAGTATGCTACCATTTGCTGCTGACCTTTGGTTATAGTTGGAAAGGAAAGCCCAACATGTTTGTTTTAGCAGATGTTTGGTTGAAGAATTTATTTGATCAGGGTGGGTCCTTAAATGTGAAATATACAGTTTCTCAAACTTGGGGCCCGATTAGGATGCCGGGTGAACTGCCACCGACAGACTGTCAGGAGCAGTCCGCCCAACAGCCAGGATAGCAGTCCGACCGTCCCATTATGATGCATCGATTCTACCATAATCCCTACAAAGGGGGCAGTGCCTACGTAGGCAACGCCATAGGGATTACAATGTCCCTTTCCATCTGCCTTTACATGGCGGTCCGACTGCCATGTAAAGGCAGACACAAAGGGACATGAGGGGCCCCCAGCAGGGCCCCTGTCCCCCATGGCCCTCGTCTATGGGGTCAAGGGGGCACGTGTGGTACCCCCAAACATCCATGCACATGGTGCCTGGCACACGGTGCATGGATGTCTGCAAAATACCTTTTTCCATTGCGGCTTGTGCTGTGGTCCTTTTCCAAACCGCAGCACAAGCTGCAATAGAAAAAGGCATTTTTCCGACGCCTACACGGCGGTCGCATCATAATTTGGCAGGTGGAACTGCATACTAAGTCGAGCGGTTCCATTCCTACGGTATTGGATGTCAGATGCTCATCCGACCGCCATCATAATCAGGCCCATAGATTGAATATGGGTAATCCATTAAAGCACCATTAAAATAAAAAATGTTCAAACTACTTCATGCATGAACACAAAAAAGCTCTCTCTGCTGCACAATCTGATCTACTCTCCAGATACATAGATTCACAAGTAACTTGGGGATAATCATAGCAACCTTACCGCCACTTGTTGTTTCTGGGGCAATCAGAGCGCTATGGACTGCGAGGACCAGCAGCCCCTCTCCCTACAGCTGCAGCCTCTTCCGGCGTGTCTCCGCCCCCCCACCAGGACACCTTGATAATGGCTCGTGGCCCCCGCTTCGCGGGAGCCACTCGCGGGAGCCTTACCGCCACTTGTTGTTTCTGGGGCAATCAGAGCGCTACGGACTGCGAGGACCAGCAGCCCCTCTCCCTACAGCTGCAGCCTCTTCCGGCGTGTCTCCGCCCCCCACCAGGACACCTTGATAACGGCTCGTGGCCCCCGCTTCGCGGGAGCCACTCGCGGGAGCCTTACCACCACTTGTTGTTTCTGGGGCAATCAGAGCGCTACGGACTGCGAGGACCAGCAGCCCCTCTCCCTACAGCTGCAGCCTCTTCTGGCGTGTCTCCGCCCCCCCACCAGACACCTTGATAACGGCTCGTGGCCCCGCTTCGCGGGAGCCACTCGCGGGAGCCTTACCGCCACTTGTTGTTTCTGGGGCAATCAGAGCGCTACGGACTGCGAGGACCAGCAGCCCCTCTCTCTAAAGCTGCAGCCTTTTCCGGCGTGTCTCTGCCCCCCACCAGGACACCTTGATAACGGCTCGTGGCCCCCGCTTCGCGGGAGCCACTCGCGGGAGCCTTACCGCCACTTGTTGTTTCTGGGGCAATCAGAGCGCTACGGACTGCGAGGACCAGTAGCCCCTCTCCCTACAGCTGCAGCCTCTTCCGGCGTGACTCCGCCCCCCACCAGGATGTATACTAGCGACCACTGACACGCAGCGCGGGACGCAGCGCGGGCGAAGCCCGGGCCAAGGGCAGGCCCGTTCTAGCCTGTTACAGACCTTTTAAGACCGGACCGGGCCATCTCTCTTGGTTGTTTGCAGCATTTCCTCTTGACCTTTTTCTTTGGACCTTGTAACCCCAGGGGCCCATTGTTACAACTCATAGAGAAAATGTCGACTAGGGAGACCAGAAGCAAAGCCCATTCATCTAGTGTATCAATGGCGGGTACTCTGGATTGCTTCTTGTTGAGAGCCCAATTCTTTAATTTCTAATGAGATCACTATCTTGGAAAGGCGTCTCTCGCAGGGCATTGACAACGCTAAAAGATCGTCTCTTGGTCATATAGCTAATGCAAGAACACCTGATACTCTTATTACGTTGTTTGAGTCTGCACCGCCTAATGATTGTTTAGAGAACTATGCCACAGGTCCTTGCTTGTCCCCATGGTGAAAATATTGACCCCCTCATTCTTTCTAACAGTCCTAAACTTGTGCCTGTATCTAACCGATAGCTCCCTAGGGGACCAGAAATAAGTCACCAGCGAGTCCGAGCCAACAGGGCAGGGGCCGTACCTAAACTAAAAGCGGGGAGTGCAGGTTGTGGGTGGTAAAAAGTCAAGGGTAGTTGCTGCATCCCACACAAATTCCTTGGGAGGGGCAAAAGCTAAGGTGATTCTCACCGCAGCAATAGATCCCGATATTCCAACAGCCATTCTTCGCACACAGAGCTCCCCGGCAGATCAGCCCCTAATACGACCAACAGTGATAGTACCCAGGTAAGGGTAGATCCTCAAATCCAAGCTCTCGAAGGTCTCCTGAATTCTCTTTTGAACCCTTTTTTTGCCAGACTAAATCAAATAGATTTGAGGCTGGCAAATATAGAAAGGGCTATTGAGCCTAGGCCAGATCTGCCACATAGCCCGCTGATTACGGGAAGGGGCAGGGCTGTTCCTGCATTAACCGAGTGTCTACCCAATCATGCTCCCTTAGTAAGTATTTTAGACCCGGTAATTCCCTCTCCCTGCAAGCAGGCTGTCTCAAAAGTGAACAAGCACTACGTAGCTCCCTCTATTCCCAAGGTGGCGGATAAGCCCACTGCGGACATAGAGTAAGAAATCCAGGAGGTCAATAGTTTAAGGAAGGATCAAACACTAAACCTCCCTCCGGAAGCAGCGCCACTGGTAGTTGTCCTAGCTGGAGTTCCCAAACTTTCTAACACAAGAGAAGAATCATTTGCTTCACTAAAGAGCAAAGTTGTTAGTTGGTTAAACAAGCATAGACCCCTTCCTCCTAATTTTTCAGGCGAGATTATGATGGTTAGAAGGGTCGCATGGCTGGGATTATCTAAGAAAAGCATCAGTGGCGACTGTGTTGTTGTACATTTTAGGGACCCTGGAGCAGTTTCTTCTATCCTTAGATGCCCCCACTCAGAGGTAGAGTCCTTAATTCGGACTCTTCCATTGGCCTTTTTCTACCCTCCACATGATAGGCACTTCGATGAGGTTCCGGAAGCAGGGTGGACGAGGGTGGGTGCGAGAAGCCACTCTAGAGGGGCCATGAACAATTTTCACTACCCAAGCACGACCTTGCACCCTCAGGATTATAATAGGTTTAGCTGCCTGAGTGATATAGACTGACTAACTACTAACCCTGACCCACCCAGCCAGTTGTTGGCTGGTGGCATGGATATCATGAAAATCATCAACATCGACCCTAGAGTTACATCAGCGAGTAAGGGTGGTACTGTGGGGCTAGATGTTCCCAAGAGAATATCAACTAGAGTCTCTCCTCCCATTGCATTCTTAGGCGAATGCAATGAGATCCCTGATAACGGTCCGTGGGCTGGGAATCTAACAACTACCGAACCTATAGTGGATCCTTCCCCGGAAGTCCTACCTCTCCCTCCACCACTGACAATATTGTCGTGGAACCTGGCAGGGATTGGTAATAAACTAATGTGCCCCGATTGGGGCCTGTTTATAGACAAGAACGATATTTGCCTTTTTCAAGAAACCTGGGCAAGGGATGAACATCACCGGAGTGGTTTTGTCTCATTTTCGATCCCAGCCAGGTGGGGGGGTAGGGGTAGACCATCCGGGGGACTCACAATTTGGGTCCGTACTCACCTGGGTTGTCAGGCCACAGTTGTGGACACGACATCTCATGATGTCCAGTGTGTGATTCTGGCATGGCCCAATGATTTTCGCCTTGTTCTGATTAATGTCTATTCCAGACCGGTGAATATCACAGCGGAGTCTGTCACTATTGACGAGCTCTCTACATTTTTAAATACTGTTCCCCAAGGCTCTACCCTCCTAATAGGAGGAGATTTTAATTGCCACTTCAAACCGCTTCCGGGTTTGATAGATGGTGATATTCAGGAGGAGGATGATTACTGGGCAATACCACCAGCTGTGGGCTTACCACCCAGGTCATGGACGCCTCTTGCTATTCAGATTACGGCTCTAACCCTAAAGTACTCCATTAGGGCATGTAACGGCCGTTTTAAATCAGACGTCCCTACCAAGTGTACATACAACAAACCGGGCAGAGAGTCTAGGCTGTACTATATATTTGTTGAGAGTTGTGCTTGGGGAAAGGTCTTAGATTTTAGGGTAGAATTAAGGGAAGATAGCGACCATAACCCACTGATTCTCCAGTTGCTATCCCCGGGGAATTTTCTTGCCCCATCCATTGAGAAGAAGGACTTAGATACAGGCTGCCATTTATCCAGCAATAGGCGCAGGGTGAGGTGGGAAAAACTAGCAAACCACCCCGCGCTATTACCTAAACTCTATGAGAAGGTAATTCCGGTTCTGGAAGCAGTAGGCTCCATACCATTGCATAGTCCCACTCTAGAAATGTATAAAAAATTTGAGGAGCTAACTATGGAGCTAAATGGTATTTTGGCAAATGTTTTAAATCCTATAGCGCCTAACGGGAGTAGGACCCGTAACATACCTACCTGGTACAATACTGCTTGTCGGAAATTAAAAACAGAACTCCTTGAAGCTGTTAAATCTAATAATAATAAGGCGCTAATTAGACAAAAACGCTGGGAATATAAGCAACTAATTGACCATGCTAAGTCAGAGTGGGATAGTGACTATTGGGACAATTTAACTGAGGCACTCAAAACAAAAGACTCGCGTAAGTTTTGGCAATTTGTTAATACGGGCTCGTCTGAACCTTTATCAGCGATAGAACCCAATATCGCTGCTAGTGTTTGGGAAGGCCATTTCTCCTCCCTTTATGGTAGTGATTTGTCCACTGATAGCATGGCTAAGGAGCTAACATCGTTCAAATCTACAACTGTTCATCATGGGGATGATTTTGGGGAAGAGGAAGTTTTTGATATTCTTTCCAGTCTTCCGGCCGGCAAAGCGCCTGGCCTGGACAAACTCCCTGGTGATCTCTTTAAAAATGAACCGACGGTCTGGGCTCCTTACCTAACGGCATTATTTAATGCAGTACTGAAGGGCATGGCAATACCAAATACTTGGCTGGGAGCCGAAATAGTTCCAATTTTTAAGAAGGGCTCCCCTTCACTCCCGATTAACTATAGGCCTATAAGCCTTATAGATGTCCCCCCAAATTGTTTTGCAAGGTTAATTTTAGAGCGCCTTAGGGATTGGATAGAGGAGTTCTCTATTCTGAGCCCTTTTCAGGCAGGGTTCAGGAAGAATGTCTCAACCATGGACCAAATCTTCCGCCTTACGATGTTATTTTGGAAAGTCGTAAAAGTGGAGGGCGGTTCCTTGTACACTGTATTTGTGGATCTACGTGCGGCTTTCAATCTGGTTCCTAGATCAAAATTGTGGTCTGTATTGTTACAATTGGGTATCTCTGTTTCCTTATTAAACGTGATCATTCGACTACACACGGGGAACTTCGCGCAAGTAAGGTGTGGAAAGAATGGGGCTCTAACATCTAGATTTCGAGTTGGCAAGGGTGTCAGACAGGGGTGTGTGTTGGCTCCAACCCTTTTCTGTCTCTACGTCAATGGAGTCTTCTCACACCTAGATAAGGTCATTGACAACGACGCCCCAAAACTTGCTGGTAATAGGGTCCCAGCAAAAATGTTTGCAGATGACACCCTGCTACTTTCTAAATCTCCAATGGGTCTACAGCGAGTACTGGATGGCTTTGAGCTGTTCTGTTCCGAGCTGGGATTAGAAATAAATACCCTCAAAACCAAATTTATGATCTTTAATCAACCAACCACGACACGCCCAAATCCCTGTATAGGGGGAATCCCTTTGGAAAGGGTCCATACCTTTGAGTATCTGGGGCTCACACTAAATGAATCAATGACGTGGGCCCCACATCAAACGAATGCACAACTGAAATTAGTCCAAACAACTGGGGGGATTATGAAACTTTTTAATAGGTCAAGTGCAAAACCGACTGGCCCACCCCTTGAAATCTACAAACTAAAGGCAAGGGGTGGAGTAGTTTATGGAGCTGAACTCTGGGGAACCAAATGTCGCCCGGAGATCTTATCTACAGAAACTAAGTTCCTAAGGCAATTGCTAGCCCTCCCTTCCAGTACTCCTCTACTTCCATTAAGACTTGACTTGGGTCTTCGACCCATAGATGAAGTTCTCGGTCTCGAACCTTTAACATTCTGGCGGAGGATCTGGATCACTCCAGAGCTTCAGGTCTATAGAAATGAACTCACTGAAGTTTTGAGTCTACCCAATGTAGGGAAACATCCTTGGTTCACCTATTTGAAGAAAGAACTAGGAATCTTAGGTCTTCCACAACTTTGGTCAGACCCGGCCACAGCATGTTCTAGTGTCTCCTGCAAGCACCTTATTAATTCCTATTATGGATCCAAATGAGCAGTTTTTATCTGTAAATCTCAATCTTCTATTTTAACACATACCTTCCTAAATTTTAAAGACTTTTATCACTTTGAGGAGGCTTTGAGTGAGATTAGACCTCACTTTTCTAGAAAACTCTATTTACAGTGGAGATACGGCACATTACCTATAAGAGTTTTTACTAGCAAATGGTTGCCACTATCCCCTAAAAATTGTCCTGGCTGCGATGCAGATCAAGAAAATGAATTACATATATTATTTTTCTGTCCCGCTTATAAAAAGTCCAGGAAGTGTTGGATCGTGCCCGTTTGTAGGAACCTGGGGTTTATGCATTGTATGCATGCCTATCGAGTCCTTAAAACAGACCTATCTACTCTAATAGTTTTTGCCGTATCATCATTTCTTGCATCAATGTGGAGGAAAAGAAGATTCTGTGTAACCACTGTCTGAAGTTTTAGGCATTTAGTCTGTGTTAATAATGTCCCGGATTAGGTTTCTAACTATATAATTTTAACGGGGGTATTTTCCAATGACTATAGTGATTGGCATGTCCTCAGGCATTGGCCACTATTGGTTGTTGGAATTCTATGCTCTTTGTTTTTCTTTTGGTTTTTACACATATGTCTTAATATTTCTGCAAAACGATGTGATTGTTTGTACTTTTATGACCATTGGTCGAAATAAAGATTGAGAAAAAAAGAAAGAAAGATTAGTTATTTTCTGCGACCTTCAGTTTACTCAAATTATAGGGACGATACAATCAGAGCCATATAATGCAGAAAAATGAGCCCAGGACTTAAATATTTCTGTGACAAGGAAAAAAAGATTGAGCTCAATCTTATGGCAAAGCTCAAAGCAGCATATGGTCTATGACTCTTTTCTATCTGCTTCAACCATGAACTATCAGACACAAGCTTTTTGCCAAAATAATCAATATCGTAGACCCTTTTCAACCTCATATTACTCAAAAGTAGGGAATGGCCGAAACTTCTAGGTGGAATCGGGATTAAAGACCATAAGCTTTGTTTTGGATAAATTAATACACAACCCTCTATTTGGTCAATACTTCAGAAAAACTGTTTGTTAGACCTGTCAGCCCTAGGGTGGTCTTCCCCGCATTTTATTTTACCCTTTTTGCCTCCATTTTTACCACCATCTTTTGTTGGACATAGGACTCTGGGCGCCTTAACGCTGCTGAACAGTGCTGAGGTGTAGGTGCTCTCTCCTAACAACATGGTTGCCACAGGCCCCTGCTACTGCAGAGTGGCCACTGTCCTATCTGCGCACTAGTAGTTGGGAGAAGGCTGGAACATAATGCTACTGTAACCCTGAGCGCCCCGCCTCTTGTCACCAGAGACAGTCACCACAGAGTCCCCAGAGCCTTCTAGAATCTTCCCACCCCCCAGGCTGGCACCATAACTTGCCGCCTTTTTTGTAGGGTCACCTGACCTAGGGGTATAAAGGTAATGGAGGGAAAACCTGACAGTCAGTTGGAGCACTACTGGACCTGGGGACCCTCCGCTGGAGTATAGGCTGCTGAGCCAGGGGGAAGCTACACTACTGAGGCTGACTGAGCTTAGGCCCTGCTGTCCTCAAGATAGCTGAGTGATCCTGCCAGCCTGCTGACCTTGCCCAGTGTGAGGGGAGCCCGGGGTGCCAACTCCAGTGTGCCTGCTCAAGACTTCCATCCTCCCAACTACTGCTGCAAACTTCTGCCACTAATGTCTGTCACCTACTGCCAGCGCTGTGAGAAGAAGCGTTGGCTGCCTAACATCTGGATCACCCCAACTAGCGCTGTGATCCCTAAGCGCTGAAGGGCCTGTGAGCACTGCGGCTGCGGGGAAACCACGAGGTAAGCGCTGTGCCACCTAAGCGCTTTACTGCAAGGACCTGCCCCCCTCCTGCTAGTGCTGTGTCTTCCAAGCGCTCCATTTCAACAATTTGCCCCCTGCTGCTAGCGTTGTGCCAACTAAGCGCTAAACTTCCAGAACTTGCCTCCTGCTGCTGGCGCTGTGCTGATTAAGTGCTAGACTGAAAGAATCTGCTGCCCTCCCGCTAGCGCTGTGCTAATTAGGCGCTGCCCTGAAGGAACTTGGCGTTTCCTGAGAGCGCTGTGCTGGTGCGCTCCTGCTGTGCCCCCTCCGCGCTGTGATGACGAGCGCGGTCTGCCTAGGATCACCGCCACTGCCCAGGTACCCGTGACTGAGTGCTGTTGAGCCGAGATTACTGCTGCCGCCTGTGGGGCGAACGAAGAAGCGCCGCTGTGTCCCAAGATCACTGCCGCCGTCTGGGCCCAAGGGAAGGAGAGATGGAAGACGTCGCCGTGGCCCCCGAAGTCCTGGGAGGGCCGCCGCGGCTTCAAAGAGGGCCACGCTAGGCCCCGTGAGCGCAGGAGGAGCATTGCCAGGTGACCGAGGCACTGGCCGCGTCATCGGCTGCGCCTCACCAGTAGCCGCGCTCCTATTGGCCCCCGCACCCACACGCCCAGGAAGCTGCGAGCCCATTGGCTCCTGGGCCTCTAGACCGACTGAGGCCCGGAGCCGGATCCCAATCGTCACTGGGGGGGGGCTCCGCTGCCAGAGGGTGCCCCTCGATCAGCTTCCCTGCCTGAGAGAGCCAAGGGAAAGGAGCAGCAGGAGGAGTCTTGCCTCCCCCCAGCGTTGGTACAGTCCGGGGAGGGAGGCGATTCTGTACTGTGTAGCGGGGCTGCCGGGGAGCAAGAGTGGAACAGCAAGGCAGCCTCATGACTGCCCCCAGCACGAGAGAGAGAGTGAGAGCCAGCGGTGGGGGAAGTAGTTAAGCCCCCTGCTGGCTGGAGCTGACTTTGTGGGCCCAGACTATTATCCTCAAGAGGACTCAATTCAGACTACGGCGGGGACAGCCCCAGGGGCTTCTAAGGGCCCCAAGCACCTCCTCCCCCTGAAGTTCCCAGATGGTTGCCATAGGTTTATGGCTAGCATAGGTTGTGTAATTCCCCAGAATGGCTACTGAGTGTTGTACCTGAAGGGGGGCTGGGGGCCCATAATGAACGCCCGCCGCAGAAGTTAAGTTGTAAAGATTTAGGCCATACATGCATAGGAAAAATTACTGATATTGAACACGCGCATATGAAGTGTTGCCTTTAATGAATGTGTCCCTAAGGAATGTTGCCTATGTTGACCAGGAATATCAGAATTGTCACTTTTAGGAAACCTTTGTGATAGAAGTGTTACCTGTAGAGACCTGGGGCCTCATGTAGGTAGCATACCAGTTACCACTTCTAAAATACCGAACGTTACCGAATCGGTATTTTAGAAGTGGTAACTCGTATGTAGGTAATGAGTCGGTATTTTTTACCGATTCGTTACAATTCGGTAATTACCGAATCGGTATTTACCGATTCGGTAATGAGGCATACCTTCCCATTGAGGGGAAGGTATGCCTCATTACCGAATCGGTAAATACCGATTCGGTAATGGTGGAGAACATGCAAGGGTGGCAGGGTGTCACATTGACACCCTGTTGCACCCCTGATTCGGCCATGTGTGCACATGTGGCACACATACATGCCCTAAGGGCATGTATGTATGCCACATTGCACACTGCTACGCGCTTCAAAATGCATACACACATACATTAATTATTTACCACCAACTATAAGTTGGTGGTAAATACCGACTCCTAAACACACCCACACACTCCCCCTACATATCATTTCTGCAATCGGAATTTACCGATTCGGTAAAATTACCGAATCGGTAAAATTACCACATCGGTAACGTTACCGATTCGGTAATTTTACCGATTCGGTAGTTTTACCGAATCGGTAAATTCCGATTCCAGAAATTGACCCCCTACATACCAATAGCCAATATACCGGTCGGTAACGATATAATTACCGAAAATCGGCCGTTACCGACCGGTATTTGGCTACCTACATGAGGCCCCTAATGTTATAAGAACCAGTTATCCTGTCTAAAGTGAGAATCTTGCGTCACCTACCTTGACCAGGAGTAGATAAAGATACTTGTTTTTGCCAATGAACCTGGAGTGGTGGCTTGTTATTGCGTGTGTTTTACTGGGTCAGTGTGAGTATGTGCTGCACAACTACTTAACACATAGTTTCCGGATTGCCTTCCCACCTCGCGCCAAGCTACCACGTCGAAGTCGGTGGTCCCTGGGACCTTCCAGGTCTAACACTGTTTAAAAGATTCTGCGAACCCAAAGGAGATTTGGAAATTAAAAAGGCACCATCTGCAAAGAGTATTGTGCAGATTTTTTCACTCACAGGGGAAGGTGCATCATTGGTACATATACCCAAAAACGGTATTGCTCCTTTTATACACAAAGAAAGAACGCAGGTGCCAGTACACATCTTTGGTGAACATGGACGTTGATTTACAAAAATGCCAAGAATAGCAGAAATGACACCACATGTCTTTTGACCTCCATAGATGATATCACAGGAAGTGACATCACAATACCTTTGACCTGATGACTTCACAGGAAGTGACATAACATCACAGGAAGTACAATTCCATTACGTTTTAGCCTAGTACTATCACAAGAATTGACAAATTTGAGCTTTGGTTAGTACCATCCCACAAAGAGACTTAAAAATCGCAAGCAGATATAAATGAAACACTCTATAAGCAAACATAGTTTAACAAAATCCTCTCGCAAATGCTCCCACATACATTGTCAATATCAGACAGTATCTTTAGATACAGGGATGGCATGATGCAGCCTTGGTTGAGAACCTTTTTTAAGCAGTGTACAACAGCGGAAAATATGCTGGCCAAGTTGAAATCACCCAATAACAAATATGTGCTACATATTGGGAAGGTCGATGGGAAAGTCATTCTCAGCACAAGTTCACATTGCCATTTATTTATAAATCAACAGGACCTTCTAATGAAAGCTCAGTCTTGGAATGTAGATCTCAGTGCAGCATTCTTCGTTTCTACGACATGGTATACACCTTTCCCCAGCCAAGGAGTCATTTCACCTGCCAAGGTTGACTATTCTTCATTTCTTTTACAGAATAAAGTAGAATACTTGTGTCAATCAACAGCATGCTTGTTCCTCTTTTAGTGTACTGACAGAGTGTTAACACAAGGGTGCTGCCAGCTTGAGTAAGGAATTATTTACTTGAGATTTTAGTATGGGTCATCTACCTGGCAGAAAGGCATATATTACTATAGCCTTATAGCCCGCCGTAGCGGGCTATACCGGCTGTTAAAGGCCCGCTGCAGCGTTAAAGGCCCGAGCCGAAGGCGAGGGACTTTAACAAAGCAGAGGGACTTTAAAAGCCGGTATAACCCTGCTACGAAGGGCTATAAGGCTATTAGAGCATTCTGCCACTAGAGGGCAGAATGTTCTAACAAAACAAAGCCTTCAGGGAGCGCGAGGGGATTCAAATCCCCTCAGGCTCCCTGAAGTCTATGTTCACAGCCAGAGCTGTGAACAAAGACACATTGGAATGTTGGTGCTCCGGGCTTATACCAGCCATTATAAGCCCCGAGCACTCCATTGTTTTCAATGGAGCTACCAGCATTCCAATGTTCTAATAATCTGTAAAACAAAATTGGCTGTCATGCTGATGATTAGGGGCTGACAAGTGGTACCTTGATTACTGAAAATAGAGAGGCTGACAGATGTAACTATTATTGTAATGCTTCTGATTGGCTTCGTTGAATGGTGATGGCACTGACTGGGTGTTAAGTCGTTGCCTGGTTGACAGAAAACAAAGAGACCAAGAGCTTACATGCCCCCAGATAGAATCGTGTCTGCTGCCATGAATATCTGTGGTTCATCTGAGGAAGATTGGCCATCCTGCTATGCAGAGATTGACTCAAGGGTGGAACGGATGCTCAACTAGCATCAAACCTAACAGGTGGCTGACAGTTCAGCATATACGATTTACATAACGCAGAATAGGATACAGGTGGCTACTAAACATAGTTGCTGTACTGGTGGTTGGTAGCCTTGAAGAGAAATAAAATCAGTGCACAGCAAGTTTTACTTGGCTGGCAGGAAATCAAGAGGAGGCCAGTAGTCTTGGCAGCGTGGTAGATTTGATTTGCATGTTTCTGGTCAGGATTCTGGGTATAATGTGGAGTAGCAGCACCTATGGGGTTTGGTCATCTTGAAACTGACTGAATGATAATGCATTGCTTGAGTATCAGAAAACAAAGAAGAATGCCAATATGTGGGCAAGTGGCAAATCCTGTTTATATGTCCATTAACAGGATACTGAATTCATTTATGAGCAGCTGTGTTAAAGATTCTGATTGGTCATCATGATAAGAGACTCACTGAAGAGCAAGTTGGTACTTCACTAGCACAAAAGCGGAAAAAAAAACAGTCAATACTGAAAGGTGTACTATATTGTGGTTGCAAGCAGTCTGCTGCAATGAATAGCTATTGTACAGATGCGGCTTTGCTGTTTTCATGAAATGATGCAGCACTAGGTAGAAAGTTGTTGCTTGCATGGCAGCTCATCAAGAGTAGACTAAAGGCCACTTGTACGACCATCAGGTTTTGCGACTTGCAAATTGCGACTTTTAGCGAATCACATGCACTTTAGCACTGGCTAGCTGAGGTAAAATGCTCAGAGTCCTAAGGCCAACAAAAGAATCATCAAAAATGGGAGGCAAAAGGCAAAATGTTGGGGAAAGACAACTCTAAGGATGACAGGTCTAACATGAGATGGACACCCATTTAATGCTCCCTCTCATTTACTACTCGGAAAGGGTTGATAAAGCTCTTTTCCGAGTAAGAATCAGTATTTATTATTCTTAGACCCTATGATTTTGTGAATTGTAGGCTTTGTGAATGCAAAACACTTTTGTACATCAGGCCCTTGTGGTTTTGTTTATTTATACAGCGTTGAAGCACCAACACTCTAATCAACAGTTTGTGAAAAGGTCTCCAGCTCTGCTTGGATGCGAGTATAGGTCTCAAAATGTGGTAATATTAAATAGTGTTATGTTTAAGGAGAAAGATCTTGTTTCACTTTCAGTTTCGTTAAAATACATTTAGTCCTCAAATGGTCAACATATAAACATGCTAAGTCTCCAATGAGGAAGTTGGTTTGCTGAACATGGAGCTTACCCCCTGCCTTCCAAGTGGGTGTGTTAAAGATCAGAATGCTGCAGCTTTGTTTCCCACTTCAACCAGCGAAACCAATGTCTATGGGCTCTACTTTGCTGTGAGGGAAAGTGAAGACAAGACACCACAAGTGAGGTCCTCTATTGGCTGTCAGTGGGACTGCAGCCTTTATGAATTATTTCCCATTGAGCAGTCTGCACGGTATAAGGTTAGCTGAGTAAGACCTCTGCATACCTACATTCCTTTGTCCTACATCAGCATAACTAAAATCCTTTTACTACAGTTGCAACCCTTCGAGGCACTTTTGTTAGTTAAAATATTTTGCATTCCATAGTAAGTAGGATAGTATTTTTTCTGGGCTTTGAGGTAATATTTGTAAATGGTTTTGAAACACCTGCCTGCGGGTGTCTCCAGGAGTGCTTTCTATGAAGGGTGTCAGCTAATACTAAGGGCCTGATTATGAGTGTGACAGTTTGTGGACTGCCAAACCCATGGTGGCGCACAGGTGGTCTGACCGCCGTATTATGATTCTGGCGATCGGCCTGCCATGTGACCGCTGCAACTGCTGGGGAACTGCTAACCCTGGCGGTGGAGCAGCGGGTCTGAGGTCGCAAAATGCTTGCTGGTGCAGCTGCAGCACCGCCAAGCATATTACGTGTTTCCTCACCATAAGCGCTCTTATGGCGGTGCTTCTGACATGAAAATGCTGGTAGTGAGGAAGGCCCCATGGGGATACATGAAGGGGGGCAGGAGGGCACATGGTGTGCCCCCTTGTGTGTTTGCACCCCCTTTCCTGCATGGCATAGACTGCACAGTCAATGCCGTTTCAGAACGAGTTTTGGTGCTCCCATTCTAATAGGCACTGCCGTGGAACCACCAAAGGACCGCCCGCCAGACCACAAGGAAACTCGTAGGGGCGGCAGTTGAGTTTGGCGGTGTGGGAGCAGGGCACCGCCATGGCAGCCCGCTCCCACACCGTCAAACTCGTAATCAGGCACTAATTCTTTTGAAAAACAGTTTTGAGACTGAGGTGTGGGAGGGGTACAATAGAGATAGAAAAGTCTCTAACAGAATAAGAGTGCCCATGCTACAATATTTCCTGTTTCAGATCAGTGCAGGAGGAGCTGCATTATGAAAGGTGCTGCCCCAAAGTCCCTCTCTACGTATTTATTTATGTTAATGACATGAGCTAAGGCAGCCAGGTCCAGCTGCCCTTAGCTAGACCTAAAAAGAGCCCCTTGGTCTCCTTTGCAAACAGAAAGGAGGGCAAGCTACCTCTGAATGGACAGTAGGTGGCACTATTCTATAATCGACATGTAGCGGGGTTTTGGCACAGGCAGGAAAGCCGGCAGGTTAACAGCAGTCCCCTCTGCCCAGCCTCAGTAGAAGTTAATGACTCAGCAACGTGAGCAGTGACCTACCGCAGATGCAGAATGTAAACAACTACTGGTTAAAAAATAAGCTTTCCACGGGAGTTTGTGCAAGGGGCGTTAAATCTGTGTGGAGCAAGTGTTGCGCGTCACAGGGACCATATCCTCTGTGCATAAAAGATTGAAATAAGGACCAGGGGTTGGCACCTGCAAACGGAGCTCATACGTGATATGTATTAATCTACACACTTAGCACTTTAGACACACTAGGAACTATGGCCTATAAACAAACATATTATCATTTTCATTCACAGGGCGAAAGAAAACACAATATACCATGTCCACCGTGTGCTGCCCTGGAGCGCCCCCTACCCGGAGGCCTAGGTCTGTTTGTGAGCAGCTGGCCCTCTGGGGGTGGGAGTTCAGCATTGACGTATTTCTTTAGGCCCCTGCAGTGGCAACAGTCAGATAGAAAAGTAAGGGTGCACAGTGGTCCATGGAAATGAAGAAAAGTGGTGATCTAGATAAGTTATTTACTAAAGATCGTCTTCTTTAATGTATTTTTGAGAAAGTATGAATCTCTTTACTAAAACTCGAAAACAGTGCCTTTAAAACAAACATATGATTTTGCATAATGAACCATAAAAAATAAATTACAATAAAAAAAAACCAATGGATTCAAGCTATGGGTAAGGGTAGGGTTTAGAGCTAGGGTAAGGGATGGAATAAAGTAAGGACTTTGTTGATGGGTAAAAGGTTAGACTATGGATTTGGCTTAATGTAAGAGACGAGGATCGGGGAGTAGGTTATGGTTAATCGAGAAAGTAAGGGCTGGAGTAAAGGGTAAGGTAATGATTAGGGTAAGGGACTGAGGTAGAGTTCTGATTAGTTATAGGTAGGGCCTGGGTTAGAGTAATTGATTTTGTGATGGTTGGGGTCAGGGTCACACTCTGATCAATAGACTTCTAGATTTCACCTTACGCATTTAGTGTCCAGCGCAGTCACAAGGCAGAGCCAATACATTGCCGGGGGAAATGGTGATAATGCTAGTAAGCAAACGAGGCATCTATACCCCTTTTTCTGCTGTAAAAGACCACTATATTTGGAGTGAGCATCCCCTCGCACCCCTGGGATTGGTGCTACTGTATTTGAGGTTCTAACGATGACTATGCACCTGGGCAGGTCACCTCTTGGATCCTGTTTTACCCTATTGTAATTTGATCAATAATGTTTCTTCCTGACCAGTAGTCTGACTGTTTCTTTGTTAGCTTTATGATGTCTCTTAGTCACTCGCGTTGCCCCATGACAGACAGATGATCTCTCATGCATGGTCAAAAATGTCATCCACCACTCTTAAGAACTCTCTGACTGTGACAGCGGCCTCTATTGGCAGCCTTTAGCATGACCTAGGCTATTCCTTTTTGTCTATAAGGATCAAGCACATGGTTGATACTTTGCATACCGAAAAGAATATGACCTGCCATAAACCTGCATAATGGTGCAGTCACTCTCTTTTCAAATTTAAGACAACTACCTACCAGACTGAACGACAAAGGAGATGCGGTTATAACCCTGCTTCAATTTCTTTGAATAAAGCAGTCCTGCATGCTATGATATAAGGGATAAAATACCCCCTGCTTCACATTATAAGGATATTGCAAGTCACTGAGGATTTCTATAACATATAGAGAAATGAAGCCGCAGGCCTTTATTAGGTAATGGAGCTCCAAAGTGACTTGCAATATACTTATCATGCAGGCCAGGGGGTAATTTATCCCGTATAATACATGATCACACCAAAACCTTTCCCACAAACCACTTAAAACCTTGGTGTGTAGCTCTGTCATATTTCAGAGCGAGCATGTTTGGAAACATTAAGAATAAAAATAAAACTTCTAGTGCAAAATTAAACAAATCAAAACCCTGTTAGATATTTGTTGCAAAAAGATATTGGAAATGGTTCAATACAAGTCAGATTGATAAAAAAAAAGCCGCAGTATCTTGGAATGTGTAGAAACATGCAGAAAGAGTCTAGCTTTTCTCTACATAAGGAGTGCCAAAAATATTCTCTCTGCTTGTCATTGTAAATTTTTAAAATAGAGCAGAAGAAAGGAAAACAGCCTTTTTTTTGTTGCTTCAGACAGCTGCTTTAATTATGATCATGACCTGACCTGCCTTTCACCTCAGCTGCAGCAGGCATTGTGTCTCAGAACTCAACTGTAATAACCTTATAATAGTCAAGTTCTGATGTCTTTTCTTTATAATCGGTGACTTGGTGCGCACAAGTCGCCGATTATACAAAATATTAGTGACTGCCATTTATTCAGGGATTACAGAATCCCATGTATTATAAACTACTTATGCAGACCCACACTGAATATGACTGTTTTATTTTTTAAATTTATTTTAAACTTGTAACCGCTTTTATGGTTGTTGTTCATACCGAATAAAGCTTGTTGAACTGAACTGACTCAACTTCAATGATTTACCCTAAGGATTCTTCTAAACGCGTCATTAAGACCACTATTGACTTATTGGTCCTCCTGCTGCAAAGTCTGAGATGAAACACTCTCAAGAGCTACGTGGCTCATTAGTCTCCGATTATGAGTGGGTTGGATTTTTCAACCCCTGTGCAAACCCCTGTTTGTGCAGGGGTCGGAATTTCAAGTTGTGTGGAATTTACTGCACCTGTAAAGTTTTCATCATTTGTTAAATGCCAGCAGGTCAAACCTGCCGGAATTTAAATGGGGAAAAGAGTGCAGTATTTACAGTGGCGTGCGATTTTGGTTCAGGAAACACCAATATCCACATGTTATTCTCACAACTTGGAATAGGTGCAATTTATTGCACCTGATAAATTCCAAACTCTGGGGAGTCGGATTTTAGTGCGTGCCATAAATTGCAGTTTCCCTAGTAAAGGGAACTATAACTTACGCGACCGCAATCCACTGCTGATGACGTCAGATATTACATCACTGTATTTATTCACTTATTTACCCATTTTTCTTTCCTTTAACCTTTAGCTATACATATTTAATAAATATTTATTTTACAGAAAGACACATATGTCATCAGTGATGTAATATCTGACGTCATCAGCAGTGGATTGCGGTCGCGTAAGTTATAGTTCCCTTTACTAACTATAACGGGGGAATTTCATTGGTTTTTTACGAGGGAAATGTCCAGCTAACTATAACATGTGTGAAACCTATGGTTTTTTAAGTGAATTTGCAAGGTTTTTTAAATGCTAATTCATTACTATAACGTGTGTGAAACCTATGGTTTTTTCAGTGAATTTGTACGGTTTTTTAAATGCTAAGTTATGTAATTATTATTTAAATATTTTTTTTTTAAGGTTTTTCACCGTGCGCGCTCTGTGGCCGCACGGTGCGCTACGCGCACCGCGCGCCGACGTTACGCCGTTCGTGTAATTTGCACGTTTCCACCGTGCAAGCACGGTAAGCGCACTCCGTGATTTTTCGTAAAAATATTAAAAACATTTTTTGCCCTTGGGGGTCCTTTGGGGACCCTCTGACAATGGCTAGGGGGTCAGGAACTGTCCACCCTGCCCCCTTTTCATATTCTCCACCTTTATTTTTCACCTCCCTCGGACTGCGAGAGACAAAATGGCGGCCGACACTTCCTGGTCTCGACCGATTCGAATGTTTACTAAGATCTAACAACCAATCAGAATTGCGCTCGTGCACGGCAGGGTGCGCTTACCGTACGCGCACGGTGCGCGCCTATAGATATATATATGCTTTTAAATGCTATTTTCTCAGAAAATACTGAACAGATTTACACCAGACCTGCAAAAGGCACATCCCTGACCTGAGGACTACCTCTCTGCCAAATTTCAAGGTTTTCTGTTCAGCCGTTCGGGCTGTAGCGCGGACTAAAGGTCCTATGGGAAAATGCATGGGAAAAACGCGTTTTGGGACCCCCCCTTTTTCTCAGCCCCCGCTTGACGAATCCCCCCGAGACTTTCACGGAAAGAGCGGAGCGGAGCGCCTCACCTATTTTGAAAATTTCGCGAGGATTCGTCAATCGACGCAAAAGTTATTCCAAATAGAATGTTGCGGATTTCCTATGGAAACACGGTCCTAACTATAACTATCTACTGGCGACCGCCAGTAGATAATATATATATACATACAGATATATATATCCAACTGGCACCTTCCTTACTTCCAGAAAAGCACACCGACCTCCGATGGGGGTTTGAGAAAATGCTTTTATTTTCTGCAAGAAGCTGTACAGGTAATAAACGCCCAACGCGTTTCTCCTCCTACGAGGCTTGATCACGGGTGGAAAGTCTCTGCATTAGGCTAACTGCGTAAATTACACTGCCTTTGAGCCATCTCCCAGAGCCCAACTACACACAGGTGAGTTCCTTTTTTTCAAAGTAAACAGCAGCTTGGTGAACTTTATCAACAATCGCCCTCACACAGTTGCTGCTTTAATGTTTAAAAAGAAAACGGTATGTAGATTTTTTTTATGGAAAGTTTGTGGTTCAGGAAACCTGACGTCAGAATCTACCCCACTGCTCTGTCAGCGCAGTGGCATGGGGGCCTTCACACACCCCTTATCTCTAATCATATGTTGGCCCCCAGGGTGGAGGGCGTGCACGGGGCCTTAAAACCTTATCATTGGTGAACATCCTCCCAAGCACCTACTCACCTCCCACACAGAATGATGAACTATGTAGCGAGCTCACTGAGTGGTTGGCAAAAGGTCAATGACCTGGATTCCATTCATACTGCACAAGCAACCTGGCTGTATGGGGTCAATAACCTGGAGTTGCCCTTTATTATCGCTGTGCAAAGGAACACTTTACAGGATGGACCAGATCCTGTGAAGCAGAGGTCCAGGGGGGTGATTGACCTGTGGTTTCCTGCATTCCCATTGTGCACAAAGTCAATAGGCTGATTGAGTCAATGACTTGGGACATTCATCACCCACATTCTGGGGAGAAGCAATTGGCTGAACTGTTCAATGACATGGGTTTTCCTTCATTCTCATTCGTCACAGAAGCAGTTGGCTAGCAGCACAATGACCAATAGAATTATTCTATCATGTGTACAATTGTCCGATGAGGATCTGTGGTCTGGGGTTCTCTTTATTCTGCACAGCAGCAATAGGGAGAAGGGGCACTCACCCTGGGTTTTCCTAATTTCTTAGAGGAACAGGACAGGAAGTATCAATGGCCTAAGCTTCCCATCAGTTCATACAGCAGCAATAGCCCAGAAGGGCCTCTTATCTGGGATGTTCTTCATTTGTTACAGAAGCCATTAACAAGAGCTATCAATGTCCTGTGGTACACAGGGGACTCAATGACTTGGGGTTTCAGTTGGTTGCGGGAGCTGGAGTATAGGGTTTTAAAGAGAGGAGAGACCAAATGTTGGCCTTCAGTATCCAATTCTGTGAATCTTGCGTCATAAGAATTGCCCCCTCATTTTTTTTTAAGTTTAAGATGCTTTATTGAAGAGAATTATAAAACAATTGAAGAATATAATGATATACATCGCCAAAGCATTGTGAGTGGATCAGATCTAGAACAGTAAAACATCAGGCATAAACAAAATATTATAGAATAGTGAGCAGATCCATTGAGAGCCACAATGCTTAGCATCAAATTAATCAAAACACTTGAAGGAATTCTAGTGATTTTTAGTAAAGAAGAAGAGGAAGAGGGAAAGAAGAAAAAAGAAAAGAAGAAAAAGAAAAAAAGAAGAAGGAAAAGAAGAGATCAATCATAATATATATAATAACAGCATTACAACCATCTCTTAGTATCTAAACACTCAAATATAATGATAATTACCTCATGGAGAAAAATTAGCGATGCTAACAGATTTGGAAGAGGTAACAGTTTTAGATAAGTAAGTTGTAAGTGGAAGCCAAATCAAATCTTTTTTAATCAGCAGGGGAAGTGTAGTGGCATAAGTTCTATCTAACCTATGCTGGTGACATAATCAATTCCACCAGGCAATGAAAGTAATCTTTGAAGTATCCTTCCAATTTGATGTAATAACTTGTAAAGCCAAACCTAAAAATAGATCGATAATTTTCCCAACTGCCCTTTGAGAATGCCAAAGGGGGAAAGAACCACCCAAAATAAGATGTACAATATTGTTTAACAAATATTAAATGTAATGTTTGTAGATACAATAGTATTATTTCTATCCCAAATGAGAGACCAAAACCCTTTAACTGGAGGGCACTCGAAAAACATGTGGAGAAAATCGCTATTCTCTTGGGCATAAGACCAGCAATTAATGTGCTTAATGAGGTGAAACTTATAAAGATGTGTGGGAGTATAATACAGTCTATTGTAGAAGAAAAATAAAGTTTGAGTAGTAGCAGCGGAACAGTAAGTGATGTGCATCTTGGCCCAAATGGCATCCCAGGTGTGCTGGGAAAATTCTTCATGGCTCCCATTGTAGTTCAGTTTTGGATTTTAATCTGCCGTCCTGAGGAGACATAGACGTTTATATATATATATAGGACGCCTGAACGTGTGAGGAGAAGTCAAAGGAAGAAGAACTATGAGAAAGATGAAATGCAAAAAAAGCCGTAGGAGAATAGTCGCTGATAATGGGCCGCATAATAGGATGAAATACCATATTTAGATTAAATGTCTTTAAATTCTAGCACTGAATTGTTGGAAATAATATGGTCAATGACTATTACTCATTTATCGATCCATTCCTTCCAAACAAGAGCATGATTATTGATTTAATCTGTTTATTATACCATAATGGAGTTTGTAAAAATATTTTAAGTGTGGAATTAGATTGGTGCAGTAGGGGAGTGACAATAGAAAAGGAATGCAAATGTAAAGGCGTATAAAAAGCTCTAGGGGCTTGGGAAATGTGAATCGACTCTTCAAATGAGAACGGGGAAGTTTGGGCTCATTCTAGGAGACCCCAGGTTCATCTAAAGAATGAGAAGAGAGAGGGGTCCAAACATGCTTATGAGAGAAAGCCAAATGATAATGTTTAAGATGGGGAAAATTAACCCCTCCATTATTCTTAGGCTGTTGAAGTCTTAATAAAGAGATTTTAGGCATGCATTTGTTCCATAAAAAAGATATAAGTAAACGATTAATGGACTTAAAAAAACTAAGAGGGAGCTTGACCGGAAGCATGGACAGGTAAAAATTGATGATTGGTAACATCATCATTTTAATAGTGGCTAGTCTCCCCCACCAAGACAGATAAAGAGGAGACCAATTAAGGGACATATTAGAAAACCTTAACCCATCCCTAAACCTTAAAAACTGTCCCCCTAATTCTTATACCTAATACTATATTTACCAATGCAAAGTAACAACTCACATTGTAAATTAATGCAATGTAACATACTCAGAAGTAAAAGTCTTTTCAAAGTAAATATATCTTGGTAAAAGTACCATGATATAATGACTGAGAAGCAATGGGAGCATACCAAATAACAGCACACAAGTACAAAATATTCATCTCATTATTTACCAAAACAATAAAGTTATAATAATAAAGTAGAATGAATAGCTATAAAAATCTCCAAAAATGTAAAATAATGAACGTGTACAATAAATAATCATTAGAATAAAATGTTAGAAGCAATTGAGATATAATTGAATCTAATATTCCATGCAGAAAGTAAAAAGTGATATATACCAAAGACTAAGGGCCTTATTTCAAATTTGGCGGCCCTCCTGCAGCACTGCCACCGCAGTGCTGGCAGGAGGACCACCAAGTCCTTGGTGCGCCTGCCTTCCAGGCTCTGAGTTGAATCCAGGGCAGGCAGGCGGGCTTTGCTGCGGCGGTTTCACAACAGTGGCTGCGTTAGGCTCATAGGAGAGCCTCAACAGCAGACAGCCGCTGTGAGAGCGCCTGCAGCACGTTCCTGCATGGTGTGGAATGCATCATGTCATGCATGCCACACCGTGCAAGAACTGAGGTGCAATTCCAGGGGGGCACAATATGTCCCCCCCGCATGCAACCCCAGACCCAGAAGTGACAGTGGGCCCTGTTAGGGCCCCCTTAGTTGCATCTTCACCACCCTTTTCATGGCGGGCTCACTGCCATTAAATGGGTGGTGGAAATGCAACTTGGAATATGCTCGACAGTGCTGCAGCGGCACCGTCAGCATATTCCTGCCGCTTTAAACTGCACCACTACTGCGGGATCCTGAATCCTGGCAGAGGCAGTGGTCCAGTGGCGTTCCGACCGCCACACTCCAATTACACACAGTGGTGGCGGTGGTTGGACCGCCACACGTAATATGGCCCTAATGATCTTGTAGTGTTTGGTGTTAAGGATTGAAAAAGTAAATAAAATAATTTCCGATGCTTAAATTCGGTAAATCAGAAAAGATCATCCTGGATCTAGGTCTATGATGAAATGGCCAAAATGAAAAAAGGCGTATCTCATTCCTCCAAATACACAGTGAGTTTTTCACAAAATTTGCATAGTCCATCTTGAGATAAACACAGCCAGATGCATAATACTGAATCTAAATTTTATTGAAAAAAATAATTTTCCCTCTGGGGTTTCATTTCATTTAAAATTATTCAAATTAAGGTATATTTCAATGGAAAGAAAGGCTTCAAGTATGCTGCTGACCTTTGGTTATAGTTGGAAAGGAAAGTCCAACAGGTTTGTTTTAGAAGATGTTTGGTTGAAGAATTTATTTAATCAGGGTGGGTCCTTAAATGTGAAATATACAGTTTCTCAAACTTGGGGCCCGATTAGGATGCCGAGTGGACTGCCACCGACAGGCTGTCAGTAGCGGTCTGCCCAACAGCTAGGATAGCAGTCCGACCGTCCCATTATGATGCATCGATTCTACCATAATCCCTACAAAGGGGGCAGTGCCTAAGTAGGCACCGCCATAGGGATTACAATGTCCCTTTCCATCTGCCTTTACATGGCGGTCCGACTGCCAAGTAAAGGCAGACACAAAGGGACATTAGGGGCCCCTAGCAGGGCCCCTGTCCCCCATGGCCCCCTTCTATGGGGTCAAGGGGGCACGTGTGGTACCCCCCCAAACATCCATGCACATGGTGCCTGGCACACGGTGCATGGATGTCTGCAAAATGCCTTTTTCCATTGCGGCTTGTGCTGTGGTCCTTTTCCAGACCGCAGCACAAGCTGCAATAGAAAAAGGCATTTTTCCGACCGCCTACACGGCGGTCGCATCATAATTTGGCAGGTGGAACTGCAGACTATGTCGAGCGGTTCCATTCCTACAGCATTGGCAGTCAGATGCTCGTCCGACCGCCATCATAATCAGGCCCATAGATTGAATATGGGTAATCCATTAAAACGCCATTAAAATAAAAAATGATCAAACTACACCATCAATGAACACAAAAAATCTCTCTCTGCTGCACAATCTGATCTACTCTCCAGATACATAGATTCACAAGTAACTTGGGGATAATCATAGCAGCGATTTGATTAGTTATTTTCTGCGACCTTCAGTTTACTCAAATTACAGGGACGATGCAATCAGAGCCATATAATGCAGAAGAATGAGCCCAGGACTTAAATATTTCTGTGACAAGAAAAAAAAGCATGAGCTCAATCTTATGGCAAGGCTCAAAGCAGCATATGGTCTATGACTCAAAATAGAAATGCACTTTTCTATCTGCTTCAACCATGAACCATCAGACACAAGCTTTTTGCCAAAATAATCAAAATCGTAGACCCTTTCCAACCTCATATTACTCAAAAGTAGAGAATGGCTGAAACTTCTAGGTGGAATCCGGATTAAAGACCATAAACTTGGTTTTGGATAAATTAATACACAACCCTCTATTTGGTCAATACTTCAAAAAAACTGTTTAAAAGATTCTACGAACCCAAAGGAGATTTGGAAATTAAAAATGTACCGTCAGCAGAGAGTATTGTGCAGATTTTTTCACTCGCAGGGGAAGGTGCATCATTGGTACATATACTCAAAAACGGAATTGCTCCTTTTATACATAAAGAAAGAACGCAGGTGCCCGTACACATCTTTGGTGAACATGGACGTTGATTTACAAAAATGCCAAGAACAGCAGAAATGACACCACATGTCTTTTGACCTCCATAGATGATATCACAGGAAGTGACATCACAATACCTTTGACCTGATGACTTCACAGGAAGCGACATAACATCACATGAAGTAAAATTCCATTACGTTTAAGCCTAGTACTATCACAAGAATTGACAAATTTGAGCTTTGGTTAGTTCCATCCCACAAAGAGACTTAAAAATCGCTAGCAGATATAAATGAAACACTCTATAAGCAAACATAGTTTAACAAAATCCTCTCGAAAATGCTCCCACATACATTGTCAATATCAGACAGTATCTTTAGATACAGGAATGGCATGATGCAGCATTGGTTGAGAACCTTTTTTAAGCAGTGTACAACAGTGGAAGATATGCTGGCCAAGTTGAAATCACCCAATAACAAATATGTGCGACATATTGGGAAGGTCGATGGGAAAGTCATTCTCAGCACAAGTTCACATTGCCATTTATTTATAAACCAACAGGACCTTCTAATTAAAGCTCAGTCTTGGAATGTAGATCTCAGTGCTGTTTATGGCAGGGCATGCTCTTCCAGCATTCTTCCTTTCTGCAACATGGTATACACCTTTCCCCAGCCAAGGAGTCATTGCACCTGCCAAGGTTTACTATTCTTCATTTCTTTTACAGAATAAAGTAGAATACTTGTGTCAATCGACAGCATGCTTGTTCTTCTTTTAGTGTACTGACAGAGAGTTAACACAAGGGTGTTGCCAGCTTGAGTAAGGAATTATTTACTTGAGATTTTAGTATGGGTCATCTACCTGGCAGAAAGGCATATATTACTAATCTGTAAAAAAAAATGGCTGTCATGCTGATGCTTAGGGGGTGACAAGTGGTACCTTGATTACTGAAAATAGAGAGGCTGACAGATGTAACTATTATTGCAATGCTGCTGCTTGGCTTCGTTGAATGGTGATGGCACTGACTGGGTGTTAAGTTGTTGCCTGGTTGACAGAAAACAAAGAGACCAAGAGCTTACATGCCCCCAGATAGAATCTTGTCTGCTGCCATGAGTATCAGTGGTTCATCTGAGGAAGATTGGCCATCCTGCTATGCAGAGATTGACTCAAGGGTGGAACGGATGCTCAACTAGCATCAAACCTAACAGGTGGCTGACAGTTCAGCATATACGATTTACATAACGCAGAATAGGATACAGGTGGCTACTAAACATAGTTGCTGTACTGGTGGTTGGTAGCCTTGAAGAGAAATAAAATCAGTGCACAGCAAGTTTTACTTGGCTGGCAGCAAATCAAGAGGAGGCCTCTAGTGCTTGGCAGTGTGGTAGATTTGATTTGCATGTTTCTGGTCAGGATTCTGGGTATAATGTGGAGTAGCAGTACCTATGGGGCTTGGTCATCTTGAAACTGACTGAATGATAATGCTTTGCTTGAGTATCTGAAAACAAAGAAGAATGCCAATATGTGGGCAAGTGGCAAATCCTGTTTATATGTCCATTAGCAGGATATTGAATTCATTTATGAGCAGCTGTGTTAAAGATTCTGATTGGTCATCATGATAAGAGACTCACTGAAGAGCAAGTTGGTACTTCACTAGCACAAAAGCGGAAAAAAAAACTGTCAATACTGAAAGGTGTACTATATTGTGGTTGCAAGCAGTCTGCTGCAATGAATAGCTATTGTACAGATGCTGCTTTGCTGTTTTCATGAAATGATGCAGCACTAGATAGAAAGTTGTTGCTTGGATGGCAGCTCATCAGGAGGAGACTAAGGGCCACATGTACGACCATCAGGTTTTGCGACTTGCAAATTGCGACTTTTAGCGAATCACATGCACTTTAGCACTGGCTAGCTGAGGTAAAATGCTCAGAGTCTTAAGGCCAACAAAAGAATTATCAAAAATGGGAGGCAAAAGGCAAAATTTTGGGGAAAGACAACTCTAAGGATGACAGGTCTAACATGAGATGGACACCCATTTAATGCTCCCTCTCATTTACTACTCGGAAAGGGTTGATAAAGCTCTTTTCCGAGTAAGAATCAGTATTTATTATTCTTAGACCCTATGATTTTGTGAATTGTACGCTTTGTGAATGCAAAACACTTTTGTACATCAGGCCCTTGTGGTTTTGTTTATTTATACAGCGTTGAAGTACCAACACTCTAATCAACAGTTTGTGAAAAGGTCTCCAGCTCTGCTTGGATGCGAGTATAGGTCTCAAAATGTGGTAATATTAAATAGTGTTATGTTTAAGCAGAAAGATCTTGTTTCACTTTCAGTTTCGTTAAAATACATTTAGTCCTCAAATGGTCAACATATAAACATGCTAAGTCTCCAATGAGGAAGTTGGTTTGCTGAACATGGAGCTTACCCCCTGCCTTCCAAGTGGGTGTGTTAAAGATCAGAATGCTGCAGCTTTGTTTCCCACTTCAACAAGCGAAACCAATGTCTATGGGCTCTACTTTGCTGTGAGTGAAAGTGAAGACAAGACACCACAAGTGAGGTCCTCTATTGGCTGTCAGTGGGACTGCAGCCTTTATGAATTATTTCCCATTGAGCAGTCTGCACGGTATAAGGTTAGCTGAGTAAGACCTCTGCATACCTACATTCCTTTGTCCTACATCAGCATAACTAAAATCCTTTTACTACACTTGCAACCCTTCGAGGCACTTTTGTTAGTTAAAATATTTTGCATTCCATAGTAAGTAGTATAGTATTTTTTCTGGGCTTTGAGGTAATATTTGTAAATGGTTTTGAAACACCTGCCTGCGGGTGTCTCCAGGAGTGCTTTCTATGAAGGGTGTCAGCTAATACTAAGGGCCTGATTATGAGTGTGACAGTTTGTGGACTGCCAAACCCATGGTGGCGCACAGGTGGTCTGACCGCCGTATTATGATTCTGGTGATCGGCCTGCCATGTGACCGCTGCAACTGCTGGGGAACTGCTAACCCTGGCGGTGGAGCAGCGGGTCTGAGGTCGCAAAATGCTTGCTGGTGCAGCTGCAGCACCGCCAAGCATATTACGTGTTTCCTCACCACAAGCGCTCTTATGGCGGTGCTTCTGACATGAAAATGCTGGCAGTGAGGAAGGCCCCATGGGGATACATGAAGGGGGGCAGGAGGGCACATGGTGTGCCCCCTTGTGTGTTTGCACCCCCTTTCCTGCATGGCATAGACTGCACAGTCAATGCCGTCTCAGAACGAGTTTTGGTGCTCCCATTCTAATAGGCACTGCCGTGGAACCACCAAAGGACCGCCCGCCAGACCACAAGGAAACTTGTAGGGGCGGCAGTTGAGTTTGGCGGTGTGGGAGCAGGGCACCGCCATGGCAGCCCGCTCCCACACCGTCAAACTCGTAATCAGGCACTAATTCTTTTGAAAAACAGTTTTGAGGTGTGGGAGGGGAACAATAGAGATAGAAAAGTCTCTAACAGAATAAGAGTGCCCATGCTACAATATTTCCTGTTTCAGATCAGTGCAGGAGGAGCTGCATTATGAAAGGGGCTGCCCCAAAGTCCCTCTCTACGTATTTATTTATGTTAATGACATGAGCTAAAGCAGCCAGGTCCAGCTGCCCTTAGCTAGACCTAAAAAGAGCCCCTTGGTCTCCTTTGCAAACAGAAAGGAGGGAAAGCTACCTCTGAATGGACAGTAGGTGGCACTATTCGATAATCGACATGTAGCGGGGTTTTGGCACAGGCAGGAAAGCCGGCAGGTTAACAGCAGTCCCCTCTGCCCAGCCTCAGTAGAAGTTAATGACTCAGCAACGTGAGCAGTGACCTACCGCAGATGCAGAATGTAAACAACTACTGGTTAAAAAATAAGCTTTCCACGGGAGTTTGTGCAAGGGGCGTTAAATCTGTGTGGAGCAAGTGTTGCGCGTCACAGGGACCATATCCTCTGTGCATAAAAGATTGAAATAAGGACCAGGGGTTGGCACCTGCAAACGGAGCTCATACGTGATATGTATTAATCTACACACTTAGCACTTTAGACACACTAGGAACTATGGCCTATAAACAAACATATTATCATTTTCATTCACAGGGCGAAAGAAAACACAATATACCATGTCCACCGTGTGCTGCCCTGGAGCGCCCCCTACCCGGAGGCCTAGGTCTGTTTGTGAGCAGCTGGCCCTCTGGGGGTGGGAGTTCAGCATTGACGTATTTCTTTAGGCCCCTGCAGTGGCAACAGTCAGATAGATAAGTAAGGGTGCACAGTGGTCCATGGAAATGATGAAAAGCGGTGATCTAGATAAGTTATTTACTAAAGATCGTCTTCTTTAATGTATTTTTGAGAAAGTATGAATTTCTTTACTAAAACTCGAAAACAGTGCCTTTAAAACAAACATATGATTTTGCATAATCAAACATAAAAAATAAATTACAATTTAAAAAAACCAATGGATTCAAGCTATGGGTAAGGGTAGGGTTTAGAGCTAGGGTAAGGGATGGAATAAAGTAAGGACTTTGTGGATGGGTAAAAGGTTAGACTATGGATTTGGCTTAATGTAAGAGACAGGGATCGGGGAGTAGGTTATGGTTAATCGAGAAAGTAAGGGCTGGAGGAAAGGGTAAGGTAATGATTAGGGTAAGGGACTGAGGTAGAGTTCTGATTAGCTATAGGTCGGGCCTGGGTTAGAGTAATTGATTTTGTAATGGTTGGGGTCAGGGTCACACTCTGATCAATAGACTTCTAGAGTTCAGCTTTACGCATTTAGTGTCCAGCCCAGTCACAAGGCAGAGCCAATACATTGCCGGGGGAATGGTGATAATGCTAGTAAGCAAACGAGGCATCTATACCTCTTTTTCTGCTGTAAAAGACCACTATATTTGGAGTGAGCATCCCCTCGCACCCCTGGGATTGGTGCTACTGTACCTGAGGCTCTAACGATGACTATGCACCGGGGCAGGTCACCTCTTGGATCCTGTTTTACCCCATCGTAATTTGATCAATAATGTTTCTTCCTGACCAGTAGTCTAACTATTTCTTTGTCAGCTTTATGATGTCTCTTAGTCGCTCGTGTTGCCCTATGACAGACAGATGATCTCTCATGCATGGTCAAAAATGCCATCCCCCACTCTTAAGAACTCTCTGACTGTGACAGTGGCCTCTGTTGGCAGCCTTTAGCATGACCTAGACTATTCCTTTTTAGGTCTCGCCTGACCCAGCGCATGCGCTGGTCTCGCAAGACTTATTGAAAGGGCTCCAAAAAGTGCTACCAGGCCAGCCTAGAGCTACAGTGCATGTGCGCGGGTACGCGCGCCGCGTTTTACCATGATTACTTTCACTTTCGCGGCCGCAGGGTCGCTTTGATGTTTGATCGTGATCGCGATCACTTTCACTTTCGCGGCCGCACGGGCGCTTTGCATAGTCAATGGGTCTCGCTTTTGGGACCTTATAAGTTTTTGGTTATGCAACTGTTGCATGGCTAAACACTTATAAGGTCCCAAAGGCGAGACCTATTGGCTATGCCAATGCTTGTTGTCTATAAGGATCAAGCACATGGTTGATACTTTGCATACCGAAAGGAATATGATCTTGCCAAATTTAAGACAACTACCTACCAGACTGAACGACAAAGGAGATGCGGTTATAACCCTGCTTCAATTTCTTTGAATAAAGCAGTCCTGCATGCTATGATATAAGGGACAAAATACCCTCGGCTTCACATTATAAGGATATTACAATTCCCTGAGGATCTCTATAACATATAGAGAAATGAAGCCGCAGGCCTTTATTAGGTAATGGAGCTCCAAAGTGACTTGCAATATCCTTATCATGCAGGCCAGGGGGTATTTTATCCCGTTTAATACATGATCACCCCAAAACCTTTCCCACAAACCACTTAAAACCTTGGTGTGTAGCTCTTTCATATTTCAGAGCGAGCATGTTTGGAAACATGAAGAATAAAAATAAAACTTCTAGTGCAAAATTAAACAAATCAAAAACCTGTTAGATATTAGTTGCAAAAAGATATTGGAAACGGTTCAATACAAGTCAATTTGATAAAAAAAGCTGCAGTATCTTGGAATGTGTAGAAACATGCAGAAAGAGTCTAGCTTTTCTCTATATAAGGAGTGCCAAGAATAAACATATTCTCTCTGCTTGTCATTGTAAGTTTTTAACCCCTTCGCCGCGGCACGAATTTTGCCGCGGCGCTGGGGGGGTTTGGGGGCAGCGCGGCGCCGCCATGCTCGTGACGGAACCACTCCGTCATGAGCCACGGGCGCGCTGTGCTCATGACGGAGTGGTTCCGTCACGACTCCGCCCACTCGCGCTATTCGCCCGCACAGGCGGGGAATCAGCGCCGTGTGGGCGGAGCGGCCGCCAACGGCCGCAGCATGACGGAACCACTCCGTCATGAGCACACGGCGCCCGTGGCTCATGACGGAGTGGTTCCGTCATGAGCAGCGATGCGGTTAAAATAAATCAGAAGAAAGAAAAGCAGCCTTTGGTTTGTTGCTTCAAACAGCTGCTTTAATTATGATCATGACCTGACCTGCCTTTCACCTCAGCTGCAGCAGGCATTGTGTCTCAGAACTCAACTGTAATAACCTTATAATAGTCAAGTTCTGATGTCTTTTCTGTATAATCAGTGACTTGGTGCGCACAAGTCGGCGATTATATAAAATATTAGTGACTGCCATTTATACAGGGATTACAGAATTCCATGTATTATAAACTACTTATGCAGATCCACACTGAATATGACTGTTTTATTTTTAAAATGCATTTTAAACCTGTAACCACTTTTAAGGTTGTTCTTTATACAGAATAAAGCTTGTTGAACTGAACTGACTCAACTTCAATGATTTACCCTAAGGGTTCTTCTAAACGCGTCATTAGGACCACTATTGACTTATTGGTCCTCCTGCTGCAAAGTCTGAGATGAAACACTGTCAAGAGCTACGTGGCTCATTAGTCTCCGATTATGAGTGGATTGGATTTTTCAACCCCTGTGCAAATCCCTGTTTGTGCAGGGGTCGGAATTTCAAGTTGTGTGGAATTTACTGCACCTGTAAAGTTTTCATCATTTGTTAAATGCCAGCAGGTCAAACCTGCCGGAATTTAAATGGGGAAAAGAGTGCAGTATTTACAGTGGCATGCGATTTTGGTTCAGGAAACACCAATATCCACATGTTATTCTCACAATTTGGAATAGGTGCAATTTATTGCACCTGATAAATTCCAAACTCTGGGGAGTTGGATTTTAGTGCGTTCCATAAATTGCAGTTTCCCTCCCACCCGCTCATAATCATGTCTTACCGCGCCGTGCTGAAGGTTCCGTGCGCGGGCGGGGCCATGACGGAGCGGTTCCGTCATGCGCACAGCGCAACCGACGCGTATGACGGAACCGCCCCGTCACTCGCATCGAAGGGGTTAAGGCCATTCCCTAACAACACTCTTGCCATTCTTGCCCAGCTTACCAAGAAAGAATCCGATGCCTATCCTCTGCCCATTGTGGCCTCAGCATAAATGCTAACCAGCTTGTCCCCTTTGATTATATCTGTTTACTGGAGAGCTGAACTAAGCTTAAATCAGCTTAGTCGACAAATTATTGGGAAATCAGTTCACACCCTGAATGACCCCCACTCACCATGGACTACCTGAAACTGCTTTTAGTCACTGTTGGCAGAACCGTTATGGCGGGAGTCACCATCAGCATAGAAGAACCTGAAATGGAAATGCTGCAGGACAAAAGCGAACAAGAAAATATACCGGTTAAAACGTTAACCTTGCCATATGTTTTATTTCTCTTTATTTCTGCAGTTTGTATGTGCGCGAGGCATGCTTATGGCACAGCAGGGCATGCTATATGCTAGCATCCAGGGCAGCTGCATGTACACAAACCTACCACTCCTCCTGATTTACAATGGGGCTGCTTCCTTTTCATTCATTTTCATTAAAACTACTACCTAAAGAGTCCTTGGAGTCATCTTACTCCTATTTTAGGAAAGGTGCAGGTGTAGTCAGTTAAGCAATCTGATCCCAATCCTCTTGGGTACTCCTGATCTCAAAGCATTTAATGTCATTTCCTGTGATGTCATCATGTGATGTCATCATTGGTCCATGCGGGGTGTGACGTAATGTTCTCTAATACCACCCTTATGCTATCTGGCAGATTTAGAACTGTGACATGTTTTTGTTAACAATGTTTCGGTATAATACGGGTACATACTCAGCCAAAGGGGCGGCACCGGTTATCGTGAAGCCCCCAAGGAGGCAATACACCCAGGTGACAAATGAGAGCCGCTTTAATAGCAGGATTGCCTTTCAGAAATCTTCATTACTCATAGGGCCATTTCTTCTTCCCAATTTACACTTATTGGGGTAATCCACTTAGAAAGGCAACTCAGCTGTGTTCTATTTTTAATTTAAATATTAGCAGTTAATAGCGCTCACCTCTATCCTTAACTAGAAAGAAGCACTAGAAGTGGGCTCCTTACCCTTTCACTACCTGTCGATACCAAGGTAACTGATGTGGTAAAGAGAAAGACCAAACTAGGAGTAAGGGTTTTAACAGGGACATTGAGAGTGGGGCTATTAGTAATGAAGAACCTGGGTAAGTAATATTGCTATTATCTCCTGGGCCACTTTCTCATCCTCTTCCTTACAGGAGGATGTGCAAAGCAAGTGCATGCGACAGGGCATTAACAAACAGTAAGACACAGCACATGCGCTAATATACTGCAATGTCAGTAATATTACTCAACAGAAATGGCAACTCTTTACAGCTAAACTTAAACTCATTTTCCCTTCCCACATGCAATTGGAACTGAGAATGAAGACGGAGGACAGTGCCCAAGAAGCCATTCTCCGAATGTTAAAGATGGACTACCGATGCACTTAGTCACAGGAGCAAGGCATGCCTCTAGAAGTTCTTTCCTGAAAGCAAGAAGGACTCTCTGTATCAGCTGCAGCATGAAGGACAGAAATCCCTGACCTGACTCTTTTTCAGGTGAAAGGTTCTAAACCTTTTCTTCCCAGCTAAGACGAAGGTGACATACATAGAATGGAAGTGGCAAAATTCTAGTGGTATGGACAAGAAGATGTCAATCCCTTCATGATTGCCCAGAGTATGCAGGGCCTGTTCCTCCTCCTAGACTGGATCAGACATCAGTGAAGGATGATTCCTTTCTTGATCTAGATGCTGCCTTGATGGGGGTCTTAGGAATGAGGTTAGGCCAAAATTTAAGAAAACCCCCTATATGAAACACCTTGACATAAGGGGGAACACAGCACACAGAGCCCACTTACTCAACAGCTTGGCTGAGGTGAAGGGAATGAGTAATAACATTCAGGCTAACAATAAATGTATAGGGGATTTCTCAAACAGCTTCAAAGGAGGAAGATACAATAGAGTCTGTTGAACCATAGGAAGTTGCAAGGGAGAAACCAGTGCCTTAGAAAAGGTACTAGCCACCGACCCTTCATTTAGGAGATGCATTGCCTAATGTTCCAGCTCCTTTAAATGACATCAGGGTGCTCACAAAGGATTTATTGCGAGAATAGAGAATATTAGACCCAGTGTTAAAGCAGTTGAACATAAACTGCAGCATTTAATCCCGCTCGCAGTCCCAGGACCTCAATTTACTTGCTCCACGCAAGATTTGATAAAAAGCCCAATGGTCAGAGTGGAAGACAGGAGACAAAGATCGGTCATTGAGAATTGATCTGTTGGCATAAACCATTGGCTCTCCACTGACATCTGCCTCAGTAGTGGCACCCAGATTCTCTTTGTCACAGAGAGTGACGCCCAACACCCTTGCTCTTACCCTCTGGATGAGAAGAGGGAACTACATTAGTGAATTAAGAGTGCACAATGATCACCCTTGATACCACCAGATCTTGCAAACAAGAGCAATACAGTAAGACTGATCCTCATGTGTTATGGGGAGAAGTCCAGAACTGTCAAGAACTTTGATGTACTGGAGGGAGGGCCGTGACATGTGATTTCGTCCAGTGGCCAACAACTGAGATAAGCATGTCTAGCCCCTGCATTATAGTGCCACTCAAACTGCTGTGCTTTTTTCTCTGGTTGAAGGAATTCTGTGCTCCCTTCAACTCTTTGACTGTGGGCAGAAAGAGAGCGGCAAAATACTCCCCAACCACCGCTTCTGGCATTAGTAATGAAAGTGATGAGTGGAGGTGGGAGAAAATAAATCCCTCAAATAAGCAGATTGGGCTCATCCACTGGTCCAGCTTCTTCAGCAACATACCAACTCAACACATTATCACAACACAATAAAACACAAACAGAAAGCAATAGCACATCAAAACAACAGTACAACAATGCAATTGTGTTGCATTTCTGTGTTATGTTAGGTTGTATTGTGTTTTGTTGTTCTGTTGTGTTTTTGTTTTGTACTTTCATTATGTCATTGATGTTTTATTGTGAAGGTTGTGATTTTGATGTGTTGTGTTATGATGCACTGTTATGTTGTAGAGTGTTTTGAGTTATTGTGTTGTATTGTGCTCTTTTGATTGTTGTTTTAATGTGTTGTGTTGTTATTTTGCTGTGTTGTGTTCTATGCTGTTTTGTGGTGTGCTTTGCTTCGCTTTGTTCTCTTCTGTTGACTGTTGTGTAGTTTTTCGGAAGTACGTATGTGTTGTATTGTCAGGTTGTTTTAGGATGGCTTAATGCGGTGCATGTTTAGGTGATCAGGTCAAAGAATTGCATTATATGTTCTACTGTGGTTGAATTATGAATGTGGTATGTTGGTATGTTGCATCTTATCATACTGTTTTATTGTGTTGCTGTGTTACTATGTGTCATGCAGTTCTTTTCCAGACTTCAACAAGTGCTGCTAAGTTTCAAGCCAAAATGAGCACATTCTGTTAGAGCCCCAGACGAAAAAATACTATTTACTACTATCAATGGATGGTCTAATACCAGTACTCTGGCTTGTTCACATATTATTATGCCAGTTCACTCAAAACCATGGGATATACAATGTTTTAAATTAGCACCGCCCATGCCCGCTTTGGGGCAGATGTATGCAATTTCCATTGGCAAAAAGTGGTTGCAAATTGCGCACCAACTTTTTGCAAATGGAAAAAAAATGACCTATGGAGGCCTTGGAGGAAGCAGGCATTTTACCACCTTCCAGATGGAAGGATGACGCAAGTGGTGATAATCTAGCTAATTTGCGGATGATTTATGGAGTTTACCGCAGTCTGATTAATTGATGTTATATGTGCCAGAGGGTATGAATGGTTCTATCTGGAGGAAGAACCAGATCCAAGGGTACACAAGTCTTGTACACCAGAGATCTCTAAACCAAAGAACCCATTTTCACCAGGTGCAGAAAATGCAGATGGGTTGCTAGACTTAGACCCACAGTTCACCTGTGAGAAGTATTTGGGTGATTCCGAGCCATCTCTAGGGCCTGCCGACCCTGTGAGCGATTTACTTGGCATTGATTCCAAAATGAGGTTCCGACCTATTGACTTTGGCCAATAGGCTTGCTACACACCATTGTGCAACCCAGCTGGTAATCACTGGCAGAGCGTGACAATTAGGTGGACCTGAGAAGGACAGTGGGAGCGACGGTCGCCACATTTTCCTACAAGATACGTTGTGTCTGACTGTTCACTGTTTAATAATAATAATAATAATCCACATTTGTAAAGCGCGAACAATCACCCGTAAGGGTCTCTAGGCGCTGGGGGCTGTCGGGAAGATTAAGCAAACTATTGCCCAGAGTCACATGGTGCTGGGCTAATCTGCTGCCGGCGCCAGGGATCGAACCGTGATCCCCAGATTCCGGAGTCAGTCGCCCTGGCCGTGGCGCCATACCTCTTCCCCATACAAGTTGTTGGGTACTTCTTGGGATGTTTACTGCTGGGGACGCGCAGCGTATGGTGAGCGATTTGGCCCGACCTGACCACCGCAGAACTACCTGGACCAGAAGCAGCTGGGGGCAGTGTCACAATCAGCAGCCCCTCCCTTTGCACCGGCGGCGGACTTCAAAAGGACCTTGCGCCTCCCGCTTCGCGGGACGCGCAGCGTATGGTGAGCGATTTGGCCCGACCTGACCACCGCAGAACTACCTGGACCAGAAGCAGCTGGGGGCAGTGTCACAATCAGCAGCCCCTCCCTTTGCACCGGCGGCGGACTTCAAAAGGACCTCGCGCCTCCCGCTTCGCGGGACGCGCAGCGTATGGTGAGCGATTTGGCCCGACCTGACCACCGCAGAACTACCTGGACCAGAAGCAGCTGGGGGCAGTGTCACAATCAGCAGCCCCTCCCTTTGCACCGGCGGCGGACTTCAAAAGGACCTCGCGCCTCCCGCTTCGCGGGACGCGCAGCGTATGGTGAGCGATTTGGCCCGACCTGACCACCGCAGAACTACCTGGACCAGAAGCAGCTGGGGGCAGTGTCACAATCAGCAGCCCCTCCCTTTGCACCGGCGGCGGACTTCAAAAGGACCTCGCGCCTCCCGCTTCGCGGGACGTGCAGCGTATGGTGAGCGATTTGGCCCGACCTAACCACCGCAGAACTACCTGGACCAGAAGCAGCTGGGGGCAGTGTCACAATCAGCAGCCCCTCCTTTTGCACCGGCGGCGGACTTCAAAAGGACCTCGCGCCTCCCGCTTCGCGGGACGCGCAGCGTATGGTGAGCGATTTGGCCCGACCTGACCACCGCAGAACTACCTGGACCAGAAGCAGCTGGGGGCAGTGTCACAATCAGCAGCCCCTCCCTTTGCACCGGCGGCGGACTTCAAAAGGACCTCGCGCCTCCCGCTTCGCGGGACGCGCAGCGTATGGTGAGCGATTTGGCCCGACCTGACCACCGCAGAACTACCTGGACCAGAAGCAGCTGGGGGCAGTGTCACAATCAGCAGCCCCTCCCTTTGCACCGGCGGCGGACTTCAAAAGGACCTCGCGCCTCCCGCTTCGCGGGACGCGCAGCGTATGGTGAGCGATTTGGCCTGACCTGACCACCGCAGAACTACCTGGACCAGAAGCAGCTGGGGGCAGTGTCACAATCAGCAGCCCCTCCCTTTGCACCGGCGGCGGACTTCAAAAGGACCTCGCGCCTCCTGCTTCGCGGGACGCGCAGCGGGACACGCCGGGCTAAGCCCGGGCAAAGGGCGGGCCGTCTACGGCCGTCCAAGGCCGACCGAGGCTGGGCTGGGCCACCCCCCTTTCGTTGCCTACCTAAACGCCACATCTCGTTCCAGAACCAGGGGACTGCCATTTGTTCAGTTTCTCGTTTGGGTACAAGAGGGCTGTTCTCTGCAGCCGTTGACTGTCATCTGGTTTACGTGTTCTACTCCCTTCACTGCATGTTAGCACTGGCTCCCATTTTTTATTCGTGTTTTAATTTTATAAAAAAATAAAAATAGTAAATCAGCATGGCCACACAATCTACAAAAACAAAGCCTTCCCTGGTAGGGGGCTCAGTTAGGGGGACCCTAGACCATTTTATTACCAGGGCGGCTTCTGTGCTAGAAAAAGAGATCGCCATCACGGAACGCCGTCTATCATTGGACCCTGTGTTTCAGAAGCGTTCCTCTTTGGGCCATATCCAACAGGTTCCCTCACCGTCAATCAGGACTTCGGATCCTGAACTATCCAACGACCCTGGTCTCCCCGCGCAACTGTGCGATCCAACGGATATAATGCCTACCTTAAACGAAACTGGCATATCTTCTTCCAACTCCCAATCTTTAACGGGCACTTCCCCCGTGGACTCATCCCCCACTTATATTGCCACGACTTCTAAAAGGAAACCCGCAAAAAATAGGTTTCCTTGTCCGAAGTCCGTGGCAAAAAAAATCCTTACTGTGCCAACAAAAAAAAGGAGAAAAGATCGCCATCTGGATGTGCCCAAAACTATGCCCCAACCAATATCAACTCCCTCACGAACCAGGCCTCCAACTCTACCGACACAGCCTCCCATTTCTCCTTTTTCTAACCTATTGACCGACATAGAGCATCTGGTAAGATCTCTACTTTCACCCCTAGCAGAGAGAGTTAAGAACATTGCGATACAGTTAACATCTTTGGAAGCATCTCATGCCTCTCTTATTGCATTAAACAATGATCTGAATTCTCACTTACGTAAAAATCCCACTGAGGCTATCACGCCTCTTCCCCTCACTCAAACAACTACTCAGTCTAACATATTGAACCATACACAGAATACACAAGTTTCCCAGCCCATACCAGAGAAACAATTCACCGTTAAGGGGGATTCAAGAGAAGATCAAATCTCCAACCCCGTAGCGCCCCCGGGCAATAACATCAATAGGCAGCCTCCCTCAGATTACAAACTGGATAAAAGTTCCCATATTGACTTGCCCCCCGAAGCGGCTCCATATGTAGTGACTCTTATCGGGGTCCCTGTGCTCGTTCAGGGTAAAACGGAGAGTTACCAGGAACTCAAAAACAAAGTAGTGCACTGGTTGACTCAAAATAGACCACTCCCCCCTGAAATTAACGGCGAAATACTACATGTCAGGAGACTGAATTGGTTGGGCCCTAGACCTAAGGACAAACAGGGCGATGTCATTATAATTAACTTTCGAGACCGTAGGGTGCTACCATACATAGCGGACTGGTATACCCCGGGCAGGGGCCCAGGAATCTCAACGGCCGATCTAAATTACTTTTACCCCCGTTCTCTTTTGACAAATTCCACACTTTCATATCCACCATCGAGGGCTATCATCGAGACACCTCATTTCACCATTCCAACTTCAAACAGATATGCTACTTTCTCAGGCCTGGACGAACAGGATTGACTTCCCAATCGCGAACTCACGATTGACAATCCCCCTATCATGAGTATTTCGCCGCTCAATCCAGTACTACTCAACCCCAATCCCAAGAATAACACCTTGCACATTAACAACATGGGGCGGACGCCAACCTCTGCTATTGCTCCTTATCTTTCATCTTTGGAGTCAGTGCTTTTGCCCGCTGGTCTGACCACTAATCTTCCTTTCACCTATTCGGCTCACAAAGATATTCCTCCCCCTAAAAACTCCCCACATCTTTTAGAAACTGTTGAGCCTGTAACAGACCCTATGACTGGTATTATTGGTACGGATGAGTCTCTCCTGGGCGATAGCCTTTTGTCTTGGAACGTGGCAGGTCTCCTCGACAAATTGTCTAATGCCGCATGGATCCAAATCGTTTCACGACACAGTATCATCTGCCTGCAGGAAACCTGGACCACTAGAGAGCTTCATCTTTTAGGGTACCAGACTTTTCATACCCCAGCTTCTCCCAGCCTCCATGGCAGAAGCAAGGGAGGACTTACGACCTATATTTCTGTAGAATTTCGATTAAAACCAACTTATATCACAGGGTCCTCATACTATCAGTTAATCAGTTTGACTGGTGGATCCTTTAAAAACGTTGTCCTGGTCAACTTTTATAATAATATCCCAAACTCACATGTTGACTCGGTGCTCAATAGATTAAAATCCGACTTAACCAAAAAAGAGTCTCAAAATAATTCTGACACCTTAATCATCTTGGTAGGCGACTTTAATTGTCCTTTATGTCCCCAGAGCCTTAAAGGCATTTGTGGCCTGACAACTGATATGGACGATTCTCCCAATCATTTTTGCCATACTAAATTGGGAGATCTCTTAAATGGATTAATATCCCATTTTAATGTATCCTTTGTCAATGACCTATGCCTTCCACCCAAGTGCTTTAAACCCACTTACAATGGGAGAGGCTGCCATACCACGATTGATTACTCACTTATATCTTCTAGGTACTCAGGGGCGATACTTACCTGGGAGACCCTTGACACTGTTATTAGCGACCACTATCCTATCGAGGTAACTCTAAAGTTAACCTCGTATACTAATGACATGGTCAGGCAGAATTCCCCTTATTCTCCTCCCCTGCAGTTGGGAACCACTATAGGCCTTTTTCTTAAATGGGACAAAGTGGTCCCCCCTATTTTCCTTAAAACCCTGGTTACCAACGTTTACGACCATATCCAAATCTGTTTGTCACCCACAGAAAACCCGCAGATAATTACAAACTCCTTCTCTGCAATTCTATCAGAAATTAAAACTCTCCTTGCTCGAGCCCCAAAGAAATCAGCCCCACTCACCCACGGCTGGTTCGACAGGGATTGTTCTAAAGCCCTGCGACTTCTGAAATTAGCTTTGAAGTCTAACCCTAGAAATCGCTTAGAGGTCCAGCAAGCCAGGCATAACTACCGCATCAAGCGTCAGGCAAGGAAAAACCAGCTCAAGTCGCTGGCATGGTCAGCCCTTGTGGAAGCCTCTGAGAAGAGGGATAATACTGCCTTTTGGAGGGCAGTTAATGCCCCCTTTTTTCGATCCTCTCAGCCCCCGATTTTGGACTCAGCTATTACCCCCGAAACTTGGGTTAAACATTTCAGTACCTTATACAACCTTACTGATCTGGATAACCGTCCACCGGAATGGGAAACTGATCCCAACTCTTCTCCTGATCTAACTACTTTCACCTCTTTCCCCCTAAATATCTTTTTTGACCACACTGAAGTATTGATGGCCTTAAAAGACAGCCCCTCCGGGAAAGCCCCAGGCCCAGATTGCGTCCCAATAAACGTTTTTAAGTCACAGCTTGACTTATGGGCCCCACTGCTAACCAATGTGCTGAATTCTCTGAACACCACCGGCTTTATTTCCACCTGGCCAGAGGCAATTGTCGTCCCGATTTTTAAAAAAGGCGCGAGAGATAATCCCGCCAACTATCGCCCAATCTCACTTTTAGACTCCCTTATGAAGGTAGCCGGGCGAATCATTTTAAATAGAATACACGATTGGCTAAGCACTCAAGATATTATTTCTGATATGCAATACGGCTTCAGACAAGGCAAGGGTACTATTGAACAGGGCCTAAATCTGACCTTAATAATAGCCAAATACACCCAGGCAAAAAAAGGAAACCTTTTCATAACCTTTGTAGACCTCAGTTCCGCATTTGATTGCGTTGATCACAGGCAGTTATGGGAATCCCTTACAGAGATTGGTTTAGACCCCCTCATCCTATCATTTATCAAAGAGCTGTATAGGGATGCATCGCCCCGCGTGAGATATGGCAATAATGGAGAATGTTCTGACAGGTTTTTTATCAGACGAGGTGTCAGACAGGGTTGTATATTAGCTCCTTTACTTTTTACCCTTTATATTAACTCTGTTAGCCACCATCTGACCAGGAACTTTCCACGATTACCCCACAATCAATGGTAAACCTATTCCCATTTTGCTCTACGCAGACGATGCGGCAATTATGTCCCAGACTCGCATCGGGCTACAAAGGGCGGTCGCTGAATTTACTGACTTCATGTCAAAGAGAGGCTTAAATGTTAACACCTCTAAAACTTACATTATGTCCTGTGGCCTCGGGATTGGAAAAAAACCATGCACCATTTTCTTGAATGGTAAAAAATTAATTAATATTGATAGCTTTCCTTATTTGGGCATTACTTTTAACAAGAGAGGCACTTGGCGAACCGCCGCTCAAGCCAGAGGTCTAGCACTGTCTAAAGCCATAGGTGCACTGACCAACTTTTCTAAAAAACTAGGGGGTCGCCCAATAAGCCCTTTACTTCAGATCTATCGGGCGAAGTGCATTTCAACTGGTACCTATGGATCTGGGATCTGGGGGATTGACCCCGTTGAACAAATCCAGCGACTTGAGAATGCTTTTCTACGTTACCTTCTGGCAGTCCCTCCAGGCACTTCTACCTATATGGTGCATACTGAACTGGGCCTCACTTACATTGCGGATACGATTAATTCTTCCCCCCTTCTCTTATGGCACAAAGTCTGGACCAACGAAGAAACTCCATTTAATAGGGAAATTATCACAGACTGTCTAAAACTGAAAGAGGTCAGGAACATTAAATGGTTGAATTACGTTAAAAGGTTGTCCACTGAAATCGGGCACCCCGAATTTTTTGCTGACCCATCAACCCTACTTAATATAGCAAAAGCCGAGTTAAAACGACTTGTCTTAAATCACCTGTGCTCTAAACGATGGTCCCTAGAAAAACAGAAGAGTACAATTGCAGATTACCAAAATACGATTACTGTGAGTGGTATACAGCAATATTTACTCTTAGAACCATCACCGTTTACTCGTATGCTCCTGACCCGCTTTCGTACTAATACTTTTTTTAGACTTCTAACTTTTCCCAATCCAAATTGCTGGTCCAGTGACTTACAGAAATGCCCTTGTGATGGCCTTTCGATTCAATCCAACATCCATTGCATTCTATTTTGTAGATTTTATCAATTGCCAAGGACCCTCTTTTTGAAACCTTTGCTTAAATCATGGGGATTACGCTCTTGTAAATTGGCTTACCAAAAATTAAAATCCCTGGAAACACCCTTAGCCCTGGCAGCAATCTCAACCTATCTGAAGTTGACGATGAGGTTTAGGATATCAATGCAGACCTAAATGGTCTAACCTCTTGATGCTTTGACTGTATCTACTTTTCTGTTTTCTGTGATTTTAATTATGTTACAAATTGAATGTAATTTTAACTGTTTTTATTGGATTTTTATATGTATGTACTTTTCTGATATAGTTTTTATACATATCGAATAAAGTTCAATATCTATCTATCTATCTACTGCTGTTACAGAGGGTTGGGGTGCACTTAACCTGGATGCAGTGGAGGGAGAGAGTTTACATGTATGTGAGAGCCGCAAGCTAGTAAGGGACAGAATGAGTGAAATGTGTGACCTAATGGTAAACCGAGCCGGCTTTAGCGCTTGTGACACCCGGTGCAGCAATCTTTTTTGGCGTCCCCCAGTGACCTCCTTTTATACGAATTCCCTCAATACCACCCTACAAAAGTGCCCCTCCTCTCTTTATGTCCCTTCTCTGAGATGCATTTCATTTTTTATAGCACGCTCATAGCTCACTTACACTCGGTTCTGTGGTGTGCATGGTTCAAATTCTTTTCATTAACTCTGCGCACAACTTTATGCTGAGTCAAAACTTCCACTAGACAAAACTTTGATCTCTCACCAGCAGGAACATCATTCACCAGAGTTATTACAACATTTTTATTGTTGCCTGAAACCTGCTGGATCCACAAGGAACTTTGCAGCTCATGCTTTTAAACCCATAATTTATTTTAAAGACAGCACGCCCCCCCAGGTCATCGCCAGGTGCACCTGCACCAATCGCTCCGCACTAAAGCTGGCCCCGATGGAAAGTTCGTCCCAGGCTTTCCAGAAAGCGGTCTTTCTTTATGCTTGGCCTGATGCTACAGGAAATGTTTATAAATTAACTTTCTGTATATCACACCCAGTCTAGTTGTGGGTGTCTTTTGTTGGGAGAAGTACAATGGAGAGCTTTAAGGCCTGCAAACAGAAGTGGCGACACTTAGATTTGAATGAAATATTTCACGCCTTTATAGTGTGTCTATCATATGGAATACTGGGCATTAAAGTGCAAGTTAGTGCTATCAACTAAAGCTAAGGTGGGTTCATACTACGCTTGAGGGGATTAAATAGGAGCGGCTCCTCCGTCATAGCTGAAGAGCGTTGCTCCACTGCTTAAAGGAAGAAAATAAAAAAATAAAAGGATAATAAAACCTTTTTATTATCATTTTATTTTTCTTTGACTCTGCCGAGTTTGCGGAGTCGGTGAGTCTGGGGCGGGTACAGGTTGCAGTCACCAGCAACGGAGTAGTGAGCACTGAAAGTGCGCATATCGGTCTACCCAAACCCACATGCACACGTGGATATCTCCAGGCTATTCCTTGGAGACATCCGGAGGGCCCAGGAGCACAGGCTCCCTGTCCCTGTTGGAGCATGAAACCGGCAAGCTCCGCCCAATCCCAGCGCTTCTCTCATGCTGTGAGTGATAGCATGAGAGAAGCGCTGGGATTGCGCGGGGAGCTGGGAGCCTGTGCTCGTGGATGCAACTGCAGTTCTGGGAGCAGAGGAGTGGCGCGGCGTGGGAGCAGAAGGTAAGTGTATGCTTATTTTTTATTTATATTTACCCGTGCTGGCCCGTGCTGGCCCGTGCTGCCCCCGCACTGCCCCCACACTGCCTCACCATTTAGAATTGCAGCAGCCGCCACTGGGAATAAAGGCTTATATTTTGATGTGCAGTTGTGGTGTTCCATTTTGCTGTGTTGTGGTTATTGTGTGGTTGTTAATTTGTTGGTCTGCTAAGCTATTGCTTTGGTGTTTTAATGAACTGCATTAATTTGATCAGTTCATGGGATGGTGCTGTTGGGTTATGTTAGTGTGTTGTAAAATGTTGATATGTTGTATAGTGTTGTTGTAGTGCAGTTTTGTTGTTACATCTTTGTGTTGTGTTATACAGGGCCACATGTATCATGCATTTTATTGGTAGCAAATGGCTCAGTTCACAGAATCTGACAATTTGCGACTGATAAAATGTATTTTGGTGTTTATGAATTCCAATTTGTGATTCAGTAACATTTTACCGAATCGCACTTTGGAATTCAATATACATACTGATACACGGTATTAGGAAGGGGCGTGTTTAGGGCGTCCCTTCCTAATACTGAATCGCAGTGGTATGTAGGAATGTTTTGCAACTGAAAAGTGGTCCCAAAACATTTGTATTTTCCCACCTACTTCAAGTAAGTGGTAACCCATTCACAAACAGGAAGGTGTCCCCAAGGGACCACTTCCCCTTTGTGAATGTTCATAAAAAAAAATTTTAAGAGCAGGCAATGGCCCCACAGGACCACTGCCTGCTCTTGAAAAATGAAAAGAAAACTTTTAATTTTTCTTTTTTAAACGCATCCCGTTTTGCTTGAATGAAAACGTGCTGCATTTACAAAAAATAGATTGCTTTATTTAAAAGCAATCACAGACATGATGGTCTGCTAACTCCAGCAGGTCACCATCCCTGTGATTTTAGCGATTCCTAAGGGGTCGCAAATTGTGACCTGCCTCATTTATATTAATGAGGTAGGTCGGTTTGCGACTCATTAGGAAATGCTAAGCGAAACTCATGGAGTTTCATACATTCAAATAGTGTTTAACGAAATGGCATTCGCAGAGAATCACAATTAGGTAATCGCTATTTGAAATAATGGTACATGTGGCCCATCGTCACTGGACATATTTGGTATGAGAGAGGGTAATGAGATTCTGTGGTTTTATTTTTTCATTGTGTTACCATTGTTGTCCCTCAACATTCGTCGCCTAATAGCACCTCCACAAATCATCCTTCTTGACACAGTAGCAAAAGGTGTTTGCAGAAATCTTTTCGCTATTTACTGTCCAGGGAAAAATGTTACAAAATGTCCTATGACACTAAGTAGGTCTGGAAGACTTAACCGCTCATCTTGTCAAATGTACAACGGACAGGGCACCCCCCCCCCCCCTTTTGTGACACCATGCTGCCTAAAGTAGCCCCAGTTCTCAGCTCTCTCGCCACACTCTCTCTCGTGACCCTCCATTGCTGAGTGCAAGCCACTCGCCTCTTCCCAAGCCTCCTGCAGTGCACAATGGCGGAAACCTCAGGTCAATGACCTCTCCCTTCTGGTAACACCTCCCACCACTATCTCTCTGTTGCAGCTCTGAAGACTTTTGAAAACTTCAGGTCACTGACCTCTCTGGTCTATTTGCTCTTGTGCCAAGCGAAGGGGGCACCAGGTCATTAACCTTCGGCTGTTGTGCACCTGTATAAAATTAAGGATACCTTTGGCATCTTGTGCATTATGTGCTTCCCCCTTGGTCTGTCTGTGCAGATCTCTGCTGTGTGTGTATGTGACGAAGCGTTAAATAGTGCAAGTGGGTGGATTGTTGGAAGCGATGGTTTGGTGATCTGAAGACAAGGGCAGATAACTGTTGCCCTTACTGGGGGCGTCCAGGGACGTCTCAATTAATTCTACTGAAAAAAGGAAATCTACATGCAACCACTGTGTCTTGCCTCTTCACTGTGAACACTTGAAACGCCCTTTCCAATCATCACAACTGCAATGAGAAGTGCAACCTATAGCATCATTACAGCTCGGTGGAGTATGTGCTCACTCAACGAGCAACTGGTGTCTTTCAATGGCAAGGCGCATCCAACAACCTGTGGGTATCCTTCCAAGCCAGTGGATTACACTCACCTTCATGTGCATGCAGACATCTTTTAAAGTGGGGGGATAGCAGCCATTCCCAACATCTCAGATAATCTTACACTCCAGTGGGGTACACTCATCATCTGTGCCCATGCAGGCACCTTAACAAAGGCGATGGCAATAACCTTACTGCGCGTATACACAGCACTGTGGGCATACTTACAACCCAATGGAGGCACGTTCTCACTACTTTGTACCTATTAGCTTTGAAAGCATGAGCACTCAGGGGCATATTTATCAAAAGTGGCGCAGTGTGGCACAGCAGGTCACCTTCCTGCGCTGCACTGCATCACTGGGGAAGGCGAGGAATGCACAGTGATTAAGGCATATGGTACATTCCTGACTTTTCACCCTGTACTGATGCACACTAGGCTGCCTAGCGCCAATGCAGTCACGCTTGCGTCATGGCGCAAGGGTGCCTGCGTTGCATGCAGGATTGTTTTGGTGCATGAAGGGACACCTTCCTACACAAAAACAACCCTGAGAGACATATTTCTCTATGTGTGCTGCTGAATGCAGCACATATAGAAAGAGGAAGTAACAAGGAGAAAGAAAGATATTTCACCTTGTTACGTCTCTACTGGGCAGGCGTATCTTTTTGGAGCATTTCCAGGTGTATATGGTCTTGTAAATCTGGGAATGCGTCAAAAAATTATGGGGGCTGCATGGGAACACCCACGCAAAACCCATGGAACGCCTTCACAGGGCAGAGTAATGCAACACAGCTATTTGTGCGGTGTTGCATTACTCCATATTTTTCGAGCCGCGCAAAAGTGGCTTTGCGTGGGTTAAGAAGTCTGACTTAGAAGTTTGCGTCACGCATGTAACACGTTGCACAGTGCAAACGTGACACAACCCTCTCATAAATAAGCCCCTCAGAGCAAGTGCACTCAACTGGGAGCCATATTTATGACTTCAGTGGTGCATGGCAGCACAGCAAGTCACCTTGCTGAGTCGGCTCTACATCACAGGGAAAGGGCACGAATGCACAGTATTTATTCAATATGGCACATTCCGTCACGAAAACAATCCTGAGAGGCAAAGTCCTCTTTCTATGTGTGAACACCAGAATGCAGCACTCATAGAAAGAGTAAACAATGAAGAGAAATGAAGATATACCTCTTTGTTACACCACACATTTGGAGGAGTATCTTTTGGGTGCCCTCCTAAGTTTACAAGGTGTTGTAAATCTGGGAATGCGTCAAAAACCATGGAATGCCTACCCAGGGCAGAGTAACGCAGTGCAGTGATTTGCACTGCGTTATTTCATATTTTTGCAGCCACTCTAAGCCAATCAAAGTGACTTTGTGTGTCTTCAAAAATATGACTTAAGGATCGTGTTGCGCGTGCACCACATTGCGTCGTAAAAGAGTGACGCAAACTGGGTCATAAATATGGCCGTGTGTTTAAACAATATTATTTATGAATGTGACTGTAGAGGGGCTGAGAAACAACTATATATGCATGGAGAAAGAAGGTCCCACTAGTGGTTTAAAGTATAAAAATATGCAAGTACGGTTGTTGTGCCCAATGCGTGCGTTCCCACAAACAAGGGTTGTGCTTTCCAGTGTGTTCCTCCTTGTCAAGTGTGCTTGCATGTCTTCTTTCCTGTGGCTTGTTTTTTGCTTGGGTGAAAGGAGTGTGGCTGCTTGTCCATACTCCGCTTTGTATTTTGCTGGAGAGTTTTTTTGCCTGGTGAATTGCTGTTTGGTGTGGTGTGTCTGTTTGTATGAAACGAGGAAGGATTGTCATGTTTTCCACTTTTAATTCTGTTATGCCAAGTCAGGAAAATAATGCATATTTTATGGAGATAAAGCAGAAGGGTTCTACTTTAAATTCTAAAAGTCAAGGCAAAGAAAAGCCGAATGAAGACCTACCCACCATTCATTGTAGTGGAAGATTCCTGTTTAGCGTGTGTGCGTTATCTCTATCTTGCAAGCCAGAAGTTCGTGTCCTGAAGAAACTATGACCAAGAGTTACTTAAGTTGTGAATGGGCAATTGCAACACACAAAACAAACAGCATTGGGAGGCGTACAGCAGCACAAACAGTAGTGCGATTCAACTTCAGCATGCAGGATATTTTTTTTTCTGCAGAAAGTGGGCACAAGTGCAGCAATAAATTGCTTTGCGTTGCATAGCGCTAAACACCAAGGTTCGCATTTATGACCTTTATGGCGCAGGGTAGCGCAGCAATGAAATTAACATTTTTATTGTTCACTTAATAAAAACTTACAATTTGTAGCATTTGTACAATTTTCATACATAATATCACTGTTGGACAACTTTATAAAAGCACAATTAAAATAAGGGATCTCCCCATGGTAAAAGAACTTAATTCATCAAGTTACAAAGAAACCACCTAGAAGAATTACTGGTAAAGTGCATTTACAAGAACCATAATCCACCTACTATTTCCGCTTGCCTAAAGTGCCCTATTTCCTCTATTGATTACTAATCATGCTACACTTTATGAGTAATCCCATTCAGTTTTATGGTGTGGCCTGCCGGGAGTCTTAGCCAGCTTAGGCGTTAGATAATGTGAGCCTACCACATATAGGCCCACATGCATCAAGCTAATTTGCGATCGCAAATGTTCTGAAACACTAAAAAAGGCAGTTTGCGATCACAAAACAGCTTGTTCCTATCCATGAATAAAAGTCGCAGAATATCTCTATTTTTCCCAAAATTAGTGATTACCAAAATACCGAATCTGCAATAGCGATTCTGTATTAGGTAATCGCTAATGAGGAATCGCAAAATCCAATGCAACAAGAATTCGCAAATACAGAATAAGTAAAAAATCGCAAATTGCATTTCTTAAATAGGAACAAATCATAACAGGTGGTAAACATTTCACAATAAATAAATCAGGTGTAAATCATCAGCAAACTACTTAAACAGTCCCAGAATGCATCAGAATGTTTCACAATGGCAGCGCTCTACGTCATGGCGAGGAGGATGAGGCTAAGAGCAGCAGTACAGAGAAGAAGGAGGATAGAGGAGAGAATCTTAAGAGTGAGCGTCACTTTGCTAGGGCAGACGGAGGAAGAGATTTATGATAAATATGGGCTGAATGCTGCGACAATCTTCGATCTCATTGCTGAGTTAGACCCAATACTGCAGCGCCAGACTCGCAGGACACATGCCATCCCCACCCATGTGCAGGTCCTGTGTTCTCTGCATCTCTTAGCTTCAGGGACCTTCCAGGGAGTAATTTCTGCAGCTGGAGGTGTCTCTCAAAGTGCCCTATCACGCTTTTTCAACTTTTTCCTAAATGCCATGTTGCAGAGGATACACCACCACATTACGTTCCCCACAACACCATAGGAATTGCTGCTAACTAAATTAGATTTTTATCAGGTTGCACAATTTCCACATGTCATTGGTTGAATTGATGGGATGCATGTACCCATATGTCCTCCCTCAGTGAATGAGTATATCTACCGAAACCGGAAATCTTACCATTCACTGAACATTCAAGTAATCTGCAATTCAAAAACAATAATCACAGACATAGTGGCTAGTTACCCTGGCAGTGCACACAACTCCTACATCTTCCGGCATAGTGGCATACACAGACATCTACTTGCAGGTGAATTTGGAGAAGTATATTTGCTGGGTAAACAGATGTAATACTGTCTTGCACACCTGTCCGCCATGGTGACACATAGCAGTGACTAATGTATATTTATTTTTCACATCCTGTAGGTGATAGTGCATACGCTGTGAGGTCTTTCATCCTCACTCCATATCTGAATCCTCCTACACAAAGGGAGCAGTGATACAATGAGGCACACATTGTGACACGCAATGTGATTGAGAAGACATTTGGTGTACTCAAATCAAGGTTTTGCGTCCTCCACAGACTTGCTGTAAAATCTTTGCAACATGTGCAATGTTGCACAACATAGCCACTAATAGGGGCATTCCCCTGGAAGACTCTGATAGCAAGCCAGAACTCGACATACAGCCAAGACAACCACCCCAAGCAGCATGCGGTCGAAATGCAGCAGAGGGGAGACAGAGAAGGGCAGAAATCATGCAACATTACTTTTAAGGTGGGTAATCACAAAACAACACAGTATTTGCTTAAAGGTTTATTGTGAGAATTGTGTGGTTGTGTCAATGCACACATACCATGTGCAGACAAGTGCAGTGTGGGTACAGACAATTAAATGTCATTGCCTTGACACTAAAACTTCAGTGTGAACAAGTTACACGATTCTGGTTACGGCACCAGAATTTTAAATGTCCAAATGTCTATTTCTTCCTGCCACACACTCCTGTGGCCCTTTCAGTAGGCTCAGCTACATCCGTCATTGAGCCTTCTGTGCCAGAGTGACTCCTGGTACTGCGCCTCCCGGTATGTGCCACAGGTTCCAGTAGGCTGCTGAGGCTGGAGGCCTCCTCACTGCCCCCCTGTATGCATGAGGTTTCCATTAGCTGATGCAGTCTGGAGTCCTTCCACTGCAGTGGTGACCTGGATGAGGCCCCTGGCCACATCCCCGCAGCAGTGGCTCATCTCCACCAGCATGCTGACAGCACGCCTGGAAAGCTGAGCTGTAGTAGTACTCAGCCTATTTATTGCCCTCGTGTAACTGTGCATGCGCCCCATGAATCGTGATGCCTCCTGCCATGTGAGACATGCTCAGCCTGGATGACCCTGCACATATCTTGTTTGGCTGTTGCAACATTGTCAGATTTTTCGGTGTTTGCTCTGTGCCCTTCAACTACAGCAGTTGTTAGCTCTCTCAGGGAGTCATGTATTTCCCCCATGTTTGTTGCTATTGTTCCCAGTTGGATCTGCATAATCCGCACATTCCTTGCAGGCGCTGGACCCTCAGCATCTTGACCTCAATCCCACTGCAGGCAGGTGCCCCATTGTCCTCTGCAAACGTCAGGATTGCCCTGGGCATTCGCATGCGCAACTGCATGGAACGGCGCCGCATTGTTACCTCTGGTGCTTGTGGTGGTGTATGGGTAGACTGCTGTGTGTGAGCTCATGTGTGGCTGTCCTCATCACTCTCCAAATCAGGCAATGGTTGTACTTTTTTCCTGCGTCGAGTGGGAGCAGGTATGGGTGAGGATGCTGGCAGTTCTGGTCCCTCATCAGGCTGTTCCATTTGTCCCTCTGACTCGTGGTCGTCAGCCACGTCACTGTCCTGTGCTGCATCTGTGATTTAAACAGTGAAAGTTCAGTGACTTTTTATTTGCACATGTTTGTAACTTAGCGCATGCACAGGTCTATTAAATTTACTTATGTAATGTACAAAGTCTACTGAAGTCACTTCCTTGCTGTACTCTGCTGCAGTAAAGCTGTGTTTGTCCCTCCATGCCTTGCCCTTACATTTGTCTTTATTCAACTTCCACAATGCATTAGGGTGTTGCAAGTAAAAAGTGGACTGGACTCAGGTGTGCTACATTACACAGGGCATGCATTTGGGGCAATTTGAGTTACATTTGACATTGAAATATGTTTAGCTGTGGTCTTACCTTGGGAGGTACCTGCATGTGTAGAAGTGTCGATCTGTGTAATCCCGATGACTGCCTCTGGCTGCAGAGTGGATTCTACCATGTCCTCCAGTGGGGTGTTTGCACGATCGGTAGATGGTCCCCCTCCGTTTTTTTTGGCAGCGGCTAGCCTTTCAGCCACCCTCTCTTTGGCTCGGCTGCGCAGGTCGTACCATCTTTTGCACAGGGATATCACGCTGTGTTACCCCTACAGCATTGACCTTAGCTTGTATCCCCAGCCAAATCTTCCTCTTGACCGACTCAGCAACATGCAGGGATAGTTTCCCAAACAGCCAGTCACGGTTCAACACCACTTCCTCAGTGAGGGTTTCAAGTTCCTTTTCACTAAATGTTATGTTTCTCTTTATGCCTTCTCCTTTATTTTTCTAATTTTATGTGGCCATGGTGTTGTTTTGTCCCAGCTTCTGCTCCAAACACAGTTTCTCCAAGGTGAGCTCCACCAGTCTTCCTCCTCCTCAGACTCTCCCTGTGAACAGGTGTGTGCATTCAGTGAATCACTTCCTGGTTGTGATGTCATCGCAATGCAGCAATATGGGTAAATCGCAATTAACGATTCTGTAATAGCGAATTCTCTATTACAGATTCGGTAAACAGGTAATCGCTATTGAAAATAGCGATTTTTACCAAAACGCAATCATTTAACGATTTTTTTGCAGCATTGCGTTTTGCGATTCCGTAATAGCGATTCCTTATTTATCCCTATTAAGGAATCGCAAATTCATTTTTTGATGCATGTGGGCCATAAAGTTTTAAAGTGCAATGTGCCTTTTGTAAAATCATCTCTAGGCTTGACGATGCTAAGCCCTAATTATTTTACAACATTCCAGATGTTCATATAATGGCACAGCTCAGCTCTTCCAGTGTTTTTCTGGCATTCCAGGCAGTTTGTTCCTAAATGAATAGAAGAATTGGATAATAAAAGTGAATGCCCTTTGCTATGCACATTTAGCTAATTTCACCTCTGCAATGTCTACGAACTTTAAGAATCTTCTGGTAAATTGTAAATCTTCTCCCTGCAGGCCAGCTATTACTGCTTGGCGGCGTGTACGTATAGCATAATGATTAAAATCCTGTCTTAACAGATTTCTACTTTTCGCTGTTAAGGCTGGGCAACTACAAATTATATGGCAAATATCTTCTCTGTTGTAATTGCAGAGACGACATGATATTACTCAATTTTTTTCAGGCTGGAGCGTCGCTGCGAAATTGAAAATTGCCAAGCCAGAGTCTCAAAAGCTTTAGTTTTGAATTTAATCCGTTCAGACCCCCCAGATAATTCTGGGGTTTTAGCTTGCCATATTTAGCAATTACCATCCACACTTGGGATCTGTTCACCAGAGTCTCTTTGTCCAATAGTGATGAATTTTTGTTTTACTGCTCCCATTATTAACTCTATTAAATGCAGACTGTGAGAGTGTTAAGGCCCATAGTTGTTCTGCCTCAAACGTGGATATAGACAAATTAAAATATTCATGGGTCTTCGTGTGTTTACAATCGCTTATTGCCTCCCAAACAACTGACATAAGAGTGGAATTATTATCACTTCTAAGCTCGTGACAAATTTCAAATATGTCCCTAAGCTATTTAAATATTGTCTTCTGAGACCAAACTCCAATCTGATTTGTGCTGGCGAGGCCTGCTGTGGGATATTAAACAGGAGTCGGTATGTCCCTTTCACAAGCTTGTCTATAATATTATCAGCCTTCCCTCTCAAAATCTTCAAAACATGCGTCAACGATGGGACATGTTTGGCTGTCATCACTTGCAGTAATGGCTTGAGGGGTAAACCTTTGAAGCTATTCCGTAGGGAAGCAAATGCTATGATTAAAGAGTTATTCCTTCTTTGTAGTGCAGCGCACTGGTTCTTAAATGAACCCCCTGCATCTAATTTTACCCTAAATATTTGTACTCTAAAACTGACTCCAGCCCGATCCTTTCTGTGCTGAATTTTGGGCGAGCTGCTATGCCCTTTGTCACTAACATGGTTTTTGTTTTACTTATGTCGACCTTTAATCAATGGGATGAGGCGTATACAGCAGTTTTACAGTTTTATAGCTCAGCAGGACAAAAGATGGGAGACCTTAAAACCTGTTACAAGTACATGGACTTGCTGGTACTGTGCACTGTTCACTGGGTGTTCATGCCCAAGTCTCAAAAGAGACAAAACATCAAACTATAGAAAACATTAATCCGTTAGTACGTCTGCATATCTGATTTGTATTTACACACATAAATCATAATGATAACACATAATTATGCAATGTTTTCTATAGTTTGATGTTTTGTCTCTTTTGAGACTTGGGCATGAACACCCAGTGAACAGTGCACAGTACCAGCAAGTCCATGTACTTGTAACAGTTTCTTGATTCCTCCACACTTGGTCAGTCAGCAAGTGTAGTACTGTAGCACCAATTCTTTAATTTAGTTTACAATTCAGTAGATTAGGAGTGCCCCTCCAACTATCAATACGTAGACCTTAAAACCTGCCACAGACGGGGAGAGCAAACTTATGTAATTCAAACCAAAAGAAATATCAGCAAGATACAAATTGAACAAGAAAGGAGCCAAGACATAGCCTTGTTTTAGGCTGTTTGTTGTCTGTATTTTTAGGTCTCGGCTAGCGATGGCTGCGCTTGCGCAGTCTCGCTCGCGAGAGATAATGACATGGGAGAAGAGGGGCTTGAACCCGCCCCTCTTCTTCCCTGTTCTCCATTGGCTGGCCTAGTAAATGCTGGCCAGCCATTGGAGAAGAGGTCCCGTCACTCTAATCCTGCCCCGTCCTTTTCGGATCGGGGGGCGTGTTTTTTGCGAGAAGTCTCAGGGAGGAGACAACAGCAAAACACGCCCCCCAATCCGAAAAGGACACTCCCTTTCTCCGAGGCATTTTCTGCTGTGCCTCGGAGAAAGGCGGTCGTGTGCTCGTCCGCTCCCCCTTCGTCCGGCTGCTGCTCTGGTCGCCTCTCCCTGTCCTGGCCGCTGCGCCACTCCTCTCACACTTGGTTATGTGTGTATTTCCCACTCGTGCGTTAATGCCATCGCGCCTGCCCGGTCAGTTGGAGAAAAAAAGACGGAAAAGATCTAGCAGGGGGAGGGGCGGGGCTGTGCCAGGCACAAGATGGCGGAGAGGGCGGCAGCGCAAGCCAAGGAGCGGCTGCGGGAGCAGCTGCGGCATTGGACTGCCTCTTGCATTAACCAGGAGGCGGCTGAGCCCCGCGGACAGGCGCGGGCAGTTCGCTTCGATGGAGCCGCCGAATTTCTGGCAGCTTGCGCAGGAGGCGACCTGGAAGAAGCCGGAGCCATGCTACAGGGCAAAGGCGGGAGCGACCTACTCAACAGCACCAACGTCGATCAGGTTGGAGCGGCTTGTATGTGCAGATATGTGTGGGTACCTTACGACAAAGATGGATTGATTCCACAGCCCTTGCGTTTTTGTGAGTCACGTTTTTATTTCGGTCTGTCCTGGTTCTGTCGCCGTTCCACGGGATCTTGTTAAATCGAGCCGAGAGAAAGGAAAAACGAGCCGAGAGAAAGGAAAAAAGATCTGCATTGGGGGAGAATTTCGCAGCCGACTGCAAACATTAGGTGGTCCTAGGGGAGATTTCACAAGCTGCCTGCTCACAGTAAAACAGGTCTGCTATTGACACAAATGTATGTCGAGACTTTCCACAAAGAATTGAAGCACTGTATAGGTCATGGGAAAAGGAAAACGGGGGTGGGGGCGGTGAGGAGGAGAGGGAGGGGCACACCTCGAGCGGGAGGCGTGCTGGTCATAACATGGAAATGATGCCTCCCCAACAGGCGCTCATATTACCTCTGAAACTTGCTAAATATAAACGGACTCATCGCTCCAGCAAACAATGCACGTGTCGCACAAGGGCGTATCTTGCATAGTTCCGCACTGTGCGTTTTATAGAATGTGACGGCAGACTGTGTTTAGTCACCTGAGCATCCACGTACATTGCTACATGCTGCAATTAGTCGAAGGCAGTGCATGGTTGGCAGCAGAATGCATTCTATCTGTCAAGAAGGAGCTTACTCCCGACTTAATCACCCTCTGAGCCCTGGGACAGCCCAGTGAGCGCCCTGAGCAGTGACCGGCCTACCCTGTTTATAAGGTTCAGATAAGGGCAGGTTGCGGGCAGGCTGCGCTAAGATTTACATCTTTTAAAGGTGATAAAGTAAGTACCACCGACAATGGTGACAGTTATTAAAGATACGGGTGCAGGGCCTGCGTCATATGAAAGTTTGAGGTTGTTCCTATTTCGGCATCTAGTGGTGATCAACATGGAGAGAGGTAACTTTTATCTACTCCACTAATTTTAACGCATTAAACGCCCGTTCTCCCCGAAGGCCTCCAACAAATGCATTCCTTAACATTAAGATTGGGAATACTCTTGGTATATATGGGAAGCGGAGGTCTGAACTACCCTAATATTTGCCCATGAGTGAAATATCTCTGGAAGTGGGTATTGTCTTACGGATAAGAAAGGGTAACTTGACCGCCCAGAAATGGTAACCTACGGGACCTGTGGACATATAGCTCTCACAATTAATCCACATATTTTTGTGTATATAAACTGCGAAAAAAAAATACAACAGCGCATGTAGTGTTCCTTTGGTTTGGTGTGTTTTTTCATTCAAACATGATGTCCTGAAACCACTTTGAGAGAGCTCCGAGGTAGCAGGAGATTGAACGTTAAAAAACGTGAAATATTACCCATGTAAGATGTACTTTTGCGGGTAACCCCTTCAAAATTGCTCTCTAACAGGGCCATACCCAGGTAGGTTCAGGGAGCCGCCCCCCCCCCCCCCCCCCCCACCCAAACCAGCAGTGTAGAGGATAGCTGCTGTGGGTGCAAGAAAGTAGAGCAATAGTTTGCATAGCAAGATGCATATACGCAGCACACTGGAGGGCGGCTCTTCAGAAAATGAGAAACTCTTAAGTGCCAGAGCATGCAGCTTCTAAATCCTATTGTTCCCTTTTATTCAAAATAGTCGAGCTTTCGCACAACAGAAAGCCATTGTAAGCTCGTGTTCTCTATTTACTTATGGATGGACCAGAAAAAAACGGGCTGCGCTGCCTTTCCCGGTTATAAATGGCCTTCTTTGAAATTGCTTTCTGTCCCTACTCATGCTGCACACGTAAAGGGCCTAAGTGCGCCCCACCTCAGAAGAGCCATCCACTCCTCACAAACAAATGTGGTCGGGCGCTGCAGCCCCTCCCTTCGCTACAGGGACGGCAGGAGCTGGCCACCACCGCCTTGAAGGGTTGTTTCATCACAGATCATAGAAGCAAACTGCCCCTCGTAGGGGGGCTCTCTATGTTGCTTCTATCGCGCAAGCTACGCCAGCTTTTCGGGACAGCTTCAAGAGAAGGAACGGGCACGTGCTTTTACCCCAATGTCGCGCGCTGCTATGAAAACCCCAAACCAAAGTGTCAGCAGCCCCACTTTCCGGGCATGTCTGACCCTAGAGCACACGGTGTCTGATCAAACTCTAGCGAAGGGAAGAACACCGTACTTTGTATGGACCACTCTCTCTTTAAAGCTATGTACCTTAGACGTGCAGTAAGTATATGCACCAGAAAGTATAGCACCCTTAGAGAGGGAAACAAGCATTTACAATGCAATGGTCTCTGCATTGGTAAAGTTAGAGCTATTGGCATTGCTCATGACATTATTTTTGTTTATGTTTTTGTTTTTAAAACATGTAAAGAAACGGCATTGTCATGAGCAATGCCAATAGCTCTAACTTTACCAATGCCGAGACCATTGCATTGTAAATGCTTGTTTTTTAAATGGTTGTACCTTGGCCCAACCTAACTCTTGTCCACGTATCCATGTACAATAATTTAATTGCTCTCAGGAGATTAGGTGAAATTCCCAATTTTTATAGCTTATCCCAAAGGATATTCCTCTGCACCGCAACAAAAGCAGATTGAAAATCAATAAAACACAAATGAAGGTTCAATGAACATCACAGGGAAGAGCAGGAATTACGGTGTATTTATCCAATACGGAGCATTCCTATTCTTTCCCTGTGCGCTGACGACGTTTTGGCAGCCTAGCGACACCCTTTCACCATGGTGCAAGGGTGCCTGTGTTGTAGGCAGGATTGATTTAGTGCAGGAAGGGGCACCTTCCTCCACAAAAACAATTTTGAGAGGCTTTTTCTTCTCTCTATGTGTACTGCAGAATGCAGCACACATAGAAAGAGGAAAAAACAAGGAGGATATTTCTTCTTGTTACGCCTCACCTGGGGAAACATCTTGGCCCATTCCAAGGTTTACAAGGTCTTGTAAATTTGGGAATGCATCAAAAACAATGGGTGTTGACTGGGAACCCAATGCAACACCCATGGAATGTCTACCCAGGGCAGAGTAACGCAACACAGCGATTTGTGCAGCGTTGCAGTACTCAATAATCTTTGAGCCACTGAAAATCACACAAAGTGGCTTTGCGTGGCTACAAAAATATGACTTACAGTTTGGGATGGGGATGTCTCCTGCATGGTTTTGTGAATGTGCATCCCTGCCCGAGATACCCTAGTGCAAGTGTTTTTTTGTTTTTTTTTCATTTTTAATCTCAGCGTTCACAAAAATGGTGGATGCATTTTGAATTCCCCTTCCAGTGCTTAATTTGAGCTGGTAGTTGTTGGTGGGGGACACCAGCACTCATATTTGGGGGCCAACACTTATTTTTTGCAGCATACATCTATCAAGAGCATAAGAGAGAAGAATACACAAAGTGGAAAGATAGGGAGAAAGAAAAAAACTGCAAGAGTGAGATAAAGGGGCATGGAGTGTCTGGTAGTGGATTAAAGAGAAATGAGATCGATTTAAGACCACTGAGGCTTTGTATTCGGCATGCTGACATGTACTAGTGCCAGCCACAGGCTTCTTTGTAGACCTTTGGGCACCGACACTCATTCTATAATAAATTAAACACTACCCTTAGTGTAATTGTTATATGAAACCCAGTGACGGACTCTGTGGTCAGGAGGAACACACCATGTGTGTCTTCCTTATCCACAAGAACTACTGCTCCCCATTGTCAGCTGGCATATGCTTGGCAGTGGTGGCAGTGTGTGGTTTTAATCACAGTCACAGAGCAGGCCTGGACTGCGGGATGCAATTCACACACTGTGCACATTTGTCTCACTATAATGATAATCCACATTTGTAAAGCGCGAACAATCACCCGTAAGGGTCTCTAGGCGCTGGGGGCCGTCGGGAAGATTAAGCAAGCTATTGCCCAGAGTCACATGGTGCTGGGCTAATCTTCCTCCGGCGCCGGGATCAAGCCGTGATCCCCAGATTCCGGCGTCAGTCGCCCTGGCTGCGGCGCCACACCTCTTCCCCGGACTGCGGACAATGGACTGCTCTATTTCAAGGACCGGCTAAGTAGACTACCTGATGCCATGAAGTTGTTGAGTGAATTTAGTAACATGTCAGGAATTAAGTTTAATTGGGGCAATTTCTGTCTCTTCCAGATTCACTCACTGGTTTCTCATACCAGCATGGAGGTACATTTATCATCACTACGATGGGAACCTGGGATGTTTAGATACTTAAGCATCAAAATCTACCACTCGCATGCTCAACTACTGTTGGGCAATCTCCATAGCATAGTGATAGCGATTAAACAATCCATCCCATTTTGGTGTAGACTTCCTCTTTCACCATGATGCCAGGTACCAATAATGAACAAGTGAACATTGCCCAGACTGCTGCACTATTTTGTGGCGATGCCTGCGATACTGATGGGACTGTTCTTCACAGAGGTTACAGAATGACAGTCTTACATGGGGAAATACTTGAAGACGACTTGCAAAAGGGAAGACACTGCCCCCTCTAGACGAAGAGGGGCTTGGAACTCCCAGGATGGAGGGGTACTACTTGGCAGCCGAACTGCGGTGGCGGATACTGGTTCAGCTTATTATTCGCTCTACCCTCATTTCCACTGATTAGGCCGCATATGTATATTAGGGCCTTATGTATTTGTGAGATGTAATGTAACTCAGCAGAGAAAAGTGCACTTAAAGCTAAATACGAAGTGCTCGTCTTACGTAATCACAACATTTTATATATGTTTACTAATGCTTTTACTTTCCAGTAACATTCTACTTTTATTCTTTAAGTTTGCAAACTGGAAGGTTTGTGAAAGCAGATGCTGCTGTTGAGTGTTGGACAAATGTTATCTGGTGCCTTGAAAGTGTGGATGAGGAGTTGAATTATGCTCATTTGTGTATGGGGAGCCAGTGTAGCGCTTTCAGGTGTGGTGTGATGTGAGTGTGGCGTGGGAGGTTGAAGCAGATTCTGGCCGGCAAATTCTGAATGGTCTGCAGCCGTCTGGTGAGTTTTTTGTTGAACCTGGCATAGAGGGTGTTCCGGTAGTCCAGATTCCTTGTGACCGGGCATGCATGACTTTTTCCCAGGTGTTTATTGGGAACTATTTGAAATTTCCCCTCAGCATCTTCAAGGTATGAAATCATTAGGTAGTGAGGGAGTTGCCTTGGAATGTCATGTCACATTTGCTGTCAACGATGATCTGGAAGGTGTGGGTGATAGGGGTGGTTGTCAGTCAGTGCTTAATTCATAAAAGTGCCAGGGCCCTTCGCAGAAGCCTGCTGAAGCTTGGAACACCCATAGCACCGACCATCACTATCCTACAAGTGTGACAATTCAGTCTATTCCAGGCCAACCAAAGCTATAAGAATGGCTCGAGTGGCAGGTATTAATCATTTTTTATGTATATTGCAAAGAATAAACAACTCTTGTTGTGCTCATCTTTAAATTAGACAGACAGCACCACCATGTGGCAGACTATCATAAGTGCCAGTGTTGACAGTTAAGTGCCGGTGCTGAGCACTGGAAACCACTGTCTCAAATTAATCACTGGTGACGACCCTGGCTCTGTTGACCACCAGGTGGAGTCCCAAAATGAAGTGCTTTTCCAGAAGATCATGATTTCGGTCTTGCTGGTGTTCAGCTTCGAACACTTGATCTTTATTCAGTGGGAAACTTCAGTCGGGCAGGCATTGAACATGATCGGGGTCCTGGGTGCCTTGTCTGTGAGTTGTGTGTTTTAGGTGTAGAAAGGACATTGATGTTGTGAGAGCAGATGATGCTGGATAGAGGGATCATGTATGAGTTGAATAGGGTTGGGCTCAGGGAGGACACCTGTGGAACACCGCAGATGAGATCATGGGCATCCGAGGTGTACGGTGCCAGGCTGGCTGCCTGGGTCCTTCCATTCAGGAAGGAACAGAGCCATTGGAGTATAAAACAGGGCCTTCTTTATTCTATATATTACTGGCCTGACAGTTTGATCACAATATAAGCATTGTGAACACTATTTAGTATCATTACATGATTCCTTAGCAACCTGGACTATGCCTGAATGGATCCTTACTACTTGGATTAAAGGGAAATGTTATTTTTTTGTTTACGATTATAGTGAATGCCTTAAAATGACCATTGGGATAACAAGTTGTGTATAGTGACAAACCTATTAAATGACTGTGATGAAATTAGATTCTGCATCAACTTGCTATGGGTTATGGCAATGTATTTCAAAACTACTGATAAAAAGTTATGTTAAAAACAAAAACCTTAGTAGGTCTATTGGCAGGTTTTTGTTGTTACCCAACGGAATGGTACTCATTTTTATCAAACTCTGGAGGATGAAAGACTGAGTGGACATGCAGGGATGTAAACCTGTGGCCACTGGGTCAAAACAGATTCCTGCACTGAAAGCATTAGTCCACTCAGCCACCAAAACCAGAAATTTGTACCATTCAATCACATTATTGCATCCGTGCTTCCAAGTACCGCTGTTGTTTAATACCTATATGGACATTGTGCTGGGAAGTATTGGAACTGTGTTAGTACTGTCCATGCAAAAATGCGTATCTTTGTTGGGTGAGGTTTTTGCATTGAACCTGAACTTCATCATGAACTGCGACTTCTCCTCTGTGTGACCACTACCTTTCTGTAACAGCTGCTCATGTCTGGAGGAAGGCAGGGCTAGACACTAGAAGTCATTGGCATTAACCTTGTGATAGGGGTCCCTTTGAAGTATACCAGGTAAAACAGCAGGCCAGTCCTCTCTCAAGCTCTGTGAGGCCGAAGGAACAATCCTTAGCCTGAGAAATCAGCTAAATCAGGGTGCATGCACTAAAATATAATTTACAGGTGCCAGAAACAGGAAGCTCTTCCCTCTGTACACTGTGAGCCTCTGCCTGTCCTGTTTGACCCCCTTAGTAATTTATCAATGCTTTACATGCAGAATCACAATAGTGGACTCTATGTACCTTAACCATATTTTTGTGCTATATTGAGTAGTTGGCGAAGTATAGTACTTTGTGTGTTTGGAAAGTCAAAGCACTGACTGGATACTCTTAATTGAGAGTTTTAATGTTGATCGTTGAGTTCTGAGTCTGTAACCCTGCATCACCTTCCTGAGGAAGCCAATAAACCATGTGCATGTGGGACCCTCTAAACCAGGTCTAACACCACATAACTCTCACAAAAAGACGCAACTTTGCGAGAACAATGCAAGTCCATCTATGACTCCATGCAAAGACCAATCAACTGAAGTAACATGATGTTGCTTTGGTTGGAATCCTAGAGTCAAATGAAAACAGGAACAAGCAATGGACAAAAGAGAATGTGTGTGATTTCCCCATGCATGCTACGTGTTATTTCCACAAAAATGAGAATGTTATGTGATTGACATTAGAGTAATTGTCTACAAGTAGAATCTTCAAAACTCAAGCTAGACACCTCTTCCTCACCTAAGCATCATTGTGCAGTTTAGTGCTGTTGTCCTAATAGAGTTTTATTTGTGCAAGTGTATCCAATGACATCATAATCCCTTTCCATGTAGCAATACGGTGCTGAGCTATTTTCAGGGAAATTGCATAACTCAGTGATGCAGATTTCTGCGCGACAGGAACCTTGGCAAATTTTCTCCTGTGCATTCTTACAGTCATTACAATAATCAAAAAAGACAGTAACCCCTTGAACACCAAGGGGACAGGGTTCAAAAGAACAGGAAAACACGACCACAGAAATGTCCCCGATGTTATGGAGGTGAGAGGTCTCTCACAAATATGGACCTATATGTGGCGGCCCCTTACTTTTGATTCCTGAGACCTTCACCACCTTGCTGGATAGCAATTCAACCCCATCAACACTCACTTCCATATTGGGAAACACAAGGACGCGACTCGCACCTTTCATGTTTAGGACCACGGAGGGTGCAAGTCACCTTCTTGTGTTTCCCAATACGTCGCTGTGGTCGAACCTTTATGATTTTGAACAGTTGGCTTGAGACCAGGTTGGCTTATATGAAACATTACATTCCCAAAATTTGAAAAGGGGAAATATTTTTTATGTGGCCGTTGTGAACACCTACATGAACAATGGTGCTTCATGTATTCATTCCTCACAGCGACTGAATATGATATGAATTGATCATTGGGGAAGTGACATTATTTTGGTCCTGAGGAAGGTGGTTCGAATTTTGAGTTACCACCGAAAGGTGCCGACGATTGACTGACGAAACAACTTACAATGCACTGGCTGTTTTATACATGTGAAATGGAAGCATAGCTAACCTGTGATTTATTAAGTAGAGGTGTCTATTCACAAAGACTAATTGTTTTGTCTACAAATATTTGTCTTGTGTATACTGTGTATACAGAGGCATTTTAATGTTTTGAATTTGTTATGATTTTATGTGAAACATTTGTTTCAAAGGGATCAATTGAGTGTAATATATTGAAAAGCCATGTATTTTCTCTAAGACCTGTGTGGTATATATATATATGCAATTGTGTTAGAACATTGTTGTTGGTTGAGTAATTGGGATTGAGAAGTCTGAGAAGTTTGCATCCTTAAAATACAGGTATCTAGGGGAATCATGTTTTCCTGACCATCATTACATCACATAGGGGCATATTATTAAGAGAGGCGATAAAATGATCGCCGCTTTAGCGTCAGAAAACTGCCGCTAAAACGGAGATAATGGGCTTGATAATATGCTCTATGGAATTCCAATTGAAGCCCATGTTAGATGTGAAGGACATCTAACATGGGCTTCAATTGGAATTCCATAGAGCATATTATCAAGCCCATTATAGCTGTTTTAGCGGCAGTTTTCTGCCGCTAAAGCGGCGACAATTTTATCGCCTGTCTTGATAATATGACCCCTAATCTCCAATAGTCTGCTATTGTGTACACAAAGTTCTGGTGTTTCTTTTTGTTCTGTACATTAAGTAGGGTTTGGACAACATGGCATGTATAAGAGCAGTGTCTGATGTAACAACAGTGAGTTTTTCTTTCTGTCTGTTGTTCAGTAACAGAAGATGGATGCCACTTTGTGCATTCTGTTTCACCTTGCCACTGTTGCTTGATGTTCTGTGTAGGACGTGCTGATTCTTTGCTGTGTGCTCCATGTGATTGGAATGTTGGATGTGATGTTCTTGTCTTTTGAGGACAGGGATTGGGCCAAATAATATCTATTACATCTGGTCAGTAATGAAGGAATATAATAATCCTACATGTGTTAGTGCTAGAGTAAAGAAATTGACATGTAACGACTGTGTTATGTCTCTTCAGTGTGCCTGAGTAAGAGGTCAGTTTCAAATGCAAAACCCTGGGTCTGTGACCGCTTTGGTCTATTGCTCCCCTGCGTACTAATTTAAACCCCAGTCCCTCTAATTTATTGCTCATGGCCTTTTGTTTCAGTGTAGGATTAAATAAATCCTAGGTCAGTGACCCATGCTGCCTATTGCTTCTGTACAGAATGAAGGTCAATGACCCGTCTCGCCTATTGATCTCTGTGAAATGTTAGAAACCCCAAGTCACTGACACCTCTGTTTCAATGCTTTGGCACAGGAATGAGAGCACACTGGTTACTGCACAGACCTGGTCCATTTTTCCAGTTCAGAAAGAAGGTAACCCCAGGTTCTTGACCTCTTCCCTCCCTCAGAGAATGCCCTCTATCAGCTTTGTCATGTTGGGTGGGGTGTGAGCACATCCACACAGCCGTGCCTGAGATAAGAGTTATTTGAACATCCCCATTCTAGTCACTTGCTCTGTGGATAAGGACTGGAAACTGCATGGCTAACAATTCTAATAATTCTACATTTGAGTAGCCTTGCAAAGAGTGAAAATTAAACACGTGTCAAACAGGTCTTTTATTTTTCTTAAATGTTTGAAATGCTGCTAGTTTGGGCTTGGACTATTTGTAGGTTTGGAGGGTAGGGACTAAAAGCAAAGACGGATTAAGTCCCTTTGTTTGCAATAATTTCCCATTCCAGAGTTGAAACAATTTCTTGGGTATTCCAGTGCTACCACCCACGGAACGCCATCTTGACGCAAATTGGTACAGAGCAACACAAAGCGCTATTTGCGCTACTATAAGGGCAACTTTACAGCAGAAACAAAGTTCTATGTGGGAAAGTAAATATTTTATCAAGCCATTGTGCCGCTGTCCCCACTTTGCTTCAGCACAAAGCCTTGAGAAATCTGCCCCATGGTTCTTCAAAATGAATGTCTATCATAAACACCTCGCAGTTTCCCCTTCCTTACTGAATCGTGGTTGATGGATAATACTGCAATATTTATATTTCTGATACAATAATAAAAATGATATGCCAAAGAAATACTGGGGGATATTACCAACAAATGGCGATATTTATCGCATTCCGCGTTCAGCTTGAGTTTTTTCATCACCGTTGAACGCCAGAATCTATCGCCATATTAGCGGCGTATTAGCAACACACCGCTAACAGGGGATAGCTTTCTGTTCCGGCGGAAATGGACGCCGATAGATTTAGCGTGACGGCGATAAAAAATCTCACGCTAACGTAAAAAAAGTGGCGATGGGCCAATGAGCGACAGAATCCGATCGCTAATTGGCACCAGGACTGCATTTCTCACGTTAAATGGGAAAATACACTACAAAGGACCGGCCAAGCAGAAAAAAAAACATGGAAACCAGCAGAGGAGCCAGGGATGAAGCTGGGACCAGTGCAGAGACCACAAACAACCCCACAAATACCCAGGAACACCAGCCAGAGACCCATGTGAAGGCCAAGAGGAAGAGGAATCCCAAGTTCAGCCAGCAGGAAAACCAGGTCCTGATTGCGGAGGTGACTGAACACTAACAAGAACTGTTTGCCACCTCCACAGTGACATTGGCAAGAAAAAAAGAAATATGGCAGGACATTGTGTCCAAGGTAAATGCTGTCGGAGAGAGGAGGAGGACAGTGGACGACTGCAAGAAGCGCTGTCATGATACCAAGCGCAAAACCAAGGAGAAACTAGCAGCCAACCTAAAAGCAGCCAAGCAGACTGGAGGTGGGAGTCCAGCGCCACAGGAGGAGCTGGATGAGTTGGAGGAGCAGGTGTCCCGAGTCATCAGTGAGGAGACGGTGGTCGGAGTTGCGGGCCAGGATACTGCTGAATGGGACCAGACACAACAACAGGGTGAGCAACAACCAGGGACTAGGGGGACGGGGTGGATGGGCCCAATGGTACCCATGTACAATTAAATATTTTGCAGTGCATAGCCACAATTACTGTGGATCATGTACCGGATACCCTTATCCATGGTGGCATAGACACATATCACCCTACTCAAACAATACATTGCAAGACACATATTGGCGGGCACAAAGACTTGGAAATGTGGACAGAAAAGTAAGCCCAATATAGTCCAAGATAAACATCAGACCACAAAATAAGTGCTACATCAAATGGCAAAGTGGCACATTAACTTGAGATGTGGCAGGGTGGTAAAATGCCCCCCTTGCCTCATTACCACGCATACGAATCGTCTGCACAAGGAAGAATCTCTCACTGACGCCAAAATGAGGATGCACTGTGAATGTGACTGATCATGTGCACGAAGAGGCATGCCACCACCAATGTCAGCACACCTGCAACATTGTGCATGTGTGTCTGAGTTGTGTGCAAGGTTGTGTATGCGCAGTAAAGTCCACCTATATGCATATGCACATTCCTGCACACAACTCAGACACATGTGCACAATGTTGCAGGTGTGCTGATATTGGCGGTGGCTTGCCTACTCGTGCACATGATCAGTCACATTCAGAGTGCATCCTCATTCTGGCATCCGAGAGATGTGGCCATGTGCAGATGAATTGGACATGCGTGGGGATGAGGCAAGGGGGAAAATCTGACATCCTCACGCATTTCCAGGCAATCTGCCCCCTTGCCTGTTCATGAGATGCAGTCCTGTGTACACCAAGTGGGGAAGCACCTAGTGAGTCTGCATACCACATACACATGCAATGTCACAACAAAGTAACCATGTAGGCCGCTTGATAAAATATGCACATCCAAAAATGCACACAAACAGCACACTTCACTCAAAGGGCAATGGAATACAATGAGCAGGGGGCTATGCCTACAACACCACAGTACGTGGACAATGCAGATCAGGAATGTGTCACACAAATATGTACTGCATGCCTTGTCTGTGAGACATACTCACAGAACCACAATGTGCCTGTAAAGCAGTATGACAACCAAAGTATGACAACAAGCAAGGATAGCAAAGTCGCAACAATTAATGACAAAGGCCCAAATGGCACACTCAACCCTTAGGTCTAATTGCACCCCTCCACCCCCAAGTGTACACATCTGCCATACTGAAAACAGTATTACACATCAGTCCTGATGTGAGTTGCCCATCACACCATCATGTGCAATTAAACATAACTGTTTGGAAAGTCAACTGTGTCAGTGAACAAATATGCAGTAAGGTAGTTATCACCCACACGCTAATCCAGGCTTTGAATACCAGAACCAGGACAGCATGTATCATCTATGTCAGCAGCTGCATGGCACATACACAAACCACCCGGGCATTTGCAACTCTGGTGAGGGTGGCAATGACAAGGCCTGAGCACCATAAATAGGCATCATGAAATGCACATACTTCAGAAAACTGACCACTTATACACCACACGTGGGGTCAAGCTTGAGGGTAATGGCTGTTGACACTGTCTGTTCAGACAGCGACAACAATAGAAACTCACGCCGAACCATACTCACAACGGTAAGCCAACTGGAGGGCAGTAAGCAATGCATGCAAGATAAAACATGAAGGACGACATGCACACAAGACAAATCACAGTTGACAAAGCTACCTAGATGTCCATGTATACTACATAGTGCAGCACATGTTGAAACAGCAAGTAGGCTGTCATTGCTAATTTGCCTAAAGGGGGCCCTCCTCACACATAACTAATCTTGCACAAAACACATGCACATGTGCAGTACCCTGCAATGCTGCTGGTCGGTAAGCCACATTGACAAGGCAAGTGACAGTGCATGATGAATAGCATGCCTGCAGGCACAACATATTAACATGGTGCAGGCCACCTCACTGAGGTGGCTGAGTGTGGACAACATCCTTAAAGGAGCAGTTCACACCCTGACACATCCTCGTGTACATACAACCCCTGACGTAAACAACACATTTGATGTCAAACAATGCACAAGTCTCCAAACTCTGACCAAGATCCATATTCCACCCAGTTTACAACATCTAATCATTGTAAATGCACAGAAGTTAAAGGATCACTGCCTGAAAGGTGTCACGGGCAGCAAAACCAAAGCTGCAGATGCCACCATCACACAATGCAGTGCACACACATACAAACCTGAGCTCATCAACATTGACTACTATGTGGTACAAACTGCATTACTCACACAAATGAACAGAGGACACAACTGGTGCCGCTTGTGTGTAGAAATTGTACAATCACATTTGTCATAGCTGGAAACTGTGAGATGACATTGTACAACAACAACATCACATCCATGATGTCCTCAAAATTATCACTATCCCTCAACAAATAGGCATCTCCTCAAAAACAGTCTGAATGTACACTGTCCTGCAGTATACTTGTAATGTCATCCAATGCATGATCATACATGAAAAACACTGTTGAACTGTATCACCCCTATCACATTGCAGAGGGAGAAACATCACCTCCTGGATAGCAGACTGGCCCAACCTTCACTGTTGACAAGGATGATTACCCCACCATAAATCAGAATGAACTTCAAAATCTGCTAGACTCCTTCAGCACCCCACCTCCAGAAGCAGGGCAACACAGCAGCATTGCGGCAACCCCACCCCCTGCACAAACCAACCAGCAGCAAGCACCTCCCACCACAGCTGGCTCCCAGGACATTGAGGACCCACATCTGGCCTTCCAATGCCGTGTGCTAGAGGTCCAGCGGGAGATGGCTGAACTGGTGCGGATGGGGTTTGAGAGGCTGGCGGACAAACTTGAGGCCATACGTGGGTGTCTGAGTCCCATCCGGGACCATATACAGAAGATCACGGACACCCACAGCCCGCTCGATGTTCTCCAACGGTCCATGGCTGACATTGCTGGAGTCATGATTTTGAGACAACAACAACTGTCTGGTCAGAGTGGCTCCAGCAATGTCAGCCAGGATTTGGGCAACATCCGTCGGATAATGGAGAGTATGGAGCAGATGCAGGTACAAGATATGGCTGCTAGGGCTGCACACCAGCGCGATGTAGCTGTAATCTATCATGCCCTGCAGCTGCTCATCACTTCATTGCTGCCCCAAGCTCTGGCGCCGATGAATGCTGCTGCTGCTTCCACATCCTCAGCTCCACCACCTGATGTGTCAGTGCCTCACAGTGCTGCACCCACTATACCACCACCCACATGTGAAGCACATGACAGATCAGAGGACGAAGAGGAAGATGATAGTGCATTTGTGCTAAGGAGAAAGCGATAGCATCCATCAACTCCAAAAGGCCTGTTTCTTCTTGGTGCCGGGCTTACTATCATGCCACTGAAATTCATCTGCACTGTCTTCCACTGTCCCCCTACAATCACCTTGGACCTCCACATGAACTGCCATATTATTTTTTCTTACCAATGACACTGCAATCAGACTGCGGACTGAACTCTGCCTCTTCCCTTGGACCTGTTACCACCGAAGGACTCTGTCTGGCCCTCTAACGGGAATCTATTCAATGTTTGCTTGTATGGCCAAGCACTGGTCTAGTCTTCAGCCTTTGAATGTAAATAAAATGATTTAACTCACACAGATGAGTTTTGTCCATGACCAATAAAGTACAGAAGTCTGTAAAAGGTTTATGGACACTGAATCCACCAGAAGGTACACCAAGGGAAATATGAGCAATGTACATGTTTTACCTGACACAGATAGGCAGTGAGATGGCTGGGTATGTGTGAACTAGCTGTGCCCTCATTGCTCCAAAAAAACAATCTAGCAATATACCAACCTAGCCCCACGTCCATTAAGGAAAAGGCATGTGTGCTAATATGTCCAAGTCTGTTGCATGCCACAAGTAGTGTCCCCCTTAACATTTGCAAACAAATATATCTTGGCATATCTACTCACACACTACGGGCTGGTCAAATCCCAAGATGTTGCACACCATATCCACATTGATGAAGGACACGGAAGGGCACATGTCTACCATACACATATGGAACCACAATGTCTGCCTCAGTGAAGTAGAGTTGCAAATAGGGACTCACTCCACAGTGCAAGGCGTCAGTCAGCCCCTCCCTGTAAACAAACTATGCATACCTAATTTTGACCCCTCTCATGCTGTGACCACTGTGAGCATATCGAACAATGTGTCTAGGTATGTGTGGTGCACTGCACTCAGCATATACTCAGATGCAAGGCCAACATTTCAAGGGTGGCATCATTATGAGCCAATGGCAGAAGTAACATCTGGGACAGGTGGCTATGACACTGTCACTACAGGGAGCAATGCAATATTTACACCCTTGAATGCAGCAGAACAGTGTGCCGGCACCAGAACGTAAGATGGGACAAAATCATAACTTGACATGTTAAGTGAGTCACGAAAGGCATATAGGAGAAGTGAAGTCAGTATACCTAACAGCACTACTCCTAAATGCCATTTGTGAATACCGTAAAATGTAAAGTCATTACTTACTCTCAGATGACTTTTGTGAATCAGGAAAACTGTTGTTCCATGTGCTGTTCACAATGGACACAGAAATGTACTAAATCATGCATGGCCCGGAGATTGTGCGTCCATGCACAGGAACATATTTTGCAAAGGAAGCTGACACACTGGCACTATGCAGCAAGTGTGCCAAGGTATGTGCAATGTAGATGGACTCAGCGCCAGGAGCATCTGATATGCCGCTGTGTGATGGAATCTGTGGTACCCGGCGCATACATCCATCTCTCTGATGGATAACAGTAGCTAACTGTATTTACTCTCAATGCCACGTCCCTAGGTTGTGTCGTAAATGGGCAACAATGTGCTGTCCAACTCTGTGAGTCACACTTAAGATGTAGAATGTCACAAACTACTGTCCCTAGACTAGGCCGAAAATCTCACTTGCCACCCTGTCATCTATGCAAGTTCACTGTGCTCACATCAAAGGGATCCTGGCACAATACATCCTGCTGGTTGTTTACCCATTTTGGGAACACTACTACCTTGTTTTGCAATTGAATTTTTAATGGTTACCGGCACTCATTTTCTCTACAGGCGTTATCTGATCACTATTTCTGATCAGTTTGTACCAAAGTATAAATTGTACATTGACAATATGGCAGGATTCAATGACGAAAGGGACAAGTTATTTAACGATATTTTTTCTGGACAGGGAGTTCAAGTAGTTAAAACCTCTACAATAGAGGCCAAACCACATGGCTTGAAACAGCTATTTATAAAACTGGAGAGATTAAGAAAGGCTGAACTCTCCAGATGGTGGGATCTCACTACATTGAAAAAATATATAGAGATCAAATAAGTCCCGAGAGGGTTGAGAGTCATCATCTTTCCAACTTTCGAGGACCTAGATTCTGATCTCTAACAAAAGTGGGAAAATCTTATCTCATCTTCATCATTTGGCATGATGGATCTTTTGGTCCGTCATGCAGAAAGAAAGAGAGCCAAACTATTGGAGGAGATTGAACAAGTAGAGGAGGAGATCAAAAAACTCTATTTGGATCAGGCTACTGAAAAAAACTTTAAAATATTGAGAGAAATACTAAGTGCCCATCAAACTTATATATGGGATAAGAAAATTCGCAAACTGAAAAGGGATGAAAACGACTACAAGAATGGTCGCATTTTCACTTTTGCCAAGAAATTTGATGAACTCAGACCTAGAGCTGGGACTAAGGATTTGGACAAAAAGAGACTGGATTCTGAGGTTACAACCAGTGAGTCAGATCTCTCTAGTATTGCCAGTGATATCAGCGATATTAGAAATGATGGCATTTATATCGCTCCCCAGGTAAATTTAGGGACAATCTTACCAAAAAAGAAAGGATTGCTCTCCTTCAAATTAAAGGTTACTCCCATGTGACGATCAGGGAAGCTGACAAAGGGGGTAATATTGTCCTGATGGACAATGATTACTATCTAAGTGAAATTGACAGCCAACTATCGGACATCAAAGCGTATACTAAGATCATCCACAACCCCATGAAAGAGGTCAACATCTTGATTGAAAAAACATTAAGATATTGGTTAAATGCTGGGCTTCTCTCTGACATTGAATTCAAATACTTGTTCAATGTGACACCCAGAACAGCATATATCTATACCCTGCCCAAGATTCATAAAAACATCGCAGCGCCACCAGGTAGGCCAATTATCTCGGGTATAGGAGGGCCTACTGAGCATATATCTGAATGCATAGACATTTACTTACAACCTATTGTACCGCAGTTACCAGCATTTATTGAGGATACGAAAGATCTCCTTAATAAATCAGAACACTTTTCATGGACTGATGATCTTACTCTTGTCACATTGGATGTCAATGCTCTATACACCAGCATCCCATTGGACAAGGGTATGGAAGCATTAACATACTTTTTGTCCAAACAGGATGCAACTTTGTATGATCACACTAAAATGATCCTGGAACTTACCAAACTAACCCTCGAGAACAACTATTTTAAACACCTCGACACATAGTATAGACAACATTCAGGAGTTGCAATGGGGGCTAAATTTTCGCCTTCATTTGCGAATATCTATATGGGCTTTTATGAATTACATCACATATGGAGATTATGTCCATCCCACTTGACCAATCGCATTGTATATTGGGGTCGCTTCATTGACGACATCCTACTCATATGGGGTGGTGACAGGAAAGATCTGAGTGATTTTATTTGCCATCTGAACACCAATGATTTCAATCTCGTTTTACTTACAATTTTAGCAAGACTGAAATTGACTTTTTGGATGTTACACTCTATGTTGATAATGGGATTTTGGAGACAAAACTGTTCCGTAAAAACACTGCATGTAACTCTATTTTACATGCAAGTAGTACTCATCCTGTCTCCCAAATTCGGGCCATCCCATTTGGGGAGATGTCACGCTTGAGGGGAAATTGCAGTACAGAACAAAACTTTCAAAAGGAGCTGACCAGCCTGAAAGAACGATTTACCATTAGGGGATATGACAGGCCTACTCTGGATAAAGCACATACCAGAATAAATAGAACAAAACGATCTAATTTCCTAAAGACCAATAAGAAGACCAAGGACATTTTCACCAACAAGACAAATTGCGATGATTACGCAATTCCATACTCATAGCAATGAAATATATCGAACTCTTCAAAAGCATTGGCATCTTTTAAAACTTGATCGTGATTTGACTCCATACCTCAGTAATAAACCTCACATTACATATGTGAGAGGGAGGACATTCAAAAACATCCTTAATCAAAAACACAATCAATCACCTGGTTACCTGCAAAACCAAATGGTTTCTTTAAATGCTCCATGTGCAATGAATGCCAATTTGCACAAGATAAGACCACGAGCAATACTGGGCGTGTATACAATATCAATCACTTTATCAATTGCAATACTAAATATGTTGTATATTGTATTGTGTGTCAATGCAACATGATCTATGTTGGTAGCACTATAAGACCATTAAAAGAACGTGTTCAAGAACACATTAGAGCCATCAAGAACAACAATGGCAATTACCCTTTGGCAGTACATTATAATGCTGTACACAGATCATCCGAGATACTGCACATTAAATTCCATGCCATTGACAAAATTGTTGATGATCCCCGAGGCAGAAATAAAATCTTGGCTCTAAGAAAATTGGAATCTAAATGGCTAATCAGATTAAGATCTGTTGATCAGGGGCTCAACATTGATAGAGAATTGCACGTTTTTTTAAAAGATTGATTTCAATGTGGTATGACCACCATATAATTACGATTCATGCTGTGATTGTTAAACAACAAGGTATGCTCTTTTTCAAAATGTTGAACTTTTTTGATGCAATCTAAAATAATGTTGTCTGTGTTTTGAACACATTTATTGGTGGATACATCACTTGGATGTACCGTGTATTGATTCATTCTTTGGTGAATCCTGATAAATATATTAAGTGGTGTTCACGATATTTTATCTAACACAGTCAGCATTCGATGTATAACTTGCTGTTCTGATTCTGTATGGCTTTTAAATTAATCTCGCTTGCCTTCTTCTTCTCTCCATCCTTGTGGTTTTTCTGGTCTTTTCTCCTTTCCTCTGTTAGAGAACACCAATGCATGCAGCTATTAAGATATATACTTGCTGCATTTACATGACGAATGACTGATGAGTCTTATATAAGTACGTGTCTTTAACTGTTTTGAACTTAATGATTCGTTTCACGGGGAGTTACATATATGGCTGATTAATGCTTACATTGACTTGTGACTTGCACAAACATTATAAGGGGTTCTAGACAATAGGCATATTGCCTTGTGAGGGACTCGAACCCGCATCAATGAGGGTTCTTTTACCTATAACTTGCGGACATTTCAAGATGGCGTCCGCGATTTTGGCAACAGTCCTTTGTTTATGTTTATTCATTCTATTCCGTGACGTTCCATTCTCGCGATATAGTTTAGCTATTTTTATGATGGCGACTAGTCACTGCTTTTGGCATTCCCAAATAGCGTTATCAGGCGTGGGCTACTATACGTGATACCTAACTACATGGTAAGATGTTTTACAATACAATACAGAATTGCACATTATCTTTGTGATTTATATATTTATTAAGAGTTTTTGGATATAAGGAATGTTTTTTCACAAGATTATTAGGTGGCATTTTATGCACTGCTCGTTCTAAAACAGTTTGTCATTATTTTTACATTTACATGCAGCTCTAATGAGGGTCGGTGTCTTTGCCGGTTGTTTACTGACTGGTCACACCTTATTTCGAGTGTGATTACAAATACAGGATTGAATTACAGCTAAGAGTTTAAATAACACTGAATTATACAGAATTGCTCTGGGTGAGTGCCTACTATACTGATGCTATACAAATATTTATTTGAATTACATATTTCTAGCCAAATAGTTATCACCCGATAAACAAGGTGTGCCGGTGACATTGTAATAGTAGATCTTGTTTCCACACAGGGTGGATAAATTAGGAATTGGACGTTTACAATAGTTCTTTTTCCGGAAGAAATTCTCATCTAGTCTGGAGGTTGCGTATGTACACTGCACCCTTAGGTTATTTTTGAGAGAATGTATATTATGTATGTATCTTGTGAGGATCAGGGTGGTAATATTGGTGCAATTTTGGGCGGATGCAGTGTGGACGTGGGTTATTGCTGATGTACCATTGGATAACTCTGTTTACTTGTACATAGGAATGCTACCAATAATTTTTAGGTATACGGTATAACACAGATCCATTGTTGAATCAATCTTCCTTACAATTTCCTCAAATTCTATATGATACTTGAATCGTGCGTACATAATTGTTTGACATAGTTATTTGTATACTCTCTCTACCAGAGTTCACGTGACGTTTGTTTGTACACTATGGAGATGTCTCATTGATTTGACATCTCGAGATTGACATCGTGTTTTGAAGTTTGGAAGCAATAATACCAACCTTTAGGTGGGTCCCGATTATATACCTTCGTCCTATATGGTTAGAGTCTACTTCACACAAGGCTATGTCGCATGCTCATACTGCACGCTGATCCGGAACACCATACATAATAATGAACTAGGCAATTCTATATACCCTGCCCCAGCATCACAAGACTCATGGTATGGGTCTTTAGGATAGATTCCGACCTGTCTACTATTATATAACACATCATTATTGGATCATTACATTCTTGTTTTTTTCTTTGGTCTCTCTCTCTCTTTTTTCTGGTGTTTGGTAGTCACTACTTTGGTTGATAGATTTGGTTCACTGTATTTCAGGTCTAAACATTCCAACTGCTTTTGAACATCTTTCTTTACTATTGGTGAGATCTCTTCTTCTCAACTTCTTGAAAACTCGTTTAGTAGGGTTTTATAGTAAAATTGGAGATGTGTTTGCTAATTTTCAATATTGTTTTCTGGAAGTTTTATTACAATATTTATATACTTACTTCTATGTCCACAGCCTTGAGAAAGTCATTGTGCATATCGAGCACGGACGAAACACGTGTTGGCTGCTTGGATATTGGATGGCTATTTGAAATACTGAATATGGGTTTCAAAACCAATAAAAAGAACATTTATTTGAAACTTTGACGAGTACTCTATCCTATCCAGTGGAACTGTGGAACTGTGGAATATTTTGAATCCTCCAAGAACGTTTCTGAAATTGGTTATCTACTTATTAATAATATTGGTCTATATACAATGTACTGTTCTTAGACCTAATTTACTTTAGAAAAGGGTGTGTGTTATTAACTGATTTCTTTTTGTTAATTGTACGGACGAGTTGATTCTTCAACTTGCCAACAACGCTTTTAGGTAGTAAGTGTTTATAGTTATATCAGCACCCCGATATACTGACATCATTTGTAAATTCAAAGACACCACTTACTGGTTTTATGTGACAGGAGATTATATTTGATGTGCGTTTGTTTACCCATTTTGGGAACACTACTACCTTGTTTTGCAATTACATCCTGATAACTAACATGTCATGACCAAACTTACACATTCCAATGGATTGTCCAGTGATGGTATGAGTTGCATACAAGCGAATAAGCCACACTCCCCAACATCATCCCTGACATAAGTGCAAGCAGAAATCCAAATTAGTAAACATTTATTAGAACAGTAAAAAGAATGAACTACCCTAAACTAACACTGATCACTAGAACTACTACTAAAATCTGAAATAACTAGAAATGTTTAACTCATCTAAACTATCTACCCTAACTAATCCTCCACACACAACAACATATCTTAGACATCAACCCCCCTCCCACCTTTAAGGCACACCACGAGACAGGACAAATACATCTAAGCTATACATAAACTAACTACACAGGTAACCTACACAAACACATCTTTTTTTGTATATATATATATATATTTTTTTTTACAACAAATACATCAACCCCCCACCCAAAGGGAAAGGAGACATATTCCCAAATATGGCATAATAATAAATATCTAAAACTTACCTTAAAAGCTAACAGTAACTATAACCTACGCTAAAACTACACTACCTAACAATTAAAATAACTAACATAACACTATCTAATGTTAGAATTTACAAACATTGGGGGAAGGGCCAAGAGGGGGATAGGGTCCAAATTGTCCCGGCATCATGGCAGTCCAAGGGGTTTTTTCGTGTCTGTTATGTGTTTATTCAGATCTGACATTTCTCGCCTGATCTCTGCCAGAAAAACATTGTTGTCGTGCAGGATCCTTCTGTCCCTAACTGTGAAGGGCACCACCTGATCGCTGGGTACAGGTGGGACTGTCCCTTGGGGGTGTGTAGCGATAGGGGGAGGGGACACCTGTCCAGGCTGGGACCCACCACTGACACCAGAGGGGCCTGGGATGGCCTGTGTTCCAGTTGTTGCAAGCTCAGGCACCGCCTTCCATGTACCTTTCTTCCGTTCCTCCTGGTGCCTCTTCGCCATGTTGCGGTACCCTTTTGCCACCTTTTTTACATGCTTGAAGCGGTCCTTCCTCACCTGGGATGCATGTTGTTTGGCTGACGTCATGTTGTCTGAAAGATATCAACAATGGAATTTTTGAGTCCTTTAGACTATGTCAATGTTCTACATTCACATCTGTAATACAAAATCACCTAAACATGGGAGCCTACACTCCAGTGTAACCATGTGATGTCAGAGAGTGACCTGGACAACAAAATGTTGAAGCCTGGATCAGTGACTACATGCAGGGGAGACTGACATGACAGTGCATGTCATGGGACATGTAATGACATAACCAAATGAGACTGACAGTGTCAAATGATGGTGCCACGACATACCCGGTCTGAGGGTGACATGTACAAGCAATCGGAGGAGGCAGGTTTTAGCCCTCCGTGTGTAGCACCACCCTCATCCTCTCCTGTGACACAGCGCAGCTTCATATGTACAATGCCCATATGCAGGCCTGTGTGTCCCCCAAAAACTGTGTGCAGTTCATCAAGTCAGCGCCAACACAGGCACTCTTGCACAAGAGTGCAAGGGTGTCTGTGTGCCACGGGGCTTGTTAATGTTTTGGAAGGTTATCCTACCTGCATAGGAGTAATCCTGGGACAGCCCTACTCACACTTTCAACTATGCTGCATCATGCAGCACACATGGAAACCCATTGTGTGGCTGAACGCTGACTTATACATGAGGCGCTGTCCAGCTCTCCAACATTACTATCAATCAACCAATCAATGTACTTAAAAAGCGCACTACCTACCCGATAGGGTCTCAAGGCACTGAGGGGAAAGGTGTGCCACTACTGGTCGAAGAGCCAGGTCTTGAGGAGTCTTCTGAAGGTGAGTAGGTCTTGGGTCTGCTGTAGGTGGGTAGGGAGGGTGTTCCAGGTCTTGGCCGAGAGAAAGGAGGAGGATCTGCCGCCGTAGGTAGTTTGTTGGATGCGGGGGACCGCGGCAAGGGTGAGGCTGGCGGAGCGGAGCTGGCGGGTGGGGGTGTAGAGGCTGAGTCGGCTTTTGAGGTAGGCTGGTCCGGTGTTATGGAGGGCTTTGTGTGCGTGGGTCAGTAGCTTGAAGGTGATCCTCTTTTCGACGGGGAGCCAGTGTAGGTCTCTCAGGTGAGGGGTGATGTGGCTGTGCGAGGGGCGTTGAGGATCAGTCAGGCGGAGGCGTTTTGAATACGTTGCAGTCATCGTCGGTGCTTGGCCGGGATGCCTGCGTAGAGTGCGTTGCCGTAGTTCAGTCTGTTGCTGACGAGGGCCAGCGTCACTGTTCTTCTTGTTTCGGTGGGGATCCACTTGTAGATCCTGCGAAGCATGCGGAGGGTGTTGTAGCAGGAGGAGGAGACGGCGATGACCTGCTTTGACATGGAGAGGGAGGAGTCGAGGATGAATCCCAGGTTGCGTGCGTGGTCGGTGGGTGTCGGTGCTGTTCCCAGCGTGGTCGGCCACCAGGAGTCGTCCCAGGCTGAGGGGGTGGTTCCGAGGATGAGGACCTCCGTCTTGTCCGAGTTTAGCTACAGTCGGCTGTTCCTCATCCATTAGGCGACGGCCTTCATTCCCTCGTGGACGTTGGTTTTGGCGGTGTGGATCTTTGGTGAGGGAGATGATCAGCTGGGTGTCATTGGCGTAGGAGATGATGTTGAGGTCATACTGGCGGGTGACGTGTGTGAGGGGGGCCATGTAGACGTTGAACAACGTCGGGCTGAGGGATGATCCCTGGGGTACACCGCAGATGATGTTGGTGGCTTCGGAGCGGAAGGTGGGAAGGCGGACGCTCTGGGTTCTGCCGGAGAGGAAGGATGTGGTCCAGTCCAGGGCCTTCTCTTGGATTCCGGCTTCTTGGAGGCATGTCTTTAGTGTGCGGTGGCAGACCGTGTCGAAGGCGGCTGACAGGTCCAGGAGGATGAGGGCTGATGTTTCGCCATTGTCAAGTTGGATCCTGATGTCGTCTGTGGCGGCGATGAGGGCTGTCTCGGTGCTGTGGTTTCTTCGGAATCCGGACTGGGGTGGGTCTAGGATGTTGTTGTCCTCGAGGTAGCGGGTCAGTTGCGCGTTGACGACTTTCTCGATGACCTTCGCCGGAAACGGGAGCAGGGAGATGGGCCAGAAGTTTTTGAGTTCCTTGGGGTCCGCCTTGGATTTCTTGAGAAGTGCGTTGATCTCGGCGCGCTTCCAGCTTTCCGGGAATGTGGCTGTCTCGAAGGAGATGTTGATTACTTTCCGTAGTTGGGGTGCGATGGCTGCGTCTGCTTTGTTGAATATGTGGTGTGGGCAGGGGTCTGACGGTGAACCTGAGTGGATGGAGTACATGATCTTGCGTGTTTCGTCGTCGTTGATGTTGGTCCAGGAGGTCAGGCGGTTGGTGCGGGTGGAGTTCGCAGGGGGGGTGGCGTCTGGCATTGTCGGGGCGGTCAAGAGGTTGAAGCTGTCGTGGATGTCAGCGATCTTGCGATGGAAGAAGGTGGCAAGCGAGTCACACAGTTCTTGTCAGGACGGGATGTCGTTGGTGTTGGCGCTGGGGTTGGAGAGTTCCTTCACGATGCTGAAGAGTTCTTTGCTGTCGTGAGCGTTGTTGTCCAGGCGGGTTTTGAAAGACGATCTCTTGGCTGATCTGATGAGGTGGTGATGTCTGCGGGTGGCGTCCTTGTGGGCTGCGTGGCTGTCCGGTGTTCGTTCGTGGAGCCATTTCTCCTCCAGTTTCCGGCATATTCTGTTGGAGGTCTGGAGCTCTTCGGTGAACCAGGTGGCTTTCTTGCTGGTGCGGCTGTTGGAGGGTTTCTTGAGCGGGGCAAGGGTGTTGGCGCATTCGTCTATCCATTGTCTGAAGTTGCGGGTGGAGTGTCTGGGTTGGTGGGGGCGGTGGATGGTTTCTGGGCGAGGGTAGTGGCTAGCTGGTCTTCGGTGACTTTGCTCCAGCAGCGGCGGGGCAGCTGTTGGGTGCGGTGGTGCGTGCTGGGCTTCTTGTAGCTGAAATGGACGCAGTGGTGGTCGGTCCAGTGGAGTTTGGTGACATGGTCGAAGGAGACGTGGGTGCTTGTGGAGAAGATGGGATCAAGCGTGTGGCCGGCGGTGTGGGTGTGTGCGGTGACGAGTTGTTTGAGGCCGAGGTTGGCGAGGTTGTTGATCAGGGTGGCGGTGTTGGCGTTGTTGTTGTTCTCAAGGTGGAAGTTCAGGTCCCTGAGGAGGATGTAGTCCGTGGAAGCGAGTGCGTGCGTGCTGGTGAGGTCGGCGATGGAGTCGCTGAACTGTGGGCGGGGTCTGGGGGGTCTGTAGATGAGGGTTCCTCTGAGGGTGTTGGGGTCGGTGTGGATCCGGAAGTTCAGGTGTTCGGCGGTGCTGAGGGTGTCGTCTGAGTGTGTGGAGACCTTGAGAGAGGACTTGTGGACGATAGCTATTCCTCCTCCGATTCCGTTGGTGCGGTCTCTGCGGGAGATCTTGTAGCCGTCCGGGATGGCTATGGCGATGTCGGGTGCTGAGGAGTCGTTCCACCAGGTCTCGGTCAGGAAGGCAACGTCTGGGGCGGAAGTGTCGAGCAGGTCCCAGAGCTCGACGGCGTGTTTGCGTGCAGAGTGGGTGTTCAGGAATATGCAGCCGAGATGGTTGGGTTCGTTCTTTAGTGGATTGCCGGTTCTGTCGCAGGTGGAGCTGCAGTTGCGGCAGGTGAAAGGTCCATGGGTGCATTTTGGGGCGGCTTGGAAGCAGGTGGGGTGTGATCCGGCGTTGAGTGTGTGGAGAGTGCTGGCGTCATATCGGAGTCTGGCGTCGTGGCGTACGCGGGGTCCAGGGGGTCTGGCACTAGGTTTGGTCTAGGCGCGGACGGGCGCAGACAGGCTAGCCTCTGGCGCAGCGGCCGCCATTTAAGGCGGGGAGGGAGAGAGGAACAGCTGGGAGGCGGGAGCGGGGCGGGGCCGCAGGGGAGCAGCAGCGGGAAAATGGGCAGAGGGTACAGAAGAGAAAGGGGGAGGGGGAGAGGAGCAGGACGCGAGGGCAAAAGGCAAAAAACAGGTACAGACAAGTACAGAACTTACCAAAATGCACAGATAATCACAATAACAGTGGCAACAATGGGAACAAATACAGGGTCGAGCAGGCAGTCAGCACGATCAGGGGCACAGCAGGATCGAACTAGCGATCAGCGGCAGTGGGGGGTAAGGCGCTGGCAGGCAGGTGGCGCTGTGCGGCAGTAGGGGAGCGACCTGGCCTGCAAGCAGGGTCAGGGGTTGCACTCACTGCCGCGCAGCGGCCGCCATTTAAGGCGGGGAGGCAGGTGGAAGCAGCTGGGAGGCAGGAGCGGGGCGGGCCACAGGGGAGCAGCGGTGGGAAAATGGGCAGAGGGTACAGAAGAGAAAGGGGGGGGGAGAGGAGCAGGACACAAGGGCAAAAGGCAAAAAAACAGGTACAGACAAGTACAGAACTTACCAAAATGCACAGATAATCACAATAACAGTGGCAACAATGGGAACAAATACAGGGTCAAGCAGGCAGTCAGCATGATCAGGGGCACAGCAGGATCAAAATAGCGATCAGCGGCAGCAGGGGGTAAGGCGCTGGCAGACAGGTGGCGCTGTGCGGCAGTAGGGGAGCAATGTGTGCTGCACAAGGCAGCTCACATGTAAAAAGCAAAAATGATGAGAAAAAAGCATTCATCCTCGTTTAGCCAGATTACGCCCAGGATGTCACTGGTGTTAAATTGTGAGCTGCCATCTATCAATGCCGTACTTGTACATAGGGTGCAGCGTCAAATACAATGATTGTTGCTGTGGAATGCCAACCGCAACACCCACTGCACGCCTCTTCATGCTAAACACAGCGTGAAAGGGTGCCTCATTAACAAGGAAGCGTTAATACACGTGAAGTGGATTAACGCTGCCTCGGTCAGGATGCAAGGCCCCTATTGCCAACACAACCTCAATGGAAGTGACGTTGTGTTGGTGATAGGGTTTCGATGATATGCACCTTACTTTCAATGTGTATCACTGACTGTGGATGGGCAAAGTTAGAACTGTGAGACAAATGCATTGCTCGACCTTCTCTTACCGATCTGTGCACACTTCTGACTTCCACAATACATCATCACACTGTAGGCAAGGGACATGTGATACACACCCATACTGCATACTACAACGTTCATCATTTTACCCAGACATCCATGACTCCGCACTATGCCAATATATGATGTCCAAACTCATCAGTGGCGTGTGGGTCCTCAAAGCTGTCGATGTCCCCCTGTGTGATTGGTGGCTGATCATTTGTGAGACAAGAAAATAAATATTTGTTGGTATCAGCCGTTAAATCATGTGTCATATTCCTCATACCAATCATCACCATAACAAAAAATACTACTGGCCTATATGAGTCACAGCTGTTCTTACTCTTACCAGGTTTCAGGATTACAGAAATTGTGACGTCTGCCCACGATTCTGGTTGGGGTGCCCCTTCCATAAAGATCTCATTAAACAACTTGGTTAAAAACAGGGACAGTATGTCCGCTAATGCGCTATAAAATTCCAATGGTAAACTATCTGGGCCAGGTGCTTTCCCCCATTTACCCTTTTTCAAAGCTCTTTGCACTTCCTCTTCCTGAATTTCCAAATTCAGAATCAAGATTGTTTCCTCCTCCAAAACATCCACCAAGCCCTGACTCAACCACCTTTCCCTCTCTTCTTCTGATGTCACTAGGCTTTCTTCATATCATTTTTTTAAGTAGCTATAAAAGGCCCCCTCCACCTCTTTTCTATTCGTTAGTTTCTTCCCTGTACTCTGAGACTTTATTTCCTGTATTAAGTGCTTTACCTGATCCTTCTTAGTTTGCTGGGCTAATAACGTCCCACAGTTTTCAACATATTCAAAATATCTTAGTTTACTTGTTTCCCAACTCTCTCTTACCCTTTTTTGAGGATAGATGCTAGTTTAAGTTTCAGGTCCAACAATTCGAGTTGTCTAGATTCTGTCTGATTACTGCAAGCCACGACTTCTTCCGCTGCTCTTATCTTCTCCTCCACCTCTCTGATTCCTTCTTGAAAGACCTTTCTCTTAGCTGCCGCACAACTTATCAAAATCCCCCTTAAATAGGCTTAATAAGAATCCCATACCACTACTGCAGGGGCCAAGCCCCAATTAACCTTGAAAAAAACTACTGTCTCTTCTTTCAATCGTCTCACTACCTCCTGATCCGGGCCAAAGTCCACCTAGTAGGGGAGCTATCCTTCGTAAGGAACATTTCTAAAACTACAGCTGAATGGTCTGACAAATTAATGCTGATATGCTGAATATTTTTAATTTGTTCCCTCAAACCAGAATCCAACAAAAAATAGTCTATCCTAGACTGATGATGATATTTTCTGTTTGAATATGTCTAACCTCTTTTACCTCCCATTCTCCATCTCCATATATCACACAAACCCAGTTAGTCCATCATTAATTTTACTTGTGTTCGCATTTTATGGTTAACAATCGCCCTACTACTAATTGACCTATCCAGGGTTTTGTCATTTACTACGTTAAAATCCCCTGCCCAAATTATTGGGTCGGGGTAACAAGCCAACTCTACCAACAAGTCTTGTAGCGGAACTACATAATCCTGATTAGGCCCATAGTATCCCACTAAAGTATAACCATGGTCCTCATTTTTCAATTTTGCTATAATCCATTTTCCTCTGCTATCTGAAATACTTTCTATAATTACCACATTTGCCTCTTTTCTTACTAGTATCGCCACTCCTTTGGTAACAAAAGTTTGTTTAGTACACACCAACTGCTGTACTCACCTCCTAGACTCAAAAACCATTTTACACTCCTTCTCCGTCAGATGTAGGGCCGGACTGGTAATTCCGGGCACCGAGCAATCCCCCGGTAGGCTGGATGGGGTGGGGGCCGGTTTTTGCAAAGATCAAGCAATGAAGACGAGGGAAACATATAAATATAAAAATTAGACCCATGATTTGAGCAACAATAAACTCTAAGAAGATCTTAAAACTGGTGGAAACCCCTGCGGCGGCTGACTCATTATTACAATGAAATTATGAAAATGTCACACATAGCAATCTGAAACATTGGCAGCTATGGCACTGATTTAACTATTCTGTGCATTCTGTGAGTTGTGGTCTTGATATGCCCCTCAGTGGACCACTTTGTATAAATACACTTGAAAATAAAGATACCTAAAACGAAAGCCTTGGATTGTTGTTAACATGGTGCAGGTTGTGGTGTCTTGCGCTCTTTTTAATGCAATGGGACACATTTTTCATTATTCAGACTTTACCCAGAGTAAGAGAGAGAAAGGCAGAGAAAGGAAAAAGGAGAGATAGTAAAAAAGTAAAAAAGGGGAAAGCATGAACGAAAAAGAACCTGTAAGAGAATAAAGCTAAAGAGACACGCAGTGCGGGGGTGGTGGAAAATGGCATTAGTTATCCACAAGTCTGGCCACTCCAGCTTTCAGCTGCTCCTGAAGTGGGTCTGTAAGAAAACTTTGGACCCCCTGTGCTTATTATTATTTTTTAAATTAGGCACTGCCTCTATTTTACCTCATTTTCAAGAGTTGACAGTCCATGTCTCCCTAGTTTAGGGCGTCCCTCCCTCGTGGATGATTTGTCCTCACTCACTGGGAGGCTTGGCTTTCACAGGTGCTCTGTGTTAAGGGCTCCACGACTCCTTCCCTTTCCGAGATTATATTGGGCTCCCCTGTCACAGTCTTTGTCGGCTGCTCTTTTAGGTACGATGTGACACGCCTGCGAGTTCAGCGTCCCCTGGGCCGTGGGATTATCCCCCGGTTTCGAAAGGCCTCATTCCCTGGCCTTTCTGCAGCGGCCATCTCGGTCCTCTGCTGTGGGGAACACGTCGTGGTGCTCGTGGCCTCGCTGGTACCATGTACAGACCCACGGTAAATACCCCATCAAAGTCAAGTCACGTGCAATGCCTCAGCAGGACACGTCCTCGATGTGGCGCACAGCCCATGACAGTGACATATTTCACCAGGCCTGTATTTCACAGTCAATGATTGTGCTGCCTGGCACGACTGAGACTGCAGCGTCACAAGACTTTTATAGTAGAAAGTGAATGATCCCATAATAATGCATAACATTCCAGGAAGGTGACAGGGGCTGCCCCTCTAACAACAGATCAAGCACCCGCTTGGTGGCCTGATATATAAAATCAACAAAATAGCAAAAGCCGCTTTCAGTGCCATGGAAGTATTCAGTCAGTATTAAGACTCTTGATGTTACATCAGGGCTCTTGGTCACAATGGTGGACTCCTCCGAAAAAGAGCACAATATATGTGCGGCCTGTTTTGTGCTGCACCACATTGCATTACATCACATTGACCTTTGCACTGGAGTGTAGGCACCCGCAGGAGTTAAAGCAGTGTCAGTGATTGAGCAAAGTGACTGGAGATGGGCCTGAAGAACAGAGTGCTGGTGTGCCCTCTCTTCTGAGTGCCCTGGCTGGGAGCCCAACGGATAGAACTGACAGTTGTTAGTTACTGATAAGCCGTGGTTTGTGTAACTCTCCTGGTAATGTCAATCTGAGGCCCAAGATCAGCCTGTTACTGCACTAGACTAAATATTAATTTGCCGCCCTCAGGGCTATCCATGAGCCATGCGTAGCTGGGTAATGCTACACCACCTCACCCACATTCTTCCAGCAGAGCACGTCATAGTCAATCATGCTAGTCACCCTCCCTTTTAACAACATCAAAGTCCTGCCCAATGATACCAGCCAAGCCCATGCTGTGATGTCGTAGCGCTTGCTCTGAAGCCTCACGTGTGCACAATTGTGATGTATAGATATTTACAGTAAGTCTGCATTGTATGACTTGGAAAGCCAGTACGTGCACTCCAGTACAGCCAGCAGCGACACAGGGACATGCGTACAGCGCCACTAGCAATAGAAGTGGAAGCTGTGAATAGAGAGCATACTGCCTAATGCCAGGCATAATAGTAACCCTGTACATCTGCATTTTGAGAAGACATGAAGTTACTTTGCTGCACAGGGAACCTGCAAGTAGATTGTGCAATGGAAGTACTATGCAGCTTAAGCCATAACTTCTCTCACTCGTGTGCCATCCTGCTGCTGGGGGAACATTCTCATCAGGAAACATACCGATTTAGGCAAGCAAGAGGGAACCTATTTTTATTATTTAATAGGAGGTGGCCTTTGAGGCGAGAGGGGGCCCTTGGGAAGAACCCTAGTTCTACAGTGATAAAGCTGTTGGGCCAAACTCTTACAATCTCCTTCGCAGACATCTTCATCAAAGCTCATTCAATCATCCATCTATCCATTCATTCATCCATCCGTCCATATATCCATCCATCCATTTAAATGGGATCACTCTCCGTAGTCACCTCCATGTTCTTTTGAGATTCAAAAGGCTGCGCCCATGCGATGCACATGTAAAGAACATGCCTGTCATAAAGTGTCCTACTAGTTGTCACACAAGTCACGTGAATTGTCACATAAGTGCCCTTGAGGACAACCTATGCTTCATGTTCATGGTTGGGCTAATTGGTTGGTGGTAGGATCTGTAACTATTTGCTGCTGATACAATGGCAGTGGGATATGCCAATTATTCATTCCTCAAAGTAAATGGGCATACGTATCTGCTAATCTGCTTCACATAACACTCATGTTCAAGAACAATGGGGAAACCCTGTGTCCCTCAGAACCTGGGTATTGAACAGCAAAACCACAGTGGTTCTGTAGGGGATAAGAACAAATTTCTTCACAACATTATGGTATTTTCAATGGGAACACATGTGAATACCACTTCATTCATATTGAGTATAAACAAATTATTTATTGACTCAATTTCACAGGCTGTCAACAATGAAAACGTGACAATTGTGATAAGTGCTCAGTGACTGTTGTGAGGTGAATGCGATATATACAAGTGCCAATAAAATATGTACAAATATTCACAGTAGAGATATACAATTTGATTACAAAAGAGGGGGTCAGTACAACTGTAATCAATGTCTCAGGTAAAGCCCAAAAGCTGCATTATATTTAGAACCAGGAGACTCGATGTTTACATTCTCATGGCGGGTCTTCTTCAAGGCTATAAGATGGATGTGGACAGCCAAAATCTGAGATCTGATTGCCTCAAATACACTCTTCTCCTTGAATTGAATCCGATAGGAATCAGAGACCAGAATAATCCTTGTATGATTCAAGTTTAAGGACTCGGTTATGAATTATCCGTTTTCTTTTTCCAATTTTCAAGACGCACAATTTCGAATTGTACGTCCTCAGCGAAGACATTTCCTGTGTCTGTATCTTCTATGTGTGGATTCCGGGACACGTAGCAGAAGCAGGGTGTAGATACAGGTTACGTCAGACGAAGCACATGCTTCAGTCAGTGGCTACTAAGCGCTACTACTAGAGGGCACATCTGGGCCTTGAAGCCTTGTCAAAATCTAAACACAAGTTTTAGCAGAATACTGCTAGATGGAGTTACCATATGCTATAACAGGCAATATTAAATCAGCCCAAATAGGTGTGGAGCAATGGGGCTCGTGCCAGTGGGGCTAACACTCTTAATCCCAGGGGAAACAGCTATGCTCAGAAAAGTGTGACAATGAATAGTGATACACTACACTATCCATACACTTACAAAAGTAGTTGCACTCGCAGCGCTTTAAAGAATATGCATCCGTAAACCTACTCCTGTGTTAAACATTCAAAATTATACTGGGACATCATGGGGAGATGCTCCTTAAGGATGGTGAGCTGTAGCATTAGTCTTCACAGGCCTCCCTTGTGAAGTGTTTTTCAGATACAAATTGTTCATACCGACTGCTGAGACATGGTTAGGTAAATCCTTGTCGACCTCAGATTCCTCCAAATTAAATTCAGGTAATTTACTATGCTTTAAAAGTTAATACAATCTACTTTGTAATGAAAAATGTGTTGAAAAATGCTTTGTTTTGGCCTTTCTGTCTCCAAAAGTTTCTTGGGGGGAGAACCCCCCAAAGTTCCCCTAGAAGTGGTTGCTCACTGCGCTTGCTTGCTACACACCATATGGGGGCTGGTCTCACTTTTACTTTGTTCTCTCTGATTCGATACTCGTGTCTATTTTTGGTGCTCTCTGTAAGAATGTCTAGGGGTACATATGACCGGGTGGGTAACCTGCTGCTCTTTAAGGTCATCATCTACTATTTACTGTGCTTTAAAAGTTGATACAATTGAATAAGTAATTAAAAATGTGCTGTAAAATTCACCATTTTGGCCTGTATTTTTCCAAAATTTTCTTGGGAGTAGAACCCCCACAACCCCCCCTGCTAGTGGCCAGGCTCGCTCACTGCGCTCGCTTGCAACGCGCCAGATGGGGGCTGGTCTGGCAACATTTGCCAGGGCTGCTTTCAGTTCCCAGTCCAGCCCTGGTCAGATGCGTCTCCTGTAGTATACAGACCTTAATATATTGTATAATACGCTCTCTCCTGGACCTACCCCTCAACCCGTTGACATTCCAAGACAGAAATTTCAATTCTAACTTCCGTCCCATTGCCACACCCCTTTCTTACTGCCTTTCTCTAAAAGTAAATCCGCCGCTTCTGAGGATTTTTTTTATTTCTTTTCACCATAATACCCCTCCACCCAGTGACCCATCCCCACTCCCTCTCCCTCCCCCTGGAGAACTTACCCCCTTAATAATGGTCTTACCCTATGGGTTAACCACCAAGTGTGATTTAACTCCAATTACAATTCTACAGCAGGAGGCCTAACTCTTAAAACAAACACTTATTTTCTTTTTCTTTTTTCCCCTTATTTACAAAATGCTATAAAGTCATCTACTTCACTCACTCCTCTGAAATTGTGCATCTTGTTGTTCATCATGACTTTTAATACAGCCGGAAATCTCATTTGCACCGAAGCCCCTAATTCCTTCTATTGGTCCATTCTCTTCCCCAGCTCTCATTGCCTTTTGGAAGTGATGTATGAAACATCAGATCTAATTTCACAGGAGTCCCCCTCCATCTTCACTGTTTTTAGTTTTAGAGCTCTAGATAAAGCTCTCTCTTTCAGGGAGTAAGTGAGAAAATTCACCATGATCCTCCTAGGTTTGCTTCTGTTAGGGTTAAGCCTAAAGGGGTCCCTATGGACTCTCTGAATGTCCTTATCAATTTCCCGCTCCGACTTCTCCATCTGTAACCCCGTTTTGATCAGCCTAACTACAAAACTTTTCAGATCGTTTCCCTCCACCCCTTCTGGCACATTGAGGATCCGTAAATTATTTCTCCTCCGGTTGTTTTCCATCCTTTCCTGCCAATCCTGGTGCCCCTGTTCTTTCATCATTAACACTTTTATCTCTTCCTTGTTTGCTTGCACAACTCCCTTAAGTTCTTCAACAGTCGCCTCTAGGGTTGTTGTTCTCCTGGCTAAGTCATCAAACTTTTTCTCTAGAACCTCACAAGCTAACTTTATCTCCTTTTGATTCTCCTCTGATACTTTAAATCTGCCCCTAATCTCTAACGTGAGTGCTGCTATTAAATCTCCCAACACTGCTCCCCCAGTATTTCCTTCCACCAGCTCCCCCTGCATCCTATCCTTCTTCCCCTTCGTGGTACAGCTGTATTCTGGGCGGGGCTGTTCAGCTACCTTACTCTTACTTGTCCCCCCCATTTTTTTATTCTAAAGGGGTATTGTCTCTGTCCGTTAATCCATCTGATTTTCCATATGTTCTAATCACTGTGTATCCTCTACCTGAAGTGGTGAGAACCTATTAGGGCTAAGAACATCCCCCCAGTCAGCCGCTACTTTGCCTGCTAGATTTTCTCGCAGCTCCTTCGTGATCTTTCCCTTGTGCACCTCCTTATCTGCCATCCCAGCCTCTCTTAATATTAAAGTCTTTGGAAGCACTTTGAAAAAAGTCCTAAGCGATGGGGTGACTTTGATCTTCCGATCCTTACTCATACACTTCTTAACCGGCCCCTCTTGGCCGCCTGATTTTTCTTCTTTCACAAGAGGTTTCCCAGTTATTGTGGGTCTAGGTGCTGGTGTTCTTTCCACCTTGCCTTCTTCTTTTGCTCCTCCGCTCAGAAAGGGTGTTCCCACTGTACGCTGATCGAACAGGACTTTACCGCTTTGTGCACTCCTTAATGTATATCTCCCCACCCCCTGCAGCTTCTGCTTGTTTTTATTGCTAGCTGCCTTTCTACTATTCCAGCCCTTAAGGTCTTCTGGTCCCTCTCCCGACTTTCCCTCCTCACCCTTCAAATTAACTTCCTGTTTAGGCCCCTGAAATCTTGCTGCGTTTTCCTCTGTATCTTCAGGTACCCCTGTTTTGGTCTGAGTTAGCCCTCTAAAGCTGTCTCCCCCACCTCCTCGGAAGGAAATCCTTGCTGCAGCCTTTTTCCACCTCTTTACTTCCAGCGTGGTTCTGAACCAGCGCTGCTCGATATCCTCCTCCCCCGCCGCCACCAACCCTTTCCACCTCGTGTCACTTTCACTATTCTACCCCTGATCAACTCGGTAACTACAACACCTTCACCCAGATTTAATATCCTCACCGCTCAGTCAGGGACCTCCAATTTTTTCCTCTGTAGACGCTGCAGCTATCTCAGCCAAGTCCTGAGCTTTCACTAACACCGGCACTACATCCGGGTCACAACACATTTATTTTTTTCCTCCCAGCCTACTCCACTACTCCTTTGTAAAACCTCATTATCTTTCATAGAATTATCTCCGATTTAATAAGCGCTCGCACTTACAAATATCGCCTTTTGACTCTGTATCCGTATTAAGAAACTCCAAAAGTGAGGGGAAAAAAACCCAAAACCGGTGGCTACCTCCGGACCGCCGCACCTTCCTTAATCTCTTGTCGCGGCAGCAGCATTCCAACATTTCGAGCTCGGGGCTCGGAGCATCTTGATCCGCCCCGCCCGCTCTTCTCCCTCCTTGGCGCGTGACACCGCTTGACCTGAAACTTGCTTTAATCTCCAGTTATGGCCTCGAGGTAAAGATCTTCCGAACTTCCTTTACGTAACTGTCTGTTTTAAACACGCATTGTCAGCAATATTCCTCCTGCTAAGCACCTCCGTTTGCACCCTTGGCGGAGATCCCACGACCCGCCGCTAGCCGGTCGCCATGTTCTCCTCCAATGAACAGTACAGCTGTGACTCATATAGGCCAGTGTCGCTTCTGAAAAGTTACTATAAAATGTTTTAAACATTTTTAGCAGATAGGCTAAACGGAGTTTTGGAGGATTTGGTGCATGAAGACCAGAAGGGATTTATGCAGGGCAGGTCATTATACGAGCTTACTTATTCCCTCATAGGGGCGATAGATTTAGCTATAGTAAACAGAGTTCCTTTAGCAATGATTTCAATAGACGCTACTAAGGCGTTTGATCAGGTAAACTGGGAATTTATATTATCAGTTATGAACGCTGCTAAGTTGGGGGACAGATTTTGTAGAGCAATAGCAGGATTCTATATGACCCCAAAGGCAAAAATTCTAGTGAATGGGAAATTAACACCAGCTTTTAACATCAGGAGAGGGACGAGACAGGGATGCCCTTTGTCTCCGTTATTGGTTAACCTGTATATGGAGCCTTTTGCAAGGAAGCTGAGGGCAGATCAGAGATCTTAATCTACCAAAGATTCCTTGAAGTCACCTGCTCTTCAATCAGGTCTACAAGAAATTGCTGGTTGGATGCATACTAATAAGTTAAAGTTGAATGGAGGAAAAACAGAGCTTTTAATTTTCGGTGGAAACAAAGCTCTCTAGGGCCCGCAGCACTGGCCTCTGCAAATGGGTGCCCTTCCTCTACCTTTGCAATCTGTTCGCAACCTTGGCATCATTGTTGACGAACAATTGTCCATGCGACAACAAACGGTCAAGGTTGCATCTACTTGCTTTGGAATTTTGAAGTGGCTTAAAAAATTCCTATGGATGCTGCCACTTATGACTCAAAAGATGGTGGTTCAAGCCTTAATCGTATCCAGATTGGACTACGGTAATGTTTTATATCTAGGTGCCAACAAGGATGTAATCAGGAGGCTTCAAGTGGTCCAAAACTCTGCAGCCAGACTTCTTTGTCAGCTACCTCGAATGACTCCCATTACAGGGTCTCTCAGGGATTTACATTGGCTAAAGATTGAAAACCGGTCTACATTCAAAGCCCTTTGCTATATGCACAGAATCAATGCCAGTAGTGCCCCCTGCTACCTTAATGCACTAGTTCAACCGAACACCCCTTCTCGCCTTCTCAGATCATCAAGTCAGGCAAAGTTTGTAGTCCCTAGGTTTAGACTTACCTGCATGGGCGGACGGTCTTTTGCATACTTGGCCACATCTCTATGGAATTCGCTTCCACCCTCACTCCGTTTTGAACAAAATTATGTTAAATTTCGGAAAAGCATCAAAACGTGGTTATTCAATGTCTGAGCTTTGACTTTTGACACGCTGCTTCCCCCTTTTATTCATGTGTCGTCTGAAGGCGCCGGGAAACCTCCGGTTAGCTATCGCGCCATATAAATTTAATTATAATAACAATAATTGTTCCGTTTCAATGTGATGGTTAGGAAAAGAAACTGGCATTGTATGCCGACGACCTGATGATATGTACGACAAACTTGCAAAAAACAGTGGTGTAGGTGGTAAGAATTGCGGAGGATTTTGGGAAAGTTTCTGGGTACGAGATAAAAAGGGGAAAGACGGAGATCATGATTTGGAATTTGGGCAGCGGGTATGGGAGATCCACAACTGAGATGAGATACTTGGGAATTAGAAAAGAAGTATGTGATCTGATGGCAGGTTGGGAACACTTACCTCTTACAATATTTGGGAGAGTGAACTTAGTAAAAATTATTATTCTACCAAAGCTCACTTTCCTATTTAATGCTTTACCTCTGCCATTTAAGGAAGTATGGCTAATAAAATTGCAGGGAAAGATTGGTTCATTCATATGGTCAGCAAAAGGCGCACGTATTTCGTGGAAGAAACTGCGGAGGAGTAGAGAAAAGGGCTGCTTGGCTCTCCCTGATCTCCAAATATATGCATGGGCCTTCCAACTTAAAAATGGCAGGATGCTTTTGAACAAACCGTGGGGATCAGAAATTGGAAAGATAATCTCCGGATTGCTTAAAGGAATAGATGGAGGTGATTCAGGCTTTATGATGAAGTTCTCGGACCCAAAATACTTTAAAAGGGTTAAGTTAAAGATTCTTCAGGGCTTGGCAGAGTTATGGTATAAGATAAGAAGGAAGCTGAAAATGCCATATTAAAGTAATATGGCCTCTATTTGGGATTCACCAGGGTTGCTGGACTGGACGAAGGATAAACTGGCGGGAGCTTTAAGGAATGCGGGTATAGAGAAATGGGAAGATCTTTTAGAGGGAGAGCAAGTGATGTCCTGGGAAAGTTTTCAACGTACAGTTTCACGATTTAAATATATACAAATTCAGAGCTAGTTCCAGTCTTTGGACAGTTGGGAAGGAGGTTCGAGTGACTTTGAAGAAGTTGTGATTTCTGATGGGCCAAAGAAGAAGGCGACATCACAGTGGTATTGGCGAATGATGGAGGAAGTCGAGGGGGACTTTACGATGCCTCAAGAACTGTGGGGGAGATGCTTGCCGGAACCAACGCTGGAGAAATTATGGCAAGTATCTTTTTCCATGCTATAGCAAGTGATCAAACCTGCCTATTTAAGGAGGAACCATCGCTTCTCTATCTACAGGGTTTATTGGACGCCACTTAAATTGTCAAAATTCGGAGACAGAGGATAAGTGGCGTGTCCAAAATGTGGACAGAGGATGGCATATGATTTGCACATGTTTTTGAGATGTCCAAAGATAAAGGTATTCTGGAGCGAGGTGAATAAGGCACTGACAGAAATTTTGAAGATAAAGCTCCAGGTAAGCCCTGAACTTGTTTTCTTTGGTGTGGCTCTGGAAGTGAGCGAACAAGATGAGGATAAGCCGAAGTTAATATTTTATGCAGTGCGGCTGGCACATAGAGAAATATGCAAGAATTAAACTAATTCAAATTCTCCCATATATTTTGAATGGAGAGCATCTTTAGAATATTTTTTCAGGATGGATGTAGTCTCTTTAGAAAAGAAAAGATTCGCCTTGTGGCTCCCAATGGTAGAATGGACGGAACAGAATTGATAGGGATCAGGAAGTGGATAGGAAGGGATGGTCCAATGATTAAGCCCAAACTAAACCTCAGTAAAGCACATATCATTCTCATTCCTTTATTGTCCTACCATCTTCGGTTACCGTTATTTCCGTGGGTGTTCAGTAGGGAGAGTCGAATATAAGGGAAAATGCAGTGAAGTGCAAGTTGAAGGATTTCGGATAAGGGCGGATCAGACTTTCCTGTTCCGGCACAAGGGAATGTTTTTTTTCGGATAGAAGTGCTGTGGATAGTGAATCTGAGGCTAATGAGGACAAAAAAAAAAGAAAATGCTACGGAACTGTGGATTTGCGTTTCATGTTGGCTACATGATTGGGTCCACTGTGACTGCCATTCACACCAGACCTGTGAATGCTGAGGCGGGACAAAAAAGACTGTAATGCTAGCTAACATGCACATAATAGTAGTGTGAGACCTATACAAGGCACCATTACCACATGCATCTTGATGTTATACATGCTCTTTGTAGGATTGCATCAGGTTTTTGGTGTATAACAATCTGGAGATGTCCGATTTCCTTTGACCATTTGTTCCTATAAAATACATTGTCACACATCAACTATGTTCACAGGGCAGTGTCGCTAACGTACCACAATTCATGAGGACATCATTTTAACACTACCTTTAGGCCAGCACACAGCTCACATAAACAATACCTTGCATAGTTAATGTACAGTCACCCCTGCTGTACAAAAACAATATTCTGCCTGCACGCACTTTTTGCGCAGGTGTGGCAGCTATGGCACTACAGTGCTAAGTGTTGCTCCAGCGCAGTGGGTAACACAGACTAGCACCCTATGCTTGTCAATATGATGCAGCATTGTGTTTCGGATGTGCCAATATTATGCGTGAGTGCATTACATCTCCCACCTCACTGAGCAACCTTTTTTCACTGTGACACCAGTGTCAAACATGTTCTAATTGTTTTTGTTAAAGCATTCACGATTAAATGTGGAATTTGTACTTACAACCCTGTAGGCCAGTCATGATTCACACGTAGTCCAGGAGGTTAGATTCACGGGCCAGCAGATCCTGCCAGCGGTGCTTCCACTGGCCCACTCCAAAGAACTGGAGTATCTGTACCCACACACACTCCCACCTCATCTTCCACACACTTACATTGTATCCTTGAAGGATACGGCCTCCCCTCTCCAATATCAAGCGCAGGCAGAATTTTATTATCCACAGGAAGCCCCCAATTGCTCTCTTGGGCATCCTGCCCTCCCTGCCCCCAGCCGGCATCGCCCTGCCCACCTGTGAGCCCACAGCCAAAAAAATAGAACCCTCTAAAATATCACCAACAACAACAAAGAAAGTTAACTACCCCAGACAAACACTCGATGAGATTGAGTACAAGAGAAAATAAAACACAAAAAATAAGTACACAACACTTCACAGACACTATCAACAGGACACAGCAACACTCTCCAAATCTCAAAAATGTAGCACACACCACCAAACACCTCCAACACTCTCCCAAATCACCAGCAATGTGCTCAAAAGAGAAAGTGAAAGTGCAAAACACTACTCCAGTATACAGGAAGCATGCAGACATCACTTCCTGTCTATTTGCAGCCCGTTTTTGAGAAAGTGGTGAAAATCTGCACGCAGATTGGCTCATGAGTAATATTTTGTATAGTACAATGTGTTCAGCGATGTATTTTTCCATCGGGCGAATGAAAAAAGCATTGCGTTATCGTTTTAGCGGCCAGATCTTCACGCTAACAGCAAGTTCATACACAGATGTACAGTCTTAGAGCTAAATTCATTTTAGAGACCTATAACAACATGAAATGCTTGATTAGCATATGATGCAGCGCAAGGGCAAAATTTTCATACTCTCCTTATGTCACAAATTTGTAATCACAACAACTCTTTCATACACTCATTCATTGGTGGGGCCCATAACACCAACATGCACTCGCCATTCAATAAATCTCACTTGAATCTGTACACAGGAGAAAAGCGCGGGACATGTGGGTACCTTATTACCTATCAGGACTAATTTGCTTTACATTATATACATTTTATACATATACATCTTCAGAGTCCTGACCTTAACATCAAGGCACTCCACCACTTGGTCGATGGACCAATTAGTTGGACTGGTTGATGGTGAATTAGAACCAGCTAAAACACAATTAAAGCCTAGGAAACATTTGATATTTTTCTGTAATTAATTAAAGAACCACAAACTCATTTCTTATTATTTCAATAATTGTTTATCTAATAATAAAATTCTCTGCATTAGCATTTATTCACTACAGCTCATAATATAAATTTAGTTTTATTTAAAAGTGAAATCAGACATTTAGTAAATAAACATGAATTTAGAAAACCCAATCAATTATTTACCAATTTGCCAACGATGATGGATTCTGATCAAACAGAGAGTCATCCGCATTCTCAGGTACAACTCCCAGAACAGGCTGTCTGATTCACAGCAACGGATCAAACCGTTAGATGAGCTATTGGATGCACCGCAAACTTCTCTCCCAAGAGCCAAATAAACCCAAGGCAAACCATTAAATCGCCACCAGCTCAATGCAGACCCAACGCCATGAAAGATCAAGCCGGATGACCACGCCCCAATGGCAGATGAGGGCTTTATATACCCTTTTCCCCTCTTACTTCATATTAACATGCAACATTTTAGGGATAGAGAAAATGTTCTGATTGGACAGTTCGGGGTTATCTGTAAGGTTTTCAAAGTTTCCCAGGGCAAACTGGTTCTTCATGATGACTTGGCATAGGAAGGCGCAAATTAGTAAGTTTCATTTATCTCCCAGGCGAGAGTAGCGAATGTAACAGTTCGAGGAAAAAGAAATAATCTTTCACAGGTTCAGTATTGTCCTTCCTGCTGTTCCCACATAGACAACTATTGGCAGGCGAACAAGTCCCTATCCTTGACAGGGAAAATGGTGTCAAAAGTTCGGGTCACCTGGTGATCTCCAGAGCCATTCGGTCATGCGCAGAAGTCATCGCGCTCACATGTTGGCTTCTGTTTCAGAGAACGCCATCTTGGGTACTGCGGCCTAGTAGGCCCGAATGCCAATTTAAGCAAAAACAGACATAACAGTAATTAAAATATAGAAGTGACGATTCTAATGTTTAAACCCACACTAATCCAAATGTATATTAGTATTTCCCTAGCTGTAGCAACATTTAAAGTGATAATACTCACAATTTAATGATTTTCAAAGGCACAAACAATCACAAAGCAACATAAATCATGCAATTTTCCATTTCACCACAGTCTATGATTAGTTTGCGTACCATAATTAATGAATTAATTGCTCTGCCATGCAATTAGCATTTTAGTCCCAAGTGTATCTGATGTTTATCAAGGTGCAAAAAGTTGGTTTATAATTTTCACTGCAAACAGGTTATTGGAATTAAAATTAAGAATGATTGCGTAATTTGTTTCATACAATTTAGAGGAGGTATACAACATTTTGTTTTACCTGCTCCATCACACACAAATGACACCCTAAATATAATATTTCACAACACATGACACCCTGAATTGCAACTTTCACCTCAGGTGACACCATAATTGCCTATTTCACAACAAATCAATCAATCAATCATGGGAATTGTAAGTGTGCTACTCACCCGTGGGGGTCACTAGGCACTGGGGGGGGGGGGGGTGCGCAGATCTGTTGGCCAAAGAGCGAGCTCTTGAGGGGCTTCATGAAGGTGTTCAGGGAGGGGGCATGTCTGATGTCTGTCTGTAGATCAGTCCAGGTCTTGTTTGCAATTTGGGAGAAGGATCTTCCACATGCTCTGGCTGTGTGGATGGGAGGGGTTTCGGCCAGTGAGAGTTCTGTAAATTGTAGTTTTCTTTTGGGTACGTGTAAGTTGATTCAGTCATTGAGGTATTTGTGTCTGTTGTTGTGTAGGCATTTGTAGGCGTGAGATGAGGATGTGGAAGCTGACTGTTTTCTCCTCTGTGAGCTGGTGGAGTCATGGTAGGTGTTGGCTGATGAGTTTGTGCCAGGAGATGACGATGACGAGTCTGGGGGCAGTGTTCTGTATTGTCTTGAGTTTGCAGAGTATGGACTTGCTGATGCTGTCCTAGAGTGACTTTCCGTAGTACAGTCTTCTGGTGATGAGTGCGTGGGTGACTGTCTTCCTTGACTCAAGGGAGATCCATTTGAAGGACTTGCAGAGGATGCGGAGTGTGTTCAAGCAGCTGTAGGTGACGGCGTTGACCTGTTGGTTCATGTTGAGTGATGAGTCAAGTATGATGCGGAGGTTTTTACCGTGGACTGCTGGTGGTCTCCTGAGGCCCGTCAGCCAGCAGGTGTTGTCCCATGCTGGAGGGCTGGTTACATTGACAAGGTCTTCTGTCTTCTCGGGGTTGAGCTTCAAGCAGCTGTTGGTCATCCAGACTGCGCCGTGTTGCATTCCTTTCTGGAAGTTGGTTTAGGTGGTGGTGTGGTCTTTGGTGTGGTAGAGGATGAGCTGGGTGTCATCAGCATGGGATAGGATGTTGAGGCCGTGTTGTTGGACGATATCTGCGAGGGGGGCCACGTATATTTTGAAGAGGCTCAGGCTTAGTGATGACTCCTGTGGGACTCTGCAAGTGATTGTCATGGGATCGGGGATGAAGTGTGACAGTCTGATCCTTTGCCTTCTCACAGTGAGGAATGATCAGATCCAGTCCAGGGCTGTACCTTAAATACCTGCGTCATGTCTTCTATTTACTAATATGTGGTGGGAGACGGTGTTGAAGGCTGCTGAAAGGACGAGTAGGATGAGGTCTGCGTAGTGTCCTTGGTCCAGGAGGGTGTTGATGTCATCTGTGGCGGCAAGTAGTACGGTCTCAGTGCTGTGCTTGCTTTGGAATCCGGATTGTGACTGGTTGAGGATGGCGTTTTCTTTGATGAATCTTGTCAGTTCCCTGTTGACTCTTTTCTCTGTGACTTTGGCTGCAAAGGTGAGGAGCGAGATGGTCCGATAGTTCTTGAGGTCTGTGGGGTCAGCTGTGTGGTTCTTGAGCAGGAGCATGACTTCTGCACGCTTCCAGTTGTCTGTGAAGTTGCATGTTTTGAAGGTGGTGTTGATGTTACTTAGTGGTTCGTGTGCGATGGCAGATGCGGCTCGGTGGTAGTTGTGGGGGGGTCCAGTGGTCTGTGTGGGCCCCCGAGTGGATGCCTTTCATGCTGCAGGTGGTGTCTTCTTCTGTTCCTGGTGTCCATTTGGAGATGGTGGGCTGGTTGGTGTCTCAGGGGTGCTGGTGGTCCGGCTGCTGCATCCAGTGTGTGTCCACAAATTTGTCTTAGTGGTTTATGAATTTGCAGGGGAAGTGGGTTCCAAGCTAATTGCAGATGACACCCTAAAAAGCATCTTTTACCCCATTTCACGGCCATTTTTCATCTTTTACCCTATTTTACGCCCATTTTTCATCTTTGATCCAATTTAACACCCATGTTTCATATTCTACCCCTTTTTACGCCCATTTTGCTTCTTTTACCCCATTTCACACCCATTTTTTATCTTTTACCCCATTTCACGCCCATTTTTCTTCTTTTACCCCATTTAATACCCATTTTTCATCTTTTACCCCATTTAACACCCTAAATTTCATTAATCAACACAACGGACACACTCTAATAACTTGTTGACCCAAAATGACACCCTACAATTTAGATTTTTGCACAGAGGACAACCTATATTTCATGATTTACACAAAAGGACACGCAAAATATTTCAGTTTGGTAGCACAATTTACACCATGAAAAGTCTACTTTTGCATATTTGAGACACTGAAGAGAATCGCTGTACTGAGGAGACATTCCCACCATTAATTGAGTATTGTGATGTAATTTGCACTCATTGTGCAACGTACTCTTTTCAGAGTGATGTACTTATGCAGGACAGTAACATGCAGACAGGGTATGTGGGTAGTGTATTTTTATTGACACAAACCTTGATTGGGGTCATTTTGCACTGATATACATTTGATGGGGACTGTCACAATGTGACGTGCTCAGTTGAAGAAATTGTTTATTACTCGGTTCCTTCGGGAAGTTCCTGCAGCATTAACTGTGGGGTGTGCTCCACCTGCCTCATCTTTATCTTCATCCTGGTCATCGTCCGGTGCAGCAGGCACTTGGATCCATGGAGCACTGGTGTGCACACATATATTGTGCAATACACAACATGTTAGGATGATTTTGTTCACCATTTCAGGGCTGTAAAGCAGTCTGCCACCTGTGATATCCAGGCTACGGAAACGTGACTTTAGCACGCCCAATGTGCGCTCCACAATGGACCGGGTGCATCTGTGGGCCGAATTATACTGCCTCTGTGCCTGGGTGGTGGGGTTTCAGAGGGGTGTCATCATCCACGGGCAGAGTGCATATCCTTGATCACCTGTAACATGTGATGGAGAGACGTGTCCATTATTGGTTATGCAGGCTGTGTTAGTATTGATGGGTTTGTGTTGTGTGATTTGTGCTATACTGGATTTCATGTTAGCCATGTGTCGCTTCTGACTGATTACCAGCATCAATGCAAATTACGTTGCATCACAGTTGATCCTCCCTCCCCCGGGTCAATTTGATTGTGTGCACTGCGCGGTTGCATCACTGGCGCTCCTACTGTGCAACAATGTTAAGGTCATCTGCACATGTCCGCAGGCCTAACACACACATCAACAGGTACCCTGGCTCTCCTACCGTCTAGTGATATCACTCATCCGCCCTCCTCAAAGTCAATGCCATAAGAACTTTTAAATGGCCATAGGGCACACCAGACACGGATCACGTTCAGTTCTGATGCTGCCGCTGCCGCCAGACCTGCCCCACCGCACAACACATGCTGTTTCATGTCCAGAGCTGCCACAAAGCAACACTCAGCAGCCCCCTCACCTGCAGGGCCCACTGAGGGCAGGAACGCTTCACCCACACCATCGACATCATCAGATGCCACACCATCCACTCCCTGGACTACGTACTCATTCCTGAGCGGAGCCTCCAACTCACATACCACGACTACTCAAGATCCATTACAATCTGGGAAATGTTTACTGACATCAGACTGTCCCTAATCTTCAACACACTGAGCCACAAGGCAGGGCACACCTTTGACACCTTCTTTGCATGCGTAAACTTTGAATAGTTCATCAAACCACTAAACGCACATGCAGTGACCACAAACACATACACTTACTCGCCGGTCGACCCCAAGCCACTCTAGACCACATTCGGACCCACACAACGTTAGTGGAGCTCTGTCACCGAGGAGATGCTACACACCACCATCAACAGCAACACCCACAACGCTGCAGTCGTCACCAATGGCGCTAGATCGCATTTTACAGACATGTATCTCCAACTGCGAATACACACTTGCACCATTATGCAACTGTAACATACAGCGTGCAATAAATGCCACCTCAATCACCAACAGCCTCAAAGATGGCAGATGCATCTGCTGACACATGGAGAAGAACTTTTGCAAGATTGAGGATATCATTAAACATCACCACCTGCAAGGACACAAAGCTCATATTCTCCATCAACAATACGCCCACACACCAAACTGGGCTTCCAGGAAGGATTGCTGTCAGTTGCAACATGGATGATCAACAGCTGGGGGTGCTATACGCAGAGGAGACTTGAGTCCTCATCCTCATAACGAAAGCATCTGGCATCACCTGATGGGACAACAGCTTCTGCAGCCCCCCCCCAGCCTAGGTATCTAGGCACCGTATTTGACTCCTCCCTCTCCATGACCCAACAGGTCTATGCATTGGCCTGCAGCTGCTTCAACTGCCTCTGCATCCTCCATGCAACCTTCACATGGATCCCCCATTGTCAGATAAGACAGTCACCCACACAGTTCTTGCCATCAGGCTGGACTACGGAAACACACTATATGCCCACATGGGCAGGTCTGCACTCAACTTAGTCCCGACTGTCCAGCACAACACCGACACACTGGGCCTTGTGTACATACTTTCCTTATGTATCAAGTCCCTCCGCCGCACATACTTGGTTCCCGCCTCTCCCCACATTTTCAAATGATTTGCGGAGGGGCTAAGCCTTTGGGGAGGGTTTGTCCACATTGCTAGCCACAGTTCCCACAGTTCCTTTTATTGTTAGGTCTGGTAAGTGGGCATGTTGATTGCCAGGTTGTATGTGGGATTGTAACATGTACATTCTAACAATTGTGAGTTGCATGTATGTGGGGTTGAGGCGTGTGGTGTGTTAAGTTAGTACTTACCTACATGAACTGCATTTCCGTATGTGCCATCCTGGAAGCGCTGGTTTATGATGGACTGTCGTAAGATGTAGGAATCATGCACACTCCCTAGAAACTTGACTATAATATTGGTGAACAGTCCCCGGTAGTCCACTATTGCCTGCACAGTCATAGAATGTGTGTACTTTCTGTTGTGGTATATGTGTGCGATGCCCGCAGGGGGCACAAAAAGGACATGTGTGCAGTCAGTTGCCCCCAACACCTGCGGGAATCCGGCTATGGCGTGAAAGCCTTGATTGGTCTCAATCTGTTCCTGCACAGTGTTGGAGAAGTGAAGGTGCTGGGGTATCATGGCTGAGTATGCGATCCAAGACAGACACCAGGAAGATTGAAAAGGCTGCCTGTGAAACTGTGCCAACTTTGGCCATTGTCGGTTGAAAGGTCCCAGAGGCAAAGATGTGCAGCACAGCCAGCAGCTTTGTCTGCGGAGGGATGTTGGTTATCCGCTGTGTTGGTGCCATCAGCCTGTGGGCTATAAGGTTCAGGATGTGGTGGATGGATGTCCTTTTGAGCCTGTAGTGGGCAATGACATCCTCTGGCGTTAGGTCTGCAAGGCAGAGACGTCTGCGCAGGGCCCGCTGTCTTCTTTGGCGCTGCCTCGGTGGTGGTCCTTTAGGAGGTGGCAGTGGTGTTTGTTGCCTTTGCGGAGCTCCAAGCTGAATTATTAGCACTTCCATGGCGTCAGTGGGTCTTCAGATGGGGCTCTGAGCTACTCTCCCTTATATACCTCCCTTTATCACCATTTTTAGACTAGCTTTTTTCTGGTCTTAATTTCCTGCAGCTAAAGGGCCTTAGCGTGACTTTTTTTATCGCTTCACGATAGTCCGGGCCATCAGTACTAATTGTGCAATGTGGTGTTAGCGACATTTTTGAGAGGGAACACCTACTTTGATTATCATTAGCCAAAACTATCGCTGGCATGCACGGCGATAAAAAAAACATCCGCGATCACCAGAAAGCTGTCGCTAATGCTTGTTAGCGACAGCTTGATATTAGAGCGATAAATTTCCTGATTTCGCTCAACCTCTCTAAAAATTCCATTTAGGAACCAAGACAAACCCCATTGTGGGAGCCTAGCTGTGTCTATAAAGAACATTTGGGGGCTTAAAGAATTGAGGTCCTAGAATCTCCCCATTGCAGATCTATTTTTTTTACTACTCAGCTTCTACTAAACTTCTCTTTTGATTGTTGTCGGTGTATTGACCTCAAGAAACAAATAGCTCATTTGCAGGTGCCTTTGCTGATGTAAAATAATCTTGTTAAATGTAACGATTTTAAAACACGGGCTTAACCAGACCTAGTTATCGAAACTGCCCTCAGAATCACATGATTTTAAATGAGGGCCTCATTAGGACACCCCTCTTGCACCCTGTAGCTCCACCCCACAGAGTTACTAATCACGAGCCCAAAGTGATGCGGGTAAAATTACTGGGAATTAGAAGTGGGACTGTGAAGGTCCTCTTAATAATGAGGAATTACCGGGGGATCTGTAAACCTCTCTCCTATTCCCCAAGTAGGTCATTTCCCCCTGTAATTCCCGAAGAGACTGCGCCTGCCCCATCTGGCTCCAGGAGACACACCACAGACCTGCAGAGTTGTGGGGGTTGTAACCCTGATTCAGCCGGTTTCCTCGTTCAACCGACCAAAATGGGATGACCAGGGACCTCGATTTGATTAAGATGCTTGCATGGTGACCCACGCACCCTCAGGAACATAGGGTAGGCTTCATTTTCTCACGGATCCTGATTGGTCAGAGCACTCAACCACTCTTCGTTTAATTGTGCGGACCATTCAGCCCATAAAATGCGTAATATAAAGAAGTAGCAAAACGGGCAAACGAGCGTCTAACGCCTCTCTCACCCTGCTTAGATAATATTGATATCAATGTGAAGGAATATAAGAGGCTAATGTAAACAAAGCATCTTAAATTCTCTTAAACCCTTTCACCTTCAACCCCGACCCTCCAAAACTACAATGGCGCAGCCCGGAACTCGCTGCATAGAGCACTTAAGAAAGGTAACAGACTTTTATAACATATTTCCAATTTCACTCTGTTCATGATTGCTGAAGGGGCGAATGAGTAAAATTGGTAGCCATGCAGTGGCAACTCCCTCCCCTCAGAACAAGTGACTAGTGTGGGGGCCCCTGCACGCACTCTTATCTCAGGCACGGCTGTGTAGATGGCCTCAGACCCACCACTGCTCACGCCCCACCCAACATGCCAAAGCTGATAGGGGGTCTTCTCTGAGGGAGGGAAGATGTCAACAGCCTGGGGTTACCTTCTTCCAGCATGCGGTGGAATGGCGGTGGGGAGGGGGTGGGTGTAAAACGACGAAGTTAAGCAGCCTCCTAAAGGGCTGCGACCAGGTGCTGTGAGAGCGCGGGACAGAGTCCCGCACTCCCCAGCCTTTTAACCTCGTACCTGGGGTCAGAGCAGTTCTAACTGGTCTGACCCCCAGCCCCCCTACTCCCCCATGACCCGGAAGCGCCTTAACCGCTTCCGGGCCATGGGTCACCATTGTGAGCCAATCCAACGCACGGCGCGCCCACTGCGTCATGATGACGCGGTGGTCAGCGCCGCCTGACGGACACACAAGGGCGAGGGGAGGAGGGGGTCGGTGCCCCGCCATATTTGCGGCGGGGCCGATACCGGCCCGCCTTTCGAGGGGGTGGGTGTAAAACGATCACAGCTTCTTCACTCCTGCACCAGTCTGGTGATCTACAAACATTGCCAGACCTGGCTTTGTATCAAACAATAAAGCCTCTTTGAGGCAGGCACAGAGTCAGAAAGATGCTGTTATTTCTCCTGACATATTACACATTGCATGTGGTCTTCACTGTGCAGCACACATCCAATGGTTGACATGTTCCAGTAAAAAAGTTATACAAACAGCACGCGCACAGACACCGCTCCAGTATAGTGCAAAGGTGTGTGCGTCGTGCTAGGCCGCCTATGTGTGTGCCAGCGCAGGGGAAGAGCGCAGCACCCGGCCATTTATTTTTAATTTTTACCAAAGATGACTTTGAGCTGCAGTCTCTCCCTGTAATGCAATGGTCTCCAACAGCGTTGGCTGCTGCGCTACATTGTGCTATTTTAAATAAATCTGTTTCATAATGAGGAATTTGTCTCCCATTTCATAAGCTGATTTGACATCTTGTCTCTGTCCGGATCTATATACCATGTGCACTGCCTGGAGCTATCAAGATGTTCATTGTGTATAGATCTACCCATGCAATAATTTTTTTGTTACCTGTAGTTTTCAATTTGCGTGGGAGAAATACAAAGCCACAAGTATCATAGTCCTGAGGTAAAAAAATAGGGCTTGATGTATCACTAACACTTAATATGGCACAACAAGGCCTTTACTGTACGTCAGTGGTACTTACTATGTGATCAAGGGACACCCAGGGGTTCGTGGTACTTACTCAGGGGGTCCACTACTGCTAGAGAATTAAATATTATTAAAAGATGTATAAATTCTATATAAATAAAATAGCGAAATTAAAAATTGAAAATCTTAAAATATTCCGTAAATTTTAAGGGATTTGAAAGTGGAGGCTAAAAATTAAGATGATGTCCTCAGATTGATTTTTGGGAGTCGTGCAAATGCACCAAACAAAATATAGTATTGATGAGGGGGGGCCTCTGTTACAATTAAAAATGCCCTAACCCCCCCAAAAAATGACAATTTGATTTTTTTATATTTGTTTATGAATTAAATTAAATATTTCGTCTTTTGGGTGTTTGGTGGATAAATGCTTGTTTCTGCATATGTATGTATTGCTTTGAGGTTCAAATCGTTGAAACTGCTTAAGTCACAGTCCTGGCTTCCATTAATGACACAGTGGGTGTGCCTGGATTCCAATAATGAGTTAGTTGGGTTCCAAGATTTCAGTAATGGTTCAGTGCATGTCCACAGAAGTCAAAAGGTTCAGATTCACTTCTGTATATTATTTAAGCCTTTAGTACGCTGAGAACTTTGTGGTTACACCTCTGTAATACTTGGACCAGACTGTCTATTATCACAGCAGTCACGGCATTTAATACTCTAACCGCCTCATAACATGCACAAGAAGGGGCCTACCTATCAATGGGGCAGCAGGGGCACTGATACCCATGGGTCTGAGTGGCACACTGCACCCCAATTGTGGTTGGGTTTTACTTTGAAACTATGGAGTAGGGTGTCATTTTTTTCTTACTTGCATTAGACCCTATGGTGCCCTTGCCACTCCGCTCTATACATGAAGTTACTTTTGTATGTTGCACTTACACTTAGATTTGGATTTCTGAAGCCACTGAATACATGGGTATTTAAACATATCTAACGTCTTTATTACTGTCTATTTGTGACATCATTATTACCAAATAATTTGTAAAGTTGAGTAATGCAATGTCTGCCAGTGCTAGCAGAATGTTGCTACCCCGTTTGTGAAACTATGCCTTGAAAAGGACTAGTATACCACCCATATCATGGCTTTCCTAATAAACTGATAAAAGTACTGTCCCTTAACTTAGCAGCAGATTTGCTAACAAATGTTATTAATGAAAAATTGTCAGTTATTCTTATGCAAAATAAATCCACCTTGGATCTAGTATTACCACTCATCTGTCTACTAATATCAAGAATCTCTGGTCACATCAGAAGAAGTAGCAGCAGTTCAAGTACAAGCCTACATAGAGCTGACAATATTTGGGGTGAACTATAATGTGAGGCAGGGTCCTTGCAAAGAGAGAGAAGTTGGGGCATTTAGACCCCAAACCAACTCTTTTCAGGGCACCACCCTCTCGCTTTTAAACAAACATATGTCTCTCAAAACAGATCTGGTCTGCTTTTGTGATAAAGTCATGTGGACGCAGGCTGCATCAGCTACCATGAGGTGGCACCTTAAGAGGACACTGCCTCAAAATGTGTCCCTAGATATTGGTTTTATTGATATTTTTTTAGTACTCTTTTCAGGCTACCAGAACACAAGGGCCCTGCATGATGTTTGTGACTCAGGCATCACAAAAAAATTACAATCTTGGGAGGTGAAGATTTAGGTTGATGCAAGGCACAAAGTCATCTTTGTTGGTAGTTCTCCCTGGAAACTCATGACTATGGTCACATGCATTACAATATCCTGGAGTCCGGGTTCTGGGATCACTTATTTTACTTGTATTTGCATGCACGCATTCTTCTTTGCCTCTGCTATGAGAAACCTTGATGGAAGAGTTGTAAAATCGGTGAATGTAGGGAGGACTCCATGTTATCAGTCATCATGTTTTTAGAAATCCTTTTATCAAGTGACTGACGCCCTGATGCACTTAGTCCCATTCACAACCAGAAGTGAGTGTGCCAGTAAGTAAATACGGCGAGCTGAGTCAGAGCCAAGCCATGGGTCTGAATTGGCTCTAAGAAAGACTCCATGCACGAGTTGAGCCCTAAAAATGTTGAACCTGTATATCATGCGACAAACCTAATGTAAAAATATGATAGCCTCTTCAAAATTCATAAAAATTTATTTCTTTAACATGCGGAAGCGTTTCACCTTAGTACATCAAATTATATAACAGCACAGATAGACATTTATTAAAAGTGATTGTTTTTAAACGTGAACTTAAAAACATTCATGTCGCGTCCCCCAGCAACAATACCATTAGTGAACTAAAAGGAAGGTAATAGGTAAACTCTATACGAGACCTACATTCTTACAATGGATGGAGCAATATATAGTGCATTAAGTTAAACATAAAAGGTGCTTCTACAGCGCACATCCTGAACTTAACCATTTTAAAAATGCTTTTATATGTGATACTAAAGAAAAATGAGGCTCTGTAAAATGAAACGTTTGCCTAGGATCACACAGTTTGGAGAAGCTGGGAAGCTGGTATTGATTCCAGATTACTTGGTTTCAACGTTTTGAAATGCAGCCATCAGATGGATATTATTGCCTCTGATCTTTCTCTCTCATTTACCATCAAAGGTCACTGTTTGTCTTATGTTCTCGGTGCAGACTAAAATCAGACACAGACAGAGAAGACCCGATTCAGTGCCCCAGACCCAACTCATGAGGCAAGAAAGCATTTATTTGGGGGTTGTCACACCCCAACCTCATCCAGAACCCTTGGAGCTACGCCCCTGCTTCAGGGAAATTGGATCTTTGTTCTTAGAACAACAAGCTCTGAGAATTGTAATAATAGGTTATGTTGTGGAATCTTGACAGAGTATTTCAGCGTCTGGGTGAGTTAGAGGTAATAATGTGTGGTTGAATAGTCTGAAGTATTGGGGGTGTGGGTGGTGGGCACTTTAGGAGTAGATGATCTAATGAGGTGTAGCGGAGTGGGGTTGGAACAGCAGTAACTGGGACACTTGTGGGACAAAAATATGTTAAGCGTGGTTTGCAGACTTTGTATCATGTATCATCTCACACAAGTCATGCACCTTGAACCTCTTGTCAAGCACTTCAATTTGAGAAATAGGTAGATTTGTGCTCTGAACTGTAGAAAGTGGCTGTAATGAAGTATACAGTGCTTAATTTGAACCAGTAGTTTCCAGTGCTCCACACCAGTACTCCGCACCAGTACTCCACTGTCTACACCAGCACTTATGACAGTCTGCCACATGGTGGCACTGTTTGTTTAATTTAGAGATGAGCACAACAGTTGTTTATTAGTTTAACATACATTAAAATGACTAATACCATCCTCCCAAGCCAATCTTATTGCTTTGAGGGCCTGGAATAGTTTGAATTGTCACTTTGTAGGAGTGCGATTGTTAGTAGTTGTGTTGGTACTGTCATTAGCAGCACTGGCAGTAGCAATGGGAGTTGCAAGCTGCAGTGGCCTCCTGACAAGAGCCTTGGCACTTATGTTTTTGACAAATTAAGCACTGGAATCATGAGGTAAGTAAAGGCTCCTCACATTTCAATTATGCCTAAAGAAGGTTGCGTCTTTCTGTGGAGAGTCAATTTGTGGACTGGTATTTTGGTTTAGCTGGTTTGGGAGATTCAAAGTTGAAAAATAACTTTATTCGGTTACAAGAACCATCAATGTTTGACACAAATGCATTGCAAAGATAATATTAACCTATCATGGTTACAGAAGCATAGATAACAAGCATTGGAAATGCAATAGGTCTCGCTTTTGTTCAAGTTAAAGCAATTTGCTTTGCTAATGGTATTATTTGATATATTTTTATTAATCAGTGTATGTTTGTGATATGTTGTGATTTTATGTTTTTAGAATTGTATTTGTTAGCTGTCTAGTAGTTTAAAGCATAGTTTAGTAGGAGAGGAGCAGTGCTTAAGATTTGGGTAGGAGAATTATTAGAAGAATAGCATGAGGGTTAATGAAGTATAGTGAGGATTAGAATACTATGTGGCAAGGTGCGCGGGTATTAAATAGGGAGAAGGAATGAAGTGTGAATGAGTTTAGTGTTGTTTTGAATGTAGGCAAGTGCCTAAAAAGCAAGGGACTAAACTCATTACATGAATCTACTTTCAAGTCCACCCAATCAATTATGGACAAATACATAAGAAGACAGCTTTCTAGCTTCTCTATTAATCCATGGCACCTGCTTTTTATATAGAACTTCTTTCAGTCAACCAGATGTGATGTTTCGTACATTTGGTCTTACAGTAGAGGCCAGTACCTCTTCCTTCAGTAGGTGCCACATTCTAACTTACCTATGCTAGAGCAGGTGTTCCTCTGTCCAAAACACATCCACCAATGACATTCCCTCACCTTGGGCAGCTTTCAAGGGTGCTTCTTTGAAGGATATTTGTGCATCTGAAACCTGTGCTTGCTCTAACGCCTTCATTTCCCATCGTAGACTGCAAATGAGGGACGTTTTATCCTCATCTTTTAGTGAAGCAGTGTTATCTACAGTCACATGATTTATTTCTATAGTTTAATACATAGCACTGGATGTTGCAGTAATTTATGTGTACATGTCTTTTTTTCAGCCCAAAGCAACTGTATTCAGCTAGTGTCTTCCTCATCACATCTTGCTTCCTGCCCTAAGGTCTCAATTGGGTTGGGATAACATTGCTTCTTTATATTTGTAGCTTGTTTTTTGGTATTTCAGGATTCACCCAAACTTCGTAGGCTGACAAAAGAACTTATTGTTCCAGCCATATTGGGAAGGATGAACAATGTTTTAACTAGTATAGGTAGGACCACTGGAATTATGTGCTTGTGTGGCAATTTTTGCATAATTTAAGATTTGCCACATTTGCCACAAAACCCATCATCTTGCGCATAATCTGCAGACGTTAACAAAAAAAGATATTTGTTACAAAATGTGCCGCAGTATGCTGCATAATTTGGCTTTTCTTGCCGCATAATTTACTCTGCCCTGCCACATACTTTGGCCCTCTCCTGCTGCATACTTCCAGTGGCCCTGAGTATAGGGGACGTTTGTAGAGTAAAAAGTGGCGCTCATGTGGTGAAAGACTATGATGAATAAAATGACTCGGCATACTGTCCTTTACCGGTAAGTAGACCAACAAGATCCCCAGATTCCAGCTTAATCACTACACTACATCTCGTTAGAACTGGAATCTAGCAGGCCTAGGGGTAGAGAGAGTGAATGAACAGCACTGAATGATTCATAAACCTGCGAGGCTGCTGCCATTCCCACCGCCCGACATTGTAATAGACCCCATAGTGTTAACAATCAATAAAAAAGTACATACATTTTAAAAGGAGATATGAGCCCTAATGTCAAATACCCTAGACATCCAACTCTAGCATCACCCATACAGTATAAACTGTGTAACTAATTTGTGGAAAACGATTACTCAGAATTTCATCAGCTATAATAGTTCATAGCGTTTTCTTATAGACATTGCAACTCTAATAAAATTTGTGACAGCGGTGCAGATAGTCAACGTAGACAAAAACAGTAGAATATTAAAACCGACAATAAAAGTAGATGCCTTATTTCCCTTAATAATGGGATTAAAAATTGCCCCCTCTGCTCCTTATAAAGGGGACAAAATAGAATAAAGTGCAGCGTGCTTTGTGCTGTCAAATTGTCACATGGACAGGATGATATACCATGAGCCCAGCCTGATTGTTTAGGAAATGCCACTAAATAGTGCAATGTATTTAATCGAAACCTAGTCAAATAAAATTGTGCTTGAACATTAGTGGTAAAAGTTAGGTAAAATTTCTGTTCTCCAGGGGATGAACATAGGGATCTGGTGCTACCAATTGTGCACGGCGCAGATGGGCCCTGGCATAGAATGCCTCTTTTATTTCATCTTTTGCATTTATGATAATGCTTCAAGGATTATCATAATAATGCCCCAAACCTAACTCATATACATTTTCCTTCACAAAGTGAAGCCAGGGGATGGACAGTGCGCTATCCAAGTTGGTACAATCTAAGATAACGTCACGTGAGAACATTAGGTCCTCAGATAACCAAATCTTGGCCCATAGAAGCAATGGGGCAATGGCAATTTGGTCTTCAAGGTAGGCCAGCCCCAGCACCTGGTGGCAAAAATATGTGGGGGCACTATTAGAAGTCAGTAATAATCTCTTTATAAAATTGTTTTCAAGGACCTGCAGCGGACGGGTGTTATAGTAGCCCCAGACTCCCGCCCCTTATGATGCCACCGACAAACATTTTGCTTTGTAGAGGGCAACTAGTTTTGTCAATGGTTTATGGCCTAGCTTGTGAGCAAATCAAAATAGTCCTTCCACAACCCGGCTGGTCTGTTGTGCCCTAGCTGCAATGAGATGATCCTAAGTAATAGTTTCATTAAAAATATTCCCTAAGTATGTAAAAAATTATTATTTTTTTTTTGGGAGGGAGAGATTGGTTGACAAAATGAGGTTGCATTGAGGGATGGTGGTGGCTACTGGGAGGCTTGTAATTGTGGTTGTTGGCGGTATTTCAGTTTGAGTCAGTGTAGTAGCAGCTTTGTTACAGGTTATGCCTCCATCATAGCTTTTACAGCCTTCAGGGCATCAAACAATGTGGCGAAGATTAGAAGGCTGATATGAGAGGACTGGATCATAACATGTGATCATAACCTGAGATCGAATGTTTCTTCTGTAAGCCATGTGTTCTTTGAGACTAAGCAGAAAAAATAGTGTATTGGTCCAGAAAGGAATGTCTTTACTGAAACAAAGACTAGGCCAGTTATGATGGAGCCCAGTCTGAGGCTATTATATTTGTCACTGATTAAGGTTCCCATGTTGGTCACCACTGCTCAGTGTTCATGGTATTTTTGGGTTATTTTGGATAGGCAAGAAGTAAGATTTCTGATGTGTTGTTATACGATTCTTGGAGCCTGCCCTGATATGAAGTTCTTTTTCTTTGGTGGCCATAATGAGATAAAGAAAACATTCTAGGGTATTGACCTTCAGAAGCAGTATGGGATAGCTGCGAATTGCAGTCTTGTGGTAACACTCTGTCTGCAGGGAAAATGTGCTAGTAAGATCTCACGTTGACTGTAAAAGACACAAATTGGTATGACATTGAATGAAGTTGACAGCACATTGATGTGCAAAATCGTCTGTGGTGGAACATCAGCCTAGTGCAAAACCTTTTAGGAACAAAAGTCACATTATGTGTAAAATCACTTTTAGGTGCAAAAATCACATAACAGCAAAAAACAACCTTAGTGGAAAGTACAATTTACTGTGGGATCGTAATACAGAGCAAAATCACCCTTGGTGCAAAATCAGCTATGGTGTGAAAATCTATTTAATAGCAGAAATCATATTTGGGAGAAAAACACAATTAGGAGCAAAATCTGCCTAGCTGTGACATTAGTGCCTATATTGGCAACCCTTCCCACCTTTGCAGCACATAACATGCACTTGGAATAAATAATCATGCAGCACAATTTTGTTGGGAAAAGTTTGTTGCAGGTTGATTCCATACAAAAGTATGCCAACGTGGTGAGTTAACTTACAGGTGATTCAAGGGCAGGCAGCGGTGCCTGACCTACACCCTGCCCGACTGAAGAGCCAAATTGCACCGTGGCCAACCCAACCGGTGCTACCAGTTATGAGGGTATTCCCCCCTTGAATACCATTTTACTCACGCCCTTTCAAGGGTGGAGAGTTTCAAGGCAAGCCCCCAGTTGCTCAGGCTTCCAACCGTCCGAAGGACTGGAGGGCGCCGGCGATTTTTCTCCTGGGTCCTGGCATACAGACTCCTGAGGTTTGGCACAGCACATCTGTTGTGCTCCTGTAGAGGTACCCTTCCCTACCCTTCCACCTTCGGATCGCACTGTAACTTTGCCTGCAACACAAATGAAAACATTAAACAGTCCTACCTAGCTGTGGTCACCAGCCGACACGCTGGGTATGCGGTAGGGCGGGAGATGGCGTGTCCCGAGCCAAAGAGGGTGCCAGATGGGCAGGGGCCAGGTATAAATACCTCACCCATGCCCTCTGTGCACTGGAAGTGACGCGGCCGGCGCGCCCGGCTGGGGGACTCCTCCCCGGTTCCCCTCAACTAGATGGGTGATGGTGTGCCTAATGTGGCACTAAGGTGGCCGCCCTCTTGAGGTGGCCCACTGCGTGAGCCGTGGGCAGCCTCATAACATGAGTAGGAAAACCCTTTGGTTTGAGTACACTTGGGAAAGTATTAAAGCCCGCTAGCCACGGTTGCAGGGACAATTACAGGAACTCCGAAGCCCGGAACAGAAATAGCAGTTGCTTAGTATGCAAATGGAGCACGGTCTCAATGTTTTTCTTTGGAGCCCAGTGTCTGTTCTACTAAATGCTGACTATCAAAGCTACCTTACCTTGATTCTATCTCATGCATCTTTCTTTTATCACTCTACATCTCCTGCATCTTTATCTCACCCTTACTGGTTTTTTTCTTCCTGCTTTATCTCTTTGTTACTGTCTTCCTATCAGTCTCTTACTTCTTATTTCTTCGTTTTCGGCCTTCTTCTCTTTCTCTGATTCAACATCTGATGATGAGAAAATAAGTTGCGGTCACCAGGAAGGAGAGCCCATGCCCACCACTGATGACCTCTAATTGAAGTTTAAGGCTGACAGCGACATTTGCCCAATTCAGCAAATGTACACAGGGAAACGTGACCTTGCCTTCAACGGGTACCTGAGTCTCTATTCTGCAGCCCACGGTGCCATGAACAGCCTCTTCCCAGTGGCCGAGTGCATTTCCTTTGCAAGGGAAAAAAAGTTAAAAAGAAATGACAAGATATATATATATATATATTCACAGAAAAAACCATAGGTTTCAGGAACGTTATAGTTAGTTGGACATTTGACTCATATAAAACCAGAGAAATTTGCCTGATATAGTTAGTTGAGCTAACTATAACTCATGCCACGCAATGCACTGCTGATGACGTCACATATTACATCACTCATGACATGGTCAGTGACACCACTGATGACATCACTGATGACATCTCAAATGACATCACTGATGACATCACTGATGACATCATCCAGTGAATGTGTGTTTCTGTAAAGTTTAAATATGTTTTATAAATATATATATGCCAAGGTGTATTGAAGAATGAATGAGTGTATAAGACTCAGGATGGATGATTAAGTAGGTGTGTGACTAACTGTATAAGTGACTAATGAATTGTGTCTTGCTAAATGCATGTGTTAGCGACTGATATAGACATTCACACAGTTTAGGTTGTTAGTTGGTGTGTAAGCAGTTCCATGGTTTGATTAGCAACAAAATGAGGATCTATATGAGCTATTCATTGCTTGTCTGAGTACCTGTATGAGTACCTGAGTGTCTGCGTGGGTGGGTGGGGGTATGACTCTCTGCATAGATGTGTGAGTGGCTAATTCACTAGGTATATGTGTTGAAGTCTGTATCTGTGAAGGTCTGTATAGCTGAGTGAGTGTGTGTATGAGTGTCTTGGTGAGTGAATGGATGCCTCAGTGGTACATGTGAATAACTCCATATGTGAAAGGCAGTATATATGAGTGTTGGACTTTATAAATGACTATATGTGAGAATGAGTGATTGTGAGAGTGCCTGTATGGATCAGTGTGTCCTTGTATTAGTTATTGTATTAGAGTGTAAGTATGTGTTAGTATATGTTTAAATATGTGACGGGGTATGTGTATAACTGTACAGGTAAGTAAATGAAAGTGTTAGTGATAATTTCCATTACTGACTAGGTGTGTGAATAACTCTAAGAATGAGAGGCAGTGTGTGAGTGTCTGTATAGAGATGTGACTGGATATCATAATGCTGTATTGATAGCTGACTGTATGTATGAGCGAGTGTATAGGTGAATGAATGGATGTGTGTAGACCTACAAATTAGAGAGTGGATATGCACTAACTGGTATTGGTGTATTCACGGTTTCGAAAATTATAATCTCTATTTTAGACTGGGTGTATCAAGTGTTATATTAGGGTCTGATCAGGTGCATCTGATTTTCACGTGGATGATGTCATCAGTGATGTCATCAGTGATATCATTTGAGATGTCATCAGTGATGTCACTGACCATGTCATGAGTGATGTAATATGTGACGTCATCAGCAGTGCATTGCGGGGGCGCGAGTTATAGTTAGCACAACTAACTATAACAGACAAATTTCTCTGGTTTTATATGAGTCAAATATCCAACTAACTATAACGTCCCTGAAACCTATTTTTTTCAGTGAATTTCTAAGGTTTTTTTAAATGCTAATTCCTAACTATAATGTCCCTGAAACCTATGGTTTTTTCAGTGAATTTCAAAGGTTTTTTAAATGCTAATTTCTAACTATAACGTGCCTGAAACCTATGTTTTTTTCAGTGAATTTCAAAAGTTTATTAAATGCTAATTTCTATTTATAACGTTCATTAAACCTATCTTTTTTTCTGTGTTTTTTAATTATCATCCCATTCTCAACTTGGTGAAAACTGCAAATCTCACCACTCTTCCATCAATACCTTACACCAACAAATTCGCCACAAACAAGAGCCACATCTAACGCTAATGAAATGCACAGTAGGGGTTCCCATGCAAAAAAAACACGAAAACACCTCTTCCCCATATTTTCAATGACCAGCCAAATCTACAATGCGATCCAAAAAGCAGGCGATAAGCCGAGTTAGCAGTAACAAATTAACATCAACCTTTAACTGGTGTAAGGAGGTCGACTATCTACTCCGTTATTTTGACCCAACTCACAGCCACATCTAAAGACCAACACGTGATACAGCTACTGATCATGCAGCTCCGACACCCAACAATGCCACAACACCCAGCCCCACCACCACCAGAACGTCCCCCACGGACCACCCCCTCTACTACCACCAAGGCAGCACAAAACAGAACAACGGACCTTCCCAAAACGCCATGCCCCTCAGCCACACAATAGCTGAATGTTGGGAGATGAGCAACCAACTATATTTGAAGGAGGCAAGGCACCCATCACTGATAAAGCACACAATGCCAAGTGTAACGCTCATGTGCTGCACAGACCTCACTATGCAAAGCACAATCCTCTACATGTGGAGATATACTATTGATACTTGTAGTGTAGTGCTCAGTGGACGCAACCATGGTACCTCAGGCAGTGGGGAAGATCTCGGTCATGTAGCTGTGTTGTCCCACCCTGGAAGCGGAAGCGGAGTTGGCTGCTCCAACGTACGCCACTCCAGCGTATGAGTATGAATAAATAGACCAGGCCCTAGGCGTGGTTCACTTGTGGGAAGACCAACGAGTCTGTCAGAACGGCAGCCCTCACCCTGGCACGTGGCAGCCACCATAACCGCGGGCCTCCTCAACACAGGGCCCCTGCGTACCCAGAGGCACAGCACCGCAGACTTATGTCTGTACCGACTACTGCCTTCGATCTACACTACGGGTAGCACGGCTCACAATTCAGATGTAGGGGCGATTGCAGATATTGCAGTCCAGTTCGCAAGACACGTTGCTCCCAGTGTGGCCCACCCAGACCACGCATCATCGCAGGGTGCGCACACGCTGTGTGCTTCAGGTACTACTAGCTCACTGCACCATAACTCTTGCCACGTGGCCTTATCAACGCAGAATTTATTAGACAAAACACATTGCTCCCAGTGCGGCCCACCGGGACCACGTCTCATTGCAGGGTGCGCACACGCTGAGTACTCCAGGTGCCACTAACTGTGTAGCTCAACTCAATGCCACGTGGCTGTGCGCCCATCCTGACCGCTGCCTCCGCCCTACACTGTAGTTACATGGTTCACAATTCAACATTAGTAGCGACGCAAATTGTGTAAGAGACTATAATGGGTTAAGAAGACCAAATGCTCCCAATCTGTGCAGCTCAAGTCAATGTCACCTGCCTGTGGGCCTTTGCTGACCGCTGCCTCCGGCCTAAACTGTGGAAGACCGGCGACATGTGGTGCCAACTAACCCTGTTCAACACAAGCCGATCTCACATGTGTAACTGTGTCCTGAGTCCTCAATGGCAGCGACCACAGCACCAGACTCCCTTCGATCACCAAGGGGTATTTCCACATGGAAGACTGCTGACACGTGGTGCCACTTAACCTGTACTGCACAAGGTTTGTTTGGGTCACCAACATATGCATGTGGCTGTGGACCATAGCTCACCACTACCTCTGCCCTACACTGTGGGCGACCGGCGACAAATGGTACCACTAACCGTCTTCAACACAATCTGATCCCACATGTGGAACTGTGTCCTGAGTCCTGAATGGCAGTGATCCCAACTTGCCAGCGACCACAGCACCAGACTCCCTCCGATTAGTGTGGCGTATTTGCATATCAAAGTGGAAAGTATTGCCGATGAAAAGATAACGCAAAAGATAAATTTTACACAAACTGTCGATTTCCCTTTCCTCGTCCAGTTATTTCCAAATAAAGAGTGAACAGTTTTATGTCAGCAATGTAGTCCCACTACCCCTCTTTAACACAAGCCGATCCCACATGTGTAACTGTGTCCTGTGTCCTGAATGGCAGTGACCCCAACCCCGTACCACCACACTCCCACTGATCAGTGAGGGGTATTTCCATATGCAGCTACAGACTCCAGTAGGCAAGTAAGTATCACAGTCCTACACCCTACAAATTATCCTTTTAGTATCCTTGCTTCAAGAACTTTTTAAATATCAGTTATAGCTTTACTACAATGACCAAATTTATCTTAAAATGAAAACTAAAATGGAATAGCAGTCTACACTGCAGGCAGTACAGCTCGCAATTCCATTTTTAAATGCTAATTTCTAACAACAAGATTGTATTCAGAAAATACAACACTTCGTCAGTGTATTCTATACTTATTTAATCTTTTCATCATACGCCTACACTGCACTCACTAGGGCTCCCAATGGAAATTATTTCTTCATTCATTAACTACAGAGTCCACTAGGCAAGTAACTATTACAGTCCTCAAATCTACATAATATCCTTTTAGTATCCTTTCTTCTTGAACATTTTTTATATCAGTTATACCTTTAGTACAATCACCAAATTCCTTTTCAAGTACAAACGAACACTCAGCAGTCTACACTGCGGGCAGCAGACCTCGCAATTTGAATTTTGGACACGTGGTGCCAACTAACACTGTCCAACACAAGCCGATCCCACATGTGTAACTGTGTCCTGAGTCCTGAATGGCAGTGACCCCAAGTCCATGGCAGCCACCACAGCAGCAAACTCTCTTTGATCAGTTAGACATATTTCCATATGCAGTGACCCAAAACTTCATGGCAGCGACCACACCACCACACTCCCTTCGATTAGTGAGCAGTATTTTCATATTGAAGGCTGGCGACAAGTGGTGCCACTGAACTTGCACTACGCAGGCCGGTGAGGTCACCAACGTATGCACGTGGCTGTGGGCCCTTGCTCACTGCTACCTCTGGCCTACTCCACGATCAGCAGGCCTCACAATTCAGATAGAGTTGTGATTCCACATGACGCAGCCCTTTAGCCAAGACACATTGCTCTCAGTGCAGCCCGTCCACACCAAGCATCGTCACAGGCTCATACACTCTCAATACTTCTGGTGCCACTAACCCTCTTTAACAGAAGCCGATCCCACATGTGTAACTGTGTCCTGAGTCCTAAATGGCAGTGACCCCAAGTCCGAGGCAGCAACCACACAACATACTCCCTTCAATTTGTGAGGCATATTTCGATATGCAAGGCCGGCGACACGTAGTCCCACTTACCCTCTTTAACACAAACCGATCCCACATGTGTAACTGTGTCCTGAATCTTGAATGGCAGTCACCCCAAATTCGTGGCAGCGACCACAGCACCAGACTCCCTTCAGTCTTATTTGTTGTTCTTTTCTTTAAATAGTTTTTTTTATAAGTAAATCTATACATGTCTATGACTCTTCTTTGTCCAACCGCACAGGGACACTTCCGGGCCCAACAAGGTTATTGGGGGTATGATGGTAATGTGGGAAGAGGGTGCGTTACCTGCTGATGTGGGAAGAGGCAGCATCAAAGGGGTATCTATCACAGAAAGAACTCCGATATGTTTTCACAAATACCTCGGACAAATGCCAGCTGACGGACTGAATCACAAAATGATTTTTCAATACTTATGTAGTGTGAGTTATGAACAGTTCGCACCCAGGCTCACAGAGGGACAGTTGCGGCCCGTCCACTCCACTCACAGACACAGTACAACGAGCTGTCCGTGCCATTGTAGTTATCCCTGCCCTGTTCCATCGTATGCCACGCCACTTAGATTACGTTCCAACGATGGCCCCACATACCTACCTGTCGCGGGCCTACTCGCTGTTCCTGTGCAGGTCAGTGGTCTAGTTCTCCACATCTCCCACCCACTCCCTGAGGGCAGTTTTACCCACACACCACACCTGTCTGGCACATGCGTCACAGGCCATGTGACCACGCAAATATAATAGATCGACAACGTCACATCCTTTATTGCCGGTGCTGACTAGATGCCGGACGCTCCATGTGTCTCAACCATAAAGAGTCTTTCAAAACTTGCACAGAAGGTTACTCGCACCCTAATCTGTATAGCCCTCAGGGGCCTAACACCCCTTTGGCGCGGAATTCAGATGCACAGGGTTAGTGCCACCCGAAGCTCATATGGCCATCTGGAGCCTACCACCACATGGCACGAACTTAACTTCCACAGGCTTAGCGGCCCCAAAAGCTGATGTGGTCTCCGCCATTGATGAGTCAGGACTTATCGACATGTGTGAGATCTGCCGGGCCGTGGAGAAGATGATGTGGTCTCCGCCATTCATGACTCAGGACTCAGAGACATATCTGGGATGAGTTTTGACGGGCACATAGAGTGCCCACTGCTGCACACTCCGGTGGCACCAGGTAATTATTTGCTCATGGATGCGCAGGGGCGGCAGTGTGTGTCTCTCTCTCTCTCTCTCTCTCCCCTCTCTCTCTCTCCCCCTCTCTCTCCCTCTCTCTCTCTCTCTCCCTTCTTTTCCTTCTATCTCTCTAACTCTCTCTCTTCCTTCTCCCTTTCTCACTCCCTTTCTTTACTTCCCTCTCTTTTTCTCTCTGGCTTTTTTTTCCTTCTCTTTTTCTCTATGTCTCTCTCCTTTGATATGCGCATTACACACATCCTTATTTTGTGCTTTATTTTCCAGGCTCTGTCGTCCACATCCATGGTCCCCACAGCAGTGTTCCACCTTGTTATTTTGTATTTTGTTTATTACTTTATCGTTGATATATGTTAATAAAAAAATAAAGTTTGAAAAAAAAAATTAATAACGTTTCTAGTTGTTTTCTTAACTGCTGTGTAACTCTTTCTTGTTCTTATTACTGTTATTTGATGAAGTCCACCATGGTCTTAAATTTTGGAGGACTTATTGCGGGAATACTGGTGATGTCTGCAGTTTCCACCAACTCCTGACTAGTGTGTTAGATTTTTCTCAACTTTACTTCCATTAATGTTCTGATAATGTAATGCAGACTAGCTGTTCCCGTGCAAAAAGACACGAGGTGCACCTTTGCGATTTATTCTAAATACTAAAATCCTGTATTGAATTGCACTGACGTAGTGGCTGCAACTCACAGTATACACACAAAATCATTTACGAAACCTCATTGTATTTATATTGATTGGGAATCGGTCGTCAGGTGCTGGATCTTGACGAGATACACTGCCCAGTTTGTATATTGTCCTGCACACGCAAAAAATCACATCACAACTTTCACACCAACTGCAATGCAAAACAAATTCTGGCGATATGCCATGTTAGCACCAGGGATTTTACACCTGCTTTCCGATGGTGTTGAGCAGGACGACTACCTGCACCAAGAAAGAGAACACAGCCAAGACCAAACCAGAACACCCACAGATGCCATTGAATAAATGAGCATGATACAGGGATACCCATATAGGCCACAAGACTCTTCAGAACAACTCCGGGACTGCCATCGCCCCCCAAACCCGCATCTGAGCAAGTGTGTCCCTCTGGTCATTGTGCTAGCATGATAAGCACCAGCCCTGCAACATCACAGTGTGCTATCACCTCAGCGTTGGCAGTGAGCCTGGACATGTAGTTATGCACGCATCCTCCTGCATGCACAACCGGCGTGTACTCGTCTGGAGTACACAGGTCAGCGCAGGGGTGTGCCTATCTGACAACGGGAACGGGGTGTCTCAGACATCTCCGTGTACCAGAAGTGCGGTAAGTGTGTCTCTGTGTTCTGGTGTGGCCTGCCACAAGGGCCGCAGCAGTCGAAGTTGTAAAGTGGCTTGCACCACCTCCAAACGGCACTGTGATGGTGTAGTTGGAATGCAGCAGCACATGCGCAAATAGGCATTACAATGGTGTGCCTTACGAGTGAACGAGATACAACAGCACACCGTACAAAAGTGTGGGAGCTCGTGGGAGGGCGGAGCAGATGTTTGCAACGTAACAGACAGTGAACTCGCCCATGTGCCACGTGCTGGGCATCTCATCCATGATGACCACGGTCGCAGACATCCCACAACACCAACGACCCGCCTTTGTACACATCCTCTATGAATGCAGCGTGGTTTTCACTTCTATGCTCATTCACTGGTGTGATGTTGGCGAGTTGTGTGACTTGTGCTCCTTGTTGGTGTGTTTCATTTTGGCCATTCTTTGTCTATACTTGTGCTATACTTAATTGTGCATGTCTGCCATTCTGCCCATCTCCCACCGTCCCCCCACTCCCTGCTTCTTCCTCTTCCTGGTGCTGTTCTGTCTATAATTTTGCTGCTCCACACATAAATACATGTAAAGAACAAATTAGAATAGGTCCTTGATTCTTTTAGGTTTCAAAACTTTTCTCTCTTGGTTTCTTTTTAATTTTCCATATAAACAGTTTGTTTAAATATTCAACAATACATAGAAGTCAGAAGTGCAGCGTATTCTATCAACACACTTTCTAGAACATTCTACAACACGTGCAGGTTAAAAGTTCATGAATCTTTTTAAACTTGCCACATTTTCTCAAACATTTAACGGCACGTGCAGGTTAAAAGTTCATGATTGTTTCAAGTTCGAACAGTGCCTACCAAATGCAAGTAGCAGGTGTGGTTGAGTTAACAACTTTTATCCTATGATATGTACTCCATGTTGAAACTATTTTTTCTTAACCAATCACAAAGATGCCTTTCCACAAAACGAATGTGCACCCTACTTTTAAAAAAGAATGCTTTTCATCTCCCAATCACGTATCGTTTTGTATGGCAATAAAAAGTAGTTCCCCATCTTTAAACATATCTCTTATTCTACCAAGGAACTGCATGAGCTACATACATCTTTACATACCTTCCAGCCATACCTTCAAAATGCTAGTGTGGATCGTAGGACATAGCTATATTTTCTGGTGCAAGAGGTATGCAGAACCGAGACGTATTGACTTAGACCAAGGTTTACAAAATGTGGACATTAAATGGTTTGCACAGAGAGGATTGAAGTGGCACCAATTGTTGCCTTTGGTTAAAACCTATTTGCATCTCCAACACCCTGACCTCATGATTGTGCACTGTGGTGGAAACGACCTAGGCACTTGACATGGGTAGGTTTGGAAATGCTTATGAAGGACACCTTTGGACAATTGATGTTACTTTTCCCTCAAACTGTCTTTGTATATTCCAATATATGCTAAAGACAGAAGTGGAAATGGTCAAAACTATTTTATCCTCAGATTGAAAAATCTAGGAAGAAACTCAACAAAGCTGTGTCTGCATACTTCAGAGTCCATAAAATGGGGTCCATCTACAATAACAACATACGTTTTGATATGACTGATATCTACAGAAGTGATGGAGTACACTTCATAGATCACGGAAATCGAGTTTTCCTGAATAACTTGAAGCTGTGCATCCGCACTTATATGTAGCTCCAACTAATCAACACAAGGGCTCTTTTTAGAGCCACCCTATAACTGACAACTTAGGCCCGCTATTTTAGGGCCAGGTAACGACAACTCCCGGACCCTCGCCAAAATGTATTCTCCACACAGCTGTGACGCAGCGGCCAGACCGTCTGACTTTGCAGCACAGAGCTCTCGCTTTGATCACCACCTCTACTCCCCCATAGGGGTGAGTAGATTGCGCTTTACAAATACCGTATTCACAGCATAAGACACACAATTTGGGCTTGCGCTTTAATTCCCAACTCCCGCACCAGCTCACCTTAGCAGCATCAGACTTTAGGCAATACCTCACTTAGTTTCCGTAGCCCAGCACTTTCACACCGCTAGGGGTGAACACTTCGCTTCACACCCCGTCACAGCCTAAACACCCCACAGAGGTTACAGTGCTCCTACCCTCCTCTTTCCCACTTTTTTCACCCTTTTTTCCCCTTACTCGCTTCGATGGAATCACAAAATGGCGGCCAACACTTCCTTGTTGCAACTGCCATGAGTGATGTAATATGTGACGTCATCAGCAGTGCATTGCAGTGGCGCGAGTTATAGTTAGCTGAACTAACTATAACAGGGGAATTTCTAGGGTTTTGTACGAGGGAAATGTCCAGCTAACTATAACGCCCCTGAAACCTATGTTTTTTTTAGTGAATGTCTAAGGTTTTTTAAATGCCAATTCCTAACTATAACACCCCTGAAACCTTTGGTTTTCTCAGTGAATTTCAAAGGTTTTTTAAATGCTAATTCCTATCTATAACTTATCTCTAAAGATATCATGTTTAATGATTTTCATTGGATTTCTATATTTTTCTAATTCAGTGTGTCAATTTCATTAATTATTTTTTTTTAAAATTCTTTTTTATCACCATTTTTTAAATTTATTTTTTTAATTCATTCTTTTAAAAATTAAAAAATATTATTTGTTTTTATTGGGGTTTTCAAACATTTTTTTATATTTTTAAAAATATTTCTTTAACTATATGATCAAAACTTTATTTTATATATTTTTTTTCCATGTTGTTGGATCCGCGCACCCTATGCGCACCGTTCTCGATCCCTACGCGTTAACATCCGCGCATGGTATGCGTTGGGTACGTGTTTAGTGCGCGATCGCAATGCGACAGGTATGCGACTCCCAGCCTATACGCGACACGTTCGATGAACGTAACGCGACGTTTACACGCTTCCGCGATGCGTCATCTACGTCTATGACGCGGTAGGTGCGCGGATCCCGCGAAATATTTAACATTTAAAAAAATATATATATATGTATTTCATGTGAATATTAATTGAAGACAAACTCTAAACTAGTCTTAAAACTAATATATTTTTACATCTAATCCTATAATTTTTTTAAATTCAATTTCGCGGATGCGCGCTGGGTGCGTGCTGCGTATGCGCAGGGTGCGCGGATCCCATGTGACCTGCAAAAAAAGAGATTTGATTGGTTCATTACACTTCCTGTTCTAACTATTGAAAGACCTCACCCAATTCAATCATTCTTCTTTGACCTTCTTTGGAGGAGCATCTCTTTGCAGAGAAGATTTTTTAGACTAAGTTTACACTTAGCTCTAACTTTTTTCAACTAAAAATGGCTTCAGGGCAGCAGGCATCACCTGGATCTCCTCATACATCTGAGGATGAATTTTTGGAGGAGGCACCACGCAAAGAACGTTTTTCTTCAGTGGTGTGGACATTTTTTACTTTTCCCGAGGGGCAGAATAAGACCAATGCCACCTTGGTCACACGCAAGATTTGCAAAAGAGTGCTGTCACGAGGGGATCCTAACAAGAAATACTCGTGCGGCACGGCTAGTATGATGAAGCACCTAAGGACCTTTCATCCAAACAATCTTGCACGAGAAGAGTGCAAACGGATGAGAAACACTCCTGCGCCTGCGCCTTCCACCTCAGCGCAGCCGAGCACTTCAAGAGTGCATCCATCAGCCCAAAACTTGGACATCCGTCCTCAATTTCAATTTTTAAAAGTGCTCTGCACTAAGTGCAATGCGACTTTGTGCTACGGTGAGCAGTCAATCGATCTGATCTGCCGCCGGCAAGAAAGTCACATTTGCTCGTTTTTTTTTTTTTATTGTTCCCTGAAGTTCATTGTTTGGTTCCTCCTGGTTTTTTTTCCCCAAAAAATCACAAAATTGTTGGAAAAACCCCCCCCAAAAAAAGAAGAAAAAAAGTTCTTGTAAGAGCTAACTTTCCTGGTTTAAAAAAAGAGCTACATTTCTTTGTTAGTGTGTGAAAGTTTAGATGAATGTATGTGTAGTATGTAATTGACTGAATGAATGCATTAGTAGCGTATGGTGAATGTATAAGTGCAGAACTATGAGGAAGTGCTGCAGCATCACACAGTAACCTCTTTAACTGCAGTGTGATGTAGTACTTCCAAAGCACAGGGATGCAACACATGTACATAAATATGTTGCAAATCTATGCCTCTCTCTGCACGGCTGCTTAAACTGCAGCCATGTGGTGACACAGGCACCCTTGCACCATAGTGCAAGGATATCTGTGTCATGTGCTGTTTGTTTTTGTTCAGGAAGACACACCTTCCTGCACAAAAACAATCAGTAAAGGCATTTTTCTCCTTCAATGTATGCTGAGCATTGTAGCATGCATTGAAGATATAAAAATGTGGAGAAATGAAAACAATTCTCCTTGTTGTGCTTTCCTACACCAATTTTATAATGGTGCAGCATTCACACACATATCGAGATTTAGGATTTCTGATCAATCTAGACATGTGTCTTGTTTTATGAGTATTCAGTGCAATCACGCACAACAACACTTATAGAACACCCTTTCAACGCAAAGTGGTGTGCATAATGAGGTTGTATTTACATGGAGTATAAAAAGTGCACAGAGTGCCTTTTCCTCTCTTTGTAAATATGAAAGAGTGTCTTGTTACAAAAAGTGACATATTTCCGGTTTTAAAATTCCTTGCGAAAGATAGAAGGTAAGCACAGAGTTTTGTCTGCAAAGATGTTCAAAGAAGAATGATTGAAATGATTGTGGTCCTTCAATAGGTACAATGGGAAATATTATGAACCCCTCAAATCTCTTTTTTTGCAGGTCACATGATATCTGATTATGGTCAGATTTCAAAACGACATAGGTATAAACAGAGTGTTTTTAGAAACGTGTTTCAACTTTGTAGCTTCTTGCAGACCTCCTCATTCTGCATATTGAGACTTAGTTAAACTTACCTTCACAGTAATAGGAATAAAAAATGGTATACATTTTTTTCAGATTTTCATTCCAATCTAAATTCATATAAATTGCTTATTTTAAAATTTGGATCTGTGAAAGAAAAGGAAAAACAAATTATAACATGTAATAATACATTTTTTACAACACAGCATAATTTCCACAAAGTAATTTGTTTGCCTTTTTTGCTGTTCTCAGAATATATTGAATTTCACTAAAAATAGTGATTTCAATCGTACTCATCACTTAACAGCGGGCACAAAAAAACAATCAGAAAGATTGTTGAAAAAAACCCAATATGCTATTCTCAGCAAAATACCACAAGATACAAATCACAGATATATAAAATGCTTACGGCTAACAAAATTTTATAAGTTTAACTTACAAAAACTGTAAATGTTGCCGCTTTAAAATATTCACCGAATCTGAGGATACATTTTTGGAGAAGGCACCACGCCCACAACGTTTTTCTTCAGTGGTGTGGAAATGTTTTACTTTTCCCGAGGGGCAAACAAAGACCAATGCCACCTTAGTCACATGCAAGATTTGCAAAAGAGTTCTGTCGCGAGGGGATCCTAACAAGAAATACTCGTACGGCACGGCAAGTATGATGAAACACCTAAGGACCCTTCATCCGAACAATCTTGCACGAGAAGAGTGCAAACGGATGAGAAACACTCCTGTTCCTGCGCCTTTCTGAGTTTCTTTTCTTTTTCTTTTTTTTTCTGGCATGATTTCTCTATTTTTACATTGAAAAACAGTATCTGTAAAAAAGAATCACAAATAAATGTATATTAATAACTTTCACATTTATACTATTCCATTACTGTACAAACACATTTTATATAAAAACTGACTAAGAGACTATAGCCCTGAACCACAAGTGTGACGATGGTTAAAACACTACATGCATAGTGCATACTACTTTGAAGCAGTTCATGCCCTAAAGCCTACCTCACTTAAAGACTACATGCTACCTGACTGAATGATTACAGTACTATAAGGAGACACACTGGGTGAGTGACAGGGTGTTTGCTAGAAGTGTATGAATACTGCTTGGGGAATTGACGGTGTGAAAGACAACTGTGTAGGTGATTAGAGGACTGCATCCATAGTGAATAGGCATTTGAAGCAGTCTATGTGCTAAGGCCTGGCTCACTGCATGAGTACTTGGGTACTGACGGAATGATTAGAGTACAGCAAGGAGAGTGCCTGGGTGAATTTATAAGTGGTTGGCTTTTGACACAGTGAATGGATTACTACTTGGTACTGAATGGGTCACTAGAGGAGTGCAAAGGGAGTGACAGGATGTTTGCTGGACTGTATGGATACTGACTAGGGAATTGAAGGTGTGAAAGACAAGTGTATAGTATGTTAGAAGACTGCATGCATACTGCATAGACATTTGAAGCAGTCTATCTGGTAATGTATGGTTCACAACATGAGAACTTGGAAACTGACTATATCATCAGACTACTGCTAGGAGAGTGCCTGGGTAAAACTTTTAAATTTTCAGTTCTGGCACAGTGAAGAGAATAGTACATGGTACTGCACTTTAGTGTCAAACCCTGACTCATTTTATCAATGCATAAGCAAAGAATATCTTCTAAAGCTACTAAAACTTGACAACATGACCGGTTGTAAAACAGTTATCTGTCAGCAAATACACGATGTTACCAAATGCTTCTATCAAAATCCTTACCCAAATGCACACAGACTCACAGTGTGATTTTAGACAAGCAACACTATCCTAGGAGTTTACCAAAACTCATTCACTAGTCTAGAAGAGGTAAGGGTACTGCACACAATCTACATATTTAAGTACAGCACATTAGTGTCAAAGCATGACTCATTTAATCAACGCATAAGCAAAGACTGGCTTCTAATACTACTAAAACTTGACAACATGACAGGTTTTAAAAGAGTTATCTGCCAGAAAATACACGATGTTACCAAATGCTTCTCTCACAGTGGTTCCCAAATGCACACAGACTCACAGTGTGATTCTAGACAACAACCACTATACCTAGGAGTTTACCAAAAATCATTCACTACTGTGGAAGTGGTAAGGGAATGCACACAATCTACATATTTCGGGACTGCACTTTTGTGTCAAAGCCTAACTCATTTAATCAACGCATAAGCAAAGACTGGCTTCTAATGCTACTAAAACTTGACAACATGACAGGTTTTAAAAAAGTTATCTGTCAGAAAATTCACGATGTTACCAAATGCTTACTTCACAGTGGTTCCCAAATGCACACAGACTCACAGTGCGATTCTAGACAAGCACCACTATCCCTAGGAGTTTACCAAAACTCATTCACTACAGTGGAAGTGATAAGGGAACTGCACACAATCTACATATTTCAGGACTGCACTTTTGTGTCAAAGCCTGACTCATTTAATCAAAGCATAAGCAAAAACTGCCTTCTAATGCTTCTAAAACTTGACAACAAAACAGTTATCTGTCATCAAATTCACGATGTTACCAAATACTTCTCTCACAGTGGTTCCCAAATGCACACAGACTCACAGTGTGATTCTAGACAAGCAACACTATCCCTGGCTGCTTACAAAAAACGAATTCACTACTGTGCAAGGGGTAGACAGGGCTGTCCGCTGTCACCCCTCCTGTTTGCGCTTGCGATGGAGCCATTAGCGGCGATGATTCGCAGGGAGCTGGCGGATGGCATCCCACTGGGAGATGCGACACACCAGGTGTCCCTCTATGCAGATGATCTCCTGGTGTTTGTCAGAGACGTGTCCTGTGTTCCTGCTGGGCTGGAAAGCATCCTGTCCGAATTTGAAGTGCTCTCGGGGCTGCGAGTTAACGCGGCGAAGTCCTGCCTATACGCATTTCGAGCAGACGTTCGGGACCCTGGTTACTGCCTTGGAGGAGTGCAGGTACAGTGGCAACCGGACACCTTTCGCTATCTGGGAATCCAGATATATCGTCAGCCAGTTGATCTGGTTGAGGGCAATCTGGGAAGAGCCGTATCTGCGATCAGGACTCAGATGAAGTTCTGGAGCACGCTCTCCCTCTCGGTCACCGGCCGAATAGCACTGGTTAAGATGGTAATCTTACCTCGTCTGCTGTACTATTTCGCCAATCTGCTGTGTACGTCCCGGCGTCCTTTTTCATAGGCTTGACACGCTCCCTCCGAGACTTCATATGGGGAATGGCGCGACACAGGGTCGCATTACCCAAATTGTATCTCCCCGTAGGCCAGGGTGGGCTTGCAATGCCATGTTTTGAGCATTATTATTTGGCGGCGCAGCTGCAATGGGTAGCTCACTGGCTGGCAGATAGAGGCCGTGATGACACGGCGACGGCAGCGGACCCCCCGCTGTCGTTGACTGAGCTACTTAGGATTTTTCATCCCGCGGCAGGCGCGATGAGACCGGTGCCGCTGCTGCTAGTGGTGGCCTGTAAATGTTATCGTAGATCAGCGTTTCCCAAACTGTGGTCCGCGGACCCCCAGGGGTCCGTGACACATTCCCAGGGGGTCCGCGAACTGGAGTGCCTTCGAGTCAGCTATTTTTAAATATTTAGAAGCATTGAAGCGCATACAAGCACTGTGAATGACAGCGCAGGGGCGGCGGGACCAAAAAAAAGCGGGCCAATCACCATTTCAGCTTAGGCCGGGGAAGCTGAAGGGTGATTGGCTTATTTTTTTATAGACGCGCACGCTCCCACGGTAGTGCGTCTTCCCTCGCGTCTGCAGCCAGCCCAGGAGCATTTTGCCGCCCAATGCCCTGTCTCCGCTTCGCCTCGCTAAATACCTGCATTCCGGCACCACTACTACAGCACGTGAGTGTTTATCTATTTATAGTTAATTTAAACATTTTTGCATTTAATCCTGTTGGGCAAAGGCCAGGGGAATTAGGACGCCGTGTGTAGGCCGGGTGTACCAGTCGCGCAACACCGATTGTACTCCCGTTGTGTGTGTCGGCCCTCAGCCCGGAATGAGACTTCACCCGAGCACTTCAGAGGTATGTAAAAGCCCATTTGTACGTTATTGAGGCCTTACTGTTTCACCCCTTCTAAGAGCCCCGCAGCTGCGCGGGGCTCTTAGAAGGGGTGAAACAGTAAGGCTTCAATAACGTGCAAATGGGCTTTTAAATACCTCTGAAGTGCTCGGGTGAAGTCTCATTCCGGGCTGAGGGCCGACACACACAACGGGAGTACAATGGGTGTTACGCGACATTTATGTGAGGCCTAGTAATTGCCGGCGGAAAGAAACGCTGCAGCAGGTGCTTCTAATGTCTAAAAAGCATAAAAAACTTTCAAAAACGGACCCAGGAAGCCAGCGGCCGGTGGGCTTTAGGGCGGTGCGACCGGTGCCACCGCACCGGCCGCTGGCTTCCTGGGTCCGTGTTTGAAAGTTTATTATGCTTTTTAGATTAGAAGCACCTGCTGCAGCGTTTATTTCCGCCGGCAATTACCAGGCCTCACATAAATGTCAAGAAAACTCCTGTGATTAATTATCTTCCTGGAGAGAGATGAGCATTTTGTATAGTTGAGGTTTTGTCTTCTGTGAAGTTAGTGCAGACGAGGGTTAATATGCCTGCTGCAAAGAACGTGTGCCAAGTAGATTACAGAGTGGGTATGATAAACAGATCAAATATTACTGCTTTCAAAAGAGACATCCTTTTGTTACTTGCAATTTATAACTTAAATTCCTAACATAGAATAGTGAGCTTTTAACTTTCACCCTGCACTGCATACACACTGCAAAGTATACAATATTAGAACATTGATTAATGTTGCAAAAAGGGTTAATTTGGCTAGAAATCGATTCTTATTATTAAAGAAAACTCCCAACTATGCTGTTTATTTTTCGACTCTGAGTTTGTGCTTCTCCACACCAAGCACTCTTAAACTATACTGCCTACCAGTATGGATGACATGTGACTCCTACACTTTCAGTCCTTTGGCTCTTATGTAATATTTCCTATACACTGATTTACACACGTATGATTGATTGTCTCTGTGTAATGTGTGTGTGATGGAAAGTGCTCGGACACCCGGGCCTACACTCATATTAATTCAATGCATCTGAGAGTGTGTGGTTATGGAGACTTGGTCACTGTTAAAGGGTGCTGGTGAGAGAATCCGTGGTGGAGGTGGTCATTGGGGGGGGCGTCAACAAACATTGTCGCACAGGGCGCCACCAGCACTAAAGCCGGCCCTGTGCAGCTCCACTCTGCCGTCTGCTTAAACTAGATTCAGCCACCCCCCCCCCCCCCGAAATCAGCCCCACTCTGCCTATGTCGTGTGTGTCAGCCCTCAGCCCGGGATGAGACCGCAGCCGAGCACTTCACAGGTCTTTAAAAGACCATTTGCACGTTAATGAGGCCTTACTGTTGTTTCACCCCTTCTAAGAGCCCCTGCAGCTCCACTCTGACTTTTGCTTAAACTAGATTCAGCCACCCCCAAATCAGCTCCACTCTGCCTATGTCGTGTGTGTGTCAGCCTGGGATGCGACCGCACCTGAGCACTTGACAGGTCTTTAAAAGACTATTTACACGTTAATGAGGCCTTACTGTTGTTTCACCCCTTCTAATAGACCCTGCAGCTCCACTCTGCCTTTTGCTTAACATTCAGCCCCCCCCCCCCAAATGTTTTCTTAGCCCCCTGCCCCCCACGAAATTTGGCTCCAGTTGCGCCTCTGGTACTTACTAAATACATTACAATTTGGCTGGAATTGTCCCACCTCTGGGTAAGCCCTGTTTGCGCAGTGATTGGGTGGTATTCACTGAGTATGTAATTACCAGGTATGTTAAATATTGCACCCTTCTTAAAATTTAGGACGGTCAAACCTGCCGTAAACTTACAGGGGAAAAGTGTGCTATTTATAGTACCAAAGTACCACAGTCTGCATGTTAGCCTCCAAAAACTCAAAACAGATGCTATTTATCGTGCCCCATTTTTCTTGCTTGATTTAAATTTCGTCTCAGATTGAGGATACTAACAAATAAGGTTTTATTCAGGACAGATTTGGAAAAAAGGCCTCTCAGACGTTCCTGCAGGTCAAGCTGCTGGCGGATTCTGCCCTCTCTCATTAGATCTGTTTGAGAGGGTTCTGTTTCTAGCTTATGATCACTCAGTCTGGGTTTGGTGACCATTTGCGTATGCCTGGTAACTTGTACCTATTTGCACTTTATGACTTGTCTGCTTGCTCCTCAGTCAGTGCAATGTGTACAGACTGCTATTGTGCTGCTGCTCTCAACGTCTGTTTACTTTAATGTTGGCATATTCATGCACTCCTTTTGTAGAATGTTGAGAGTGATATTATCATGATCTGAATATTTCAAACACAGTAAATCTGCAGGCGCAGGGCAGCTCAGTGTTTTAGTGTTACAAGTGAAATGACTAACTGCTAGCATGAAAATGTAATATGCATTTGGTTAAAACGCTATTCTGGCTGGAAAAGTAAAACGCAACAGAAAAAAGTTGGGAATTAATGTGGTCTGATAAATGAATTGTTTCTTATGCTTTGAAGCAGTTAACTTAGCCTGTCTTGTTGCTCAAATTGGTGTATTTTCTGGTATTTATGTTTCCCTCATCTTCATTGCTTTATTTTGCTGGTGAGCAAGTGTCACTCATAGTCACTGAAATGTCACTCATAATTACACTGTATTTATGACAATATCACACACCGCAATCTGAAACCTTGGCAGCTATGATTTAGCAGCAGCCTTTCTATAATTCTTCTCGTGTGTGACGAGTGATCAGCTTGTGTGCTAGTAGCAGTGACATTATGGTTTATTCCCGCCGTCAGGGTTGGTTTCATGAAAAGTGTGGCTGCAAGTGTAGTCCACTCCAAATTATTGCATTGATTTTAAAATGGTTTATTTTAAAATGGTTTCTGCATGGCACATTATGCAATCAATGCGTGTAATGATGTTGATAATCCTCATTCTGTACCTTAAAAATAAGAACAGAAATCGCTTGCAAAATGTAGAATCTGACCTAAGGATTCAACTTTCCGAAATAAAACCAAACATTGAAAAGTTAGTCGCCGAGATGCAGCACCATCCTTCCCATTAAAATGTTTTAATTTTTGCATATTTTTCAAGATAAAATAATAAAAGCTCTAGTAATGCAAGTATTTGTTTGGTGTGTACTTGTTTGTGTATTTTTTGCGAGTTATTGTTTTAATTTTTTGAAATTTAAATTGTAAAAATTGCTTGGGGGTCCCCGGATTCCAGTAGTGATTCAGTGGGGGTCCTCAGGAGTCAAGAGTTTGGGAACCACTGTCGTAGATGTCTCCGTCTTACCAGTTCAAGGATCCCCTATGCACCGGCCATACCATTGGAGGGCTCCCCTAGTGGGCAGGGAGTGCTTGGGACGGTGGACCTGAGGGACTGGCATGCAGCTGATATCTATACTTTAGAGGACCTATACCGCGATGGAGCTCTTCTACCATTCACGACCCTTGCGGAACAGACAAGGCTAGCCCCAGGTCAGTTTCTCCGACATCGGGCCCTGGTGGAGACACTGGCAGGCCACTCGGGAGACCTACGGGAGGAGCCGGAACAGCACTTAGTGGTACAGTATCTTCATGTCATGGGACGAGGGAGGCGACTGATTAAATGGTTTGCTGCGGCATTACAGACGCACGCGGCGTGGAGTCTAGGGACACTACGCGAGAAATGGGAGGTGGATCTTGCTCGCCCTATGACTGATAAGGAATGGGAGAGGGTGCTACAGTGTCCGAGAAGAGTGCCCAGGAACATGAGATTCCGTCAAATACAATTCTTCATCTTACACAGGGCATACCTCACACCGGCCACCATTAATAGATACTTCCATCGAGTGGATGCATGCTGCCCCCGCTGTGCGGAAGCGGACGTCGGCCTGATTCACATGATTCATACGCATTTCGAGCAGACGTTCGGGACCCTGGTTACTGCCTTGGAGGAGTGCAGGTACAGTGGCAACCGGACACCTTTTGCTATCTGGGAATCCAGATATATCGTCAGCCGGTTGATCTGGTTGAGGGCAATCTGGGAAGAGCCGTATCTGCGATCAGGACTCAGATGAAGTTCTGGAGCACACTCTCCCTCTCGGTCACCGGCCGAATAGCACTGGTTAAGATGGTAATCTTACCTCGTCTGCTGTACTATTTCGCCAATCTGCCTGTGTACGTCCCGGCGTCCTTTTTCATGGGCTTGACACGCTCCCTCCGAGACTTCATATGGGGAACGGCGCGACACAGGGTCGCATTACCCAAATTGTATCTCCCCGTAGGCCAGGGTGGGCTTGCAATGCCATGTTTTGAGCATTATTATTTGGTGGCGCAGCTGCAATGGGTAGCTCGCTGGCTGGCAGATAGAGGCCGCGATGACACGGCGACAGCAGCGGACCCCCTGCTGTCGTTGGCTGAGCTACTTAGGATTTTTCATCCCGCGGCAGGCGCGATGAGACCGGTGCCGCTGCTGCTAGTGGTGGCCTGTAAATGTTATCGTAGATGTTTCCTTCTTACCAGTTCAAGGATCCCCTATGCACCGGCCATACCATTGGAGGGCTCCCCTAGTGGGCAGGGAGTGCTTGGGGCGGTGGACCTGAGGGACTGGCATGCAGCTGAGGTCTATACCTTAGAGGACCTATACCGCGATGGAGCTCTTCTACCATTCAGGACCCTTGCGGAAGAGACAGGGCTAGCCCCAGGTCAGTTTCTCCGACATCGGGCCCTGGTGGAGACACTGGCAGGCCACTGGGGAGACCTACGGGAGGAGCCGGAATAGCACTTAGTGGTACAGTATCTTCATGTCATGGGACGAGGGAGGCGACTGATTAAATGGTTTGCTGCGGCATTACAGACGCACGCGGCGTGGAGTCTAGGGACACTACGCGAGAAATGGGAGGTGGATCTTGCTCGCCCTATGACTGATAAGGAATGGGAGAGGGTGCTACAGGGTCTGAGAAGAGTGCCCAGGAACATGAGATTCCGTCAAATACAATTCTTCATCTTACACAGGGCATACCTCACACCGGCCACCATTAATAGATACTTCCATCGAGTGGATGCATGCTGCCCCCGCTGTGCAGAAGCGGACATCGGCCTGATTCACATGTTGTGGGGCTGCCCGACATTGGGCGCATACTGGCAGGCAATACGGGAGGCACTCCGCAAGTGCACAGGGCGCGAAACTCCCGCTGACTGGGCTGTCTATTTGCTGCACCTTTTCCATAGACCGCCCTCCGCTAAAGTTGCCTTTCGATTTATAGACCTGGGGATTGTAGAGGCGAAGAGGCTCCTCACTAAGTGCTGGAAGGCAGACGCTCCCCCGCATGTGCAGGCATGGCGTAGCTCATTCCTGGTCTGGGCAAAGGCGGAGGAGGTGGCCCTCCGAAGGGAGGAAACACTGGGGCTCCGGATGACACCCATCGCATCCCAGTGGGGGGAAATGCTGCAGGCCCTGTTGCAATTGGGAGTAGCCGAATCGGCAGACAATAGGGGTGAGTTGAGGGAGCTGCGTTAGTTGATAGGGGACTACCTTGCCTACTGGGGTATCGTGGTGCGGGGTACTGTAGCTTTGGCGCAAGTGGTGAGACATAGGAACACGTAGGCCATTGTCGACATGACACTCTCTATGGGGATGGCGGGGGCTGGGGGGGGAGACCTGATAGGGGGGGAGTGGGTAGGGGACACCTAGACACATGTTGAGAGCTGCAGTTGTTCTTTTAGTTGCTAATCTGTAGAGGGACAACTCCCCAACTACAGAGATTGGTTATTGTCAAAATGGTTGGTTATCTGTTTGTTGGAACAACTGGAGAGATAGTACATGCCAACCAAGGTTACTACTTTATAATCCCCACACAGGGCAGGACCTCAAAGCATGCGATGCAGTGGTAATTTCACTTGTAGCCTCAAGGGCCATTTATTTCAGACAATACTGAATGCCACCCCAGCGTTACGGATCACTGCAATTGACTGTATAATCTTATGAATCAATGCCATGCGTTAATTGTAACTGTGCGCTAAGCCACTACATGATGTATTATATGACTATTGTTGCAATTTCAATAAACAGATTTCTAAATAAAAATTTGTGTCAAAGCATGACTTATTTTATCAATGCATAAGCAAAGACTGGCTTCTAATGTTCCTAAAACTTGACAACATGACAGGTTTTAAAACAGTTATCTGTCAGCAAATACACGATGTTACCAAATGCTTCTCTCACAGTGGTTCCCAAATGCACACATACTCACTGTATGATTCTAAACAAACAACACTATCCCTTGCACTATACCAAAACACATTTCTTCATCTAGAAGGAGTACTACATTTTAGTATAGAAACATAACTCATTTCACAAATTCATAAACAATGACTCGTTTCTAATTCTACCAAAATATAAAAACAGCACAGTTATACGTCTGCAAACACATGAAAACCCCAAATGCTTATCACAGAATGGTTTCTACATGCACACACACTGTCAATAAGATTGTAGAGAAAAAAAGTACTCCCTACACTTTAGCAGGAGAAGTACATTAGTCTGATTAATATCAAAATAGTCTACATACATCCCCTCACAATTAAATAACTCACCTTTCAAGTTGTTTTGTAGATTAAGAAGTATATCAGTCACACACCAGATATCAGGCACACACCAGATTTTCTTATACAGAATCTCTGCACTGTGCACCTCTCAGCAAAAACAAAGAATGGCAAAGTTTCCCTTTCATTTTCCACACATATACATGTAAACATCAAATCACAATCCTACACACATAAATTCAAAAGCAACCCTTTTCAAATGAAATACATTTCAACCCTTCCCCCAATCTGCCTTCTGCCTGTTACCATAGAAACAGGTAATGGAACACTGTACTGAGCACACAGGTCACAAGTTCAGCACACAATGTTGCTAAACAAGACAGCAAGTGTGTTTGACTTTTCAACATATCAGCTTATCATATATAATGTTCCTTACAATCAGTTTTTGTTAACCAATAAGAATCATGCATTTAAAAAAAACAGAAATATACCCTACCCTACCTTTCAGTGTAGAAAGTTGTCATACAACCAATGATTTCTTGTCTTTTTTCAATTTTGTTTTCCTTGGATCCGCGCACCCAACGCGAGAGGATCCGTGCACCAAACGCGATAGGATGCGCGCACCCTGCGCGCATTTCGCCGTTTTTTTTTTAAAGGGAGCCCCAGGGGGTCCTTCTGGGACCCCCTAAGCACCCCTAGAGGGTCAGAGTATTTCCACTCTGCCCCCTTTATATGTTTTACACACTTATTCCCCTTGCTTCTTCAGCCTCGCTTCTACCAAGGCAGAAAATGGCCGCCAACAGTTCCTGGTTTCGAATGTAGACAGACACTCGACAGCCAATTAGCATTCAGCGCGCTATCGGGAGGGTGCGCGCTCGATTCGGGGAGGGTGCGCTTACGGTGCGGGTAGGGTCCGCGGATCCTCCCCGGCTATAGATATCACTAACTATTTTACCCTAATTTTCTCAGGAACTAATGAACAGATTCACACCATTTATGCAAAAAGCACGAGTCTGTACTGAGGACTACCTCTTTGCCAAATTTGGTGTCATTCCGTTCAGCGGTTGGGGCTGTAGCTGCGACAACAGATCCTATGGGAAATTGCATGGGGAAAACGTGTTTTGGGACCCCCTTTTTTCTCAGCCCCCGCTTTATGAATCACCATGAAACTTTCAGGGTAGGAGCGGAGCGGAGCTGGCCAAAAGTTTGGAAAATTTCGCGAGGATTCATCAATCGGCGCCAGACATATTGGGAATATAATGTTACGGATTTCCTATGGAAAATAGGTCCTAACTATAACTATCTACTGGCGACCGCCAGTAGATAATATATATATGCCAATGTGTATTGAAGAATGAGTGGGTGTATAAGTGTCTGAATGGATGTTATAGTAGGTGCTTGACTGACTGTCTAAGTGAGTGATTAAATGTGTCTTACTGAATGCATGGGTTAGTGGCTGATACAGACATTCAAACAGTTTAGTTTGTCAGTTGGTGTGTAAGCGGTTGCATGGGTTGGTGAGTAGTTAAATGAGGGTCTATATATGGGTTATTGATTGGTTGTCTGAGTATCTGTATGGGTGCCTGAGTGTCTGTGTGGGTGGGTGGGAGGTGTGACTTCGTGCATTGATCTGTGAGTGGGTGATTCACTGGGTGTATGGGTTCAAGAGTGCATCTGTGAAGGGCTGTATAGGTGGGTGAGTGTGTGTATGGGTGTGTTGGTGAGTGAATGGATGCCTCAGTGGTACATGTGTGAGTAACTGCATATGTGAATGCAGTATATGTGGCTGTTGGAGTATATAAATGACTATATGTGAGAGTGAGTGATTGTGAGAGTGGCTGTATGGATGAGTGCGTACTTGTATTAGTTATTGTATAAGAGTATAAGTATGTGTTAGTATATGTTTGAATAAGTGAGGTGGTGTGTGTATAACTGTATAGGTGAGTAAATGGGAGTGTGATTGATTCTTTGCATGACTGACTAGGTGTGTGAGTAACTCTGTGGATGAGCGGCGGCGTGTGAGTGTCTGCATAGATATGTGAGTGCATATAATAGTGCTGTATTGATGGATGACTGCATGTATGAGTGACTGTATGGGTGAATGAGTGGATGTGTGTGTAGATCTTTGAATTATTGAGTGGGTATGCACTAACTGGTATTGGTGTGTGTACTGTTTCGAAAATGGTAGTCTGTATTTTAGAGTGGGTGTATCAAAGGTTATATTAGGGTATGAGGAGGTGCATCAGATTATCACATGGATGATGTCATCAGTGATGTCATCAGTGATGTCATCGGTGATGTCATCAGTGATGTCACTGACCATGTCATGAATGATGTAATATGTGACGTCATCAGCAGTGCATTGCGTTAGCTGAACTAACTATAACGGCTGAATTTCTCTGGTTTTGTATGAGTAAAATGTCCAACTAACTATAACATCCCTGAAACCTGCGTTTTTTTCAGTGAATTTCTATAGTTTTGTAAATGCTAATTTCTAACTATAACGTCCCTGAAACCTATGGTTTTTTCAGTGAATTTCAAAGGTTTTTTAAATGCTAATTTCTAACTATAACGTCCCTGAAACCTGTGTTTTTTTCAGTGAATTTCAAAAGTTTTTTAAATGCTAATTTCAAACTACAAAGGTAGGACATTTGCAGAAAGAGGAAGAAAGGCGCAGAAAGAAGCAAGAGAAATTCAGAAAGAGGAAACAGAAGTCCAGAAAGACAAAGAAAGGTACAGAAAGAAGCAAGAGATGTGCACAAAGAACCAACAGAGGAGCAGAAAGAGGTCTTGTTGCAAAGTCATCCTGTGCCCCCAACTTTTTGCTGACGGGTACTGGCGATAACTGACTGACTAACCAGGTCTGGAGCCAGTGCTATGCTGAAAGACACTTAGAATACAGTGAAAACACCTACATACACTAGGGTACATTATGGGTTGGGGTTCCCCTGTGATTAGCATGACCTCCCCTGTATGGCCCTAGTACATAATAGGGTAAGGGGATTAGAATTACCTCTAACTAAGAGGTGCAGAAGGAGGCAAGAGAATTGCTGAAAGAAGCAACAGAGTTGTAGAAAGAAGCAAGAAAAGTGCAGAAAGAGGCAAGTGAGATGCAAAAACAGGCATGAAAGGTACAGAAAGAGGGAAGATGAGTGCACAAAGAAGCAAATGAGGTGCAGAAAGAGGCTACTGACATGCAGAAAGAGGGAAGAGAGATGCATAAAAAGGCAAGAAAAGTGCAGAAAGAAGCAGAAGAGGTACATAAAGAGAAAACGGGGGTGCAGACAGTAGCAAGAGAGGTGCAGAAAGAAGCATGGAAAGTGCAGAATGAAGCAACAAGGGTGCAGAAATAGGCAGGAGAAGAGTAGAAAAGAGCAAGTGGGTCACTGCATGAGTACATGGGTACTGACTGGATGATTAGAGTACTGCAAGGAGAGTGCCTGGGTGAATTTATAAGTGTTTGGGTTTTGGCACAGTGTTTGGATTAGTACATGCTGCTGGATGGCTGACTTGAGGAGTGCATGGGGAGTAAGAAGGTGTTTGCTGGAGTGTATAGATACTGCCTGGGAATTGAAAGTGTGAAAGACAAGTGTTTAGGTGGTTAGAGGACTGCATGCGTAGTAGATAGGGGTTTGTAGCAGTCTATGTGCTAAGACCTGAGTCACTGCATGACTACTTGGGTACTGACTGAATGATTAGAGTACTGCAAGGAGAGTGCCTGAGTGAATTTATAAGTGGTTGGGTTTTGGCGCAGTGAATGGATTAGTACATGGTGCTGAATGGGTTACTGGAGGAGTGCAAGGGGAGTGACAAGGTGTTTGCTGGAGTGTATGGATACTGACTGGGGAATTGAAGGTGTGAAAGACAAGTGTGTATGTGGTTAGAGGACTGCATGCATAATGGACGGGGGTTTGTAGCAGTGCATGTGTTAAGGCATGGGTCACTGCATGAGTACTTGGCTACTGAAAGAATGATTAGAGTACTGCAAGGAGAGTGCCTGGGTGAATTTATATGTGTTTGGGTTTTGGCGTAGTGTTTCGATTAGTACATGGTGCTGGATGGCTGACTGGAGGAGTGCATGGTGAGTGACAGGGTGTTTGCTGGAGTGTATAGGTACCGTCTGGGTAATTGTAGTTGTGAAAGACAAGTGTGTAGGTGGTTAGAGGACTGCATGCGTAGTGGACAGGGGTTTGTAGCAGAGCATTTGTTGAGGCTGCTGATGTCCCAGTGAGAGGAGGAGACTGCTGATGTCCCAGTGAGAGGAGGAGGCTGCTATTGTCCCAGTGAGAGGAGGAGACTGCTGATGTCCCAGTGAGAGGAGGAGGCTGCTACTGTCCTAGTGAGAGGAGAAGGCTGCTGATGTCCCAGTGAGAGGAGGAGACTGCTGAGGTCCCAGTGAGAAGAGGAGGCTGCTGATGTCCCAGTGAGAGGAGGAGGCTGCTGATGTCCCAGTGAGAGGAGGAGGCTGCTGATGATCCAATGAGGACGCTTTTGAAGACCTGCTGAGGCATGTAGGCAAAGGCTGTAAGAAGGCATGTAGGCGAAGGCTGTAAGAAGGCTTGTAGGGGCAGGCTGTGAGAAGGCGTGTAGGTGGAAGGCTGTGAGATTGCGTTTCGGGGAAGGCTGTGAGAAGGCGTGTAGGGGAATGCTGTGAGAAGGCATGTAGGTGGAAGGCTGTGAGAAGGTGTGTAGGGGGAAGGCTGTGAGAAGGTGTATAGGAGGAAGGCTGTGAGATGGTGTGTAGGGGAAGGCTGTGAGAAGGCATGTAGGGGGAAAGCTGTGATAAGGCATGTAGGGGGAAGGCTGTGAGAAGGCCTGTAGGGGAAGGCTGTGAAAAGGCATGTAGGGGGAAGGCTGAGAGAGGAGGCTGCTGAAGTCCCAATGAGGCCGCTTCTGAAGACCTGCCAAGGCGTGTAGGGGGAAGGATGTGAGAAGGCATGTAGGGGAAGGCTGTGAGGTGTGTAGAGGAAGGCTGTGAGATGGTGTGTAGGGGAAGGCTCTGAGATGGTGTGTAGGGGAAGGCTGTGAGATGGCGTGTAGGGGAAGACTGTGAGGAGGCATGTAGGGGAAGGCTGAGAAGGCGTATAGGGGAAGGCTGTAAGAAGGCATGTAGGAGAAGGCTGTGAGAAGGCGTGTAGGGGAAGGCTGTGAGAAGGTGTGTAGGGGGAAGGCTGTGAGAAGGCATGTAGGGGAAGGCTGTGAGCAGGCGTGTAGGGGAAGGTTGTGAGCAGGCGTGTAGGGGAAGGTTGTGAGCAGGCATGTAGGGGAAGGCTGTGAGATGGTGTGCAGGGGAAGGTCTTGAGAGGGCGTGGAGGTGAAGGCTGTGAGAAGGCGTGTAGGGGAAGGCTGTGAGAAGGCATGTAGGGGAAGGCTGTGAGCAGGCGTGTAGGGGAAGGTTGTGAGCAGGCGTGTAGGGGAAGGTTGTGAGCAGGCATGTAGGGGAAGGCTGTGAGATGGTGTGCAGGGGAAGGTCTTGAGAGGGCGTGTAGGTGAAGGCTGTGAGAAGGCGTGTAGGGGAAGGCTGTGAGAAGGCACGTAGGGGGAAGGCTGTGAGAAGGTTTGTAGGGGGAAGGCTGTGAGAGGAGGCTGCTGAAGTCCCAATGAGTACGCTTCTGAAGACCAGTGGGGTCTGAATTGAGGACATTTGAGGATTCAGTGGTGTCAGCGCCGAAGCTGTATGCTTACACTCCAAGAGGAATTATGTTTTTTTTAATACATCCAGTGGTTTCTACAACCATTTTTAGTCAAACATTTTGATAGGCTAGTCTGGAACAACTGTATTTTTTTTAAACCTGACATACACACAAAAGACAAGTTCAGCAAACCTTCGGAATAGTAGTGGGTACGAAGCTCTCTACTGTAGGGAGGGGAAGTCAGGCCCCTCTGTGTCATCACATCCTACAACACAGTGCCTCGTTACACCACAGCAGCCTCTGGGGAGAAGAGATACAAGGCCATCACATAGGAGCCCCCTAGATTGGGGGTGGCCGGTGCAGTAAACAGGTTGCACCCCTGAGGTTGAGTGCAGCTGTAGTCGCCTGTGAAGTCTATTGTGACGTCTTAATGTTCAGGAAACACAAATTAGGTTGAGTGTCCACATGGTCAGTGCACAGGAGGTGACCCCGAGGTCTAGAGTGCATGGGGCTGGGGCTAATGCACTGAAGTATCTTTGACGCCGAAAGTTGACCGGATCAGTCAGTGCACTGAAGTTGTCACTGGAGACGGAGTGGCGTTGCCAGTATACTGGGTGTATGCACAGGTCAAGGGTGAACAGGACCCGTGCACTGGAAGTGTCCTTGAGGCGATGGGCAAACAGGGCACGTATGGGTACCTGATGTAGAGGGTGAGTAAGGCAGTACCCGTAGGTACCTCTGATGTGGAGGCTGAGAAGGATCAGTACCCTGGAGGTACTTGTGAGATGGAGAGTGAGGAGGTAGGTGCACTGGGAGGGCTGTTGCGGTGGAGGGCGAGGAGGGGCTCCTCTGATGTGGAGGGTGACTAGGGCCAGTACCCCGGGGGGTACCTGTGATGTAGTGGTGGCTGAGGCGAGAAACCTGGAGATACTTCTGAGGTCGAGAGTGGGGAGGGCCAGTACGGGGAGTAGAGCCCGTACACTGATCCTCAGGCCTATACACTTGAGCTTGACATGCCACTGTGGTAGAGGAGGCGGCTTGGTACATTCAGCTTCTCCGTGGTGTAATGGGTAATGGACCCCACAACACCTGGCTGGTTAGTAAGGTAAAACAAGCATCATTGGGGTTTAAAGGATCTTTATAAACCAGCTACAGGTGCATTGTTGAAAGGTACGGCGCTCTCAATAGAGCTGTCCTTGCGAGGCTGGATAGCGCTGGTACAGTGCAGTGGTGCACTGCCTGCAGCGGAAGAGCGCAAAACCACTGAACGGAGCTACCCTTGGTAGGCATGTTGAGTGCCCTAGAGAGGGAAGAGGCCAGGGCAGTACACCGGGGCTTCCTCAGTGGGGGAGGGGCTCAGGGTCAGTACACTGGAAGCCCCAAGTATGGTGAAGGTGGTGCAGGCCCTCTCTGCTTTTTAACTTTTTACTACCATAACCATAACATCTGTCCCTGCCTCAACCCAACTCTCAAAAGTGTTCAAAGGGCCGGGCAGGAAATAGAAACACCAGTCACAGTACTCACATCCTCCACGATCCTGCGATCAGATCTCACTTGTTCAGGCTTGCAGATCTGAGTGTATCACAACAAAGACCTGGGTGTCAGAAGGTATTTTGTGCCATACAGGTTGGTTCGAACCTTGTAGGTCTTTGGTAACGCCCCGAGTCAAAAGATCTTTTTGGGGTAGTTGCCAACTAGTTGGCTACCTTCACTTTCTTAAAAAACAGAAAAACAATAGATGGTTTTACTCTCAGCAGTCTCACAAATGATCGTGAAGGTGTCTAAACTCAAATGTGGTACACCTAGGGTTTCTCAATTCAATTAACTAATGAGTAAACCGTGAAAGAACACATAAATGTGCAAAAAATGTGAAAGAGACGTGATGGCACCTCACGTGCGCAACCCCAATTGAGCTTGCTGGCTGGTACTCGTCAGCATTGCCCACTCTTCTCATCATCGGCAGCCATCACGCTCGAAAATAATAATAAAGAAGAGGTGTCCAAAAGAAAAACAAATTGTGTGACTTAATAGTGAACGTTAAAAAGTGAAACAGGTACACCCACTACAGGTTCAAACTTTATTCCTCCTTAGGAGTGCACCTACTTCAATATTTAAAAAGGTTGCTAAAAATGCATACCCTCCTTAAATGCCAACATGTTTCATCGCCTGGATTCTTTCTGGCGATTTCGTCAGGGCAACAACAGTCGCTTGGCACACGATAAGGACACTTCTTAAAATCACATTCGGAGACCTCGTGGAGCCTTGGCCTCGCGTACCAGCTCAATGAATGAGGTCTCCAATAGGCTCCCTGTGTGAGTCCTCGGGGTTCTGTGTGGCATTCCCCCGTAATGCCACACAAGTGGCCTTATCGTGTGCCAAGCGACTGTTGTTGCCCTGATGAAATCGCCAGAAAGAATCCAGGCGATGAAACATGTTGGCATTTAAGGAGGGTATGCATTTTTAGCAACCTTTTTAAATATTGAAGTAGGTGCACTCCTAAGGAGGAATAAAGTTTGAACCTGTAGTGGGTGTACCTGTTTCACTTTTTAACGTTCACTATTAAGTCACACAATTTGTTTTTCTTTTGGACACCTCTTCTTTATTATTATTTTCGAGCGTGATGGCTGCCGATGATGAGAAGAGTGGGCAATGCTGACGAGTACCAGCCAGCAAGCTCAATTGGGGTTGCGCACGTGAGGTGCCATCACGTCTCTTTCACATTTTTTTGCACATTTATGTGTTCTTTCACGGTTTACTCATTAGTTAATTGAATTGAGAAACCCTAGGTGTACCACATTTGAGTTTAGACACCTTCACGATCATTTGTGAGACTGCTGAGAGTAAAACCATCTATTGTTTTTCTGTTTTTTTAAGAAAGTGAAGGTAGCCAACTAGTTGGCAACTACCCCAAAAAGATCTTTTGACTCGGGGCGTTACCAAAGACCTACAAGGTTCGAACCAACCTGTATGGCACAAAATACCTTCTGACACCCAGGTCTTTGTTGTGATAGACTGTTTGAGTGGAGGGCGACCTGGGCTTCTTTCCCTCTAGAGCTCCTTATTGTATACACCTTGCAGATCTGAGTGGCCAAGGTTTACTGATCTCACTGGTGCAGCGCTGCAGATCTCATCCCTCCAGGGCTGCGGATCTCACTTATATAGAGATACGACCACTGATCCTATGCAACAAGGTATATGTCACCTGACCGGTAACTGTGCTGTTTTATGTCCTACGCCTCGAAGGTCTATGCAACATAAGTGACAACTGTGCTGTGTTATGCGCTAAACATTAACGGTCTATGTAACCTGAGTGATAACGCTGCTGTGTTATGCTTTAAACCTTAATGGTGTATGTAACCTGAGTGATTACATGAACTATAACACTTTCCTTTGCATTAACCAATAACGGAATACATGGCTCTGCTGTATTATTCCCAGAGCTTTGAAGGGCTGTGTGACCTGAGGGGCAGCTCTGCTGTTTTATGCACTAATCATTGACGTAATATGTCACCTGAGCTATAACTCAGCTCAGGTCTGTGTAATGTGAACACAGCTGCTGGACAGCAAGAAACGCTACGCTCCATTAGAGTATGTAGTAGTAAACCTGGAGGGACTGCATAGCGAGAGCGATAGCTCTGCTGTGCCACACGTGATTCTGACATTATGTTCACCCTTGCCCCGTCTTCCGGTCCCGATAGCATCCCTCTCCCCCCCCCCAGTCACCTGGGTTCCCTCACTATTATCTCCCCCTGGTGTCAGGAGGACCGACGTTTGCCATCATGGCCCCTGCAGTGGGCTCGGCCGTGTTTTGCTTGGGGAGGGGGTCGTTACTTTGGACGTTGGTGTTAATTGACCTCTGGAGGTGTGAGGGGCCCCTCCTCCCCGCACAGACACTCCCTCCCACCTCCCCAGTGTAATCCCAGCGCCAGGTGGGCAGGCTCCAATCCCTATCTTCAAACAGATGATGGGCAGCAAATGGGGGGTTCTAATTGCCCCCTGGGCCCAGTGTTGAGGGTGTTAAGAGCCGGGGAGAGGGGGTTAGCAGTCTGACAGCCAGGACCTCTTTTCACACTCAATCGAGGCGGTAATAACTTCCTTCCAGGTCTGAAACCACTAGACCCAGTACACACCGGGCACCCGCAGGGCATGTCAGGACATAAAGAGGGCACTGGACTAGGGGGCATGTGCGCCGACAAGGAGGCCGAGCAAGGGCGTAACATTTTTTTTTGCAATTTTATAGCGCAAACTGGACCCGAAGGTATCAGAGCGCTTTACATGAGCACCAGTTTCTTTTCATTACACAACATATTATATATTTTTCTAGGCACAGGGAGTTTGTTATTTGACCAGAATCACAGGATGTTGAGCTGCCGCCGAGACTCGACATCGGTTCCCCTTAAAAAAATAATGCTGAATAAACGCTTCAGCCCTGCTGATTCTAAGCGCTGCACAGAATAGATGTAAATTTACCCAAATTATGGTACTCGCTATACCCACCTCGGAGTGATGACGGCTGCGTGTGCCTTGCCAGAACTCAAAATCATGGCCTCCAGAGCACCGCCGTGACGAACTGCCAGCTTACTGCGCCTGCCTACTAGCTATTACCAGTCTGTGGTACTCAGTGTACCCACCATTGCTCCCATGTCATGCTGGGGCAGTCAGTCACGTCAGGCAAGTGCCTCTGCAAGGAAGATAAATAGTGGCGTTCGCTGGAGGGTCCAGCATCTGCCGGGCCTCTCCTGCTCCCCAGAGCCCGCCTGCTGTGTGTGCCGAGTTCCTCTCTCTGCCGCCTGTCAGCCCGGAGCCTGCCCCTCCCTCCCCTCTGCACAGAGCAGCAGCTCCTTTTGGCCGGCCGGAGCACTCTCCCTCTTTTCACTGCTGCAGCGACTGTAAACTTTTAAAGAGCAGAAAAAAGTTTGATTTCTGGTTGCTTGAGGCCGAGTCTCCAAGCAGCCTGTGAGCGCAAGATAGCTGCCAACACTTCCTGGTTTGTCGTGTTGGCAGCCAATTAGAGCCAAGCTCGTGCTCGGAGGGTTAGGCTCCTCCCATTAATCAAAACTTTTTATTTTGGGAATATCTCAGAAACTACTGAACGGATTTACACCATTTAACAAAAAGGGATCTTTCTGAACCAAGGGCTACCTTTTGCCAAATTTGGTATAATTCCGTTCAGCAGTTCGGGCTGTAGCCGTGTCTAAAGTTTCCTATGGAAATTGTATCGGGAAAACATGTTTTGAGACCCCCTTTTTTCTCGGCCCCCGCTTGCCGAATCACCCCAAAACTTTCAAGATAAAGGGGGGAGGAGCTAGCCATGCAGCGAGATGGCCGTGTCTTAGGCGAGCTCCTTGCTGATGCCCGTTTCAATCCTACAAAATCCTGCAAATCAAGATCTGATCGACGCAACTAGGTGCGACCAAGTACAGAGAGTCGTCCGACATATTAAATAGCCATACCTCGACGATTCTGAATTCCTCTTTTGCGGTGACGTGACCCGAGACTCCTGGGCCTGGCCACGAGGAATCGAAACTGCAGTGCAGGTAGCGGATGCAGCCGCGACGTAACGCGGCTTTGGTGGCAATCCTTATCCGGCGGTGCCAGAATAAACTGCAAGCTGTCCCTGGTGGCTGCCGCGACCGAATAAAGGTGAGCCCTGGGAGTGAGGGACAGGGAACTGTACTCATCCATCGCGACGGTGGGGGGAACTATACGGACCTATACGGAGACCCGCCACACATGGAGGGAGCGGGAGTGACACCAGCGCCTGCTGCAAGCCCCTGGGAGTGTGTCATACAAGCGCTAGCTGCTGAGTGTGGCCTTGAGAGGAGGAGAAGGCTGAAGGCGCCTGAGAGCTGTAAATATCTGAAAGAGCATGCGTGTTGAGTGCTGCACCCCTCCCCCGGAGACAGGAACAGAACTCCAAAGAAGTCTGGGGCATTATAGAGCTACCAGCACAGAACCTTTCCTGACCAGAGTGCAGGTAACCGCTGTAGGTCGCTGTAATGCCCAGGGCGACAAACACAAGAGGTCTACAGCAAGCCTGATTGGAGCTGAGATATCAGAGACTCTGGCTGGTGGAGGCGACAGAAACGGGGACACCAGGCCACCCAGGAACAGCTGAAGCGCTGGGTTTGAACGTCCACGGACGGCAGCGCATGGTAAATATCGCACAAGGCCATTTGGGCTTAGCTTTTGAGCAGAGAAGCTCCAGGCTACCCACCATAACATCGCATGACGACAGGTGGTAGCTAATGGTCCATGTCTCTGAGCACAGCGATCCTAAACGGGGAATAGTGTGAAAGAGGTGCAAGACCGGACGGCGCGCACACTAGCGGAGAGTCCCACCAGGTCCAGGGCTAGAAACCACGGCCAGCGAGGAAGAGTGAGAGCTGGGCTGGTGAAGTGAGAATTAATATTTCCACCCAAGAAAGGAACAACTGACTCAGAGCCTCGAACTGCAACACGCAACATATCCACGCCAGATACCACACGTTTTTAGAGGAAGCGGGAATGGAGACCGTCCGGAAGCCACGAACATGGGTAAGGCGGTTAGGACTCAGCCAAAAATAACGTTCGAGCAGTCCAAAAAACCGACGGACCGCGGGACGGAAGAGCAGCCACGTCAACAGGAGGAAGCAGGCGCCACGGGTGGAGTGACAAATGTCGAAGTACAAGCCATGTTCACCTCTATACAATCTACTCTATCTAATATAAATGGGAAAATCGACTCTCTCACGTATTGGGTCGACAGAATGTCAGAACGTCTGGATAAACATTCGGAACGGCTAGACATGGCTGAGTGAAGAATATCGGAAGCTGAGGACGCTCAGGTACAGACGAGGCCGATTATTGCGCGGATCTACAGAGACCAGCATGCAGCACTTCAGAGGGCCAGGGAATTAGGGAAGCTAACTCACGACAGCATGGATGTATCAATTTACCCGGACTTCACTGTATCAGTACAGGAGGCAAGAAAGAAGAAGCGAAACAAAAAATGAGAGAACTCAGCATACCGTATGCAATACTGTACCCGGCAAGGGTCAGGATCATGGACGAGGGGAAGGTGAAAATATATATTGAACCAAAGGATGTGCTAAAATTTTTACAGCGGAAAGAACACGCAAGATCAAAACGGAGATCCCCATGGGGTGACCAGGAAGAACGGTCTACAACATCAGATGTCGAGTAGCAGAGCACAGCACAGGTGGATGATCACCCCCGCCAAATTGAGAATATGGAATGGTTAAAATGACAAGGAACAGACGACAAGGACCACGGCCGCTGGTGACTGATGATCCGATCCCCAGCTCATTAGACGATGGACTATAAGACACAGACTACAAATCGCAGCAGAACAAGATATCCTAGGTGGCGGCGTGGACGGAGAACTAGCTGCTGGTCACGCGACGATAACCAGAGTGTCATGCGCCCAACGCAGATAAGTTGAATACTACTGTACCTACAACGACACAATGTAATGTTGTATTGAGTATTGAACGGACTTAGGCATGTACCTAAATTCTTTCAAGAGACTATGCATTATTAGTAAGAATTTGTATAGTGCACCTTTCGTAACTCAGAATGATATGTTCAGGTTTTGATATATATGTTTGTAGGGCATTTGCCCATGTGGAACAGCCCACATGTAACGGGCTGGTAGCCAGCGCCCCTCAGTGTACACCACACTAGTTCGTTACAAAGGGGCTTTTGTTCTTTTTCTTTCTTTTTTCCTTCCTGTTTACATGATTTTTCGAATTGGGAATGGCTCTGCCACAAGGGATAGGGCGGAGTGGGTGGGGGAGGGGGAAGGGGTAGGTAAAAAATGCCTGGTCGGCATAAAGGAGCTCTTCACGCAAAGACCACTTCACACACATAACATACGAGGAACACGACAGCCCCGAGTAAGGACAGGGGAATATAGCTGACACTGGCGCGAATACTCTAAAACTAACGTTTCTAACATGGAATGTCTGGGGGTTTTAAAACCCACAGAAAATACGCACAGTACTTGCATATTTTGACAGACACGGCATTGATGTGGTGTGTATACAAGAAACACACCTCACTTCTATTACTGAGCCGCGGGTGGCTACTAGATGAGCTTCCTACCACTTGGCATCCTCGTACTCAACCTATGCTAGGGGGATCTTGCTATTAATGAGATGAAATACCCCATTTCAGCTCATCCGCACAATGAATGACGACCAAGGCCGATATGTTATGGTTCAGGGCAACTTTGGTGGCACTGTACTAATGATCATAACGTCATATGGCCCAAATACAGACAATCCTGAGTTTTATGCTGAGATATGGGCTAAGCTGCGGGAATTTCCGAGCGCACCAATACTATGGGGGGGGGGCGACTTCAACACATGCTTGGATCCAGCACTGCATAGATTGACAGGTAACGAGACATATGGCAAACGAGCGGCCAAAGCCCTCAAAGAAGGGATGGCAACATGGGGAATGACCGATATATGGAGGATGAGACATGAGGGCTGTAGGGAGGGAACATGCACAACTACGACGCACAACACGTGGTCCCGAATAGACTACTGGCTGCTTACAGCAGAAGCAGGCACATGGACATGGATGGTCAAACACCTACCTAAGACACTGTCGGACCATTCTCCAGTTTGCCTCACATTGGAGATCCCCACGCACATACCCCGCCATTTCACATGGAGGTTACAGGGAAAAGCTCTATTAGATCAGGTATTTCGAAGTGAGCTCCGACAGGCAATAATTGAATATTTTGAGATAAACTCTGGATCAGTGGACAGTGCGGGTACATTATGGGAGGCCTTCAAGGTAACAATTCGGGGTCACTGTATAAACAAACATGCCGGGATCCTGAAGTATATACAACAGCAACTACATATAATAGAAAGGGACATCGCCACACTAGAAAGAGAATACACACAGACACATAATCCGACCATGTTGGCAAAAATCAGGGAAAGGATGGATGACTACCAGAAGTATGCAGTAGATGAGATAAAGTATAAATCAAGACGATATACAGCTAGAAACTACGGGGAGGGAGGTAGGCCGGGAAAGCTCTGTCAAGCAAGATTAGGCCTTCGTTTGCAACATCATACATAACGCAGATAAGGGATGACGCAGACCGAATGTTATATGACACACGGTCCATCTCAAACTGCTTCAAGAATTATTACTCACAGCTCTACGTTAAACAAACAAACACTACAGCAGAAGGAATCAATAATTATCTGCTGGACATGGCTCTTGCATGGCTCTCAGACGAACACCGGGAATTCTTAAGCCATCACATCACTAAAGACGAATTCATAGACGCCATAAACTCGTTGCCGAACAACAAGGCCCCAGGGCAGGATGGGCTACCCGGGGAGTTCTACAAAACATATAAAGATTTGTTGATACAACACCTAGCTGAAATGTACGAAGAGGCATATGAAAAGGGTAGGCTCCCTACCACGCTGAGAGAAGCATTGTTAGTGGCGCTCCCTAACCCAGACAAAGACTTGACACATTGCGACTCATATCACCCCTTGTCGTTGATAAACATTGACACAAAGATTCTGGCAAAAGTTATTGCGACTAGGATACAGCTCCTGCAGGAAAAGCTGGTGTTACCTGATCAAGCAGGGTTTGTACCCACTAGATCTACCACTCAAAATATACGCACCATCGTCGCCCTGTACCACCACCTGGATCCAGAAATGCCAGCGGCAGCGGCTCTATTAGACGCCGCGAAGGCTTTCGACTCGGTGGAATGGGAGTTTATGTTTGTAGTATTGCGTAGGATGGGATTTCCTGGAAAATTCCTAAGATGGATAGAGATTTTATATCATGCCCCAACGGCTAGAATAAGGCTGAATGGACAAATATCTGGCCCTACGGAGGTGAACAGGGGGACGAGACAAGGCTGCCCGCTTTCACCGATTTTGTTCACCCTGATTCTGGAGCCTCTGGCCTGCAGGATCCGACAGTGTCACCAAGAGGCAGCCTTACAGTTTAGCCTACGGCCCCTCAGCATATCATTGTATGCTGACGACATGGTGTTATTCACACGACACCCTAATATACACCTAAACAGCCTCATTAGAGAATACATCCGCTTTGAACAACATGCAGGGTTACGAATAAACTGGGACAAATCAGTGATAACACCCCTCACGTCAGCCACGACTCAACCGGCACTAGACTACCCTCTAAGATGGCAAACTGATCCGGTGAAATTATGCAAACACGTGGCGTGAAACACACCCAACAGTGGAGCCCTCTATAGACCAGCACCTAAACAGCTATCCTATCCTATCCTTTCCAAGTTTGTATCCCTATATAATTGCTAGGGGTATGTGTGCACACTGAATCGCACCCACTGTAACAATGCAAGTCCCAAACAGGGCCTAACAGTTTCAAAAAACAAGCACAGGTGCACCACACTTCAATAGGTCGGGAAGAGCAATAATGCAATTCATTCCCCACATCAAAGTTATTCAAAAATAGTTCATTTTTATTCAAAAGTTACAATAATTCATCAATACAGAATTTTAGATACAAATTGATCTTGACAGCACAGCCGACGCGTTTCGTCCTAGAAGCGGACTTCTTCAGGGCACGTGTGAGACGCAAGAACTATTCAGTCCTATTAAGGCGTGACTAGATTCCATACCAGATCCGTCAGAAAATGTAGACAATCTCCCTTTATTTCATATGTAGAACACAATTATTTTAGAGTATAGTATTCTCTAGAGACATCATATTCTCAGGAGTTGAACAAATCACTTCATTCCCAATATATTCTTGTTGTATGATATGGAAGAAAGCAGTCTTCACAGTCGGTCTGAGGCTGTGACGGACGCCCGACTGGTCCGAGGATAACGGCTGACAGGCGGGGAAGAAATGGAGATCCGGTGAAATATCTAAGCGTATGGGTACATAGGGACCCCGACATTGTAATAAGGGAAAACTATGGAAGGGCAATGATGAAGTTGGAAGAGCAAATAACTAGATGGATAAAGATGCCTCTATCGCTGGCTGACAGGATTGCATTGCAGAAGATGATTGTGCTACCCAGATTTTTGTATCTATTTATTTATATCCCAATCTGGTTGAAGCAAGCATTCTTTGCAAGACTGCGATCAGCAATGCAGAGACTAACGTGGGCAGGCAAACAAGCTAGGGTCAGCTGGACTGTACTGACACAGCCATACCATATGGGCGGTTTTGGAGCTCCAGATCTGCAGCTGTTCTTCTATTGCGCACAGGCGCATCATGCTCACTACTGGACTAAGCCACATGCGTATATTCCACACGTAGCAGTAGAAGGAACAGCACACAGACAGTCCCGCTGTCCGCCTTTATTTCTGACCCGAGACCACACATACATAGAGACACGATCCAACCTGTGTACTGCACCTCACATGCGTGGTATGCACTAGCGCACAGGGCCAATAAGCTTCTCATCTACGCCCCAGCGCTCCCCATTGCTAACCATCCTAAATTATCAGTAACACAAGAGAAGAAAATGATGCTATTGCTAGATGATATGAAAATTTCAACAATGAAGGACGTTTTTCCCCATGGCAGATTCATACAAAGAGATGACCCATCATTAAGTACACACAATGCACCATTGAAAGTGTTTGCCCACCTGCGGCTACAAGCAGCAGTTCGGGAACTGTATATTACTTACCCTGAGGAGCCACAAACGCTGAACGCATTACAGGCCCTACTCACAGCGCCAACCCGCCAGAAGTTAATCACCCGCTTATACAATATCTCACAGTCAGAACACAGTCGGGACGCCAATAGATCACTTGCTAGATGGGAAACATTGATAGGAGAAAGGATAGAGGAGAAGGATTGGGAATATAGTTGCACGCAACTACAATTGCTAACATCGAACTGCAACCTACGAATAATACATTTTAAATGTCTCCACCAATTTTATTATACCCCGACACAGCTTTATAGATATGGCCTGAGATCTCATGATAGGTGTCAAAGATGTAACCCAATGAATGCGGAATTTCTGCACTTGGCGTGGGTATGCCCACAGATACATAAATATTGGCAGGATATTATGGGGGCGATAACTACAATGCTAACAGAACTGGTGCCGAACACACCTCTTGTGTGCTTATTAGGGATGTATAAATTGAAGCAGGCCAAAAGGCGAAGGTTTCTGGTGGTAGCACTATTGCTGGCAAAGAGACGAGTTGCAATTAAATGGGGCAGCAGACGACCCCCAAGACTCAAGGTCTGGATTATGGACATGTCATATTGCAGAGAAACTATGGAAACGTATGCAGAAGAACTACCGCCTCCATCGAGGCCCAGAGACTTCTGGGAACCACTGAAACAATACCTTTTGATAACGCGGGAAGATGAGTAATATATGCTAATTGATGTAATTGCATATTATGCGATGTCTGATATGGTAGCTTCCCTCCTTTTGTCATCGAGGGGGAAATGTATGAGTACTAGTTTTTAATTCCATGTATAACGTAGTGAAATCTCATTGGACAAGCTATGTTGAAAACCTAAAAGGGGGAGGGATCTGTTGCCGTGCTGCGCAGTAATGCGGACTTACACATTGGTGATGGATGCACGAGATGATGGACTCCACCACTGTAAAAATGTTCCTATATTATGTGATGTGTACCTTGTAATCAAGAAAATTATACAAAGTGTGTGGATTGTAATGCTGACCGGACGAAATAAACAAATTAAAAAAAAAAAACTTTCAAGATAAGAGCGGACCGGAGCGCCCCACGAGTTTTGAACATTTCGCGAAGATTCGTCAATCGGCGCCAAAGTTATTGGGAATAGAATGTTGCGATTTTCCTATGGAAAATAGGTCCTAACTATAACTACCTACTGGTGACCGCTAGTAGGTAATATATATACATATATATATGTATATATATATATTATCTACTGGCGGTCGCCAGTAGATAGTTATAGTTAGGACCTATTTTCCATAGGAAATCCGCAACATCTATTGGGAATATCTTTGGCGCCGATTGACGAATCTTCGCGAAATTTTCCAAACTTTTGGCCAGCTCCCCTCTGCTCCTACCCTGAAAGTTTTGCGGTGATCCGTGAAGCGGGGGCCGAGAAAAAAGAGGTGTCCTAAAACGCAATTTCCCATAGGATCTGTTGTCGCAGCTACAGCCCGAACCGCTGAACGGAATGACACCAAATTTGGCAAAGAGGTAGTCCTCAGTTCGGACTCGTGCCTTTTGCATATTTGGTGTGAATCTGTTCAGTAGTTCCTGAGAAAATGAGGGTAAAAAAGTTAGTGATATCTATGGCCGCCGAGGATCCGCGGACCCTACCCGCACCGTAAGCGCACCCTCCCCGAACGGAGCGCGCACCCTCCCGATCGCGCGCTGAATGCTAATTGGCTGTCGAGCGTCTCTCTACATTCAAAACCAGGAACTGTTGGCGGCCATTTTCTGCCTCGGTAGAAGCGAGGCTGAAGATGGAAGGGGAATAAGTGTGTAAAAGATATAAAGGGGGCAGAGTGGAAATACTCTGACCCTCTAGATCTGCTTAGGGGGTCCCAGAAGGACCCCCTGTGGCCCCCCTTTTAAAAAAAAAAAGCGGCGAAATGCGCGCACGGTGCGCGCATTCTATCGCGTTGGATGCACGGATTCTCATGCGGTGGGTTCGCGGATCCAAGGAAAAAAAAATGAAATTGTTGGGAGATAAAGATTAAGCTTAAGTGTTTTGTTCTTGAGTGGCTCTAAAAAGAGCCGTTGTGTTCATTGAGAGTTTTTGGTACTTATAAGTAAGTATCTATACAGAGTCTAAAGTTGTTGAGGAAGACTCTGTTTCCTTCATCAGTAAAGTGTACTCCATCTCACCTATACATCTCTTGCATATGAAAGCGCAGATTGTTATTGTAAATGGACCCCATTCTGTAGTCTCGGAGAAAAGCAGAAATAGATTTATTCATATGTTTCCTAGCTTTCTCAATCTGTGGACAAAAATGATCGGACCAGTTCCATTTCTGCCTTTGGCATATGTTAGAATACACTGTGAAATCAGTTGTGCAAAGGTGTCCTTCATAAGCATTTCCAGACCTACCCCAGTCAAAGTGCCTAGGTCATTGCCACCACAGTGCACTATTATGAGGTCAGGGTGTTGGATTTGCATGAAGGATTTCACCAATGGCATCAATTGGTGCCACTTTAACCCTCTCTGTCCAATCCATTTAATGTCTACATTTGGCAAACCTAGGTCTTTGTGAATGCCTTTGTTTTCTGCATACCTTTGGCTACAGAAAATGTAGCTGTGTCCCACAATTGACACTGTAAGCATTTTGTAAGGAGGTCTGGATGCACTCAGATGGTCTCTGTAAATGAAATGGCAGTTTGGAAAGTAAGATGTTTCTAAAATGGTGGCTAAGATGCAATTTTGAAAAAAGACAAGAAATCATTGGTTGTTTGACAACCTTCTACACTGAAAGGTAGGGTGCATATTTCTGTTTTTTAAACGCATGATTCTTATTGGTTAACAAAAAGTGCGTGAAAGGAACATTATATATGATAAGCTGATATGTTGAGAAGCCAAGCACACTTGCTGTTTTGATTAGCAACATTGTGTGTGCTGAACTTGTGACCTGTGTGCTCAGTACAGTGTTCCATGACCTGTTTCTATGGTAACGGGCAGAAGGCAGATTGGGGGAAGGGTTGAAGTTTATGTCATTTGGAAAGGGTTGAAATGTTTAACCAATAGAAATGTGTGTTTGCTTTTGAGTTTATGTGGGAAGGAATGTGATTTGATGTTTACATGTATATGTGTGGAAAATGAGAGGGAAACTTTGCCATTCTTTGGTTCTGCTGACAGGTGCACAGTGCAGAGATTCTGTATAAGAAAATCTGGTGTGTGAGTGATATCTGGTGTGTGACTGATATACTTCTTAATCTACAAAACATCTTGAAAGGTGAGTTATTTAATTGTGAGGGGATGTATGTAGACTATTTTTATTTTAATCAGACTGATGTATTTTTTCTGCTAAAGTGTAGGGAGTATTTTTTTTTCTCTACAATCTTATTGACAGTGTGTGTGCATGTGGAAACCGTTTCGTGATAAGGATTTGTGTTTTTTCATGTGTTTGTAGACAGATAACTATGCAGTTCTTATATTTTGGTAGATTTAGAAACCACTTATTGTTTATGAATTTGTGAAATTAGTTATGTTTCTGCAGTAAAATGTAGTACTCCTTGTAGATGAAGAAATGTGTTTTGGTATAGTGCAAGGGATAGTGTTGTTTGTCTAGAATCACTCTGTGAGTCTGTGTGCATTTGGGAACCACTGTGGAGAAGCGTTTGGTAACATCGTGCATTTGCTGACAGATAACTGTTTTGAAACCTGTCATGTTATCAAGTTTTAGTAGCATTAGAAGACCGTTATGGCTTATGCTTTCATTAAATGAGTTAGGTATTGACAGTAAAGTGTAGTCGTGAAATATGTAGATTGTGTGCAGTTCCCTTACCTCTTCCAGTGTAGTGAATGAGTTTTGGTAAACTCCTAGGGATACTGGTGCTTGTCTAGAATCACACTGTGAGTCTTTGTGCATTTGAGAACCACTGTGAAAGAAGCATTTGGTAACATTGTGTAGTTGCTGACAGAAAACTGTTTTAAAACTTGTCATGTTGTCAAGTCTTAGTAGCATTAGAAGCCAGTCTTTGCTTATGTGTTGATTAAATGAGTCAGGCATTGACACTAAAGAGCAGTCGTGAAATATGTGGATTGTGTGCAGTTCCCTTACCACTTCCACAGTAGTGAATGAGTTTTGGTAAACTCCTAGGGATAGTGGTTGTTGTCTAAAATCACTCTGTGAGTCTGTGTGCATTTGGGAACCACTGTGAGAGAAGCATTTGGTAACATCGTGTATTTGCTGACAGATAACTGTTTTAAAACCTGTCATGTTGTCAAGTTTTAGTAGCATTAGAAGCCAGTCTTTGCTTATGCGTTGATTAAATGAGTTAGGCTTTGACACAAAAGTGCAGTCCTGAAAAATGTAGATTGTGTGCAGTTCCCTTACCACTTCCACTGTAGTGAATGAGTTTTGGTAAACTCCTAGGGATAGTGGTTGTTGTCTAGAATCACTCTGTGAGTCTGTGTGCATTTGGGAACCACTGTGAGAGAAGCATTTGGTAACATCGTGTATTTGCTGACAGATAACTGTTTTAAAACCTGTCATGTTGTCAAGTTTTAGTAGCATTAGAAGCCAGTCTTTGCTTATGCGTTGATTAAATGAGTCATGCTTTGACACTGATGTGGTGTACTTAAATGTGTAGATTGTGTGCAGTACCATTAACTCTTCCAGAGTAGTGAATGAGTTTTGGTAAACTCCTAGGATAGTGTTGCTTGTCTAAAATCACACTGTGAGTCTGTGTGCATTTGGATAAGGATTGTGAGAGAAGCATTTGGTAACATCGTTTATTTACTGACAGATAACTGTTTTAAAACCTGTCATGTTGTCAAGTTTTAGTAGCATTAGAAGCCAGTCTTTGCTTATGTGTTGATTAAATGAGTCAGGCATTGACACTAAAGTGTAGTCGTGAAATATGTAGATTGTGTGTAGTTCTCTTACCTCTTCCACTGTAGTGAATGAGTTTTGGTAAATTCCTAGGGATAGTGGTGCTTGTCTAGAATCACACTGTGAGTCTGTGTGCATTTGGGAACCACTGTCAGAGAAGCGTTTGGTAACATCGTGCATTTGCTGACAGAAAACTGTTTTGAAACCTGTCATGTTGTCAAGTTTTAGTAGCATTAGAAGTTAGTCTTTTCTTATGTGTTGATTAAATGAGCCAGGCATTGACACTAAAGGGTAGTCGTGAAATATGTAGATTGTGTCCAGTTCCCTTACCTCTTCCACTGTAGTGAATGAGTTTTGGTAAACTCCTAGGTATAGTGGTGCTTGTCTAGAATCACACTGTGAGTCTGTGTGCATTTGGGCACCACTGTCAGAGAAGCGTTTGGTAACATCGTGCATTTGCTGATAGAAAACTGTTTTGAAACCTGTCATGTTGTCAAGTTGTAGTAGCATTAGAAGCCAGTCTTTGCTTATGTGTTGATTAAATGAGTCAGGCATTGACACTAAAGGGTAGTCGTGAAATATGTAGATTATGTGCAGTTCCCTAACCTCTTCCACTGTAGTGGATGAGTTTTGGTAAACTCCTAGGGATAGTGGTGCTTGTCTAGAATCACACTGTGAGTCTGTGTGCATTTGGGAACCACTGTCAGAGAAGCGTTTGGGAACATCGTGCATTTGCTGACAGAAAACAGTTTTGAAACCTGTCATGTTGTCAAGTTTTAGTAGTATTACAAGCCAGTCTTTGCTTATGTGTTGATTAAATGAGTCAGGCATTGACACTAAAGTGTAGTCGTGAAATATGTAGATTGTGTACAGTTCCCTTACCTCTTGCACTGTAGTGAATGAGTTTTGGTAAACTCCTAGGGATAGTGGTGCTTGTCTAGAATCACACTGTGAGTCTGTGTGCATTTGGGAACCACTGTCAGAGAAACGTTTGGTAACATCGTGCATTTGCTGACAGAAAACTGTTTTGAAACCTGTCATGTTGTCAAGTTTTAGTAGCATTAGAAGCCAGTCTTTGCTTATGTGTTGATTAAATGAGTCAGGCATTGACACTAAAGTGTAGTCGTGAACTATGTTGATTGTGTTCAGTTCCCTTATCACTTCCATTGTAGTGAATGAGTTTTGGTAAACTCCTAGGGATAGTGGTGCTTGTCTAGAATCACACTGTGAGTCTGTGTGCATTTGGGAGCCACTGTCAGAGAAGCATTTGGTAACATTGTGCATTTGCTGACAGAAAACTGTTTTGAAACCTGTCATGTTGTCAAGTTTTAGTTGCATTAGAAGCCAGTCTTTGCTTATGCGTTGATAAAATGAGTCATGCTTTGACACTAAAGTACAGTACCATGTAGTATTGTCTTTACTGCCCCAGAACTGAACATTTAATATTTTTACCCAGGCACTGTCCTAGAAGTAGTCTGATGATTTAGTCAGTTTCTAAGTACTTATGTTGTGAATCATTCATTACCAAATAGACTGCTTCAAATGTTCATGCAGTACGCATGTAGTTCTCTAACCACCTACACAGTTGTTTTTCACACCTTCAATTCTCTGGACAGTTTCCATACACTTCCAGGAAACACCCTATCACTCTCTTTGTAGTCTTCTAGTGACCCATTCAGCACCATGTAGTAATTCATTCACTATGCCAAAACCCAAACATTTATAAATTCACCAAGACACTCTCTTTCCAGTACTCTAATGATTCAGTTACTGTCTAAGTATTCATGTACTGAGCCAGGCCTTAGCACATGGACTGCTTCAAACCCCTATGCACTATGCATGCAGTCTTTTAACCACCTAGAGATTTGTCTTTATAATTTTAATTCCCTAGTCAATATCCATATAGTCCAGCAAACATCTTGTCACTCCCTTTGCAGTCTTTTAGTGACCTTTTTAGTACCAAGTACTAATTCATTCCCTGTGCGAAAAATCTACCAGTTAAAATTCATCCAGGCAGTCCCCTTGCTGTAGTCTAATCATTTAGTCAGTACCCAAGTACTCATGCAGGCCTTAGCACATGGGCTGCTTTAAATGCCTATCCAGCATGCATTCAGTTCTCTAATGAGCTACACAGTTGTCTTTCGCAGCTTCAATTCCCCAGTTAATATTCATACACTTCTAGCAAGCACCCTGTTACTCACCCAGTGTGTCTCTTTTTTGTACTGTAATCATTCAGTTAGTTAGCATGAAGTCTTTTAGTGAGGTAGGCTTTAGGGCATGAACTGCTTCAAAGTAGTATGCATTATGTATGTTATGTTTTAATCATCGTCACACTTGTAGTTCAGGGCTATAGTTTTTTAGTCTGTTTTTATATAAAATGTGTTTGTACAGTAATGGAATATTGTAAATTTGAAAGTTATTAATATACATTTATTTGTGACTCTTTTTTGCAGATACTGTTTTTCAACGTTAAAATCGAGAAAGTATGCCAGAAAAAGAAAAGAACAGAGACAGGAGGATTATTTGAAGAAACATCAACCACAAGTATTGAATGAAAAAGATAATGTGGCTAAAAGGAAAAAATCTTCTGGTAAGATCACGAAGCAATTTATTAAAAATGTTTGTAGAAGCAAAAAGAATGTAGAGAATGCTGCAACTTCAAATAATTTTTTAAGTAAGAAAAAAAATCAAAATAAGAGGAAAAGTAAAAATGCAAATGCTCAGTCAAAGGAGATAAAGTATGGTAAAAGAAGACAAAATCAGTATAAAGAATTACGCAAAAAAATATTTTACAAGAGAGTAGTGCATAATTTGCTGAAAGATGTAAAGAAATATAAAAAGAGAGCTTTATTTTATAAAAAGAAGAAGCATATTGAAAGCATTGTGTAAAAGGCTTTTGAAGTAAAAAGGAAACTGTTTATTTTAGTGTTAAACAGAAGTCGATCACTAGATAAATCAATATATGTAATGAAGGCCAAAAGTAGGAGGAAAAGAGTTATTAATAAAAAAAAATGTGTGATGTTTTTTTGGGAGAATGGAAACACAGTTGTAGTTCAGAGCCTTTTTTTAATGAAGAGAGTTATTCACTAAGTGAAAAATTATTGTATGCAGTTGACACCAGTGGTAGAGGTTATGACGTTAGTGATGGTTGTCCAATGGAGAAAGAGAAAATGGTTGAAAGAAATGCAGAAGAAGTGATAGCTGATGAAGTTTTAGGGAGACGTGCTAAAAACCCTGTGTACACTTGGGATAGCAGTAGTGATTGTAGTGTACGACAGGAATCTATTGAAAAATTATGTAGTTTTTTACGAGTCTATACTAAAAAAAGTGTAAAACAAAAGATTAAGCTGTTGCAAGGACTAGACCCTTGCAGAGTGAGAAAACATACTGGTTTGCAAGGTCATTCTCTGGCTTGTCTTTCTAGGAAAGTTTGTGAGAAGGTTGTATTATGCAAAAAGTCCAGCACTAAAGTTAAGTGAGTTGAACAGTGCTCTTTTGCGTCGGTTTTAGTTTCAGATGTGAAGCAGGTCTGTGAGGATATTGAGTTTTGTTACTTTGGGCCTCAGCAAGAGAGTGAAGAAACTGACACATTAGTAGAACAAAATGTTTAAGACAATGTAGAACCTGTAAATACAGAAATATTTGAGGATGAAATGACAAAGTTTAAGGTAATTTCAGGTGAAAGACCAAATGTTTCTTGTATTTGTTGTCGGCGAAGTCACTATAAAAATCAGACTAGGGGTGTCAATCCGTATTTAAAAAGTGAAATAGAAGATAATGATAAGTGGATGGAATTTACAACTTATTTGTTGGTAGAGGATTGTTTTGATTTGGGATGTGAGCAGCGTATTTGCAAATATTGTTATAATGAATTAGATGAAAATAAAATGCCTGCTAGAGCTGTTCATAATAATCTAGAGTTGGTTGCTATTCCTCCAGAGCTGATAGATTAAATACGTATGAGTCTATTCTGATACAATGTGTTCACCCATTTCAGGCTATTCTTTGTATGGAGCCCAAAACAAGTAAATTACCTCCATCAGAGTTGCAAAGAGGATTGAAAGGAAGAGTTGTGTATTTACCATTAGATTTAAGGAAAAATGTTGAAACTATTGGTGTAGATCATGCAGAAAATGAGCCACTCGTCATTCTAGTTAATGGTGTTCCTACTAAGAATAAGAAAATCTGGCAAGAGTTAGTGGATGTTAGAAAAGTGCAAAAGGCATCATTGTATCTGATAAAAAATAATGAGTACTATAGAAATGTGTTTGTTGGAGAAGAAGAAATAGATTTATCAGAAGACAGTGAAACATTAAGTGTACAAATTGAAAAAGTGGACATGTCCAGATGTGAAGAGATCTATGAACATTACAGTGTACATCCACTTCATTCCAAAGAGGTGATGGGGAATACAATTGAGTTGTTTCAAATGAAAAAAGCAACAGGAAGTCCCATGAGTGTATGGAAAGAGAGTTTGGAATCTCGTTGTTTCCCGCAGTTGTTTCCAACAGGAAAAGGTGGACGATATGATGAACGTCCTGTGCAGATTCCTGCATCTGAATATCGGACAACAAGATTATATGCAGAAGATCCAAGATTTCGACAATGTATCCCTTATATGTTTCATCTTCTGTTTGAAAGTGACTTGTCTGGACTTACATATGCAGTAAATCACATTTTAAAAACTTGAATGCATCTGCAAAATGTAACTGCAAAGGATTTTATGGATAAAGTGCATCAGAGAGATGATCATTTAGAATCTCAGTTGATTAATCTGATGGCATGTCAGCGTTGGACTAATGAATATTGGTACCGTCGACATGGAGAACTGAAATGCATGCTACGGAACTTGGGAACTCCTACATGGTTTGTTACACTAAACTGTGCTAAGTATGCTTGGGATGATTTACTTGAATTTCTTCGAGAGGCAAATTCCAATATAAATAATATTGAATACAAGACACCTGGAGAATTGTGCTCTTTGGATCCTGTCAATGTATGCAGATATTTCAATCATAGATTTGAAGCTATGATGTCTTTCATCTGCAATAAAAAGAATCCTCCTCTTGGAGAAGTTGTGGATTTCTTTTGGAGAAAGGAGTATCAAGCAAGAGGTGCTCCTCACATACATATGTTGTTATGGGTCAAGGATGCCCCCAAATTTGGAACAGATTCAGATGAAAGTGTTTTGTCTTTCATTGAAGATTATGCTACATGTGCTGTATCAAATAGCAGAGAAGACAAAAACTTAAAAGAACAAGTCTTACGATTTCAAAGCCATAGGTGTGGAAAATACTGTCGACGAAAGTACAAGTCAAAGGATAAGTTCTATACCAAATGTCGTTTTGGATTTCCACGTCCTGTATTAGCCAAAGGAAGAGTGAACAGTTTCATGTCAGCTGTATGACATACCATCACAAGAAAGTCTCTGAAAAACACCTACAACTTAAGAAGAAGCGAAGAATCAAAATACATAAATGACTACAACCCAGTTATTTTATCCATGTGGAACGCTAATATGGATATTCAGTATGTTGCGGACAATTCTATTGCTGTTGCTCGATATGTAACGTCTTACATTACTAAATCAGAAAAGACTGAATTGAAAGAAATGTGGGAATAGATTTCTCATGAGAAGAGTCTAAGTAAGAAATTATACAGTTTCAGTTTGAAAATGTTATCGCATCGTGAAATTGGAGCATATGAATGTTCAGATCGGTTATCATCTGCAAGTCTATATTCCAAAAGTAGAAGAATCATTTGGGTGAGTCTAGGTCTTGCAGGAATGCGAAATCGGGTACTGAAATCTGTTCAAGAAATTGAATATTTAGCAGAAAATGACCCTGAAAGTACAGATATTTTGAAAACCAATATGTTGGACACATACTATCCAAAGAGAAGTCATCATCTTGAGAACATGTGTCTCTATGAAGTGTTGCAAAACTACACTTTTAAACGGAATATTACAGAGAACATCAACGATGGAAAATATGGAGTGATTGGTTCTGAAGGATGTCTGGTGAAATAAAGGAAAGGAAATTTAATTAATCACAGAAAACTGAGTTGCGACACTGCTGACAAAAGGGAATTTTACTATTTAGCCCTTTTGCAAATGTTCAAACCATGGCGTTCTGAACTGGAATTACTTGGAGATTTTCCCAGCTATGAAGATTCATTTAATGCTTGTAAAGATAGCATACAATGCAGTGCTTTCGCAAATTATGTGAAAATGTTGAATGATGATATTGATCAAGAAGCTACAATTGCAGCTGAGATTGCTAGAGACAGTTCTCAAGACAGTCAAAGTTCTGCTGCACTGAGTCAAGATCCACTTGGACAACCAATTGTTTAAAATGAAGCAGCGATTGCCATGAATGAGGTGGAAACAGCAATGTAGATGCAATACAGTTAGAAAACTTGGAAGAGCAACCAAATGTTGAACAGAAACAAATATATCAGCAACTGAAAGAGCAGATTGACCATGGATTACTTCATGAAAAGAACGACTGCTCATGTACATCATTTCAACCTATCCGAATGTATGTGAGTGGTAAAGCTGGAACAGGAAAGAGTTTCTTAAATAAAGTAATTACAAGTTATCTGCAGACAACAACTGAGTCGCATTTGTCTTTTGTTGTCAGTGCTCCAACTGGGTTGGCAGCACATAACATTAAAGGAATTACTTTACATCGTTTACTAATGCTGCCAGTAGAGCATGAGAACAAATTGGAATACCACAAGCTATCTGGAGAAGCTTGTTGTGAAGTTTCAAGAGTGCTGAAGAAAATGAAACTTCTCATTATTGATGAGGTGAGCATGGTTTCAAACTTGATGCTTGCCTTTGTGCATTTAAGAATGCAGCAAATTCTTAAAACAGAGTATGACGTGTTATTTGGAGGAAAACACGTCATAGTTTTTGGAGATCTACTGCAACTGACACCGGTAAAAGGACAACCGGTATTTAAAACACTTGCCCATGAAGATACTAGAAAGTCTCTTGGCAGTGTTGGTAATGTGAACATTTGAAGTAATTTTGAATACAAAGAACTGACAACAAATATGCGACAGGCAAATGATGCTGAATATGGAAGTATTCTTCAAGATATAAGAATTGGAATTCTTTCAAAAAAAGGGAAAGAAGCTTTGGAGAGTCGATTACTTTGCAATGTCTTTCCAAATGAAAATGCAGTTGCTGCAAAAGTGTACGTGGAAATTGCTAAAAATAAGTCAGTGATTTGCTTAATGCCAACACTGCGTGAGTGTTCAATATTCAACGAAGAATTATTAAAATTGGAAAATGAAGAAATTGTCAAAATGGAAGCGATCGATAAAATACTACATGAAGGAATTACTATTATTTTAACGGGTAAGTTGAGATCAAAACTAGATTGCTTAGAAAAAAAAATATCTAAAACTGCTGGTTTGGAAAATACACTGTATGTGTGTGTAAATTGTCGGGTAATTTTAAGGCGTAATTTGGATGTAGAGAAAGGTTTAGTTAATGGTGCAATGGGCAAAGTGGTGGATTTTGTAAATTATTAGAAAAAAGAAGGAATTGAATTTTTTAAAATTAAATTTGATCAGATTGATGAAGTTAAAGAAATTGGTCGTTGTTCAGTTCGTTCTTTGCTTGTTAAAAATTTATATGTACATAGGAAACAATTTCCATTTTCTCTGGCATATGCAGTGACTATTCATAAATCTCAAGGATTAAGTGTAGACAGTGCATTGGTGAACATTGGATCTACTGTATTTAAAGAGGGTATGGCATATGTTGCTTTGTCGCGAGTCAGAACATTATCTGGTATGTTTTTGATTGATTTTGATGAGACAAAGGTTACTGCAGATGCAAACTGTGTAAAAGAGTATAATAGGTTAAGAAGGGTGTATGCTCCAAATTTAGGTCAATATCCTGTATTTGAAAAGTGTGTGGTTGGTCGAAAAAGAAGGTTAGAGAATATCTGTTCTGAAGGTATCAAGAAAAGAAAAGAACAAGATAATGTTGTGATTGCAGGTAAAAAGAAATTGGACACTGTTGAAGAGATTGTTGGTTATCAGTTTGAAAATAGTTCTGGTGTCAACTGCTATGCTAATGTAGTGGTCAATGTTGTTTTTTATCTTGAAGATTTGCAAGAGCAAATTATGGAGAATCGGCAAAAAATATTTTGTTCTCTGTTGCACTCTGTTTATGAAAAATTGACAAGAGATAGAAGTAGAATACAATCTGTTTCAGATGTTCGTAGTCTTTTGGATGTGTGTTCTGGTTCTACACAATTTACACAAAATATCCAACAAGATGCTCAGGAATTTTTAATGTATATGCTTACCATTTTTGAAAATGAAGGTGTAGAAATAGAAAATATTTTTGGCCTTTCTTACAAATGGGAACATCATTGTGAAAATTGCACGTATACATGTAGCACCAATGTAGACACTGAGAGATTTCTGTATTTAACATTACCAGACTGTAAATCAGTGGCTTTCAATAAATTAGTGAAAGGTGCAATTCAAAACATGGAGTGTAGCCAATGTAAATCAGAAATGTTATCCACATTATTGTTAACAAAATATGGAAAATACATCATTTTAATGATGCAACGTTGTACAGCTGATGGAAGAAAATTGGATACTTTAATAAAACAATTTGTAGCAGCACAAATATCAATATATGATTATTTTAATGTGGCAACATTTACAGTTTTTATAAGTGAAAGTTATAAAATGTTGTAATCTGTAAGCATTTCATATGTGTATGATTTGTATTTTCAGGTATTTTACTGAGAATAGTATGTTGGTTTTTTTTACAGGCAATTTTTTTTGATAGTCAAGTTTTTATTATTTTTAGTAACACAACAAGAAACATTGAGCCTGTCAAGCCGCCACTGTACAAACGCACAGCACAATGCCACACCACCCACCCGCCCCCACCCAAAGCCCCCCCCGCCTCCTCCCCCCAGAACCACATCATCATAAGACATTGCCCAACCATTTCCCCCAGATCCTACGGTATTTCTTAAGGCAGCCCCGCGCCTGATAGAGTGTCCGTTCCTGTGCCGCACACCAGTCCACTCCAGCACTCCACTTGGCCAGGCTAGGTGGTTGAGGGTGCTTCCAGGCCGCCGCAATGTCCCTTTTTGCCACCATTAATGCCGTCATAAGGAACAGCTTCTCAGCACGTGTGCCATCGAGACCGTCAGTGATGCCCAGCAGAGTGTGTCTAGGGTTATGTGGCACCACCCAGCCCAAGACCTCCGTTAGATCGTCTTCTATGTCCCTCCAGTAGCCCCCCAAATCCGGACACGACCACACCATATGAATAAAGTCGGCCGGGCCAAAACCGCAGCGGGGGCAGGCCGCGTCAGCGGAGAGGCCCGCACGGTGTAGACGGGCCGGTGTGAGGTAGGCAGTATGAAGGTAGTAAATTTGAATAAGCCTCAATTTGGCAGAGGCCGTCACCAGCCTGGGGGCCATAAGGGCATCCCGCCAGTCAACCTCGTCCAGGGGACCCACCCACACCTCCCACCGTTCCTTCAGGCCTTCCCGGACCGTGGTGGTATTATTAATAAGAGAACGGTGTATTCGGGATATGCCCCCCCTCCCCAGGTTGCCCAGCATAACCTGCGCCTCTGGGGGATTGTGGTCTGGCAGCCGAACATCCAGAGGAGTGTAGGTGCGTATGGCGTGTCGCAGTTGGAGGTACTTATAGAATTGAGAGGAGTGGAGGGAGAAGCGCGCCTGCAGTTCCGAGTACGAGCACATGCGTCCCCCCCGCCAGACGTCCCCCAGCTGGGAGATGCCGAGCAGATCCCATGATTTGAAACCCTCCAGAGCCGCAACGTCTCTCAGCCATGTCCCCTGCCAGAGGGGAGTGGCGCGAGTCAGCCTCCCAGTCCAGTGGGTATGGCGAAGCGCCGCTCGCCAGGCCAGGAAAACCGCTTTGGTGATGTCTGGGCAGGAGGCGGGGAAGGGGGCGCCATACAGGCGGTCTAAAATACAGGGGAAACCCAGGTCTTCCAATTCCACCCTGTAGGCCGGATCGGACCATCCCCCTCCAAACCAATCATGAATGACCAGGAGGCGGGTGGCCAAATAGTAGAGGTAAAGGTTGGTCATGCCGAGCCCGCCATCAAAGGTGGGGAGGCGACACATCGACAAGGCCAACCTCGGTCTCCCCCCACCCCAGAGAAACCTAGTCGCCAACCCGTCCAGCTCGCGGAACCAAGGCCTCGGGAAGGACACGGGAGTGTTCTGCAATACATAAAGGAACCGGGGAAGAATCATCATTTTGTAAAGCGCCACCCTCCCCTGTGGATTGAGCGGGAGCGACTGCCATCGCGCCAGATCCATCTTGGCTTTCTTGACAAGGGGGGCCACATTGAGTGCCCAGCTCAGCTCCGGGAGAAGGGAGACCCAAATGCCCAGGTACTTGAAGGACAACCGACGGAGGGGAATACTGTCCTGCCATTCGAAGCACTCCCGGGAGGGGTGCAGAGGCACATGAACCGATTTTTTCGGGTTCAAGTAAAGGCCGGAGGCGCGGCCGAAGCGGCTCAAGATATGAAGTGCCCGGGGACCCGAGCGCGCCGGGTCACTAAGATACAGCGGAACGTCGTCCGCGTAAAGAGCTATCCTGTCCGACACCCGGCCCGGCCACTCCCAGCCCCGAAGAAGAGGATCCGCGCGGATCAGGGCAGCAAGGGGCTCCATTGCAAGAGCAAAAAGGAGGGGCGACAAAGGGCACCCCTGCCGCGTTCCACGGCCAACCCGAAAGGGCATCGACAATGCCCCGTTAACCAGCACTCTGGCGCGTGGGCGCGCGTAAAGGACCCGCACCATTCCAATGAACTTGGGGCCGAAGCCCATGTGGGCCAGGACCTCAAAGAGATAGGGCCACCCAACCGAGTCGAAGGCCTTCTCGAAATCGGCAAGGTGAAGGGTGAGATACGGAGAGATGCGCTGGCGGTGAGCCAGGGACACGTGAAGACGACGAAGACAATGGCGAGTGCCGCGGTCCGGCATGAAACCGCATTGGTCCGGATGCACCAAGCATGACAGGAAGGGCCGGAGCCTCTGGGCCAGGACCGCCGCATAAAGTTTGATGTCAGTATTGATAAGGGAGATCGGTCCTTGTAGGTGGCATAGAACTCCTGGGGGAAGCCGTCCGGACCCGGAGTTTTCCCCGCAGACGTGCGCCCTATCGCATCCCCAATTTCCTCAGGGGAAATGGGCACCTCCATGCTCTCCCAATCGCTGGGCCGAAGACGGGGAAGTCGTAGGTTACTAGTGGCAAGCAGTGAAGCCAGGGAGAGGTCCGACGCCCGGGCCCGATATAGCTGCGAGTAATACTGAGCGAAGGCGTCCGCGATTGCCGCGGAGGAAGAGTGAAGCAGGCCAGCGGAGTCAACCACCGCCGGAATGATGCGCGAGGCCCTGGGGTAAGTGGCTAGCCGATGCAGCAGCGCACCATTTTTATCACCTCACCCATATACCCTCGCCACCGAGGATTGCCAGAGGAGCTTAGCCGCGTCAAGCGACGGCTGACGGATCTCCTCCCTCAAAAGTCGTAGTTGCCGAGTCCCGGCTGGATCCCCGGTCTCAGAGAGGGATTGCTCCAGTCGTAGTGCCAGGGCCTCACAGGCAGTGAGCTGCTGGATTTGTGCCCGGCGGTGCCGCACCACCTGTGCCTTGGCTGCCCCCCTGACGGTGGCCTTACAGGCCTCCCACAGGGTACCTGCCGAGGAGACCGACCCGTCGTTATCGGTAAAATACTGCGCCAGTGCGGACCCCACCTCCCTACGGAGCTTCCTATCCTGGAGGAACCAGGCGTTGAGGCGCCACATCTGGCGGGCCCCACGAGGTGGGGGGCCCAAACCCAGGAGGACCGGAGAGTGATCGGAAATCCCCCTGGGAAGGATGCGGACATCCTGGATGCCCGCACAGTCGGCAGGGGGGACAAAGATCGCATCAATACACGCGTGGGTGTGGTGGGCGGCCGAGGTGTGAGTGTACCGCCGTGCGCGTGGGTGCCAGATCCGCCACGCATCGCATAAGCCCTGGGCCTCCGCCCAGCTCACCATCTGCTTTGCTCGCGCGGCGCGGGGCGCCGAAACCGGACCCGAAGAGTCAAGCTGCGGAGCCGAGACAGCATTGAAGTCCCCCCCAGAACCAGAGCGCCCGGCGGGAGAATTGTCAATAACGATGCGGTGTGAGATAAAGCCTGGGATAGCCCGGTAGGCGGCGCGTAGAGTGACAGGAGACTGAGCGGCCGACCCTCAAGCGTGCCGCAAACGGCAATCCCCATCCCTTGGGGGTCGTGAATCGCCCGGGTGAACACAAAAGGGAAGGAGCGGCGCAATAGGACGGCAACCCCCCGTGAGCCGCGCGAGAACCCCGAGTGCCATACCCGGTCGTACCCGTAGCGTGCCAGAAAGGGACATTTCTCACCAAGCAGATGGGTTTCCTGAAGCAAGAGCACATCGGCCTCCGCGCGCTGAGCGTACTTAAGGACAGCGGTGCGCTTGAGTCTATCTAGCAAGCCGTTCACGTTCCAGGACAGGATGCGCACCTGAGCCTTAGAGGCTAGTTCTTCCATGGCGGTGGTGGGAACTAAGCGCGCTGGGAGTGGAGTGACCAGGGGAAGCCAGGGCCATGGATCTCTTTCTAGGGGAAGCCAGCGGGCAGCGCAGGAGGGCAACTGACGGCGGCGCCTGTGTTGGAGGCGGCGTGGAGAAGCGCGGAGTCATGTTGAGTGAGATGCTGCAGAGGAGGCTCAGAGAAAAACAGACCCAAACCAAACAAAACAGTCCCCCAAGGAGGAACAACCCACAAACAACAAACCCCAACCCCCCACCCTCCACCCTACACTTCAAGAACGGAAGCATCTGTCGCCCTAACTAAACCAACAATTACAAGACCCCAAGCCTAAGCGCTCGGGTGTAAAGAGCGTGGTGGACCCCTCCTGAAGCACGGATTTCCAGTGTCTCGTCCCAGGTTGCTGCAGGAAAGCGCGAGGCTGCAGAGCCCCCCCATCCCCGCCACCCGGCAAGGACGTCCCTCCCCCTGTAGGTGCATGGATAGACTGTAAGTCATATAGCAGGGCTGCGGGAGAGGTCCGACAAGTCAACTTGCCCGTTGAGGGGGGTTTGAGACCCGACCGGGCAGGGCGACAGACGGCGCCGGGACCCCCAACCGCATGGGATGATGTGCCGGAGGAGGCCGAAGAGTCCCTCACCCTTCTCCCAGATGTACTCTCAGACCGGGTCCGAGCCGTCACTGCGCCTCGGCGTTGTCGCGAGTGCGTGCGTTTCCTGCGCCGTGGTCACTGCGACCCAGCTGCACCGTGGCCCCGGGGCACAGGATTGGAGGACGTCTCGCCGGATTGGCGCAGGGGTCGTTCCTCAGTGAGCCATGTCCAAGCCGCCCTGGGAGTGTCAAAGAACAGCGTTGTGTTCTGGAAAACGACACGAAGGCGGGCTGGGAATTGGAGCTGATATTGAAGGCCCAGGGAACGCAGCTTTTTCTTGACCTCCGTGTAGGAGCGGCGTTGCTCCTGGACCTCCCGGGTGTAGTCTGGGAAGACCATAATGGTGTGGTTGTTGAAAGTCAAAGGGCCGCTCACCCGCGCCTCCCGCAGGATAGCGTCTCTATCCCGAAAGTTGAGGATCCTAAGAAAGAAGGGGCGTGGGGGGGCTCCCACCGGAGGCTTGGCCGCCAGCGACCGGTGCGCCCGTTCCACCACAAACCAGGTCGACAGACCGGCCGCCGGCATCCAGGACTTGAACCACGTTTCAAGGAAGTCATCTGCTCGGCCGGACTCGACCCCCTCCGGAAAGCCCACCAGGCGAAGGTTATTGCGACGGGCGCGATTTTCGGCGTCTTCTGCCCGCCTGTGCAGTTCCTTGGAGTGGGTAGTGAGCTCCCAGACCTGGTCCTGTAGCAAGCAAATGTCATCTTCCGCCGTAGAGATCCGGGATTCTCTTTCGGTAATGCGAGCCGTGGCGTTGCGGAGGTCCTGCCGCAGGAGCGCAACATCGACCTTCACCTCCCCCACCATCCCCTCATGTTGGTTTTTTTTAATCAATCTTTCTGATTGTTTTTTTTTTTTTGCCCGCTGTTAAGTGACGAGTACCATTGAAATCACTATTTCGAGTGAAATTCAATATATTCTGAGAACAGCTAAAAAGGCAAAAAAATTACTTTGTGGAAATTATGTTGTGTTGTAAAAAATGTATTATTATATGTTATAATTTTTATTTTATTTTCTTTCACAGATCCAAATTTTAAAATGAGCAATTTTTAAGAATTTATATTTTAATGAAAAATAGGCGAAAATGAATAACATTTTTTATTCCTATTACTGTGAAGGTAAGTTTAACTAAGTCTCAATATGCAGAATGAAGAGGCCTGCAAGAATCTACAAAGTTGAAACACGTTTCTTAAAACACTTTGTTTATGTAGTTTTGAAATCTGACCATAATCAGATATCAAGTGACCTGCAAAAAAAGAGATTTGAGGGGTTCATAATATTTAATCTTTTTAGCTGTTGAAGGACCACAATCATTTCAATCATTCTTCTTTGAACATCTTTGCAGTCAAAATTCTGTGCTTACCTTCTATCATTCGCAAGGAAATTTAAAAACGAAAATATGTCACTGTTTGTAACATAGTTATTGTGTAAGATACTCTTTCATATTTTCAAAGAGAGGAAAAGTCACTCTGTGCACTTTTTATACTCCATAAAAATATAACCTCATCATGCAGACCACTTTCAGTTGAAAGGGTGTTGTATAAGTGGTGTTGTGCATGATTGTACTTGCACTTAATACTCATAGAACAAGACACATGTCTAGATTTATTAGAAATTGTAAATCTCGATATGTGTGTGAATGGTGCACCGTTCTACAATTGGTGTAGGAAAGCACAACAAAGAGTGTTGTTTTAATTTCTACACATTTTTATATCTTCAATGCATGCTGAAATGTTCAGCATACATTGAAGGAGAAAAATGCATTTTCTCATTGTTTTTGTACAGGAAGGTGTGTCTTCCTGTATAAAAACAAACAGCACATGACACAGATATCCTTGCACTATTGTGCAAGGGTGCCTGTGTCCCCACATGGCTGCAGTTTAAGCCGCCGTGCAGTGAGAAGCATAGATTTGCAACATATTTATGTACATATGTTGCATCCCTGTGCTTCGGAAGTACTACAGCACACTACAATTAAAGAGGTTACTGTGTGATGCTGCAGCACTTCCTTATAGTTCTGCACTTATACATTCACCATACACTACTAATGCATTCATTCAGTGAATTACGTACTACACGTACATTCATCTAAACTTTCACACACTAACAAAGAAATTTAGCTCTTTTTTTAAATTAGGAAAGTTAGTTCTTAGAAGAATTTTTTTTTTCTTCTTTCTTCTTTTATGTTTTTTTGGGGGTTTTCTGAACAATTTTGTGATTTTTTTGGTTTTTCTGAAAAACAAAACAAAAAACAAAACAGGAGATTCCAAACAATGAACTTCAGGGAGCAGCAAAAAAAATACAACAACAAAACTAGCAAATATGACTTTCCTGCCGGCGGCAGATGAGGTCGATTGACCGCTCTCCATAGCACAAAGTCTTATTGCACTTAGTGCAGAGCACTTTTAAAAATTGAAATTGAGGACGGATGTCCAAGGTTTGGTCTGAGGGATGCACTCTTGATGTGCTCGGCTGCGATGAGGTGGATGGCGCAGGAGCAGGAGTGTCTCTCATCCGTCGGCACTCTTCACGTGCAAGATTGTTTGGATGAAGGCTCCTCATGTGCTTCATCATACTTGCCGTGCCGCAAGAGTATTTCTTGGTAGGATCCCCTCTCGATAAGACTCTTTTGCAAATCTTACATGTGACCAAGGTGGCATTGGTCTTATTCTGTCCTTCGGGAAAAGTAGAAAATTTCCACACCACTGAAGCAAAATGTTTTTTCTGTGGTTCCTCCGGCAAAAATTCATCCTCAGAGGTTTGAGGTGATGCAGGTGATGCTTGCTGCCCTGAAGCCATTTTTGGTTGCAAAAAGTTAGAACTAAGTGTATACTTAGTTTAAAAAAATCTTCTTCTCTCCAAAGAGATGGTTCTCCAAAGAAGCTCAAAGAAGAATGATTGAAATGGGTGGGGTCTTTCAATAGTTAGAAGAGGAAGTGTAATGAACATGTGATCCGCGCACCGTGCGCTTACGCACCACGCACCCAGCACGCATCCGCGAAATTGAATTAAAAAGAAATATAGGATTAGATGTCAAAATATATTAGTTTTAAGACTAGTTTAGAGTTTGTCTTCAATTGATATTCACATGCAATACATAAATATGTTTTTTAAAATGTTAAATACTTCGTGGGATCCGCGGACCTACCGCGTCACGGACGCATATGACGCATCGCGGAAGTGCGTAAACGTCGCATTACGTACATCGAACATGTCGCGTATAGGCTGGGAGTCGCGTACCGGTCGCATTGAAACCGCGCACTAACCACGTACCCAACGCATACCATGCACGGATGCCATCACATAGGGATCGAGAACGGTGCGCTTAGGGTGCGCGGATCCAAAAACATGGAAAAAATATATATAAAATAAAGTTTTGCACATATAGTTAAAAAAATATTTTGAAAAATATAAAAAATTATACCCATTAAGTTCAAATAATATTTTGTAATTTTTAAAAGAATTAATTGAAAAAATACATTTAAAATTGGTGATAAAAAAGTATTTTAAAACAAATGTACTTAATGAAATGACACACTGAATTTGAAAAATATAGAAATCCAATCAAAATCATTAAACATGATATCTTCAGAGATAAGTTATAGATAGGAATTAGCATTTAAAAAACCTTTGAAATTCACTGAAAAAACCCTGGGTTTCATGCACGTTATAGTTAGGAATTGGCATTTTAAAAACCTTTGAAATTCACTGAAAAAACCATAGGTTTCAGGGGCGTTATAGTTAGGAATTGGCATTTAAAAAACCTTAGAAATTCACTGAAAAAACCATAGGTTTCAGGGGTGTTATAGTTAGCTGGACATTTCCCTCGTACAAAACCCTAGAAATTCCCCTGTTATAGTTAGTTCACCTAACTATAACTCGCGCCCCCGCAATGCACTGCTGATGACATCACATATTACATCACTCATGACATGGTCAGTGACATCACTAATGACATCACTGATGACATCTCAAATGACATCACTGATGACATCACTGATGACGTCATCAATGTGATAATTTAGTGTATCTTCTCACACCCTAATATAACCTTTGATACACCGACTAAAAATTTCAGACGGCCATTTTGACAACCATAGATACTCCAATACCAATAACTACTCACCCACTCATTGACTCTTAGGTCTACATACATCTCCACTCACTCACCTGTACAGTCACTCATACTTACAGTCACTCTGTGCATTTATACACCTATATAGACACTCACACACCGCCAATCATCCATTGAGGTACTGACACATCTAGTCAGTCATGCAAATAATACATCACTGTATTTAGACACTTATTTACCCATGTCTTCTTCCATTAATTTTTAGCTATACATATATTGCAAATATTTTTTTTTCAGAAAGACACATATGTCATCAGTGATGTAATATCTGACGTCATCAGCAGAGGATTGCGGTCGCGTGAGTTATAGTTGCCTGCACTAACTATAACGGGGGAATTTCAATGGTTTTTCACGAGTGAAATGTCCAGCTAACTATAACATGTGTGAAACCTATGGTTTTTTAAGTGAGTTTGCAAGGTTTTTTAAATGCTAATTTCTAACTATAACGTGTGTGAAACCTATGGTTTTTTCAGTGAATTTGTACGGTTTTTTAAATGCTAAGTTATGTATTTTTTTTTAAGGTTTTTCACCGTGCGTGTACCGTACGCGCACGGTGCACTTCGCGCACCGTGCGCGTGCTGTGTTCAGCTAACTATAACTTGCGCGCCCGCAATGCACTGCTGATGACGTCACATATTACATCACTCATAACATGGTCAGTGACATCACTCATGACATCACTGATGAGATCTCAAATTACATCACTCATGATATCACTGCTGACATCATCCTTGTGATAGAGTGGCAGACCTCCTTAGTTAATTTCTAAGGTTTTTAAAATGCTAATTCCTAACTATAACGTGCCTGAAACCTATGGTTTTTTCAGTGAATTTCAAAGGTTTTTTAAATGCTAATTTCTAACTATGCCTACAGAGATAGGACATGTGAAGAAAGAAAAAAAAACGCACAGAAAGAAAAAAAGAAATGCAGAAAGAAGCAACAGAAGTCTTCAAAGATGAAGAAAAGTGCAGGAAGAAGGATAACATGCAGAAAGAACAAACAGAAGAGCAGAAAGACACCTTGTTGCAAAATCATCCTGTACCCTCAACTCTTTCAGACGGATACTGGTGGTAACTGAGTCTGACGAACCAGTCCTACAGCCAGTGCTATGTTAAAAGACACTTAGAATACAGTGAAAACACCTACATACACTAGGGAACACTATGCGTTGGGGTCCCCCTGTGATTAGCATGACCTCCTCTGTAAGCCGCTAGTATATAATAGGGCAGGGGGATTAAAACTACCTCTTATAATGCACACGTCCCCTCAGGCCCCGTCCCCTCCCTTTCCCACTGTGTAAACACGTCCTGTGTTAGTTTTAAGTTGGGAGATTAAGTCCCCTTGAAACCTGAGGGTCCCTAGGGTCCAACTAGCCCACTAGGTACCTCCAGGAAGTGCCACAGAGCTGCGTTGCAGAGAGATGTAAAAAGGGGCAAGGCCTAGACCACCTCTCTGCGACGCAGCATAGTGGAGCTTACTGGAAGCACCTGGTGGGCTAGTTAGCCCCCAGGGTCCCTCAGGATTGAAGGTGAATTATTTGCCCAACTTAAAACGCGCCACAGGGCGTTTGCACACGTCACCTCAGGCCCCGTCATCTCCCTTCACCACTGTGTAAACACACCCTGTGGCCGTTTTTAGTTGGGAGATTAAGTTCATTTGAATCCTCAGGGTCCCTAGGGTCCAGCTAGCCCACTAGGTACCTCCAGTAAGCGCCACAGAGCTGCGTTGCAGAGAGATGTAAAAAGGGGCACAGCCTCCACCACCTCTCTGCAACGCAGTGCAGTGGCGCTTACTGGAAGTACCTGGTGGGCTAGTTGGCCCCCAGGGTCCCTCAGGATTGAAAGGAATTATTTCCCTAACTTAAAACGTGCCACAGGGCGTGTTTGCACATGTCACCTCAGTCCCCGTCCCCTCCCTTCACTACTGTGTAAACGCGTCCTGTGGCCGTTCTAAGTTGAGAGATTAAGTCCTCTTGAATCCTAAGGGTCCCTAGGGTCAAACTAGCCCACTAGGTACCTCCAGTAAGCGCCTCAGAGCTGCGTTGCAGAGAGGTGTAAAAAGGGGCGTGGCATCAGCACACCTGTCTGCAACGCAGCTCCCTGGCACATACTGGAGATACCTCTTGGGCTAGTTGGCCCTCAGGGACCCTCAGTATTGAAGGGGAATTAATTCCCCAACTTACAACTCGCCAGGGGGCGCGTTTGCAGAGTGCTGCAAGGAGGGGGCGTGGCCTTTGGCGCGATGCCGGTCTTTTTTTGTTTTTTGTGTTTTAAGACGGGGGGCTGAGTGGCCCGCCTTCTTTTTCGAATTTATTGGCTCCGGAGACCCCAACGCCCGGGGCACGGCCCTTTTCTTTTTTTTATTATTCTTGAGGAGGGGGGCTGCGTTGCCCCCCTCCTCAGGCCACTTATGGCCCCGGGGACACCATCCCCCGGGGCCGGCCTTTGTTTTTTATTATTTTTTTAAAATATATTTATAGAAACACCTAGGACATGCTGGACAAACCGTACACACCTATCACCATGACGATTTGCGTGATATTCATTAAAAGGCGACTATGCATACGATGAATCCACGTGGAATGTATTTACACCGCTAGTGAAGCTCTGACGTGTCTGACGACCTACCATGCCTAATCCCGGCGCCCCTGCCGGTGGGTACTCTCCAAGTAGACACCCTTGTCGTTTATTTATACAAACATGGGTAGCTATTGATGGGCACATTTAATACACACGCACACCAAGCCATTCAAAGGGAATTCGACAAAAATTTGACCAAAACTATGCAAGAAACCCCCCTCACAGTTAATAAAAAACACATCATCCGCCTGATGTGTAATACTTTTTATTTTGCTCTCTGGAAAGGAGACGAACCTCACTTGAGAGTCACTGCGCGCTCCTGGCTGAGCCCAATGCTGTGTTACACCCACCAGTACCCGCCGAGTCCCACACACCTCTGTGCTGTATTCCACCAGCTAGTGCGTATACTATGACACTCTCTAGCCCATGTGCACTGTAACACCACCCTGTGAATATGTCATGTCACACTTCCCTTCGCACGGGTTATATTGCCCCATCTAATGTGCCTTCCTCGATGCCTATGTTATAACGCACAGTGCTATGCCATACATATTACAATCTGGGATCCATATCTTTGTCACAGTGCATATGCAACGTTACACTCCCCAGCACATATTTTATATTACAACTTTAGAGACTAGTTAGGTTACACAACACTGCCCTGTGCATATTACACACCAAGGTGCATATCGCATAGCACGCGCTAGTGCCTGTGCTTTCTCGTGCTCTCCAATGAATCTGTCATTGCGCACAATGTATTGCATATTATATTTCACACCCCGGTTAATTTTTATATCACGCTTTTTGGTGCATAGTTTATACCATACGCTATATCTAATTTTCATTTCCAATCATGCTCTCAGGACTATATTCTATATTACACTGCGTTCACCTACCCTTTTCATGGGCATTACATTTTGTGATGGGGTGGAGGGTCAGGGGGTGTTTCTGACAAGTGAGCCCAGAGTCACAGTCACAAACGTCCTCATCTTCCTGAATAAAAGTGAGATTATGCTGCATACTTATTCATATTTTAAGTAGTTCGCACAGACACACATTTTAAAACAATAACATTCCTAATACCCACCTTCTCTGAACAGTTAGCTTGCTGCCCCATCCACCTCCTCCCAATCAACTGTTGTCTGAATTCCATGGACCTGCAACTCCTATCTACTCTGAGTGTTCTGTTGAGCTGCCACTCCCCTCCCACCTGCCTAGCATTGTCAGATGACTGTAACCTGTCCCTGCCACCTCCACCCTGCCTGTCCACATTCCATGCCCCTATCCCCTTCCTCCTGTCCTCCATGGTCCATTTTACTGCCACACCCTTCAGCCCTCCCTGGTCTGTTGTGCTGCAACTGCTCCTCCTGCCTGTCCCACGTGGTCTGTTGTGAGGCCCCTTCCCCTGAACTCTCTTGTCTGTGCCCAGGTCCTGACCCTCCCTTATATCCCCCATGGTCCTTTGTGCATGCCCCTGCACCCTCCTTCTTGCCCATCATAGCCATTGTGCTGCCACTAACCCTCCCACTTGCATTGCATGGTCTTCTGTGCTGCCACGGCCCCTCCCACCTTCCCTGTGTGGTCAGCTAGCTGCCCCATACCCTCTACCACCTTCCCTCCATGGTCCGTGTGTATGCCATCATAGTCTCACTGTTGCTCTCCATGGTGTGTCTTGCTTCTAGTGCCCATCCTGCCTGACCTCAATGGTCATCTTGCTGCTCCTGCCCTGCCCCCTTGCCCCCAACCCTCTGTTTTCATGTGCAGACCCCTATTCCCTCCCTCCTAGCTTGTCTGTTCCATTGTAATGCCCCTGATCCGTCCCTCCTGCCCTTTATGGTCTGTTATGCTGCGGTTTTCTCTCCTGTCTGTCCATTATGGTCAGCTAGCTACCATTGCCTCTTTCCCCTCTGTTCTCTGTTGTCCATGTGCATGGTCCTGTCCCCTCCCTATTGCTTTCTATGGATTGTTGTGCTGCACTCCCGTCCCGCATGCCCTGTGTGGTGTATTGTGCTGCTGAAAACCCTGATGCCTGCCCTGTAGGGTCAAATTGGTGCACCTCTCCATGTACCTCCTGTCCTCTGTTATCCGAGTCCAACCCCAATTCCTCCTGCCTTCCATGATCCAATGTACCATACTTGCGAACATTTTGAACTTGGTAAGAGGGAGATTTTGAAAAAAAACTGGGGTGTTGATTTTCCCCTTTGAGTTACATTGAAAAAGAGGAGATTGTAGTCAGGAGATAGATCAAATAAAGCCCATTTGAGCTTAAAAACATTGAACGTTTCTTGGCTGAATCGGGTCTGTTGGCATGTATGGTTGTACTACCACTGCCTCTTCCTTCTGCCCCCAATGGTCTATTATATTGCCACAGCCTCTCTTGCCAGTCCTGTATTGTTGGTGGTTTGTTGCCCCTGCCCCCCTTTTCACTGCCCTCCATAGTCTGTTGTGCTGCCACTTCCCTTCCTGCCTGCCCAGTGTGGTCAAATTGTTGCCTCTGCACCCTCCTACCTGCCTTCAAGTTTCAGAGTCCGTGCCCCTGGCCTCTGCCTCTCAACAGTATCCTAATGAACAACTAGATTGCTAACATTCTATATTTATTACAAAAGTGTGGAACGCCTGACGTCATCTTGATATTATCAAACCTGTAATACCTAGAGCATTTCCTTTAGAAATTACATATATGAGAGGGTCTTATTTGCATCAAAATTATGGTTAGTGCTCTAAAAAACTAAAATGAGGACATATTTTCTGAGTTTTCAAATAGCGACAAAGCACTTTTAAATTATTTGTTATCTTTATGTTTTTTTATCCAGTTGACCACTTGATTAAATTTTGCACTTAGGAGGGAGGATATGGTGTTATTCCCAGAGCTGCAGACTTTGCAACTGGGGGATCAGTTTGGAGTTTCTGCTTCAGCTCGACATTCTGTGATTCTGGTCAAATCACTTAATCTCCCCATGTCTACAAACAAAGTGAATTTGTTCTTGTGTGATGTAACCAATGCTCATGTAAAGCACTCCAATACCTGACAAGTCTGCACTATATAAAACTGCAAAAACACAAGAAAGAAAACGTGTTTTACACACTTCTGTCATTGGGCTACATGTGGGCTACATCTGGGTGATATTTGTGCTGCATTTGGGCTCTTTTGTCTCTGGTGGCCATCTTGGGAGATTTATTTGTTATGAAGTTTCCTAATTTCCTCATTTACTGCAGTCTCCTCAGTAAGAAATGCGTTCAGTTTTTTACTTTTATTCCATCAAGAAGGTATTCAGATATGTCAAACATTTGCTATAAATTCTGAATGTTAGCATTCTAGCTGCTCATTTGATCACTGTAGTAAAGCTACTGCTCACCAGGGAAGTCTGCTGCTGGTATTCAAAGTGCATGTTTCAGTCTGCATGTCAGAATTTTTTAATGAAATAGAAGAGGATTTGAGAAGTCAAAATGTGCCCTAATTTTTCTTTCTGCAGCACTAATCATAATTTCTATGGCAAAATGAACCCCCTCATTTTGTTCCTTTACAAATTAAATGTTTTAAGTGTTACCACTTTATTCCACTCAAGATGGCTTCAGGTGTGCCATACATTTGTCATAAGTAAGACTGTTAGCGCTCCAGTTGTTCTTTAGAACACTCTGGGACATTCTGTCATTGGGCTATACTTGGGCTACATCTGGATGATATTTGTGCTACATTTGGGCTCTTTTGTCTCTGGTGGCCATCTTGGGAGACTTATTTGTTATGAAGTTTCCTAATTTCCTCATTTACTACAGTCTGCTCAGTAGGAAATGCTTTCAGTTTTTTACTTTGATTCCATCAAGAAGGCATTAAAATGCGTCACACATTTGCCATAAATTCAGAATGTTAGCACTCTAGTTGCTCATTAGATCACTGTAGTAAAGCTACTGCTCACCAGGGAAGTCTGCTGCTGGTATTGAAAGTGCATGTTTCAGTCTGCATGTCAGACTTTTTTAATGAAATAGAAGAGGATTTGAGAAGTCACTCAAAATGTGCCCTAATTTTTCTTTCTGCGGCACTAATCTTACTTTCTATGGCAAAATGAACCCCCTAATTTTGTTACTTTTTAAATTAAATGATTTAAGAGTTACCACTTTACTCCACTCAAGATGGCTCCAGGTGTGCAATACGTTTGTCATAAGTAGGACTGTTAGCCCTTTTTGGATGTGCTTTTTTTACTGAGCATGTCAGACTTCATTCTCACATGACTGAATAAGATAATGTGAATTTACAGAAAATATGCTCTCAGTTTAGTTTATAGATCACCTTCCAAACCTCTGTGGGAAAGCATGAGAAAATAGGTTTCTCTCAAACATGATTCATGATATCCCAGCAGAAGGCTTTTCACATGGTAAAATCACCTTAGAACACACCACAATTCCTAAAATGAGTATCGTACCATCAACACATGATTTATAATGTAACTAAAGTCTTAAAACCTTCTATTAACTGCAATGCTTTTTAATGAGGTGCTATCATGTATATTGGTCCAAAGATGGCTGCCAACACTTCTTGAATGAAGTGATGATAGCCAATCAGATCTCACGATGAGATGTGTGGTTAGGCTCCCCCCAGATATGTATGTGATTTTACTTTTGATTTTCTCAGGAACTACTGAACAGATTTACACCATTTAACCAAAAGGCATGACTCTGAACCAATGACTACCTTTTTGCCAAATTCGGTGTAATTCCGTTCAGCAGTTCGGGCTGTATCTGCGATTAAAGGTTCCTATGGAAAATTGCATGGGGAAAACATGTTTTGGGACCCCCCTTTTTTCTTAGCCCCCGCTTGACGAATCACCCAGAGACTTTCAGGATAAGAGCGGACTGGAGCGCCCCACCAGTTTTGAAAACTTCGCGAAGATTCGTCAACCGGAGGCAAAGTTATTCCAAATAGAATGTTGTGGATTTCCTATGGATAATTGGTCCTAACTATAACTACCTACTGGCGACCGCCAGTAGGTAATTGTAGTAATTACACTACAAAAGGTAGATGTAAAGTACAGGATTTATTAACTGAATGTCTCCACAGCTTCCAGGAACCAAATGGCTTCCCAGAGATTCAAAGCACAACACTCCATTTCCATGACAATGACATCATAGTAATGATGGACGTGAGCATGCACATAGAATATACGTGGAAGTAAAAGAGAGACTACTACAACATCTCCTATCTCTCGAAAGATTCAAAGACGGAAACAGAAAAATGCAAATAAATGTATATGAAAAACCTATATTGGAAAGATTTAACATTAATTAACCAGCATAAGGATATAAACATATCAAAATAAAATTAAATATAGATCATGATTATGAAATAATAATTCATTCAAATAACTGATAATGGCACTTAAGTTATGTTCACCCAATGCAGTACAAACTATACATTTAAACGATTTGGTGGAACACTGGTTCTACAGCTCCTTTGTGGAGGAACATACTTCAAAACAGACTCCTTTCTCTGTTCCTCTTTTTTTTTTTTAAATAGTTCCCAAAATTAGATTGATATTGACTCGAGTTTTACAAATCAAGACCAAGCTGTGTAACTACTTTCACAGGTATTTTATACACTCTAGAAAGGTTCCACCAATTTTTCCCATTAATTCTAATGGCAAAACGTGAAGTAGCATCCACCCTAGCTGGTGGACCAAACTTGGACAATCCCTTAGGAACATTCAAAGGAGATTTTATCCTGACCCAATCTCCAACTTTGATTTTAGACTTAAAACCATCTTCAACAGAAACTATGGATTTAGACAATGCACTGCACCCATCTTTACTTGAAGAAGAACCCAAATTCCTGCTGTTTTCAGTCTCAGAATCTTTAAACGACAACCCCCATTTTTTCATCCACGCTTGACACATGTGAAAAGAAGCTTCCCTTCCGCTCAGTAAAGTGAAGGGACTAGACCCAGTGATGGTACTTGGAGTCGTACGATGAGCCCACAACATACTCTGCACAGCCTCTTTGATGTCCACCTTCCCTGAAACAGCCCACTGAACACATTCAACCAATATTCTGTTATTGCGCTCAATGAAACCATTGGGTTGAGGGTGATATAATGCCACACGTCGGTGTAAAATTCCTGACTGATTCAGAAAGTCAGACATCTCCTTTGAAGTAAACTGTACTCCGTTGTCGGAAACAATTTCTTTGGGAAATCCTTCCCTACCGAAAGGGCTCTGGAGAAATTTTATAACTTGTTTTGAATTGGGATCAGACATAAAATGGACCTCCCATCACTTACTGAAATAATCAGCAACAACCAAAGCAAACTTGTATTTGCTGGATAAAATACTGAACGGACCCACAAAATCAATGGCCAACTTTAACCAAGGACCCTCAGGCAATTCAACACATTGTAAAGGGGGTGAGATAACTTTAATTACTTTATCACTCGTACAACATGTCATACACCCGTCAACAACATCATTTATTTGACGATCCATAGAAGGCCACCAATAGACAGCACGAATCCTCTTCTTCGTGTTGGTTTGACCCAAATGTCCTTCATGACCATAAGCAATAATGCGAGCCCTAAGAGACACTGGGGGTACAAACGTATCTCCCTGCATGACCATTCCACCATCCTCTACAGAAAGTTCCTCAGGCACCTTTGAAAAAGGATGAAGATCAGAGTCCAAATGCTTCTCTTTTGGCCAGCCCAACACTATAAAATCTCTTACTTTTCTAAGTATAACATCAGGCTCCATCCCAGGAAACCAGTCATGTTCCGAAAAGCATCCAATACAACAGGCATCAACAGCAGCAATGAGGCACTCATCCGTAATATCAATGTCACACTCATCCTTCCTTAAAGGTAAAGGCGACCTTGAAAGATAGTCAGCCCTCGTGTTTTTCCCACTGGGTATATGCGCAACCACAAAATTGTACTGCAGGAGTTTAGAACTTAATCTAGCAATTCTTGGCGTATGATCCTTCACAATCTTACCCTCTAGAATGGGAATCAGAGGTTTATGATCTGTGAGAAGCCTAAAAGTATTTCCCGACAAACAACACTTGAACCGTTCAACGGCCCAACAACACGCAAGAAGTTCTCTCTCAATGACAGAATAATTTTTCTCACTTGTTCTCAGAGCTCTAGACGCAAACTCCACAGTGTATTCTTTCCCCTGTTTGATCTGAGAGATCATACCACCCAGACCATCTAAACTAGCATCAACAGATACCGTGCATAGAAAAGAAGGATCAAAAGGAGTGAGAATCTGACAAGAACCTAACTCTTTTTTGATCTGTACAAATTCGTTCTGGCAAACATCACTCCAAAAAAAACCTGTCTTTCTCTTAAGAAACTCCCTCATGTGAACCGTTTTCTCAGCAAAGTTAGGAATAAATTTGGCATAAAATTCGCACAATCTTAAAAATGAAGATACTTGATCTTTAGACACAAGACAAGGAGCACCAGATATGGCTTCAATAAGACCCAGCCTTGGCACAATACCCTCTCCAGAAATGCGGTGACCCAAATACTCTATTGACTCAACTCCAAAAGTACACTTGAGTGTGTTAGCCAAAATCCCTCTATTTTCCAAACACTCTAAGACCCTTCCAACATTCTCGTTATGCTCATCTCTGTTCTTACCTGCCACTAAAATGTCATCCTGGAACACCACCATGTTCGGGACACCCTCCAACACCTTTTCCATAATCCGCTGGAAAACAGCAGCCGCTGAGGCCAACCCAAAAGGCATCCTCCGAAACTGGAAAGTCCCAATAGGCGATACAAAAGCAGTTAAATGTTTTGAACTATGATCTAATTCAACCTGGTGATATGCTGAAGCTAAGTCTATCTTCGAGAAAACTTTTGCTCCCGCAAATCTGGAAAGAATATCATCTATGCGTGGAAGATAGTGTGAATCCACCCAAATCTCTCTATTGAGACTGCGCAAGTCAATGCATACTCTGAGACTGCCATTTTTTTTTCTCGCGACCACTAATGGACTTAACCAAAGAGACAACTCTATAGGTTCAATAACACCATTTTCGCACATTCTCTTAAGTTCAGCAGATAGGTCATCCCTGATGCTAAAGGGCACATTCCGTAGTTTATGTTTAATTGGTGAAACTTCATCTTTTACTATAATAAAGTGTTTAAAACCAGTAATGCGACCTAATTTGTCACTGAAAACTTTAGGAAACCTTTTAGACCAGTAAATCAAACTCTCATCTGTGGGTAGATCAGCGACAATGGAGACTTGTTCCAAAGTCCCAGGTCTGAGAGTCATACCAAACAATCCTTGATGGTACCATCCAAGAATGTTTAGTCCCTTTTTCACCACATACAACTTCCGTTGAAGGCGTTTTTCTTTGAATACCAAAGAAGTCTCAAAAAATCCTCTCAGATCAATACGTCTCCCTTCATAGGAAACTGGACTTCTGTCCGGGGGATTGAGAGGCCTGTTTCCCCAAGTCTCTTCAAAAAGTTCTTCAGTAATCATTGTCATCCTAGCCCCCGAATCAACTAACAGTTTCAAACACCTTCCATCCACCAGAATATCAACAATAGGGTCGACACAATCTTCTGACTCATCTTTTACCACCACTACAAAATCAGTTAAAGAACTAACAACTTCGTCAACGGAATCCTGTTTAGATCCCTCAGAGTATACAACATCTACATTTCCACGAGAACTACACATTTTTGCGAAATGCCCTTGTTTCCCTCACTTTCGACATGCAGCATTTTTGGCCGGACATATTCGCGCATCAGGAAAATGAGAGGGAAAACCACATTTGTTACAAAAATGTCTCGAGTAAGCTCCTTTCTTTTCTGTTTTATTAGTAAGAAACCTACCGGGAATGAATCTATTACCCTTTTGATCATTATTAGTCTTATTCTTGTCCGTCATTGTTTTCTCATTAGGTTCTTTTTGGTCTTTATCCTCTTTATACTCTTTTACAACACCTACAAGGTTTTTTTCTGGTTTCAATTCTTTTGAGGACTTTTCTGACAATTCTATACTCTTCACAATCCCGATAGTTTCTTCTAGAGAAGGATTTTTCAACGTAAGTAATTTTTGTTGAACTTTCCTATTGCGGCAATGAACTACAATCTGATCACGAATGAGCTGAGAACAGAAATGCTCAAACTCACACTCAGATGCTAAAATACGCAATGCCGCTACATAGGAAACAATACTTTCTCCACTCTCTTGTTCTCTAGTAAAGAACTTATGCCTAGAAACAACAAGACTACTCTCTACGTCAAACTGAATTTCCAGCATTCTCACAGCTTGATCATATTCATTCAAAACATCCTCTCCCACTACCACCAGAATGGGAGGCAAATGTTCTAATACAGCTTGACCCTCAAAACCTAAGTTATGTTCTAAAATAAACCTTTTCCTCTCAGCACTAAATCTTGAACCCCCTATTGCTCCTAGATATTTCTCAAAAGCCCTATGCCAAATTTTCCATTTTACTGGGGGATCGCCCGAAAGCTGCAAAAAAGGAGGAGGAGCCTGTACATTTTGCATGGTGATTTAAGTAAGAATAAAACCCTGCAAAGGAAAATTTGGTTAATAGAATGACACTAAATCACGAAACTCTAAACCTTGCTCCTGCAAATGAATAAGTCAAGACAGTAAATATGAATTCCCAACAGTACAGCAGTACATTAAGAAAGTTATTCAGTTTCGTCAAGTGCAGGATGTAAAGTGAAACATGCAGTGTTTCTTATGATGTATTCATGCGTCCAATTCACGAAACTCCCGATGTATTTCCTCAACGTTGACAGAGAGAACTACTCAGATCCAGACTTGCTCTTTACTAAAAGTAATATTCACATGAAAATCAACCTAAAGTACAGCTGCACGAACAAGTGCTTCATTTGGCCACATCACTTGAGATTTCACTTGTTTTTTCCAAATGTAGAAGACGACTGGTAAATAATGCTTGAGCGGCACACTAATGAACTTTTCACTCCACTTTCCATGTGCTTCAAATTGTGGTGATATTTCTGCGTGAGCGTTCATATGAACACTTCGAAATGTTGCACACACGCTCACCCAAACAACGAGGCTTTAAATAATTATCGACCAACCAGTCAAACGATGCGTTTTGAATAATTATCAACCGATGTGTTTTGAATAAATGCTAGATTACCGTTCGTGCGCACAAGTCCAAAGGAACCCCGACGTCTAGTCGATCTGCCAACTGAATTTTCTTTCCGCCTTAACTTCCTGCTAAATGTGACCTCTGTGAAACGCTCTATTTGGGTAGCATGCGCGTTCACTTCCTGCTATGCATGACCTCTATCCAACGCTCCTCTTGCGTAAGGAGCGTGTACACCTCTTCCCTGTGCGCACTTGCTTGCATCATCACTCGTCCGAAGCCAGCAGCGAGAGAAGATCCCTCAGCGAGAATCCATCGACACCGAGAGCGCAAGTGAAAGCAATCAGGATATGGTCATGTGAGTCTTGAATATATATATTTCATACGATCACCACACCTCTGGTATTCTCGTTCAAACACGTTCCAAAATGCAGCAGCGTGCCACTAGTTTGTCAATAAAAACGATTGATTAATTGGAAGTGAAATGCTCCCACCAGATACGGACCACTTTCAATCAGATGGTCTCCAGCTGCGTATAGGATGTTGATTTCAATTCGTTTTCAAGATAAAATATCTTCTTGTCGATCACAAGCAAATTGAAAGAAGAACTGAGGTTGTAGCAGGATTAATTCATGCAGGATATATTCACTGCACGCGTGGGTGGAGACAGGGACAGTTCTCGTCGCCAAATTTGTAGTAATTACACTGCAAAAGGTAGATGTAAAGTACAGGATTTATTAACTGTATGTCTCCACAGCTTCCAAGAACCAACTGGCTTCCCAGAGATTGAAAGCACAACACTCCATTTCCATGACAATGACATCATAGTAATGATGGACGTGAGCATGCACATAGAATATACATGGAAGTAAAAGAGAGACTACTACAGTAATATATATATATATATGTAAATTGGGGGGTCCGTGATTGACCCCCCAGCCCCGGGGACCACCACCCCCGGGGCTTTGGAAATTGGTTGGAGGGGGGGCAAGTGGCCCCCCCGGAGCCAATGATGGCCCTGGGGACCGCCACCCCCCAGGGCCGGCTCCTGCAGTGTCCCGGGGTGCCCACCCCAGGGACACTGCTGTTTGCTATGGCAGGGCGGGAGCCTCGCGGCTCCCCCCCTGCCATAGCAATCTTGGTTTGAATTTTGAAAGAGAGAGCAGGAAACCTGCTCTCTCTTTCAAAATTCATACCAAATTGCTTTTCCACACAGGGAGCTGCATGTTAGCAGCTCCCACTTGTGGAAAAGCAATGCTGGCTCCCGCAAGAGGCGGGGAGCCGGTGGGATCGTGGGGGGATTGGGGACCCCCCACTGCCCCCAACGGAGAGGGCCAGCCCCAGGGGATGGTGTCCCCGGGGCTATTAGTGGCCCGGATGGGGTCTCCGGGTCCTTAAGTGGCCAAAGGATGGGGGCAAAGCAGCCCCCCTCCAAAAAAGAAAAAAAATGCCCCGGGGGAAGGGGTCCCCGGGGCTGATTAAGGCCTCGGGAGGGGGGCCTCGCGGCCCCCTTCCCAAATTTTAACTTTTTAAAAAACAAATTAGGGGGCAGGCCCTGGGGGATGGGGTCCCCAGGGCCAAAAAATGAGAAAAAGAAGGGGGGCTACGCAGTCCCCTCTTAAAAAAAAAAAGAAATACCGGCATCACGTCGGAGGCCACGCCCCCTCCTTTAAGCACTCTGCAAACACGCTCCCTGGAGCGTTTGCAGATGGGGAACAAATTCCCCTTGAATACTGGGGGTCCCTGGGGGCCAACTAGCCCACCAGGAACCTCCAGTATGCGCCAGGGGGCTGCGTTGCAGAAAGGTGTTCTGAGGCCATGCCCCTTTTTACACCTCTCTGCAACACAGTTCTGTGGCGCTTAATGGAGGTAGCTGGTGGGCTAGTTGCACCCCAGGATTGAGGAGAATTTAATTCCCCAACTTAAACCGCGCCACAGGGTGTGTTTGCAGAAATGTCACTTCAGGCCACGCCTCCTTCCTTCACCACTGTGCAAACACGCCCTGTGGCACGTTTTAAGTTGGGGTATTAACTCTCTTTTAATACTGAGGGTCCCGGAGCGACAACGAGCCCAACAGGTATATCCAGTATGCGCCAGGGAGCTGCATTGGAGACAGGTGTTCAGAGGCCACGCCCCTTTTTACATCTCTCTGGTACGCAGCTCTGTGGCGCTTACTGGAGGTACCTAGTGGGCTAGTTTGACCCTAGGGACCCTTAGGATTCAAGGGGACTTAATCTCCCAACTTATAACGGCCACATGGCGCGTTTACACAGTGGTGAAGGGAGGGGAAGGGGCCTGAGGTGACGTGTGCAAACACGCCCTGTGGCGCATTTTAAGTTGGGGAAATAATTCCCCTTCAATCCTAAGGGACCCTGGGGGCCAACTAGCCCACCAGGTGCTTCCAGTAAGCGCCACTGCGCTGCGTTGCAGAGAGGTGGTGCAAGCTGTGCCCATTTTCTCTGCAACGCAGCTCTGTGGTGCTAACTAGAGATACCTGATGGGCTATTTGTACCCAAGGGACACTCAGGATTCAAGGGGACTTTATCCCCCAAATTAAAACGGCCATAGGGCGTGTTTGCACACGTCAGCTCAGTACCCCCCTCCCTTCACCAGTATGCAAACGCGCCCTGTGGCCCGTTTTAAGAGGTAATTTTAATCCCCCTGCCCTATTATATACTAGGGGCTTACAGAGGAGGTCATGCTAATAACAGGGGTACCCCAACGCATAGTGTTCCCTAGTGTATGTAGGTGTTTTAACTGTATTCTACGTGTCTTTTAGCATAGCACTGGCTCTAGGACTGGTTAGTCAGAGTCAGTTACCACCAGTACCCATCTGAAAATGTTGAGGGTACAGGATGATTTTCCAACAAAGACTCTTTCTGCTCCTCTGTTTGTTCTTTCTGCACATCTTCCTTCTTCCTGCACTTTTCTTCGTCTTTGAGGACTTCTGTTGCTTCTTTCTGCATTTCTTTTTCTTCTTTCTTCACATGTCCTACCTCTGTAGGCATAGTTAGAAACTAGCATTTAAAAAAGCTTTGAAATTCACAGAAAAAACCATAGGTGTCAGGGGTGTTATAGTTAGCTGGACATTTCACTCGTACAAAACCATTGAAATTCCACCGTTATAGTTAGTTCAGCTAACTATAACGCGCCCGCCCGCAATGCACTGATGATGACATCACATATTACATCACTCATGACATGGTCAGTGACATCACTCATGACATCACTGATGACATCTCAAATGACATCACTGATGACATCATCCTTGTGATAGAGTGGCAGACCTCCTCTCACCCTAATATAACCTTTGATACACACATTCAAAAATAGAAACTACAATTTTCAAAACAATGGACATACCAATACCAGTTACAACAACCTATTCAGTAATTTCAAGATCTACATACACATCCACTCATTCACCAACAGTCCTATATAGTCACTCATACATGTACTCACTCTTCATAAGTACTCATACACCTATACATACTGTTACACACCGCCACTCATTCATAGAGTTACTCACACACATAGTCACTCATGCTAATAAAGAATCAAACATCCATTTACTTGCATATACAGTTATACACACACCACTACACTTACTTCTACAGAAACATACACATACTTACTCTCTTAAACAATCACTTATAGAAACACATAATTATTTAGACAGGAACTCTTCCAATCTCTCACTCTCACATATACTCACTTATATACACCAATACTGACATGTACTAGTTTTAAACATATGTCGTAACTCATAAAGACACTATTGAGACAGTCATTCACTCTGTAACACACCCATACGCACACTAATCCACCCATACAGTCCTGCACACATGCTGTCTTCAACACATACAAACAGTGAGTCACTCATTCATGCATCTATGCACTACATAATACCCCCACCGAACCATACAGGCACTCAGACACTCATACTGATACTCAAAAACCAACTAATAACCTATATAGACACTCATGTAGCTACTCACCAACCCATGCAGCCACTTATACACAAAGTGAGAGACTGATACAGATATTTACATATTTAAACATTACTCACTAAGCCATGTATTCAGTAAGATACACGTAATCAGTTATACAATACATTTTTCAAAAAAAAAAAATCATCCATTTAGACACTTATATACCCATTTATTCTTCCATCGACCTTGAGATATACATTTGTTTTCTCTGAATTTCTAAGGTTTTTTAAATGTTCATCCCTAACTATACCGTGCCTGAAACCTATGGTTCTTTAAGTGAAAAAATAAATATATATATATATATATATATATATATATATATATATATATATATATATATATATATATATATATAGTGCACAAATCTAGTTAATAATGCAAATAAAACAATATTTCTTGGGAGAAAAATTCTTGATACACTTCTAATAGGCATGGTGTTCTGAGAACAGAGTTCTACTTCTAATTCTAAGAGTAAGAACAGTCACTTTGGGCGACAGATCCTTCTCTCTTGCTGCAGCATAACATGACATGAGATGACATAACATATAACATGACATAACATAATCTTCCTCTGCCTGTCAGTATATGAAGCTTTAGATGCCAGGCTGTACCGGATATCTCTGGGCTGTCACAGCTGCACTGATAGGACACTACTAGGATGCCTTGGACACAAGCAGGAAAGTTAACTCGTAGCTAGTCCAATGCGTCCAGGAAACATAAAGGATGAAGGCACTTACAAAAAGTACCTGCTTTATTTCTTGATCACGTTACCTATGTTCACAGGATGCCCAGCCAGGCGCAGGATTTCTCACCCATCACTTCACTTCTAGCAGCCGCGGCCCATGCAGGTAAGACCGGTGGGGCCGGGTGGAGGAGGGGGTGGATTTCGACAGACAACCACGAGGGAAAATAAAATAAAGAATTAATTTTCCCTCCGCGTTGTCTGTCGAAATATCCCTCCACCCCGGCCCACCGCTCTTACCTGCACGGGCTGCGGCTGACTTCTAGGTAAATGCCAAGCCAATGCTCTACAATATCCGTCATTTCTATTAAATCACAAATCACTGGTTGAGTAAGGAAAAGAATACACACATCTCCTCATACCAACAAAACATACAAGATCATTTATTGTGACAACAAATCTTCATTTACAGAGGGATTACAGTAATAATTATCTTCGACCATCAATTAATGCTCAAGAGTGACACATGCAATTCTCCTTGGAAGGCAGATGAAGCTCCAAAGAACAAGCTAAATCCTACCCCTGGCCAAGGGCTGGGTTTGACCATTTAAGGCTTTTCTGCTGCAGAGATCGGCTAGGCATAAATGAAGACCCTGCGAGCTGAGGTGGCTGAAACCTGGAAACCTTTGTTTTCATGCAACCTGAGAATTGCTGTAGAGTTTGTTTGTGCAGCATGATTGGTCCAATGTAATGGACCTATTGTCCTACTAAAAATGTCAATCTACAACACAAAGTACACAGTTATTTTTATAATGTGACATTTACATCCTTGAAGAAGCAGTAGATTCACAACTTCCATCCTTCCTAGTAAGAAACCATTTTCTGTGTGAGTTGCAAACCAATATCCACCCCTTTAAGGCAACAGACACCATGATTATGATCATCAGAGAATAGTGGCTCTCTTCCAGAAATCAGTGCTAAGTGTCAGGGCCGGTCTGGGAACGCAAACCAGCCCTGGTAATTACGTCTGACCAGCCTGGGTGGGTTGGGAGGGGGTGGAGGAATGCTGGCAGTAACACTGCTGCTGCGCTTTTGTTACAAGGGGCGGATTTTGCAGTACTGCTGCAAAACCAGCCCTCAGAAACAAAAACTGCCTAATCTGTCCAAAAACGCCCTCCATGCTTCCAGTCCACCTGGGAAATGCCAGGTGCCCGCTACTGCCTGTCCAGCCCTGTTAAGGGTGCACCATGAGCCTCCTTGACCAGTCTTCCCAATCCAAAGAATATATAACACAGTTTTAGGATGGCTAATTTCTGGTAAGTCACTCCCATAAAGTGGACATTTCTTTACCTCCTCTCCTCTACCACCAGTGGGTGCAGGTTGCTACCAAGATCCGCACTGTTATTAATCATCATCTGCATCCGAGTGATGGCCAGCTAGCAGCACCTCGACTACCACCAGAATGCCAGTGATAACCCTATTCTCCTCCACAAAGGAGATTCACTTGATCATTGGAGGCACTCATGTCTCTCCTACAGTGGCTTCCAAGCCAAAAGAGTGGACAATTTTCTGGTATCAGCTTGACCTGGTTTTATTAGATCACAACTCGCGCACTCCAATGTCCTGGCATTGGCTCGATCACACATGCAGCTGAAGAGCCCCTGACCTGTAGACAAAACTAAATGCAGTGTGACCTTAAGAGCCTAGAGGACACCTAAGGTCTGGAGTCGGTACCCCAGGATATGCCCTCGAGCAACCTGATGATTAAGTACAGATATTATGGGATGGAGACATCAATGCACAAGACTTGAACCCTATTAAACGTCTTCCACCTCTCTCTTTTTCTCAGAATAAACTTCAAATTAGAAAATTGTCTGAAATTGACTTACTATGCTTAATGTCAAGGTCTGGATATCCACTACCTGATTGAATTCTTATCTCTGGCCTATTCTGTAATCTCACCCCTCCCTGTAAGCGGACAATAGGGTCATCAAGGAACCATCAAATAATTTCCAAAAAGCATTCATTTTACATAAATAAATACAAAATGGTCAAAATAATCTGCAGCACTAATACACTAATTAAATGTAAGCATGCCTGTTAGACCTGTCAGCCCTTTTGGCTGTTCCCTCCTCTTTTTATGTTTTTTTCCCTTTCCCTTCTCATATTTTTTCCTGTCCACTAACTACTTTTTGGGTGTTGATGTAGAGGCTCTGGGCGCCCTCTTCTTACTATCTAAGGGAGAGGCGCAAGGTGCTTCAATGAGGAAACCAGTAGAGGGAGGTTAGTCACAAAATGGTGGTTCCAACTGTCACCTCAGCACCTAGGCCATAGACTGCCATGAGAGGTTCCGGAACCTTCTGGGCCACTCTGGCCAGTCAGGCCCCAGGTGATAAATAGAGGTGGGGGCAGGGCGGCCATTTTAGGACTCAGTTGAGCTGTGAGGTAGTCAGGAGTAAGGCACCTGAGTGGGGAGGTGGCTGCGCTAGATAGGGAATTGACAGGTCTTAGGGTCTGCGTGACTTCCCTCATCAGCTGACACCACCCTCAACCTTCTGACCGGTCCCTGAGCACAGCCAATGACTTTGAGGAAAAACTTGACCGCATGAGACACCTGTTTAGTCAGAATTACTGAAAGAAGATTAGAGGGGAAGCCTCCGTCCTGAGCTCTACCTCCCACACCCTTCTGGTGCCCGGGATTTGAAATCAAACAAGACTCAACGTCTGACTACCAGTCCTGCCTGTCGGGAAGGTGACTGGGACCAAGAGATAAGCATTTGGCTGGCCTATTCGATTGCCCTGGAGTGAACGGGGCACCCTTAATTTTAGCCCCCCCCGACATAAATCCCCGCCGGGAGCACTCACCGCCGTAGCCCCGAGATTGGGAAGCTGCCCGCCTCTGCTGGGAGGCTGCTGGTAATCCCTGGGAGGTCCGGGGAGAGAGTCGGGACTCCCTGGAGAGGGCCGGTGAGCAGGCGACCCGCCTGAGAAACTGAGGAGAAGGACATCCAGGAAGTGGAGGTTGCGCAAGGCCGTGAAGCGCCTTCCCAGTGTCATCTGACGAGGGCCGATTCTGTAGCGCCGCCCCACTGTTGCCGGAAAGGAGAAGGCCGCGCCCCCGCGAGCTGCATTGCCTCAGGCAGCCGCGGGCGTGGATCAAAGCAGCAGCGGAGTGACGCCGAGTCAGCGCCTGGCCTGTGGAGCCGTGTGGGGTCCGGAGACAACTCCGCGCCCCTGTTGACACTGCGGGTGCGAGGATTTTCCTTTCCCCCTCCGCGAGAAGACCCCGCATTCAGGAAACCCTTGGGGGAGGTGGCCTGTGGGTGTTCCCCGTGTTCGCCCCCTCTGGGGACTTCCCTTGCCGATCCCTTGAGCCCCGCCTGCCCCGCGTGAAGGGGGAAGTACTCTACCCGTACCGCCGATCTTCCCAGGCAGAGGAGGACGCCGAGGTGGAACCGTAAGCTGGGATTGAGGGAAGAAGGGAAGGAGTGAGGGAAGGGGGGAGTTACCAAGCAGGTGAAGGCCTGGCAGTCCCGGCTGATGGTCCCAGGGGAAGCCAGGATGTGATACTAAGATCGCCAGTACAAAGAGTAATTCATGTGAAATGTTTAAAGTGTGATACTAAGATCGCCAGTACAAAGAGTAATTCATGTGAAATGTTTAAAGCGTGATACTCAGATCGCCTGTACAAAGAGTAATTCATGTGAGATGTTTAAAGTGTGATAATAAGATCGCCAGTACAAAGAGTAATTCATATGACATGTTTAACGTGTAATAGTCAGATCGCCAGTACAAAGAATAATTCAAGTGTAATGTTTAAAGTGTAATGGTAAGCTCGCCAGTACAGAGAAGAACTCATGTGTCAGGCCTAACTGTAATAGTAAGATCCGGTATAATGTTCAATTGTAATACCTTGATTTCCCGCAACAGACTAGTTTGGCAGTATAGCGCCTAATGGTAGAAGCGTGGTCGCATACCACAGCCTCAGTTCCAGGTAACAAAGAGAATAGTGCAGACATCGGACTGAGGGGCAACGAGGTGGGGGGGTATTGACCTTTTAATATCCCCATGCCAAGAAACCATTGTGGGAAAGCTATACGAGTGGGAAATTAATAAGGCGTTCTGGGGCCTAGGCGCGGGATTGTCCCATCTGATGGAGTTTAGGTGGGGGATCATACTGAAGTAACAGAAGGAATTGTATTGTTGACTGAAATACTATGAAATATTTGCACCGGAAATGTGATGGTTAGAATTGGTTGAGTGCAATTAAAAAGGAAATATAAAACTTCCTCTTATCAGTTTGGCTTATTCGGTGTAGTGTCCTTTTTAAGTGGTGTTGCGTCAAGGTGTGAACTGGGTGTGATGCAAGCATGATATGCCATGTTGGGATAGAAGCCTGTTGGCCTGAGCCAAGCTACCTCTAGGACGTTAGGTCCAACAAGTTGGTGTTCAGTGGTGGGATCCTGAATCTGTGCTTGCATCCGCTCATTAGCAGTTTGGCGCACGCCACACCCTACACCTGATTGTTTTTACTGGAGTTTTCTCCAAGTTGTCTCCCTGATTGGAGTTTTTCAAAATTGTCCTGTCCTGTGGTGTACTTCCTCTTAAAGGAAAGGTCTCCTATTGTAAAGTTCTGTTCTGCAGTGTTGGGTCCCACCTGGTAGGATGGAGTTTGAGTTGGGTAGGCTGGAAGAATATACTGTGACCCAACTGAAGGAATTCTGCCAGGAGAGGGAGGTATTCTTCAAGCAGGGGGCAAAGAAAATAGAACTCCAAACTAGCTTGAGAGCCTGGGTTATCACCCACCCTAGCGGGAAACAGGAGGAGGGACCAGGACTGGACATCACAGAAGAAACAGAATTACTTTTCCCCCCTGGGAGTGGCAACATGGACGTAGGACCTAGTGCCCCTTCAAGAGCGGGTAGTAGCGCCTCGGGGGGAAGCCTGTCGTCAGCTGACTTAGCTGACAGGAGGGAGGAGAGGCAGTTCAAAATGGATCTGGCCCGTTTGGAGAAAGAGAGGAAGGAGAGGAGGTTCCTCCATGAGCTCCATTTAAAGGAATTGGAACTCAAAGCCCTACAGTTTGGAACCCCCAGCAGTCCCGTTGGTGGCAGCGTACCTAGAGAGATCCCCAGGGAGCCCAGACCCTACCTGCCAAAAGATGTAGTCGCCAGCTATGGTGTCGGGGATGACATTGTCAAATGGTTGGCTGCCTATGAGGTCTCCTTACGAGCCCATGGGGTCCCTGAAGCTCAGTGGGGGGGTGGTATATACAGGTATATGCCTCCGGTGGGGAGGGATGCCCTGTTAGCTTTGGAACAGCAAGATCAGACCAATTACCCCATCATGAAGGTCGCCCTAGTTAGGAAGTTTGGGTTGACCCCTGAGAAATTCAGGCAGAGGTTTCGGGGCAGTCAAAAGTTAGCCACCCAGAATTGGGTAGACTTCCTGGACTACGCCAAGAAGGCCTTGGAGGGCTGGGTACAGGGCAGTGAGGTAAAGGAGTACGAGGGATTGTATAATCTAATTTTAAAGGAGCACCTCCTCGAGAAAAGTTTTCCGGAGCTGCGTCAACACCTGGTGGACAGCAAGCTAACTAATCCTAGGAAGCTTGCAGAGGAGGCGGATATCTGGGCAAGTACCCGGGTATCCTCAAAAGGGACTGGAGGGAATTTCCAAGGGGCTGGACAGGGCGCCCCCCAGAAGAAAGAGGGGGGAGACAAAAAGAAGGAGTTCTCTAAAGGCCCCCAAAAGAGTTCACAAGGAAAGGGAGTAGGATTCCCTCCTAAGGTTGGCCCCCACAAACCCCCTTATCCTGACCGTGGTCAGCAGCCTAGGGTTGTCCGTTGTTAGGAGTGTGGCGAGATTGGGCACTATAAGGGGGATGCCAAGTGTCCCAAGAGACCACACCCTCCCCTTGGAGGAAAGGCCCCTGGGGTGGCGAGCGTAGTGCTCGGGGAGGAGTTGCCCCTAGATAAGGGAGGTGAGTGGGCAGGGCTAACCTTAGTGTCCTTAGAGGATTGTGAGATGGTTCCTAAGACCCAGGTGCCCTCGAATACTACTAAGTACAGGCAATGGGTCACCATCAATGCCCAGAGGGTGGAGGCTCTGAGGGACACAGGAGCCAGCATGACTATGGTAAGGAGTCAGCTGGTGTCCCCAGAGCAGGTGGTTCCCAATGTAGTCCACCCGGTTGTGATGGCTGACAACCGAGAGGGTCACTATCCGGTGGCCCAGATTCCCTTTGAGTGGGGAGGGGTTGCGGGTCCTCTACGAGTTGCGATAAGCCCTGCCATGCCGGTCGACTGTCTGTTGGGAAATGACCTTGAACATTCGGCGTGGAAGGAGGTCGAGTTCAGGGCCCACATGGAGATGTTGGGGACACCTGAGTGGACGTGTGCCAACACACGGTCCGTGACTGCCCGAAGAGGGAGTTCACAGGGGATGGAGCCTGGGACAAAGGCCCAACCAGCTGCCAGAAAGGGTAAACGGGGACAGGGGAAGCCTGCCCCGGCATCTGAACCTCAGAAGGTGGATGGGGCGACTGAAGTGGTCCCGGAGTCTACGGAGGGGGATGTGACTTCCCTGGAGGGCTTACCTACCCCTGCAGACTGGCAGGTGGAGGGAGGATCTACTAGGGAGGAGCTTTGTCGGGCCCAGAAGGAGTGCCCTACCCTTGAGGGTTTGCGGCGACAGGCCGAAGCCCAGGCAGTGGGTAACGATTCGGGGAACTTCCACATATACTGGGAAGATGGTCTCCTTTATAGCGAACCCAAGGCTCCGGTGCATGGATCATCCCGGGCCTTGGTAGTTCCCCAGCGTTACCGAGCCTTCCTTTTGGGTTTGGCTCACGAAATACCCTTGGCAGGACACTTGGGACAGGACAAGACCTTTGCTCGGCTTGTCCCTCATTTCTACTGGCCTCAGATGAGGATTACGTTTGACACTTTTTGTAGGACGTGTGTAACCTGCCAAGCTAGTGGGAAAACAGGGGTGAAGCTGAAGGCTCCCCTGGAACCACTGCCTGTCGTTGGCATCCCCTTTGAAAGGGTGGGCATCGACATTGTTGGGCCATTGGATCCACCAACGTCTGCCGGTCACAGGTTTATCCTGGTTCTGGTGGGTCATGCCACCCGGTACCCAGAGGCTATCCCTCTGAGGACCATTACTGCACCTGCGGTGGCACGGGCTCTGATGGGGATTTTCACCCGGATGGGGTTCCCCAAGGAAGTTGTGTCGGACAGGGGTACCAACTTCATGTCGGCATACATGCGGGCTATGTGGAAAGAGTGTGGAGTCACTTACCGGTTCTCCACCTCTTATCACCCCCAGACCAATGGTCTGGTGGAAAGGTTTAACAAAACCTTAAAGGGCATGATCAGGAGTCTGCCCGAGAGCCTGCGGAGGAAATAGGACGTCCTCCTACCTTGTTTGCTATTTTCCTACAGGGAGGTACCACAGAAGGGAGTGGGCTTCAGCCCCTTCGAACTGTTGTACGGACACCCTGTTTGTGGACCCCTCAGCCTGGTGAAGGATGGATGGGAAAGGACTCCCAGAAAACTTCCCCAAGATGTGGTGAGCTATATGCTGGCATTTTGTAGCCAAATGGCTCGGTTGTGGAAACAGGCTTCCGAGAATCTAGAAGCCAGCCAGACGGTCATGAAGGTATGGTATGACCAAAATGCTCACCCGGTGGAGCTGGAGCCTGGCCAGAAGGTGTGGGTGATGGAACCTGGAGAGCTTAGCGCCCTCCAGGATCGCTGGTCAGGCCCCTTTGAGGTGGTTGAGAAGCAGGGCAAGGTCACCTATGTGGTGGATCTTAAGACCCCCAGGCAGCCCCATCGGGTGCTCCATGTCAACCGCCTCAAGCCTCACCAAGAGAGACCCGAGGTCACTTTGATGATGGTGACTGATGGGTCAGAGGAAGAGGAAAGTGAACCTCTTCCTGATCTTTTTGCGTCCCAAGAGAAGGATGGGTCGGTGGAGGGAGTGATCCTTTCACCATCCCTAACTCCCGAACAGCGGAGAGACTGCCGCCGAGTTTTGGAGCAGTTTGCTTCCTTGTTCTCACTTATCCCGGGAAGGACTCATCTGTATACCCATGACGTGGACACAGGGGACAGCCCACCTGTGAAGGTCAAGTCTTACCGGTTGTCAGATAAGGTGAAGGCTAGCATCCATGGAGAAGTCACCAAGATGCTAGACCTGGGAGTGATTGAACCTTCAAACAGTCCCTGGTCCAGTCCGGTGGTACTGGTACCCAAAGCTGCCCCGCCGGGCACTACCCCAGAACTCCGGTTCTGTGTGGATTACAGGGGACTGAACTCTGTGACAAAGACCGATGCTCATCCTATCCCGAGGGCGGATGAGCTCATTGACCGGTTGGGAGCTGCCCAATATCTGAGTACCTTTGACCTTACATCCGGGTACTGGCAGATCTCCCTGACAGATGGAGCAAAGGAAAGATCAGCCTTCTCCACACCTGAGGGTCACTACCAGTTCTGTGTGATGCCCTTTGGGCTCAAGAACGCCCCTGCCACTTTTCAGCGGCTGGTGAACCAGGTCCTCTCCGGGATGGAGGCCTTTTCGGTTGCGTACCTGGATGACATCGCTGTCTTCAGCAGCAACTGGGAGGACCATTTGTGTCACCTTCAGGCTGTCCTTCAGGCCTTGCAGCAGGCGGGTCTGACGATCAAGGCCAGTAAGTGCCAGATCGGGCAGGGGTCGGCAGTGTATCTCGGTCACTTGGTGGGTCGGGGCAAGGTGCAACCCCTCCAGGCCAAGATTGAAACCATCATGGCCTTGGAACCCCCCAAGACTCAGACAGAGGTCCGAGCCTTTCTGGGCCTCACTGGCTACTACCGACGCTTCGTCAAGGGATACGGTACTATCGTGACTCCCTTGACTGAGCTCACTTCTAAAAAGCACCCTCGATGGGTAATCTGGACCGAGGGGTGTCAACAAGCCTTTGACACCTTGAAAAAGGCAATGTGTGCGGCACCTGTCCTCAGGGCCCCTGACTTCTCCAAGGAGTTCATCGTCCAAACGGATGCGTCGGAGCATGGCATCGGGGCGGTGCTGTCGCAACTCAATGAAGAGGGTCTGGACCAACCGGTGTTTTTCCTGTCTAGGAGACTACTCCCCAGGGAACAGAGGTGGAGTGCGATTGAGAGGGAGGCTTTTGCGGTGGTGTGGGCTCTGAAGAAGCTGCGGCCATACCTGTTTGGCTCGCACTTCCTGGTTCAGACCGACCAGCGGCCCCTCAGGTGGCTGATGCTAATGAATCCCAAGTTGTTGAGGTGGTCCATCTCCCTACAGGGAATGGACTTTAGGGTGGAACATCGCCCAGGAGTGGACCACGCCAATGCTGACGGTCTCTCCAGGTATTTCCGCCTTAGTGAAGAGAACTCCCAAGGGATTGGGTAGATCTCCCCACTTTCAGCTTGGGGGGACGCGTGTTAGACCTGTCAGCCCTTTTGGCTGTTCCCTCCTCTTTTTATGTTTTTTTCCCTTTCCCTGCTCATATTTTTTTCCTGTCCACTAACTACTTTTTGGGTGTTGATGTAGAGACTCTGGGCGCCCTCTTCTTACTATCTGAGGGAGAGGCGCAAGGTGCTTCAATGAGGAAACCAGTAGAGGGAGGTTAGTCACAAAATGGTGGTTCCAACTGTCACCTCAGCACCTGGGCCATAGACTGCCATGAGAGGTTCCGGAACCTTCTGGGCCACTCTGGCCAGTCAGGCCCCAGGTGATAAATAGAGGTGGGGGCAGGGCGGCCATTTTAGGACTCAGTTGAGCTGTGAGGTAGTCAGGGATAAGGCACCTGAGTGGGGAGGTGGCTGCGCTAGATAGGGAATTGACAGGTCTTAGGGTCTGCGTGACTTCCCTCATCAGCTGACACCACCCTCAACCTTCTGACCGGTCCCTGAGCACAGCCAATGACTTTGAGGAACAACTTCACCTCATGAGACACCTGTTTAGTCAGAATTACTACAAGAAGATTAGAGGGGAAGCCTCCGTCCTGAGCTCTACCTCCCACACCCTTCTGGTGCCCGGGATTTGAAATCAAACAAGACTCAACGTCTGACTACCAGTCCTGCCTGTCGGGAAGGTGACTGGGACCAAGAGATAAGCAGTTGGCTGGCCTATTCGATTGCCCTGGAGTGAACGGGGCACCCTTAATTTTAGCCCCCCCTGACATAAATCCCCGCCGGGAGCACTCACCGCCGTAGCCCCAAGATTGGGAAGCTGCCCGCCTCTGCTGGGAGGCTGCTGGTAATCCCTGGGAGGTCCGGGGAGAGAGTCGGGATTTCCTGGAGAGGGCCGGTGAGCAGGCGACGCGCCTGAGAAACTGAGGAGAAGGACATCCAGGAAGTGGAGGTTGCGCAAGGCCATGAAGCGCCTTCCCAGTGTCATCTGACGAGGGCCGATTCTGTAGCGCCGCCCCACTGTTGCCGGAAAGGAGAAGGCCGCGCCCCCCGCGAGCTGCATGGCCTCAGGCAGCCGCGGGCGCGGATCAAAGCAGCAGCGGAGTGACGCCGAGTCAGCGCCTGGCCTGTGGAGCCGTGTGGGGTCCGGAGACGACTCCGCGCCCCTGTTGACACCGCGGGTGCGAGGATTTTCCTTTCCATCCCCCCGCGAGAAGACCCCGCATTCAGGAAACCCTTGGGGGAGGTGGCCTGTGGGTGTTCCCCGTGTTCGCCCCCTCCGGGGACTTCCCTTGCCGATCCCTTGAGCCCCGCCTGCCCCGCGTGAAGGGGGAAGTACTCTACCCGTACCGCCGATCTTCCCAGGCAGAGGAGGACGCCGAGGTGGAACCGTAAGCTGGGATTGAGGGAAGAAGTGAAGGAGTGAGGGAAGGGGGGAGTTACCAAGCAGGTGAAGGCCTAGCAGTCCCGGCTGATGGTCCTAGGGGAAGCCAGGATGTGATACTAAGATCGCCAGTACAAAGAGTAATTCATGTGAAATGTTTAAAGCGTGATACTCAGATCGCCAGTACAAAGAGTAATTCATGTGAGATGTTTAAAGTGCGATAATAAGATCGCCAGTACAAAGAGTAATTCATGTGACATGTTTAAAGTGTAATAGTCAGATCGCCAGTACAAAGAATAATTCAAGTGTAATGTTTAAAGTGTAATGGTAAGCTCACCAGTACAGAGAAGAACTCATGTGTCAGGCCTAACTGTAATAGTAAGATCCGGTATAATGTTCAATTGTAATACCTTGATTTCCCGCAACAGACTAGTTTGGCAGTATAGCGCCTAATGGTAGAAGCGTGGTCGCATACCACTGCCTAAGTTCCAGGTAACAAAGAGAATAGTGCAGACATCGGACTGAGGGGCAACGAGGTGGGGGGGTATTGACCTTTTAATATCCCCATGCCAAGAAACCATTGTGGGAAAGCTATATGAGTGGGAAATTAATAAGGCGTTCTGGGGCCTAGGCGCGGGATTGTCCCATCTGATGGAGTTTAGTTGGGGGATCATACTGAAGTAACAGAAGGAATTGTATTGTTGACTGAAATACTATGAAATATTTGCACCGGAAATGTGATGGTTAGAATTGGTTGAGTGCAATTTAAAAGGAAATATAAAACTTCCTCTTATCAGTCTGGCTTATTCGGTGTAGTGTCCTTTTAAGTGGTGTTGCGTCAAGGTGTGAACTGGGTGTGATGCAAGCACGATATGCCATGTTGGGATAGAAGCCTGTTGGCCTGAGCCAAGCTACCTCTAGGACGTTAGGTCCAACAGAAAATAAGAAAATAAGCCCTCTCCCTGGATCCTGAGATAGGCCTTAACCCCTGAGATTCGCTGGGAGTGAATGGATTTTTACATGATAGTCCAGTGGAAAGCAATCAATTATCCTGATACACCAATGTAGAGAAGACTTTCCTGGTCATCGTGCAAGGAAGACCTTACATTTCACTGTTTAGCACTTCATGTGTTGTGCTAGGAAGCCCCTGCCACAGTAACAGAGAGGACTTTCGATGCAAAAGTGTTTGTTAGCTGTTAATGTTAATTAGGGGAGAGGATGCATAGCTTCCGACTTTGGAGCTGTGGAACCAGGTTCAATCCTTGGCTAGGCTCAGGATCCTGTGATTCTGGGCAAATCATTTAATCTGCCCGTGCCTACCCAAAACAATTTTTTTTTTAATGATTTTGTCTGTGTGTAACGTAACTGGTGCTCATGTAAAGTGCTCCATGCTCTCATGCTATATAAATCAGCAAAACAAAAATAAATAAATAAATTCAGATGGTTTGCAAGCAGAGACCTGCTTACAAGGAGAGAGGAGATTCACTAAAAGGTGCTGCCTTAACGGACGTATGAGGATCGCAGAGGCCCGCTTCAACAAGGCGGAAGCAAAATTTCACTAGGAGCTGCAATATATTTTGTAATTCAGAATCACCTTTGGGCAGCAGATGTGGTTTCAGGCTCCTCTTGTAGGCCTCTCTCAGCAAAAGGATCACCACTAAATGTGGAAGAAAGTTAACCTTGAGTTGCTGCATTCCAGAGTGACCTGGGAGATGAAAATTTGTTATGTAAAGGTTAAGTGATTACAAAATGCTTCTGTGTGGAAGGAAACGCCAGAAAGGGCCACGGGAGAGGTCTGGTGCCGTCTGCCAGTGGAGATAAGAAGGGTGGCCTGACTCAGCAGAGTGAACACTGTGGGTGGGACCTGGCTGCAGTCCCTATAAATCTCAGGGGGTCTGAGACGTTTCTTGCAGAAGCAACTTCCAGGAGCATAATCTTACTCAGTGAATTGTGCAGCCGCCCACCACCAACAGCAACCATGGTTCACTGGACAGCAGAAGAGAAGGCCGCCATCACCTCTGTGTGGAGCCAAGTTGATGTTGCGGCTGAGGGACCAGAAACCCTTACCAGGTATTTAAAGCCAAATGTTACCTCCCACCATGCCAGATTTCTTACTTTCATCTTTATTGTCTACCTCTTGCACCACTTTCTCAGTGTTTACCACCTTTCCTTATCGGAATCCGTTTCAAATGAATTTGTGTGAATCACCTTGGATCACTGTCCTTTGTCATTCTTCTGTTTCATGGGCTTTCTCTTATTTTCATTTCCCTCTTCTCAGTTCGGTTAGTGTAGCTCAAATGCAGTGGTATCCATTACCACATATGCAGTTTGCCACAATAATCTATGCCTCCCTCTCAGACATGCGAATGCACCAGTGCCCCGGCTTTAATCGTGCAAAGTGCAGGATCTGCTGATTCTCATTTCACAGAGTACTTGATGGTAGACCGCACAGTATTCACACAGGTGAGCATTGAGAGACTATAGGGGATACTCAGAGCTCGTCTGACCGGCTGCCCAACAGCTGTGGCTTTATTTAGACTTACCTCCCGTTTGTGCGGACATTTTCCCCATCAGAGGGCTTCAGTCTCCGTGGTAGGAACCTCTTCAAAAATACACAGGACCATTTTTAGGACTTGGTTCTTTCTCAACTTTGTAATATCAAATGTTCTTGGGATAAAAGGCTTTTAGCGTAATTATCAAATTATTTCTTTGAAATGTTAATTATATCTCTTGCTTTTTCGTTTTTGTGTCAGCTACCTGCTGCATTTGCCCATTGCGGGGGTTTCAGCAGGCTGTGAACCGGCCCCACAGTGACGGCAGGCCCACAATGCCATGCCAGCATGGTGGACCTGTAGGCTCTTCTGTCATTTCCTAAAACAGGCTCTTATAGCTTGACCCATCTTCAGAACTGACAGACTAAATACCACCCACGTGCGCTTCTCAGCATGTGATTGACATTTAAGGACTTTTTCTGTCAGGAACCGTTATGGTTTTATATAAAAGTTCAGGAAAAACTGACAAAATGGCGTCAGAGGGGTCGCTCTTAAGTGGGCTTAAACGTCCCTCTGGTGCTCTTCTGCCACATGTATTCCCTGCATCGATTTTCCCACCAGCGGAAATGACAGCTAATCCACCTTCTCCTGAACTCGAGAAGAGAGGTTGAATCAAAAGGGGGGCATATGAAACAGCTATCAATTTTTATGGGATGTCCCATTATTTCCCACCTCTAAATTAGGCCTTGAAATTCTGGAACTTGGACCCACTGTAGAATCAGAGCAATGTACAGCGATTTGAAGACTCTATGTACCACTGTCCTTATAATTATTTTTGCTCATTATTTTGAGTCCTGGACATTTCTGCAAGTGTTTTCAGTTCATGTATTTTTATTATTCAAAAAGACTGAAGAACGGAAGTACTCAGAGTGAGGGAAATGTTGTCACCGTTCTCGTCTCCTCTCTCTTAGGGTGCTGGTCGTCTATCCCTGGACACAGAGGTACTTCAGCAGCTTCGGGGCGCTATCCAGCGCGGCCGCCATCGCTGGCAATGCCAAGGTTGCCGCCCACGGCACGAAGGTCCTGTCCGCCCTGGGAGCGGGTGTCAAAGACCTCAACAACATCAAGCACACATTGGCCAAACTGAGCGAGCTGCACGCGGAGACGCTGCACGTGGATCCTCAGAACTTCCGGGTAAGTAGAAACTCGCTCTATAATTGGACTGCTTGGTCTTGCAGAATGTGGCCTCCTATTGACAGACGGCACCCGCGAAAGAGAGAGAACCTCTCTTTCCAATAACTAAAAGGACAGAACAGCCATCAGAACTGACTTCAGAGAAGGAAGAACCTTTTGTTTGGGCTGAATTCGAAGGTGAAAAAAGTATCACTCAGAGGTCGGACCAAAGGATGAAGTTGTGTACTTAGGGAGCAGGTTGAAAACGAGTGGGAGTATGGGAAGGGAAAGAAAAAAATTCAGCAACAGGGAAGCGGAACAAATGAAAGAGAGACACAGGCAGTGCTTAATTTGTGGAAGAATAAGTGACATGGATCTAGGTTTTGCTCGGAAGGCCACAGCCGGCGCTATCAAAAGGCCGCGTGCCGAATAACAAGTCTTCACAGTCTTAGTTCCTCCTCGTGGCCCTTTAATCCACAGACACTCATTGCCCCTTTATCCCACTCTTGCAGGTTCTTTTTCATCCCTACCGTCTCCTATTCAGACAGCCTTCGTTTCCTTCCCCTTTCTTTCTAACTTTTGTGTTTTTTCTGGATGAGAGTCTGTTGAAGAAAAATAAGTGCTGGCCCCCACAAATCAGCACCGGGGCCCCTCACCTGCAACCACTGGCTCAAAGTAAGCACTGGGCATAGTGAACGATAAAGAAATGGCAGGGCGGGGTAGGGAAGAGAGTGAAAGGGAATGAGAGCGCTGGGCATCAAGAGGGGAACAGGAGGCTGAGAGAATAATCTTCGGGGGCAAAACCACAGAGGCAGAACACCCTTTGTGCCTTTGTCTTTACACAGGTAGCTCAGCAAGGGTCTGGCCTTGACTGGCCCTCCTCTGGGCCCAGGCGCTTTCCCAGTAGGCATTCAGTCTGGGGTGGGGGGGGGGGGTGGGTGGTATCACTGCTGGTGGGGATGGTTTTGTTGCAGGGAGTGCAGTGGCATTTCCTGCATGCAGCTCTTCCTCACATTGAAAATAAACAATGGAAAACAAATGATTTTAACCCCTTCCATGCTCATGACGGAATGGTTCCGTCATGACCCACGGTTGAGCTGTGCTCATGACGGAACCATTCCGTCATGAACCCGCCCGCGCAAGATTCCGCCAGCACAGCGGCGGAATCTGCGCAGCATGGAAGGGGTTAAAGTGTGCTTCAAAACCATTTGTTTTTGCAATTGGGTGGTTCCTGTTTCATGTAGGTTTTCATAAGCACAGCCGACCTTCAGGGTTTGGAAGGGGGAGGGTGTTTGTGAGTTCTGCTGGTGCTTGGCTCAGAAAATGAAGTACATATATGATTTTATTCGTTTATTTTATTTGAAAAGTTTTATAAAGCTCGAACAAGACCCTTACTGGTATCAGAGCGCTGTACAGATTTGGCAAAAACATGGGTAACCAAAATACAATGGGACAGAGGGTGTAGTTAAAACAAAGGGGGAAAAAGATCCGGTCGTGGGTTGGGGGGTTGGCTCGACCAGAACAGTATCAGAAGTGACCTAGAGCACGATAACAATTTAACAGACTAGCATACAACAAATCGCACCAACGTAGTACATTAAGAATAAAAAACTTTGGTTTGATAAGGCATGAGAACAAGTAGATGCTGGTAAAGATTGTTCAAGAATAGCCGTTTGACAAGTTTCTTGAAAGATGCAGTGGAAGGATTGGATCTGATCTCGGGAGGCAGGGCGTTCCAGATTCTTGGAGCAAGACCGGTGAAAGCATGAGTGTAAGATCTTTTCTTTTTGAACCTGGGCGGTTTAAAGAGCAGGGTGGCCGTACTTCGTAGGTTCCGGCCAGAGCCCGAAAGTTCAAGCTTACTTGCCAGGTAGATCGGGGTGTTGTAATGTATGGTTTCATGGGTCAAGCAGGATATCTTGAAGCGGATCCTGGCTTCGATAGATAGCCAATTTAGTTGCAGAAGGTCGGGGGAGATGTGGTCATGCTTTCTAGAGCCAGCGATGAGTCTGGCCGATGCGTTCAGGGTAGCTCTGCACGGGGCCAAGCTAGCTTTGGGAAGTCCAGCAAGGGTCACCGGACCATATTCCAGTCCAGAGATAGCCAGGGATTGAACAGCCGGCCTGATGTCTTCGGGGGGAGGAAAGGCTTGATTTTCTTAAGGGTGTTAAGTTGAAAGTTGGTGAAGATGATGAAGACTCTTCAAAATTCATAACAGTGTGGTTTGTTATAATGTGATCTTGCAACACTATTCAGTTTAGTAAATTAAAGTATGCCTTTGCATTGAAATGCAATTGTTAGAAGTAACCGGTTCTAATAATTAATTTAAGAAATATTCATGCTCCCACCACCACTGCCTGATACTGTTGCTGACTCAAGAGCAAAGCCAGCTGTCATTTCCCTCCTATACAAGGACTAGAGCATGGGTACAAACATTTGCCCAAGTGCCACAAAGTACGGTGTGTGGTGTGACTGAGGGCCACACTGATGTCAGAAAGGTAGCGGTTCTGGGGGAGTCAGGGATTGTGTAAGGAGGTCTAAAAATATGTTAAATAAACCGGCAAGCATTTATTTGAGGGTAAATAAATGCTTACCCGTTTATTTAACATTTTTCTGAATATTGGTGCTCAGCTACTAAACAGCAGCTTGAGCTGCTGTTCACTAGGGGGGTCACATGCAAAAGTCAAGAGAGCCGCAAGCGGCCCCCGGGCCGTACTTCGAGTATCACTGGATTACTATAGATGGAGAAAAGTATAGTCTTTTGCTTTTGTGCAGCTCACATCCCAAACTCATGTATTTCAAGATGATCTCATGTGATGATGAAGGAAAAGGAGGCCGTATGAAAAAATGAATTATCGTGGATCACACAATGTGGTCAAGTGGAAGCCAGGATTGATGGGAAGTTTACTGGTTTCACATTGTGCAAATCAGCATCTACATGGATATCACATTCTTTCCCCTGTTTTAGATCAAACCTTAATGCTTTGTGTATAATTCTCTGAGGCACTAAATCGATACACTGTTTGAACTATGTCCAGGCTACGCATGTTTCATCAGGATTGGTGGTGGTACTGTTTGGGGAAGGGGATGTTTTAATGCAGAAGCTAAAATTAAAATCAGAGCACCTACTTTAGGTCATTGCATTGAGACCATTTGCTCCACCTAGCTAAAAATCTGTATTCAGTGCCATCCACTCTTGAATCAATTCAGCCACTCACTTATAACCATCAATCAATTCATTCGTTGTACCATGCAGCCCTGTCTTCAATCTCCATCTACCCCTTTAGTGATTGGACAATGTTCTATAATGAAAAATGTGTTGTAAAACATACCATATTTGCAATTTTATCAGACATTTCTTGAGGGGGATTCACCCAGATACCCACCGTGCAGAGGTCAGGCTCAATACCTGTGCTTGCACACTTGAAACAGTATGGGGACTGGTCTGACAAAACTTACCGCAGTTGATTTTTGTTCCGAGTCAGGCCCGGGCCTCAGTCTAGTGTTCCTACAGATGAATAACAGTTCTCTCTAAAATTTCATGTATTGTTAATTCTAAAATCGGTACTGATTCTAGGGTTTCTTTGCCTGTAACACCATCATTAACAGACCCTTTTGTTTTCCCTCCTCAGCTCCTTGGAAACTGCCTGGTGATTGTCTTGGCACGCAAACTGGGAGCTGCCTTCACCCCTGAGGTGCACGCGGCCTGGGAGAAGTACCTCGCAGTGTCCTGCGCTGCTCTGTCCAAGCATTACCACTAGAGGGCACTCTGTGTGAAAACTTGAGGGGCAGGTCTGTGGGTGGAGATCTAGATGCCAGTCTTTTGCTGCTGTTGTGGTCTTCCGATGGAAATCTGTGGACAGTGGTTTGTAAGCTGTGGACTGTCATCAGCAGTCTGTGAATGCACAGTCTGTGGTTGGAGGTCTGTGGGCACATTTCGTAGCCTGTGGATGGAAGCCTGTGGACAGCAGTACATTTGTAGCTGTTTGTAACTGTGGCAGTACGAGTAGAGGTTTCATCAAGAATTGTGGAAAAATGACATCAATAAAGAGATACAGTGTCCTTCTACCCAAATGTGTCCTGTGTACTTTGCTTCTTCACTGATGGGCCAAGTAATTACATTTTGATTTATCAGATTTGGTTATTACTCAGAGACACACATTGCTGAGCATAAAAATGTTGATCACAACATCGGCCAACTTGCTGTGCACCTATAAATACTTTCTGCCTCCGTTCTGGCTGTCCTATAACTGACTCAGCGTGGATGGAGGGTGGGTGGTAACTCTGTCGTGATTGATGTACCCATCTATGACAGATGTACAAAACCAGAGGTGGACCAAGCAGGGAAGAGGACATGGAGATCAATATTCGCTTATTAAACAGTAAGCAAAGATAAAAATGTCCTCAGCTCCGCAAATGCCAGTCAAACTAAGATACATATAAAGAATTAATTAAAAATGCAAAACAATTAAAAACCTACAGCACTAATTACAATGTTCCCCACCAGGAGCTTAGATGTTTTTCATACAACACACCATTGCATACATGACAACCTTTTGACTCAAAAATGCAGATGAAGTCAAGTCAGGCATTTAATAGGGTGATCCCATGAAGGCGAATTGAGAATAAACACTTTTTGGAGGGTGATATAGGTTTGAAATGCAAGTGACCACATTAAAGTCTATGGATGCATTTTTTGTCACATGGGTGAAGAATAGAAGTAAAAAGTAGGTCCATTCACTAAATACTGGTGAGTTGATAATTCAGCAGCAATTGGTACAGAACCTTTAACTATGTCCCATACTTTGCTGGTGGCCTAGATTAATTGGCCCTAAAGTATCCATTAGCATGCCACCTGCTTATCATCTCTGCCAGTCACACAGCAACTTTAAACTGGATCTGTACTGGGACAGCAATTTTACCACTGACAAAGTCCCCACACCACTGCCAATAAGAACTGTGTCACTCCTTCACCTTATAATAGCATACCTAACACATAAAATTCACTACAAGATACAGTTCCTTATGCCACAAGCTACGTGGCACATACTCATTAGAACCACTATTTACCACATAATAACAACACTCTCATCTTAGACACAACTCAGAGTTTGATGAGTTTCAAACTTCGGCAACAACACATTCAGTAAATCAGAAGAAAGTAACGTACACTGCTACTATAAATACCAACCACCACACTCATCTACACATTCACTCTGCTGTCACCTAGTACCATTTTCACCCCACAGTGACTTCAAGTGCTTGGAATTGACCATGAATAGGTGACAACCTGTTGAGGTGTGGGGTACTGAGTACCAGACTTTGTGGTCTGACACGAGATAGAGAAGGTTTGTGAAAAGCATAACCAACCAAGCGGCCTTGAAACATAACCATAAACGGGAGCAAGCAAGTGCCTTCACCTGGCTCTCATGATCCAGGAACCTTATGTGCCACAAATGTAGACTTCCACAACACTGTGGCTGTGTGCCATGCTCATTATTAAGGAACATAATCCCTTACACATACGTGGTGTGTAGGTGTCATTCCACTAGCCAAAGGGAAATAAATTGATACAATAATGAAATAGAGGGGTCAGCCTCAGGCCACAGCTTATCTGGGGTTTAATGTTATCCTGTATATTCTCCTGTGGCCCTAAAGACTCACACATCTTTCCCCTGAGGTACTACATCAATCAGATGGTCTGTCCATCCAGGCAGAGAACATCTCTTCTTCACAAGCATGGTCTTAGGGGACCACTAGTCCGATCTGTTACAACGCGCTGTTCCTCCTGCCATCTGAACGGAGAAAACCTACATAGACAAATTTGCCCCATCTCTCTAACAGGAAGACAATGCGTCTCAAGTGGACTCTATGCCCTGTGGGGGGTAATTCCTGGTTACAGGTCTGGACACCCTTGCTATGCCTTCTCACCCAGGAGAATTGGTAGCCCTAGTGGTGGCCTGACCACTGCTTACACATTCTGCTCTATAGAATGATGGTAGATTGGATTTCAGATAGAACTCCTCCTCCCTCCCTTGCCAGTTGTTGCTGTAGCAACAGGGTGGGGAAGGGACCTGTTTTATTCTGCAAGCACAACCCTAGCCTTGTGATCTTTTGTAAGGCCATCCCTACGAAATTCTCCCCCACCACGACAAATGGCTAAACTGATTCCCAGCACCTGGCCAGATCCGACCTACGACTCATACCTCTAATAACCTCCCTCAGCCCTAACTTCTTGATCCTCACACTCACAACTGTTAATAATCATTTACTAGGTTCTTGTCTCAAGGTTACACATATCCTTAAAATGGGGCAGCCTAATGCTGGAATGTGATGGTAATAAAGTTAGTAAGGAAATAAGAGACCAACAATTATTAATGTTACCTTGTGTGATGCACACATGGCAAAACCATTTAACTTATTTTTAATATTTTTACACAATGTTTTTAAATTAAAATGAATATTTTGTAGGTCTTTGACCTCCACTCTTTCATACTGTGTTTCAAGATTCTCCCACGAGTAGCTTGGGAGCTACTGGTAGCTCTCTAACTACTTGTAGATAGCTCTCCTATGTGATGCCCAGCCTGCTAAATTTTAAGGTCGGTCTTGGTGGAATTATTATAAGTATACTTGAATTGAAAACCGTGCATTTAAGACCATAAATGTGCATAATTTCAGCACTTGTAGGCACCCACAGTATAATGTGCCCACATACCTAATATTGCTATCCCTGGCAAAATGGTGGTAATACTTAAGCATAGTGTGTGCTTCTTTGACATTTGGGGGTCGATTCCGATCCTGTATTTTTTTTCCCGTACGACTCGACTGGGGTACGGTGCGTACATACGGGGCTGGGGTGGGGGTACGACGCGTGCATACGGGGCTGGGGTGGGGGTACGGCGCGTACATACAGGGTTGGGTGTACGGTCCATACATACGGGGGTGGGGGGTACGGTCCATACATATGCAATGTTGGGGTACGCACCGTACATGATGACATGTACAATGTGGGTGATGGTGTGTATGTCGCGTAGCGGGCCCCCTTTTCCTCGTGCATCGCGGCGTACTTAGCTTTTCCGGCACTTTTTGGCTCTCGTAAAAATATTGCCGTGCGGAGTGCTGTGGGTACGAATCGTACTTGCTGGTCCGTAAAACGCTGCCTGACTCCGTGCGGACGTCGCGTACGCGCTGTCCAGGATCGGAATTGTATGTATTTTTTAGCCGTACGGTGTTTTTTACGATTCGTACGGAAATGGTATTTCTGTACGAATCGTACTTGCTAGTTTGTACAGTGGAATTCCCGGGTACGAGTCGTACGGAGAAAACGCTCCGTACGACCATTTGTACCCGGGTTTTACAGGATCGGAATTGGCACCTTGATGTCCATTTGATGTGTTGGTCCTGGCACAATGGTGATAACTCATGACATATTGTGGGCATCCTTGGTATAAGGCTGCCTACCCGTGAAATAGTGCTTATCCTGACCTAATCTATGGTATAAGGAGGCCCACGACTTGAATAATTATTATTGTGTCATAATTGTGGTAATTCATGGCATATGATTGACATCCATGCATAATGGTATCTATGGCTGTGATAATGCTGGCACTGTCATAATGGTTGGCATGTTCTGTACATAAGGGCATTCAAATGTCCATATCTGATATTGCGTGGGCCTGGCATAATAGTTTAAATTCCTGACATATTGTAGGCTGCTATGTCTGATGATGCCCATCTCTGGATTAACGCTCACTCTGATATAATATTAGAAGTTCATATCATACTAAGGGCTACTATGGTATTTGATGGTAGCATGCGAGTGTGTAAGGCAAACTTGATGCATGTGATGCATGTATGGCATTGTTTTTTCATGAAAATGATCACATATTGTTTTGAAGGTTTTTATTTTGATTTTCAAGCAAGTAGAAAGCAGGAGTTAAATTAGGATAAATAGGATACAATTCATCTTGCCGTAGCTGCTTGCTTAAAAATCAGCACAAGAATATGCAATTAATCACTCCCCCTTTTCTATGAGTGGAAGAGGGGAAAGAGAAAAAGAAGAGAATAAGAACAGGCAATGCAATAATACCTTTATTTTACAGTAGGATTTGTTAACATAATTTCACACATTATTTCATGGAAATAACATTAAAAAAATCCTAATTAATCCTAACTAATTCATGGGAAGTTAAAAAGGAGCATGAGAAACATTAGATGAGAATCTCTCTTTCTCTTTCCCCTTCATTCAGCCCCTGTCTCCATCTTCCTTTTTGATTATCATAAAGATATTTGAACCCAATCTACTAACAGTTGACCCAGACTACTAACCCATTCTACCTTCCACTTCCCATAATTTCTGGAATTTAAAAGGCGCCCCAATCCCCAAACCATTAATTTCTTCCCTTGATTTAACCTGGTGCCTTTTAGCTTTCCACTGTTCATACGAGGGGGTTTCTATCAATTTCCATTTCTGCAGGATTAATGATTTGGCCACTAGGGTTGGAATACAGTAGAATTGTTTCTGATGAATCTTTAAATTCTCTGAGTTACATATCCTAAAGGGAGCCCCCATTGGTTTTGGTGTTAACATGATTTGAAGCTTCACCACTATCCATTGAAACACTTTACTCCAAAAAGTAAATAAGACATGGCATGTAAAATTTGTATTTAACCAATCCCCCTTGTCCGCCTCATCTAAAGCATAGTTGCGATGAGGTTGAAAACATCCTCTTGAGTTCAGCTGGTGTATAATAGTAGCCATTTTGGAAAAAAACTTCATCCTTTTAAAATTGGCACCCCTAATGGTCTTATGGCCCATATATATTATGTATTCCAAATAGAGGGCTCTGTATTGCAATCTGTAGTGGACTCAATTTTTGCTAGGGCAGCTGGGAGCACCTTGGGATACCGTTGTATCAACAGGGTATTGTATAATTTGCCAACTTCCACTTGTCCCAAGACATACAATTCAGGGCTTAATGCTGAGGTTGGAGAGTCCCAGTCAGGTTTCGTATTCTGAAAAAACATGTTGAATTTGAGAATATGATAAAACCAATCCCTCGGAGATTGCCAAATTACCCTTTTGAAGCTGCCTCCATTGTCTCATGGCTCCATCAACTAAAAAGTCCTTAAACCTACGAATCCCTGCTTTCTCCCACTTCTGAATGCACCCTCTTCGTAATGGAAGACCAAGCAAATCACAGTATTTCAATAAGATTTCTGGGAGAAATTGAGGGAAATTGTAGACTTCCTTCAGTTGATTAAATCTCCAAGGGGAATTTATAGCTACACCATTTAGGGAGCTAGGGAACTTTAAGGAAGAGGAAAAGCTTGATGTTTGCTTCTTTTAACGTAAGGTTAAGATGGAAGTTATTCTTGGAATTTTTAAGGTTACTGCCCTCACACATCAATCTAAAAAAGAAGCTTCAAAATTCTTCTTAAAATGTGGGGCTGCTAGGCGACCATCATCAATTGGTAATTGTAGGGTTTCTAACTTGGTCCGAGGTTTTTTTCCTGACCATATAAAATGCTTCAGCATCTGCTCAATATCTAAAAAGAACTTCTGGGGAACTCATAATTTTAATTAAAGCTGTTCGCCCAATGATTGTAATCGGATATAGCTGCCATTGCAAAAGTGTACGTTTATCATAATCCTAGTTTGTGCTTGGCTGTATAAATTGCTTAAGCATTTCACCAATTTCAAAGCAAAGCGAAATCTATTCAGGGTGGTAAAAAGAATCTCCCACTGCACTAGATCAAATACTTTTTCAGCATCTATCATAATGATGGACACCTTGATGTTATTATTGGCAAAAAATCTATGGCTTGTAGCAGGAAATTAGTGTTTACCGAGATAGTCCTTCCCGGGAGAAAACCAGATTGATCAATATGGACTACTTCTTGTGCCAGAGGTGTTATTCTGGAGGCAATTAGTCAGGCCAAGATTTTGTAATTACTATTAAGCAGACTAATAGGGCGGTAAGAGCCAGGTTGATCCACAGGTGTGCCTTTTTTTAACAGCTAATGATTACTGCCTTCGAGAAGCTAGAGGGAATTTCACAACCTTCTAGAAACTCATTAAAAACGGTGGCCAAAAAGGGAGCCAACTGAGGACTAAAGATTTATACATCTCTGCTCGTAGGTCATCATTACCACACGCTTTCCTATTAGGAGAGTACTTGGTCACTGCTAGTACCTCATTAAGAGTAATGGGAACGACTGACCCCTGCTGCTGTTCTTGACTAAGAGTTGGTATAACAATGCCATCAAGAAAATTATTTATTACCTCTGGCTTAGTGACCGATGGAGATGTATAAAGATTTTTATAATGGGTCACAAAGACTTTCTCCATCTCCTCTAAATGAAATACCAAGTGGCCACTGTCTCCATCAGAGATGGATTTAATGGTGGAGTTGTTCTGACTCTTTCAACGACCATGCAAAAAACGTTCTGGCCTGCTTGCTTTCTTCGCATAATTGCTGAAATCTGGGGTTCTGATTTCCAATTGTCTGGGCAAAATAATGTTATTTCAGGGCATGTCTAGCATCACTTAATCTTGCCTGAGAATCCTGCATACACCCTGTTAGATGGCTCCGAGTAGAGTGGTTAAGCACTACCTGCAATTCTCACGCCCTTTTCCTTTTCAGCTTAAGGACTTGAGCTTTAAAGGCAATGACCTCTCCCCATATGAAGGGCTTACAGGCCTACTAGACTGTAAAGCTGGATGCCGACCCTATATTTCACTCTAAAAATTCTGCAAGATTTGACTTCATGACTGAAACCCAGCCTTTATTTGTTAATAATCTAATGTTCAGTTCAACAAATGGGACTTAATGGTCTGAAAGGGGATTGGACCAAATACCAGATTTCTTCCTGCTCCATTGAAATTAAGCCAAAAAGAAACCAGTCTTTGAGGCTGTATTGTATCTTTTAGAGAAATAGGTGAACTCTTAGGAGTTAGGATTATCCAGACACCATGGATCAACTAACGCTAGGGCATAATACTTGCATTTTCACCCATAACCATCCTTTGTGCCCTCCATCCCTTCCTCATCCCATTCCACCCCTCTTGCTCCCGAGGCCCCACCTGTCCTAGTCCCCCCCCCCCCCCCAGAGCTATCCTCCTCCCTCCCTCCCTCTTGCCCAGACTACCTGAGTGCTTTGACACGGAACTCTGAACCCCCCCATCAGAAAGGACCCACCCAGTATGGACGCTGTGTGACAGCCCCTCTAGCAATGTCACCTATAGAGCTAATGCGATTTCATGGTCTATTATAGATAGAGCAGTTTTCATACTGCCACTTTAATTTGGATGTAACGTGCACTTGTATGTATCCCCTTCCACTCTATTGATTGCTATAGAATTGATCTATATATTGATACTTGAATTTCTCAATGACTGCCGTTTCTTTTCCCAGGGGCTGCTGGATTCTGTTTAATTCAGTACAAGACATTTCTTGCCAAGTCAACAGAGTGGAAAATCTGTACGCGCCCCTGATAGAGAACCTTAAGTTTTGACTGCTGCGCAATGTCCGGCAAACCCATGATGCTTGAAATCATCAATAAGTGATTCAATTCAAGTTTTTTATTTGATTCAGACCTCACGAGAGATCAACAAATGCAGATATTTAAAATTATTATTTTTGGGGCATGAATAAAACTATTGAATTTCTAATTGAAATAATTAATTAGTACTGTTTTATACAACATAAAGTTAATAGAAATGCTAAAATTATATGTTTTTAAAATAACGTGAAAAAAATTAAAAACAATTTAAACAAGTGATAACAGACGAATTCATTAGCGGGAGAGTTACACAGCAGAATTAGATCTTGAGCTAACATGGCATTGTATCTTAACTGAATAGGCGATATGAACCGTCGTGTAGCCTCTACCAATCTTGGGTTGGGGCAAATTAATAAAACATGATGCAGATCTTGTTGGCCGCCTTTGCATAGATCACATATGCCTTTAGAGTTATTTGTGCCTTTCCACTTAGCTATAAGAGTTGCTAAAGGGAGCATACGCAATCGTAAGAGGAGGATACAACGCCTTGCCTCATGCTCTAATTGGAACTGTAAATAAGGCTGAGGTGCTTTCAATACAATTTTCTCAGCAAAGATTTTAATAATGCTTTAGTTGAATACAGTATTCTTTATCCCTTTCATAGCTGATTCTTGGGGCCCTATATTTTAAAAAGAGCTTCAGATGAATAAGTGAAACAAACTCTTTAGGTAGACGAGCAGCAATAATAGACATGTCAGAAAATTTACAAAATGCAAAGTTCTCAGTTGTAGTAAATGATTTCTGCCTTGTAGCGCCTTATAAGATTCGCTCTTTAACACAAAAGTCTCCAAAGTTTACTAGGATTGTTCTAGGATATTAAGGATTAGCAGGGTGACTAATAGGGACCTGGTGGGCACGAGTGATGGTCAAGTCCAGCCCTTTTGAATCTTTCTCTGTAAGAACATGTTTGAGTGTCAGATCAGAGACTAGTGAAGTGACAGTTTGTCCTGCCTCCCGATCCTCTGGAGCTTCAACAAATTTAGATGTGCCCATCTGGATCAATCCTTAGCATCATCGAGCTTGAGTTGCAGCTCCTCTAGCTCCGTTTGAACTTTTGACTTAATGTCATTTTGATCATTATTTGACTCATCCAGATCGTTAAACCTCTGCTGCGCCTGGGTCATCCGTGAGGTAAGTTGGGATAGGGAGTTGTAGATTTGGTTCAGCCCTTCACTAGTTTTATTATTAGCATCTTCTTGGGAAAGTTTCATCTCGCGTAATTTAATCAAAATTAAATGTGACAGTTTTTCCAATGAAACCGACGGAGGCATTGCCAGTGGTGATAATAGCTCTTCTTGAGGACTTGAAGCAAGATTTGGAATTATGTCCGCTCGTAGCGAACTTTCATTAGATGGAGATGTGAGCTTCGCCGTGACCTGCATATTTTAAGCCTGGACTACTCCTTGCGAAATAGTGTTTATGTCTTTTAAATTTACTTTGGGCCCAGCCGAAAAGAACAGAATACAACATTTTGGCCATACTTGAAGCATTGACCTTAACCCTCTCACTGTCCCCTGGATTTGCAACTTTCTCCTGAATATTGGCAAAGATGTCACTCATAATGGTCACGAGTCGGCAGTCTTATGTTTTGTGAATCCTTTGACACCTGACAGTCTTCCCTGCCGTCTGGATTTCGAATTGACTCATTCGAGAAGGTTAAGATACAGCGTCTCGCCCTTTGAGGGTCGTGTGGGAGCTCCCGTCGTGTTTCCATTGCTGAACCGACTTCCAGGTGAGGACGCGCCAGATGGTCATGGGCAGGCAGCTTTGTTTCGCTCCGTCCCCTGGATTTTGGCGCTGATGTGAGGAGCTGAATCCACTTCCCGGACACGCTGGATGGTCGCTGGATGGTTGCGGGCATGCCGCTCTACCACTCCTTGCTGTCCCCTGGATTTTGACAGCGATGTTTCACTCAGTCCCAATCATTCTCACTCAATGTGACTCACTTGATTGAGCGGGTAGTACAACATTTTGTATACCCCCTATTCTGCATGTTTATACTAATTAGAATAATTTATTAATTGTAATACTATTAATGTGTTTTCATGAAGTTTAATCAACATTACTAATGAACGAAATACACGTGGGATTTGCATTTTTCATGGCTAATTAATTTGTATTAACATATGTATGTATACTAACAGTAGAAAAATAGAATATTGCATGATATATGTTGCTTTTGTGACGTTTTCGTAATGTTGCACCAGATGACATCAATGGGTGAATATAAACGCTTTAAATGTCGCTATATGCTAGATAATTACAAGTACATAAGGGAATTAGTAAGGGTTTAACATTTTATTCATTATTTCTATGTGTTAATTACTCTTTTGTGTTTGTTTTGCTTAAGTTGTCCTTTGGGCCTAAAGTAAAGATGGCCGCCGACATAACCTGATGTGATGGCCACCATTCCACGAGGTTTTGGGCGAAGTGCGCCTGCGCTACAACACATTTCTGTGGCCTCGACATGACCCTTCTCTCGTTGTACCCAAGCAAGGTCACAATGGGAAGCCCGCCAAGTACTCTAACAATGGACAGACACAAGGAACCGGATGGATCATGTATAATGACATAACCTCCTGAACTGTGTGAAACCTCACCGGATGATCCCAACAGACCAATGGGATAAGCCCAAATTTTGTAAAATGTATCATCTTTGGCTTTACTTTATTATAAAAATGACGGTAGAATAGAGGAGAAAAAAAACCTTATATCTCTTTCCTTTTTGATGACGGAGACGATGGTGACGCTACGTGACTGCTGCGTTCCTGAAATCTTTGACAGACTGAATGCTGCCCATTTCTTTGATGAACTGAGGACTCCATAAAATCTATGGGCACTGATAGATGCTTGCACGTCTCTGACCCTTGTCCGGTCTTGGAACTGTAGCGTGCTGCACGAGGAACTCCCGAATTCTGACTGATTGATGACTAAATTCGATGACTTAGAGGACGACAAATAGCCAGATTAGGTAAATATGGTGTTCTGTGATTTGTGTAAAGTCCAATAAACTTACTAGGTGGAACTAAATTCTTGCAAAAATTAGATAAACAAATATTGATTAACAAGCAAATGTGTTTTGTCGTTTATTGAGAGAGGATAGAACAGAATCTCAAGTGTGTTTTAGTATGACTAAATCACCTTACCAATCCAACTAAATGATCCATTAATTACGTGGGAGGAGTATCTTAATGTTTAGGATTGAGATGTGTAGGAGTAGGGATATTAGTGTATAGATGTGTAAATACATTTCTCTTTATAGGTTATAAGGTATTCCTTTCATGTCAGCGCTTGGAACATGCATCTCCTGTAAGTGCAGACCAGTGAAAAGTGTAGTGTGAATGTTGGTGTTATGGGCCCCACCAATGATTGTATGAGTGAATGTGTTAATGTGATATTTGGTCTGTGACGTAGGGAGGATATTCAGTACGGGACATTGTCCACATTCCCGTTACCCAGGTTTCCGCGCTGCAACAGTTTTTCTGGAAGCAGTATGATGGTTTTTATTGTTTTGGTTTGGTGATTATTGCTTGTAAATAGCTTATTGATTATTGGAAAGTATTGGTTTATGTATTAACACTCTATGTTGAGTTGAGTCAAGTTTTATGTTGTTTGCACAGCTTCTGGGATGTAGGAAGTCGGAAGATTGCAACGGTTCCGTAGTAGAGCAGAGGTAAGCGCTGCTCTCTGGAAAGACGGAATTGTTTTTGCCCTGTAGGTACAGAGGGAAAACGTGTAACGATTGAAGTTGCACGACGCATTGTCTGGGTTCGATTCGGTGACATCGTCGTTTGTTGCCATTAGAAATATCTCCTGTATGAAAGAAGTATATGGTAGCAAAGGTCACCTGTGAAATTTTGGTCTTAGGTACCAGGAGTCCAGAAGGCACTCTGATAACGCTTATCACTGGAAAGGTAATAGGTGTTCCCTAAGCTTGTTAGAAGGATAAAGTAGAGGGAAGTGCTACTTTGTTAACGTATGTCATAATTCTGTAGTAGGACAGACTGCTCGCTGTTCTCGAAAAAGACAGAATTCTGTGTGAATGTACTACATTTTCCATGTGAAAGTGTGTGAATGAAAAGGCATTCGGGTTAATTGAGAAACTCTGGTTTTATTTCTCAGTAGCATTGGGTCTCCGACTAGGTGTCTTAATTCTGGAGAATCGTTTAGCTGATGCTTGCTAGAAGGGTGAAGTAGAGGGATGTGCTACTTTATCAACGGAAGTAACGATTCCGTAGTAGGGCAGAGGTAAGCGCTGCTCTCGGGAAAGACGGAATTCTTGTGAGAAAGGTCATTAACTATTCTTTGGTTAGCGACGCGGACAATGGTGGCGTTTGTTATGTAGTTACTAACAGATTTGTAAATTTGAAGAACGTAAAAAAAACTGACCGAGGGAACTTTGTAAAGGAGGGGCCAACAGGAGCAGGAGCTGCGACAGCGAGAAAAGCTGACGTCAGAAGAGTCGCACTGGGATTGGCTAGTCAGTGAGAAATGTAGACGCCCCTGATTAGTGCGTTAGTGTACGCCGCGCTAGGAGTGGAGAAGTACAGGGTGACGTAGACGCTGCTGATTGGTTCGCAAGTGTGAGATGCACTGAGATTGAAGAATTGTAGAAGTGACGTAGACGCTCCGGATTGGTGCGTTAGTGTGAGTCGCGCTACGATTGGTTAGAGCAACAGAATAGTCGAAAGGAAAAGACTAGCAATTCACGGAAGACAAAATGGTGTATAACGATCCACCAGAAAAGGAGAAAAGGTCCTGGTTTGGGAGAATTAAGAAGTGGTTTAAAAAGGACCGATTGTGACTAGGGAAGGACAGTTACTTCCCCCACGAAAACATCCGCATCCTTTATGGTTGCGAAATATGGATATCATACTTGTATTTGGTTAGACAATTGGGTAAAATATACAAAGAATGATGGAGTCTTAGCGTTTCCAGAGCATGGATCGTTTAATTTGGCGGTTTTGAGAAATTTGAGAGAGAAAATGATTAATCTAGAACCAAGACCTAGACCAACACAGTTTGAAGCACTGACATAATGGGAAGATGAGATGCATGACAGAGAAAGACAGAGAAGTGGCGGAAGGTATAAGTACATGTTTGGTAGATACGGGCATGACACTCATGATGAGAGAATGAGAAGGTGGCAGAATGCAAGTATGACTGAAGGTCTGTTTCCTGTGAGAACTGCTGAGGAAGTTGGAAGTAGAAAATGTACGGAAAAGAGACATATTATAGAATCAGGAGGGTATGGAGTGCATGAAGCAGAGGATGATGTTCTTGATGACATGTTTTATAAAAATCCACCTCCGTATCAACCAGAATCTGAAATGTTGACACCAAGTGCCCCAATGAGAGAAACTTTGCGAAGCATTAAGACTGAACCAGTATCCCAAGAATTAGGCAAAAATAATTCCATCAAAGAGATAGAGAGAAAATCAGATAATAAAGTGAATGGTGAAAATTCGGCAGAATCAGCAAAAACTACTTTAGAATTAACTGAAAAGATAAGAAAATTGACTAAAAATTTAGAAGCTGTAACTGTTCCAGTGACTATAGGCCCTGTGATGCCTATTTTTGATAAACAGAAAGATAGTGAACATTGTTTAACAGTTCCTTATAACAGTAATAAACAGAGTGAGAAGCCAAAGCAGAGCCTAAATGAAAATCTATGGAGACAGACACTGACTATGATCGAGCCAAACGTTTCGAATAACCCATTTCTAGGTCCAAATATAGCAGACAGACATACAGTGACAATGGAATCAGAATCAGCGACTCAAAGGGAATTAGAACGAAGTAATATAGAGAAACCAGTAGGTCCAACTTCAGAGGAATTGAGCCAATGGTTGAGAAGTTTGCAGAGAAAAGACAAAGAATCCCAATCAATAGATGTGGCCAAATTACGAATGTTACTAGAAGAGGTAATAGTAGGAACTATCCCCACAGAGAAGCTAAAAACTTATCAGGATGAAGAATTACTGTTTCTGTGCAAAAGTGTAACATGGAGAGCAAAAAATCTGCATGAAAGATTAGAAGAAGTAGCAATGAAATGGGTATAGATATTGAAAAGGTGAAGGCTTTACAAAAACCATATCGAATACCACAGGACGAATAAATCAGATTAAGGAAATAATTATCTTGCTGAGAAAATGGGGAGATGTGGATAAAGGGAGAAGCAGGTGGTACCGAAAACAAGATGATGCCTCAGATAAAACATTTGCAGCGTTCCCTGTTAGAGAAAATGACAAGGTAGTAACAGAATGCCCCATGAGAGAAATTCCAGGAGGAGGATATGTACATGTTCCATGGACTAGACAAGATATTTTGTCATTTACAAATGATTTCCCTCGACTACGCGAAAAGCCCGTCGAGTGTTATAGGCAAGTGGACAGATTGGTGAAATTATCTAAAGTATTATGGATTGATCTGAATAGTTTATTTGACATAATAGTACCAGCAGATTTATGAACAGAGTGTAAGTTGATGATAAATTGGCCTACACAGGAATACCCTAGGGATCCAAAGACATGAGCCGCTGACCCCGAGGTAATGAAGAAATACGAACAGGTTATTGCCTTTCTGAAAAATAAAGTACCTCCCAAAGAGACTGATTGGGTGAAAATTGACAGGACTCATCAGGAAAGTAAGGAGTCGGTACATGCATATTACGAAAGATTGATTCGGGCCTTTAAACAGTTCAGTGGTGATGAGAATTTGAGTGAAAAGGACTTGAGTCATTTTGTATACAGATATGTATATGGTCTACGTCCAGAAATTAGTGAGATGATCAAACAACATACTGTAGATTGGCAAAACAAGAAAATAGATGAAGTATTGAGACATGCAAAATATTTCTGTGATGAGATTGAAGCCAAACAGCGTAGATTAAAAGAGAGAGCTATGTGGGCACAAGTAAAAGTGGCAGAAAGACAGGAAGCTCAGTTAGCGGAACAAGCAAATAATACAGGCCCCAGACCAAAATTCACTCCTGGGAAAGGTAAGGGAAATTTTAATATAGAAGAAGCCAAAAAGAAATTCCCATGTCATAATTGCGGTAGAGTAGGGCATTGGAAATCCGAGTGTAAATTTCCCCCAAGTACTAATAATGAAAATGCATCATTGAATCCACAGGTGCAGAATGAGGTGAGTGGTCAACTGCAGCGACAGCAGCAGGTTGTTACCCAACAGAATCAGGTGCCAAAACCGCCTTTTCTGCAAAGCAAAAATTAACAGAAATACAGTAATGAGACAGGATTCTACAACGAAGTACAGGTAACTAAGCTGCCGCGCGCTAGCACTGTTTCGCAGTATTGGCTACAACGCGATGAGAGCGAGTCAGAAGAGGATTATTGACGGTGTCGAAGGGAGGAAGAAGAGTGCGTACTTGGCGCAACTCTAGAAGTAGACCAGACAGGCCCATTTGTGGATGGAAAAATAAATAATGAAAGTTTTACTTTCTTAGTCGATACTGGTGCTACTAGATCAACTGTTAGGACAGCTGATGTTAAGAATCTTCCTCTCTCGGATGAAACGATCCAAGTAGTTGGTGTATCCAACAGACACATTAAAACTTATCTTACAGAACCAGTGAAAGTTAGCATAGTGAAATTCTCTGAAATGCACCGCTTTGTTGTGTGCGATACAAGTCCTGTGAATTTTTTAGGTAGGGATTTGCTGTGCACGATGAATTGCACTATTTTCTGTACCCCTGATGGGATAGCATTTGAGACCCCTGATGAAGATGTGTTGTATAAAATGACTTTGGCAAACAGGGAAACTGAGGTTACTGAAGCCTATGCTGTATTTAACCCTGATGAATTACCTAAAGAGTTGAAACAGACTGTAAAGGCAGAAGTCTGGGATTTCACGGGAGAAGATGTAGGACCAATGAGAAATGTAAAACCAGTACAAATAACATGCATTACTGCAAGAAGGAGCGTCTAAATAATCAACAATTTAAATCAAGAAACTTTTTAGGAGTGTTCGTTAATAATGTCCAAAAAGAAAACTCTTCCAGTAGAATGCAATATGAATCTTCGTCTTTTATTCGATTACTTCATCAATTATTTCATCATTTTAATAAAGTTGATTCGAATATTTCATCATTTCAAAAAAGTTGAACAATCGTTACAGAAAACAGCCGACGCGTTTCGTCCCAACCCGGGACATCATCAGGGCTGTAAAGTAAATAACATATAATCAATCCTTCAGTAAAAAATACACATCAAATAATTTTACATTCAATATTCATAAACAATAGTACTGGTGGTCGGTACAACCTAAACATTTCATTCAAGTATATCATAACCCTTCATGAAACCTGTCTATTGAACAATCTAATAACAATCTAAAGTTCTGGTCAACTTCTTACTTCAAGTACGGTGATTTCACTATAAATTCCCGCCATCCTACCTCACCAATTTAAATCGTCTTTCCACCAATCACATTGCAACTTCCAAACGTCTTCCAACTCACCAATCAGAATCATTCTAAAATCTCAACTAGAGAATGCTTCCTATCAGGTCCGCTCCCACACGCAACTAATGCGCATGTCCAACTGCATCTGTCAACTTCTTTCCACCAATCATATTCAAAACATATTCCAACTCTCCAATTAGAATCATTCTGAAATCTAAAACGGGGAATGCTTCCTCTCAGGTCCGCTACCATGCGCGGTTACTGCGCATGTCCATTCTGTAAAAAACTCTTCCCAACCAATCACGTATAGGTAGTTGAAATTGCCCCTTCATCTCTAAACCAATCATACGTAACACCATTCAGTTCTCCTATGACCAATCACAAATCCATTTAGCGAAATTACTATGTATGTCCAATTACACCTAAAACCTTTCGAGTCTGCCACGATAAAGTTAATCCAATCAAGCCGTTCTACTATTCAGGTACGCTGTCATGCGCAACTATTGCGCATGTCCATCCCATATGAAACCCTTACAAACCAATCGATAAGAAGGTTAAATTTGCCCCATCATCTCCGAACCATTCGTATATAATACCCATCAGTCCTCCTATCATGTCCGATGCCTGGCGAGACTACTGCACATGTCATGATAAAGTTAATCCAATCAAGATCAGAATTTAGATAAGGTTACTGATATCAAGGTGAGCTAGGAATTCTTATAATTTAAACATTGTTTATAAGACATGTCGGCACAGATTAGAGTGATTAGAGGTAGAATTTGAATAAGTTTGAAGAACATCAACCATTATGTGATAGAACTTTTTCCTTTTAGGTTGGTTCGTGTTATAAGATAGGGTCAGGTGGTACTACGAATAGTTTAATAACCATATGATGATTTCCTCTGCTGTTGTATAATATATACATAGCATTGTTCTTTTGGCCATGTTTTATGAATTTAGTAATATACACAGGTATAATTAGATTGTTCAATAGGCAGGTTTCATGATGGGTTATGATATACTTGAATGAAATGTTTAGGTTGTACCGACCACCAGTACTATTGTTTATGAATATTGAATGTAAAATTATTTGATGTGTATTTTTTACTGAAGGATTGATTATATGTTATTTACTTTACAGCCCTGATGATGTCCCGGGTTGGGACGAAACGCGTTGGCTGTTTTCTGTAACGATTGTTCAACTTTTTTGAAATGATGAAATAATCGAATCAACTTTATTAAAATGATGAAATAATCGATGAAGTAATCGAATAAAAGACGAAGATTCATATTGCATTCTATTGGAAGGGTTGTCTTTTTGGACATTATTAACGAAGACTCATAAAAATGTTCTTGATTTAAATTGTTGATTATTTAGACGCTCCTTCTTGCAGTAACGCATGTTCATAGATTAGTGGCTGGTTGACGATGGGCCACTAGAAGTAGAGCGTAACTGATGAATATTTAGTATCGTATTGATTTTGTTTGGATTAGCCTGCCTGTGCACTTATTGCTTCAACCCACATCGTCATGTTCGGATTTTTTTTCAGTACAAATAACTAGGCCTGGGCTAAATTTCCGTTCCGCTCGTGGAAATTGCGATAATTTGACATTTTTGCGTTCCGCGGAGAGCGCGCAAATGTCAAAATTTCCGCATTCCGCAGCTTAGCGATAATTTGGTTCTTGCACGCGCTGTAAAATAATACATTCTCGCGCGTGCGCGATCGCCTTACCTGAATCCCCGCGTTCGCCGACAAGTTTTCCCGATCCGGTCGCGTTCTCCACGAGATGTTGGATTGTTGGTAGCCATTTGCACTGTCTCGCGACAGTTCGTGCCCGCAGTAACGTCATGCGTCGCGGGTTCACGTCTTTCTTCTCGCGATCATGCACCGCGAGAAGAGTCAAAACAAGATGGCCGCTCCCGCGAGCAACCGCATGGGTAAGTTGGCGAGCCGCAACCATGCAGAAATTACCGCGAACGGGCGGGAAAAAAACTTCCGCATCTTCGCGATATTTCCGCGTGTTTGCGGAGATTTTGAACATTTTCGGGATAATTTGCGAAAGTCGCTTTCGCAAATTCCGCCCACCCCTACAAATAACAGTGAAGGAAGGAATAAGATATCCAAATGTCCCTCAATATAAATTGACACCTGAGATAATTGAAGGAGTTACTCCTGTGATTGAGAAAATGATAAAACAAGGCATTTTGAGAGAAATAATGAGTAGTTCATGTAATTCCTCTATTATGGGACTGAAAAAGCCTAATTGAAAGTTCAGAATTGTGCAAGATTTGAGAAAGATAAACAAAATCGTTGTGTCGTGTTGTCCCATTGTACCAAATCCATCTGTGATTTTGTATCAGATTCCCCATGATGCAGAATGGTATACTGTAATTGATTTATGCCATGCTTTCTTTTCCATTCCATTGCACCATGACAGCCAGCAAATGTTTGCGTTTCGTTTTGGCGAGCGTATTTTGGCTTGGTGCCAAATTCAACGGGGGATACAGAAAGCCCCTCAATCTTTAATCAGATATTGAAGAAATCCTTAGAAAGTTTAGAGATGCCCGAGAATTCAGTGTTAGTACAATATATCGACAACCTTCTTGTGGCGTTGAAGAATCGTGAAGCCTGTGTAATGGACACTATAGCCTTGCTGAATCATCTGGCGGATGGAGGACTTAAAGTGTCACCATCAAAGTTACAATTTTGTCAAAAAGACGTACATTATTTAGGCCATAATATCAAAAAGGGACTGAGAAAGATAACAATAGACAGAATCAGGATCATAAAAGGAATGAGAGCTCCCATGACGCAAAGAGAGGTGAGAATGTTTCTTGGAATGGTTGGATACTGTCGCCAGTGGATAAGCAATTTCTCTCTGATTGCAAAGCCATTGGTACGATTGACAAGAAGTGATGTGAGAGATCCCATTGATTTGAACAAAGAGGAATTGGCAGCTTTTAAACAATTGAGAGATGGTTTGTGTGAAGCGCCAGCATTAGGAATGCCTGATTATGAGAAGGAGTTCGAGTTGTATTGCAGTGAGAGGAATGGATGTGCACTTTCTGTATTAATACAGAAGCATGGAATACTGAGGAGACCAATTGCATACTTTTCATCGATGCTAGACCCAGTAGCTGTAGCCTTACCTGGGTGCTTGAAAGCAGTGGCTGCTACCTGTCGGAGTTTGGAACAGAGCGAAGGAATTGTGATGGGATATCCTGTGAAAGTGTTTGTACCTCATGATGTGGCTATCCTTTTAACAAGGAGTCGCATGCAGTACATGACACAGTCAGCTGACTAAGTATGAGAAAGTCATATTAGGTGCGACAAATGTGAGTCTTGTGAGATGCTTGAACATGAATCCTTCAACGTTGTTGCCTGATGCTGAGAATGTGGAAGTCAGGGACGAAGCGAATAATGATTGTCTGGATGTACTTGATTCCTGTATCAAACCACGTCCTGATATAAAAGATGTACCATTACCAGAAAGTGATTTCGTGATGATTGTAGATGGGTCATGCTTGAGAACAGATGATGGGATGTTGAGTGCAGCATATGCAGTATGCACGGTTGCAGCAGTAATGGAAGCATCCTACCTGAAAGGAGTAAGATCTGCCCAAGTAGCTGAACTTGTTGCTTTGACTAGAGCATGTAAGATTGGGAAGAGTGTGAGAGTGACTGTGATCACTGACAGTCAGTATGGATTTGGTGTGGTGCATTACTTTGGCCAAATATGGCTACAGAGAGGATTTTTGACATCAAGAGGAACTCCCATTAAGAATGCTGAAGTGGTTGGGAAGCTGCTTGAGGCGATACAGCTGCCTAAGCAATTAGCTGTTGTGAAGTGTGCTGCACATAGTCAGTCTGGCGATTACATCGCCATCGGCAACAAGTATGCCAATGATATGGCCCAATACTGTGCACAAAATCAGAATTCCATTAATCGGGCGAAGGAGAAAGAAGTGACTTCTTGCACCTTAATGTTTACTAACATTGTGGGCATCTGGGAGGAAGTAAGGCAATTGCAGGAAGAAGCAGGAGATGAGGAAATGAAACAGGGGGTAAAAGCAGGATGTGCACCAAGGGAAAAGGACCATGTGTGGGTCTATCGGGATGGAAGACCAGTTATGCCTGATAGCATGATGTCTGCAATGGCACGGATGTATCATGGTCAGGGACACATAGGGAGAGATGCTATGATCAGGTCATTTAAGCAGACCTGGTACAATGAAAAATTTAGACTTGTAGGAGAAAGTCTTTGTCAGAGTTGCCTTATATGTCAGCAATACAACCCTGGAAGAAAGACAGTGGTGAGTCTAGGAACAATAGGTCGAGAAGGAGGGCCTTTTACCAGAATGCAAGTGGATTTCATTGAAATGCCTCCCTGTAACAGGTTGAGGTATGTTCTAGTTATGGTCTGTTTGTTTTCTAGAGGGGTGGAAGCATACCCAGCAAGAAGAAATGATGGAATCACAGTGGCAAAATTGCTGTTGAGGGAATTTATTCCTAGATTCGGGTTCCCAGAAACAATTGAATCAGACCGAGGACGACATTTACATAATGAGATCATAAAATTGATTTGTGAAGCATTGAATGTACGACAAAAACTACATTGTGCCTATAGCCCAGAGGCTTCTGGTGTGGTGGAACAAATGAATGGTACTATCAAACACAGGATAGGGAAAATGTGTTTAGCCACGGGTATGAAATGGCCTTATGTCTTGCCTCTAGTACTCATGACTATTAGATCAATTCCAGACAGAACTATAGGGTTGAGCCCCCATGAAATTATCATGGGTAGAGCAATGTGTTCATACCAGTCAACAAGCTGTTGCCTATAACTGATGTCATGGTGTTGGATTACTGTAAAAGCCTGGCTGACACAGTTCACTGTGTTTCATCAGGTTGGAGCGGATGCCACCACCCTTGAAAAGAAGCAAGCTCATGATCTGAGCCCAGGGGATTGGGTAAGAATCAATGTACACAGAAGAAGAAACTGTTTGGTCCCAAGGTGGGGAAAACCACGACAAGTGATTTTGACTACAACAACAGCTGTGAAGTGTGCTGGAATCAAGAACTGGATTCATGCAAGTCACACATTAAGAATTCCAAATCCAGTGGATAGTGCAGAAAGAGAATATTTTGATGAATCAGAATCCAGTACTGAATCAGATGATGAAGAGACAAGAACAGAAGAAAACCCTGAAAAGGGGGAATCAGATCTAACTTTTGTCCCAAGAAGTATTTCCCTGAGGAGAAGGTTACAGATTTCCGATACCAGCTCAGACTCAGAAACTGAACAAGGAACTTTACGTTCAAGAAAAGAAAAAGACAGTGAAAAGACAATCAAGGAAATTATTGATAAAGAAATTCCAGATGTAAAACTGCGAGAAATTCCACCCGAGATAACAAATTTAGATGGACAGGTGCCAGATACAGAGAGAGAGGGAAAGATTTCTGCGGAAGACCCCCGAGGAGGTGTAGGGAACTCCAAAATCCAGTAAGAGGAAGGGACAAGTAGTCAGCAGGAAGATTGCGTGCAGGAGACTCGAGGAGGGACAGAAGTAGGGAAAACAAAAGAAGTGGTGGAAAGAAAAGCGGTTGAAAGAAAAAAGCAAGTTGAAACAGAGTCAGAGGAAAGTGAAGACGAAGTACCAGAAGGTCGAGTCTTAAGAAAGAGAGCTTGGAGAACTGAAAAGAATGATAAAGGAAGTAAACTGATAAGAGCAGCAAAAGACGAAGTTAGGCCGAATAAAATAAAAAGACTGAGATATCGACTGACACGAGTAAATTCACCAAGAGCTGAACAGGTGACTGAAGTAACAAGCCAAGAGAAAATCAAAAGACGAAGAAATAGTTGTAATTGGAGAAAGCAAAAGAACGAGGAAACCTAACCAGAAGTATAAGTCGCCAGAATGGACGTATGTGGCCCTGCCTGAAATAAAAGAAGAGGCGGATAGCCAAGGAAACCCAGAGGTGACTGTACCGAAAGTGGTTGAGGAAGACGAACAATCGGAAATCCTGAGCGTTATGTTGTCCGATATTGCAGAAGAAGCGGATGTTCAGGACATTCTGTATTCAGATCACGAAGGAAAGGTGAAAGATGATGAGATGCCAAACTGAATGAGACAAGAAAGCTGCTAATGGAAAGACAATAAAATACGGGAAAAAGACAAAAACTGGTAGAACCAAGTAGGTGCTTAGAGCCTTGGGTTAGACAAACTAGTTGTGAAGTAGAAGAGGCTAAGTCAAAAGACACTGCTCATTTTTACAGACATGGCAAACACAGATAGTAGAAAAAGTAGATGTATATTTTTGAAGCGATGGTGTAAAATGTGTGGTTGTTGTACAGGATTACTAATGCTTCTGTGGAGTATACTAGCTCTGATGATTTCATTTAAGGTTACTATAGATACAATAGAAGGACATAGTGAGAACAAAACTAACATAGAAAAGATTCAAAATATAGTTCCGACTAAAATAGATAGAAATTATTTGCACAAAGATAGGTCAATAACTGATTTTTCTAACAATGTTTTTTCAAAATTATTGTATGAATATGTAAAGACAATGGACGTAAGGGACTGCTACGTTTGTATGCAGTTACCTGCATCTGTATCGGAGGGAGTGACTTATCACCACCTTCCAGTAACTTATGGAATAACATGTAGTGTAATAGCTAGTTTATTTTACCAAACAGGGAAGTTAGAATATTATTTTTCAGATGTAGATAACATATATTCACAAGTACCTTCAATTAACAAGCTAAACAAGGTAAAACCTGCCAAGGTATTAGGTGAATATTTCTTAGAGACTAAAGAACTAACATTAGAATATATTTTTAGAAATAATTTGACTTGCAGTTTAAAGAAAGAAGAAAAGACAATTTTGGATATGGTTGAAGAAAGGAGATTAAAAATGCAAAGGAAAGCATCTGAGGGAAAAGTGGAATAGACAGTTTGGGATGTTGAAATGGAAAAACACTTGAAGGGAGAAGCTAGTCCAACTATGGCTTTAGATTGGCCTAAGAAAGGGAAAGTGTGTATTAGAAGAAATCAAACTGCATATGATAATTACTTTGTAGGTAATAGTGAGTGCCATGATACATACCGAATCATGGGTGGATGGGGATTTAAAGGAGGAAATGATCCAGTTTTTCCTGGGTTATACTTTATTTGCGGGAGCAAGGCGTATTATCGTTTGCCAGACCATTGGTATGACACATATTACGAAGGCCTGGTTTTCCCAAAGATTTTTCATATGGGAAGAGGAGAATATGGTGTACATAAGTTAGGTAGTTATTTAACACGTAGAAAGAGAGAATCTTGGTCAGAAATTGTAGGTGATATCTTTGGAGCATTGATACCAGCAGCGGGAATATCTCTGAATGCAAACAAAATTAGGAGACTATCAACAGTAGTGGATCGCTTGTCAACAAGCACCGCTGGAGGATTTTTATTGGTTAATACAGAAATGGTTGCCATGGTAATGCAAAATCGACTTGCCCTTGATATATTATTGCCAAAAGAGGGTGGAGTCTGTGGAATGCTGAAAGTTCAACATTGTTGTACTTACATTCCAGACGAAAGTAAAGATTTGAAAATGTATATTAAAAATATAACTGATCTGCATGAGGAAATTGCACCACTGGAGGTTGAAGGTGTTTGGGAAAAGATTGTAAAGAAAATATCTGCTATTAAAAATTTCTTAGTAAACCTAGGTAGTACATTTTTAGGAAAAATCTTATTTCCATTAACATGTGTGATTTTCTTAGTATTAGTATTAAAATTAGGATGCCTCTGTCATAAAAAGAAGAAAAATCAAAAAAAGTTAAAAAGAGAAAATTTAAGAAGAAAATATAAGAAACAAGAGAGAGAATTTGAAGAAATAGAATTAGAAGAAGTAAAGGAAAATATGTATAAGACAGCCAAAAGAGAAGATATTGGGGAGACTGAGATGTGAATAAAAGCAAGAACTCATTTCAACTCCCTGAAAAGTAATACAAAATTTTGATGGTATGGTTGTAAAATCACCAAAGGGGGGATTGATGGAGCGGGCAGTACAACATTTTGTATACCCCCTATTCTGCATGTTTATACTAATTAGAATAATGTATTAATTGTAATACTATTAATGTGTTTGCATGAAGTTTAATCAACATTACTAATGAACGAAATACAGATGGGATTTTCATTTTGCATGGCTAATTAATTTGTAATTAACATATGTATGCATACTAACAGTAGAAGAATAGAATATCGCATGATATATGTTGCTTTTGTGACGTTTTCGTAATGTTGCATCAGATGACATCAATGGGTGAATATAAACACTTTAAATGTCGCTATATGCTAGATAATTACAAGCACATAAGGGAATTAGTAAGGGTTTAACATTTTATTCATTATTTCTATGTATTAATTACTCTTTTGTGTTTGTTTCGCTTAAGTTGTCCTTTGGGCCTAAAGTAAAGATGGCCGCCGACATAACCTGACGTGATGGCCACCATTCCACGAGGTTTCGGGCGAAGTGCGCCTGCGCTACAATAAATTTCTGTGGCCTCGACTTGACCCTTCTCTCGTTGTACCCAAGCAAGGTCATGATGGGAAGCCCGCCAAATACTCTAACAATGGACAGACACAAGGAACCGGATGGATCATGTATAACAACATAACCTCCTGAACTGTGTGAAACCTCACCGGACGATCCCAACCGACCAATGGGATAAGCCCATATTTTTTAAAATTTATCATCTTTGGCTTTACTTTATTATAAAAATGACGGTAGAATAGAGTAAAAAAAACCTTATATCCCTTTCCTTTTTGATGTCGGAGACGACGGTGACGCTATGTGACTGCTGCGTTCCTGAAATCTTTGACAGACTGAATGCTGCTCATTTCTTTGACGAACTGAGGACTCCATAAAATCTATGGGTACTGATAGATGCATGCACGTCTCTGATCCATGTCCGGTCTTGGGACTGTAGCGTGCTGCACGAGGAACTCCCGAATTCTGACTGATTGATGACTAAATTTGATGACTTAGAGGACGACAAATAGCCAGATTAGGTAAATATGGGGTTCTCTGATTTGTGTAAAGTCCAATAATCTTACTAGGTGGAACTAAATTCTTGCAAAAATTAGATAAACAAATATTGATTAACAAGCAAATGTGTTTTATCGTTTATTGAGAGAGGATAGAACAGAATCTCAAGTGTGTTTTAGTATGACTAAATCACCTTACCAATCCAACTAAATGATCCATTGATTACGTGGGAGGAGTAAAGTAACTTTAGGCAAAATGAACATTCTCATCAGTTTAACCCGCCCAAAAAATGGTCAATGGCAAATTCTGCCATCTCTTCAACAAGTTCCCCACTTCTGCGCTAGTTTTCTCAAAGTTCAGAGAAGCCTTATTTTCTAAATCCCTAGATATCTATATCCCTAGGTATTTAATTTCTGTTGCGCTTATTTTTCCCCCTCCTCTTGATTCCGAATCATTATTTCAGTTTTCTCCTCATTAATTTTGTACCCAGATAGAGCCCCAAACGCTCTTGCCTCTGCTACGAGTTGGGGGAGCGCAGAATGGATGTCTGAGGTGAAAAACATTTCATCGTCCACATACAGTTCAATTTTCCTGGTGAATGTTCCTACCTTAAAATTCTTTATTCCCTCATTCAGTCTAATACTCTGGTCGAACGGCTCAATATAAAGGTGAAAGAGAATGGGTGAAAGGGGGCAGCCTTGATCTTGACTGGTGTTTATAAGCTTTTGGATTTCTATAAATCTTCTCTAGTATATCTATCAGGGGCTTATCCATGCCAAAATTTTCTAAGGCTGCCGTAAGATAACTCCAGTTGACCCGGTCAAAGGCCTTGGTTATTACTGCAAGGGGAGCCCAAGTTATTACTGCAAGCGGAGCCCCCTTCGATGTAGCTAAGTCTATAGTGCCAATCAGGGCATGGTTCAACTCTCTTAACTGCCTACTGGGGATAAAACCTTTTTGATCTTCGCGAATTATACTTCCCGCTACCTTGTTAATACGAGCAGCCAGAATTCCAGTGAAGATTTTATAATCGCTATTAAGTAAGGAGATGGGATGGAAAGATTGGCTTTGGGAGAGATTTTTACCAGCCTACGGAATTAGTGTTATCACTGCTTTGTTCCATGATTCCAGTATTGGATTGCCATCTATTAGGATTGAATTAAAAAGTTTAATCCAGATTGGAATAATCTCTTCTGCAATGTTAGAATAGAGCTCGCTGGGAATAGTGTCAGGGACGGCCACTTTACATTTTTTTAATTTTCTTTACTGCTGCCAATATCCCCCTCGTTATTTCCCCACCAAGGAACACTTTTTGCTCCAGAGACAATTTAGGAAGATGCTTGTCTTTGAGCCAAGGATCAATACTGCCTCTATTTATTACTCTTTCTTCCGTATATAATTCTTGAAAGAATTCTTTAAAAATCTTTCTTATCTTGCTACTATCTTCCGAGATCTGTCCAGCATTGCCCACTTCGATCTTCCTTATATAGTTCTGATTCCTTTCTATCCTTGCTTTCCATGCTAGTAGTTTTTCATACATTCGCCCTGCACTATATCTCTGGCCTTGCTGACCTCCCACGATTGCTGTACCTTCTCTTCTATTTTTGCTCTAAATTCTGTTTGTAAATTTTCTAGGTTTGCAGCTATCCTTTACTTCTCTTCTGTACCCAAAGACTCGCCTTTCAACCTTATTTCTATCCTCCCTATCCCTTCCTCTAATCTAGAGAATTCCAATTTCTCTCTCCTTGCCCAGTTTATCGATATACTTTTTAGTGTCCCCCTTAACCATGCTTTGTAAGCATCCCACACCACGTGCAAGGGCATTGATGTCAAATTCCAGGTAAAAAACTCATTTGAATCATGCGCTAGTTTTGCAACTATCCCCGAAGAGAGTGAAAGCCTTCTGTTCACAGTCTATCTCCCAAGCTCCTGTGAGACCCTCAAATCAATTTTTAAAGAAAAAGCTGCATCGTTTGAGAGGTGAATAGGGAGATGTTCCATGCCTACCACTCCCTCCAACTCCTTCCTATCCATGAAGAAATTTTCTAATCTAGAAAAGTAGCTGTTTTTCTTAGTGTGAAAAGTAAACTACCTTCAGTTTCCCTTCATTTTACAGAAAACATCAGACATATTGGATGACCCCGGCAAGTATCGCTAATGAGATGCAGAGTGGGCATTCCTGAGCAAAAAGCCGCAACAACGCTACTCCACAACATTCACAACGACCTGCCTGATCTGCGATGAGAACACAAAACAGGCGATAAGGCGTGTTAGCAGCAGGAAAGTAACACCTGCTCTGACCTGGTGCAACGTCGGACGACAACCGTCAGCAGCCAAGGGAGCACAGCCCATAGCCAAACATGAAGAACAACAGAGATGCCCCGAGCAACTGAACATGCAGCCCGGAGCACCAACAGGGCAACAACACACACCGCCACCCCGACAAAGAGAATGCACATCAACTCCATGAAACCGTGACCCAAACAAATCGCCTGAAGTCGCACAACCACATCACCTAACAAACAGGTGTGGCCATAAAAATCGAAACACACATCCACATCATATAACCCCAAAAAAACTTTATTACAGATGAAACAAAAAAAATAATCATGAAGAGACACGGCGGCGAGTCACAGCCTGCAAGACAGAAAGACAGATAAGAAGGTATGACATGTGCTCATCAAAGGACAGAGAGGGAGAGTGACAGAGAGAGAGACAGAGAGAGAGAGAGGGGGAGAGAAAGAGAAAGGGAGAGAGGGAGAGAGAAAGAGAGAGGGAGGGAGAACAAGCGAGGGAGAGAGGGAGAGAGAAAGAGAGAGGGAGAGGGAAAGAGAGAGGGAGAGAGCGAAAGAGAAAGAGAGAGGGGGAGAGGGAGAGAGAAAGAGAGAGGGAGAGAGAGTGCCGACCCAGGCCCCACTGCTCACCTGCAGCCACTGGTGTGCATCTAACCACATGCCGGTACACACTGCAGTCCCCCAGGTCACTCATCTGAAACAGTTGGCAGAGACATGAATGGCAGAGTCCATACAGTAGCACACGCCATCATCTCATGCCCGCCCCAGCACACACAGACTGCTGCATCCCAGTCCCTTCCGCCGCCCAGCCGAGACTGCCCACCCCTGAGCGACCAGGCCTCATTGCTCACCTTCCGCCACCGGCGTGTCTCCAAGAGGGCCCACCACGTGCCGGTGGGAGCTCCAATCCCGGGCCCGTGAAAATGGCACCCTCCACATCATGTAGCCACGCACTGCAGGCCACCAGGTCACACACCTGATTCCGGGTCTTGATTTTGCAATGGCAGAGAGCACATCAGTGCAAAGGGCATAATCGCAGGCTGCATACCCGCTCAGCCCAATAGGTGCCACTAACTCTGTGAACCGCAAGGCAACGCCACGTGACGGGAGGCCCGCACTGCCCTCTGGCTTAGGCCTACACTGCGGTCCACCAATGCCACCATTCCGGACCGCCCAAAAGGCGCATCATTGCAGGCTGCACACCCACTCAGCACTGAAGGTGCCCCTATCTCAGTGCACCAAAAGACACCGTCCCGTGGCAGTGTGCCTGTGCCTGCCACAGTGCATCCGGTGCCACCAAGTCTGTGCACCACTAGCCATGGACACTTTATGATTGAGTCCCGTGGTGCTGACGCCATCATGTCTCCACCGGCACTGGGCAATGTGACGTGGCAGGGCCCTAGGCCCTCATGCATAATGTATACCTACACAGAGACACCCATTTGGAGAGTGGAAATGACATCCAACATGTGCGCCAGGCCCTTTTTATTGGCAGGGTCACATGTCCTGTGACGCCTGTGCCGAATGGGTGTGGTGTGGGTGTGAACCAGCCGTGAGGGAGTGGCTGTGGCATGCAGACAACTAGACCTGTGAGCAGCAGATCCCTACAGGGAAGACCTGGGACATGTAGCGTTGTCACCTCCCCGTGAGCGTGAGCGGAGTGGGCTGGCCTGGCGTATGCCAGTCCGGCGTAAGGGTGTGAACAATGACCCCGGGGCTGTGGGTGTGCTTTTGTTCTGGCCTGGACAAGGAATTAATGTATGAGTGTTTCACCGTTCTAGTGTCGGCACCACCCGGCACCCAATCGGCAATGTGTCACCCTGTGACCCAAGTCCCACAACATAAGCAACATGGACGTAAGGTGAAATCATTGACCCTACATGCATCCAAACCTCCACAGATACAAGATCATTGACATGACACTCCCTTGTCTAAATGAATGTTTAATGCACATTCAATATAGTGTTGTAGCTGGAGCAGTAAAGGGCCATGCCAACCCCACCTTGCAGCGTTGGCCCGTGGAGGGCCAGCCAGAGTCCTTCAGGGTATGACATGTACATCAGTAGTGGAGGAGATCAGTCCGTGGTCTGATATCTGTGTCATTGGTGACCAAACAGAATATGGCAGTCCATGTCGAGGTCCAAGGTGAATGTCGCAGAGTGCATCGGGGGACAGTGGAAGGAGATGATGCTGAGGGCAGAACCAAGCAGAAACAGGCCATATGGCGGACATGAATACTACTGCTTCCTTCTGACCACGGGGGCAGATTCATCCGCATCTTTGTCCTCTGCTATTTCATGTGCCTCACATGTGGGTGGTGGTGTTCTGTCTCCAGCACTGTGTGGCAGTGACACCGCAGGGGCCATAGGTGGAATGTCCGCCTTACTGTGTGGCACTGACACATCAGGGGCTGGAGATGTGGATGGAGTGGTAGCAGCAGCATGCATCAACGCCAGGTCTTGTGGCAGCAATGCCATGAGGATGTTCTTTATGGCACTGAAGGACCTAGCTAACTCTTGCTGGTGTGCAGCCGTGTCAGCCGCTGTTTCTGCACGCTTAAACTCCCTGTCCTCCATGAGGCTCCGCATGAGTGCCAACTCCCGGGTGAGCTCGCTGGAGCCACTATTACTGGCCAGTCATTCTTGCCTCTGAGTCAGTACCCTGGCGATGTCAGCCATTGTTCGTTGGAGAGCATGGAGCGGACTGTCGGTGTCCGTTAGGGACTGTGAGTGGTCCCTGATGGGACTTAGACACCCAAGTATGGCGTCTATTTTTTTCTGCCATGCAGTCGAACCCCGACTGCACCTGTTCAGCCAGCTTCTCCTGGCACCCCAACATACGGAGTTGGAAGGCCATGTGTTCGTTGTGGGGGTCCTGGGAGGCAGCCATGGGGGTGGGTACTGCCTGCTGTGTATACTGTGCAGGGGGTGGGTTCTCCTCGTAGCAGCTGGGCTGCCCTGCTCCTGGAAGTGGGTTGCGGAGGCTGTCCACAAGCTGTTGGAGGGCATCGAAGTCAAAGGTCTTGTTGTCCTCTTCATCATCAGAGAAGAGAGGTTGGGACTGCTCTGCAGGAGGTGTTGAATTTCCCTCTGCAATGTGAAGGGGAGATGCAGTTTAACATTGTGTTCACATGTATGTTGACGAATTGTACATGTTTACATGCAGACTGAATGACAGTGTACATTGTTACTGTTTGTGGGGAGCTGCCTATGTGATGTGGGACAGTGGACATTTCGACAACTTTGCGGATGTGTGTTTGTACTTGTACATTATCAACTCACATTTCCCTGCAATGCCATATGTGATTGGCCAGTTACTGCACACAAGCGGAACCAGTTGTGTCCCCTGTTCTGTTGTGGATGTGTTGCGGATTGTGCCACATCGTTGTAAATGTTGGTGTGCTCTGCATGTGATGTGTGTGCCGCTTTTTGGGGGAGACGCCCCTGCAGCTCTGATTTTGCTGCCCCTGATCCCTTACATGCGGTGTACCTCTGACTTCTGTGCTTCTGCTATGCTGGGATGTTGCATTCTTGGGTGCATTGGTATCTTGGTGGGAGTTTGGGGTCTGGGGCATGGTTTGTCTGAAGATGTGCTATGTTACTTGTGCATGTGTACCATTTTGCCCATCTCCCCCCTTTTCCCCAGTCCCTGGTCGTTACTCACCCTGTTGCTGTTGTGTCTGGTCCTGTTTAGCAGTGTCCGGGCCCCCAACTCCTGCCACCATCTCCCCACTGATGACTGTGGACACCATTTCCTCCATCTCGTCCATCTCTGCCATCTCCTCCTGTGGCGCTGGACTCCCACCTCCAGTCTGCATTGCTGCCTTCCGGTTGTTTGTGAGCTTCTGCTTGGTTTTGCACTTGACATTATACCAGCGCTTCTTGACCTCGTCCATTGTCCTCTTCAGCACTCCGACTGCATTCACCTTGTCCACAATGGTCTGCCATAATCCATTTTTAGTTGCAAGTGACACAGTGGAGGTGATGAACAGTAGTTGATCACCTTCTATCAGGATCCTGTTTTCCTGCGGACTGAACCTTTTCTTCCAACTCTTCATCTCCTTGCCCTTCCCTGACCCCGAAGTCCCAGGCTGGTCCACCGGGGTGCTTGTGAGGTTCTGGTTGTCCTCTGCACTTGCTCTGGCTGACTCCATTGTGCGTCGCTGTTGTTTGGCTTTTGTATGTGTTTTTTTTCACCGTTTGTAGTGCATTTTCCCACCTGTCGCGTGGGGATTGCAGGCCTGTGGCTGGTTTTCGCTGATTTTTGTTTCGCGATTGGCGTTTCACATTTTTGCGGCGTCGTATTGATTTTAACGCGTTGGTTTGACGCGTTGCCATGGGACTATCGCATGGTGCCGCCGGCTTGGGAATACCACGTTGACACGGAGTTATTTTCCCGCGATGGACTGCGAAGTGAAGAGTTGCGTTATGCTACTTTTGCGGTAGTTATCACACGTTCTTGAGAATATCCCCTTATATCTTCCACCCATTTTAGTTTTAGAAACAAATCTTTGCATTCCTCCCTCCTCAGATGGGTTTCCCGCAACATGAAAATATGCGTTCCATGCTGCTTTGAATATTGCAGAATGGAATACCTTCTCTATTTAACCCTCAGCCCATTCACATTCCAGCATATTATATCTAACGGTTGTGACCCCTCAACCCAGTGCTAATTTTTTCTCCCCTTTTCTTTCCTTCTGTCCAAAACAACAACAACTCCTAAGTGGTGCTCCCACTCTGCCAATTAGAGGACTTAACTTTTTATGGTTTTTGTCCCCAGTGCTCCCCCCGGGAACTCTCCCTACCCTATCACTAGGCCTTTCCATAGCCTATTTGAGCTACCCTCCACCCCCGAGGGAGAAACAGGTGCCTTACCTATTTGCTCTATTTTGTAATCCCCCCTTTCCTCACCCCTATAAAAGTATCCACTTCCTCTGGATCATGGAAATTACACATTTTGTTCTGCCACATCACCTTTAAGGTAGCCGGAAATCTGAGCTTTACTGTTGCACCAAGTCCTTTAAAAGTTCCCATTCTATTTCCCAGCTCCCACTGTCTATCAGCAGTTTCAATAGAGACATCAGATCTAATTTTGAAGGTAACGCCTGGCGGTTGGAGCAAATTCCCTTTCAAAGACAGAATTAGAATCCTCTCTTTTATAGTATAGGATAAGACGTTAACCAAAATCTTACAAGGGCTTTTTCTTCCAGGGCGTAGTTTAAATGGATCCCTGTGCACTCGCTGTATTTCTACCTCCAGGCTGGCAAAACTCTCTTCCCGTGGGTATACACTTCTCAGAAGTTGGATCACAAAAGATTTAATATCTATGCCCTCCGCCCCTTCCTCAACCCCCAAAATGTTAACATTGTTTCGCCTGGTATTATTCTCCAACCTTTCCAGCTTGTCTTACAGTGATATCTCTCTTTGTTTCAGGTGTACTACTTCTTGACTGTTCTCTTGAACTACTAAGGTGCCAATTACGATCCGGTTAAAAATTTCCCCATCCGACTCGTATCCGGTCTTTTTACCGTACGAATCGTACAAGCGCCGTACAAACTGCCAATTACGATTCGCATGGCAAAAAGTCCATACGAATCGCATTGGGAAGTATTCCCCACACGTCCTCGGGTCGGAAAAAGTGTCCAACACGTCCACGGACGATTTACCGTACAAATGTGAAATGTGAAGTCCAACGCGGAATCACGATCCATCCCGTGCATCCGATGTTACAACCGCATGGAAAAAACACCGTCCGCACCGAACTCCCATAGCAACCATGGAGACATGTGCCCGCATACGTGCCCAACACTCCCCCCAGCCCCCGTACGTTCGAGTCGTACCACCCGTGTATGTACACCCCGTGTATGTACACCCCCCGTGTATGTACACCCGTGTACCTGTCGTACCCCCCCTGTATGTACACCCCTGTATGTGTCGTACCCCCGTGTATGTACACCCGTGTACGTGTCGTACCCCCCCTGTATGTACACCCCTGTATGTGTCGTACCCCCGTGTATGTACACCCGTGTACGTGTCGTACCCCCCGTGTATGTACACCCGTGTACGTGTCGTACCCCCCCTGTATGTACACCTGTGTACGTGTCGTACCCCCCATGTATGTACACCCGTGTATGTGTCGTACCCCCCCTGTATGTACACACGTGTACGTGTCGTACCCCCGTGTATGTACACCCGTGTACGTGTCGCACCCCCGTGCATGTACACCCGTGTACGTGTCGTACCCCCCGTGTATGTACACCCGTGTACGTGTCATACCGCCCCCTGTATGTACACCCCTGTACGTGTCGTACCCCCGTGTATGTACACCCGTGTACGTGTCGTACCCCCCGTGTATGTACACCTGTGTATGTGTCGTACCCCCGTGTATGTACACCCGTGTACGTGTCGTACCCCCCTGTATGTACACCCGTGTACGTGTCGTACCCCCCCTGTATGTACACCCCTGTACGTGTCGTACCCCCGTGTATGTACACCCGTGTACGTGTCGTACCCCCCCTGTATGTACACCCCTGTACGTGTCATACCCCCGTGTATGTACACCCGTGTACGTGTCGTACTCCCCCCTGTATGTACACCCGTGTACGTGTCGTACCCCCCGTGTATGCACACCCGTGTACGTGTCGTACCCCCCGTGCATGTACACCCGTGTACGTGTCGTACCCCCCGTGTATGTACACCCGTGTACGTGGCATACCCCCCCCTGTATGTACACCCCTGTATGTGTCGTACCCCCCGTGTATGTACACCCGTGTACGTGTCGTACCCCCCATTGTATGTACACCCGTGTACGTGTCGTACCCCCGTGTATGTACACCCGTGTACGTGTCGTACCCCCGTGCATGTACACCCATGTACGTGTCGTACCCCCCGTGTATCTACACCCGTGTACGTTAGAGTCGTACCCCCACCCGCGTATGCATGGAGCGTACCCCCACCACAACATTCTAAGTACGGAGCGCACCCCAGGCCCCAACATCACAACCGCATGTACGAGTCGTACCAAGCCACACACAAGGACAGCACTGTACAACAAAATGGCCCATGTACACACCGTACACACGCTAAAAACGCACTTACACAACCAGGACAAACCAAAACGACACAAGAATACACCATTGGAATGGCACAAAGCCACAAAAGATGTCCAACAACCACTAAAACAACACATTCACTGACCTGCAACTGCCAAAAACAAACAGAGGCCCAAAACACCACCACTCCTTATAACACACCCACCCAAAGTTCAAACACAGCCACACCCACCAATGGACCAATAAAAAGGGCCCACACACACAAACCATGAGCCTTTGCAACAGACTCACTGCTGCCAGACCCCACAGACAACCTACAGCACCATACTAGAAGCTTTACCACACCTTACACTTGCACACCTTCACACACACACCTTCACAAACACCCCCTCATCACATTCACACACACACCTGCACAACCACACCCACACACCCACAACCATCCACACCCCCCCCACCATCCACACCCACACCCCTCACCATGCCCACTAACAAGAATCCAAAGTTCACTAGCCGAGAGTTGGAGGTCCTTGTCGATGAAATCCTCAGAGTCGAGCCACACCTCTTTGGAACATTGGTCAGACAGACCAGCATTTCAGCAAAAACAGCCATGTGGCAGACCATCGTCGATGCTGTGAATGCTGTTGCGGACACCAGAAGGAACAAGCAGGAATGCCAAGCCAGGTGGTACGATCTGCGGAGGAGGGTCCGAGCCAAGATGACGGATGAACACAAACAGGCCAACGTCACTGGAGGAGGGCCGTCCCGCAGACCCGTACACTACCATCCCTGGGAGGAGAGGGTGATGGCCATACTGCCGGTGGAGGCAGTCGAAGGATTAGGAGGACTCCGAGACCCGGGTGAGTACACAAACAACGCACCTCACATGGGGGGAACGTCATCCACAACCAAACTCACAAACAGGCACGCAACCACCCCAAGCTATCGCATGACTCAACCACACTCCATGAACACGCACATGCCACTGGCGCCACCATGCCCCATGCACCCAGCTGGCCAATGTCAAGTCACAGGCCACAGAAGACACCAACACATGACACGGTAACCCGGATGGCGGGAGGGTGGGCCACAAAAATCACATAGTGCAACTCAGAAGCAGACAACAATGCCCTCTGCCCATATGGCCTAGGTCACAGCCAGACAAACAGTGTGTCCCCACACAGGAAAGACTTGCCAGCAAATGGCGGACGCCTTGCATTAAGACATGGGGGTGAAGGCACTGTTTTGCACATGACAGCAGCTAATGAACAGCCAACACTGTGACAGAGTGGCAGCACACACCACCACAGCAGCAGCACAGACACACACACTACACCCAATGGGTGCCTGGAGATCAGAAACAAACTCACAGCAACAATCCAAGGGCCATTGAAAGAACTGCTAACAGTGTGTGCCCAGGAAGCTGGGCTGAGGTGACAGAGGGTGACACACAGAGGGAGGGAGAGGGGGACAGAGAGGGAGGGAGACACAGGGAGACGGACAGAGGGAGGAGGCCGACACACAGAGGGAGGGAGAGGGGGACAGAGAGGGAGGTAGACACAGGGAGACGGACAGAGGGTGGAGGCCGACACACAGAGGGAGGGAGAGGGGGACAGAGAGGGAGGGAGACACAGGGAGACAGACAGAGGGAGGAGGCTGACACACAGAGGGAGAGGGGGACAGAGAGGGAGGGAGACACAGGGAGAGCAAATCAGCCTTGTGGTGTGTGGGAATGTCTGCTCATCAGCAGGTGGACTGCGTGCATGTAGACAAGGGTGGCCAGTGCCAGCACCCCCCCTCTCCTCCATGGCAAAACACAGGGCCATGTCACAACCTGTGCACGAGCACAACGACAGCTATATGCATCATATAAGTGTGTGGAACAACTTCATGTGCCCACGTACAGTGCTACACGGAAGGCGCCAATGCACGGCTCGCCACACCTGCCCACTCCACTGCTGACTGCAGTCACACTTGACGCAGCAAGTAAGACTGTGCCACACATAGGTAAAGTCGCCAAAGCTGTGCCCAAGGGACATACCATGCACAAGTGCACTGTGAGTGGAATGCAAGACAGATCCAAATTCCCAGAGGAAATGTTCCAACTTTGAAACTAATGAAACATGGATGTTGCATGGAACAAAATTAACATTGTCTCTCTCACACACAGGTCAACGTCGTGGTTCACCCCCCAACACTGGGGGGGGAAGACTCACAGGACCCGGCTCTGTGGGAGGCCGATCCCACCGGCAGCGACGACTCTCACCACTCTGTGGATGACCCCGACCAACCTGGCCCCTCTGGTGTCTAACGACCTGCAGCACCTGCGTCAGGTACAACGGGGCCAACCACCACCCCCACTCCTGCCACATCCCAGGAGACACCCAGGATCCCTGCCCCACCACCACAAAGCAGCCAGTCTGTCCAGGAGGGACAAGGTACTCCGGGCACCCAGGAGGAGGCAGGCGACACCGCAAATGCCATCCCTCAGGGGTCCCGGAGACCCAATGTGCCCACAACGGCAGGCCAGGCGCAAGTGGGCAGGGGTGGTGGGAGTGGAGGACAGCGGAGGCGCCAGCCTGACCAGTTGGGTGGGGAACCGGTATATTCCCATGTCCGAAACATCCTGGACACATACCGGCAGGACACCACGGGCATGGCCCAGGTTGTGTCCACCCTCAACGATATGAAGGGGACCCTCGATGAGATCAAGACCCAGCAGGCCCAGCAACATGCGGAGCAACATGCATGTCTACTGCAACACCAACGGAGGATGGAGGACAGACAGGCTGAGCTCGTGACGGTGTTCACGGGAATTTACAGTACACTCCGTCGGATGGCCGACAACATGGGCAACCCTCCCTGTGCCAGAAGGCGTAGAACATCACCACCCACAGGGAGGGATCAGGAGGAGGAGGTGGAAACATCCGATGGAGCATCCCAAACATCGTCACGGCCTGCTACTGAGGGTCCCCGCAGGAGGGCGGGTCGTCCATGGAAAAGACCGTGAGGGTCGGCGCTACAGCACCATCTCCCAGGACACCTGGCCTGGCACCTGGCCCACTGGAGCAACAGCAGCACAGCATCAAAAGACATTCTCTGCCACATGGCCTTGCTGGTCACTGTCTGACCAATGTTGACAAAGACGGTGGCATGGACTCAGAGGATTTCTAATGGCAAGGACACCAACTCCCCTAGTGAACTTTGGATTCCACACACCCGGAAAGCCCCTCATGTCAAACCCCCCTCCCCCCCCCACTAAAATAAAAAGTCACACCATGAAGAGAAGATGCCTGCTGGTTGCATTATTACCTTACATGTGTCTTGTAAAGTCTAAACATGCCTGAGTTCTCTTTTGACTTCAACTATCCACACCCTGAGGCCTGAGTCTGGCACAGGACACACGGGTCACCGTGTATTAGGCAAGACAGACATGGAGCACCATACACACCCGTGATGGGCCCAACCAGCTGAGGGGGTGGCCGCACAACCGTGCCGACAGACATATTGAGTACAGCAACAGTCATGCGCAGAGGTCAGGGATCATGTCGAGTGTCCTGGGGGGCACCCAGGTATGTGTAGACAGGTGGCAGAACCATGTCCTGCAAGCTTGAGTCAGGTGGATGCAGAGAATGGTGGCCTGGCCAACGTTGGATGCATGGGGATGGCACATGTCACAATACCCACACAGTCATGGACATCATGCACAATACACAGTCTAATCCCACACAAACAGCTTGCATCTTGCTACTCTACACATAGACACATAGCCACTATCACGGAAAACCATGCCAGACATGCCGGATGCACCGTGGCAACACACCAGCATTGACTGAGAAGAGGCACCTTGGAGGCATAGGGACACCTTTATTAGTCATGTATTCGGGATTGCAGAGGCAACTCGAAGTACACATGAACAGTTCATGTGGAGTAACATGTGGGTCCAACACTGGCACCCCCCTTCTGCAGCACAAATGCGTGATAGCCATGGAACTTGCACACAAGTGTCGGCTAACAGCTAAACACCCCCAGCTGCTCACGGAGAGCCTGCCATACACCATTGATCCACTGATGTGGAAGTCCCACAGCATGTCAAGCCAATGCAAACCGTATGTGTCCGAGGACAGTGTTACACACATTGATGCCATCATCATATTCCACAATCCCATCACTGATGACTGTCAACAAGTCTGACCATCTATTCAGGTGTACCCAGCTGCATGTAATGTGTACCATGGTGATGCAACATGTCTGCAGAGGAACCAAACATCGACAGGGGCAGTGTGCATACATCGTGAACAACTGCCACACCCAATACACCCCTGATGCATCCCTTACCCTAAGGAGACTTCCAAACGTGTCCGTGCCTGTAACGCTGAGTCAGCACACGATGACGTGTCCATGAGGAATAGCAGTGCCACAACAATGCAACCAGCAGACGGCATGCGCAAGTACCTGGGGAAGAGAGACACACAAGAAGTCAGCCACAAAAAGCACAGCCACTTGCATGTGCATGTACTCGACACATGTATGGATGACAACATGCTAGGTCACAATTATGACTGGGGAAATACAACCATCACTGGCACCATCACTCCAGTGACACACCCACACACACCTCTGACTCACGTGCCATACATGCAGGTGGAGACACACATCGCAACACATGCCACACGGGGACCAATGCGTGCACACTCAGACACTGGTACTCACCACTAAGCAAAGAAGTCGCTTATGAGCCGAGTCCGGATGTCCTCTTGCGGCTCCACATCTTCCACATCACTAGCCCCATTGCCAAGCCCTTCGTCCTCCACGGGTGGATGGTCCTGGTCATCTTGATCCAGGATGAGTGGCACAGCTTTCTCAACTGCCATGTTGTGCAGCATGCAGCAGACCATGAAGATTTTGCAGACCTTCGCCGGGGCATATGGGAGGGCGCCGCTGGTCTTGTGGAGGCATCTGAATCGGCTCTTCAGGAGGCCAAACGTCCTCTCTATCACTCGCCTTGTCCGGCCATGGGCGGTGTTGTAGCGGAGCTGGGCCGGCGTGATGGGGCTGTGGAGAGGTGTGATCAGCCATGGCATGTTGGGATAGCCAGCGTCCCCTACATGGAAAGCACATGGACATAAGCAGGACAGGAGAAGCGGTCGTGCTGGAAGTCTACGCAAAATACAGGACAGACAGACTGTACCCACCAACAACACATGCTCGTTCGTTGCGCAGCTGCGTCATCATTTCAGGCACCCTGCTACGCCTCCTGATGTAGGCATCGTGTGCTGATCATGGAAAACGAGCACAGACATGTGAAATCACCATGTTGGACAGACACACCACAAGGGCATTGATGGAGTGGTAGTGCTTGCGATTCCGGTACGCTACCTCCTGTGCCTGTGGTGGTACCAAAGCCACATGTGTCCCATCTATGGACCCAATGACATGGGGCATCCCTCCCAGGGCATAGAATCCATGCTTGACCCCAGTCAACATTTCAGGGGTAGGAAAATGGATGAAGTCATCCAGGTGAATCAACATGGCCTCTAAGAAATCATGCAGCACACGGCAGAACATGCTCTGGGACATGCCACCAACATGAGCTATGGTATTTTGAAAGGTACCCGTGGCTAGAAAATGTAGGGCTGCCATTACCTTCAGCTTGGGTGTCAGTGCCGTAGGATACCTGTGCAGCGGTTGCAGGTGTGGTGCCAGTCTCGCCGTCAACTCCAGAATCAACCGTTGGGGGAAGCGGTAGCACCGGATACAGTCATCCTCCCGCATGGCAGCCAAGTCCGGAATTGGTCGGGGAAGAGGCGGCGCTCTGCAGTAATTTGGAAGTGACAAGGAAGAGTGAGTGCACCACAACAACAATTTATTTGTACTGAGCACATGTCAATCTGTCTATACACATATGCTACATACGGAGTCAGGTATGTGCCACATGCCCTGGACACGTATGGCTGCCAGGTGACACTCCTACCAAGACCCAGCTACACACGGAGATTGTGAACCTCCACATGCCATGGCATGGGATTAGCTGTGTCCCAGTGCAAGTGAACAGCCAGACGCAAGACAGGAGTGACATACATCCACACATCAGCAGAAGTAGGATGTCGATTGCAGAAACTGGTAGCGGAACACTAGAGCCACAGGTCACATGACATTACACTAGGACAGCCCACACACCTTGCCATGAAGGTGTACATGTCATGACTCACCACACATTCATAGAGAGGATGCAGACATGTCCTTGTTACGCTACTCCGTGTCCCATGCATACATACGCACCTCACATCCGATACCACATGTGGCATGGTGTGCGGAACAGTGTGCAATGCCAATCTACACACAGACACATGTTGGTTGCTGCAACAGCTGCAGCTTTTGAGGGAGCTCCAACATCAACCTAATGGGAACCCCCCACACATACATGACATATTCACATCGTGCACCGTGGGTAGTGACATGTCAGGTGTGGTAACCCCTGTACCAGGCCTCAGGGGACACTTCTGTGTGTTGGTGTCCGTGCCATGCCAGTGACGCTCATCACAAGTGTGCAGTACGACATGCACACATGTCAAAGGAGTCAAGGGCATGCCTGGCACACATTGCACCGTCACACATTACATGTGTACACATCTCATCATACATCTGGTGCATTCTCGACTCAGGAGTAATGTGCCACATCACAGCCTTTCACACCTGTGCCCCACACATGTAGTACTGCCCAGACAATGCCTTGATGTCCATCCATGGACAAGTATGTCAGCCCTATTCCTTCCTGTGTGCTGCCTGTCACCACTGTGATGTGTGAAAACCACCGTACTGCTGCTAAGAGGGCCTGTGTACCTTCCCATATCACTATGGGAGTGCTGCCGTATGTGTACCCATAGTGATGGTGAGCGTACAGGCATGTGTACGGTCAGTAAGTACGCATACGCAAGAACACCCATAGTGGTATGGCCCGTACACACGTGCGTACGTTCACTATCACTATGGGTGTCCTCGCGTATGTGTACTCGTAGTGGTACGGACCGTACACACGCCTGTACGCTCACTATCACTATGAGTACGCATACTATGGGTGTCCTCGCGTATGCGTACTCGTAGTGATGGTGAGCGTACAGGCGTGTGTACGGTCCGTACCACTACGAGTACGCATACGCGAGGACACCCATAGTGATAGTGAGCGTACAGGCGTGTGTACGGTCCGCACCACTACGAGTACGCATACGCGAGGACACCCATAGTGATAGTAAGAGTACAGGCGTGTGTACTGTCCGTCTCACTATGGGTGTTCTCGCGTATGCGTACTCATAGTGGTACGGCCCGTACACACGCCTGTACGGGCCGTTGCTATGCATTTGGGGTGCCCTAGGGCCCCGGAACGCACCGTACCTGTGTGTGAAGCTCAAAATTACATAGGGGACACATGAGGGACAAGTATTAAGGCCTACATGCATGCTGGTTGTCATGGAGACCAAGTTTAAAGTTTGAATTTGTTCTGGAAGGTGCACAGCAGAAGTCAGTTGGAATGAATCTACTTTGTTGCAATGTGTTTGTGGGGTTGACATCATGCTGAAGAAAAAAACACAATAGGAACCCACTGACTGTGCTAGGTTTGAAGGGATTGGAGGAAACATAGGATGCAAATGAGAGTGACCAATCACTCTGTACTCCTGTGCATGAAACATGCCAGCAAGGCAGATATAAGGCAGCCAGGTCCCATGAGGGAGCACTTGCCTGCACATCTCTGTATTCCACGACCCAGCTGCTGCTACTGATTCCCTGGAACCATGTCAAGGTCTGTGGAGAGGTCACAGCCCTTCACCCTGGAGGAGAACATGGCTCTGCTGGATGTGATCCTCCCACAGTACCCCATGCTGTATGGGCGTTCAGGGTATCAGGTGAGTCCACTGGCACAGACTGTGTCCCTTTTTTGTGACTGTGACTTCTGGCATTGTGTCCAGGTGTCTCACACATGCTATGTACTGTAGGGGGGGTCCCAGGGGGGGAATGCCTGATGTCTCCCAGCCAGAGCATGCAGTGGTGCATGTCTGCCATCCTCACTTGCATCGTGTTTACTGTGACAATCACTGCATGGTGCATGCCACATTCTGCCTGTCTTATCCTCCTGGGAATGTTGCCTCTACAGTCCTCATGTGATTATGTGGTCAGCCCAGTGTGACAGGTGACTGTACCCACAGATGTGTGTTAGTTCTGTGTACCTGTGCTGAGAGTGTCCACATGATGTGTTCGTACCCTGGACATGGGTGTGTGTGTAAGTCCCCTGTCATGTGGGTGGGTGCATATGTGGAGTGTAGCAGCCCAGCTGCATGAGGGATTATACCCTGGCCATGTGATGTGAGCAGGGAGCAGTGCTGTGTGTCTGACGTGCAGAGCCAGCCCCACACCTGTGAGCCCCCCCCAGTCTAGTGGCACATGTGCAGAGTGAGGTTTGTCGCTGCATTTGGCAATGGCAGGTGAATGTCCTGTGCCTGTGTGTGTCTGTGTACTCTGCTGCGGTAGCGTCAGTGGCCTGTGGCATCTGACTGCTTAGAGGTGCTGCACATTATCCTGGTGTAGCTTGTGATGCACAGTGTGAGCCTGGATCATTGATTGTGTCGTTGCCCTCATTCCACCTGTGTACTTTCAATGGCACGTACTGCTTTTGCCCTTCCCCAGAGGATCATGTCCCTATGACAAAGGTGCAATGCGTTGGATGCATACTATGCCTTGTTGTAAACAGCAAATGTGTTCTAATATGTGTCTCTGTGACATGTGCCAGGTGTATTGATGTAGTGTCACTTGTTCATCCTCACAGGTAGGCGCCTCTGCCAAGGAGCAGATATGGCTGACCGCCGTCAGCGCCGTGAGGAGTGCGGATGGTCGGAAGCGGCGCCTGTCCCAGGTGAGGAAACGCTGGCAGGATATCCGGTGCTGGACGCGGAGGATCGCACGGGTCCTGCTGGGGGACTCACCTGAGAGCCATAAGAACCGCGGGCGCCGCCGACTGAGCCACATCCACAAGCGTGTGCTGCCGGTGGTCTTTCCAGACTTGGAGAGGCGCTTACAGGAGATGCAGCAGCAGGAAGGGGGTAGGTACATGTGTGCTTGTTGTGTTTCACCAGCATTTGTAAGTGCACAGTTGCATGGATACACTGCCAGGGTTTAAAGGTGCTGTGCAGATCCAGTTACCCACTGTATAGCTGTGCTCTCCTGCCTCCCTTCCCCTCCTTGCAATGTGTTCCCTGGTCTGTGTATAGTCACTCCTTCACAAGGTTATCTAGGCTGGCACTTTCTCCACGTGAACTATGCCTGTAGCATCATGTGTGGGGGTGGTGTGTAACCGGTTTTGGGACCTTGCCTGTGCCCTGTCCAGTTCAGTACATGTGGGTTCCATGTCAGTTGACACTGATGCTGAGTCCAGACATGGGAGTTAGTCTCACAAGTGTCATGCCTTACAGTGCGCATGTCCTATGTTGTGGCCTGTGACATGATGTGCATGAGTGTGCGATACGCATAGTGCAGGGATGGTGGCGTGTGTTGCAGTCATTCCCATTCAGGACCATGGAGCTGTGTTGCCACTACTGTCCCCTGGGGTTTATTTTCCGAGGTGTCATGTGTGTCATCACAAAACGTGGACACTCTCAGTGTCTACAGCATAGGTTGTGCTCTGTGCCATTGTCCCCTGGCACCATGTATATTGATGTGAAATGTTGTACAAGTGTCCACTGTACAGCGTGACCTGATTTTCCTTGTTCATAGTCACAGTGGCCAGTGCCTGTGTGTCTTGTTACAATCATCTGAAGTTGGCCATTTGTATATGATTATTTGGACAGGCGCACCTCGGGTATTTGGCGTCCAATCTTGCATTTATGCATACCCTGTGTATTTCACCCAGACTAAGAGGTGTACGTGCCACCTGTCAATCAACAGATTGTCTCATGTAGGGGGTGGTTGGTGCGGGGCAAGCCTACATGTCAAAACCTGAAATCTCCTTGCTAGTTCTGGCCAGTGTGTGATGTTTGGCTGGACATACACTCTAGGTGCAGTGAGCCAGTCATGTTGGGCATGTTTTCAGTATTACCTATGCAGCATGTGCCTCAAGCTCATGGATTTGGTCCCTCCTCATCCCTATTGTCGGCAACGCTGTGTGGTGCAGATGCAGTGCTGGATTGTCCCCAGGGCCTGGCTCCTCTGTCAAACTCCATTTCATGTCATTTGCTTTTGTGTCATGCTCTCCATGGATTTTCATTGGCATGCTGGGTCAACCAACTGTGTGTTGCATGCCCTACATCTGTACCTTGTTTTGTAGATGTTACTGATCTTACTTTTCAGGCTATGCACTGTAACCTACGTGGATTGGACTCATGTGACATATGTATACAGGTGTGTGATTAATTGCTGTCTCTTCACCTTGCCCACAGCATCGTCGGCGGACACGGAGGGAGACATGAGCACAGACGGAGCGGAGGGACTGAGCACCAGTGCCAGCGTTGACATTGTGGCTGGCACATTGAGTGGTACAGAGGCGGAGGAGAGTGAGGCCGAGGACCTGTCCACTGGCACCACCGAATATGAAGCCGACGGGTCCGAGGATGATCTCTCCGAGTGGGCGGACGCTGCACCACCAGCTGACAGCGGCACAACATCGCACCCCGCCCCCTCCATTGCCATCAGCCGCCTCCCACTTGCTCGTGTCCCTTCCCAACGTCCACGGTCACCACATGTCTCCTTCCTGCCAGACACCGCACCCCCTGCCCCTGTCTCCACTGCTGCCGCCAATGCCGAGTCTGTGGACATCCAGAGGCAGTTGCAGGTTGGTCAGGCTGCGATCCTTAATGTCCTCCATGGCCACAGCCAAGTGCTGCACAACATGGAGGCATACTTGGAGGGCATTTTTTCATCGCAGGCTGACCAACGGCAGTTGCTGAGGTCCATAGACTCGACACTGACTGCAGCAGTGGGTCTCCTGCAGTGCTACGTCCCACCCCCTACCCCTGCCCCATCCACACTTCCCACTCCCATGCCTGTCCCACGTACACCCAGAGGTACGCATGCACACACCACAACAGACACAGGCACCACACCAGCAGGGAAGGTCATACACACACCTCCTGGCACGCACACACAGGGTGAAGTAGGCACACCCACTGGGTCGGGGGGCAAACGTAAGACACGCAGCCAGCATTCCACCCAATCCACTCCCTCCAAATCCCCTCCCCTCAGCTCTCCTGGCCACATATCACACAAAGACTCCTTCATGGCCGCTCTGTCCCTGAGCCCCACAGTGACACCACCCCGCAAGCGGTCAAGGGAGTCCCCGGTCAGGGTGGTTTATTCCCCCCCCCCCGTCTACACCCTCCCCCAGTGGCGCTGCGACCCATCCCTCTGACCCCCCCCCCCCCTCCTTGGGGCCTGTGGTTCCTTCGGGTGCAGGGGATTCCCTGGACGACCTTGCTAAGGTGTGCAGCGAGATCCTGGCCTCCGCCTTTGGCCCTGCCCCACCCCCTGTGGTGGAGTTCTCCATCCCTGCACCCACGACGCCTACCCTTCGCCCTCCTGTCCCTGCGGTGCCTGGTTCTCCCCCCCCCATGATGCCCTCACCCCTGTGGAAGACGACGGAATCTAACTGTGCAGGCAAGCTAGGGGACACGCATCCCACTGTGTCCCCCATCCAGCTGTGACTTCTGGACTGCCCTATGGGCTTTGTAAATATTGAACTTCCTACAAACAAGACTTTTTTGGTTCATGCTGCATAAAGCAATTTATTTTTTTCCTCTTGGAACACTACTGCTTTGCTGGTATTGCTGTTGGTGGGGCTGCTACATGCTTTTGGGTGGTGTTCATGTGTTGGGTGTGTGGGAAATGTAGTAGTGTGCTGGTCATATGGGGGACCCTGGGATCTGTGTGCCATCACACGGTGTTAGCTAGGTTTCTCTGTTCATGTAAGCAGTTGCTGCATGGTGAAATTGTCCAAAGGTGTATTCCTTGCTCTGTGTACCCTGACATCTTCCCTGCAGGGTGTTCCCAATATTTAGCGCCGAGCTGTGTGTACATTAGCAGGGTGTGTGACGGACTCCTTCAACTTTGCACATGCATGCTGAGCAATGTCTCCACCTGCATCATTCGTGGCATCCTTGGTAGTCATTGTACTTGTGTATGTGGACTATTGACATGACTTCATGTGGACATGTTTTCTTTTCTGCGCTAAGCATGCGTATACTCCCAGCCTCGCACACATGTGGTACATGTACTGCAGGGTCTTTGTGCACCTGACTGAAATTTGTGGGCATGGTATCTGTGGCTACTCCACCCCTTGCGTTACATGGGCACTGCTGTGAGTGTTAGGCACACACCCCTCCTGTGTCTGGGCACTGCTGGGAGGACTCTGCACCCACCCCTCCTGGGTCTGGGCACTGCTGGGGGGACTCTGCACCCACCCCTCCTGTCTCTGGGCACTGGTGGGAGGACTCTGCACCCACCCCTCCTGCGTCTGGACACTGCTGGGGGGACTCTACACTCACCCCTCCTGTGTCTGGGCACTGCTGGGAGGACTCTGCACCCACCCCTCCTGTGTCTGGGCACTGCTGGGAGTGATAGGCACCCACCCCTCCTGCATCTGGGCACTGCTGGGAGTGATAGGCACCCACCCCTCCTGCATCTGGGCACTGCTGGGAGTGATAGGCACCCACCCCTCCTGTGTCTGGGCACTGCTGGGAGGACTCTGCACCCACCCCTCCTGTGTCTGGGCACTGCTGGGAGTGATAGGCACATACCCCTCCTCTGTCTGGGCACTGCTGGGAGGACTCTGCACACACCCCTCCTGTGTCTGGGCACTGCTGGGAGTGATAGGCACCCACCCCTTGTGCGTCTGGGACTGCTGGGGGAACTCTACACCCACCCCTCCTGTGTCTGGGCACTGCTGGGAGGACTCTGCACCCACCCCTCCTGTCTCTGGGCACTGCTGGGAGGACTCTGCACCCACCCCTCCTGCTTCTGGGCACTGCTGGGGGGACTCTACACCCACCCCGCCTGTGTCTGGGCACTGCTGGGAGGACTCTGCACACACCCCTCCTGCGTCTGGGCACTGCTGGGGGGACTCTACACCCACCCCTCCTCTGTCTGGGCACTGCTGGGAGGACTCTGCACACACCCCTCCTGTGTCTGGGCACTGCTGGGAGGACTGTACACCCACCCCTCCTGTGTCTGGGCACTGCTGGGAGGACTCTGCACCCACCCCTCCTGTGTCTGGGCACTGCTGGGAGGACTCTGCACACACCCCTCCTGTGTCTGGGCACTGCTGGGAGGACTCTGCACCCACCCCTCCTGTGTCTGGGCACTGCTGGGAGTGATAGGCACCCACCCCTCCTGCGTCTGGGCACTGCTGGGGGGACTCTACACCCACCCCTCCTGTGTCTGGGCACTGCTGGGAGGACTCTGCACCCACCCCTCCTGTGTCTAGGCACTGCTGGGAGGACTCTGCACCCACCCCTCCTGTGTCTGGGCACTGCTGGGAGTGATAGGCACCCACCCCTCCTGCGTCTGGGCACTGCTGGGAGTGATAGGCACACACCCCTCCTATTTAACAATATGTACGCTTATAACATACACGTGTGTGGGTTCGCTCCATGGGGGTACGGTTCGTATTTACACTGTTGGGATGGGGGTACGCTCCATACGTCTGCAGGTGAGGCTACAGTTCGTACTTACACTGTTGGGGTGGGGGTACGCTCCATACATCCGCGGGTGAGGGTACGGGTCGTACTTACACTGTTGGGGTGGGACTTATACGTACGCGGGTGGGGTACGGGTCGTACTTACACTGTTGGGGTGGGAGTACGCTCCATACGTACGCGGGTGGGGTACGGGTCATACTTACACTGTTGGGGTGGTGGTACGGTACGTACATACACTGTTGGGGTTGGGGTACGCTCCATGCATACGAGGTGGGGGTACGTGTCGTACATACACGGTTGGGGTGGGGGTACGCTCCATACGTCCGCGGGTGAGGGTACGGGTCGTACTTACACTGTTGGGGTGGGGGTACGCTCCATACGTCCGCAGGTGAGGCTACGGGTCGTACTTACACTGTTGGGGTGGGACGTATACATACGCGGGTGGGGTACGGGTCGTACTTACACTGTTGGGGTGGGAGTACGCTCTATACGTACGCCGGTGGGGTATGGGTCGTACTTACACTGTTGGGGTGGTGGTACGGTATGTAAATACACTGTTGGGGTTGGGGTACGCTCCATGCATACGAGGTGGGGGTACGGGTCGTACTTACACTGTTGGGGTACGCTCCATACATACGAGGTGGGGGTACGTTTCGTACATACACGGTTGGGGTGGGGGTACACTCCATACGTCCGCGGGTGAGGGTACGGGTCGTACTTACACTGTTGGGGTGGGGGTACGCTCCATACGTCCGCAGGTGAGGCTACAAGTCGTACTTACACTGTTGGGGTGGGGGTACGCTCCATACGTCCGCGGGTGAGGGTACGGGTCGTACTTACACTGTTGGGGTGGGACGTATACGTACGCGGGTGAGGGTACGGGTCGTACTTACACTGTTGGGGTGGGGGTACGGTCCGTACATACACGGTTGGGGTGGGGGTACGCTCCATACGTACGCGGGTGAGGGTACGGGTCGTACTTAAACTGTTGGGGTGGGGGGTACGCTCCATACGTACGGGGGTGAGGGTACGGGTCGTACTTACACTGTTGGGGTGGGGGTACGCTCCATACGTCTCCGGGTGAGGCTACGGGTCGTACTTACACTGTTGGGGTGGGGGTACGCTCCATACGTCCGCGGGTGAGGGTACGGGTCGTACTTACACTGTTGGGGTGGGACGTATACGTACGCAGGTGAGGGTACGGGTCGTACTTACACTGTTGGGGTGGGGGTACGGTCCGTACATACACGGTTGGGGTGGGGGTACGCTCCATACATACACGGGTGAGGGTACGGGTCATATTTACACTGTTGGGGTGGGGGGTACGCTCCATACATACGGGGGTGAGGGTACGGGTCGTACATACACTGTTGCGGGGGGGGTATGCTCCATACGTACGCGGGTGAGGGTACGGGTCGTACTTACACTGTTGGGGTGGGGTGTACGCTCCATACGTACGCGGGTGGGGGTACGGGTCGTACTTACACTGTTGGGGTTGGGGGTACGCTCCATGCATACGGGGGTGGGGGTACGGTCCGTACATATCCGTCCCCACGCTATGTGATGCTTGTGCGGGCCGTACCCAGGCCTTTGCCACGTGGGTACAGCCGTCCTGCCATTGTTGGGGTGACGTAGGTGTGGGCGTGGTACGACTCGTACCCACGCTCTTAAGGTGTGGGTACGGGACGTACCTGTATAGTTGTGTTGCCGGTTCGCGTCGTCAGGCACTTCCGTTGTGGCGGATGCTGGCTTTGCTGGACACGCCCCCACCCCCTCGTAGTGACCAGGGCCTGGGGGTCAGGTATGTCCAGGGCATGTGTGCTGTGTGACTTTGGTGGTGGTTTTGTGGCCTGCCCCTGGTCCTGCCCCTCCCCCTTTCTCCCCTCCCTTAGTTGTTCTGACCTTCTGCGGCGTCTGCGTCGTAACCTGTAGAGGAGGTCGACTGCTATGAGGGCCGGGATGACACGTAGGTTCGGGTCCATGTCTGTCCGTCGCATACAGGTCCTCCTTGTTCGCGTCGTCCTGATTTCCCGGCAGTTTTTGGCAGCCGGAAAATATTGTCCGTGCGGGATGACGTCGGTGCGAATCGTAATTCCTGGTTCGTGAATGGCAGGCTGCGTGCGTCCCGACGTCACGTCGGCGCTTTCCCGGATCGCACTTGTATGTTTATTTTGGTCGGTCGGGGTTTTGTACGATTCGTACGGAAATGGTGTTTCCGTGCGAATCGTAATTCCATGTTTGTATATTGTTACGACCCGGTACGCGTCGGACGGAGAATATGCTCCGTCCGACGGTTCGTACCCGGTTTTTACAGGATCGTGATCGGCGCCTAACTGTAGCTCTTTAAATCCCGATTCTAGAACCTGTGTGGGTTGCGCTAGATTTTCTAGTTTTGTTTCCAAGGTAGTGCACTTAGCCTGAATCTCCTTTTGATTGGCCTCAGATATTGAAAAACGATCTTTAATTTCTAGCACAAGTTTGTCCAACACCCCATGGACCGAGTCCACTTCCCTAGACTCCTCATTTCCTGGCTCTCTGTCCACTGCGAGAGAGAGATGGATGTTTTCTGCTGCTGCCAGGTCGCCCTCACTCACCATATTTGACTCCTCTATCTGTAAGCATGCAACAGCATTTTCTGTGGAGAACTCTGGGTGGACTATTGTGATGCTTTTCCTTCCTGCGTCCCCACCTGCTTCCATGACACTTGTGCTTCTGTTTTCCCTTGTATAGTTATTGAAAATTTCCCTGCCTCTCCCTGCCCTCTCCTTGCATAGGTCTGCCCTAACCATTAAATAGAATTTCAGCGAGGGAGAGATCTTAGGGGGCTTGGACGCTATCTGGTCCTGCTTTCCCTTGTGTTTCAGGCTGAGTCAGCCCTAGCAAATTTATGTGCCTTATTGTCACCTTTGCCGATGCGTCGGAGCCCTTTTTTCCCAACCCAGCTCTCTCACAATTTTCTACCCACTCGGAGTTTCATGACCTTAAAGCATACCGACTCACAGGCTCCTTTTGGCTTGCTTCCTTTCCACCCTTTGCTACTATGTCCTACCAAAGACTAGTAGCTGGCGAGGGCTTACCTTCAAGCCTAGACTCAACGTCCATTAGGGCATATTCACTCATGCGGCCTCCTTTGTTTCCTGCACTTTTTCTACCAGTGTCCAAGCCCAAACTGCAAAGGACCCATCGGATGCCTCCGCCTACACAACTACTGCTGGTGCTGTCTCTGCCTACGATAGCCCCCACTGTGCTGCAGCCTCCCAAGAACACGTCCCTGGCAGCACGGACATGCCGAAGCAACACCACTGCGGTGCAGCAGTGTGGGCTCTCACTCTTGACTATCCACCCTAATGCGGGCCACGAGAGCCATGAAAGTCACAGAGACCCAAAGAAACAAGAGGCGTCATTGAACACAGAGCGCTCCTATACGGTGAGCAAACTTTCACTTAGCCGTAAGTTCTTCCTTTGGGGGTAGCTCCCGATCAGCCCTTCAGCTGGCTGCCATGTTCCCTTGCTCAGTCCTACTTATTATCACTCATTCTGACTCACTCAATCTCAGTCTGACTCACTCAGTGTCACTCTCTCTCCCTCATTCACTCAGTCCCACTCATTTTGATTCAATCAATCTCACTCTGATTCACTCATACTCACTCAGTACCACTCATTCCCACTCTTTCCCACTGATTTTTACTCACTCAATCTCACTCTGATTCATTCAGTCTCACTTAGACTCACTCAGTCTCGCTCATTCATAGTAAGTCTCACTTACTTTTAGACTGTCTCGCTCAGACTCACTCATCCTCGCCTAGTCCCACTCATTGTCATTCTGACTCACTTAATCTTACTCTGGCTCCCTCATTCTCACTCAGTCCTACTCTGACTCACCCGGTCTTACTGATTCACCCAGTTCTACTCATTCCAGTTCAATCAATCTCACTCACTCATATTTATTCAGTTTCACTCATTCTTATTCAGTCCCACTCATCCTGACTCACTCAATCTCACTCTGACTCACTTAGTTTCACTTGGACTCACTCAGCCACTCTTTCTTAGTCGGCCCCACTCATTCTTACTCAGTCTCACTTATTTTCAGTCAGTTGGACTCATTCTCACTCTGACTAACTTTGTCTCACTCATTCTCTGAGGTACTCAGACTCATTCAGACTCTGGCTCACTCAGCCTCTCAATTCAATTCAAACTACTTTATTCGGATACGTTATGAGCATACCATAAAAGCACATATCATAATTTATACAATTTAAAAAACAAAAATAATAGGAAACAGTTTAAAACACGATCATATCAAAACAGAATTGATTTCCGCAATTTAATTTTTTTTTTTTTAAAGAGCAGTAATAGCAGCAATTATATATTCACTATCCAATAATTGTAGTGCCAAAAATGCAGGACGGTATTGTCTCAGTCCTAGTTTTTTAAGCACTGGTACAATCCATCTTTTTCTAGGATTATGGTAAAATTTGCAGAAAAACAGAACGTGTAAAGAAGATTGTGCGGAAAGATCGTCACTCGGACATTTGCATAATGTACTAGACCAGTCATTCAATTCTGGAAAACTTAAAGACCTAAATTTAATATTTAACCTAAAACTAGTTAACAAGAATCTATCATAATCACTAGTGACCATTGAAATATATGGCTGCATATGCTCAAAAGCCAGAGTAAGATAATGGGATTGAACTGGTATTCTGTTCATTTCACTCAAGATTCCCTTTTCACTCAAAAATGTCATGGAACTAGATTTTAGGTCCTTTCTAGACACATTGCATAAAGTGTGAGGATCATAATAAGATTCCTGATGGCTTATCTGACCTAAAAATAATTTAACATATTCTAGCCATCTTATACTTTTTACTCCATCAAGGCCCATTGCATCTTTTAGTATGTGGCGATTAAAAGTCAACTCATCTGTGGTCCAGACCCTATGTCAAAGAAGGACAGGCTGGATCTTAATCATGTCCTCCAGATAGGGTCAGCCAAGTTCGGCATGACAAATGGAATTGGACGTACTGTCTGGTACAGACAAAAGATATTTAAGAAACATATTTTCTATTGTTTGCAGTGTAGTAACGTTAGAAAACCCCCAAATTCCTGCCCCGTAGGTGGCAATCGCAATACATTTTGCCTTATATATATGCAATAATTTCCCCGGAGGGCGTTTTCCAAACTTTCTATTGAAATTGGCCAATGCCGCCAGTGACTTACTAAACAGGAGTCTTCTATTTTTAACTGCACTAGTCCAACTTCCTGTTTGATCAAATAAAAAGCCTAAATAGGAAAATGTTTTAGTGCGCTCTATTGCCTTGTTGTTAATATAAATGGTGTTACTCTTTTTATTTGATCCATTACCACAGTTCATAACAAAAGTTTTTGAGCAATTAATAATAAGGCCCAATTTGGACATAAAATTAGTAAAAGAAGTAAGAACTACCCTTTGGAGGCCAAAAGGCGCATGTGACATAAGGACCGCGTCATCTGCGTAGAGGAGCGCAGGGATGGGACGAGTAGATGCTAATGGTAAGTCCCAGCACTCCTCTACCAGGGTAGTCTCTAAATTGTTGATATACATAGTAAATAAGAAGGGAGCAAGGACGCAGCCTTGCCTGACACCCTTTCTAACTCTAAAACGTCTTGTACAGTCCCCGTCCCGCCCAAAGCGCACCCTTGCCCTTGCACCCATGTATAGTTGCCTTAAAAAAGAAATTAAAATAGGGTCTACCCCCTGCTCCCCTAAAATTTACCACAGCTTTTCATGGACAACGCAATCAAATGCAGCCGTTAGGTTAACAAAAGTTAAAAACAACCTTTCTCCCTTTGCTTTTGTATATTTATCTATTAAAATATATAGATTTAATCCCCGATCGATGGTCCCTAAGCCCTGACGAAAACCATATTGTAGGTCACTTATAATTCTATGTTCATCCGTCCAAGCCTGCAATCTCTCTAAAATTACCCGACCCAAAATCTTCACTGTGGAGTCCAATAATGAAAATGGGCGATAGCAGGCTGGACTCAGCCTATCGCCCTTTTTGAAAATTGGGACTATTATAGAATCGTACCAGGTCATTAAAAATCTCACTGAGCAACATGCATTAAAAACTTGCTTTAAAATCGGTCCCCATAGGGCCAGATTGGATTTGAATAAATCTACCGGAATGCCATCCGGCACAAGCGCCTTTCCGCCCATACATGCATTTATGGCATTGGTAACCTCATTCAGAGTAAAGATCAAAGGTAACTTTAGAAATAGAGGGGGGACTCAAGTTCATCCCCGTTTACGGGGATCTCATTTTCATCTCTAATTACATTATTATACTCACTCTCATTCAGTCCCACTCATTCTGACTCACTCAATCTCACTCTGACTCGCTCAGTTTCACTTGGACTCACTCAGTCACTCTTTCTTAGTCAGCCCCACTCATTCTTACTCAGTCTCACTTATTTTCACTCAGTTGGACTCATTCTCACTCTGACTAACTTTGTCTCACTCCTTCTCTGAGGCACTCAGATTCATTCAGACTCTGGCTCACTCAGCCTCTCACACAGCAACAATCACTGTCACCTGCCCTCACTCTCATTCACTCTCACTCATACTCACTCTTCCTATCACTCATTCTCAGGGCCGGCTCTAGGGCGGTGGGATCGGTGCCACCGCATTGGGAGCTGACTTGGGGAGGGCGTAATTTTTACAAGTAATATTATCATTTTAAAAGCACAAACCTGCTGGCTCGTTCCAGGCCTCCAGCAATTTTGTAGGAATCAAATAAAACATCAAGGTAACTTTTGTGATTCATTATGTTTCTGGAAAGAGGCCGGAGGTGTGTCTGGTGGACGTTTTGACCCATCCTATGTGGCGCAGAGGGTTAAAATGCCTGCTGCTAAGAACGTGTACTATGCAGATAACAAAGTGGGTAAACAGTCATTATATCGAAAAAAAATATCGACTGGACAGAATATTGAGTTTTTAATATAGAATGGACAGAATATCGAATTGCCAAAATATAGTGGTGAAGAATATCGAAAATCAGGTAAGAAATATCGATTTACATAATATAGAAGTAAGTAATATCGACAGTCATAATATAGTTGTTAAAAATATCGATTTTTTTTATAGTGTTTTAAGTGTTAGTATATGTGTTAAAAGTATGCATTAATTTTGGAATGTATATTTGAATATTTTTAAAGTAATGAATTTCATGTTATTTAATTTTTGTGTAATTTAATTCGGTAGCGGGTTGTGGGTTTATAGGGGATTAGGGTGGGAAGTAATTTAATTTTAGTACATTAAATAATAATTTTTAGGAATTATTAATTATTTTTCATTTAATTTTGCGTTTTACTTCTGTAGCGGGTTGTGGGTTTATAGGGGAATAGGGTGGGAAGTAATTTAATTGTTATTAAGTAATTATTAATTGGTATTGAAAATTAATTGGTTGTTGATTACTTATTAATTGGTAAATAATTTGTATTAATTGGTAATTAATTTGTATTAATTGGATAATTGATAATTATGTTAATTGTATTAATTTATTATTTGTAGCGGGTTGTGGGCTTATAGGGGAATATGGTGGGAAGTAATTTAATTGTAAATAATTAATTATTGAAATAATTTTTGTATATTGATAATTAATTTATTATTAATTAATTATTAGTTGGTAGTATTTGTCTTTATTAATTTTTGGTATTGAAAATGTATTGGTTGTTAGTTAATTATTAATAGGTAATTAATTAAAAACATGGGTATTTATAATTAATTAATTATTAAATATTGTATGATTGGTAATTAATTTTAATACTTTTTTGGTATTAATAATTCATTTATTTTTAATAAAATATTAAATTATTATTTTCCCTACTATTGCACTCACTGGAGTGGGAATAGTAATTTTTACCCCTACGCTATCCAACGCTTTCCCTACTGTTGCATTCTTTGGAGTGGGAATAGTAATTTTTACCCCTATGCTATCCAACGCTTTCCCTACTGTTGCACTCACTGGAGTGGGAATAGTACATTTTACCCTTCCGCTATCCAACACTTTCCCTACTGTTGCACTCTCTGGAGTGGGAATAGTAATTTTTACCCCTACGCCATCTGACGTTTTCCCTACTGTTGCACTCACTGGAGTGAGAATAGTAATTTTTACCCCTATGCTATCCAACGCTTTCCCTACTGTTGCACTCACTGGAGTGGGAATAGTAAATTTTACCCTTCCGCTATCCAACGCTTTCCCTACTGTTGCATTCTCTGGAGTGGGAATAGTAATTTTTACCCCTACGCCATCTGACGTTTTCCCTACTGTTGCACTCACTGGAGTGGGAATAGTAAATTTTGCCCTCTCGCTATCCAACGCTTTCCCTACTGTTGCACTCTCTGGAGTGGGAATAGTAATTTTTAGCCCTAAGCTATCCAACGCTTTCCCTACTGGTGCACTCTCTGGAGTTGGAATAGTAATTTTTACCCCTACGCTATCGAACGCTTTCCCTACTGTTGCACTCTCTGGAGTGGGAATAGTAATTTTTACCCCTACTCTATCCAATGCTTTCACTACTGTTGCACTCTTTGGAGTAGGAATAGTAATTTTTACCCCTACGCTATCCAGCGCTTTCCCTACTGTTGCACTCACTGGAGTGGTAATAGTAAATTTTACCCGCCCGCTATCCTACGCAAAAAATATTGAATATTTTTAAATAATATTACGTTAATATTTATGTATTAATTTTTTTGGTTTTTTACTTACATTAATTATTTATTAATTTAAAAGTTATTAAGTATTCTTAAGGATATTTTAGTTAATTATATGTATTATTTCATTAATTTTACATTACTTTTAAGACATTTAAAAAATTCGATATTTTGACCAACTATATTTTTTACAACGATATTTTGGATTCTATATTTTTGTACTTACCTCTTTGTAGAAAGGGATTCGATATTTTGGCATTCTATATTTTTTCCTCGATATTTTGGCAGGTCGATATTCTCCTTCTCGATATTTTGTCAGTGATCCATCAAAGTGCATATAATGTAAATAGGTCAGTGGGTTACTGCTTCTGCAAGAAAGCTCCTTTTGTAACTTGTCATTTGTAAGTCAAAATCGTAATATAGAACATGAGCTATTAACTGTTGTCAAAGAGCTGTGTGTACTGTAAACTGCAAGGTATATGTTAGAGCTATATGTTTTTTTGCCCAGTCTTTCATTATCCTTATCTTGCCAAAAGGTTTCATTTGGGTGGAAAACAATTCTTGTTATTAAAGAGAACCCCCAACAATGGTGTTACATTTTAAATTCTGAATTTGTGCTTTTCCAGAATAAGGACTCAAACTATATTGCCTGCCAGTATCGATGACATGTTACTCCTACACTACACCATGTAGTCCTGTCTGATGTAACATTTCCTATACACTGATTTACACACCTATGATTGTCTCTGTGCAATGTATGTGTGATGTAAAGTGCTCTGACACCTTAAACAGGTATGAGTGGTGCTATAGAACTAGATGAATCCGAGAGACAGTGGTTCTGGAGATTTGAGGGGCACTGTTAAAGGGCGTTGGTAAGGGAATCCATGGCAGAGGTAGTCATTGGGGGGGGGGGGGCGACAACAAACATTGTTGCACAGGGCGCCACCAGCGCTAAAGCGCCCTGCTCATTCTCACTCACTCTGACCCACTCCTTCACTGACTTTCTCTCCCTCACACAGACACATTCACTTTCACAGAAATACACTCTCACCCAAATGTATACAACATTTAAACATTTTTTTACTTATTTTTCTACCTGTGCAGGTCATGTTTGGACTAGTGCCCGTTTCTACTTCCAGCACTGAAACTTCAAACCCGCACAATGGCAGATACGATGTTTCAGTCTTTGGTTTTTCACTCCACCCTTCCCCTACTCTGTGACAAGCTGGGAAAGGATAGGGTGACAGGGTGATTGACACGTGGCACGGGAACTGCTGGGCTCACACCTGCAAGACCCATGGCTACCTGTAACTGTGACGCTTTAGTCCGTCACAGAAAGGGGAGAGAATGCCACAAAGCCTCCTGTGACTAGGAGTGTCAAAGGGCCAGAAGGCCATTGAGGTGTGTTCAGGGCCAGACAGGGAACCAAAACCAGCCCTAGCAAAGTGCTCATCCCCCCGGGGTTTGGGGGTGCAGCCGAGCCTTATGCCAGGGCCAGTTTTGGCCGATTTTGTTATAAGGGCCGATATTGCAGCTATGCTACAAAAATGGCCATGTAACAAAAACGTCCCCCGGTGGCCCAAAATCAGCCCCACTCTAACGACCACCGGGGAAATGCCCGGTGCCGCTACGGCCAGTCCGACCCTGGGGGTGTTTCAAATTATCCGAGCACGAGCTTGGGCAGACCCCACATGGATGACATGCCAAAATCTTTGCATACCAAACAAGAATCTAGTTGTCTTATTGGGCCAAGGTTCGCAGTTGTGGTTTTCTGCTCCTTTTCTTACAATTGTGTATCTGCACATCCACACAGGCCTCGGGTAATGACGTTATGAACACATGTTGTTTAATATTGTTTCCATTAAATCCGCAGCCTGCACAGGAGCACGCTTCCTCGCGCTCTGAACCACACACCTGGAATGACCCTCATGGATAAATAACTGTGGTATCTCTTACATGCTGCAGAAATACTCCACACAACAGGGAGTTGAGATATGTGGTCATGCACCACCACCACATGTACTGACCATGCACCACCACCACATGTACTGACCATGTACCACCACCACATGTACTTACCATGTACCACCACCACATGTACTGACCATGTACCACCACCACATGTACTAACCATGTACCACCACCACATGTACTGACCATGTACCACCACATGTACTGACCATGTACCACCACATGTACTGACCATGTACCACCACCACATGTACTGACCATTTACCACCACATGTACTGACCATGTAACACCACATTTGAAGGTACCTTTCTGACAGTCCTATTTGGTGGAAGGAATTCTGTGAGTAGTGACATCCATTGTTACATTTTCTGCCAGATGTTTCCTCCACAAAGAAGCTGCTCCAATGGCAGAAACAGATAGATGAATGTTTAACTGCCTCCTCTGCAACTGTCCCACATTGAGTACACTATCCAAGGGGGCCTGCTTGAGGATATTTTTGCTGTTTTTAACTTGCATTATATGGGTTATGGGGTGTAGGGAGAAGGTATTTTCTTGTAGGTAGAAAGGACCCCCTGATATAGTAAAAATAGAATTCCTAGGACACAGTAATACACAGCGAAAATTAACTTCCTAGGCAATAATTATACATAGGACATTACTAGGTTTATGTGTCTAGTTAAAGTAATTGATTTTAACAACAAAGCAATTAAGAAAATACAAGAGTTTATTTTTGACACATCAAATTTCACACAATTAAAAAACAGCATTTTCTATATAGGCACGTGATTCCTTTTTCAATTGGTACAATATTCTCATTTAAAAACACTTGTTAAAAAAAGCAATCCTGTGGCAAAATACTTAATCTTCTATTTTGTCATTCATTGGCAGAGGTTCCAATTCCATCAGTGATTAAATTTTTATCTCTGCTTTCCTGGCCCAGTTTGTTCTATTTTCTTTAGGTCAAATAGAACCATTATCCTCTATTCCTGCCCCTGGAATCGGGCATGGGTGAAGTAGTTAACCCTACGGCTGGCCCTAGGAACACTGATATCGTACCTCAGGACCAGGCCCATATATTGAAATGGAGTCAGGTTTCTCCGGACGCCATCTGCGGGCATGACATTAGCTTATGTTTAGATGGTGCCATCAACTGAGAAATCCTATGGAGTGCCTTTAATAGGATATACCAACAGATTGCAAATAACCTCTTGATACCAGTGGGTAGACCCAAACCTGGTGATGAGAGGTGGTTTGACCACAGGTGCACGGAGGCTCGCCTGCTGTTAAAATCCTTAAAGCAAAACCCTCAGGATAAGGGCGAGAAAGTTTTGAGAAAGAAAATATACAAGCAAACCTTAGCAGCCTCCTAAAAAGACATTAAAGACAAAGCTTGGGGTGGCTCCAGATAAATGTTTTAAAAAACAGTTCCTTGTTTTGCGAGATGTCAACTGTCCTTTCTTCATGGGGGCTGTTAACAGCACGTAAGATTGCACTATAACTTCCAATATATGGGTAATGCATATTCAGGGCATCAATGGAAGCACTTCATAGGATCCCCTGACCCCAGACCTAGTGTCTTCTAGGGGCAACCATGTCATGGCGTTTAGTGAGGAGGAGGTATCAGAAGCGATTTTAACTATGTTGAAGGGCAAAGCGCCTGGCCCCGGTGGGGTTCCTGCTGACCTATATAGGATGAACCCTGCAATTTGGGCCAGAATTTTAACTCCTGTCATCAATGCTGCTTGCAGAACAAGTTTTCCATCCCCCTGGTCTAGGTCCATTATCATACCAGTCTTTAAGAAAGGAACAAGATGGGGTCCACGATGCTACACACCCATTTCTCTCATTGACTCGGTACTCAAGGTCTTGGGGAGAGTGATCCTCTCCAGACTATCTGCCTGGCTGGAGCACAAAATATATAATTTCTAATTTGTAATATGGGTTCAGGCCAGGGAAAGGCACAATAGATCAGTGCATTAATTCATAGTTGATTATCAGGAAATATACAGTAGCCAAGAGGGACATGTTCCACCTGGCCTTTATGGACTTAACATTGGCTTTTGATTGAGTGAATAGCTCTAAATGCTGGCTCCTGCCTATTAACTTTGGGGTTGACCATAACATCGTTAGCTTTCTATATGAACTCCATTTGGACCTCACCGCAGTTGTGAGATACAATCAGACCGGGAGCCTGTCCCCAATTATAAATGTACACAGGAATTAGACAAGGTTGTATATTAGCCCACTTTTAGTTATGTTCTATATTAATAACATGGGCCAAGCCCTATACTCAGTGTGTAATGATATTCCTCAGACTGGGACCCAGTTTATCCCTGCACTCCTACATGCAGATGTTGTAGTGTTGTTAGCCAGGATGGCAGTAGGGTTAAAGAATTTGCTCAACTCCTTTATAGGTTTCATGAACTCGTTGAATTTGAGCACTACATTTTCTAAATCTCACACAATGGTAATGGGCCCTAGAAACAAATGCCCGATGGTGTAGATATAACCAGGGTGTCCTCCTTCTCCTATCTGTTGTTCCTTTTTGATGATCGGGTCTAGCAGGGCCCCATTAAGAAAGCCCAACAGGAATACACTGTCAAGAGCTGTCGCTGCATTATCTGACTTTGTTAAAAGATTGGAGGCTAAACCAGTACATGCCCTAGTGAAAGTTTACCAAGCGAAATACATCTCCTTTGCCTGCTACTGGAGTGATATGTGAGGATTTATTGGGATGCTACAGACTTACAAATAGTAAAGAACACATTTCTGAAAAGACTGTTAACTGTCCCACAATCTGTTGTGTCCTACATAGTCCATGCATAGCTGGGATGGGGTATATCTCTGACCTGGTGGACCCGCAATTGTTATGATGAATCAGGATTGGGATCATCTTAGACCTAGAGCTGAAATTATAAAATACTTTGTCTCTGGATAGAGCCAACAGCATCGTGTGGCTAAGCTACATTAAAATCTTAGCAGAAAGTTGGCCATGCCAAAATATTTATGTCTCCAAAAGGGATTACAAGGAGAGATCTGAGCTGGGTAAAGAGACATTTTCTCCCTATTATGCATGAAGAGAGAGAAGCGAGAGAGCTTACTAAACCTTTAGTATGGGCCTATATATTTACCAAAATCCTGCCCCTCAGTTGAGCCCTACTTACTAGTGACTACAATACCTCACCATCGATTTCTTTTGACAGGGTTTAGGTTAAAGCAATACGAAGAAGATGATGGATGGAGCGCTGAAACTTTTAAGACATCCCCAGTCACAGATCTGGGTTGGATCCATCATCGTTCTTTAGCTCCCTTTGCCACACCAATTCAGATCCATCTATATGCAAATCAGTCTTGACCCTGTGCCGCATGGGAACAGTCCAGCCCGAACTGCCAAGCTAGGTCTTCCCTGAACCAGAAATAGGCATCCTGGGACCGGTTTCGGGGTAACACCTCTCATCAGCCAGGCTAGCTTGAATGGTAACACCCCTCATCAGCCAGGCTAGCTTGAATCTGTAACACCCCTCATCAGCCAGGCTACAGTGAATGGTAACCCCCCTCATCAGCCAGGCTAGCATGAATTGGTAACACCCCTCATCAGCCAGGCCAGCTTGAATGGTAACACCCCGCATGAGGCGAAGGGTCAAGACTGATTTGCATGTGGCTGGGTCTGAACTGGGGTGGCAAAGTGAGCTAAAGAACGATGATGGATTCAACCCAGATCTGTGACTGGGGGTGAGCATCTGAAAAGTTTCAGCGCTCTGTCCATTATCTCCTTGTGTTTGCAAGCTTTAGGTTAAACCTTAACATTGGTTACTTGCGGTACCTCAGGGGCGGCATAAAGTGGACGGGTTGGAACCTTGTACTTGTAACAATTTTTCCCCGTAAGATACGATGCATTTTATTATGTTCTTTGATCATTATTTTTTATTACACAAATGTTTTATACTGCCATTGTTAAAAGCTAAAGGTTTTCTGCAAGCAACACTGGCCCTAATTTACCTACAGATGTTACTGAGCCCCCTAGAGTGTTTTAATGTCACAAGTTTTCTAGTTAGTGCCCTCAGAATCGTAAGGAGACATTTTGTTGAAATGTTGGCCAAGTGTTAATTGTTGGCGACTTGTTTCTGCACCAGGGGTACCAACCACCATCACTCTTTTAATGAAATTTTAACGTAATTGTATTATTGATAATGGATTTACCCTGTTTTAGGATAATGTATTATTTTACTGTATGCTTTTATAGTTTTAATTAACCAAATACAGTATGTTTTGACTTCACTTGACTGGCGTGGAGTAGAGTTAAGGGGAGTGTCATAGAGTGGTGTGGAGTGTCATGGAGGGAGTTAGAGTGTTGTAGAGTTCAGAGGTGTAGAGTGTCAGAGTGGAGTAGAGTGCCGGCGAGTGGCATAAAGTGTTGTGAAGTGGTGTAGAGTAGTTTAGATGCTGTTGCATAGAGTGGAATAGAGTGTTGTAGAGTAGAGTGGCGTAGAGCAGAGGAGATTGTCGTAGAGTGTGGTGGCATAGAGTGGAGTCATATAGGACAGTTGAATAACATAGAGTGGAGTTGAGTGTTGTAGAGCTGAGTGGCATAGAGTAGAGTGGAGTGGCATAGAGTGGAGTGGAGTAAAGTAGTGTTTCATAGCTTGGAGTGGGGTAAAGTGGCATGGAGGGGCATAGAGGGAGTCGCGTTTAGCACTGTAGAGTTGAGTAGTGCTGTAGAGTGGAAACAGCGTTTACAATGCTGTCATTACATCGTGTTCCACTTACAACGCAGTTGTTGTGAGAACGCGATACCTTTACTTCGGATTCTCATTAGATCGACTTGCTGTAGGGGCACTCTAACCTAAGGATCATTATAATTTACTGTTCCAACACCTTCCCTACTGTTGTGCATGCTGGAGTTGGAATAGTAAGTTATAATATTCCTAAGTCTAGTGCACCCCCTACAGCAAGTTGATCTAATGAATTGCGATGCAAAGGTATCGCGTTGTAACAACACAATGGTAATGGGCTCTAGAAACAAATGCCCGATGGTGTAGAAATAACCAGGGTGTCCTCCTTCTCCTATCTGTTGTTCCTTTTTGATGATCGGGTCTAGTAGCGCCCCATTAAGAAAGCCCAACAGGAATACACTGTCAGGAGCTGTAGCAGCATTATTTGACTTTGTCAAAAGATTGGAGGCTAAACCAGTACATGCCCTAGTGAAAGTCTACCAAGCAAAATGCATCTCCTTTGTCTGCTACTGGAGTGATATGTGAGGATTTATTGGGATGCTACAGACTTACAAATAGTGAAGAACACATTTCTGAAAAGACTGTTAACTGTCCCACAATCTGTTGTGTCCTACATAGTCCATGCATAGCTGGGATGGGGTATATCTCTGACCTGGTGGACCCGCAATTGTTATGATGAATCAGGATTGGGATCATCTTAGACCTAGAGCTGAAATTATAAAATACTTTGTCTCTGGATAGAGCCAACAGCATCGTGTGGCTAAGCTACATTAAAATCTTAGCAGAAAGTTGGCCATGCCAAAATATTTATGTCTCCAAAAGGGATTACAAGGAGAGATCTGAGCTGGGTAAAGAGACATTTTCTCCCTATTATGCATGAAGAGAGAGAAGCGAGAGAGCTTACTAAACCTTTAGTATGGGCCTATATATTTACCAAAATCCTGCCCCTCAGCTGAGCCCTACTTACTAGTGACTACAATACCTCACCATCGATTTCTTTTGACAGGGTTTAGGTTAAAGCAATACGAAGAAGATGATGGATGGAGCGCTGAAACTTTTAAGACATCCCCAGTCACAGATCTGGGTTGGATCCATCATCGTTCTTTAGCTCCCTTTGCCACACCAATTCAGATCCATCTATATGCAAATCAGTCTTGACCCTGTGCCGCATGGGAACAGTCCAGCCCGAACTGCCAAGCTAGGTCTTCCCTGAACCAGAAATAGGCATCCTGGGACCAGTTTCGGGGTAACACCTCTCATCAGCCAGGCTAGCTTGAATGGTAACACCCCTCATCAGCCAGGCTAGCTTGAATCTGTAACACCCCTCATCAGCCAGGCTACAGTGAATGGTAACCCCCCTCATCAGCCAGGCTAGCATGAATTGGTAACACCCCTCATCAGCCAGGCCAGCTTGAATGGTAACACCCCGCATGAGGCGAAGGGTCAAGACTGATTTGCATGTGGCTGGGTCTGAACTGGGGTGGCAAAGTGAGCTAAAGAACGATGATGGATTCAACCCAGATCTGTGACTGGGGGTGAGCATCTGAAAAGTTTCAGCGCTCTGTCCATTATCTCCTTGTGTTTGCAAGCTTTAGGTTAAACCTTAACATTGGTTACTTGCGGTACCTCAGGGGCGGCATAAAGTGGACGGGTTGGAACCTTGTACTTGTAACAATTTTTCCCCGTAAGATACGATGCATTTTATTATGTTCTTTGATCATTATTTTTTATTACACAAATGTTTTATACTGCCATTGTTAAAAGCTAAAGGTTTTCTGCAAGCAACACTGGCCCTAATTTACCTACAGATGTTACTGAGCCCCCTAGAGTGTTTTAATGTCACAAGTTTTCTAGTTAGTGCCCTCAGAATCGTAAGGAGACATTTTGTTGAAATGTTGGCCAAGTGTTAATTGTTGGCGACTTGTTTCTGCACCAGGGGTACCAACCACCATCACTCTTTTAATGAAATTTTAACGTAATTGTATTATTGATAATGGATTTACCCTGTTTTAGGATAATGTATTATTTTACTGTATGCTTTTATAGTTTTAATTAACCAAATACAGTATGTTTTGACTTCACTTGACTGGCGTGGAGTAGAGTTAAGGGGAGTGTCATAGAGTGGTGTGGAGTGTCATGGAGGGAGTTAGAGTGTTGTAGAGTTCAGAGGTGTAGAGTGTCAGAGTGGAGTAGAGTGCCGGCGAGTGGCATAAAGTGTTGTGAAGTGGTGTAGAGTAGTTTAGATGCTGTTGCATAGAGTGGGATAGAGTGTTGTAGAGTAGAGTGGCGTAGAGCAGAGGAGATTGTCGTAGAGTGTGGTGGCATAGAGTGGAGTCATATAGGACAGTTGAATAACATAGAGTGGAGTTGAGTGTTGTAGAGCTGAGTGGCATAGAGTAGAGTGGAGTGGCATAGAGTGGAGTGGAGTAAAGTAGTGTTTCATAGCTTGGAGTGGGGTAAAGTGGCATGGAGGGGCATAGAGGGAGTCGCGTTTAGCACTGTAGAGTTGAGTAGTGCTGTAGAGTGGAAACAGCGTTTACAATGCTGTCATTACATCGTGTTCCACTTACAACGCAGTTGTTGTGAGAACGCGATACCTTTACTTCGGATTCTCATTAGATCGACTTGCTGTAGGGGCGCTCTAACCTAAGGATCATTATAATTTACTGTTCCAACACCTTCCCTACTGTTGTGCATGCTGGAGTTGGAATAGTAAGTTATAATATTCCTAAGTCTAGCGCACCCCCTACAGCAAGTTGATCTAATGAATTGCGATGCAAAGGTATCGCGTTGTAACAACACAATGGTAATGGGCTCTAGAAACAAATGCCCGATGGTGTAGAAATAACCAGGGTGTCCTCCTTCTCCTATCTGTTGTTCCTTTTTGATGATCGGGTCTAGTAGCGCCCCATTAAGAAAGCCCAACAGGAATACACTGTCAGGAGCTGTAGCAGCATTATTTGACTTTGTCAAAAGATTGGAGGCTAAACCAGTACATGCCCTAGTGAAAGTCTACCAAGCAAAATGCATCTCCTTTGTCTGCTACTGGAGTGATATGTGAGGATTTATTGGGATGCTACAGACTTACAAATAGTGAAGAACACATTTCTGAAAAGACTGTTAACTGTCCCACAATCTTTTGTGTCCTACATAGTCCATGCATAGCTGGGATGGGGTATATCTCTGACCTGGTGGACCCGCAATTGTTATGATGAATCAGGATTGGGATCATCTTAGACCTAGAGCTGAAATTATAAAATACTTTGTCTCTGGATAGAGCCAACAGCATCGTGTGGCTAAGCTACATTAAAATCTTAGCAGAAAGTTGGCCATCCCAAAATATTTATGTCTCCAAAAGGGATTACAAGGAGAGATCTGAGCTGGGTAAAGAGACATTTTCTCCCTATTATGTATGAAGAGAGAGAAGCGAGAGAGCTTACTAAACCTTTAGTATGGGCCTATATATTTACCAAAATCCTGCCCCTCAGTTGAGCCCTACCTACCAGTGACTACAATACCTCACCATCGATTTCTTTTGACAGGGTTTAGGTTAAAGCAATACCAAGGAGATGATGGATGGAGCGCTGAAACTTTTAAGACATCCCCAGTCACAGATCTGGGTTGGATCCATCATCGTTATTTAGCTCCCTTTGCCACACCAATTCAGATCCATCTATATGCAAATCAGTCTTGACCCTGTGCCGCATGGGAACAGTCCAGCCCGAACTGCCAAGCTAGGTCTTCCCTGAACCAGAAATAGGCATCCTGGGACCGGTTTCAGGGTAACACCTCTCATCAGCCAGGCTAGCTTGAATGGTAACACCCCGCATCAGCCAGGCTAGCTTGAATCTGTAACACCCCTCATCAGCCAGGCTACAGTGAATGGTAACCCCCCTCATCAGTCAGGCTAGCATGAATTGGTATCACCCCTCATCAGCCAGGCCAGCTTGAATGGTAACACCCCGCATGAGGCGAAGGGTCAAGACTGATTTGCATGTGGCTGGGTCTGAACTGGGGTAGCAAAGTGAGCTAAAGAACGATGATGGATTCAACCCAGATCTGTGACTGGGGGTGAGCATCTGAAAAGTTTCAGCGCTCTGTCCATTATCTCCTTGTGTTTGCAAGCTTTAGGTTAAACCTTAACATTGGTTACTTGCGGTACCTCAGGGGCGGCATAAAGTGGACGGGTTGGAACCTTGTACTTGTAACAATTTTTCCCCGTAAGATACGATGCATTTTATTATGTTCTTTGATCATTATTTTTTATTACACAAATGTTTTATACTGCCATTGTTAAAAGCTAAAGGTTTTCTGCAAGCAACACTGGCCCTAATTTACCTACAGATGTTACTGAGCCCCCTAGAGTGTTTTAATGTCACAAGTTTTCTAGTTAGTGCCCTCAGAATCGTAAGGAGACATTTTGTTGAAATGTTGGCCAAGTGTTAATTGTTGGCGACTTGTTTCTGCACCAGGGGTACCAACCACCATCACTCTTTTAATGAAATTTTAACGTAATTGTATTATTGATAATGGATTTACCCTGTTTTAGGATAATGTATTATTTTACTGTATGCTTTTATAGTTTTAATTAACCAAATACAGTATGTTTTGACTTCACTTGACTGGCGTGGAGTAGAGTTAAGGGGAGTGTCATAGAGTGGTGTGGAGTGTCATGGAGGGAGTTAGAGTGTTGTAGAGTTCAGAGGTGTAGAGTGTCAGAGTGGAGTAGAGTGCCGGCGAGTGGCATAAAGTGTTGTGAAGTGGTGTAGAGTAGTTTAGATGCTGTTGCATAGAGTGGAATAGAGTGTTGTAGAGTAGAGTGGCGTAGAGCAGAGGAGATTGTCGTAGAGTGTGGTGGCATAGAGTGGAGTCATATAGGACAGTTGAATAACATAGAGTGGAGTTGAGTGTTGTAGAGCTGAGTGGCATAGAGTAGAGTGGAGTGGCATAGAGTGGAGTGGAGTAAAGTAGTGTTTCATAGCTTGGAGTGGGGTAAAGTGGCATGGAGGGGCATAGAGGGAGTCGCGTTTAGCACTGTAGAGTTGAGTAGTGCTGTAGAGTGGAAACAGCGTTTACAATGCTGTCATTACATCGTGTTCCACTTACAACGCAGTTGTTGTGAGAACGCGATACCTTTACTTCGGATTCTCATTAGATCGACTTGCTGTAGGGGCACTCTAACCTAAGGATCATTATAATTTACTGTTCCAACACCTTCCCTACTGTTGTGCATGCTGGAGTTGGAATAGTAAGTTATAATATTCCTAAGTCTAGTGCACCCCCTACAGCAAGTTGATCTAATGAATTGCGATGCAAAGGTATCGCGTTGTAACAACACAATGGTAATGGGCTCTAGAAACAAATGCCCGATGGTGTAGAAATAACCAGGGTGTCCTCCTTCTCCTATCTGTTGTTCCTTTTTGATGATCGGGTCTAGTAGCGCCCCATTAAGAAAGCCCAACAGGAATACACTGTCAGGAGCTGTAGCAGCATTATTTGACTTTGTCAAAAGATTGGAGGCTAAACCAGTACATGCCCTAGTGAAAGTCTACCAAGCAAAATGCATCTCCTTTGTCTGCTACTGGAGTGATATGTGAGGATTTATTGGGATGCTACAGACTTACAAATAGTGAAGAACACATTTCTGAAAAGACTGTTAACTGTCCCACAATCTGTTGTGTCCTACATAGTCCATGCATAGCTGGGATGGGGTATATCTCTGACCTGGTGGACCCGCAATTGTTATGATGAATCAGGATTGGGATCATCTTAGACCTAGAGCTGAAATTATAAAATACTTTGTCTCTGGATAGAGCCAACAGCATCGTGTGGCTAAGCTACATTAAAATCTTAGCAGAAAGTTGGCCATGCCAAAATATTTATGTCTCCAAAAGGGATTACAAGGAGAGATCTGAGCTGGGTAAAGAGACATTTTCTCCCTATTATGCATGAAGAGAGAGAAGCGAGAGAGCTTACTAAACCTTTAGTATGGGCCTATATATTTACCAAAATCCTGCCCCTCAGCTGAGCCCTACTTACTAGTGACTACAATACCTCACCATCGATTTCTTTTGACAGGGTTTAGGTTAAAGCAATACGAAGAAGATGATGGATGGAGCGCTGAAACTTTTAAGACATCCCCAGTCACAGATCTGGGTTGGATCCATCATCGTTCTTTAGCTCCCTTTGCCACACCAATTCAGATCCATCTATATGCAAATCAGTCTTGACCCTGTGCCGCATGGGAACAGTCCAGCCCGAACTGCCAAGCTAGGTCTTCCCTGAACCAGAAATAGGCATCCTGGGACCAGTTTCGGGGTAACACCTCTCATCAGCCAGGCTAGCTTGAATGGTAACACCCCTCATCAGCCAGGCTAGCTTGAATCTGTAACACCCCTCATCAGCCAGGCTACAGTGAATGGTAACCCCCCTCATCAGCCAGGCTAGCATGAATTGGTAACACCCCTCATCAGCCAGGCCAGCTTGAATGGTAACACCCCGCATGAGGCGAAGGGTCAAGACTGATTTGCATGTGGCTGGGTCTGAACTGGGGTGGCAAAGTGAGCTAAAGAACGATGATGGATTCAACCCAGATCTGTGACTGGGGGTGAGCATCTGAAAAGTTTCAGCGCTCTGTCCATTATCTCCTTGTGTTTGCAAGCTTTAGGTTAAACCTTAACATTGGTTACTTGCGGTACCTCAGGGGCGGCATAAAGTGGACGGGTTGGAACCTTGTACTTGTAACAATTTTTCCCCGTAAGATACGATGCATTTTATTATGTTCTTTGATCATTATTTTTTATTACACAAATGTTTTATACTGCCATTGTTAAAAGCTAAAGGTTTTCTGCAAGCAACACTGGCCCTAATTTACCTACAGATGTTACTGAGCCCCCTAGAGTGTTTTAATGTCACAAGTTTTCTAGTTAGTGCCCTCAGAATCGTAAGGAGACATTTTGTTGAAATGTTGGCCAAGTGTTAATTGTTGGCGACTTGTTTCTGCACCAGGGGTACCAACCACCATCACTCTTTTAATGAAATTTTAACGTAATTGTATTATTGATAATGGATTTACCCTGTTTTAGGATAATGTATTATTTTACTGTATGCTTTTATAGTTTTAATTAACCAAATACAGTATGTTTTGACTTCACTTGACTGGCGTGGAGTAGAGTTAAGGGGAGTGTCATAGAGTGGTGTGGAGTGTCATGGAGGGAGTTAGAGTGTTGTAGAGTTCAGAGGTGTAGAGTGTCAGAGTGGAGTAGAGTGCCGGCGAGTGGCATAAAGTGTTGTGAAGTGGTGTAGAGTAGTTTAGATGCTGTTGCATAGAGTGGGATAGAGTGTTGTAGAGTAGAGTGGCGTAGAGCAGAGGAGATTGTCGTAGAGTGTGGTGGCATAGAGTGGAGTCATATAGGACAGTTGAATAACATAGAGTGGAGTTGAGTGTTGTAGAGCTGAGTGGCATAGAGTAGAGTGGAGTGGCATAGAGTGGAGTGGAGTAAAGTAGTGTTTCATAGCTTGGAGTGGGGTAAAGTGGCATGGAGGGGCATAGAGGGAGTCGCGTTTAGCACTGTAGAGTTGAGTAGTGCTGTAGAGTGGAAACAGCGTTTACAATGCTGTCATTACATCGTGTTCCACTTACAACGCAGTTGTTGTGAGAACGCGATACCTTTACTTCGGATTCTCATTAGATCGACTTGCTGTAGGGGCGCTCTAACCTAAGGATCATTATAATTTACTGTTCCAACACCTTCCCTACTGTTGTGCATGCTGGAGTTGGAATAGTAAGTTATAATATTCCTAAGTCTAGCGCACCCCCTACAGCAAGTTGATCTAATGAATTGCGATGCAAAGGTATCGCGTTGTAACAACACAATGGTAATGGGCTCTAGAAACAAATGCCCGATGGTGTAGAAATAACCAGGGTGTCCTCCTTCTCCTATCTGTTGTTCCTTTTTGATGATCGGGTCTAGTAGCGCCCCATTAAGAAAGCCCAACAGGAATACACTGTCAGGAGCTGTAGCAGCATTATTTGACTTTGTCAAAAGATTGGAGGCTAAACCAGTACATGCCCTAGTGAAAGTCTACCAAGCAAAATGCATCTCCTTTGTCTGCTACTGGAGTGATATGTGAGGATTTATTGGGATGCTACAGACTTACAAATAGTGAAGAACACATTTCTGAAAAGACTGTTAACTGTCCCACAATCTTTTGTGTCCTACATAGTCCATGCATAGCTGGGATGGGGTATATCTCTGACCTGGTGGACCCGCAATTGTTATGATGAATCAGGATTGGGATCATCTTAGACCTAGAGCTGAAATTATAAAATACTTTGTCTCTGGATAGAGCCAACAGCATCGTGTGGCTAAGCTACATTAAAATCTTAGCAGAAAGTTGGCCATCCCAAAATATTTATGTCTCCAAAAGGGATTACAAGGAGAGATCTGAGCTGGGTAAAGAGACATTTTCTCCCTATTATGTATGAAGAGAGAGAAGCGAGAGAGCTTACTAAACCTTTAGTATGGGCCTATATATTTACCAAAATCCTGCCCCTCAGTTGAGCCCTACCTACCAGTGACTACAATACCTCACCATCGATTTCTTTTGACAGGGTTTAGGTTAAAGCAATACCAAGGAGATGATGGATGGAGCGCTGAAACTTTTAAGACATCCCCAGTCACAGATCTGGGTTGGATCCATCATCGTTATTTAGCTCCCTTTGCCACACCAATTCAGATCCATCTATATGCAAATCAGTCTTGACCCTGTGCCGCATGGGAACAGTCCAGCCCGAACTGCCAAGCTAGGTCTTCCCTGAACCAGAAATAGGCATCCTGGGACCGGTTTCAGGGTAACACCTCTCATCAGCCAGGCTAGCTTGAATGGTAACACCCCGCATCAGCCAGGCTAGCTTGAATCTGTAACACCCCTCATCAGCCAGGCTACAGTGAATGGTAACCCCCCTCATCAGTCAGGCTAGCATGAATTGGTATCACCCCTCATCAGCCAGGCCAGCTTGAATGGTAACACCCCGCATGAGGCGAAGGGTCAAGACTGATTTGCATGTGGCTGGGTCTGAACTGGGGTAGCAAAGTGAGCTAAAGAACGATGATGGATTCAACCCAGATCTGTGACTGGGGGTGAGCATCTGAAAAGTTTCAGCGCTCTGTCCATTATCTCCTTGTGTTTGCAAGCTTTAGGTTAAACCTTAACATTGGTTACTTGCGGTACCTCAGGGGCGGCATAAAGTGAACGGGTTGGAACCTTGTACTTGTAACAATCTTTCCCCGTAAGATACGATGCATTTTATTATGTTCTTTGATCATTATTTTTTATTACACAAATGTTTTATACTGCCATTGTTAAAAGCTAAAGGTTTTCTGCAAGCAACACTGGCCCTAATGTACCTACAGATGTTACTGAGCCCCCTAGAGTGTTTTAATGTCACAAGTTTTCTAGTTAGTGCCCTCAGAATCGTAAGGAGACATTTTGTTGAAATGTTGGCCAAGTGTTAATTGTTGGCGACTTGTTTCTGCACCAGGGGTACCAATCACCATCACTCTTTTAATGAAATGTTAACGTAATTGTATTATTGATAATGGATTTACCCTGTTTTAGGATAATGTATTATTTTACTGTATGCTTTTATAGTTTTAATTAACCAAATACAGTATGTTTTGACTTCACTTGACTGGCGTGGAGTAGAGTTAAGGGGAGTGTCATAGAGTGGTGTGGAGTGTCATGGAGGGAGTTAGAGTGTTGTAGAGTTCAGAGGTGTAGAGTGTCAGAGTGGAGTAGAGTGCCAGCGAGTGGCATAAAGTGTTGTGAAGTGGTGTAGAGTAGTTTAGATGCTGTTGCATAGAGTGGAGTAGAGTGTTGTAGAGTAGAGTGGCGTAGATCAGAGGAGATTGTCGTAGAGTGTGGTGGCATAGAGTGGAGTCATATAGGACAGTTGAATAACATAGAGTGGAGTTGAGTGTTGTAGAGCTGAGTGGCATAGAGTAGAGTGGAGTGGCATAGAGTGGAGTGGAGTAAAGTAGTGTTTCATAGCTTGGAGTGGGGTAAAGTGGCATGGAGGGGCATAGAGGGAGTCGCGTTGAGCACTGTAGAGTTGAGTAGTGCTGTAGAGTGGAAACAGCGTTTACAATGCTGTCATTACATCGTGTTCCACTTACAACGCAGTTGTTGTGAGAACGCGATACCTTTACTTCGGATTCTCATTAGATCGACTTGCTGTAGGGGCGCTCTAACCTAAGGATCATTATAATTTACTGTTCCAACACCTTCCCTACTGTTGTGCATGCTGGAGTTGGAATAGTAAGTTATAATATTCCTAAGTCCAGCGCACCCCCTACAGCAAGTTGATCTAATGAATTGCGATGCAAAGGTATCGCGTTGTAACAACACAATGGTAATGGGCTCTAGAAACAAATGCCCGATGGTGTAGAAATAACCAGGGTGTCCTCCTTCTCCTATCTGTTGTTCCTTTTTGATGATCGGGTCTAGTAGCGCCCCATTAAGAAAGCCCAACAGGAATACACTGTCAAGAGCTGTAGCTGCATTATTTGACTTTTATTAAAAGATTGGAGGCTAAACCAGTACATGCCCTAGTGAAAGTTTACCAAGCGAAATGCATCTCCTTTGTCTGCTACTGGAGTGATATGTGAGGATTTATTGGGATGCTACAGACTTACAAATAGTGAAGAACACATTTCTGAAAAGACTGTTAACTGTCCCACAATCTGTTGTGTCCTACATAGTCCATGCATAGCTGGGATGGGGTATATCTCTGACCTGGTGGACCCGCAATTGTTATGATGAATCAGGATTGGGATCATCTTAGACCTAGAGCTGAAATTATAAAATACTTTGTCTCTGGATAGAGCCAACAGCATCGTGTGGCTAAGCTACATTAAAATCTTAGCAGAAAGTTGGCCATGCCAAAATATTTATGTCTCCCAAAGGGATTACAAGGAGAGATCTGAGCTGGGTAAAGAGACATTTTCTCCCTATTATGCATGAAGAGAGAGAAGCGAGAGAGCTTACTAAACCTTTAGTATGGGCCTATATATTTACCAAAATCCTGCCCCTCAGTTGAGCCCTACTTACTAGTGACTACAATACCTCACCATCGATTTCTTTTGACAGGGTTTAGGTTAAAGCAATACGAAGAAGATGATGGATGGAGCGCTGAAACTTTTAAGACATCCCCAGTCACAGATCTGGGTTGGATCCATCATCGTTCTTTAGCTCCCTTTGCCACACCAATTCAGATCCATCTATATGCAAATCAGTCTTGACCCTGTGCCGCATGGGAACAGTCCAGCCCGAACTGCCAAGCTAGGTCTTCCCTGAACCAGAAATAGGCATTCTGGGACCGGTTTCGGGGTAACACCTCTCATCAGCCAGGCTAGCTTGAATGGTAACACCCCGCATCAGCCAGGCTAGCTTTAATCGGTAACACCCCTCATCAGCCAGGCTACAGTGAATGGTAACCCCCCTCATCAGCCAGGCTAGCATGAATTGGTAACACCCCTCATCAGCCAGGCCAGCTTGAATGGTAACACCCCGCATGAGGCGAAGGGTCAAGACTGATTTGCATGTGGCTGGGTCTGAACTGGGGTGGCAAAGTGAGCTAAAGAACGATGATGGATTCAACCCAGATCTGTGACTGGGGGTGAGCATCTGAAAAGTTTCAGCGCTCTGTCCATCATCTCCTTGTGTTTGCAAGCTTTAGGTTAAACCTTTACATTGGTTACTTGCGGTACCTCAGGGGAGGCATAAAGTGGACGGGTTGGAACCTTGTACTTGTAACAATTTTTCCCCGAAAGATACGATGCATTTTATTATGTTCTTTGATCATTCTTTTTTATTACACAAATGTTTTATACTGCCATTGTTAAAAGCTAAAGGTTTTCTGCTAGCAACACTGGCCCTATTTTACCTACAGATGTTACTGAGCCCCCTAGAGTGTTTTAATGTCACAAGTTTTCTAGTTAGTGCCCTCAGAATCGTAAGGAGACATTTTGTTGAAATGTTGGCCAAGTGTTAATTGTTGGCGACTAGTTTCTGCACCAGGGGTACCAATCACCATCACTCTTTTAATGAAATTTTAACGTAATTGTATTATTGATAATTGATTTACCCTGTTTTAGGATAATGTATTATTTTACTGTATGCTTTTATAGTTTTAAATAACCAAATACAGTATGTTTTGACTTCACTTGACTGGCGTGGAGTAGAGTTAAGGGGAGTGTCATAGAGTGGTGTGGAGTGTCATGGAGGGAGTTAGAGTGTTGTAGAGTTCAGAGGTGTAGAGTGTCAGAGTAGAGTGGTGTGGCATAGAGTGGAGTGGAGTAAAGTAGTGTTTCATAGCTTGGAGTGGGGTAAAGTGGCATGGAGTGGCACAGAGGGAGTCGCGTAGAGCACTGTAAAGTTGAGTAGTGTTGTAGAGTGGAAACAGCGTTTACAATGCTGTCATTACATCATGTTCCACTTACAACGCAGTCGTTGTGAGAACGCGATACCTTTACTTCGGATTCTCATTAGATCGACTTGCTGTAGGGGCGCTCTAACCTAAGGATTATTATAATTTACTGTTCCAACACCTTCCCTACTGTTGTGCATGCTGGAGTTGGAATAGTAAATTATAATATTCCTAAGTCCAGCGAACCCCCTACAGCAAGTTGATCTAATGAATTGCGATGCAAAGGTATCGCGTTGTAACAACACAATGGTAATGGGCCCTAGAAACAAATGCCCGATGGTGTAGAAATAACCAGGGTGTCCTCCTTCTCCTATCTGTTGTTCCTTTTTGAAGGTTTGGGTCTAGCAGGGCCCCATTAAGAAAGCCCAACAGGAATACACTGTCAAGAGCTCTAGCTGCATTATTTGACTTTGTTAAAAGATTGGAGGCTAAACCAGTACATGCCCTAGTGAAAGTTTACCAAGCGAAATGCATCTCCTTTGTCTGCTACTGGAGTGATATGTGAGGATTTATTGGGATGCTACAGACTTACAAATAGTGAAGAACACATTTCGGAAAAGACTGTTAACTGTCCCACAATCTGTTGCATCCTACATAGTCCATGCATAGCTGGGATGGGGTATATCTCTGACCTGGTGGACCCGCAATTGTTATGATGAATCAGGATTGGGATCATCTTAGACGTAGAGCTGAAATTATAAAATACTTTGTCTCTGGATAGAGCCAACAGCATCGTGTGGCTAAGCTACATTAAAATCTTAGCAGAAAGTTGGCCATCCCAAATTATTTATGTCTCCAAAAGGGATTACAAGGAGAGATCTGAGCTGGGTAAAGTGACGTTTTCTCTCTATTATGTATGAAGAGAGAGAAGCGAGAGAGCTTACTAAACCTTTAGTATGGGCCTATATTTTACTAAAACCCTGCCCCTCAGTTGAGCCCTACTTACTAGTGACTACAATACCTCACCATCGATTTCTTTTGACAGGGTTTAGGTTAAAGCAAGCACAAGGAGATGATGGATGGAGCGCTGAAACTTTTAAGACGCCCCCAGTCACAGATCTGGGTTGGATCCATTATCGTTCTTTAGCTCCCTTTGCCACACCAATTCAGATCCATCTATATGCAAATCAGTCTTGACCCTATGCCTCATGGGAACAGTCCAGCCCGAACTGCCAAGCTAGGTCTTCCCTGAACCAGAAATAGGCATCCTGGGACCGGTTTCGGGGTAACACCTCTCATCAGCCAGGCTAGCTTGAATGGTAACACCCCTCATCAGCCAGGCTAGCTTGAATCTGTAACACCCCTCATCAGCCAGGCTACAGTGAATGGCAACCCCCCTCATCAGCCAGGCTAGCATGAATTGGTAACACCCCTCATCAGCCAGGCCAGCTTGAATGGTAACACCACGCATGAGGCAAAGGGTCAAGACTGATTTGCATGTGGCTGGGTCTGAACTGGGGTGGCAAAGTGAGCAAAAGAACGATGATGGATTCAACCCAGATCTGTGACTGGGGGTGAGCATCTGAAAAGTTTCAGCGCTCTGTCCATCATCTCCTTGTGATTGCAAGCTTTAGGTTAAACCTTTACATTGGTTACTTGCGGTACCTCAGGGGCGGCATAAAGTGGATGGGTAGGACCCTTGTACTTGTAACAATTTTTCCCCGTAAGATACGATGCATTTTATTATGTTCTTTGATCATTATTTTTTATTACACAAATGTTTTATACTGCCATTGTTAAAAGCTAAAGGTTTTCTGCAAGCAACACAGGCCCTAATTTACCTACAGATGTTACTGAGCCCCCTAGAGTGTTTTAATGTCACAAGTTTTCTAGTTAGTGCCCTCAGAATCGTAAGGAGACATTTTGTTGAAATATTGGCCAAGTGTTAATTGTTGGCGACTTGTTTCTGCACCAGGGGTACCAATCACCATCACTCTTTTAATGAAATTTTAACGTAATTGTATTATTGATAATGGATTTACCCTGTTTTATGATAATGTATTATTTTACTGTATGCTTTTATAGTTTTAATTAACCAAAAACAGTATGTTTTGACTTCACTTGACTGACGTGGAGTAGAGTTAAGGGGAGTGTCATAGAGTGGTGTGGAGTGTCATGGAGGGAGTTAGAGTGTTGTAGAGTTCAGTGGTGTAGAGTGTCAGAGTGGAGTAGAGTACCGGCGAGTGGCATAAAGTTTTGTGAAGTGGTGGAGAGTAGTTTAGATGCTGTTGCATAGAGTGGAGTAAAGTGTTGTAGAGTAGAGTGGCGTAGAGCAGAGGAGATTGTCGTAGAGTGTGGTGGCATAGAGTGGAGTCATATAGGACAGTTGAATAACTTAGAGTGGAGTTGAGTGTTGTAGAGCTGAGTGGCATAGAGTAGAGTGGAGTGGCATAGAGTGGAGTGGAGTAAAGTAGTGTTTCATAGCTTGGAGTGGGGTAAAGTGGCATGGAGTGGCATAGAGGGAGTTGCGTAGAGCACTGTAGAGTTGAGTAGTGTTGTAGAGTGGAAACAGCGTTTACAATGCTGTCATTACATCGTGTTCCACTTACAACGCAGTCGTTGTGAGAACGCAATACCTTTACTTCGGATTCTCATTAGATCGACTTGCTGTAGGGGCGCTCTAACCTAAGGATTATTATAATTTACTGTTCCAACACCTTCCCTACTGTTGTGCATGCAGGAGTTGGAATAGTAAGTTATAATATTTCTAAGTCCAGGACACCCCCTACAGCAAGTTAATCTAATGAATTGCGATGCAAAGGTATCGCGTTGTAACAACACGGTCGTTTTAACAATCGCGTTGTAATAGATCGTGAAGTAAAAGCATGCATTGTAACATGCTATATTCATTGTAGAGTGGCATAGAGTGGAGTAGAGTGTCATTGAGTGGAGTGGAGTTTAAGGGAATAGAGCATCACAGAGTGGAGTATTGTAGAGTGGAGTGTCATAGAGAGGCCTAGAGTGAAGTGGAGTAGAGTGCATTAGATTTGAGTAAAGTGGTATAGAGTGCATTGGCGTACAGTGCAGTGACATAGAGTTGAGTGGCGTAGAGGACAATATTGAAGAGTAGAGTTCAGTGTCGTAGAGTGCAGTGGCATAGAGTAGATTGTTTAAGAGTAGAGGGAAGTGGCATAGATTGATGGGTTCAGGGTAGAGTGGAGTGGTGGAGGGAAGTGTTCAAAGGTGTACTGCAAAAAACAACCTTTGGAAGCAATATCTCCCTTGCAATCATATTAACAGGAGTTTGGAAACCCTTTGTTTTGAGTACATGTGGTGAAGCATTAAAGCCCGCTGGCCAAGAGTTGCAGGGACAATGACAGGGGTTCCAGGGGCTCCGAAGCCCAGAACAGAAATGGCAACTGCTTAGTATGCAAATGGAGCAGAGTCTCAAAGTCTTTCTTCGGAGTCCACTGTCTGCTCTACTAAATGCCTTGATTGCTGACTATCAAAGCTACCTTACCTTGATTCTATCTCATGCATCTTTCTTCTATCACCGCATATCTCCTGCATCTTTATTTCACTCTTGCAGGTTTTTTTCATATCTGCTTACTCTCTTTGTCACTGTCTTCATGACATTCTCTTCTTATTTCTTCACTTTCTGCCTTCTTCTATTGCTCTGGCTCAACCTCTGATGATGCGAAAATAAGGAGAGCCTGTGCCCACCAGTGATGAGCTCTAATTGAAGTTCAAGGCTGACAGAGACATTGGTAAGAAGGGGGGTCCCTAAGAATAGGATGGGTAGACAGGGGAAGAGGGAACAACGGAGACCTTCAGAGAGAACAGACCCCACTGTCTACACTAAAATGATATAGTTAAGCCCAAGAATGGGTCAAATCAGATAGAGTTAGGCCTCGGGCCGGAGCGAGTTCAAAGGAATCCAAAGAGCAAAGAGAATAAAAGTAACATATTTTATTGAGATAACAATGATCTGATAATGATTTTAGCCAAAAATATATACAATGGTGATAGCTATAAAAACACAGTCCCACACAGCGACACAAGCAGGCACACTATCATTCACACAACACATTCATATATGTGAAAAAACCAAAACAAATAGGTTCTTTATATATATAGTATTCTCCACACATAAAAATTCCCATCCATATTGGAGACGGGCTGATCCAGTCCCGTTTGGTGGAAATAGTTAAAGTTCTTCCAATGGGCCCACAAGGGCAGGAGCCAACGCACGTTTCGGTGTAAACTACACCTTCATCAGGGCAACGACGATGTGCGGTGTGTGGGACAACACAAAACGGATCTTTCACAGAACTGTATGCAAGAATAGACTTTTCAAATCAATGTGGAAGCTACAAATGCTAAACGTCAAGGGTACAGAAGAGTTCACGGGGAAGATGAAATACACTGTATTCCTAATTCAAATTTAGGGTGCTGCAGTCAGAAGGCCAACCCCATTCGGCCTATCTGTGGTAGGACCCCAGATTGTGTAAGTCAGCCCAAGGAGTATTTCTTTGGCTGGTGGTCCAATCGGGTGGTACGCGAATAGTCCACAAGTAGATTCTCGAAGACTCAGCAATTGGGGGGGGTGGGGTTGGGGTTTGGTCAGGAAAAAACGGGACGAGGCAGATGTCCGGTTCGTCAATGGAGTAGATAATCGTGAATGAGCACGATGCTCAAACGAACGTCTATTCCAGCAGGATGAGAGCGATGGTATCAGTTCCGAGTGGAGAATACTATATATATAAAGAACCTATTTGTTTTGGTTTTTTCACATATATGAATGTGTTGTGTGAATGATAGTGTGCCTGCTTGTGTCGCTGTGTGGGACTGTGTTTTTATAGCTATCACCATTGTATATATTTTTGGCTAAAATCATTATCAGATCATTGTTATCTCAATAAAATATGTTACTTTTATTCTCTTTGCTCTTTGGATTCCTTTGAACTCGCTCCGGCCCGAGGCCTAACTCTATCTGATTTGACCCATTCTTGGGCTTAACTATATCATTTTAGTGTAGACAGTGGGGTCTGTTCTCTCTGAAGGTGACAGAGACATTGGCCCAATTCAGAAAATGTAAACAGGGACACGCTGCCGCGCCTTCAACAGGTACCATATTTTCTATTCTGCAGCCCACAGTGCCATGAACAACCTCTTCCCAGTGGACTAGTGGATTTCCTTTCCAAGAAACATATATATATATATTTTTTTTTAAAGATTGTGCAAAACTCTACATAAAAAAAGAAATAAAACAATATTTCTTGGGAGAAAGAATTATTTGTACATGTCTAATAGGCACTTTGTTCTGAGAACAGAATTCTACTTCAAGTTCCAAGAGTCAGAACAGTCACTTTCGGCGACAGATCCTTTTCTATCACTGCTGCATACCATACCATGACATAACATAACATTTAACATAACATAAGGTTCCTCTGCATGTCAGTATATGTAGCTTTATATGCCAGGCTGTACCGGATATCTCTGGGCTGTCACAGCTGCACTCATAGGACACTGCTAGGATGCCTTGGACACAAGCAGGAAAGTTAACTCATAGCTAGTTCAAGGTGTTCAGGAAACTTTAAGGATGAATGCACTTACAAAAAGTTCCTGCTTAATTTCTTGATCACGTTACCTGTGTTCACAGGATGCCCAAACAGGCGCAGGATTGCTCATCCATCACTTCACTTCTAGCAGCCGCAGCCCATGCAGGTAAGACCGGTGGGGCCGGGTGGGTGGATTTCGACAGACAACCACGAGGGAAAATTAAATAAATAATTAATTTTCCCTCATCGTCGTTTGTCGGAATACCCCCTACCTGGCCCCATCGCTCTTACCTGCACGAGCTACAGCTGACTTCTAGGTAAATGCCAAGCCAATGCTCTACAATATCCTTCCTTTCTATTAAATCACAAGTCACTGGCTGTATAAGGAATAGAATACAAACGTCTTCTCACACCCACAGAACATACAAGACTACACACACACTAATAATTACTGTTCCAACAAATCTTCATTTACCGCCAACTGAGAGATTGCGGCAGTAATTCTCTTCGACCAGCAATTATTGCTCCAGGAATTAGCCCCATCCGACAGTCATTGAACTATTAACAGACCCCAATTGTCAGGAGTAGCACATGCCATTCTCATTGTAAGGTGGCTAAAATTCTAAAGCTAAATCCTACCCCATGTCAAGTGCTGGGTTTGACCACTTAAAGATTCTCTGCTGCAGAGGTCAGCTAGGCACAAATGAAGACCCTGAGAGCTGAGGTGGCTGAAAGAAGGCCTTGGCCAGAGTCCTCCTCAAATCTGGAAACCTTTGCTTTTATCCACCATGGGAATTGCTGAGGAGTTGGTGTGCGGCATGAGTGGTCCAATAAAATGGACCCATTGTCCACTGAAAATTTCAATCTACAATACAAAGTACACAGTTATTTTTATAACGTGACATTTACATCCTTGAAGAAGCAGTAGATTCACAACTCCCCTCCTTCCTAGTAAGAAACCATTTCCTTTGGGAGTTACAAACCAATATCCATCCCTTCCAGGCAACAGACACCATGAATATGATCATCAGAGAACAGTGGATCTCTTCCAGAAATCAGTGCTAAGGGTGCACGATGAGCCTCCTCGACCTGTCTTCCCTAAACAAAGATTCTCCTCCACACAGGAGATTCAACTGAGCATCAGGGGCACTCATGTCTTACCTACAGTGGCCTCCAAGCCAAAAGAGTGGACAATTTTCTGGTATCAGCTTGACCTGGTTTTATTAGATCGCAACTCATGTGCTACAATGTCCCTGCGTGGCTCTATAACAAATGCAGTTGAAGAGCCCCTGACTTGTAGACAAAGTCCAAGGCAGTGTGAACTTAAGAGCCTAGTGGACACCTATGGTCTGGAGTCGGTACCTGATGATTAAGTACAGATATTATAGGATGGATATTATCCAGTGCACATGACTTGAACCCTATTGACCTTCTTTCGCCTCTCTCTTTTTCTTTAAATAGACTTCAAGTCAGAAAAGGGTCTGAAAATTACTTACTATGCTTGATGTCAAGGTCTGGATATCCACTAACTGACCGAAATCTTATCTCTGGCCTCTTCTGCAATCTCACTCCTGTCCGAAAGCTGTCAATAGGGTCATCAAGGAACCATCAATAATTTACAAAAAGCATATATTTTACATAAATAAATCCAAAATGGTTCAAATTTGCTGCAGCACTAATATACTAATTAAATCCACTATGAAGAAATGTAAGTATGCCTAAGAAACTAAGCCCTCTCCCTGGATCCTGAGATAGGCCTTTACCCCTGAGATTCGCTGGGAGTGAATGGATATGTACAGGATAGTCCAGTGGAAAGCAACCAATTATACTGATACACCAATGTAGAGAAGACTTTTCTGGTCATCCTGCAAGGAAGACCTTACATTTCACTGTTAAGCACTCCATGTGTTGTGCTAGGGCGCCCCTGCCACAGTAACAGGGAGGACTTTCGATACAAAAGTGTTTGTTAACAGTTAATGTTAATGAGGGGAGAGGGTGCAGAGCTTCCAACTTTGGAGCTGTGGAGCCAGGTTCAAACTTTGGCTCGGCTCAGGATCCTGTGATTCTGAGCAAATCATTTAATCTCCCCGTGCCTACCCCAAAACTTTTTTTAAATGAATGTGTCTTTGTGTAACATAACTGGTGGTCATGTAAAGTGCTCCAAAACCTTAGGGTCGAGTTCATGCTATATAAACCTGCAAAACAGATATAAATAAATAAAGAACAAATGGTTTGCAAGCAAAGAGACCTGCTTACAAGGAGAGAGGAGATTCACTAAAAGGTGCTGCCTTGACGGACATATGAGGACCGCAGAGGCCCGCTTCAACAAGGCAAAAGCAAAATTCCACTAGGAGCTGCAATATATTTTGTAATTCAGAATCACCTTTGGGCAGCAGATGTGGTTTCAGGCTCCTCTTGTAGGCCTCTCTCAGCAAAAGGATCACCACTAAATGTGGAAGAAAGTTCACCTTGAGTTGCTGCATCCCAGAGTGACCTGGGAGATGAAACTTATGTAAAGGTCAAGTGTTTACAAAATGCTTCTGTGTGGAAGGAAACCCCAGAAAGGGCCCCGGGAGAGGTCTGGTGCCGTCTGCCAGTGGAGATAAGAAGGGCGGCCTGACTCAGCAGAGTGAACACTGTGGGTGGGACCTGGCTGCAGTCCCTATAAATCTCAGGGGGTCTGAGACGTTTCTTGCAGAAGCAACTTCCAGGAGCATAATCTTACTCAGTGAATTGTGCAGCCGCCCACCACCAACAGCAACCATGGTTCAGTGGACAGCAGAAGAGAAGGCCGCCATCACCTCTGTGTGGAGCCAAGTTGATGTTGCGGCTGAAGGACCAGAAACCCTTACCAGGTATTTAGAGCCAAATGTTACCTCACACCTTTCGTTCATCCTGATTGTCTACCTCTTGCACCACTTTCTCAATGTTTACCACCTTTCCTTATCGGAATCCGTTTCAAATGAATTTGTGTGAATCCCCTTGGATCACTGTCCTTTGTCATTCTTCTGCTTCATGGGCTTTCTCTTATTTTCATTTCCCTCTTCTCAGTTTGGTTAGTGTACCTCAAATGCAGTGGTATCCATTACCACATATGCGGTTTGCCACAATAATCTATACCTCCCCCTCAGACATGCGAATGCTCCAGTGCCCCGGCATTAATCGTGCAAAGTGCAGAAACGAGCAGGATCTGCTGATTCTCAATTCACAGAGTACTTGATGGTAGACCGCACAGTATTCACACGGGTGAGCATTGAGAGACTATAGGGGACACTCAGAGCTCGTCTGACCGGCTGCCCAACAGCTGTGGCAGTCGTGGCTAACCGTATTTAGACTTACCTCCCGTTTGTGGGGGCATTTTTCCCATCAGAGGGCTTCAGTCTCCGTGGTAGGAACCTCTTCAAAAACACAGAGGGCCATTTTTAGGACTTGGTTCTTTCTTAACTTTGTAATATCAAATGTTCTTGGGATAAAAGGCTTTTAGCGTAATGATCAAATTATTTCTTTGAAATGTTAATTATATCTCTTGCTTTTTCGGTTTTGTGTCAGCTACCTGCTGCATTTACCCATGGGGGGTGGGGGTCCCAGCAGGATGTGAACCGGCCCCACAGTGACTGCAGGCCCACAATGCCTTGCCAGCATGGTGGACCTGTAGGCGCTTCTGTCATTTCCTAAAACAGGCTCTTATAGCTTGACCCATCTTCAGAACTGACAGACTAAATACCACCCACGTGCGCTTCTCAGCATGTGATTGACATTTAAGGACTTTTTCTGTCTGGAACCGTTATGGTTTTATATAAAAGTTCAGGAAAAACTGACAAAATGGCGTCAGAGGGGTCGCTCTTAAGTGGGCTTAAACGTCCCTCTGGTGCTCTTCTACCACATGTAATCCCTGCATCGATTTTCCCACCAGCGGAAATGACAGCTAATCCACCTTCTCCTGAACTCTAGAAGAGAGGGTGAATCGAAAGGGGGGCATATGAAACAGCTATCAATTTTTATGGGATGTCCCATTATTTCCCACCTCCAAATTAGGCCTTGAAATTCTGGAACTTGGACAAACTGTAGAATCAGAGCATTGTACAGTGATTTGAAGACTCTATGTACCACTGCCCTTATAATTATTTTTGCTCATCATTTTGAGTCCTGGACATTTCTGCAAGTGTTTTCAGTTCATGTGTTTTTATTATTCAAAAAGACTGAAGAACAGAAGTACTCAGAGCGAGGGAAATGTTATCACCTTTCTCGTCTCCGCTCTCTTAGGGTGCTGGTCGTCTATCCCTGGACACAGAGGTACTTCAGCAGCTTCGGGGCGCTATCCAGCGCGGTCGCCATCGCTGGCAATGTCAAGGTTGCCGTCCACGGCACGAAGGTCCTGTCCGCCCTGGGAGCGGGTGTCAAAGACCTCAACAACATCAAGCACACATTGGCCAAACTGAGCGAGCTGCACGCGGAGACGCTGCACGTGGATCCTCAGAACTTCCGGGTAAGTAGAAACTCGCTCTATAATTGGACTGCTTGGTCTTGCAGAATGTGACCTCCTATTGACAGACGGCACCCGCGAAAGAGAGAGAACCTCTCTTTCCAATAACTAAAAGGACAGAACAGCCATCAGAACTGACTTCAGAGAAGGAAGAACCTTTTGTTTGGGCTGAATTCGAAGGTGAAAAAAGCATCACTCAGAGGTCGGACCAAAGGATGAAGTTGTGTACTTAGGGAGCAGGTTGAAAACGAGTGGGAGTATGTGAAGGGAAAGAAAAAAATTCCAGCAACAGGGAAGCGGAACAGATGAAAGAGAGACAGAGGCAGTGCTTAATTTGTGGAAGAATAAGTGATTTGGATCAAGGTTTTGCTCGGAAGGCTACGGTCGGCGCTATCAAAAGGCCGCGTGCCGAATAACAAGTCTTCACAGTCTTAGTTCCTCCTCGTGGCCCTTTAATCCACAGACAGTTCTTGCTCCTTTATCGCACTCTTACATGTTCTTTTTCATCCCTACCGTCTCCTATGCAGACAGCCTTCTTTCCCTTCCCCTTTCTTTCTAACTTGTGTGTTTTTCTTTCTCTGGATCAAAGTCTGTTGCAGAAAAATAAGTGTTGGTCCCCAAAAATCCGCACCTGTGGCCCCCACCCGCAGCCACTGACTCAAATTATGCACTGGGCAGAGAGACTGATAAAGAGATGGTGGGACGGGGCAGGGGAGATAGAGTGAAGCAGAATGAGAGCGCTGGGCATGGAGAGGGGAACAGGAGGGTGAGAGAAGAATCTTCAGGGGCAAAACCACAGAGGCAGAACACCCTTTGTGCGGTTGGCTTACAAATATAGCTCAGCCTGGGCCAGGCCTGGGATAGCGCTCCTCTGGGCCACAGGCGCTTGCCCAGTGGGCAGGCAGACTGGGGGGCGGTATCACTGCTGGTGGGGATGGTTTTGTTGCAGGGAGTGCAGTGGCATTTCCTGCATGCAGCTCTTCCTAACATGGAAAATAAACAATGCAAAACAAATGATTTTAAAGTGCGCTTCAAAACCATTTGTTTTTGCCATTGGGTAGTTCCTGTCTCGTGTAGGTTTTCACAAGCACAGCCGACCTTCAGGGTTTGGAAGGGGGAGGGTGTTTGTGAGTTCTGTTGTTGCTTGGCTCAGAGAATGTAGTACATATTTGATGAAGAGTCTTCAAAATTCATAACAGTGTATTATGTTATATTTTGATCTTTGCAACACTTTTCACTTTAGTAAATTAAATCATACGATTGCATCCAACGGCACCTCTTAGAAGTGACAGTTTCTAATCATTGATTTAGAAAAATTCATGCTCCCAGCACCACTGCCTGATGCTGTTGCTGAATCAAGAGGAAAGCCAGCTGTCATTTGCCCCCTTTACCTGGACTAGAGTATTACTTTAGATGGAGTAAAGGTATTATGCTTTTGTGCAGCTCGCACCCCAAACTCGTGTATTTCAAGGTGACCTCATGTGATGATGAAGGCAAAGGAGGCACCGTGAAAAAATGAATTGTCTAGGATCACACAATGTGGTCAAGTGGAAGCCAGGATTGATGGAAAGTTTACTGGTTTCACGTTGTGCAATTCAGCATCTACATGGCTATCGAATTCTTTCCCGTTTTAGGTCAAAATGTAATGCGTTGTGTATAATTCTCTGAGGCACTAAATCGATACACTGTGTTAAATATGTCCTGCCACGCATGTTTCATAAGCATTGGTGGTGGTAGTGTTTGGGGAAGGGGATGTTTTAATGCAGAAGCTAAAATGAAAACCAGAGCACCTACTTTAGGTCATTGCATTGAGACCATTTGCTCCACCTAGCTAAAAATCTGTATTCAGTGCCATCCACTCTTGAATTTATTTAGCATTCACTTATAATCATCCAACTATTTATTTATTGTACCATGCAGCCCTGTCTCCAATCTCCATCCATTTAGTGATTGGACACTGTTCTATAATGAGAAATGTGTTGTAAAACACACCATATTAGCAATTTTTTAAACATTTCATCAGGGGAGAACCCCAATAAACCCACCTTGCAGAGGCCGGGCTCACTGCTTGTGCTCAATCACTAGATACAGTATGGGGACTGGTCTGACAAAACCTACCACGGTTGCTTTTTGTTCTGAGTCAGGCCTTGGCCTCGGTCTAGCGTTCCTACTGATGAATAACAATTCTCTCTAAAATGTCATGTATTGTTAATTCTAACATCCACTGATTGTAGGGTTTCTCTGCCTGTGACACTCTCACTGATAGTTGTTTTTATTTCCCTCCTCAGCTCCTTGGAAACTGCCTGGTGATCGTCTTGGCCCGCAAGCTGGGAGCCGCCTTCACCCCTGAGGTGCACGCGGCCTGGGAGAAGTACCTCGCAGTGTCCTGCGCTGCTCTGTCCAAGCACTACCACTAGAGGGCACTCTGTGTGAAGACTTGAGGGGCAGGTCTGTGGGTGGAGATCTAGATGCCAGTCTTTTGCTGCTGTTGTGGTCTTCAGATGGAAATCTGTGGACAGTGGTTTGAAAGCTGTGGACTGTCATCAGCAGTCTGTGAATGCACAGTCTGTGGTTGGAGGTCTGTGGGCACATTTCGTAGCCTGTGGATGGAAACCTGTGGACAGCAGTACATTTGTAGCTGTTTGTAACTGTGGCAGTACGAGTAGAGGTTTCATCAAGAATTGTGGAAAAAATGACATCAATAAAGAGATACAGTGTCCTTCTACCCAAATGTGTCCTGTGTACTTTGCTTCTTCACTGATGGGCCAAGTAATTACATTTTGATTTATCAGATTTGGTTATTACTAAGAGACACACATTTCTGAGCACAAAAATGTTGATCACAACATCGGCCAACTTGCTGTGCCCCTATGCTATTTTCTAAGGTCGGTGGATCTTCTTCCTTTGGTTGGATTAATGGCATGTTAGCCACTCACAGAGGGAATTCTTTGCCTCACATAGTTCCTTCCACCTCATTCGTTAAGGGTCTGGTATCTGCTGCATTCATTCACGACTCTTCTGCAGAAAACAAGGCAGGTGAACCTCAACAGGAATACCTCAGGCCATGCATTTTACTAACTACATTTTACAGTTTGTGCTTTAGTTCTATTTTGCAAATCTGTTTTCCTTCCTTTATGTAAACGTCTTCCTCTGTTCAAAGGAGGTTTTGTGGGGATAATGGCAATTCAATTTAAAGTCAATAGTCCACGAGCAATCTGCACAATTAGTTGAAAAGAGCAGTTCTCTCCAGACTGTTTCTGCCTCCTTTCTGCTGTCCTATAACTGACTCATCGTGGATGGAGGGTGGGTGGTAACTCTGTCGTGACTGACGTACCCATCAGTGACAGAAGATGTACAAAACCAGAGGTTGACCAAGCAGGGAAAAGGATATGGGGATCAATAATCGTTTTATTAAACAATAAACAAAGATAGAGTGTCCTTAGCTCGACAAATGCCAGTCAACCCAAGATACATATAAAGAATTAATTAAAAATACAAAACAATTAAAAATCTATAACATTTGACAACATTTCCCACCAGGAGCTTGGATGTTTTTCATGCAACACACCATCGTATACATGACAACCGTCTGACTAAAAAATGCAGGTGAAGTCAAGTCGGGCATTTAAGAGGGTGATCCCATGAAGGTTAATTGAGAGCGAATAATGTTTGGAGAGTGAAAAGGGTTTGAAAAGCAGGTGACCACATTAAAGTCTATGGATGCATTTTTTGTCACTTGGGTGAAGAATAGAAGTAAAAAGTGGGTCCATCCACTAAATACTGGTGAGTTGATAATTCAGCAGCATTTGGTACAGAGCCTCCAACTATATCCCATACTATGCAGGTGGTCAAGATTCATTGGCCCTAAAGTATCCACTAGCATGCCGCCTGCTTATCACCTTTGCCAGTCACACAGCAACTTTACACAGGATCTGTACTGTGACAGAAACTTTACCACTGACAAAGTCCCCACACCACTGCCAATAAGAACTGTGTCACTCCTTCACCTAATAATAGCATACCTAATACATAAAATTCACTACAAGTTACAGTTCCTTATGCCACAGGCTAAGTTGCACACACTCATCAGAGCCACAATTTACCACATATTAACAACACTCTCATCCTAGACACAACTCAGAGTTTGATGCTTTTTAAACTTCAGCTTCAACACATTCAGTAAATCAGAAGAAAGTAAAGTACACTGCTTCTATAAATACCAACCACCACACTCATCCACACAGTCACCCTGCTGTCACCTAGTACCATTTTCACCCCACAACCTTCCCTGGAGAGTGACTTCCACTGCCAGGAGTTGACCATGAATTGGTGACAACGGGCCCGATTCACAGAACTAACTTAAGACAAAATCCTAAACTTACTACCATTTTGGTATTCACAGAAGGCACTTACTCATTTTGGTATTCACAGAAGGCACTTACTCATTTTGGTATCCACAGAAGGCACTTACTCATCAACAAGTGCCTTCTGTGAATACCAAAATGAGTAAGTGCCTTCTGTGAATACCAAAATGAGTAAATGGTAGTAAGTTTAGGATTTTGTCTTCAGTTAGTTCTGTGAATCGCTCCCAACCTGTGAGGTGTGAGGATACTGAGTACCAGACTTTGTGGACCGACAGAGATAGAAGAGGTGTGTGAGAAGCAGAACCAACCAAGCAGGCCTTGAAGTATAACCATAAACATGAGCAAGCAAGTGCCTTCACCTAGATTTCATGATCCAGGAACCTTATGTTCACAAATGTAAACTTGCACAACACTGTTGCTGTGTACCATGCTCATTATTAAGCAACGCAATCCCGTACACAGACGTGGTATTTAGGTGTAATTCCACGAGCAAAAAAAAATACATTGATACAATAATAAATGGAAGGGTCAGCCTCCAGCCATGGTTATCTGGGGTTTCATTTTATCCTACATATTCTCCTCTGGCTCTAAAGACTCACACATCTTTCCCTTGAGGTATTACATCAATCAGATGGTCTGTCCATCCAGGCAGAGGACATCTCTTCTCCACAAGCATGGTCTTAGGGGACCAATAGTCCAATCTGTTATGAGGTATGATGTGCTGTTCCTCCTGCCACCCGAATGGAGCAAACCTACATAGACAGATTTGCCCCAGCTCTCTAACAGGAAGACCATGCGTCTCAAGTGGACTTTCTGCCCTGTGGGGTCTAATTCCTGATTACAGGTCTGGGCAACTCTTAAACAAGGAGCGTCAGAGGGATTTGTAATCAGACAGCCCTCCACTCACACAGTTACTCAACAAAAAGGCCTGATTGCGACTAACACACAGAACATTTCTTAGACCACTGGGTATCAACTATACCTCCTGGGTATGGCTAGGCTTCCATTATTTTAGTCATACCCCCCATATGTGTGCATTTATTTCAAATAAAACATTCAACCACAAACGTACACCAATAATCCCAAAGATTAAGGATAATACTGGCCCACTAGTCATAGAAAATGGGAAGAAATGTAAAAGCATATAAAAAGATTGTGAGGTGGGTCAGAAAGGGCCTCACACAAGCAACCACCAAAGAGCAGCTGGTAAGTACTCACCAGTGAGCTCACTTTATCATCAGCGGAACTTTTGTGACAAAAAATAACAAATAATAAAAGTGACCTAACTCAAATAAATGTGTAAGAGAGAAAAGTGTGACAACTAATGGTGCTAATTACCATCTCTACCCCATAATGTGTAACAACCAGTCAACTGAACTCCCCAATAAAATAGGTTGTGAACACCCATCATATGTATTTAATGTTTGTCTGGTGTTCACACCCAATTAAAAGAAATAGCATGTTTAGACCATTTTAAGCTGAACGGCCGACATGTTTCATTGCTTTACGGTTTTGCAGCAATTTCATCAGGGCCCGGGGATACATCTCCACCTCAGTGATACTGGACCTGCAGTGGCTGATACAAACAGAGAGAAGGAAAGGTAATGCCAAAGAGAAACAATTTTTAAAGAACAACATATTGGGCGTCTTGTCGGGCCCCCCATGTGTTGACGACCCACGCATACCGTGACATATTTAAAGAAAAGCCATAATTACCGGGTCGCTGCCAAGAGGACGCCTACCAGCAACACACCAGGGAGGGCCTTCCCCTCATACAACTTTAAACGTCAGGGAAACGCCTGCACCTGTGAGTAAATATAGGCACATCAATGTTGAACATATCGGTCGGGCAGAGCTATAAAAATGAACTATACAGACTAAACATTCAGCCTCTTCAATACAAAAGTACGGGAGTAACCTGATTTTACACTTAGGGCCATATGTAGGTACCTAAATACCGGTCGGTAACGGCCGAAAATCGGTAAATATCCCGTTACCGACCGGTATTTAGGCAATTGAGATGTAGGTGGCTGGATTTCAGGATTCGGTAATTTACCGAATCGGAATTTGAAGAAATCGGTAAAATACCGATTCGGTAAATTACCGAATCCTGAAATCCTATGTAGGGGGCACTCAAGTGAGTGCATTTTTGGTTTCTGGATTCGTTATTTACCACCAACTACAAGTTGATGGTAAATAACGAATACCTGTTAAAAAGCAATTTTGTGCTGTTTGTAAAGTGCCATGTGGCAGACATGTGCGCCACATGTGCACACATGCACGATTCAGGGGTGCAACAGGGTGTCAATGTGACACCCTGCCACCCATGAATATGCTCCCCCATTCGGTAATAGTGAATGGCTTCCCATTCAGGGATGCATTATTACCGATTTGGTAAATACCGAATCAGTAATACCGAATATTACCGATTCGGTAATAATTACCAAATGTTTACCTACATTCTATTTACCGATTCATAAATACCGAATCGGTAAAATTCGGTATTTATGAATCGGTAAATAGAAATTATCTACATATGGCCCTAAGTCACCAGATTCATCCAGCGATGTACAATCCGGCATAACCAGAGGCTTTTTATCACGCACACCTGCACTCTCCTCCGTTTTTAAGACTCACCCCCGGGACTGGGCATATGCGCTTCGCTACTCGGGCCGTCGGAAGTCATTCTCAAACGGCTCAAAGTACCCTTCAGCGTAGCCCGACCTGGAAGGAAATCCGAAGTCGGATCCAGAATCTGCGTGGAACCCTTCCCATTGCCTATCACTAACATCTTGCTCGTTCTTGCTAGGGATTTAAGCGGAGGAGTCAGCATCACCAACTGCCGGCTCACCTGTTGCTTACTTGGCGCCCAACCACCACTCGGCGCACCCGCTTCGCGGGTGCCCCTTCGCCCGTCTCGAGGAGAGGACCATAATCCACGCTTGGGAGCAGTCCGGAGGAGGTAAACCGGCATCAGGCGTGTGGCTGCAGCGGGGCTGCGAGCGTGCGGGGACTTCATTTCCCAGAAGTCCCTGCTAGACCGACGACGAGCTTCCGGTCCGCTCTCCCTGCTGCCCCGCCCCCCGCCCTCCTGAGGCTTAATAACAACATCCTACTCCCGCAGCGCGGGACGCAGCCCGGGCTAAGACTGGGCAAAGACAGGGCCGTTTGAGGCCGTTCGAGACTGGAGACACTGGGCTGGGCCACCCCCCTTATATCTTAGTAAGTGTACGAGACTGAGTCCTCCTTATCCATTTTGGCGGGAACAATGTCCAAGAATAAAAATGCCGCCGCTAGCACATCCATGGCAGGGACCCTGGACAACTTTATTGTTAGAGCTGCAAACATCTTAGAACGAGAGATAGACCTTACTGAGCGTCGCTTATCGCTTGACCCCTTTACAACTAAACGTTCATCTTTAGGGAAAATCGCCTCATCTGTTACACCAGGGGTAACCACTACTAACCCCATACCAACTGAATGTCTGTCTAGTGAGAATGATAGTGCAGACCTCAGTATGGAATTAACTATTGGCAGTAACAGTAATAGGCGCAGAGATTCTATTAGGACAACTACACCTATAACTACTACGGCAGTCGCCGCTAATAATCTAACTGAAGGTGTTTCTACTCGCGCACAACTGCATGCAATAACCGAGGCTACCTCACTTTCCTCCTCCTCTCCCTTAAATTTAGGAGCAAAACCGAAAACCAAGGCTGCTCCGCAAATAAAAGGGGGGAGACAACCAAGAGGGTCAAAAAATAAAAATAAAACATCTGTATCTAACATTACCCTGGGCGCTGCTGAACATCCTCTGAACAAAGTTACCTCAGACCTGACCAGGCAATTAGATGTCGGGTTTCAGGCTAAAATAATAGAAGTGTTTGAAAATTCTACCCGTTTAATCCTGGATAGACTTTCCAAGATTGAGGAGCGTCTACAGAAATTAGAAAAGACTGCCTCTGCTAATTTAGAAAATAATCAATTTTTGAGGACAGACCTACTTAGGGAGCTCCATGAACACCCTCTTCTCGCCAAAACTGCCAGTAACCCAAAAGAGAAAACTCCTCCCCCTATGGCTTTGCCGTTAAACGACAAGCATCTGGGTCTTAGAGGGGACAATCGTGCAAACACAGCCTGCATTGAAAAAACCACGACTAGTAGTGGCCCTCAAAACTCTCATGCAGGAGTAAAGCCCCAGCAGAACCCATCGGAAGTTAATAAAAAAACCAATAATCTTACTCCACAAGATAGTCATGAGGTAGCAAATAGACCTGCTCCCGTCCAAGATGCTGTTCTCAAATTACCTACCTTAGACCTTCCCCCAGAATCATCACCTTACGTCATTATACTGGCGGGAGTACCTGCCCTGCAGGGAAAAACCAACGAGTCTTATCTGGAACTGAGGAACAAAACTATTTATTGGCTTAATTTCAACCGACCCCTCCCTCCTAACATTCACACTAAAATCTTATTTGTACGGAGAGTTAGCTGGGTGGGTAGAAGGAGTAAAGACATACTGGGAGACTGCATAATTGTTAATTTTAGGGACACTCAGGCTGTAAAATATATCCGGCACGCACAATCTTTTGACCCTAATACAAACATCATCCCACTACCTCTCGATTACTTTTATCCTCATCATTCAGCAAATAATCAGTGGGAATTAGTAGGGAGGGCAAAAATACATACAAACCAGGCTAGAGGTATGTTGCCTACACCCAGACAAGGCTGGTTGGAGACCTTTCCACTGTCAAACAGGTATAGCTGTCTGGACATGGTCGATTGACTACCCCTAAATTTTAATGCCGTCGATCCTGCGGGGGAAGCCACAGTGGGTGATAAGTCAACCTCACCGACAAACCGATGGCCTGTAAAATCGCCAACTTCCTCAAAGAACAACTTAGGATCTATCCCTATTAACATTGAGGACAATGAGAAAACTGACCATCTTACATTGCCGACCAGCGAATCCACCAAATCTGGTGCTCCTGGCGTAACTCCCATAGTGATCTCATTTTCAGAGGGCGACACATGCCATTCAGTTAGATTCCTATCCTGGAATGTTGCAGGGCTGTCCTCCAGGTTAGCCGACATAAATTGTGCTTCCTTTATTAAACGGTTTTCGATTGTCTGCCTCCAGGAATGCTGGACGGTTGAGCCCATTCATATGAATGGCTATCGTACTTACCATACACCAGCGGTACACACTTTGAGAGGGAGAAATAAAGGAGGCCTTTGTATTTATGTCTCAAACTGCTTAAAGGAAACTAAGATTTCTTTTTTCTCCAACTCTACCTTCTACCAGATTTTGCATATTACACTGGGAGGCAATGAACATATTAACTTGATTAATTTCTATAATAACATTCCGAAAGATGCTTGGGCCCCGACCTACAAAGAACTACTTGAGAGCCTTAAAAATATAGATGAAAAAGAACGCATTGATAGCTGTGTGATTTGGATGGGCGATTTTAATTGCTTCTTATGCCCATTGAGCGACCATAACCTATGTGGACTGGGAGAGATGGATGGTGTCACTGTGACACATTTCTCACATACATCCTTGGGAAAACACCTTAATGAGATTCTTTTTTCCCTGGACCTGGGCTTTGTGAACGAACTATGCTCCCCACCAGTCTCTTTTAACCCCACATTCATTGGACGGGGTTGCAAATCAATAATTGACTTTATGTTAATATCCAAACGCTATTCTCACTATATTCTTGCGTTTGAAACATGTGAGATAGCAATGAGCGACCACTTACCGCTTAGCATGTCCCTTGATACAATGTTGGGTAAACAGAACATGGTTACTAAGACCCAGACCCTGTATGACTTCAATTTTGAACTTGTAAAGAAGAACGGTTATACCCTTAAATGGGACAAAGTGGAACCAGTGGCCTTCCTAGGTAAATTAATTCGCTCAAAGGAAGAGGAATTTAATATCTGTCTTACAGAGCTCATTGAGCCTCTCAAAGTCAATGATGCTTTCCTTAGCATCTCGGAGGAAATTAAAAAGCTACTCACGAGACCACTGCACTCTGGGGCAAACAAAATCAAGAGATGGTTTGATAGAGAGTGTAGCAAGACCCACGCTCATTTAATGGAACAATTAAAAAGGGAGCCTAGGGTAATGGCTGAGGTTAGATCAGCCAGATCTGCGTACCAACAGGCAGTCAAAAAAAGGAAAAAACAAATTAAACAGGAAGCCTGGAGCACTCTTCGGGAAACCTGTATCTCCAAAAATAATACTGCATTTTGGAAAGCGGTGAATGCTCCGTTTTTTTCCAAAGATTCTACAGACTCTATTGTAATAGCAATCTCGGAAGAAGGCTGGTTGTCCTTCTTCCGTGAACTTTACACAAAGGACTCTCAGGTCGAGATAGAAGGGGATTTTAATTCAGGCAATAAGGACACAGTATCCTATCCAATAAACATCGATTTTACTATGGAGGAAGTTATGACAGCCATCAATAAGAGCCCAGCGGGTAAGGCCCCGGGTCCGGATGGTGTTCCCGTAGATGTTTTTAAGGCTAACAGTAAGTTATGGGCCCCCCTGCTAACCAACGTTCTTAACAGTTTCACTAAAACGGGGTTCCCAAAGACCTGGCAGGAAGCCATTGTAGTACCTATTTTCAAGAAAGGAGATCGTAGTTCACCTAAATGCTACAGACCGATCTCTTTACTTGATTCACTCATGAAGATCGCGGGGAGAGTCATACTCGACAAACTACAAGTATGGGTGAACGACACAGGTACTCTCTCCCAATTTCAATACGGTTTTAGGGAAGGTCTAGGCACAATTGAGCAAGGTCTGAATTTAGCACTCCTAGTAGCCAAGTACGTCGAAGCAAAAAAAGAGAACTTATTTCTTACATTTGTGGATTTAAGTTCGGCCTTTGACTGTATCAATCATAATAAACTTTGGCTAACTATGCAGGAAATGGGAGTGGACCCAAACCTCCTCATATTCATCAGAGAACTATATCGGGAGGCGGGCGCAAGGGTACGTTATGGGGAAAAGGGGGATTGTACCTCCAAATTTTCTATAGAAAAGGGTGTGAGACAAGGCTGTATTTTAGCACCTTTTTTATTTAACTTATATATTAACTCGGTCGCGTCTCACCTCCTGGAAGACAAGCAGGATTACCCTAAAATTGGCAACTCCTTTATCCCCATTCTCCTATACGCAGACGATGCCGTAATCATGGCCCGGACCCAAATCGGTCTCCAGAGATCGATTACTAGTTTCTCCGAATATATGGGCAGTAGAGGCCTAAAGATCAACATAAGTAAAACATTTAATATGTGTTGTACAAAAAAGAATAATCCTAGTTGTAATTCATTTTTATCTAACACGAAAATCATGACTGTTAATACTTTTTCGTACTTAGGTATCACCTTTGACAGTAAGGGAACTTGGACAGCGGCAGGTGATTCCCGAAAGCTAGCTTTCTCACGAGCAATTGGGGCGGTTAAACATTTTTCAAATAAGGTTGGAGGTCGCCCGGTACCAGTCTTGCTCGATATCTATAGAGCTAAGTGTGTATCAACTGCAATATATGGTGCAGGAATTTGGGGGATTGTGAACACCTCAAGTACTCAAATTCAGATCTGTCAGAATACTTTCCTGCGGTATTTATTGGCTGTGCCGGGGTCAACTTCTTCTTATGCCTGTCAGCAAGAGTTGGGTGTGCCCTACATTGCTGACCTTATTAAATTGGAGCCCATCTTGCTGTGGCATAAAGTCTGGTCTGGAACTGAGACAGCCCTAAATAGGGAAATAATAAAGGATTGCCTAGGTTTACATGGAGCACTGAAAATTCCCTGGCTTAATTATGTAAGGAAATTTTTTACCGAGCTAGGCCATCCGGAGTTCTTTAACTCTCCAGCTAGCATGACGAATTTCTCTAGAAGGAAACTTAAGCAAATTTGTCTGCATTCCCTTTCAGAGGCACGCTGGATGTTAGAGAAACGCAAGAGCTCTGTCATGGCCAATCAGCTACTTATCACTAACCAGGGTATACAACCATACCTGAAACTAGTCTCCAGCTGCTATACCCGTATGCTGCTATCTCGTTTTAGGGCTGACATCTTTCATAGAATGGTTACATTCCCTGAGAAGAATTGCTGGCTTAAGGAACTTACTCCATGTCCCTGCGACCATATTTCTGTCCAATCTTCCCTTCATTGTATCCTTTTTTGTAAATTTTATTCTGAACCTAGAAAAAGTATTCTACGACCAGTTTTAAAAAAACTAGGGCTGAGACAATGTAGAGCGGCTCTGGTCAGATTACAAATGTTAGATGATGAATTTCTTATCTTTTCGGTCTCTACGTTCCTAAAAACTGTTATTAGATTCAGGATCTCTATGAATTAGATTATTTTTACTATGCTGTTATTTTTAACTTTGAAAGTCTGTTTTAATGAATGAAATGTGATGTATATCTGCTTTTATGGTTTTGAATCTTAAAAATCGAATAAAGCTGTTTCTGATTCTGCCTATCACTAACGTGCCAGTATATCCCTTAATCATTAGGATTCATGGTATACATTTGTGGGTGAATATTCTACAGGTCTGGGCAACCCCTGCTATGCCTTCTCACCCAGGAGGGTTGGTAGCCCTAGTGGTGGCCTGACCACTGCTTACACATTCTGCTCTATGGAATGACGGTGGATTGGATTTCAGCTATCCCATGCTAGTTGTTGCTTCAGCGACAGGGTGGGGAAGGGACCTGTCCTATTCTGCAGTCACAACCTTAGGCATGTGATCCTCTGCAACGCTATCGGTACGAAATGCCCCCCCACCACGACAAATGGCTAAACCGATGCCCAGCGCCTGGCCAGATCCGACTTGTGACTCATACCTCTAATAACCCAATTCAGACCACACTTCCCGATCCTCCCACTCACAACTCTTAATAATCATTTACTATGTCACTTTCTCAAGGCTACACATATTCTTAAAATAGGTAACCTAGTGCTGGAATGTGATGAGAATAAAGTTAGTAAGGAAATAAGAGACCAGTAACTGTTTATGCTATGTTTGTGTGATGCACACACAGCTAAAACATACAACGTGTTGTTAGTATTTTTACACAATGTTTTTAAATTAAAAAGAGTATTTTGTAGGTCATTGACCTCCGCTCTTTCATACTGTGTTTCAGGGTTCTCCCACGAGTAGCTTGGAAGTTACTGGTAGCTCTCCAACTACTTGTAAATAGCTCTCCTATGTGAAGCCCAGCCTGCTGAATTTTAAAGTCGGTCTTGCTGGAATTAATATAAGTATACCTGAATTGAAAAGCATGCATCCAACTCTAGAATGTGAGTAATTCCAGCACTCGTAGGCACCCATAGTATAATGTGTCCACATACCTAATTTTGCTATTCCTGACAAAATGGTGGTAATTCTAAGCATAGTGTGGGCTTCTTTGACATTTGATGCCCATTTGATGTGTGGGTCCTGGCACAATGGTGATAACTCATGACATATTGTGGGCATCCATGGTATAAGGATGCCTACCCGTGAAATAGTGCTTATCCTGACCTAATCTATGGTGTAAGGAGGCCCAATACCTGAATAATTATTATTGCAACATAATTGTGGTAATTCATGGCATATGATTGCCATCCATGCGCAATGGTATCTATGGCTGTGATCAGGGCCAGACTGGGAATTTAAAACAGCCCTAGCAAAACATATACATTTAGTGGCCATGCGTAGATGTGCTAATGCACGCTAAAACCAGTAACATGCACCACCACTCATGGAGGCCAAAACCGGCCTCCAAGAGTCGAGACCGGCCTCCTAGGGCTCCAGTCTCGCGGAGGATTGCCCGCTTGCCAGTCTCGCCATGCCTGTGATAATGCTGGTCTGGCATATTGTGTACATAAGGGCATTTAAATGTCCATATCTGATATTGTGTGGACCTGGCATAGCAGTAGAAATTCATGACATATTTTAGGCTGCTATGGTATGATGATGCCCATCTCTGAAATAATGCTCACTCTGATATAATATTAGAAGTTCACAGCATACTGTGGGCAACTATGACATCTGATGGTAGCAAATGAACGTGTATGGCAAATCGATGGATGTGATGCATCTGTGGCATTGTTTTTTCATGAATATGATCACCTATTACTACGGAAAATTCAGTGTATTTTTTCAAAATTAAAAATTGTATTAGGTAGCAAAATTTTTGCATTTTCAAAAATGGAAAAGCTGAAGTTTGGGGGTAAGAATATTGCTTTAAAAAATATAACAATATAAAGCTGATATGGGAGCGGTGCTCAGTAGTGCTGTATAATACCTTACCCTTCAGTGGTGGCTACTGACCTATAAAAGTGGTGGTGTATAATCCTTGACTTGAATTCCAGTGAGTGAACCTGACTTCTTTTTGGTGCGATCGGGAGGGGGGGGCTTACCTTTGCTTGCACTAAGCCTTACACAATCTCATTCAGTTACACTCATTCTCAGTTGTATTCACATTTACTTAATCTGACTCCCTCAGTATCAATGACCCATTCAGTCTCACTCATTCGCACCTAGTCTCTCTTAGTCCCTCTCTTTCTGATTCACTCAATTTCACACAAACTCACTCAGTCCCACTCATTCTCCCTTAATGTGACTCATTCAATCTTATTGTGACTCACTCATTCTCATTTAATCTCACACTCTCACTCACTTATTCTCACTGCAGTCCTACTTATTATTACTCATTCTGACTCACTCAAACTCAACATGACTCCCTCAGCGTCACTGTTAGACTTGGCATCTTTTTGCGGGTTTCCCCTGAGGTTTTGCTTTCTGACCTCCCGGTTTTGACTCTGTTTGAGCTGGCTTAGTGTTTCTGCGCGCTTTTCTCACTGCTGATTAGTGGTAAAGTGCAAGTGCTCCTGTGGTAAAATGTGTTATGGATTGGTGTTTCCATGATTGGTCTATTTGATTTATGTGTCAATCCCTAGTAAAGTGCACTGAGTGTACCAGGGCCTATAAATCAAATACTGTTAGTGGGCTGCAGCACTGGATTGTGCCACCCACACAGACAGCCCGTAAATGTAACTCTGGCCTGCCATTGCAGAGCTGTGTGCAGCTGGTACTGCCATGTCGACTTGGCAAGTGCACCCACTTGCCAGGCCCTAAGCTTCCTTTCTTACATGTCAGTCACAACTAAGGTAGGCCCAGTTGTGAGAAGTTGGCCTGGTATATGCTGTCCACTAGTTATAGTGGCCACCTTGTACCAGTCCAAACAAACCCTTATTGATGAAAGGTTAAAGACAGCCTTTATTGAAAGCTTTCCTTGTGGTAGCTATGGAGAGCAGCCTTCAGGCTAAGTCTTGAAGGAATGTAAAGCAGCTTGTTTTACCAGTCTATAATCTCTGAATGACCAAATGAAAAGAGAACCACACCAGGTATATATATCAAATATATGTATTTAGTCTAAAACACACACCCCTAGTCTCTTTATGAGGCTAGAGTTCTAAGTACATAAATTACAAGGCAAATATCAACAGTAATTAGCACAATACACGTTTGAGCCCTAGGGGCGTACCAAACCATATACCAATAAAGTGGTATAAGAACCACGACTGAGCTAGATACAAGGCCTAGAGCCTGTAGAAGTGCTTGGACCACAAGGAACCACCCAAGGTAGTGACACAGGGGACCCACGGGGGACGCGTGCAGTGTGTTAAAACAGCCGTGAATCGCCGTTAACTTCTATGGGGAAAGTCGCGGTTGGATTTTTAAAGAAAAAGTACACTTCGGAGAGGACTTCCAGTTAACCCCTTAAATCTTAAGAGTTTCTCGGGCCCACACCCACGTGAGTACCGAAATACTCGAGTTACCTCACCCAGGGAAGCCGGGTGCATACGTGTGAAAAGGTGTCAGGAATTGTCGTCGTTTTCAATGGCGATCTTCTGGAAAGTGCTGCTGCCGTGAAGAAAGAAAGAAAGTATACCGTGCGATCCAAGCCTGGATCGGGGAATAAGAAAACCTGAAAGCAGAGGGGACAGACTCTGGGTCACTAGCCAGTTACCAGGTGCACGATAGTCGGATGCCTACGGATGTTGGTGCTTCAGGTGAGTTGATGGGTGTCTTGACTGTTCAGCTACGAGGACCAGGAGGTGTCGACAACAACTAGGCACTGGATTCCAGCTGTCCCACCAAGTCTGTCGAGTGCTGCAGTGTCGGCGACCAGATTGGACCCAACAAGCCTTGGCAATGGCAAGTCATGTGGAAACAGAGAAAAGGCTTCGGTGCGGACCAGCGAGGTGCAAGGGACTCACCCAGCGATGGTAAGTCAGGGCACTTCTGAAGCAACCAGGAAAGCCCAAAAAAAGAAAGTGTTGCCTTCATGGGGACCCACTAGTCAACGGACCAGGGATCGCAAAGGAGCCTCGAGTGGTCGCACTTGGAGCTGACCCACGAAACACTCGTGGAGTGTAGGTCAGTGATCTTTGGTGCAGATGATGCTCGGGGCCTGGGCTACACGTAATCCAAAGCACAGCCTCAATGGAGCTTGAGTGCTGATGTACTTGCAATTGTTTCCGGTGACCAGGAGTTCCAGTTCCGCGTCCGTCACAAGGGCTGTGGGTCTCAGCTTTGCTGTGGACTCGGGTCAGCCTGTGAGTAGAATGTCGAAGTTCCAGGATATATGTAGCAGAGTTTCGTCCAGGTGTAATCTAAAGTCCAAAGGACTGGGGTTCCTTACTTATACCTAAGGAAGGGGTTGGACTAGCTCTGGGGACCCACCTGTGGGAGGGTTTGGAAAGAGGGGTGGCTACACCCATTTCCTTTGCCCAGTATCACGCCAGAGCAGGGGCTGGTAGCCCCTGACTCCGGTTTGAACTGGACTATGCACAGGGACACCAAATGTGCCCCCAGTGTAGGACTTCAAAGCACTCGAGAGTGCTCCCACCCAGCCCCATTACACATCATCCTGACAGGAAACCTATTGTCCAGGCCTCCCCTGCCGGAGTTTCGGTCAGCAGCAGGAGGCCAGACCCGTGTCTGTGGCAGCAGCGTCCATTTTGTGATGCCAGGGCTCTAGAAAGTCAATACCGGGTATACCGGTGGGTACATGTCTTTCCCTCTAGAAGGGTGGAATTCTACCCCCGCCGCCAGAACTGGCGGGGGGGGGGGGGTAGGATTCCAAAGTGTTTGACACCAAACACGACATGTTTCCGTGCAGCCATTCCAAAGTTAGCATTTACCGGAAGGTTATAATGAACTTAAGAGTTTATGGGCGGGCTGCACTACAAACAGCATCAGAGAATGGACTCCGAACGCTGCAGAGGGGCTCTGCTCATGGAGGAGCACCCTCTCACATGAAAACCAAGCACCCTGCCTTCAGGATTGATAAGGCCTTCCATAGGAGTGACTTATAGGTTTATATGTGTGTGTATGGTTAGTGATATAGGTAACCTATATCACTGTAAGGGTTGCATGCACCACCTTAACCAGGCTGCAGTAGCAGACCTGTGGTGTCAATTTGGAAGGCAGTCCAGGGGTGGCACAATACATGCTTCAGCGCCTGGTAGGCCTCTGGGGTACATCGTATACCATATACTAGGGACTCATAAGGACACTCCAGAATCCAATCTGTGATGTACCTAATGTACATGGAATCCATTTTTAAGAGAAAGCAGATAGACTGGGGCCCTGAATAGCAGGATCCCAGTCCAACTAAGTCAAAAACCAGCAAAACACCAGGAAAAAAGTGGGGGCAACCATGCAGTCAGATTCCACCTTCCTACATAACCCCCCAAACGAAAGGAGATAAGGCTAACCTTGGCCAGTTGAGCCTTTGTTGACTAAGTGGCCATATAAGGAAGAACCTGCACTAGCATGGTTACCCCCTGTCTTATGTTCCACTAAGCAATCCCTCACCCTAAGGGTATGAGAGGGTCTCCACCATGAGGCATCACTACCTGTGGTGTGTTTTGGTAAAGTAGAAGGCCGGTGAGGTGTCTGAGTAGAGAAGTGAGGCCTTAATATAGTTGGTCTCAGCTTCCTCAGATCACTTGTCACCATGGATGCCTTACTTTCCATGACTGACTTGTACTTTGCTCTAAGGGTCAACCTTTGGCTGCCTACAGCTGGGGGTTGGGTCCCTTTGGGTGGAACACTGGAGGGTCTGGGCAGGTTTGGAACCTTTTGCTCCCATGTTTGCCCTTGCCCAACAGAGTCCTTCTGGGGTAGGTCTCTACATAATGGTAATGGGGATCCCTCAGTGTGTTGAGGAATTTTAACCTGGCTAAGGCTACTAGCCTGGGTAACCCTAATCTGCTGATGGGGGGTGGTTCCTCTGGACAGGGGGCCCTATGGGGTCCACTGACCTCCCTGACCTCTGCAGCCCTGGGCTGACTGAGGCAGGGTAGAGAGGGGCAGGTTACCTGCTCCAGACTGGGTACCACCTTGGAAGGTTCCACTGACATCAAGGGGGTTGCCAGGCCAGGCCTGACTACCTCTGGGGCAGTTCCTTCACTAGCAGTAGGATCAGTTCCCTGAGGAGGCTGACCCTTACCTATATTCCGGGGGGAAGAAGACTTTTCTTCAACCCTTGTGCTCTCTTGTGGAGAAGAGTGGGCCATTCTTTCAGGCTCCATCACTGCAAAATTTCCCTGGGGTTGGGCTGTGGCCACCACAGCCCCACCAACTTTCTCAGGGACGCCTAACATTTTTAAATGGGCCTGTATCTCAACTTCAGCCCAGGCTGAAATCTCCAGATCATTGCCCAACAGGCAATCTGCAGGCAAGTTTGGGGACACTGCCACTCTCTTTGGGCCAGTGACCCCTCCCCAGCTGAGATTGACTATGGCCATGGGATGATCTGTCTTGATACCATCTATGTTGGTCACCTGGTATTTGAACTCAGGTAAAAGCTGTTGAGGGGGGACTAGTTGTCACCATGGTGACGCTAGCCCCTGCGTCCCTGAATGCCAGTGCTTTCTGACCATTGATGAAGGGCTCCTGTCTGTATTTCTCCAAAGGGTTGGGACCCATGGTAAAAGTGGCAAATCCCATGCCACCATCACAGACTAAGGAGGCTGGTGAGGGGGACCTTTCTAAACTAGGGCCCACCTCTGTTCCCCATGAGAATGCACTTAACTTTTTGGGTGCAATACTACCACCTGGGGGATTACTACTAGTAGTACCAGGAGGAGTGGTAGTATGGGTTGGCGGAACATTTCTTTATTGCCAATCCTGGGTCAACTGGGATCAGCTTTCCAGTGGCCAGGCTTTTTACAGACATGGCAATATGGTTTCTTTTCAGGAGAGGAAGGAGTTTGGGACCCACCCCCAGAAGAGGACTTTTGGGGCCCTGTAGTGGACATATCTTGAGATTTATCCCCACCTTTCTCTTGGGACTTGGTAGAATCTTTCTTCTGGTCACCACCCTGATTCTTAGGCCTTACCCTGGTTCTGACCCATTTGTCTGTCTTCTTTCCCAATTCTTGGGGAGAGGTCAGATCAGAGTCCACCAGGTACTGGTGTAAAAGCTGGTTCTGAGAATTATTAAGGACCTGCTCCCTCATAATCAAATTGTACAATCCTTAGAAGTCATGCACTTTGCTGCCATGTATCCAACCTTCCAGAGACTTAGTAGCATAATCAACAAAGTCCACCCAGTCTTGAGTCTGAGCTTTTTGGGTGTCTCTGAACTTCAACCTATACTGTTCAGTGGTTAGGCCAAACTCATCAATCAGAGCACTCTTCAAGACCTTGTAATTTCAGCATCCTCTTCTCTGACAGTGAGGAGCTTGTCTCTACCTTTGTCTGCAAAGGAGAGCCACAAGATTGCTGCCCACTGCTCCTGGGGGACCCTCTGAACTTTACAGGCCCTTTCCAGTGCAGTTATCCATTTGTGGATGTCATCCCCACTCTGGTAGGGAGGGACAATCGTGCTTAGGTTTTTATGGTCATAAGACCTTTCCCTACTTCTAGGAAAATTGCTGCCACCATGGGACTCTAGTCCCAACCTTTTTCTAGATCTTTCAATCTCAAGGGCCTCTTTGTCTAGTGCCAACTGCTCTCTCCTAATCTTAAGCTGGGCTTCTTCATATTTGAGCAGTCTGGCCCTCCTCTCACTAGAGGTTTCCCTCCTATGAGCTGATGCTGAGGTCCCTACTGATGAGCTAGAGTGGTGAGACTCCACTGAGGGAGAGCTAGACCTTCTAGGCCCACCACCAACTCTTCCTAGAGGGACAAAGAGGGGACCATGGTGGCCCTCCTCCTCATTTCCCAGGGGAGCTGGATTTTCCAGGTCCTGACCATTGTCATCATCCTGGCCAGCAGTAGAGGTTGGGCCATGGGGAGCTGCACCCCAAGGCCCTTCCTCATGTGCTGCCCCACCCACTCTGCCTATCCCTTCAGACCCTATAGGTCCTCTGAGATCATCCAGCCCGAGTATCTCTATGAGATGCTGGGTGGTTTGGCTTTTGCCTGTCTTCAGCTTCCAAAAAGTACATAAGGCCTTCAATTCTGTGATTCATACTTGGAGGGAAGAAGCCCATTGGCTTCTGGCAAGGACTCACTGGTTCCGTGCCTTGAAGACATTACTAGTGTGGTGTGGTGAATGCACTACCTACTCTAGTGTGGCCTACTAAACTCTCTTGAGTTGTAGAAAGAGTGTGCTAAGCCCTTAACACACGACTCTAAGTTCAGTAGAACTTACTGTATTCTAAGCTTGAATTATATGTACCTCAAAGTACCTTTAGTGGCTTTCAGTTGATCAATTCAATTGAGATTATCTGGTAAAACAATAGCAAGCTGGAATCCCACAGGCTGCACACCAATGTGAGAAGTTGGCCTGGTATATGCTGTCCACTAGTTATAGGGGCACCTTGAACCAGTCCAAATAACCCCTTATTGATGATAGGTTAAAGACAACCTTAATTGAAAGCTATCCTAGTGGTAGCTATGGAGAGCAGCCTTCGGGCTAAGTCTTGAAGGAATGTAAAGCAGCTTGTTTTACCAGTCTATAATCTCTTGAATGACCAAATAAAAAGAGAACCACACCAGGTATATATATAAAATATATGTATTTAGTCTAAAACACACCCCACTAGTCTCTTTCTGAGGCTAGAGTTCGAAGTACATAAGTTACAAGGCAAATATCAACAGTAATTAGCACAATACTCGTTTGAGCCCTAGGGGCGCACCAAACCATATACCAATAAAGTGGTAAAAGAACCACGACTGAGCTAGACACAAGGCCTAGAGCCTGTAGAAGTGCTTGGACCACAAGGAACCACCCAAGGTAGTGACACAAGGAACCCACGGGGGACGCGTGCAGTGTGTTAAAACAGCCGCAAATCGACGTTAACTTCTATGGGGAAAGTCGCGGTGGGATTTTTAAAGAAAAAGGACTCTTCGGAGAGGACTTCCAGTTAACCCCTTAAATCTTAAGAGTTTCTCGGGCCCACACCCGCGTGAGTACCGAAATACTCGAGTTACCTCACCCAGGGAAGCCGGGTGCATACGTGTGAAAAGGTGTCAGGAATTGTCGTCGTTTTCAATGGCGATCTTCTGGAAAGTGCTGCTGCCGTGAAGAAAGAAAGTGTCCGGTGTGATCCAAGCCTGGATCGGGGAATAAGAAGACCTGAAAGCAGAGGGGACAGAGTCTGGGTCACTAGCCAGTGACCAGGGGCACGATTGTCGAATGCCCACGGATGTCAGGAGCTTCAGGTGAGTTGACGGGTGTCTTGACTCTTCAGCCACGAGGACCAGGAGGCGTCGACGACAACCAGGCGCTGGATTCGAGCTGTCCCACAAAGTCTGTTGAGTGCTGCAGTGTCGGCGACCAGATTGGACCCAACAAGCCTTGGCAACGGCAAGTCACGGGGAAACAGAGAAAAGGCGTCGGTGCGGACCAGCGAGGGACTCACCCAGTGAGGGCAAGTCAGGGCACTTCTGGAGCAAACAGGAAAACCCAAGAAAAGAAAGTGTTGCCTTTGTGGGGACCCGCTAGTCAATGGACCAGGGATTGTGAAGGAGCCTCAAGCGGTCGCACTTGGCGCTGCCCCACGGAACACTCGTGGAGTGTAGGTCAGTGATCTTTGGTGCAGATGATGCTCGGGCCTGGGCTACACGTAACCCAAAGCACAGCCTCAACGGAGGTTGAGAGCTGATGTACTTGCAATTGACCAGGAGTTCCGGTTCCACATCACTCACAAGGGCTGCGGGTCTCAGCTTTGCTGTGGACTCGGGTTGGCCTGTGAGTAGTCTGAAAATCCTCTTCCTGAGCTGCAGGTACTTCGGAGTCCGGCGGGAGCTTCGGAGTTGCAGACCGGAAAATGCTTTGTTGGTGCCTGCCAAGCAGGGGAGTCACTCCTTGACCCCAAGGGAGATTCTTCAATTTTTTAGTCGTGAAGAATGTCGAAGTTCCAGGATATATGTAGCAGAGTTTCGTCCAGTTGTAATCTAAAGTCCTAAGGACTGGAGTTCCTTACTTATACCTAAGGAAGGTGTTGGACTAGCTCTGGGGGCCCACCTATGGGAGGGTTTGGAAAGAGGGGTGGCTACACCCATTTCCTTTGTCCAGTTGCGCGCCAGAGCAAGGGCTGGTAGCCCCTGACTCCAGTTTGAACTGGACTATGCACAGGGACTCCAAATGTGCCCCCAGTGCAGGACTTCAAAGCACTCGAGAGTACTCCCACCCAGCCCCAATACACATCACCCTGTCTGGGGAGGTGGTTACACCTCCCTGTGACAGGAAACCTATAGTCCAGGCCTCCCCTGCTGGAGTTTCGGTCAGCAGCAGGAGGCCAGACCTGTGTCTGTGGCAGCGGCATCCATTTTGTGATGCCAGGGCTCTAGAAAGTCAATACCGGGTATACTGGTGGGTACATGTCTTTCCCTCTAGAAGGGTGAAATTCTACCCACGCTGCCAGAACTGGCGGGGAGGTAGGATTCCAAAGTGTTTGACACCAAACACAACATGTTTCCGTGCAGCCATTCCAAAGTTAGCATTTACTGCGAGGTTATAATGCACTTAAGAGTATATGGTCAGGCTGCACCACAAACAGCATCAGAGAATGGACTCCGAATGCTGCAGAGGGGCTCTGCTCATGCAGGAGCACCCTCTCACATGAAAACCAAGCACTCTGCCTTCAGGATTGATAAGGCCTGCCATAGGAGTGACTTATAGGTTTATATGTGTGTGTATGGTTGGTGATATAGGTAGCCTATATCACAGTAAGGGTTGCATGCACCACCTTACCCAGGCTGCAGTAGCAGACCTGTGGTGTCATTTTGGAAGGCTGTCCAGGGGTGGCACAATACATGCTTCAGCCCCTGGTAGGCCTCTGGAGTACCTATGCCCTGGGTACATAGTATACCATATGCTAGGGTGTTGCAGGGATTCTGCTTATGCACAGAACTATGCACAGGAAACCAGGACCTCAGTGAATTGTGGTGTACCAAAAACTCACCTCAGAACCCAGAACCCCTTATCCGAACAGCATCAGTGTCCCATTCATTATCTGAGTTTTATCTCGGCGGTCCCAATGTATAGACAACCCAGAACAAGCGACTTAGTATATTCTCAGGAATGGTGGGAATCAGAATTACCTGTTCGTCCGTCCGACGCACCGAAGAGGTTAAGTATATAAAAATATTGAATATTTTTCTAAACTGGTGTGGTGTCCTTTTGTAGTGCTTACACTGTATTACTGTTGGTTATGTGCAAATGCTTTACACACTGTCTCTAAGATAAGCCTGATTGCTCATGCCAAGCTACCAAGGGGGTGAGCAGGGTAAACAACGTTTACCACAAATCTTTTTCCCCACAGGGAATCACAACGTGGTCGTTACAACGACCGCATTGTGATTCCGCATACCATTACTCCGCAAGTCGTTGACTTGCGGAGGGGGGGGAGGTGTTGGATTTAAAATCCAACACCTTCCCTATTGTCCGCACAGACTGGAGTTGGAATAGTAAATTATACTATTCCAACATCCAGCGCCCCCCCTCCGCAAGTCGTTGTTCCGACTTGCGGGGTAATGGTATGCAGAATCACAACGCGGTCATTGTAACGACCGCATTGTGATTCCCTGCGGGGAAAAAGACTGCGGGATAACAACATACATTCGGTGAGCAGGGGTTATTTTAGGAGTGTAACTCCCTTACCCTAGGAAGAAGGGTCCCTACTTGGACAAAGGTACCACCTACCTCTGCCAACTAGAGACCCCCATGTCTAACAGTCAGTCATTCTCACTCAGTCCTACTTATTGCCACTCATTATGACTCACTCAATCTCAATCTGACTCACTCAGTGTCTTTAGAGTCATTCTCACTCAGTCTCATTTTGACTCACTAGGCCTCCCTAATTCACTCAGTCCCACTCATTTTGATTCAACCAATCTCACACTGACTAACTCATATTCACTACCCTTGCTCACTCATTTTGACTCACTCAATCTCAATCTGACTAACTCAGTCTCACTCAGACTCACTCAGTCTCATTCATTCTCAGTAAGTCTCACTTACTTTCAGACCATCTCACTCAGACTCACTCATTCTCACTTAGTCCCACGCATTCTCATTCTGGCTCACTTAATTTTACTTTGGCTTCCCCATTCTCACTCAGTCCTACTCTGACTCACCCAGTCTCACTGATTCACAAAGTTCCACTCATTCCAGTTCAATGAATCTCACTCTCACTGTTAGACGGACCGGGAGGGTCGGCCGAGGACAAGGGGAGAGGTCTCCGGGGAGAGCCGTCTACAGCGATCGTACAGACAAGTAACTTCCCCCCCACAGATGTACACCACACAAGGATAGGATTTAACGTTCTTTATAAGCGATTTCTTAAGGTACGATGGAATGGTACAAGGAGGTCTGGACTCAGGGGTCCCCTCGATTCTAGTCTCTTGGTTTGGGAAAGGGGGTAGCGGGACAGTCTGGTTACCAATCTGGTAGATGCGATGATGGATAGCTCACAATCGTCGAGCTCGGTGTTCTAGCTGGGATGGGCCGCGGCAGCGCCAGCAGGTCCCGATGACGGTGGTCGGTACACGGTCCGCGGCAGCGCCAGCAGGTCCCGATGAAGGTGGTGGTCACAACGGTCCGCGGCAGCGCCAGCAGGTCCCGACAAAGGTAGTCGTTATCACGGGCTGCGGCAGCGCCAGCAGGTCCCAACGAGGATGGAGGATGAGGAAGGCCACGGCAGCGCCAGCAGGCAGGACGACAGTTCACAAGGCAGGGCTACGGCAGCGCCGGTAGTCCGTCAAGGATGAGTTCTTCTCGGTGTCTCTCGACTCCAGGATACAACTGCCTTCCTGCTCTGGAGCTGTCCTAGTTATAGGTCTGGCGCCCTTTGATGTCCGGACCCTCGCACTTGGAGGTCGGGAGGTCCGGGATGAGGGAGTCCAGACACCCAGCAGGGGGGTGGAGCCAGCGCCCGGGGGAGCTGGAGGGCGATCGGCACCTGGCGGGGGAGAGCCATCGACCCTTCTTTCTCCCATCGACCTGCCAATTGGTCCGTTCACCTCCTGGGTGGATGGTGGTGCCGGGATGTCGGGGCCTGGCCAGGCCCAGGGTTAGGGTCGAGCTGAGGCCATGCGGCCTCGTGGTGCAGTGTCCAAGATGGCGGCTGGTCCGGCCGGGGAAGCCGGTAGTGGTTCGGCCCCATGATACATAGATGTCCGGGGGCAGGAGTTCCGTCGGGAGACGGGGTGCGGGTGATTTCTGTGGGTAACACCTGGAGGGCCGGGCTTGGGCCCTGTCATGCGGGGAGGGAGCAAGCCCTTCATGTGGCCTGTCCAACACTCACTCACTCATTTCAATTCAGTCTCACTCATTCAGATTCAGTCCCACTCATTCTCACTCATTCTGACTCACTCAATCTCACTATGACTCACTCAGTTTCACTTGGACTCACTTAGTCACTCATTCTCAGTTGGTCCCACTCATTCTTAGTCAGTCTTACTCAGTCTCAATTATTTTCACTCAGTTCAACTAATTCTTACTCTGACTCACTCTGTCTCAGTCATTCTCTGAGGCACTCAGACTCACTCAGACACTGACTCACTCAGCCTTTTACACAGAAACACTCAGTTACACTCACTGTCATTCGCCCTAACTCTCATTCACTCTCACTCATACTCACTCATTCTCACTCACTCTGACCCACTCCTTCACTGACTTTCTCTCCCTTTCACTCACACATAGACATGCTCACACATTCACGTTCACAGACATACACTCTCACTCAAATGCATAGATCATTTCAACATGGATTTGCTTCTTTTTCTACCTGTGCAGGTCATGTTTGGTCTACTGCACTTTTCTGCTTCCAGCACTGGAGCATACACTGAAACTTCAAACCTGCACAGTCGCAGCTACGATGTTTCAGTCTTTGGTATTTCACCCCACCCTTCCCCAACTCTGTGACAAGCTGGGAAAGGATAGGGTGACAGGGCGATTGGCACGTGGCACGAGAACTGCAGGGCTCACACCTGCAAGACCCATGGCTAAGTTTAGCTGTGACGCTTTAGCCCTTTACAGAAAGAGGAGTGAATGTTACAAAGCATCCTGCCACTAGGAGCATCAAAGGGCCAGAAGGTAATTGAGGGGTGTCTCAAAATGTCAGCACAAGCTTGGGCAGACTTGCACATGGATGACATGCCAACATTTTTGCACACCAAACAAGAATAGTATTCTTATTGGGCCAAGGTTCGCAGTTGTGGTTTTCTGCTCCTTTTCTTACAGTTGTGCATCTGCACATCCACACAGGCCTCGACTAATGACGTTATGAACACGTGTTGTTTAACGTTGTTTCCATGAAATCCCCAGCCTGCACAGGTGCACGCACCCACAAGCTTCGAACCACCACACCTGGAATGACCCTCATGTAAATATAACCATAGTGTCTCTTACATGCTGCGGAAATACGCCACACAATAGGAAGTCGAGATATGTGGCCATGTACCACCACCACATGTACTGACCATGTACCACCGCCACATGTACTGACCATGTACCACCACTACATGTATTGACCATGTACCACCACCACATGTACTGACCCTGTATCACCAACACATCCACTGACCATATACCACCACCACATGGGCTGACCATGTACCACCACCACATGTACTGACCTTGTACCACCACCACATGTACTGACCATGTACCACCGCCACATGTACTGACCATGTACCACCACTACATGTATTGACCATGTACCACCACCACATGTACTGACCCTGTATCACCAACACATCCACTGACCATATACCACCACCACATGGGCTGACCATGTACCACCACCACATGTACTGACCATGTACCACCACCAAATGTACTGACCATGTACCACCGCCCCATGTACTGACCATGTACCACCACTACATGTATTGACCATGTACCACCACCACATGTACTGACCCTGTATGACCAACACATCCACTGACCATGTACCACCACATACACTGACCATATACCACCACCACATGGGCTGACCATGTACCACCACCACATGTACTGACCATGTACCACCACCAAATGTACTGACCATGTACCACCACATACACTGACCATGTACCACCACATGTACTGACCATGTACCACCACGTGTAAAGGTACCTATCTGGCAGTCTCATTTGGTGGAAGGAATTCTGTGAGCAGTGACATCCATTGTTGAATTTTCTTCCAGACGCTTCCTCCACAAAGAAGCTGCTCCAATGGCAGAAGCAGATAGATGAATGTTTACCTGCTACCTCTGCAACTGTAGGCGTAGTAATCATGATTGCAGTGAGTGGAGTGCACCGCCAGGAGCCCACTGCACTTCAAAAATGGCTGTGTTGTTTTACTCAAGAGGAGCCCTTGGCTTTGTGTACTTTAGTGCCCGTGGCACCCTTGCCACGTTGTAACTAGAAAAAGAGTGTGAATTTGCTGCAACAGCAGAAACAAAATACACAGGCAAAACTCTGAAACAGGCCCAAAGTCTTGCAAACAATAGAATTACAGGCACCAGTACACAAAGTGAGATCCAGGCCTAGATGAAACACTGACACCTAACTCTGGGTGACCTGACTAGAGAGGAATTCACAGGAGATCCCCCCCTATTCCTCTCCCTGTTGTCATCCCCACTTCGGTAAGACAAGCATTGGCAAAGGCAATAGGTCTCGCCTAAGCAAGAGCTAATGACTTTGCAAATATGTTTTTGCCATGTTGCAAACCAGCCTGACTGCTGTTCAGCATGGCTAAAAGTCAGTGGGGTAAAGGAGAGTGGAGTGTTGTGAAGTGGAGTAGTATGGAGCAATATGGAGTGGCGTAGAGTGCTGTAGAGTTGAGTGGCGGGACATGACGTCTAGCAGACTTGGGGTCTCCTGACCCACGTACCCTAACAGCCCTTGGGAACTTCAGCCCCACTCACCCACACACCAGGAGGTGCGACTGGATCATGCGGCTTAAGGGGGTAGGGTCTCCTTCATCGTGCTAAAAGTGCCTCTGCTAACCTGCTGTGCTGGACACAACGAGGAGCGGACTTGGGGTCTCCTACCCCCATGGACCCTAACAGTCCTTGGGGACTTCATCCCCCATTCACCCACGTACCAGGAGGCAAAGCTGCATACAGCGGCCCAAGGTGACGGGGCTACCTGCATTGCGCTAAAAGTGCCTCTGCTATCTCGCTGGGCGACAGTGCCCGGGTCCAAGTGCACCTGTAAGCGCCTGACAGGGGCTGGGATGGGTCATCCCTCTTTCGTCTGCTACCTGGCATCTGCCATGGGTATGCAAAAATCAACTTGTAATTCTGAATCAGACACCCCAAAGGACCTATGAAAGGGTGCATCTATCATTTCATATCTCACGTCGGCGGTAGGGACTTTGACTGAAGAGATTCAAAGTGCCTAGGAGAAGATGGATTTAGGGGTAGACAATGCCTTGCACAATCGTGATGGCAGTCCAAGCGGGGACACCCTGAGATGGAGGTGGTAGCTACTGAAACCTCTCAGCCTGGCGAGCCAGGGTGGGCCAGCATACATCAAGGTCACAGCTAGGAGACCACAACAGCTGAGGTCAATCCTACAGTAAGGGCCCCTATCTTCTGAGCAATCATCATCTGCCAAAAAAGAAAGAAAAAGGACCCTAGGACAAGACCAAAAACTGGTGGGTTGACCCCAGCCATCAATAAGGAGAATGACTCAACTCCCGGTTTGGGACCTCCCCCATTTAACACTAATTTGCTTGATTTGTAACTTCCTTGGGATGTCATATTCAAGCAACACTGGACCCCATGTTTTAGGAGTTATATGAGAATGTTGTGAATATATAGCAAAGTACAATGGAGGGGTTGAATGTGAAGTTGGGGGCAATAGCAACCTCTGTTGATGATTTGAAATTATTGATAACATAGAACCTGAGCAGAGCCACTGGCCAACCGTCTACCGGTCACCAGGCCCGTGCTGTGTACTTCATCTAATCGACTAGGCGGCCTCACACTCACTGAGACCAAGGGGGAATTTCAAGGCATCAGGGATTTGTTCACGGTTCACCCTCACACACCAGCTCAACCCACAGATGGGGGTTGGGGCTGTGCCTCACCTTTCCCAGAATTTGCTGCCTGGTAGGGTTGACCATCCCTCTAGGAACTCACAGACACCCTTGACTCCCCCCCTGTACTGGAAGAGGCGGTGGGTAATAGCATCAGACTGTACCTCCCTCCCGAATTCAACTCCACAGTAGCTGCAATGGTGGGTGTCCCCCCACTGAGAGCTGGAGTAATAGAAACCACGCCAGAACTCATTCACAAAATCAAATACCTGCACAACAATATATTGGGGGAGAGACATTATGGTGCCGATCACGATCCTGTAAAAACCGGGTACGAACCGTCGGACGGAGCATATTCTCCGTCCGACGCGTACCCGGTCGTCAAAATGTACAAACATGGAATTACGATTCGCACGGAAACTCAATTTCCGTACGAATCGTACAAAACCCCGACCGACCAAAATAAACATACAAATGCGATCCGGGAAAGCGCCGAGCTGACATGCGGTACGCACGCAGCCTGCCATTCACGAACCAGGAATTACGATTCGCACCGACGTCATCCCGCACGGACAATATTTTCCGGCTGCCAAAAACTGTCAGGAAATCAGGACGACGCGAACAAGGAGTACCAGTACGTGACGGACAGACAGGACGACGCGAACAAGGAGTACCCGTACGCGACGGACAGACATGGACCCGAACCTACGTGTCATCCCGGCCCTCATAGCAGTCCACCTCCTCTACAGGTTACGACGCAGACGCCGCAGAAGGTCAGAACAACAAAGGGAGGGGGGAAAGGGGGGGGTGGCAGGAGCAGGGCAGGCCACAAAAGCCCCACCAAAGTCACACAGCACACATGCCCTGGACATACCTGACCCTCAGGCCCTGGTCACTACGAGGGGGTGGGGGCGTGTCCAGCTAAGCCAGCGACCGCCACAACGGAAGTTCTTGACGACGCGAACCGGCAACACAACCAGACAGGTACGTCCCATACCCACGCCTTAAGAGCGTGGGTACGAGTCGTACCACGCCCACACCTACGTCACCCCAACAATGGCGGGACGGCTCGTACCCACGTGGCAAAGGCCTGGGTACGGGCCGCACAAGCATCACATAGCGTGGGGACGGATATGTACGGACCGTACCCCCACCCGCGTACGTATGGAGCGTACCCCCACCCCAACAGTGTAAGTACGACCCGTACCCCCATGAAGCAAACACACACACGTGTATGGACAAAGCGCACATATTGTTAAATAGGAGGGGTGTGTGCAGAGTCCTCCCAGCAGTGCCCAGAGACAGGAGGGGTGTGTGCAGAGTCCTCCCAGCAGTGCTCAGAGACAGGAGGGGTGTGTGCAGAGTCCTCCCAGCAGTGCCCAGACGCAGGAGGGGTGGGTGCAGAGTCCTCCCAGCAGTGCCCAGACACAGGAGGGGTGGGTGCCTATCACTCCCAGCAGTGCCCAGACACAGGAGGGGTGGGTGCAGAGTCCTCCCAGCAGTGCCAAGACATAGGAGGGGTGGGTGCAGAGTCCTCCCAGCAGTGCCCAGACATATGAGGGGTGTGTGCAGAGTCCTCCCAGTAGTGCCCAGAGACAGGAGGGGTGTGTGCAGAGTCCTCCCAGCAGTGCCCAGAGACAGGAGGGGTGTGTGCAGAGTCCTCCCAGCAGTGCCCAGACACAGGAGGGGTGTGTGCAGAGTCCTCCCAGCAGTGCCCAGAGACAGGAGGGGTGTGTCCAGAGTCCTCCCAGCAGTGCCCAGACACAGGAGGGGTGTGTGCAGAGTCCTCCCAGCAGTGCCCAGAGACAGGAGGGGTGGGTGCCTATCACTCCCAGCAGTGCCCAGATACAGGAGGGGTGGGTGAAGAGTCCTCCCAGCAGTGCCCAGAGACGGGAGGGGTGTGTGCAGAGTCCTCCCAGCAGTGCCCAGACACAGGAGGGGTGGGTGCAGAGTCCTCCCAGCAGTGCCCAGAGACAGGAGGGGTGTGTGCAGAGTCCTCCCAGCAGTGCCCAGACGCAGGAGGGGTGGGTGCAGAGTCTCCCCAGCAGTGCCCAGACATAGGAGGGGTGGGTGCCTAATACTCCCAGCAGTGCCCAGACACAGGAGGGGTGGGTGCCTAACACTCACAGCAGTGCCCAGACACAGGAGGGGTGGGTGCAGAGTCCTCCAAGCAGAGCCCAGACACAGGAGGGGTGTGTGCAGAGTCCTCCCAGCAGTGCCCAGACGCAGGAGGGGTGTGTGCAGAGTCCTCTCAGCAGTGCCAAGACATAGGAGGGGTGGGTGCAGAGTCCTCCCAGCAGTGCCCAGAGACAGGAGGGGTGGGTGCAGAGTCCTCCCAGCAGTGCCCAGAGTCAGGAGGGGTGTGTGCAGAGTCCTCCCAGCAGTGCCCAGAGACAGGAGGGGTGTGTGCAGAGTCCTCCCAGCAGTGCCCAGACGCAGGAGGGGTGGGTGCAGAGTCCTCCCAGCAGTGCCCAGAGACAGGAGGGGTGGGTGCCTATCACTCCCAGCAGTGCCCAGACACAGGAGGGGTGGGTCAGAGTCCTCCCAGCAGTGCCCAGAGACAGGAGGGGTGGGTGCCTATCACTCCCAGCAGTGCCCAGAGACAGGAGGGGTGGGTGCAGAGTCCTCCCAGCAGTGCCCAGAGTCAGGAGGGGTGTGTGCAGATTCCTCCCAGCAGTGCCCAGAGTCAGGAGGGGTGGGTGTGATGCACAGTGTGAGCCTTTATAATTGATTGTGTCTTTGCCCTCATTCCACCTGTGTACTTTCACTGACACGTACTGCTTTTGCCCTTCCCCAGAGGAGTATGTCCCTATGGCAAAGGTGCAATGCGTTGGCTGCATGACATGCCTTGTTGTAACCAGCTAATTTGTTACCATATGTGTCTCTGTGACATGTTGCAGGTGTATTGATGTAGTGTCACTTTTTCATCCTCACAGGTAGGCGCCACTGCCAAGGAGCAGATCTGGCTGACCGCCGTCAGTGCCGTGAGGGGTGCGGATGGTCGGAGGCGGAGCCTGTCCCAGGTGAGGAAACGCTGGCAGGATATCCGGTGCTGGACGCGGAGGATCGCACGGGTCCTGCTGGGGGACTCACCTGAGAGCCATAAGAACCGCGGGTGCCGCCGTCTCTCCCACATCCACAAGCGTGTGCTGGCGGTGGTCTTTCCCGACTCGGACAGGCGCCTACAGGAGATGCAGCAGCAGCAAGGGGGTACGTACATGTGTGTTTCTTGTGTTTCACCAGCATTTGTACGTGCACTGTTCCATGGGTACAATGCCAGGGTTTTATGGTGCTGTGCGGATCCTGTTACCCCCAGTGTTGCAGTGCTCTCCTGCCTCCCTTCCCCTCCTTGCAATGTGTTCCCTGGTCTGTGTGTAGTCACTCGGTCACAAGGTTACGTAGCCTGGCACCTTCTCAAAGTGTACTATGCCTGCAGCATCATGTGTGGGGGTGGTGTGTAACAGGTATTGGGACCTTGCCTGTGCCCTGTCCCGTTCTGGACTTGTGGGTTCCATGTCAGTTGGCACTAATGGTGCGTCCAGACATGGGAGTTAATCTCTGAAGTGCGAGGTCTTCCAGCATGCATGTCCTATGTGGGGCCTGTGACATGATGTGCATGAGTGTGCGGTACGCATAGTGCAGGGATGTTAGCGTGTGTTGCAGTCATTCCCATTCAGGAGCATGGATTTGTGTGGCCACTACTGTCCCCAGGGGCATATTTTCCTAGGTCTCATGTGTGTAATCAGAAAATGTCGACAATCTCTGTGTCTACAGCATAGGTTGTGCTCTGTGCCAGTGTCCCCTGGCACCATGTATATTGACGTGAAATGTAGTACAAGTGTCCACTGTCCAGCCTGACCTGATTTTCCCAGTACATACACTCGGTGGCCATTGCCTGTGTGTCTTGTTACAATCATCTCATGATGCCCATTAGTACATGCTTATTTGGACAGGAGCACCTTGGGAAGTTTGTGTGCAATATGGATTTTTCATATCCCATGTGTATTTCACCCAGACTAAGAGATGTACGTGCTTCCTGTGTCTCCATAGATTTGTCTCATGTAGGGGGTGGGTGGTGCGGGCATGGCCTTCATGTCACAACCTGATGTCTCCTTGCTAGGACTAGCCAGTGTGTGATGTTTGCCTGGACATACACTCAAGGTGCAGTGTGCCAGTCAGGGTGGGCATGTTATCAGTATTACCTATGCTGCATGTGCCTCTAGTACCTGCCTATGGTCCCTGCTCATCCCTATTTCCTGCCACGCTGTGTGGTGCAGATGCAGTGCTGGATTGTCCCCAGGGCCTTGCTCCTCAGTCAAATTACCATGTCATCTCATTTGCTATTGTGCCATGCTCTCCATAGTTTTTCTGTGGCATGCTGGGTCAAACAACTGTGTCTTGCAGGGCCTACATATGTACCTTGTTTTGTAGTTGTAACTCTTCTTTTGTTTCAGGCTATGCACTGTAACCTAAGTAGATTGGACTCATGTGACATATGTATACAGGTGTATGATTAATTTCTGTCTCTTCACCCTGCCCACAGCATCGTCGGGGGACACGGAGGGAGACATGGACACAGACGGCGCTGAGGGACCGAGCACCAGTGCCAGCGGTGAAATCGCGGCTGGCACATCGAGTGGGCACGAGGCGGAGGAGAGTGAACCCGGGGACCTGTCGACTGGCACAACAGAGTATGAAGCTGACGGGTCCGAGGATGATCTCTCCGAGTGGACGGTGGCTGCACCACCATCTGACAGCAGCCCTACATTTCGCCCCGCCCCCTCCATTGGCATCAGCCGCCTCCTACGTGCTCGTGTCCCTTCCCAGCGTCCCCAGTCACCGCATGTCTCCTTCCTGCTAGGCCCCGCACCCCCTGCCCCTGTCTCCACTACTGCCGCCAATGCCGAGTCTGTGGACATCCAGCGGCAGTTGCAGGTTGGTCAGACTGCGATCCTTAATGTCCTCCATGCCCACAGCCAGGTCCTCAACAACATGGAGGCATACTTGGAGGGCATTCATTCATCGCAGGCTGACCAACGCAACTTGCTGAGGTCGATAGACTCGACACTGACTGCAGCAGTGGGTCTCCTGCAGCGCTACGTCCCACCCCCTACCCCTGCCCCTTCCACACTTCCCAATCCCATACCTGTCCCACATACACCCAGACGTCAGCATGCACCCACCACAACACACACAGGCACCACACCAGCAGGGAAGGTCCGCCGCACACCTCCTGACACGCACACACAGGGTGTAGTAGGCACACCCACTGGGTCGGGGGGCAAACATGTGACACGCAGCCAGAGTGGGAGTCCGCATTCCACCCAATCCACTCCCACCAAATCCCCTCCCCGCAGCTCTCCTGGCCACATCTCCCCCCAAAGACTCGTTCATGGCCGCTCTGTCCCTGAGCCCCACATTGACACCACCCCGCAAGCGGTCAAGGAAGTCCCCGGTCAGGGTGCTTGAGTCCCCCCCTGTCCACACCCACCCCCAGTGGCGCTGCGACCCATCCCTCTGACCCCCCCCCTCCTTGGGGCCTGTGGTTCCTTCGGGTGCAGGGGAGTCCCTGGAGGACCTTGCCAAGGTGTGCAGCGCGCTCCTAGAATCCACCTTTGGCCCTGCCCCACCCCCTGTGGTGGAGTACTCCATCCCTGCACCCAATTCGCCTACCCTTTGCCCTCCTGTCCCTGCGGTGCCTGTTCCTTCCCCCCCACATGATGCCCTCACCCCTGTGGAAGACGACGACGACTTGTAACTGTGCAGGCAAGCTAGGGGACACGCGTCCCACTGTGTCCCCCCGTCCAGCTGTGACTCATGGACTGCCCTATGGGCTTTGTAAATATTGAACTTTCTGAGAACAAACAATTTAAGATAATGCTGATTAAAGCCATTTTAGTTTCCTTTGAACACTACTGCTTTACTGAGATTGCTGTTGGTGGGGCTGCTACATGAATATGGGTGGTGATCATGTGTTGGGTGTGTGGGAAATGTAGTAGTGTGCTGGTCATAGGGGGGACCCTGGTATCTGTGTGCCATCACACGGTGTTAGCTAGGTTTCTCTGTCCATGTACGCAGTTGCTGCATGGTGGAATTGCACCACGGTGTATTCCTTCCTCTGTGTACTCTGACGTCTTCCCTGCAGGGTGTTCCCAATATGTGGTGCTGAGCTGTGTCTACATCAGCTGGGTGTGTGACGGACTACTTCTACTTTGCACATGCATGCTGAGCGATGTCTCCACCTGCATCATTCGTGGCATCCTTGGTAGTCATAGTACTTGTGTGTGTGGACTATTGACATGACTTCATGTGGACATGTTTTCTTTTCTGCGCTATGCATGCGTATACTCCAAGCCTCGCACACATGTGGTACATGTACTGCAGGGTCTTTGTGCACCTGACTGACATTTGTGGGCATGGTATCTGTGGCTACTCCACCCTTAGCGTTTCATGGGCACTGCTGTGAGTGTTAGGCACCCACCCCTCCTATGTCTGGGCTCTGCTGGGAGGACTCTGCACCCACCCCTCCTGTGTCTGGACACTGCTGGTAGTGATATGCACCCACCCCTCATATGTCTGGGCACTGCTGGGAGGACTCTGCACCCACCCCTCCTATGTCTGGGCACTGCTGGGAATGATAGGCACACACCCCTCCTGTGTCTGGGCACTGCTGGGAGGACTCTGCACCCACCCCTCCTGTGTCTGGGCACTGCTGGGAGTGATAGGCACCCACCCCTCCTGTGTCTGGGCACTGCTGGGAGGACTCTGCACACACCCCTCCTGTCTCTGGGCACTGCTGGGAGGACTCTGCACACACCCCTCCTGTCTCTGGGCACTGCTGGGAGGACTCTGCACACACCCCTCCTGTCTCTGGGCACTGCTGGGAGGACTCTGCACCCACCCCTCCTGTGTCTGGGCACTTCTGGGAGGACTGTGCACACACCCCTCCTGTCTCTGGGCACTGCTGGGAGGACTCTGCACACACCAATCCTGTCTCCGGGCACTGCTGGGAGGACTCTGCACCCACCCCTCCTGCGTCTGGGCACTGCTGGGAGGACTCTGCACACACCCCTCCTGTCTCTGGGCACTGCTGGGAGGACTCTGCACACACCCCTCCTGTCTCTGGGCACTGCTGGGAGTGATAGGCACACACCCCTCCTGTCTCTGGGCACTGCTGGGAGGACTCTGCACACACCCCTCCTGTCTCTGGGCACTGCTGGGAGGACTCTGCACACACCCCTCCTGTGTCTGGGCTCTGCTGGGAGACATCAGGCATTCCCCCCCTGGGACCCCCCCTACAGTACATAGCATGTGTGTCACACCTGGACACAATGGCAGAAGTCACAGTCACAAAAAAGGGACACAGTCTGTGCCAGTGGACACTGCACTCACCTGATAACCTGGTCGCCCATACAGCATGGGGTACTGTGGGAGGATCACATCCACCAAAGCAATGTTCTCCTCCAGGGTGAATATCTGCCTTGCTGGCCCATTTCATTCACAGGAGTGCAGAGTGATTGGTCCCTCACATTTGCATCCTATGTTTCCTCCAATCCCTTCAAACCTAGCAGTCAGTGGGTTCTCATTCTGTCTTTTTCGTCAGCATGATGTCAACCCCACAAACACATTGCAACAATGTAGATTCATTCCAACTGACTTCTGCTGTGCACCTTCCAGAACAAATTCAAACTTAAAACTTGGTCTCCATGACAACCAGCATGCATGTAGGCCTTAATACTTGTCCCCCATGTGTCCCCTATGTAATTTGGAGCTTCACACACAGGTACGGTGCGTTCCGGGGCCCTAGGGCACCCCAAATGCATAGCAACGGCCCGTACACACGCCTGTACGCTCACTATCACTACGAGTACGCATACGCGAGAACACCCATAGTGATAGTGAGCGTACATCACTATGGGTGTCCTCGCGTATGCGTACTTGTTGTGGTACGGACCGTACACACGCCTGTACGCTGCCTATCACTATGGGTGTCCTCGCGTATGCGTACTCGTAGTGGTACGGACCGTACACACGCCTGCACGCTCACTATCACTACGAGTACGCATACGCGAGAACACCCATAGTGATAGTGAGCGTACATCACTATGGGTGTCCTCGCGTATGCGTACTCGTTGTGGTACGGACCGTACACACGTCTGTACGCTCCCTAACACTATGGGTGTCCTCGCGTATGCGTACTCGTAGTGGTACGGATCGTACACACGCCTGTACGCTCCCTATCACTATGGGTGTCCTCGCGTATGCGTACTCGTAGTGATAGTGAGCGTACAGGCGTGTGTACGGTCCGTACCACTACGAGTACGCATACGCGAGAACACCCATAGTGATGTGCGCTCACTATCACTATGGGTGTCCTCGCGTATGCGTACTCGTAGTGGTACGGCTCGTACACACGCCTGTACGCTCCCTATCACTATGGGTGTCCTCGCGTATGCGTACTCGTAGTGATAGTGAGCATACAGGCGTGTGTACGGTCCGTACCACTACGAGTACGCATACGCGAGGACACCCATAGTGATGTACGCTCACTATCACTATGGGTGTCCTCGCGTATGCGTACTCGTAGTGGTACGGCCCGTACACACGCCTGTACGCTCCCTATCACTATGGGTGTTCTCGCGTATGCGTACTCGTAGTGATAGTGAGCGTGCAGGCGTGTGTACGGTCCGTACCACTACGAGTACGCATACGCGAGGACACTCATAGTGATAGGGAGCGTACATCACTATGGGTGTCCTCACGTATGCGTACTCGTAGTGGTACGGACCGTACACACGCCTGTACGCTCACCATCACGATGGGTACACATACGGCAGCACTCCCATAGTGATACGGGAAGGTACACAGGCCCTCTTAGCAGTAGTACGGTGTTTTTCACACATAACAGTGGTGACAGGCAGCACACAGGAAGGGATAGGGCTGACATACATGTCCATGGATGGACAACAAGGCATAGTCTGGCCAGTACTACATGTGTGGGGCACAGGTGTTAAAGGGTGTGATGTGGCACAACACTCCTGAGTGGAGAAGGTACCAGATGTATGATGAGATGTGTACATATGTAATGTGTGACGGTGCAATGTGTGCCAGGCATGCCCTTGACTCCTTTGACATGTGTGCATGTCGTATTGCACACTTGGGATGAGCGTCACTGGCATGGCACGGACAACAACACACGGAAGTGTCCCCTGAGGCCCGGTACAGGGGTTACCACACCTGACATGTGACTACCCACGGTGCACGATGTGACTATGTCATGTATGTGTGGGGGGTTCACATTAGGTAGATGTTTGAGCTCCCTCGAAAGCTGCAGCCGTTGCAGCTACCAACATGTGTCTGTGTGTAGATGGCCATTGTACACTGTTACGCACACCAGGCCACATGTGGTCTCGGATGTGAGGTGTGTATGTATGCATGGGACACGGATTAGCGTAACAAGGACATGTCTGCATCCTCTCTATGGATGTGTGGTGAGTCATCACATGTGCACCTTCATGGCAAGGTGTGTGGCCTGTCCTAGTGTAATGTCATGTGACCTGTGGCTCTAGTGTTCCGCTACCAGTCTCTGCAATCGACATCATACTTCTGCTGATGTGTGGGTGTATGTCACTCCTGTCTTGCGTCTGGCTGTTCACTTGCACTGGGACACAGCTAATCCCATGCCATGGCATGTGGAGGTTCTCAATCTGCGTGTGTCGCTGGGTCTTGGGAGGAGTGTCACCTGCCAGCCATACATGTCCAGGGCATGTGGCACATACCTGACTCCATATGTAGCATATGTGCATAGACAGATTAACATGTGCTCAGGACAAATTATTTGTTGTTGTGGTGCACTCACTCCTCCTTGTCATTTCCAATTTCCTGCAAAGCGCCGCCTCTTCCCCGAGCTATTCCGGACTTGGCTGCCATGCGGGAGAATGATTGTGTCCGGTGCTACCGCTTCCCCAACCGTTGATTCTGGAGTTGACGGCGAGACTGGCACCACACCTGCAACCGCTGCACAGGTATCCTACGGCACTGACACCCAAGCTGAAGGTAATGGCAGCCCTACATTTTCTAGCCACGGGTACCTTTCAAAATACCATAGCTCATGTTGGTGGCATGTCCCAGAGCATGTTCTGCCGTGTGCTGCATGATTTCTTAGAGGCCATGTTGATTCACCTGGATGAGTTTATCCATTTCCCAACCCCTGAAATGTTGACTGTGGTCAAGCGTGGATTCTATGCCCTGGGAGGGATGCCCCATGTCATTGGGTCCATAGATGGGACACATGTAGCTTTGGTACCACCACACGCACAGGAGGTAGCGTACCGCAATCGCAAGCACTACAACTCTGTGGTAAATAATTTAATTACCGGTACTTAATTTGATGCGGAAAGTTATTAAAAATAGCTCAGTAAAATAAGAGGCAGAATCCGTGGTATTAGAGGTTCGGAATAGGCTTTATTCCAATGAACAATTCGAATTGTGGACTTCAGATTCCATCACCACGGGGGTTCAGGAAGTGAAGAGCGATACATTATTGACAAGTAATCGTTTTTATAGAAAAGGCATTACAGTGAAACAGATGCAGGAGGCGTAACAATTGATAACAGAGATAAAACCATACATGCGTAACTAAAAGAGGCGTAACTGGGCGTAACAAAAAACGTCATTAAGTATGATGTCACAATGGGTGGTTCCATAAAAGAATTTCACAATGTCAGCAGAAATACTTGGCAGAGATGCGCGCGCAGCAGCATGACGTGTGATTGACGTGCAACTAGGGGGTGAAGGGGACTTGACATTTAGCTCTACATGTGGAGACAAAAAGTCTGGGGGGTCAAGTCAACCTAATCCCAAATCATATCTAACATCCTATGTTTAAAGAACTATGTTATCCACAAGGGAAGGGCTCTCGGACAAAATCTATTCTATACTGACTGTGAGTGCGTGCACAAGCGTCTAAGTGTCTACATGAGATGCGAGGGGCAGAAATCTTCCATGGTAACAGGGCCATGAAGTACTTGCATGAAGACAGAGAAGCCGGGCCCTTTGCTCAGTAGCTGGAAGAAATGTTTACTTAAACTACTAGACAGGAATGCATTGGATGAGGAGCGGAGCAGATAATCTTGAAGGCGAAATACAGTTTTTGGCAGGCAAGCAGACGGGCTGAGTCAGGCACCGTTAGCTGCGCAGGGAGTGGGACAAAGTTCATGGATACAGATGCGAGCTCAGACTGGAGCTGTCAGAGGAAGAAAGCAGGGAAAGGCTTGATGGTAGCATTCAGGGCCTACTCGCCTGAACTGCAAAATGGAGTAACTGAGCCATATAAAGTCGGTGGCCTTTTGTACTTAGGAATCGAATATCCGGCCCATTCATGGCGGATCTGAAAGAGGACATGTTGACGGTGGACGCACATGTGTTTGCGTCTTCATAACTAGAACTGGAGGGAACATACATGTACTTCTAACATATACATGGAACCGTTGGGGTCTAAGATAGGGGACACAACTGATCAAAGAAATCCACATTTCCACATTCCCTCCTTGTCCCCTACTGACCCTTAGGAAATATCAATCTTCATTAATCCATTGATCTGTTCAGATAGCATCATTTGTTCTTCTTTCTTCTTTCGGGATCTTGAGTGAAAACCTTGATGTGGAATACACGATGTGGCACACAGACCACAAATCGCTGGTCCACATTGCAGGCATAAGCAGCAACTGAATAGTATGAGAAAGCCAATACCTAGGAAGGATAGAACCCTCCATCCCCAAGCTGACAATACGCTCCAAAACCACCCGGACCAAGTCCAAGTGCCTGGATTCTGGTGTATCTGGTTTACGATCTTATGAAGGCGAGTTATAGCTTTATATACAGATGGCGAATTTTCTGGGATGAATACGCAGCAGCTTGATCCGATGACCCTACAAGCTCCGCCCCTATCGGCCAGGATGACGTCAAGGACAAGACGATTTTGAAGAACAACAATCCTCATCGCAGACTGCTCCTCTGTCAAGTTGCCTAAGGCGGAAATAGTTTCATTCACTACGGCTTCAAGAGTCCTAGTTAATCTACGTATCAGCTTACTATTGGTAATTGTACCTATATAGGGAAAGAGGCCTTTATTAAAATCTGTATACTTTTCCCATGCCGTCTCAGTGTAATCGACAATTGGGAGATCTCTCCGTTCTCTACTATGTACTAAATGAGTATTTCTGTGATAATCAGGAGGGGCTAGAAAAACAGGTGGCAAGAGGAATGCAATGTAACAGGTACCATCCCAATCTAGAGGCAGACGTATATATGCAGTCTGACCACATATGAAGTAGGAATGGTGAGAAGCTCTAAATGTAGATTTGCCTTGATCACTAAATTCTATCACAGTAGTGCATTTACTATGGCCCATATGTATTGAACCATTCTTTCTTACACATAATTCACCTTTAACTGAAAATACTGACATAGCGGGCAAGCTTGGTGCAGCTTCGGATTCAACATTCAGGATCATGAGGTTAAGCGTAAAATTACCTAATCCATATACTTCATTTTCTAGATCAGTTCCTGTTCTTTTGGGATGACCCTCCTTGTCAGGGTAGCAGACTTTGAGTAGAACTAGGTTCAGGTTTCCCCATACCCAAGTGTCTTGATAAACTGCTGAGTTTGAATCTAAGGAATTGATTAAACTAAACCATGCTCCACAGGAGCCATTGTGTGTGAACGGATATGGAAAGAGAGGCAGAATTCCCTTATAGTTCTGATAGGGAGGGAGTCGGCCACATATCCAACAATTTGTAGCATTACTAGTCTGATGGGAATGATGTAACATACTAATAAAAGTGTTATTGCGCAGCGCAAATCTATACGACAACTCATGCGGGGGTAATTCACTAAAAGAATGTTCAGCAATAACATTGTAAACATGTTTAGGAATAGGACAATATATGTGCAACAATATACTTGTAGCGATTATTATAAGACTTAAGAAAAACAAAATTAATAACGTCACTGTGCAATGACTACGCAGTGATTTACAGTACGCATGTTTTTTCAACTGCAATTTTCGGTTTCTTTCTCTATTCAGGTCTAGGGGATACATGTCAGAGACAAATTCAACCGCTTCACCTTGGAGAGGACTTAAACAATCAAATTGTCTGACTTACTAGACCGTAATTTTAATTTGTATAGTCCTTTGCTACTTGGTTCAACCAAAGGGAGCTTTGAGTCAATGGGTGAAGACACACAAGGTGTGACGTTTACATCTGACGGTAGTCCATGAAATTTCTTGATATGACTTGAATGCAACCAGCCCTTGCGACCTTCGATCTTCACGGCTGTCCTCGTGGTAAGCAGTACTAGTTGAGGCGATTTCCACCTAGGATCCAGCTGAGTCTTCCGGTCAAAGTTTCTCACTAACACCAGATCCCCGGGAACTACGTCATGGGGTTTCACCTCGGTGTTGTCAGGAAAGGCTGCAGCTACCTGTGAACGACAAGATTGTAGTGCAGACATCAAGGAAGCCAGGTAATCTGTCAGCATATTACAGTCAACATCAGTTATTTTACGGGGTATAGGCGTCCCCCACATATTCGGTGGTCTTCCAAAGATCACCTCATAAGGGGATAGCCCTGTTCGAGAATGTGCTACCATTCTCATGTAAAAGAGTGCAACTGGTAAGGCTACTACCCAATCAACACCTTTCTCTCTACATATTTTTGACAATCTAATTTTCAGAGTTTGATTATGTCGTTCCACGAGACCTGCTGCCTCGGGGTGTCGGACACAGTGAAACTTCCACTGATAGCCTAACAAAAGTGAAACATGTTTCATCAGTTCGGATGAGAACGGCTGGCCGTTATCTGAGTAGACAACACGTGGTAAACCGTACCGTGGGAAGAATTCTCGAACTAACTGTTTGGCAGTAGTCGGGGCAGTGTAATCTGAAACTGGGTAGGCTTCGGTCCAACGGGAAAGAGCGCAGACAACCACAAGAACATATTTGAATCCTCGACATCGTTCCATCTGGATGTAATCCATCTGGAGGACTTCAAAAGGGTGATCAGGAGGCTGAAATCCACCCTGTTCTACGGGAATGCTTTTACCTGGGTTAAACTGACAACATATCATACAGGTACGAACTTTTTGTTTAGCAGCTGCTCGTAAATGTTTGTTGAACCAAATGTGTTGAATGCTGTCTAGCATAGCTTTCTCTCCTAGATGCGCTGGACTATGTATCGTGTTAATGATAACTTGGACCATAGAGTCAGGAAGAAACCATACAGATTTTTCCTTCGTCATCCATCCTTGGTCTGTTTGAATCCCTCCTAATTCAGTCCATTTCTTTATTTCATCCGGTGTAGCATGTGTCTGTATGTCAACTACGTCAAGAGCGGGATCCTTGACTGTCATGCAATGTGTCGGTGTCGGAGCTATTGTCTTTGTCATGTCAGATGTGTGAGTTTGAGCAGTCTGTTTAGCTGTTCTGTCAGCTAGATCATTGCCTTGAGAAATGATATCAGTAACTTTCGTATGAGCTTTGCATTTCATAATCGATATAGCAGTAGGTAAATGAATTGCGTCTAACAGAGCATGAATGAGCGATCCGTGCTGAATGTGGGCACCGTGAGAAGTTAAATAACCTCTCTCTCGCCACAGCACGCCGAAGTCATGTACAACTCCGAATGCATAACGTGAGTCAGTGTATATGTTGACTTTCTTATTTGTGGCTTGAATACAGGCTTGTGTCAGAGCAGTGAGTTCTGCTGCTTGAGCTGACAAGGTGTTTATACAGTTTGTTTCGATGACTTCAGTGTCTGTTGTGACTGCATACGCGGCCACTAACTCTCCTGTACTTGTTCTCATACATGAACCATCTACATACAACGTCAGGTCTGGATCTGACAATGGGACATCTGTCAAGTCTTGTCTGGGTTTCGTTGTGATAGTAATAACTTCAATACAATCATGGGCTAGTGGGTCTGTTATGATTACGGGTAAAAGTGTGGCAGGATTCAATGTATTACAGCGTCTGATTTCTATATGTGGCTGAAACAATGTTAATTCATAACCTGTAAGTCTTGCTATGGTCAAGTGTTGTGTTTGCGTTCGATTCACAAGAACCTCTACTGCATGTGGTACTTGTACTGTCAATGGATGTCCTAACACTATGGCATCGCTTTGTCTGATTGCTAAAGCTGTCGCTGCCACTGATTTCAGGCACGCAGGCAAAGCCTGGGCTACGGGATCTAATGTACTAGAGAAATAGGCACATGGTTTGCGTGATCCTGCTTGTTCCTGAGTGAGTACTGACAAGGCAGTACCTTCGCGTTCTGTAACAAAGAGTGTAAAATGTTTATAGTAACAAGGTGTCGCTAAAACAGGTGCTTGACATAGAGCTGTCTTTAAGCTTTCAAAAGCTTGTGTGTGTTCCTGAGTCCAAGGGAGGACAGTCGATGTGGCCGCCTCCTGTGTTGTCAACTGAATGAGTGGTTTTGCTAAAAATGCATATTGAGGGATCCACTGCCTACAATATGAAGTGAGGCCTATAAAAGCCCGCACCTCCTTTTGTGTCTTGGGTATTGGCATGTTAGCAATTAACTGAATGCGATCAGGTGTAAGCTGCCTTCCCTCCTTGGACAGCGAGTGTCCAAGGTAAACAACTCGCTGGACACAGAATTGCAGCTTAGAAGGGGATACCTTGTGCCCCTTTTCGGCTAGAAATTGTAAAACCGTCAGTGATGCTTTTTCACATTCAGGTTCGCTTCGGGCGGTGATCAGCAGATCATCGACATATTGAAGCAGGGCAGTGTTGACTGGCATGTGTATACTGTCAAGTTCTCGTTTCAATGCTTGGCTATAGATGCTGGGGCTTTCTGTAAATCCTTGAGGTGCGCGTGTGAATTTAAAACTTCGTCCATTTAAACTAAATCCGAACAAGTATTGGCTTTCCGGATCTATTGGGACGCTGAAAAAGGCATTCTTGAGATCTATTACAGTAAAGAACGTTGCTTTGGAATCAATGGCTGTCAGTAATGACGAGATGTCTGGAACCACAGGGAATTGTGGCACAATGCATTTGTTTAGTTCGCGCAGATCAATAACTAATCGATATACTGGCGGGGCCTTTGGATCAGTTAGTTTAAGAATCGGAATTATCGGGGAATTACATACATTTGAGTCGGTTTCCACAACCACTCCCTGGGCAATAAGCTCGTCAATGATTTGCAGTAAGGCCACTACAGCATCTGGTGGTAACTTGTATTGTCGTATTCGTGGTAGTACCACTCCAGCCTTTAGTGTGACTCGATATGGTGTAATGTTCATGCAACCAACATCTGTAGGGCCTTGTGCCCATAAATGTATAGGTAAATTCTGCAGTCGGTGATCCATGTCTCGAGACACATAGTGCCCTTTGAAATCACGTAAAAACAATCTTACTCCTTCCGGAGAACAGCATATTATAGCTCCTAGAGCTTTCAATGTTTTTATACCTAACAGGTTTTCTGGACATGATTTAGTAAGCAATAAATCTGTAGTACGTGTCAAGGGTCCAATCGTAAGTGGAAGAGGCTGTGATACTTCATTAACAATAGGTTTTCCTGAAAAACCAAGGGAAATATTCTGTGAGCCTGAGAGGGGTGCCCCTGGAACTTCACTACGTTTTATGGTTGTTCGGCTTGCCCCTGTATCAAGTAAAAATTTTCTATCTTGGCCTAATAATTCACTGTGCACATAAGGTCCTTCTTGATCTACAGGGACCTCGATAAGGGGTAAGTCAACTTCCCTCTCTAGGCTGTTTCATGCGTATCGTTGATAATCAGGATAGTCATACTGTGCGGTCTGGTACATTTGTCGTGTCGTTGTTTGTGTGGCAGCAATAGGCTGCGGTGGTGGAGCTGGCATAGACTGCATGGACTGTTGCGGAGCTGGCATGGACTGTGCATGCTGCGGGGCTCCTTCTTGGTTCTGATCCAGTCTAAGTGGCCGTGGTCTTTCTTTTGTAATACCTGTGGCGATATTACGTTTCAAGACTGGACAATCGTGTATGTAATGACCTGGCTGTTTACAATAGTTGCATGTCCCTTTCACAGGGCCTGCTGAATCACTGGACTGTGTCATACCCTTTTTATGACCGTCAGCTGGAACTGTCTGGGAGACTAGCATTTTCATTTTCGTGTCTTTCATGCGTCTTTGTTCATGTTCTTGTTCCTCTCTAATTCTATTGTGATGATACTGTAACATTTGTAACATTTGTGACGGGGTGTTACCTTGCCAGGTACTTTCAAATTTCAATACTCTATTCTTCACTTGGGGCAAGGAATTTTCAACTAATTTTGTCACAAACAGATGTGGATATGACTCGCTACTTGCTTTTATTCCACTATTTATACCGAAACATTTTTCGAATCGAGCATAGAAATCACTAGTGTCTTCATCTTGCTTTTGTTTACAGGCTGAGATTGCACCCCAGTCTTCCTTTTTCGTAGTTAATAAACGTGGCAGTACCTGTACTAATAAACCTGGTAACATTTTAGTCTTGTCCCCAAGCCCTGAACCTGGACCTCGGGCTCTTTCTTCGTTTTCTAATGCTGTCCAGTCTATCTTTTGGTCTCCCACCTCCCAATCTTTTTCCTTGAGTTTTTCATAAATGCCAGCAGGCATTAATACCTTTAATATTTTCATAATGTCGGGATAGGTATACTCTCCCATGAGCAACATGTCTTTAATTTCTCGGTGGAAACCCGCTGGATCTTTGTCATGACTGGGTACCACTTTCTTCATTTCTAACAATTCTATTTTAGATATGGGCGTATATACAAATACACGTTTAAACTGATTGTCATCACCTTTTATTGGGTGTACTTCTCGTAAGGGATTCTGTCTATCCATGTAATACGTCGTTCTTTCCTTGATGGGCAGTGAGACATGTTCTGGGCATACAAAAAGAATGTACTGCTTTCTAGATTCTAGTATTTCTCTAATTAACTCAGTACCTGAACCTCTCCATCTATTCGTGAGTAATTCAGTCAATATATCAGGTAAGGGACCAGGATCGGAGTGTTGGCTTTTATATAATATAAGGAGTTGTTGAATCATGTAGATCCCGGCTAAGCGCTGTTCATCTGGGGTGAGGTTCAAAAACGTGTGTGCTAGCGTATCATCACCATATTTTCCGGGACTGTCAACCCAGTGAATGGCTGACCTGGCTAATTCTTGTTCATCCATAGAATCGAGTATATGATAACCCCTTCGTTCTCGGAGTAATTTGTCAGCGGCTTGGAACGAATGTTCGGGAGACCTTATATTTATTATGGGTGTTTGGAAATTCCTGTTATTATCTGGACGTATCGGACGTATCGGATCAGCAAAGCATCTAGTATTATTACAAGATCTTCCTCTACCTACATAGGCTATGGTTTCTGACTGCCCTGCGGGTAATTCTAATTCTTCCTCCTCGTTTTGTTCAAACTGGTCTACCGCTAATCTTTCTTCGTGTATTCGTTCTATTTCTTTACGGATCTTTCGGCACATGGCTACTATACATAATAGTCTATCATGTCTCCCCTCTGATATATTCTGGCTCCATTTGGTAAGAATTTGCATTGCTTCTGGGTTTACCCCAGGCCGGTCTTGATTTCTTATCACACAATTTATGAGGAAACGTAACAGTTCCCCCTGTATTTCCACTTTCTGATACTCCATGGCTCTGTTAATACTTTCAGAATCTCGCCCTGACTGGACAAAATGATATATATTATCTAAATGTGTAGTCATTCCTGGTAGCTTCCCTAAATATATTGCAGCTCGTCGGAGACGTAATGATGCCAGGAGCATTTCGTCTTCTTTGCCGGGCACAGGGTCATATCTACAATCTACAAGAAGTTCCTTAAGTATGTGGGGAGTTACGAGTTTGGGCGTACGTTGATGTGCTGATTCTTGAAAGGTAAGTTTATTTGTTCTGGGTGGCGTGGAAAAAATGTTTGTTGCACCTCCGGTAGCCCCGTCTGGGGTTCTGGGCGCGAAAGGATTCGTTGAACGTGATATAGCAACCATAGGTGGGGGTACAGCTGTAGAAACGGCTGTAGGAACAGATGTAGAAACAGATGTGCTTGCCGGAACTTGTGTCGGAATTTGTTGTTGCAGAGGTACAGACACAGGGTCTTGGCGTTGAACCCCCCCGGCAGACGGTCTATGTGGTGCGGGGTTAGCATACTCGGGAGCTGCGTCGTCTAAATATGAGGAAAGGAAAACATCTTCTGCGGTTCTGGGGTGCCCTTTTGGGTGTACTTTTATAGGAAACAATGGGGGTGGCAAGTCTTTTGGTATTTCCGGAGTAGCCTTAGGTAACCCTTCGGCCAGAAGGGGATACATACCATTCATAAGGGCATTTCTTTGTCTGTCTATTTGTTCTGATTTTACTCGTGTTCCTTCTTCAATTAATAGATTTTCTCGGACTTTATTTGAATTCTCCTTACTTTTCTCTTCCTGTCTGAGTGCTTTTTCTGTACGTCTATGGGATTCTTTACGCCATAACTCAACGGCGTCTTTCTGTGACTGTCTAGCTTTCCTTTTCCATAACTCTTCCTCTACTTTCATGATGCACTCTGCATCCCAGGTCCCAGCTGCGGGCCACCTCTGATTTTCTGGTAATTCCTTGGTGTAGTCTACCCATAAATCAAGAAATAATATGGCGTCTAAGCCATGTTTGTGATACATGAAGTACCCTGGAGTGTCCCTAGGAGGAATGGGAACAGCTTCTTCGAGTACCCCTTTTCTAGTTGTGATCTGTCTTAATTTCGAAAAGAGCGGCATATTGAGAACTGATCTGATACCTGATTTTTGAACACACTTAATACAATAAAACACAATAATGAACAGTCATTCACACCACAATATGCAGAACGTATCTAAAACATTTAAACATTTAACATTTAGCGTTTAACAGTTGACGAACAACAACGATGGCCATTAGGGAACTAGTTACTTAGCATACTTGACATACTAGATATACTGCTAAACAGTACAGATACACTGCTGAAACAGTGCAGACCGGATTTGTGTACCCAAACCCGTCTTGACCGGCACAACCTATGTGCACGTCAGAACGCCTCCCCGGCAATGGTACTCACTGGGTAGCTCGGAACAGAAGGCCTCGGAACGGAACTGAACTGAACTGGACCGGACTGGACTCGACTCGGAACTTCGGAACTTCGGGACTTCGGAACCTGGTGGGACTCTGTATACCTCGGATCTTGCTCTCTCAGCTAGGCTCTGGTCGGGATACTTCGCACTTCTCACCGCCTCGTCTGGGTGTTGATCGCAGCCTCAGTCGCCCCCGCTTGACCGGAGGGAGATACAGGAAATCCTGCTGGTACGCATTGTTGTCCGTCCAGCTGTGGCAGGAGACCGGGCCTGCAACGCACCTCCGGCGCGTGAGATGAGAAAGTGTCCCTATTCGGGCGCCAATCATGTGGTAAATAATTTAATTACCGGTACTTAATTTGATGCGGAAAGTTATTAAAAATAGCTCAGTAAAATAAGAGGCAGAATCCGTGGTATTAGAGGTTCGGAATAGGCTTTATTCCAATGAACAATTCGAATTGTGGACTTCAGATTCCATCACCACGGGGGTTCAGGAAGTGAAGAGCGATACATTATTGACAAGTAATCGTTTTTATAGAAAAGGCATTACAGTGAAACAGATGCAGGAGGCGTAACAATTGATAACAGAGATAAAACCATACATGCGTAACTAAAAGAGGCGTAACTGGGCGTAACAAAAAACATCATTAAGTATGATGTCACAATGGGTGGTTCCATAAAAGAATTTCACAATGTCAGCAGAAATACTTGGCAGAGATGCGCGCGCAGCAGCATGACGTGTGGTTGACGTGCAACTAGGGGGTGAAGGGGACTTGACATTTAGCTCTACATGTGGAGACAAAAAGTCTGGGGGGTCAAGTCAACCTAATCCCAAATCATATCTAACATCCTATGTTTAAAGAACTATGTTATCCACAAGGGAAGGGCTCTCGGACAAAATCTATTCTATACTGACTGTGAGTACGTGCACAAGCGTCTAAGTGTCTACATGAGATGCGAGGGGCAGAAATCTTCCATGGTAACAGGGCCATGAATTACTTGCATGAAGACAGAGAAGCCGGGCCCTTTGCTCAGTAGCTGGAAGAAATGTTTACTTAAACTACTAGACAGGAATGCATTGGATGAGGAGCGGAGCAGATAATCTTGAAGGTGAAATACAGTTTTTGGCAGGCAAGCAGACGGGCTGAGTCAGGCACCGTTAGCTGCGCAGGGAGTGGGACAAAGTTCATGGATACAGATGCGAGCTCAGACTGGAGCTGTCAGAGGAAGAAAGCAGGGAAAGGCTTGATGGTAGCATTCAGGGCCTACTCGCCTGAACTGCAAAATGGAGTAACTGAGCCATATAAAGTCGGTGGCCTTTTGTACTTAGGAATCGAATATCCGGCCCATTCATGGCGGATCTGAAAGAGGACATGTTGACGGTGGACGCACATGTGTTTGCGTCTTCATAACTAGAACTGGAGGGAACATACATGTACTTGTAACATATACATGGAACCGTTGGGGTCTAAGATAGGGGACACAACTGATCAAAGAAATCCACATTTCCACAACTCCATCAATGCCCTTGTGGTGTGTCTGTCCAACATGGTGATTTCACATGTCTGTGCTCGTTTCCCAGGATCAGCACACGATGCCTACATCATGAGGCGTAGTAGGATGCCTGAAATGATGACGCAGCTGCGCAACGAACGAGCATGTGTTGTTGGTGGGTACAGTCTGTCTGTCCTGTATTTTGCGTAGACTTCCAGCACGACCGCTTCTCCTGTTCTAACGATGTCCATGTGCTTCCCATGTAGGGGACGCTGGCTATCCCAACATGCCATGGCTGATCACACCTCTCCGCAACCCCATCACGCCGGCCCAGCTCCGCTACAACACCGCCCATGGCCGGACGAGGCGAGTGATAGAGAGGACGTTTGGCCTGCTGAAGAGCCGATTCAGGTGCCTACACAAGACCGGCGGTGCACTCCCATATGCCCCGGCGAAGGTCTGCAAGATCTTCATGGTCTGCTGCATGCTGCACAACATGGCAGTTGAGAGAGCTGTGCCACTCATCCTGGATCAAGATGACGAGGACCATCCACCCGTGGAGGACGAAGGGCTTGGCAATGGGGCTAGTGATGTGGAGGATGTGGAGCCGCAAGAGGACATCCGGACTCGGCTCATACGCGACTTCTTTGCTTAGTGGTGAGTACCATTGTCTGAGTGTGCACGCATTGGTCCCCGTGTGGCATGTGTTGTGATGTGTGTCTCCACCTGCATGTATGGCACGTGAGTCAGAGGTGTGTGTGGGTGTGTCACTGGAGTGATGGTGCCAGTGAGGGGTGTATTTCCCCAGTCATAATTGTGACCTAGCATGTTGTCATCCATACATGTGTCGAGTAAATGCACATGCAAGTGGCTGTGCTTCTTGTGTCTGACTGCTTGTGTGTCTCTCTTCCCCAGGTACTTGCGCATGCCGTCTGCTGCTTGCATTGTTGTGGCACTGCTATTCCTCATGGACACGTCATCGTGTGCTGACTCAGCGTTACAGGCACGGACAAGTTTGGAAGTCTCCTTAGGGTAAGGGATGCATCAGGGGTGTATTGGGTGTGGCAGTTGTTCACGATGTATGCACACTGCCCCTGTCGATGTTTGGTTCCTCTGCAGACATGTCGCATCACCATGTTGCACATGACATGCAGCTGGGTACACCTGAATAGATGGTCTGACTTGTTGACAGTCATCAGTGATGGGATAGTGGATTGTGATGATGGCATCAATGTGTGTAACACTGCCCTCGGACACATACGGTTTGCATTGGGTTGACATGCTGTGGGACTTCCACATCAGCTGATCAATGGTGTATGGCAGGCTCTCCATGAGCAGCTGTGGGTGTTTAGCTGTTAGCCAACGCTTGTGTGCCAGTTCCATGGCTATCACGCATTTGTGCTGCAGAAGGGTGGTGCCAGTGTTGGACCCACATGTTACTCCACATGACCTGTGTATGTGTACTCCGAGTTGCCTCTGCATTCCGGAATACATGACTAATAAAGGTGTCCCTATGCCTCCAAGGTGCCTCTTCTCAGTCAATGCTGGTGTGTTGCCACGGTGCATCCAGCATGTCTGGCATGGTTTTCCATGATTGTGGCTATGTGTCTATGTGTCGAGTAGCAAGATGCAAGCTGTGTGTGTGGGATGTGACTGTGTATCGTGCATGATGTCCATGACTGTGTGGGTATTGTGACATGTGCCATCCCCATGCATCCAACGTTGGCCAGGCCCCCATTAGGTACATCCACCTGACTCAAGCTTGCAGGTCATGGTTCTGCCACCTGTATACACATACCTGGGTGCCCCCGAGGACACTGGACATGATCCCTGACCTCTGCGCATGACTGTTGCTGTACTCAATATGTCTGTCAGCACGGTTGTGCGGCCACCCCCTCAGCTGGTTGGGCCAATCAGGGGTGTGTATGGTGCTCCATGTCTGTCTTGCCTAATACACTGTGACCCGTGTGTCCTGTGCCAGACTCAGGCCCCAGGGTGTGGATGGTAGAAGTCAAAAGAGAACTCAGGCATGGTTAGACTTTACAAGACACATGTAAGGTAATAATGCAACCAGTAGGCATCTGCTCATCATGGTGTGAATTTTTATTTTAGGGGGGGGGGATATGACATGAGGGGCTTTCCGGGTGTTTGGAATCCAAAGTTCAGTAGGGGAGTTGGTGTCCTTGCCATTGGAAATCCTCAGAATCCATGCCACAATCTTTGTCAACATTGGTCAGACGGTGACCAGCAAGGCCATGTGGCAGAGAATGTCTTATGATGCTGTGATGCTGTTGCTCCAGTGGGCCAGGTGCCAGGCCAGGTGTCCTGGGAGATGGTGATGTAGCGCCGACCCTCACGGTCTTTTCCGTGGACGACCCGCCCTCCTGCGGGGACCCTCAGAAGCAGGCCGTGACGACGTCTGGGATGCTCCGTCGGATGTTTCCTCCTCCTACTGATCCCTCCCTGTGGGTGGTGATGTTCTACGCCTTCTGGCACAGGGAGGGTTGCCCATGTTGTCGGCCATCCGACGGAGTGTATTGTGAATCCCCTGGAACACCGTCACGAGCTCAGCCTGTCTGTCCTCCATCCTCCGTTGGTGTTGCAGTAGACAGGCATGTTGCTGGGCCTGCTGGGTCTTTATCTCATCGAGGGTCCCCTTCATCTCATTGAGGGTGGACACAACCTGGGCCATGCCCGTGGTATCCTGCCGGTATGTGTCCAGGATGTTTCGGACATGGGAATATACCGGGTCCCCAGCCAACTGGTCAGGCTGGCGCCTCCGCCGTCCTCCACTCCCACCACCTCTGCCCACTTGCACCTGGCCTGCCCTTGTGGGCACATCGGGTCTCCGGGACCCCTGAGGGGTGGCATTGGCGTTGTCGCCTGCCTCCTCCTGGGTGCCCGGGACACCGTGTCCCTCCTGGCCAGCCTGGCTGCTTTGTGGTGGTGGGGCAGGGATCCTGGGTGTCTCCTGGGATGTGGCAGGAGTGGGGGTGGTGGTTGGCCCCGTTGTATCTGACGCAGGTGCTGCAGGTCGTTGGACACCAGAGGTGCTAGGTTGGTCGGGGTCGTCCACTGAGTGGTGAGAGTCGTCGCTGCCGGTGGGATCGGCCTCCCGCAGAGCCGGGTCCTGTGAGTCTTCCCCCCCAGGGTTGGGGGGTGAACCACGAGGTTGACCTGTGTGTGAGAGAGACAATGTTAATTTAGGTCCATGCAACATCCATGTTTCATCAGTTTCACAGTTGGAACATTTCCTCTGGGAATTTGGATCTGTCTGGCATTCCACTCACAGTGCACTTGTGCATGGGTGTGTCCCTTGGGCACAGGTTTGGCGCCTTTAACTATGTGTGGCACAGTCTTACTTGCTGCGTCAAGTGTGACTGCATTAAACAAAAGGATCTCCCTAATTCAATCGAGGCCGTAGAGGAGGGAGAAAACACAGCAAAATAAAGTAGAAACCTCTTAGCCGGCCTATACACTTTTACATCGATCTATTTAGATTCTGCATCCCCAGTCAAAATGTCATAAATGAGTTACATTACATTTGCATTAAGACCATATGAAACAATTTTGATTTTTGAATGACAAACAGTTCTTTTATTTATATCTTTTTTGTTGTGTTTTATAATTTACACATAATTTAAGAAAAAGAAAACATTTTTTACATTTATGAATTTTGATACAAACACATTGCACATTTAATCTAAAAAAGAGAGAACAACATCCTAGACATCTGTGATATATACAATAATGATATGTCTGTAGAATAAACAAAGAAAATGACATTGACAAAACGGACGGGGATGTAAATACTTTTTAAGGAGATTACTTCCTATTAGTCTGTGAGCGTGCTCATCCTGCTTCAAAGAGATGTACGAAAAATAGCTGCAAAGGTCATGCACTTAGGTAAGGAATGCAAAGAATGAACCATCTCCTGTGAGACCCATTGGTTTTGTGAGGGTGAGATCTGAAAAAGTTTAGGTGCACATAAGGAGACTCCGGATATAGGGTGCCCAGAAAGAACATGCAATCCTCGAGGAATAAATCTTTTGATAGCTACCTTATATATTATTAGGCCAGATGCATGTGACCCGCTGTAAAAAGCGTCTGTCTTGCAGTGCAAGAATATAGAATTTTTCTGAAAAAAAAAAGGGTTCGAATTATATAACCCACTCAGGAGAGAGAATGCGAGTGGCTGTATCTGATAGAAGTGCCATACTACCTCAACGAGTTAAAATATGGAGATACGTTTTCAATCCGAGGTTAGTGTAGTTATCTCCAAAGGTGAAGTAAAAGCAACTACGGCAGTCCTGTGGAGACAAGTAGACTCATTATCAGACCTAGTCAGATAGTGAAATTAGAAAGATCATTGAGTGCCGGTAGTTTGTATACCTTGTCAGTGCAAGGGTTGGTATTAGCAAATAATGTCAGGCAAGTGTCTTGATACCATGCCTCTCTCTATGTATATTTTTAATACCATTCATCTAAGTTGCATCGCGTCCCGGCATGTCTCTGTAGAGAAAAAAGACAGAAAAAATATATATACATGTATCTCCAAAGAAATGCGAAGGGGAAGTGATTAGATGTGTGGCTAACTAGTTTCCATTGATGTGTTAACTGGCAGCGGAGCATGCTAATCAGATAAACAAAAACTACCACGACTGTAGTTATTATCTGATTTTCTAATGCGTTGTTCACGCAAGACAGAAAATATACAAGGACCCTTCTAGTAACCGAATACATCAATACTAAGGGCACCTCTCTCTTAATAGTGAAACTTGAGATAGTGGGGTGGCAGCGAGCGATTATAGTCACACAAGTTAAAATGTGCGGTAAAACACACAAACATAATTGGCCCGTAGTTACACTTAAAAAAGTGTGCAAACAGTGGTGTCGGTATCTAAGAAGAGCCGGGGTAATTCTACAACGGAACCGGTTAAAGCATACCTCTTTACGCCGTGAAGCTTCTTTGCCGATCAGTCAAAAGGCGGAAGTGAGAACTAGACGTGCTTAAACGCGTTAGTGGGCTCGCGAGATTACGATCCCATAAGCAGTGTTTAAAGTGCATCTACATCTGTTTTACTGGGCGCCATCTTAGAAAGGAGTAATAATTTGATATGTTTAATGATGGTAATCTTTAACTCTTTAAGAAGTGCACAGTATTTCTGAATCTATTGAATCGAAGAACATGGTTAAAACATAATAATATTTAATATGGAATGGCCGAGCGCCCTAATGTAGAATGTTATTTAATGATTGTCGTATATAAACTGATGTGCTAAGTTTGGCATGAAAGCATTGATGAATAAAGTTGAGGAAGGGTGTCGCACACTTGATATGATGTAGTGAGAAAAGGACAAGTGCCATGATTTTAAGTACACGATGTCTGGCACAGTAGTCGCCATATTGGAATGGTGTAAGAGTCATAGATATTATCATGTGAAATCAATCAAGATCCTATTTTTAATTCGCAGGAAACCCCTGTGATGGTGAGAGAGAAGTCATGGTGTTCTATATAGCTATGATGCTATGGCCATCTGAGATGTGGAGATAGTAGACATATGTAATATATGTCTTGGCTGGTATAAGGGTAACAGGACAAGATTGTAACTAAGTCTATAGAAACATGTCATTATGTGATGATCCAAATTATCTCCTCGTTGAGGCCCCTGCGGACTGTATCACAATGGAAGATCCAGAAAGTCTCCCTATTTTTCCGTAGCTTATTCATGTCTTGGCCTAGTCTGGGGTTCACTTTTTCTAGGATCAGTCATTTTAGATCATTTTCTCCATGATTGTATTGAAGAAAATGTTTGACCATAGGTGCATGTTCTTTACGGGTTCTAATGGCCGATTTGTGCTCTGAGAGTCTAATGCGGAATTCCCGGCCAGTTTCACCGATATAGCCTAGGCCGCAAGGGCAGAGGATGAGATAAATGACATTGTTGCTTCTGCAATTTGTGTGGCTTTTAAGCCTACCACCTCTGTTTCCATATGTCCAAGTCTCTGTTGTGATAGCTGTTGTACATGCATGGCATGTGCCACATCTGTGGTTGCCTAGAATTGGAGGCAGTCCATCAATAGTTCTTTGTTCAGCTGAGGTGTTGATGTATCGCATTCTACTGTGGACTAGCTTATCCCTTAAGTTAGCATTTCTTCTGAAAGCCACTATAGGTTTTGCAAGGGGTTTACCACTCTCATTCGTTTTGAGAATTTTCCAGTTTTTATTTAGTATTTGCTGGACTTTATGATTGTAATTAGAATGATTGACTACACATACTAATCTTTCCATGGTTTTTTTTTCCTTTCCTGAGATAAGACTATCACGGTTGTAATATTTAGATCTTTTCATAGATTGTTTAATGAGGCGCTTAGGATAGCCCCTAAGTAAGAGCCTATTCTTTAGGTCTTCAGCGTGTGTGTTATAGTCCTGTATGTTGGTACAGTTACGTCTGATTCTAAGGAATTCCCCGAAGGGGATTGAATCCTTCTGACAGGAAGGATGGAAGCTTGCATGTTGCAAAATGGTGTTCTTTGCTGTGGGCTTACGATATAGACTAACTTCAATATTTCCATTGCCGCTTTTGATCCAGATATCTAGAAATTCCACCTTTTCTGATGAATAATGAACAGTGAATTTTAAATTATATCCACTGTGATTTAGCCATTCAATGAATTGATTGAGCTCGTCTACAGTTCCTGTCCAGATAAAAAAGATATCGTCTATGAATCTATGCCAGGTATTGATATTTTCATAGAAGGGGGCCATTTCGTTATAGATGTGTTTTAACTGGGGAACAACCTTTACAACGCAACTTTTACAACGCACTACACTTACAACGCATTTTTTACAACGCACAATCCATTACAACGCATGACATTACAACGCATGACACTACAACGCATTTTTAAAAACTACCTTTACAACGCATTCCATTACAACGCATACTACCATTACAACGCATACCATTACAACGCATAATATAGTAATTTTTACCCGTATACTATCCAACACTTACCCTACTGTTGCACCCCCTGGAGTTAGAATAGTAATTTTTACCCCTATACTATCCAACACTTACCCTACTGTTGCACCCCCTGGAGTTAGAATAGTAATTTTTACCCCTAAACTATCCAACACTTACCCTACTGTTGCACCCCCTGGAGTTAGAATAGTAATTTTTACCCCTATACTATCCAACACTTTCCCTACTGTTGCACCCCCTGGAGTTAGAATAGTAATTTTTACCCCTATACTATCCAACACTTACCCTACTGTTGCACCCCCTGGAGTTAGAATAGTCATTTTTACCCCTATACTATCCAACACTTAGCCTACTGTTGCACCCCCTGGAGTTAGAATAGTAATTTCTACCCCTATACTATCCAACACTTACCCTACTGTTGCACCCCCTGGAGTTAGAATAGTAATTTTTACCCCTATACTATCCAACACTTTCCCTACTGTTGCACCCCCTGGAGTTAGAATAGTAATTTTTACCCCTATACTATCCAACATTTACCCTACTGTTGCACCCCCTGGAGTTAGAATAGTAATTTTTAACCATATACTATCCAACACTTACCTTACTGTTGCACCCCCTGGAGTTAGAATAGTAATTTTTACCCCTATACTATCTAATACTTACCTTAAATGCAATTTAATATTATGCGTTGTAATGGTATGCGTTGTAAAGGTAGTATGCGTTGTAATGGAAATGCGTTGTAAAGGTAGTTTTTAAAAATGCGTTGTAGTGTCCTGCGTTGTAATGTCATGCGTTGTAATGGATTGTGCGTTGTAAAAAATGCGTTGTAAGTGCATGCGTTGTAAAAGTGTGCGTTGTAACGACATACATCCGTTTTAACTCAAACTCCCCCATGTATATATTGGCTACACTCGGTGCGCATGAAGCACCCATGCTAGTACCTTGTATTTGTTTATATAGCTTATCTTTAAATTCAAAGTAGTTGTTGTGAAGTACTATGTCTAAACATTCCAAGATAAAAGCATTGGGTCTATCGCCCTGTGTTCTGTTAAGAAGGGCTGCCACTGCCTCTAGGGCGCGATCTTGAGGTATATTAGTATATAGAGATTCTATATCTAATGTCACCAAGAGTTGGCTATCTTTGTTAAAGGGCATGTATTCCACAGTAGAAATCATATGGCCTGTGTCCTTGATGTACGACCGGTATAATTTGGTGAGAGGACAGAGAAATGAGTCTACATATTGTGAAAGCGGTTCCGTGTGCGAGTTGATAGACGAGATAATGGGACGCAGTGGAGGATCATGTATGTCTTTATGGGTTTTTGGGACACCATATAGCGTAGACGTGACCGCGTTGTTTTTGTTAAGAAAAGTCAGTTCTTTTTGACAAATGTAGCCATCATTGAAGGCTTTGGATGTACTGCTTTCTATTCTGGTTTGTAGTTCTTTTAAAACAGACTTGCGGGCTGGTTGGTAATGTTCTGGGATGCTAAGCATATTTTCCACTTTCTGTGAGTAGGAGTCACTGTCTAGAATGACAATTCCACCTGCTTTGTCACTAGGTTTAATTATGATGGAATTGTTTTTTCCTAGGTCTCTTAAAGCTGCCAATTCTGGCTTCGTTAAGTTCGGAGTTGGTTTGCGAACAAATTTTGTGACTCTTTCTAGTTCTTTAATCACTGTTTTCTCAAATATAGCGACCTCAGGTCCCACCATTTCTAAGGTGGGTGTAAAGCTCGACGGTGGTTTGCATCCTGAGTAATTCTCTTCCTCTTCCATCGGAACTAACTCTGACATATATTTTTGTAGGCAAATTTTCCTAAAGAAGGAAAAAAGATCTTTATTCAAATTAAAGATATCTGGATAGGTACTAGGGACAAAGGAGAGGCCTTTACTAAGGAGCGTGCATTCCGCAATGGTTAATTGGTGTCTTGAGAGGTTGAAGATAGGTATGCTTTCTCTTTCTATAGCATTACCTGTTATGACTTCCAATATTGTTGATTTCTCGTTCTCATATATGGTTGCGGATGTGCTTGCTCCATCTGATGATAATTGTTCCTGCCTCGTCTTTGGAATCTGGCTCGTCCCCTGCCTCTGCCCTGTTCTAAAAAAGAGGGATTTTCTAATACTCAGCAGTTTGGTCCTGAAGAAGGTGGTTCTTTCCACTGAAACACGCGTTGACCGCGACATTGTTTCCCATACGACTGCAACATTACTTTTGACACAGAGAAAACTGACAATCTTTCTACTCTGCTTGTCTGAGAAATTTGACCAATCTAAGAGTTCTATTTCCCTCTTTCTTGTATATCTTCCTTTCATTTTTTATTGTGTGAATGCAAGTATGAGTGACTAGTAATTGTTTATTGTATATATCACAGATGTCTAGGATGTTGTTCTCTCTTTTTTATATTAAATGTGCAATGTGTTTGTATCAAAATTCATAAATGTAAAAAATGTTTTCTTTTTCTTAAATTATGTGTAAATTATAAAACACAACAAAAAAGATATAAATAAAAGAACTGTTTGTCATTCAAAAATCAAAATTGTTTCAGATGGTCTTAATGCAAATGTAATGTAACTCATTTATGACATTTTGACTGGGGATGCAGAATCTAAATAGATCGATGTAAAAGTGTATAGGCCGGCTAAGAGGTTTCTACTTTATTTCAAGTGTGACTGCAGTCAGCAGTGGAGTGGGCAGGTGTGGCGAGCCGTGCATTGGCGCCTTCCGTGTTGCACTGTACGTGGGCACATGAAGTAGTTACACACACTTCAATGATGCAGGTAGCTGTCCTTGTGCTCGTGCACAGGTTGTGACATGGCCCTGTGTTTAGCCATGGAGGAGAGGGGGGGTGCTGGCACTGGCCACCCTTGTCTACATGCACGCAGTCCACCTGCTGACGAGCAGACATTCCCACACACCAAAGGACTGATTTGCTCTCCCTGTGTCTCCCTCCCTCTCTGTCCACCTCTCCCTCCCTCTCTGTCCCCCTCTCCCTCCCTCTGTGTGTCAGCCTCCTCCCTCTGTCCGTCTCCCTGTGTCTCCCTCCCTCTCTGTCCCCCTCTCCCTCCCTCTGTGTGTCAGCCTCCTCCCTCTGTCCGTCTCCCTGTGTCTCCCTCCCTCTCTGTCCCCCTCTCCCTCCTTCTCTGTCCCCCTTTCCCTCCCTCTGTGTGTCACCCTCTGTCACCTCAGCCCAGCTTCCTGGGCACACACTGTTAGCAGATCTTTGAATGGCCCTTGGCTTGTTGATGTGAGTTTGTTTCTGATCTCCAGGCACCCATTGGGTGTAGTGTGTGTCTCTGCGCTGCTGCTGTGGTGGTGTGTGCTGCCACTCTTTCACAATGTTGGCTGTTCATTAGCTGCTGTCATGTGCAAAACAGTCCCTTCACCCCCATGTGTTGATGCAAGGCATCCGCCATTTGATGGCAAGTCTTTCCTGTGTGGGGACACAGTGTTTGTCTGGCTGTGACCTAGGCCATATGGGCAGAGGGCATTGTTGTCTGCTTCTGAGTTGCACTATGTGAATTTTGGGGCCCACCCTCCCGCCATCCGGGTTACCGTGTCATGTGTTGGTGTCTTCTGTGGCCTGTGACTTGACATTGTCCAGCTGGGTGCATGGGGCATGGTGGAGGCAGTGGCATGTGCGTGTTCATGGAGTGTGGTTGAGTCATGCGATAGCTTGGGGTGGTTGAGTGCCAGTTTGTGATTTTGGTTGTGGATGACGTTCCCCCCATGTGAGGTGCGTTGTTTGTGTACTCACCCGGGTCTCGGAGTCCTCCTAATCCCTCCACTGTCTCCACCGGCAGTATGGCCATCACCTTCTCCTCCCAGGGATGGTAGTGTACGGGTCTGCGGGACGGCCCTCCTCCAGTGGCGTTGGCCTGGTTGTGTTCATCGGTCATCTTGGCTCGGACCCTCCTCCGCAGATCTTACCACCTGGCTTGGCATTCCTGCTTGTTCCTTCTGGTGTCCGCAACAGCATTCACAGCATCGACGATGGTCTGCCACATGGCTGTTTTTTCTGACATGCTGGTCTGTCTGACCAAGGTTCCAAAGAGCTGTGGCTCGACTCTGAGGATTTCATCGACAAGGACCTCCAACTCTCGGTTACTGAACTTTGGATTCTTGTTAGTAGGCATGGTGAGGGGTGTGGGTGTGGATGGTGGGGGGGGGTGTGGATGGTTGTGGGTGTGTGGGTGTGGTTGTGCAGGTGTGTGTGTGAATGTGATGAGGGTGTGTTAGAGAAGGTGGTTGTGTGAAGGTGTGCAAGTGTAAGGTGTGGTGAAGCTTCTAGTTTGGTGCTGTAGGTTGTCTGTGGGGTCTGGCAGCAGTGAGTCTGTTGCAAAGGCTCATGGTTTGTGTGTGTGGGCCCTTTTTATTGGTCCATTGGTGGGTGTGGCTGTGTTTGAACTTTGGGTGGGTGTGTTATAAGGAGTGGTGGTGCTTTGGGCCTCTGTTTGTTTTTGGCTATTGCAGGTCAATGAATGTGTTGTTTTGGTAGTTGTTGGACATGTTTTGTGGCTTTGTGCCATTCGAATGGTGTATTATTGTGTCGTTTTGGTTTGTCCTGGTTGTGTACGTGCATTTTTTGGCGTGTATACGGTGTGTACATGGGCCTTTTTGTTGTACAGTGCTGTCCTTGTGTGTGGCTTGGTACGAGTCGTACTATTGGTTGTGATGCTGGGGCCTGGGGTGCGCTCCGTCCTTAGGATATTGTGGTGTGGGTACGCTCCATGCATACGCGGGTGGGGGTACGACTCTGACGTACACGGGTGTAGGTACACGGGGGTACGACACGTACAGGGGTGGGGGTACGACTCGAATGTACAGGGGTGTACATACACGGTGGTACGACACGTACAGGGGTGGGGTACGACTCGAACGTACAGGGGTGTACATACACGGTGGTACGACACGTACAGGGGTGGGGGTACGACTCGAACGTACAGGGGTGTACATACACGGTGGTACGACACGTACAGGGGTGGGGGTACGACTCTGACGTACATGGGTGTAGGTACACGGGGGTACGACACGTACAGGGGTGGGGGTACGACTCTGACGTACACGGGTGTAGGTACAGGGTGGTACGACACGTACAGGGGTGGGGGTACGACTCTGACGTACACGGGTGTAGGTACACGGGGGTACGACACGTACAGGGGTGGGGGTTCGACTCGAATGTACAGGGGTGTACATACACGGTGGTACGACACGTACAGGGGTGGGGGTACGACTCGAACGTACAGGGGTGTACATACACGGTGGTACGACACGTACAGGGGTGGGGGTACGACTCTGACGTACACGGGTGTAGGTACACGGTGGTACGACACGTACAGGGGTGGGGGTACGACTCTGACGTACACGGGTGTAGGTACACGGGGGTACGACACGTACAGGGGTGGGGGTACGACTCGAACGTACAGGGGTGTACATACATGGTGGTACGACACGTACAGGGGTGGGGGTACGACTCGAACGTACTGGGGTGTACATACACGGTGGTACGACACGTACAGGGGTGGGGGTACGACTCTGACGTACACGGATGTAGGTACACGGGGGTATGACACGTACAGGGGTGGGGGTACGACTCTGACGTACACGGGTGTAGGTACACGGGGTACGACACGTACAGGGGTGGGGGTACGACTCTGACGTACACGGATGTAGGTACACGGTGGTACGACACGTACAGGGGTGGGGGTACGACTCAAACGTACACGGGTGTACATACACGGTGGTATGACACGTACAGGGGTGGGGGTACGACTCAAACGTACAGGGGTGTACATACACGGTGGTACGACACGTACAGGGGTGGGGGTAGGACTCGAACGTACAGGGGTGTACATACACGGGTGGGGGTTCGACACGTACACGGGTGTACATACAGGGGGGGTGTACATTCACGGGGAGTACGACTCGAACGTATGGGTGCTGGGGGGAGTGTTGGGCGCGTATGCGGGCACATGTCTCCATGGTTGCAATGGGAGTTCGGTGCGGACGGTGTTTTTACCATACGGTTGTGAGATCGGACGCACGGGTAGGATCGTGATTCCTCGGTCGGACTTCACTTTTCACATTTGTACGGTAAATCGTCCGAGGACGTATCGGACACATTTTCCGACCCGAGGACGTGTGGGGAATAATTCCCAAGGCGGTTCGTATGGACTTTTTACCATGCGAATCGTGATTGCCAGTTTGTACGGCACTTGTACGATTCGTACGGTATAAAGACCGGATACGAGTCGTACGGGGAAATTTTTTACAGGATCGTAATTGCCACCTAAGTATTCTCACATATTATTATGGCTAGACAAGTGGGTAGGGTGGGAAAGAGGGGTATTGCGTTGTTCTTAACTTTGATCAACCTGCCATCGCAGGAGGGCTGTTACAATATAGGTCTAGCACTCTGGGAATTAGAGCGCTGCTGTTAGGTTTCTTCTAATTCCTGTGAACATTCGTAATCCTGGGGAGCCCACAAACCCACTTAGGGGGCATATAGTACCGGGGAGAAGAGATAGGGGAGCCCCCATTGAGCTGACTAACATAGTCCAGCCTCTGAGCCTTTTAGGTATTGGTACTGGTATTTGGTATTTGTTAGGCGCATGCATCACCCGTAGGTCTCGCAGCGCTAGCATAATACTCAGATAGCCGTGAATGGTCTCTCGTTATTGCTGGAAAAGCCACGTTTTGAGTGATTTGCGAAACCTCTTGTTCTGCGCGAAGATGTAGCGGTAGGGCACTCCAGGATTCAGGGCCTGTTTTGGAGAAGGCTCTACCTCCGTTCCTTACTGTACGCACTTTAGGTATGGCTAGGAGGAATTTGCCGGTCGAGCGTAGTAGTCTGGCTGGTTGGTATTTTATTAGTTTTTTAGCTAGATATTTGGGCCCATTGCCATTTAAGAACTTAAAGACCAGGGAGCAGATTTTAAAATGGATCCTCTTTTTTATGGGGAGCCAGTGGAGGGTCTTCAAACTGGGGGCAGAGGGGGTGCGGGGAGGGAGATTAATAACCAATCTGGCTGCCGTGTTCTGTAAGACTTGGAGTTTGGACAGATGCCAGTAGAGCGTTTCCATAATCTAAGCGACTAATAATGAGACCCTGTACTAGGGGCATCCGGGATGGTAAAGGAATCCACAGATTTTTCTGAGGGTTCTCATTAGGCCCAAGCTGGTACGGATCACGGTGTTTATGTGATCGGCCATGGAAAGTTTGTCGTCTATTATTATGCCCAGATTACGCGCTGTGGTTTTGGGTGGAGGGCAGGGACCTAAGGACAATGGACATCAGTCGTCTGTCCATGCTTTCTGAGCATTGCTGAAAAGTAGGATTTCGGTTTTTGTTCGCATTGAGTAATAAGTGATTGCTCGTCATCCAATCTTTGATGGATGACATGCACTGTTTGAATCTGGATTTAGTGTAATTAGGATCTGCTCCAAGTGTAATTGGCAGCTGTGTGTCATCGGCGTATGACACTGTGTCGAATCCATGATGAATGTTCTGTTTTTTGAAGGAGAAAGCACCTATTTGCACCTTGGAGGACCTGCCTGTCAGGTAGCTTCTGATCCAGCTTAGTGCTGGGCACTCGACACCAAGCTCTGACAGACGCTCCAGAAGGACGTCATGGAAGATGGTGTCGAAATCCGCGGACAAGTCCAGCAAGATCAGGATAGCAGATTGTATTGCATCGAGGGAAAGCCTGATGTTGTTGACAATTTCGAGCATGGCGGTTTTGGTGCTGTGGCACGCCCGGAAACCCGATTGGGATGGGTCCAATAGATTGTTGTGTTCCAGGTATTTATATAGCTGGCCATTAATCAGTGATTCCATAACCTTGCCAAACAGGGGTAGGAGGGAGATAGGTCGATAATTGGCAAGTTGTTTTCGGTCGGCCGTAGGTTTTTTCAAAATTGGTCGAATTGTGGCCTCCTTCCAATGAGTGGGAATGGTAGATTGGGACAGTGAGAGATTGAAGATTTTTGTTAGGTGTGGGATGAGGACTGGGGTGATTTTAGATAGGATCTGAGAGGATGCCGGGTCATCTGGAGATCCAGATTTGATTTTGTTTAGGGTGAGAGCTACCTCCTCCTCTGTGATAGTGCAGAATTGTTTGAGAGAGGGGGTGTGTGGGGGGAAGTTTTGTTGGTCTCTTGTTTAGGTGTGGTGTCAGGTGGAAACTGTCTGTAAGTGTCCTCTATTTTCTCTGCGAAAAAAGATGAAAGGGCGTCGACCCATTCTTGGGAGGCAGTGAGTGGTAATTGGCAAGAGGCAGGGTTGGTAAATTCTTTGACTATTTTATAGAGTTCTTTATGTGAGTTGGAGTCCTGATTTATTCTGATTCCGAGGTAGTTTTTTAGCTAAGGCTATATGATCCATGTAGCACCTATGATTTTTTTTGGGTGAACACCCTAAATATCGATTCAGAAATATCGACTGCCCAGAATATCGAATTCAAAATATAGAGTGGTCAGAATATCGAATTATCAAAATATAGATAGGTCAGAATATCGAAATTGGGGTACGAAATATCGATTTCCATAATAGAGAATTTAAAAATATAGAATTCCATAATATCGAATTTTAAAATATAGATTACCATAATATCGAATTTAAAAATATAGATATCAATAATATCGATTTTTTTTGTGTGTTATGTATGGTAGTATATGTGTTAAAATTATGTTATATTTTTGTAATGTATGTTTAATTTATTTAAACTAATGAATGTTATGTAATTTAATTTTTGCGTACTTTAATTCCGTAGCGGGTTGTGGGTTCATAGGGGAATAGGGTGGGAAGTAATTTAATTATGGTTAATTAAATATTAAACCTATTTATATGTTTTGATAATTAATTGATTGATAATTAATTATTAATTGGTAATTAATTTTTAATAATTGGTAATTAATTTATAATAATTGAATAATTGATAATTATGTTAATTGCATTTTTTATTATTAAGAGCGGGTTGTGGGTTTGTAGGGGAATTGGGTGGGAAGTAAATTAATTGTAATAAAGTAAATAATTATTTTTTTATTTATGTGTATTGATAATTAATTGATAATTAATTAATAATTGGTAATTAATTTGTATTAATGGGTAAATAATTTGTATGAATTGCTAAATAATTTTTATTAATTGCAAAATAATTTTTATTAATTGATAATAATTTTAATTGTCTTTTTTATTATTGGGAGTGGGTTGTGGGTTTATAGGGGAATTGGTTGGGAAGTAAATTAATTGTAATAAAGTAAATATTAATTTTTTTATTTATGTGTATTGATAATTGATAATTAATTATTAATTGGTAATTAATGTGTATTAATTGGTAATTCATTTTTATTAATTGCTAATAATTTTTTCCAATGGTAATTAATTGTTATTAATTGGTAATTATTTTTAATTAACTTTTTATTGGTATTGATAATTAATGTAATCTTATTTTAAAATTAAATCATTACTTTCCCTACTTTTGCACTCTCAGGAGTGGGAATAGTATTTCTTACCCTCCCGCTATCCAACTCTTTCCCTACTGTTGCACTCACTGGAGTGGGAATAGTAATTTTTACCCTCCTGCTATCCAACGCTTTCCCTACTGTTACACTCTTTGGAGTGGGAATAGTAATTTTTACCCCTACACTATCCAGCGTTTTCCCTACTGTTGCATTCACTGGAGTGGGAATAGTAATTTGTACCCCTACGCTATCCAATACTTTCCCTACTGTTGCACTCACTGGAGTGGGAATAGTAATTTTTCCCTTCCCGCTATCCAACGCTTTCCCTACTGTTGCACTCTCTGGAGTGGGAATAGTAAATTTTATCCTCCCGCTATCCAACGCTTTCCTTACTGTTGCACTCTTTGAAGTGGGAATAGTAATTTTTACCCCTACGCTTTCCAACGTTTTCCCTACTGTTGCACTCACTGGAGTGGGAATAGTAATTTTTACCCCTACGCTATCCAACGCTTTCTCTACTGTTGCACTCATTGGAATGGGAATAATTTTTCCCTTCCTGCTATCCAATGTTTTCTGTACTGTTGCACTCTCTGGAGTGGGAATAGTAATTTTTACCACTACGCTATCCAATGCTTTCCCTACTGTTGGAGTCACTGGAGTGGGAATAGTAATTTTTCCCTTCCCGCTATCCAACGATTTCCCTACTGATGCACTCTCTGGAGTGGTAATAGTAATTTTAACTCTCCCGCTATCCGATGCTTTCCCTACTGCTGCACTCTTTGGAGTGGGAATAGTAATTTTTACCCCTACGCTATCCAACGCTTTCCCTACTGTTGCACTCACTGGAGTGGGAATAGTAATTTTTCCATTCCCGCTATCCAACGCTTTCCCTACTGTTGCACTCTCTGGAGTGGGAATAGTAATTTTTACCCTCCCGCTATCCAACGCTTTCCTCACTGTTGCACTCTCTGGAGTGGGAATAGTAATTTTTACCCCTACGATATCCAACGCTTTCCCTACTGTTGCACTCACTGGAGTGGGAATAGTAATTTTTACCCCTACGCTATCCAACGTTTTCCCTACTGTTGCACTCACTGGAGTGGGAATAGTAATTTTTACGCTCTCACTATCCAACAAAAGCTCTACTTTTTTTACATTACTTTTATTATGATTACATTTTAAGCTTTTTTATATTATAATATGTATGTTTTATTTAATTGTTTTTAATATTTAATTACTTTTATATTATTTTTAATACATTAAAAAAATTCGATATTTTAGCTAACTATATTTTAACATTCTATATTTTGGAATCGATATTTTAGTACTTACCTGTTTGTAGATAGGGAGTCGATATTCTGTCCTTCTATATTTTGGCGTCGATATTTTGGGCATTCTATATTATGTCCCCCGATATTTAGTCACTGAACCATTTTTTTGTAGTGCTGTTTATCTGTTTCATTTTTAGTGTGTTGCCATTTACGTTCGACCTTCCGGACGATATGTTTATCAGTTTTTAGGTCAGGAGTGAACCAGGGGGAGACTTTGGCTGGGCACTTAGGTGCCGATTAGGATCCTGGAGAAACCGGGCACGAACCGTCGGACGGAGGCGTTTCTCCGTCCGACTCGTATCCGGTTGTAAAACATTACAAACATGCAAGTACAATTCGCACGGAAACACTATTTCCGTCCGATTCGTACAAAACACCAACCGAGGAAAATAAACATACAAATGACATCCGGAAAAGCGCCGACGTGACGTCGGGACGTATGCAGCCTGCGTTCCACGAACCAGGAAGTACGATTCGCACAGACGTCATCCCGCACGGAGAATATTTTCCGGCAGCCAAAAACTGCCGGGAAATCATGACGACGCGCACAAGGAGCACCTGTACGCGACGGACAGACATGGACCCGAACCTACGTGTCATCCCGGTCCTCATAGCAGTCGACCTCCTCTACAGGTACCGACGCAGACGCTGCAGAAGGTCAGAACAACAGCCAGGGGCAAAGGGGGGGGGGGCAGGGGCAGGACACAAAACCCCCACCCAAGTCACACAGCACACATTCCCGGGACATACCTGACCTCCAGGCCCTGGTCACTTCGAGGGAGTGGGGGCGTGTCCAGCAACGCCAGCGTCCGCCACAACGGAAGTGGACGACGATGCGAACCGGCAACACAACAATACAGGTACGTACCGTACCCACGCCTTAAGAGCGCGGGTACGAGTCGTACCACGCCCACACCCACGTCACCCCAACAATGGTGGTACGGCCCGTACCCATGTGCCAAAGGCCTGGGTACGGGCCGCACAAGCATTCCACAGCGTGGGCACGGGTACGTACGGACCGTACCCTCACCCGTGTATGTATGGAGCGTACCCCAACCCCAACAGTGTATGTACGGACTGTACCCCCACCCGTGTATGTATGGAGCGTACCCCCACCCCAACAGTGTATGTACGGACCGTACCCACACCCGTGTATGTATGGAGCGTACCCCCACCCGCGTATGTATGGAGCATACCCCCACCCTAACAGTGTATGTATGGACCGTACCCCCACCCGCGCATATATGGAGTGTACCCCCACCCCAACAGTGTATGTACGGACCGTACCCACACCCACGTATGTATGGAGCGTACCCCCACCCCAACAGTGTATGTACGGAACGTACCCCCACCCGCGTATGTATGGAGCGTACCCCCGCCCCAACAGTGTATGTACGGACCGTACCCCCACCCGTGTATGTACACCAGTGTATGTACGGACCGTACCCCCACCTGCGTATGTATGGAGCGTACCCCCACCCCAACAGTGTATGTACGGACCGTACCCACACCCGCTTATGTATGGAGCGTACCCCCACCCCAACAGTGTATGTACAGACCGTACCCCCACCCGTGTATGTACACCAGTGTATGTATGGACCGTACCCCCACCCGCGTATGTATGGAGCGTACCCCCACCCCAACAGTGTATGTATGGACCGTACCCCCACCCGCGTATGTATGGAGCGTACCCCCACCCCAACAGTGTATGTACAGACCGTACCCACACCCGCGTATGTATGGAGTGTACCCCCACCCGCGTATGTATGGAGCGTACCCCCACCCCAACAGTGTATGTATGGACCATACCCCCACCCGCGTATGTATGGAGCGTACCCCCACCCCAACAGTGTATGTACGGACCGTACCCCCACCAGTGTATGTACGGACCGTACCCCCACCCACGTATGTATGGAGCGTACCCCCACCCCAACAGTGTATGTACGGACCGTACCCACACCCGTGTATGTATGGAGCGTACCCCCACCCCAACAGTGTATGTACGGACCGTACCCTCACCCGCGTATGTATGGAGCGTACCCCCACCCCAACAGTGTATGTATGGAGCGTACGTGCCCAGACGCAGGAGGGATGGGTGTAGAGTCCTCCCAGCAGTGCCCAGACACAGGAGGGGTGGGTGCAGAGTCCTCCCAGCAGTGCCCAGACGCAGGAGGGGTGGGTGTAGAGTCCCCCCAGCAGTGCCCAGACACAGGAGGGGTGGGTGCAGAGTCCTCCCAGCAGTGCCCAGACGCAGGAGGGGTGGGTGTAGAGTCCTCCCAGCAGTGCCCAGACACAGGAGGGGTGGGTGCAGAGTCCTCCCAGCAGTGCCCAGATGCAGGAGGGGTGGGTGTAGAGTCCTCCCAGCAGTGCCCAGACACAGGAGGGATGGGTGTAGAGTCCTCCCAGCAGTGCCCAGACACAGGAGGGGTGGGTGTAGAGTCCTCCCAGCAGTGCCCAGACGCAGGAGGGGTGGGTGCCTATCACTCCCAGCAGTGCCCAGACGCAGGAGGGGTGGGTGCAGAGTCCTCCCAGCAGTGCCCAGACGCAGGAGGGGTGGGTGTAGAGTCCTCCCAGCAGTGCCCAGACATAGGAGGGTTGGGTGTAGAGTCCTCCCAGCAGTGCCCAGACACAGGAGGGGTGGGTGCAGAGTCCTCCCAGCAGTGCCCAGACACAGGAGGGGTGGGTGCAGAGTCCTCCCAGCAGTGCCCATGGAACGCAAAGGGTGGAGTAGCCACATATACAATGCCCACAAATGTCAGTCAGGTGCACAAAGACCCTGCAGTACATGTACCACATGTGTGCGAGGCTGGGAGTACACACATGCATAACGCCTAAAAGAGAACATGTCCACATGAAGTCATGTCAACAGTCTACATACACAAGTACAGTGACCACCAAGGATGCCACGAATGATGCAGGTGGAGACATCGCTCAGCATGCATGTGCAAAGTTGAAGGAGTCCGTCACACACCCAGCTGATGTAGACACAGCTCAGCACCACATAGTGGAAACACCCTGCAGGGAAGATGTCAGGTTACACAGAGGAAGGAACACACATTGGGACGATGTCACCATGCAGTAACTGCTTACATGAACAAAGTAATTTAGCCAACAGCTTGTGATGGCACACAGGGTCCACCCTATGACCAGCACAAGACTACATTTCCCACACACCCAACACATTATCACCACCCAAAATCATGGAGCTGGTCCACCAACAGCAATACCAGATAAACAGTAGTGTTCCAAGGAAAAAACAAATTGCTTTATTCAGCAGGATGGAAGTAGTCATCATAATAAATGTCAATCTATACAAGGCCCATAGGGCAGTCCATGACCCAAATCCGGATGGGGGACACAGTGGTACGTGTGTCCCCTAGCTTGCCTGCACAGTCAGACTCCTTTGTCTTCCACAGGGGGGGGCATCATGTTGGGGGTAAGGACCAGGCACCGCAGGGACAGGAGGGGCAAGGGGAGGTGTTGTGGGTGCAGGGACGGACGACTCCAACACAGGGGGTGGGGCAGCGCCAAAGGTGGATTCGAGCACGGCGCTGTACACTACTGCCAGGTCGCCCAGCGTCTCCCCTGCACCCGAAGGAACCACAGGCCCCAAGGAGGGGGTTGTTGGAGGGATGGGTCGCAGCGCTACTGGGGGGGAGGGTGGACGGGGGGGGACTCAACTCCCCTGCCGGTGTCCTGCCTCCACCGCTTGCGGGGTGGTGCCACAGTGGGGCTGATGGACAGACTGGGCAGGACTGACCCTGTGTCCGACTCTTGGCCAGGAGAGCTGAGGGGAGTGGATTTGGAGGGTGGTGGTCGTGAGGAATGTGGACTCCCACTCTGGCTGCGTGTCTTCCGTTTCCCCCCGACCCAGTGGGTGTGCCTACTTCACCCTGTGTGTGCGTGCCAGGAGGTGTGCGCTTTGCCTTCCCTGCTGGTGTGGTGCCTGTGTCTGGTGGGGTGTGTGCATGCTGACGTCTGGGTGTACGTGGGACAGGCATGGGAGTGGGAAGTGTGGATGGGGCATGGGTAGGGGGTGGGACGAAGTGCTGCAGGAGACCCACTGCTGCAGTCAGTGTCGAGTCAATAGACCGCAGCAAGTTGCGTTGGTCAGCCTGCTATGCTGAAATGCCCCTCAAGTATGCCTCCATGTTGTTGAGCACTTGGCTGTGGCCATGGAGGACATTAGGCATCGCAGCCTGACCAACCTGCAACTGCCGCAGGATGTCCACAGACTCGGCATTGGTGGCAGCAGTGGAGACAGGGGCAGGGGGTGCGGTGCCTGGCAGGAAGGAGACACGTGGTGACCTAGCACGCCAGGAAGGGACACGAGCAAGTGGGAGGCCGGTGATGGCAATGGAGGGGGCGGGGAGAGATGTTGTGCTGCTGTCAGCTGTTGGAGCATCCTCCGCCCCCTCGGAGAGCTCAGCCTCGGACCCGTCAGCTTCATATTCTGTGGTGGCAGTGGACAGGTCCTCCGGTTCACTCCCCTCAGCCTCAGTTCCACTTGATGTGCCAGCTAAGATGTCACTGCTGGCACTGGTGCCCGGTCCCTCCGCACGGTCCGTGCCGGTGTCTCCATCCGTGTCCCCCGACGATGCTGTGGGCAAGGTGAATAAACAGGAATTAATCAGACACCTGTATACATATGTCACATGAGTCAAATCTACATAGGTTACAGTGCATAGCCTGAAATGAAAGATGAGTAACATCTACAATACAAGGTACATATATAGGCCCTGCAACACACAGTTGGTTCACCCACCATGCCACTGAGAAACTATGGAGAGCATGACACATTTGCAAATGACATATTATGGATTTGGACAGAGGAGCCAGGCTCTGGGGACAATCCAGCACTGCATCTGCACCACACAGCGTTGCCGTAACTAGGGATGAGCAGGGACCATCTCCATGAACTTGAGGCACATGCTGCAAAGGTAATACTTAAAAACATGCCCAACATGAATGGGACACTGCACCTTGAGTGTATGTCCAGACAAACATCACACACTGGCCAGACCGAGCAATGAGATTTCAGGTGTTGACATGTAGGCCTTGCCCGCACCAACCACTCCCTACATGCGACAATTTGATGAGACACAGGAAGCACTTGCATCTCTTAGTCTGGGAGACATACACATGGGCTGCCAGAAACCCATATTGGACCCAAAATACCCCATGTGCGCCTGTACAACGATCTCATTTACAAATGTCCATCATCAGATAATTGTAACAAGACACACAGGCACTGGCCACCGTGAGTATGAACGAGGAAACTTAGGTCAGGCTGTACAGTGGACACTTGTAGAACACGTTACGGAAATATACATGGTGCCAGGGTACAATGGCACAGAGCACATCCTATGCTGTAGACACTGAGAGTGTCCACACATTGTGATGACACACATGATACCTAGCAAAATATGCCCCAGGGGACAGTAGTGGCCACAATATTCCATGGTCCTGAATGGTAATGACTGCAACACAGGCCACCATCCCTGCACTCTGCGTATCGCACACTCATGCACATCATGTCACAGGCCACAAAATAGGACATGCTTGCTGTAAGGCATTACACTTCAGAGACATACTCCTAAGTCTGGACTCAGCATCAGTGCCAATTGACATGGACCCCACAAGTACTGAACTGGACAGGGCACAGGCAAGGTCCCAAAACCTGTTGCACACCACCCCCACACATGATGCTGCAAGCATTGGTCACGTGGATAAACTGCCAGCCCAGATGACCCTGTGAAAGTGTGACTACACACAGACCAGGGAACACATGGCAAGGAGGGGAAGGGAGGAAGGACAGCACCGCTATACTGTGGGTGACATGACCTGCACCGCACATTTAAACACTGGCAGTGTATCCATGCAACTGCGCACTTACAAATGCTGGTGACAAACAACAAACACACATGTACCTACCCCCTTCCTGCTGCTGCTTCTCCCGTAAGCGCCTGTCCATGTCTGGAAAGACCACCGCCAGCACACGCTTGTGGATGTGGGTCAGACGGTGACGCCCATGGTTCTTAGGGCCCACAGGTGAGTCCCCCAGCAGGACCCGTGCGATCCTCCGCGTCCAGCACCGGATATCCTGCCAGCGTTTTCTCACCTGGGCCAGGCGCCGCTTGCGACCCTCTGTCCTCCTCACGGCACTGACGGCGTCCCTCCAGATCTGCTCCTTGGCAGAGGCGCCTACCTGTGGGGTTGAAAAAGTGAGACTACATCAATACACCTGCCACATGTCACAAAGACACACATTAGAACAATTTTGCTGGTTTCAACAAGGCATAGTATGCAGCCAAAGCATTGCACCTTTGTCATAGGGACATTTTTCTCTGTGTAAGGGCAAATGCACCACGTGCCATTGAAAGTACACAGGTGGCATGAGGGGTACGACACAATAAATGATCCAGACTCACACTGTGCATCAGAAGGTACACCAGGATTATGTGCAGCACCTCAAAGCAGTCACATGCCACAGGCCACTGACGCTACCTCAGCAGAGTACACAGACACACACAGGCACAGGACATTCAACTGCCATTGCCAAATGCAGCTACAAACCTCACTCTGCACATGTGCCACTAGACTGGGGGGGCTCACAGGTGTGGGGCTGGCTCTGCATGTCAGACACACAACACTGCTCCCTGCTCGCATCAGATGGGCAGGGTATATCCATCCCTCATGCAGCTGGGGTGCTACACTCCACATATGCACCCACCCACATGACAGGGGACTTACACACACACCGATGTCCAGGGTACGAACACATCATGTGGACACTCTCAGCACAGGTACACTGAACTAACACACATCTGTGGGTACAGTCACCTGTCACACTGGGGTGGCCACAGAATCACATGAGGACTGTAGAAGCAACATTCCCAGGAGGATTAGACAGGCAGAATGTGGCATGCACCATGCAGTGATTGTCACAGTAAACACAATGCAAGTGAGGACGGCAGACATGCACCACAGCATGCTCTGGCTGGGAGACATCAGGCATTCCCCCCCCCCCCTGGGACCCACTCTACAGTACATTGCATGTGTGTCACACCTGGACACAATGCCAGAAGTCCCAGTCACAAAAAAGGGACACAGTCTGTGCTAGTGGACTCTGCACTCACCTGAAACCCTGGTCGCCCATACAGCATGGGGTACTGTGGGAGGATCACATCCAGCAATGGCAGATTCTCCTCCAGGGTGAAAGGCTGGGCCCTCTCCACAGACCTTGACATGGTGCCAGGGAATCACGAGCAGCAGCAGTGTTGTAGAATCAAAAGATGTGCAGGCAAGTGCTCTCTCATGGGACCTGGCTGCCTTATATCTGCCTTGCTGGCCTGTTTCATGCACAGGAGTACAGAGTGATTGGTCACTCACATTTGCATCCTATGTTTCCTCCAATCCCTTTAAACCTAGCACAGTCAGTGGCTTTTCTTTTTTTTTTTTCTTTAGCATGATGTCAACTCCACAACCACTTTGCAACAAAGTAGATTCTTTCAAACCGACTTTTGCTGGGCACCTGATGCAAAAAATTCAAACTTTAAACTTGGTCTCCATGACAACCAGCATGCATGTAGGGCTTTACACTTGTCCCTCATGTGTCCCCTATGTAATTTGGAGATTCACACACAGGTACGGTGCGTTCCGGGGCCCCAGGGCACCCCAAATGCATAGCAACGGGCCGTACAGGCGTGTGTACGGTCCGTATCACTATGGGTACGCATACGCGAGCAAACCCATAGTGATACGGACCGTACACACGCGTGTACACTCACTATCACTATGGGTGTGCTCGCGTATGCGTACCCATTGTGATACGGACCGTACACACGCGTGTACGCTCACTATCACTATGGGTGTGCTCGCGTATACGTACCCATAGTGATATGGACCGTACACACGCCTGAACGCTCACTATCACTATGGGTAGGCCTACGGCAGCACTCCCATAGTGATAAGGAACGTACACACGCCCTCAGAGCGAATGTACGGTGCCTTTCACACATAACAGTTGTTGGACAGGCCACACGAAGGGCTTGCTCCCTCCCCGCATGACAGGGCCCAAGCCCCGGCCCGCCAGGCGTGACCCACAAGAATCACCCGCACCCCGTCTCCCGACGGAACTCCTGCCCCCGGACCTCCATGTATCACGGGACCGAGCCACCACCGGCTCCCCCGGCCGGATCAAGCCGCCATCTTGGGCCCTGCGCCACGAGGCCGCGTGGCCTCCACCCGACCCTAACCCTGGGCCTGGCCGGCCCCGACATTCCGGCACCACCATCCACCCAGGAGGTGAGCGGACCACTTGGCAGGTCAATGGGAGAACGAAGCGTCAAGGGCTCTCCGCCGCCAGGTGCCGATCGCCTCCAGCTCCCCCAGGCGCTGGCTCCACCCCCTGCTGGGTGTCTGGACACCTTCATCCCGGACCCTCCGACCTCCAAGTGCGAGGGTCCGGACATCAAAGGGCGCCAGACCTATAACTAGGGCAGCTCCGGAGCAGGACGGCAGTTGTATCCTGGAGTCGAGAGACACCGAGAGAACTCAGCCTTGACGGACTACTGGCGCTGCCGTAGCCCTACCTTGTGAACTATCGTCCTGCCTGCTGGCGCTGCCGCAGCCTTCTGCAACATCCATCCTCGTCGGGACCTGCTGGCGCTGCCGCGGCCCGTTGTAACGACCATCTTCACCGGGACCTGCTGGCGCTGCCGCGGACCGTGTATCGACCATCTTCCCGGGACCTGCTGGCGCTGCCGCGGACCGTGTATCGACCATCTTCACCGGGACCTGCTGGCGCTGCCGAGGCCCGTCCCAGCTAGAACACCGAGCTCGAGGATTGTGAGCTATCCACCATACCATCTCAACTACCAGACTGGTAACCAGACTGTCCCGCTACCCCCTTTTTCCCATCTTGAGAGACTTGAATCGAGGGGACCCCTGAGTCCAGACCTCCTTGTACCATTTCATCGTACCTTAAGAAATTGCCTATAAAGAACGCTAAATCTTCTCCTTGTGTGGTGTCTGTCTGTGGGGGGGAAGTTATTTATCTGTACGATCGCTGGAGACGGCTCTCCCCGGAGACCTCTCCCCTTGTCCTCGGCCGACCCTCCCGGTCCGTTTAACATTGGTGGCCAGCGGCGCGATCCGAATCAACGCGTAATCGTACAGAGAGTAGCTCACCCCACGACAAAACCACGATGTTAGCCAAAGATAGCGGTTCCACTGAAAAGTTCCAAATGGATAAGTTGGAAGAATATAGCCACCGCGAACTTAAACAATTCTGCATGGAACTAGGCATTGCTACCACCGGCCTGAGTACCAAAGACGATTTGAAGCGCGCCCTTGAGTCGTGGGCAGAAACTGGGGTCGCCGGATCCCCCGACCAAAACAGTGTCGCACCAGAGGGGAACGCCACGGCTCCCGAGGAGCGGGGAACGGGCCTCTCGCAGGAGGAGATCCAAGAAAGAGAAAGAACCAGATTACATGAGTTGGAAATGGCACGACTCAAGATGGACGGTGAACTAAAGTTAGCCGAGCAGAAACTAAATCTAGAACATCTGGGGCTCCGAGAAGAACGAGAAGAAAAACAGAGACAGAGAGAGCTCGAGGAAAAAAGAATAACACTCGAACACGAGCGCAAACTGGCGGAAATAGAACTTCGGAAACAGAATAAAGAACCGGGGGTGCCTGAGCGACCGCACACCCCGGGAGCAACCGAGAAAAAAGTCCACATCCCCAAGGATGTTGTCCGAGAGTATGTCCGAGAGGACGACATATAACAGTGGTTCAAAGCCTACGAGATCGCCATGACCTCCCACCGGATCGACCGGAGTGATTGGGGAGCCGGACTATGGGGGAGGTTCGTCAACGAAGGCAGCGATGCCCTATTGCAGCTCCCAGATCACCAGATGTCGTCCTACGACCACATGAAGGCTGCCCTCCTCACCCGCTACGGCCTCACACCCGAGATGTACCGCCAGAGGATCAGAGACTGCACCCGGATCCCGGGTACAACTTGGGTGGAGTACGTCAACTATTTCAGCCGAGCCTTCGAGGGTTGGATCAAGGGGAGCCATGTAACGACCTACGAGCAACTCTTTAACCTTATGGTATGGGAGCACCTGTCGAACAACTGTTTCGTCGAGCTCAGGCAGCACCTCCTCGACAGTAAATTGACTGACCCCCGGCAACTCGCCGCCGAAGCTGACCGATGGGAAAGCACCCGAGTGGGCCGGAGAGGACCACACGAGCAAAACCGAAACAACCAAGGCCAGCACCGTCCCCGGGGAGGAGGAGGAGGCCAGGGGCGAGGGAGAGACACCATCCCGGCAACACCCGTGGTCAGCACCCCGCCCCCGGCCGGCCGGGGCAACCCCCCGATGCGCCCGGGGTTCCGAGCCAACGTCACGTGCCACCGATGCCAGCGAGTCGGCCACTACGCCAATGACCCGAGCTGCCCGCAGAACCAAACACCAAAGCCCCGCCAGGTAGCTGCCGCCGCCCTGGGGGAAGAACGACTATCAGAGGAACAGGAAGAATATGAGCCGGCCCAGCAAGAGTGGGAACCGGCCGCCATGGTTCTAGCGTGCCTAGGGGGAAAAGACATGGTCCCGCGGGCTCCCCTACCCGCCAACACCCGGAAATACGGCCAGTGGGTGACCATTAATGGGCGTCGGGCCGAGGCCTTACGTGACACAGGCGCCAGTGTGACGGCCGTCCGCTGTCACCTGGTGAAGCACGAGCAGATCCTGCCGAACATTCTCTGCCCCGTCCGCTCAGCCGACAATTCCGAAAGTCTGTGTCAAATGGCCTGCGTCCCCTTCGAATGGGGAGGGGTCTCCGGCCTGTTGAAGGTGATGGTCCGGGATGATGCCCCCGTGGACTGCCTCCTGGGGAATGACCTTGAGAGTTCCCCGTGGGCCACCGTCGAAAGAAGAGAGCACCTGGGAATGCTGGGCCTCCCGGACTGGGCCTGCGTAACCACCCGGTCCATGGCCGCCCGTGCCGTCCCCCGATCAGAAGAACCAGAATGGCCAGCACCTCCGCCCCCGGTTGCCCCAGTAGAGGACAACGACGAGGCCAACCCCCCAGAACCAACGGCCGAAGGGGTCGCGCAACCCCAGGACCTTCCCGGCCTGGCTCAGTGGCGTCAAGAAGGGGGGCCCACCCAAGAACAGTTCCGCCAGGAGCAAAAGACCTGCCCCTCCCTCGAGGGACTCCGCCAGCAAGCCAGCGCCCAGAGCGCAGGGGACTCCACCGGAACTCATTGGGTCTATTGGGATAACGACCTGCTATACAGCGAACAAAGAATCGCAGAGCTAGGGGCCAGTCGAGTGCTGGTGGTACCTCTCCGCTTCAGAGACTTCCTACTAACTCTGGCCCACGATGTCCCCCTGGCAGGACACCTGGGCCAGGACAAAACCTACAGTCGCCTAGTGACTCACTTTTTCTGGCCGAAGATGCGGAACGACGTCCTTAACCACTGCCGGTCCTGCCCCACGTGCCAGGCCAGTGGGAAGAGCGGCCGTAAGCTGAAAGCCCCTCTGCAACCCTTCCCAGTGGTCACCACCCCGTTCGAGAGGGTAGGAATAGACATTGTGGGGCCCCTGGACCCCCGCACGGCACAAGGACATAGGTTCATCCTGGTACTGGTGGACCACGCCACCCGCTACCCCGAGGCGGTGCCCCTACGAACTGTAACAGCTCCGGTGGTTGGCCGGGCCCTAATGGGGATCTTCTCCCGGGTGGGCTTCCCCCGAGAAGTCGTCAGCGACCGAGGCACGAACTTTATCTCAAAATATATGAAGTCCCTCTGGCAACAGTGCGGGGTCACCTACCGATTCATGACCCCCTATCACCCCCAAGGGAACGGACTAGTGGAGCGATTCAACCGCACCCTCAAGGGGATGATTGGGGGATTGGAAGAGCCCCTCCGTCGCCAGTGGGATGTACTACTCCCGTGCCTCCTCTTCGCCTATCGAGAAGTTCCCCAGAAGTCCCTCGGCTTTAGCCCTTTCGAACTCCTGTACGGGCACCCTGTGCGAGGGCCCCTCAGCCTAGTCAAAGAAGGTTGGGAGATGGCCCCCCTAAAGACCCCTCCAGACGTCTTCAAGTACCTCCTGGCCCTACGCAATCAGACCCGGCGCTTCAGGGAGATGGCCAAGGCGAACCTCGAGGCCAGCCAGGAGGACATGAAAAAATGGTACGATCACAATGCCTCCTCCGTCGAGTTCGAACCTGGTCAACAAGTGTGGGTGATGTCCCCCACCGAACCATGTGCCTTGCAAGATAAGTGGACGGGGCCCTTCAAAGTGGTCGAGCGCAAAAGCCCCGTCACTTACCTCATCGACATGGGGACCCCCCGGAACCCCCTTCGGGTCCTCCACACCAACAGACTCAAACCACACTTTGCGCGCTCAGAACTCAGCCTCCTGATGGCTACGGACAGTGGGGCGGAGGAGGACTCCGAACCCCTCCCGGATCTCCTGAAGACTCAGGAGAACGACGGTTCCGTGGACGGGGTCCGGCTCTCCGATGCCCTCACCCCAGAGCAACGCCAGGGCTGCCGGGACCTCCTGCTGCGGTTCGCTACACTGTTCTCCCTCACCCCCGGGATCACCCCTTGGTGCTTGCACGACGTGGACACCGGGGACAGTCCCCCTATCCGACACCGGGCCTACCGCGTGCCAGATCGGGTACGGGCCTGCATCCAAGAGGAAGTGGCCAAAATGCTCACGATCGGGGTCATCGAGCCCTCGGACAGCCCCTGGGCCAGCCCGGTTGTACTGGTCCCCAAAGCCGCTGCCCCCGGCACCACACCTGAACTGAGATTCTGCGTCGACTACCGGGGCTTGAACGCTGTCACCCGGACCGACGCTCATCCTATCCCCCGAGCGGATGAATTGATCGACCGGCTGGGGGCCGCCCGCTACCTCAGCATCTTCGACCTAACAGCGGGCTACTGGCAGATCGGTCTCACACCCCGGGCTCAGGAACGGTCCGCCTTCTCTACCCCCGATGGCCACTACCACTTCAAGGTCATGCCCTTCGGCATGAAGAATGCCCCCGCTACTTTTCAACGTCTAGTGAACCAGGTCTTGGCGGGGCTCGAAGAGTTCAGCGCCGCCTACCTGGACGATATCGCTGTGTACAGCCGCCACTGGTCCGACCACCTCCTCCAACTCCAAGAGGTCCTGCAGGCCCTCCAGCGGGCCGGCCTCACGATTAAGGCCGGCAAATGCCAAATTGGTCAAGGGTCCGTGACCTACCTCGGGCACCAGGTGGGAAGCGGGCTGGTGGCCCCGCTGCAACTTAAAATTGCTGCCATCCAGTCCTGGCAGCCCCCCGTCACCCAGACCGAGGTCCGAGCCTTCTTGGGGCTCACCGGCTACTACCGGCGGTTCGTGAGGGAGCACGGCAGCATTGTGGGGCCCCTCACGGGTCTCACGTCCAAAAACCAGCCGAAGCGGATTAACTGGACCCCCGACTGTCAAGCGGCCTTCGAAAAGCTGAAGGCCGCCCTGTGCACCGCCCCTGTGCTCCAGGCCCCCGATTACAGTCGGGAATTCATTGTACAGACAGACGCCTCCGACCACGGCATCGGAGCGGTTCTTTCCCAACTGAACCCCGAGGGTCATGAACAGCCGGTGGCCTTCATCAGCAGACGTCTCCTGGCCCGAGAACAGCGCTGGAGCACAATCGAGAGGGAGGCCTTCGCAGTGGTGTGGGCCCTCAAAAAGCTCCGGCCCTATCTCTTCGGTACCCACTTCCGGGTACAAACCGACCATCGACCCCTGCAGTGGCTGATGCAGATGCGGGGGGAGAACCCAAAACTATTGCGCTGGTCCATCTCCCTGCAGGGAATGGACTTCACCGTGGAACATCGACCGGGCCAAGACCACGCCAACGCAGATGGCCTGTCACGCTTTTTCCGCCTCGACGAGGAGAGTCCCCAGGAAGATGGGTGACTCTCCCCGCCTTCAGCTGGGGGGGACGCATGTTGGACAGGCCACACGAAGGGCTTGCTCCCTCCCCGCATGACAGGGCCCAAGCCCCGGCCCGCCAGGCGTGACCCACAAGAATCACCCGCACCCCGTCTCCTGACGGAACTCCTGCCCCCGGACCTCCATGTATCACGGGACCGAGCCACCACCGGCTCCCCCGGCCGGATCAAGCCGCCATCTTGGGCCCTGCGCCACGAGGCCGCGTGGCCTCCACCCGACCCTAACCCTGGGCCTGGCCGGCCCCGACATTCCGGCACCACCATCCACCCAGGAGGTGAGCGGACCACTTGGCAGGTCAATGGGAGAACGAAGCGTCAAGGGCTCTCCCCCGCCAGGTGCCGATCGCCTCTAGCTCCCCCAGGCGCTGGCTCCACCCCCTGCTGGGTGTCTGGACACCTTCATCCCGGACCCTCCGACCTCCAAGTGCGAGGGTCCGGACATCAAAGGGCGCCAGACCTATAACTAGGGCAGCTCCGGAGCAGGACGGCAGTTGTATCCTGGAGTCGAGAGACACCGAGAGAACTCAGCCTTGACGGACTACTGGCGCTGCCGTAGCCCTACCTTGTGAACTATCGTCCTGCCTGCTGGCGCTGCCGCGGCCTTCTGCAACATCCATCCTCGTCGGGACCTGCTGGCGCTGCCGCGGCCCGTTGTAACGACCATCTTCACCGGGACCTGCTGGCGCTGCCGCGGACCGTGTATCGACCATCTTCCCGGGACCTGCTGGCGCTGCCGCGGACCGTGTATCGACCATCTTCACCGGGACCTGCTGGCGCTGCCGCGGCCCGTCCCAGCTAGAACACCGAGTTCGAGGATTGTGAGCTATCCACCATACCATCTCAACTACCAGACTGGTAACCAGACTGTCCCGCTACCCCCTTTTCCCCATCTTGAGAGACTTGAATCGAGGGGACCCCTGAGTCCAGACCTCCTTGTACCATTTCATCGTACCTTAAGAAATTGCCTATAAAGAATGCTAAATCTTCTCCTTGTGTGGTGTCTGTCTGTGGGGGGGAAGTTATTTATCTGTACGATCGCTGGAGACGGCTCTCCCCGGAGACCTCTCCCCTTGTCCTCGGCCGACCCTCCCGGTCCGTCTAACAACAGTGGTGACAGGCAGCACACAGAAAGGAATAGAGCTGACATACTTGTCCATGGATGGACATCAAGGCATTGTCTGGGCAGTACTATATGTGTGGTGCACAGGTGTGGAAGGCTGTGATGTGGCACATTACTCCTGAGTTGTGAAGGCAATAGATGTATGATGAGATGTGTACAGATGTTATGTGTGATGGTGCACTATGTGCCAGACATGCCCTTCACTCCTTTGACATGTGTGCATGTCGTACAGAACACTTGAGCTGAGCGTCACTGGCATGGCACAGTCAACAACACACGCAAGAGTCCCCTGATGCCCGCTACAGGGGTTACCACACCTGACATGTGACTACCCACGTTGCACGATGTGACTATGTCATGTATGTGTGGTGTGTTCCCATTAGCTTGATGTTGGTGTTCCCTCAAATGCATCTGCAGTTGCTGCAACCAACATGTGTCTGTGTGTAGATGGCCATGGCACACTGTTACGCACACCAGGCCACATGTGGTATCGGATATAAGGTGTGTATGTATGCATGGGACACGGAGTAGCGTAACAAGGACCTGTCTGCATCCTCTCAATGTATGTGTGGTCAGTCATGACATGTACACCTTCATGGCAAGGTGTGTGGGCTGTCCTAGTGTAATGTCATGTGACCTGTGGCTCTAGTGTTCCGCTACCTGTCTCTGCAATCAACATCCTACTTCTGCTGATATGTTGATATATGTCACTCCTGTATTGCGTCTGGCTGTTCACTTACACTGGGACACAGCTAGTCCCATGCCATGTGATGTGGAGGTTCACAATCCCCGTGTGTAGCTGGGTCTTGGTAGGAGTGTCACCTGGCAGCCATACGTGTCCAGGGCATGTAGCACATACCTGACTTCGTATGTAGCATATGTGTATTGACAGATTAACATGTGCTCAGTACATATAAATTGTTGTTGTAGTGCACTCACTCTTCCTTGTCACTTCCAAATTACTGCAGAGCGCCGCCTCTTCCCCGACCAATTCCGGACTTGGCTGACATGCGGGAGAATGACTGTATACGCTGCTACCGCTTCCCCCAACCGTTGATTGAGGAGTTGACGGCAAGGCTGGCACCACACCTGCAACTGCTGCACAGGTATCCTACGGCACTGACACCCAAGCTGAAGGTAATGGCAGCCCTACATTTTTTTGCCACGGGTACCTTTCAATATACCATAGCTCATGTTGGTGGCATGTCCCAGAGCATGTTCAGCCGTGTGCTGCATGATTTTTTAGAGGCCATGTTGATTCACCTGGATGAGTTCATCCATTTCCCAACTCCTGAACAGTTGACAGGTGTCAAGCGTGGATTCTATGCCCTGGGAGGGATGCCCCATGTCATTGGGTCCATAGATGGGACACATGTGGCTTTGGTACCACCACAGGCACAGGAGGTAGCGTACAGGAATCGCAAGCACTACCACTCCATCAATGCCCTTGTGGTGTGTCTGTCCAACATGGTGATTTCACATGTCTGTGCTCGTTTTCCAGGATAAGCACACGATGACTACATCATGAGGCGTAGCAGGGTGCCTGAAATGATGACGCAGCTGCGCAACGAACGAGCATGTGTTGTTGGTGGGTACACTCTGTCTGTCCTGTATTTTGCGTAGACTTCCAGCCCGACTGCTTCTCCTGTCCTACTTATGTCCATGTGGTTTCCATGTAGGGGACGCTGGCTATCCCAACATGCCATGGCTGATCACACCTCTCCGCAACCCCAGCACGCTGGCCCAGCTCCGCTACAACACTGCCCATGGCCGGACAAGGCGAGTGATAGAGAGGACATTTGGCCTCCTGAAGAACCGATTCAGGTGCCTACACAAGACCGGCGGCGCCCCCCCATATGCCCCGGCGAAGGTCTGCAAAATCTTCATGGTCTGATGCATGCTGCACAACATGGCAGTTGAGAAAGCTGTGCCACTCATCCTGTATCAAGATGATCAGGACCATCCACCCGTGGTGGACGAAGGGCTTGGCAATGGGGCTAGTGATGTGGAGGATGTGGTTCTGCAAGAGGACATCCGGAGTCGGCTCATACGCGACTTCTTTGCTTAGTGGTGAGTACCAGTGTCTGAGTGTGCACGCATTGGTCCTTGTGTGGCATGTGTTGCAATGTGTGTGTCCATCTGCATGTATGCCACGTGAGTCAGAGGTTTGTGTGGATGTGTCACTCGAGTGATGGTGCCAGTGATGAGTGTATTTCCACAGTCATAATTGTGACCTAGCATGTTGTCATCCTTACATGTGGCGAGTCCATGCACATGCAAGTGCATGTGCTTTTTGTGGCTGACTTCTTGTGTGTCTCTCATCCCCAGGTACTTGCGCATGCCGTCTGCTGGTTGCATTGTTGTGGCACTGCTATTCCTCATGGACACGTCATCGTGTGCTGACTCAGCGTTACACGCACGGACAAGTTTGGAAGTCTCCTTAGGGTCAGGGATGCATCAGGGGTGTATTGGGTGTGGCAGTTGTTTACGATGTGTGCACACTGCCCCTGTCGATGTTTGGTTCCTCTGCAGACATGTCGCATCACCATGGGACACATGACATGTAGCTGGATACACCTGAATAGATGGTCAGACTTGTTGACAGTCATCTGTAATGGGATAGTGGATTGTGATGATGGCATCAATGTGTGTAACACTGCCCTTGGACACATACGGTTTGCATTGGCTTGACATGGTGTGGGTCTTCCACATCAGAGGATCAATGGTGTATGGCAGCCTCTCCGTGAGCAGCAGGGGGTGTTTAGCTGTTACCCGACACTTGTGTGCCAGTTCCATGGATATCAAGCATTTGTGGTGCAGAAGGGGGGTGCCAGTGTTGGACCCACATGTTACTCCACATGACCTGTGTATGTGTACTCCGAGTTGCCTCTGCATTCCGGAATACATGACTAATAAAGGTGTCCCTATGCCTCCAAGGTGCCTCTTCTCAGTCAATGCTGGTGTGTTGCCACGGTGCATACGGCATGTCTGGCATGGTTTTCAGTGATAGTGGCTATGTGTCTATGTGCAGAGTAGCAAGATGCAAGCTGTTTGTCTGGGATTAGACTCTGTATTGTGCATGATGTCCATGACTGTGTGGGTATTGTGACATGTGCCATCCCCATGCATCCAACGTTGGCCAGGCCACCATTCTCTGCATCCACCTGACTCAAGCTTGCAGGGCATGGTTCTGCCACCTGTCTACACATACCTGGGTGCCCCCCAGGACACTCCACATGATCCCTGACCTCTGCGCATGACTGTTGCTGTACTCAATATGTCTGTCGGCACGGTTGTGCGGCCACCCCCTCAGCTGGTTGGGCCCATCACAGGTGTGTATGGTGCTCCATGTCTGTCTTGCCTAATACATTGTGACCCATGTGTGTCCTGTGCCAGACTCAGGCCCCAGGGTATGGATGGTTGAAGTCATATGAGAACTCAGGCATGGTTAGACTTTACAAGACACATGTAAGGTAATAATGCAAAATATAGGCATCATCTCTTGATCGTGTAAGTTTTTATTTGTGTTGGGGTACGTGTTGGGGGGGGGTATGACAAGAGGGGCTTTCCGGGTGTGTGGAATCCAAAGTTCACTGGGGGAGTTGGTATCCTTGCCATTGGAAATCATCAGAGTCCATGCCACAGTCTTTGTCAACATTGGTCAGATAGTGACCAGCAAGTCCATGTGGCAGAGAATGTCATTTGCTGATGTGCTGCTGTTGGGCCAGTGGGCGAGGTGCCAGGCCAGGTGTCCTGGGAGATGGTGCTGTTGCGCCGACCCTCACGGTCTTTTCCGTGGACGACCCGCCCTCCTGCGGGAACCCTCAGAAGCAGGCCGTGACGATGTTTGGGATGCTCCGTCGGATGTATCCTCCTCCTCCTGATCCCTCCCTGTGGGTGGTGATGTTCTCCGCCTGGTGGCACAGGGAGGGTTGTCCATGTTGTCGGCTATCCGACGGAGTGAACGGTTAATTCCCGTGAGCACCGTCACAAGCTCAGCCTGTCTCTCCTCCATCTGCCCTTGGTGTCGCTGTTGACAGGCATGTTGCTCCGCATGTTGCTGGGCCTGCTGGGTCTTGATCTCCTCGAGGGTCCCCTTCATCTCGTTGAGGGTGGACACAACCTGGCTCATGCCCGTGGTGTCCTGCCGGTATGTGTCCAGGATGTTTCTTACATGGGAATATACCGGTTCCGCAGCCAACTGGTCAGGCTTGCGCCTCCGCCGTCCTCCACTCCCACCACCCCTGCCCACTTGCACTTGGCCTGCCCTTGTGGGCACATCGGGTCTCCGGGAGCCCTGAGGGGTGGCATTTGCATTGTCGCCTGCCTCCTCCTGGGTGCCCGGTACACCGTGTTCCTCCTGGTCAGCCTGGCTGCGTTGTGGTGGTGGGGCAGGGATCCTGGGTGTCTCCTGGGATGTGGCAGGAGTGGGGGTGGTGGTTGGCCCAGTTGTACCTGACGCAGGTTCTGCAGGTGGTTGGACACCAGAGGGGCCAGGTTGGTCGGGGTCGTCCACAGAGTGGTGAGAGTCGTCGCTGCTGGTGGGATCGTCATCCCGCAGAGCCAGGTCCTGTGAGTCTTCCCCCCCAGTGTTGGGGGGTGATCCACGACGTTGACCTGTGTGTGAGAGAGACAATGTTATTTTTGTTCCATGCAACATCCATGTTTCATTAGTTTCAAAGTTGGCACATTTCCTCTGGGTATTTGGATATGTCTTGCATTCCACTCACAGTGCACTTGTGCATGGGTATGTCCCTTGGCCACAGCTTTTGAGACTTTACCTATGTGTGACACAGTCTTACTTGCTGCGTCAATTGTGACTGCAGTCAGCAGTGGAGTGAGCAGGTGTGGCGAGCCATGCATTGGCGCCTTCCGTGTTGCACTGTACGTGGGCACATGGAGTTGTTCCACACACTTATATAATGCAGGTAGCTGGCGTTGTGCTCGTGCACAGGTTGAGACACTATCACTAGGAGTTTACCAAAACTCATTCACTACTAGGGAAGGGATAAGGGGACTGCACACAATCTAAATATTTAAGTACTGCGCTTTAGTGTCAAAGCCTGACTCATTTTATCAATGCACAAGCAAAGACTGGCTTCTAATGCTACTAAAACTTGACAACAAGACAGGTTTTAAAACAGTTATCTGTCAGCAAATGCACAATGTTACCAAATGCTTCTCTCACAATCCTTACCCAAATGCACACAGACTCACAGTGTGATTTTAGACAAGCAACACTATCCTAGGAGTTAACCAAAACTCATTCACTAGTCTGGAAGGGGTAAGGGGACTGCTCACAATCTACATATTTTAGTACTGCACTTTAGTGTCAAAGCCTGACTCATTTTATCAATTCACAAGCAAAGACTGGCTTCTAAAGCTACTAAAATTGACAACATGACAGGTTTTAAAACAATTGTCTGTCAGCAGATACATAATTTTACCAAATGCTTCTCTCACAATGCTTACCCAAATACACACAGACTCACAGTATGATTGTAGACCAGGGGTCTCCAACCGGTCGATCGCGAGCTACCAGTAGCTCGCCGAGACCCTGTGAGTAGCTCTTGCAGCTTGCATTTAAATTTAGTAGCCCTTTGGTGTTGTTTGGGCTATTCAGGCTTTTTTTTTTGCTCCGTTGCCTCCCCTCACCCAAAGCAGCTGCTCGGATTGGTTTTGAGCTTAGCTGGGGCGGGGGGGAGAGGATGACGTTCCTCTCCTCTCCTTCGTGTACATCTTGTGTCTGCACCCCCTGCTTTTCTCACTCTGGCACCGCACTTTTCTTTTTGCACAACGAGTGCCAGTACGGAGCAACAGGCGTGGCAGGGTGAGGCCATTGCAGAGCAGTAGGCATGTCAAGGTGGTACAAGCAGTATAGGACCACCGGGACCCACGCCATCTGCCATTTTGTGCCTACAGTACAGCCTGCCACTGCAGGAGGTAAGAGAAATGATTTTATTGAATAAGGCCCTTCGGTCCCCGCGCACTATTGAGGAGATGGCATACTTAACTATCCAATTGCATAACTTTCCTGTGGCTCATAGCTCCCCGTACTTAGGTAAAAACATATCCAGGAGCACACCCCAGCCCCGCCTTCATCCCTGGGCCGGAAATAGAACATTACTCGGGCCCTCACCTCCTCTCTAGTCTAGCTGCCCCTTCGTGTACTTTCAAACCAGGGAAACGGCAAACGGTGGATTTGCCCAACCTTAATTAAAACTATACATGCCAACATTTCAGAAGAGCAAAGTGGGAGTTTCTTTAAAAAAAAATCGGGAGAATGGGGCCTTGAATCGGGTTACTGTCATGTATGGGCCTTGGACGTGTGCTGCTGCAGGATCGGACATTTGAAGCGCAAATGCACGTTTTTTTCTTACCTTTCAGAAGCATGGAACGCAATGGCAGGCAGAGAGAGGGTTATGCAAGTGTTCTGCACTCACTGGCCCGGCAGGTTTCTGGCAGTGCAAATACCACCCCCCCACCTGAGTGGCAGCCCAGGCACACACACACAGCCGCCCCCGAGTACTTCACAGGTCTTTTAAAGACCATTCGCTTGTTAGAGGCTTTGTTGGTTTTTCACCCCTTCTAGAGCCCCCGCATCGCCACTCTTACTATTGCTGTTGGAATTAGCACGTTACACAATACCAAGCCCTGTCTGCTGAAACCCCGAGGAATCGGGTTTTTGCTTGCAGGAATCGGGAGGCGGGAGACTAGCCTTGAAATCGGTAGTCTCCCGCCTGAATCGGGAGGGTTGGCATGCATGATTAAAACAGAGCACCTATATTGCTAGAAAACTGTTAGCATGGGCAAAGCACGTCGCCTCCATAGTGATATGCGTGCCTCAAGAAGATTATTTATAGGTCAACACTCCAAAGGCACACAGACTCGTCCGGTCTAATACCATAATTTTAGCCTTTTTTTGCTCCATTGTCCGCCCTCACCCACAGCAGCTGCTCAGATTGGTTTGAGCTTAGCTGGGGTCGGGCGGGCCGAAGGGGATGACGTTCCTCTCCTACATGCACATCTCGTGTCTGCGCCTCCTGACTTTCCCACCCTGGCAACGTGCTGTTTATTGTGTGCGATAAGTGCCAGTGCAGAGCAGGTTTGCAGGTGGCATGAGTAGTATTGAACTTGCCGGGCACAGTGCCACCTGCCTTTTCAGCCTGCCATCTTATATATCAGAGAATTAGGTAAGGAAAGACGCAGGAGAGGGCAGGGTCATGTTAAACAGCAGCCCTGATAATTTATGTGCAGCATGGGCATGAATGGTGTTTCTATGTGTCTTGTGTGCGGTCTGCCCTCAAGCATGCCATATTTCTCTGCATATGAGGGCTCTCTGTGCAGCAAGCATCATGAAGTCTTGTGTTTTCTCAAGGCAGGTGGCCTGATTGTCCCAGGCTTTGCTGTGTTATTGCTTCATTGATTTAACAAAGCAAGCAGTTTGCGCGGCTTACTTCACAGGGTGGTCACAGCTAGTCATGTGGGCTTCGCTTCAGTAACAGAGCATAGAAGTGCAGAGACTTTCAGAATCAGACAGTCTTGGTTTCTGAGCCCACAGCACAATGCATGCTGGGGCTTGTAGTTACACACTGTCCAATAAAGGTCAGGCTTCGTAAGAGTTAATGTTAATGAAAAAGAAGTGGAAAAAAGTCACTGTTGCACCCTGGATGAGACCAGTTCTGTCAGCAAGCAGCTAATTTCTTGAACAAGTTTATAAAATGGTGGGTGTATGATCATATGCGCAACTGCTGGTTTCCACGATCCACCCCTTACTGTAACTAACTTTCCATTCCATCTCACAACACTGCCAGGAGCAAGCAAAGTATGTCTGTTTGTAATGCCCATTTTGCATTTGGCCACAATTGTTAAATGTGAAACATTATTATTGAGTGACTTTGTACGGGGGTGATGCCATTCTATGGAACCGCACTCGAGAGGCCAGTGGGGTGGGAATGACGACAGGTGATGCAGACGCTGCCCTAAGGCCTGGCCTGACAGATCAGTGCATTGGTTGGTTTTTAGGCTGTTTGTGGGTCGATTTTATTGGCTGGTGGGCTGTGTCAATACTTGTCTGTGGTTTTTGGGCTATTTGCGGCCCGATTTTATTGGCTGGTGGGCCAAAAAGTCCAAAGTTTCAGTGGAAATTAGACTTAGCCTTATAGTCAATTAAACTAGGCGTGGGGGGTCGCTCGGAAAAATGCCCGAGTTCCTTGGGTTTAGTAGCTCACGATGATTTTCACTGACCAGAAGTAGCTCCCACTACACAAAAGGTTGGAGACCCCTGTTGTAGACAGACAACGATCCCTTGTACAAAACACATTTACTAGTCTACAAGACCTAAGGTGACTGCACACATTGCAGAAAATCTACTACTACAGATTAGTACCAAAATGTTTCTCTCAAAATGATTCCTAAATGCACACAGACTCACTGTGTGATCCTAGACAAACAACACTATCCCTTGCACTATACCAAAACACATTTCTTAATCTACGAATACAAAATTTTAGTGTAGAAACATGACTCATTTTGCAAATTTATAAACAATGACTGATATCTAATTGTACCAAAATATAAAAACAGCACAGTTATCTTTCTGCAAAGACATGAAAAACACAAATGCTTATCACAGAGTGATTTCTACATGCACACACACTGTCAATAAGATTGTAGACAAAAAAAGTACTCCCTGCACTTTACCAGGAAGAATACATTAGTCTGATTAAAATCAAAATACAGCACATACATCCCCTCACAATTAAATAACTCACCTTTCAAGTTGTTTTGTAGATTAAGAAGTATATCAGTCACACACAAGATTTTCTTATACAGAATCTCTGCACTGTGCACCTGTCAGCAAAACCAAAGAACGGCAAAGTTTCCCTCTCATTTTCCACACATATACATGTAAACATCAAATCACATTCCTTCCCACATAAATTCAAAACCAAACACACATTTCTATTGGTTAAACATTTCAACCCTTTCCAAATGACATAACTTTGAACCCTACCCCCAATCTGCCTTCTGCCTGTTACCATAGAAACAGGTCAAGGAACACTGAAGTGAGCACACAGGTCACAAAATCAGCACACAATGTTGCTAATCAAAACAGCAAGTGTGCTTGACTTTTCAACATATCAGCTTATCATATATAGTGTTCCTTTCACTCAGTTTTTGTTAACCAATAAGAATCATGCGTTTAAAAAACAGAAACATGCACCCTACCTTTCAGTGTAGCAGGTTGTCAAACAACCAATAATTTCTTGTCTTTTTTAAAAACTGCATCTTAGCCACCATTTTAGAAAAATCCTACTTTTCAAACTGCCATTTCATTTACAGAGACCATCTGAGTGCATCCAAACCTCCCTTCAAGATGCTTAGAGTGTGGATTGTGGGACACAGCTATATTTTCTGGAGCCAAAGGTATGCAGAAAACAAAGACATTCACAAAGACCTAGGTTTGCCAAATGTAGACATTAAATGGATTGGTCAGAGAGGGTTAAAGTGGCACCAATTGATGCCATTGGTAAAATCCTTTATGCATATCCAACACCCTGACCTCATAATAGTGCACTGTGGTGGCAATGACCTAGGCACTTTGACTGGGGTAGGTCTGGAAATGCTTATGAAGGACACCTTTGCAGAATTGATTTCACTTTTTCCCAAAACTGCCTTTGTGTATTCCAACATATGTCAAAGGCAGAAATGGAACTGGTCCAATCATTTTTGTCCACAAATTGAGAAAGCTAGGAAACATGTGAATAAATCTGTTTCTGCTTTTCTCCGAGACTATAGAATGGGGTCCATTTACAATAACAATCTGCGCTTTCATATGCAAGAGATGTATAGGAGAGATGGAGTACACTTTACTGATGAAGGAAACAGAGTTTTCCTCAACAACTTTAGACTCTGTATAGGTACTTACTTATAAGTACCAAAAACTCTCAATAAACACAACGGCTCTTTTTAGAGCCACTCAAGAACAAAACACTTAAGCTTGATGTTTATCTCCCAAAAATGTCAGGTTTTTTTCCTTGGATCCGAGCACCCAACGCGTTCGGAACCACGCACCCAAAGTGGGAGGAACCGTGCACCCAACGCGTTAGGATGCGCAACTGCTAATTTTACCGTTAAAAAAAAAATAGCCCCTATCACTAATTTTTATTATCCCCGGGGACCCTATCCCCCGGGGCTTATAAAAAAACGTTGGAGACCGTGGGGGGAGCCCCAACACCCCCACGGTCCCAGCCGGCTCCCCGCGTCCTTCGGGAGCCGGCATTGCTTTTCCACATGACTCCAAAACTAGTCTCACCCCTGAGGCGGAAGCCGGGGGCTCAGCATGGTTTTTAAATTGCGTGCATTTGTACTGCTTAGTTTGTATTAGTTTTACTCACATTTTTGTCTGCTTTTAAAAGATCGCGAGTGGACCGCATCTCACTTGATTCACCACGCTGCTCCAGCGCAGCCGATGACGTGCTGACGCTGGGAGTAAAGTGTGAGCAGCCGCCATATTGGGGGAACAAAGGATGCCGCGCCAGTAGTTGGCTGATTCCCGCCCTCTAAGGTTATAAATTACAGGCTTGTAGTGTGACTGGGCCGACTCCAAAACTAGTCTCACCCCTGAGGCGGAAGCCGGGGCTCAGCATGGTTTTTAAATTGCGTGCATTTGTACTGTTTAGTTTGTATTAGTTTTACTCACATTTTTGTCTGCTTTTAAAAGATCGCGAGTGGACCGCATCTCACTTGATTCACCACGCTGCTCCAGCACAGCCGATGACGTGCTGACGCTGGGAGTAAAGTGTGAGCAGCCACCATATTGGGGGAACAAAGGGTGCCGCGCCAGTAGTTGGCTGATTCCCGCCCTCTTCCACTCTTCCACACTGGATAAAAAGAGTATGTTATCCCGTCCGCGCAGCGGGCGGGCGCAGCGGGCGCGCCGGCGGCGCACCGAAGGCGCGCCAAAGGCGTGCCCGTCTGCGCCCGTCCGCGCCGGCCCAGCGCCCAGCGCCATAACCCCTGGTCCACTAATTAAAGAACGGATTAGATACTCTACGGCGCAGTTATTGCAGCTGAGACCTTCTGGTGAGACTGTGTGCCTACAGTATGATCTGAGCACCATCACCAGAACGGTCATCACTCACTGCCTTAAATGTAAGTCCTCTATACCACTCTGTACCTCCAAAGCCTTTTCATCTCAAGCTCATAAGTTTAAAACCAAGAACATCCTGTTTTCACTTATTAATGCGCGATCCCTAGGCAGACACAGGCAGGAGATTGTCGATTTTATTCAGGACAAAAAAATTTACCTACTCTTTGTCACGGAGACATGGATGAATGAGGCATCCGATCCTGATTTAGTGGTAGCAGTGCCTCAGGGCTTCACTGTATATCGTCACGATAGACAAGGGAAGAAAGGTGGAGGTTTGGCAATTATTATCCGCAACAACTTTCAGGTCAGAATCTCCCCCATTCTCTCCAACACTTGCGAAGCTCTACACTTCAATATTAAATTTACCCCCTTATATAACCTTAAAGGAGCATTTATCTATAGACCACCAGGTCCTCGCTCCGAATTTTTGGCCACATTTATGTCACTTATGGAACCCCTTGCCATTGACGATACCTTTGTGGTATTAGGAGACCTAAACTTCCATTTGGAAAAAACGGAAGATACCGAGACCCAGTCCCTTATGGCTGATCTCAGTACTTTAGGACTATCTCAGCTAATAACTGTACCCACACACGAGGCGGGTCATACATTAGACGGTATCTTCTCCAATACTAAAGATATAATAGTAAGTGATATACTGCCTCTTACATGGTCCGACCATTTCGCCATTCTGAGTAACATCTCGATCATCCCGACTCATACGCCTAATCAGCCTCCTCCAACCCAAGAATACTTTAGAGTTTGGAAGGATGTCGATGATGTGACCCTGAGGGCATCTTTAAACAACTCCCATCCAACCATTTCCACAGATGCCAATATAGCTGTGCAACAATACTCAGATTGGCTAAGTAATGCTGTGAAGACATTAGTTCCTCTCAAATCGATTTCTAGAAACAGGAAAACGCCGTCTGCACCCTGGTTCTCGGAATCGTTAAGAAAACAAAAACAAATTTGTAGGAGCCATGAAAGAATTTGGCGAAGGTATTATGACAGCGAAAGTAAAATTCTATACAAAAACACATTGCTTACTTATAAAACAATGATCAATGAAGCCAAAAAAAACTTTTATGGGGAACAAATAGAAAATGCCAAAAACTCAAGCAGGCAACTGTATGAGGTGGTAAAATCTTTGGCTGGGAAATTACCCGACCTGGCTCCCCTCCCTTCTCAAGAGCTTTGTGACGCATTGGCAAATTTCTTTTTCTCTAAAGTAAACGATATTTACTCTGAGTTCTCAACGGATGACCCATTTATGACCCCGGTTCCCAGTTCTCAAAGTAAACACATTGAATGCTCACTAAACCAATTTAAAGAGATAAAAGAAGACCAAATAGCCGACATTATCAAATCCGTCAAAACAGGCTCGGCCATTGATCCCTGTCCCCCAAAGTTTCTTCATCAAGTAGTTGATCTGATCAGTGAAACCATCATGCAAATATGCAATGTAATGTTCAATTCCGGGATTTTTCCAGACAGTCTCAAGAACACTTTATTAAAACCACTTCTCAAGAAACCTGGTCTAGATAAAGATCTGTTGAAAAACTATAGGCCTATTGCTAGCCTGCCGTTTCTGGCTAAGGTAGCTGAGAAAGTAATGAACAAGCAACTTTCAGAATATATTGAACACAACGCATTGCTGGATGATTCTCAGTTCGGATTCTGGAAATTGCATAGCACTGAGACCGCCTTAATCAAAGCTGCAGATGACATTAGAACTATTAGAGACCAGGGGGGCACGGCGGTATTGGTCTTGCTTGATCTGTCTGCGGCTTTCGACACGGTCAACCACTCCATTTTGAATGACCGTGTCAGAAAATTGGGCATTCACACAAAGGCAGGAGCATTGCTTGCCTCTTTTTTGTCCGGTAGAACTCAGGCCGTAACATTAGGCCCTTTCAAATCGGCCGATTTGGTTCTACCTTGTGGGGTTCCTCAGGGCTCATCCCTAAGTCCGACACTTTTCAACATCTATGTGTCGGACTTAGCCAGGGTCATCAAGACCTATCGGATGAGCCTAACAACATATGCCGACGATACCCAGCTGGTGCTATCCATCAATAATGATGGAGAAAGAGTGGCGGCCCAGTTTCAGGAAGGCATGTTAGCAATAAAGGAGTGGATGGCCTGTAACTGTCTAAGGCTGAACTCCGAGAAGACTGAGGTGATCATTTTTGGTAATCTATCGCCCATGTGGTCATCTATTTGGTGGCCTCCATTACTCGGAGCCATTCCAACTCCAGTCCAGAAGGTTAGGAATTTAGGTATCATCTTTGATGAGAAACTAAATTTTGTTAACCATGCCAACCAAACAGCTTCCTCAGCATTTCATAAACTCAAACTTTAAAAAAAAAAAATTCCTTTTCTCCCAGAAAGTGCCAGGAAAACTGTAGTGACTTCACTGATACTATCATCTCTCGACTATTGCAACGGTTTATTTGCAAATGCCCAATGTCGGGTACTAGCCAAGCTGCAACTGGTCCAGAATGCGGCTGCAAGACTGCTATCTGGGACCCCCAAATTCAAACCGATCACGCAAGTAATAAAGAATTATCATTGGTTGACGATCAAAAACCGGATTAAATTTAAGACACTATGTCTTACGTTTAAAGCCCTCCATCAGCTAGGGCCAGAGTTCCTTAAACAGAATCTCTCTTTCTACCACCCTACCCGTCAGCTAAGATCCAAACATTCATACCAACTAGTGATGCCACGGACTAAGACAGTTTCCTGGGGAGACAGACGTTTCATTACCACCGCAGCAAGACTGTGGAATACTCTCCCACTGGTTATTAGATCCACACCCACACTTGTCCAATTTAGGAAACTGCTGAAGACCTGGCTTTTTGACCAATAGTTCCCTATTTTGTGCCTCTTTTGTCCCATGCTGTCTTTGCTTCCTAAAGAGACTTAAGCCGAGTTATAGCGCCAAGACGCCCACGGGTAAACGCTGCGCTTTACAAATTTCAAAAATAAATAAGTAAATAAATGGGGAGCTGCTGACATGCAGCTCCCCGTGTGGAAAAGCAATATCGTTTGGATTTTGAAAGAGAGAGCAGGTTTCCCTGCTCTCTCTTTCAAAATCCTAACGAAGTTTGCTATGGGAGGGCGGGAGACTCCCGCCCTCTCATAGCAAACAACAGTGTCCTGGGGGTGGGCACCCCAGGACACTGTAGGAGCCGGCCCTGGGGATGGCGGTCCCCAGGGCCCTCGAAGGCTCCAGGTGGGGGGCCATGCAGCCCCCCTCCCTCGATAAATTTCTAAACATTTTACCCCCGGGATTTGGCCCACCCGGGGGCTAATTATTAATGAAGCGCGGAAGCCCGCATTTCGCCATTTTTTTTTTTAAAAAGGGGGCTTCAGTGGGTCCTTCTGGGACCCCCTAAGCAACACTTAATCCCCTTACTTCTTCAGCCTCGCTTCTACCGAGGCACAAAATGGCTGCCAACGGTTCCTGGTTTCGAATGTAGACAGACACTTGACAGCCAATTAGCATTCAGCGCGTGATTGGTAGGGTGCGCGCTCGCTCCGGGGAGGGTGCGCTTAGGGTGCGCATAGGGTGCGTGGATCCTCCGAGGCCATAGATATATCTATATTTTTTAGTCTAATTTTCTCAGGAACTACTGAACAGATTTACACCATTTATGCAAAAGGCACGAGTTTGAACTGAGGACTACCTCTTTGCCAAATTTGGCGTAATTCCATTCAGCAGTTCGGGCTGTAGCTGCGCCAACAGGTCCTACGGGAAATTGCATGGGGAAAACGTGTTTTGGAACCCCCCTTTTTTCTCAGCTCCTGCTTGACGAATCACCACGAAACTTGCAGGATAGGAGCGGACCGGAGCTGGCCAAAAGTTTTGATAATTTCGCGAAGATTCGTCATCCGGCACCAGACTTATTGGGAATAGAATGTTGCGGATTTCCTATGGAAAATAGGTCCTAACTATAACTACCTACTGGCGACCGCCAGTAGGTAAAATATATATATATATATATTCACTGAAAAAACCATAGGTTTCACACACGTTATAGTTAGCTGGACATTTCACTCGTACAAAACCATTGAAATTCCCCTGTTATAGTTAGTTCAGCTAACTATAACTCGCGCGCCCGCAATCCACTGCTGATGACGTCACATATTACATCACTCATGACATGGTCAGTGACCTCACCCATGACATCACTGATGACATCTCAAATGACATCACTGATGACATCACTGATGACATCATCCTTGTGTAAGAGTCGCAGACCTCCTCTTATCCTAATATAAACTTTGATACTCACATTGAAAAATACAAACTAAAGTTTTGAAAACTATAGAGATACCAATACCAGTTAAACAACCTATTCAGTAATTTCAAAATCTACATATGCATCCACTCATTTATCAACACTTCTATATAGTCACTCATACATGTACTCAGTCATCATATGTACTCGTACACCTATACATCCTGTTACACACCTACACTCATACATAGAGTTACTCACACACATACTCACACATGCAAATAAACATCCATTTACTTGCATGTACAGCTATACACACACCAGTACACTTACTTCTACAGAAACGTACACATACTTACTCTCTAAAACAATCACTTATAGCATCACATACTTATTTATACAGGAACTCTTCCAATCTCTCACTCTCATATATCCTCACTTATATACATCAATACTCACATATACTAGTTCAAAACATATGGACTTACTCATGAAGACACTATTGAGACAGTCATTCACTCTCTTACTCACCCACACACACACTCATCCACCCATACTGTCCTGCTCACATACTGTCTTCAAAATACATAGAAACAGTGAGTCACTCATTCATGCGTCCATACGCTTAGTAACATCCCCCACTGAACCATACAGACACTCATACTGATACTCTAAAAACGAAGTAATAACCCACATACACACTCATGTAGCTACTCACCAACCCATGCAGCCACTTATCCACAAAGTGAGACACTGATACAGATATTTAAAAATTTAAACATTAATCACTAATACTTGTATTCACTAAGATACTGTTAATAAGTCAGTTATACAATTAATTTTACCAAAAAAAACATTCATTTAGACACTTATTTAGCCATTTTTTCTTCCATTAACCTTTAGATTTACATATATAAAAAATATTTATTTTTCAGAAAGACACATACTCACTGGATGATGTCATCAGTGATGTCATCAGTGATGTCATTTGAGATGTCATCAGTGATGTCATGAGTGATGTCACTGACCATGTCATGAGTGATGTAATATGTGACGTCATCAGCAGTGGATTGCGGGCGCGTGAGTTATAGTTAGCTGAACTAACTATAACGGGGGAATTTCAATGGTTTTGTACGAGTGAAATGTCCAGCTAACTATATGGTTTTTTCAGTGAATTTGCAAGGTTTTTTTAAATGCTAATTCCTAACTATAACGTGTGTGAAACCTATGGTTTTTTCAGTGAATTTCAAAGGTTTTTTTCTTTTTTTTTTTTTTTTTTTTTTTTTGAAACCGTTTATTGCAGTTTGTAAAAGTTACAGGTATGGGCCTACAACCACCCGGCCGGCCGCTAGAGTGTCAAAAGCATATTGCATACATACAGTAAAAGTCTCTCAGCAGTGCAAAGTAGTAAAACAGGAGTAATCAATGGTGCAGGCCACACAGCTCCATGCCCACAGTACGGTTCCATTTTCTTAAAGCAAAACAACACCAAAAACCACACCCGCAAGGCAACCCGCGATCCAAAATGACAACACGTGCTCCATAAGTGGGGGATCCAAACCAGCAGCAAAACTCTGAAGAGGGGAATGGGAGTAGATCAGGGACTGGGGGACCGCGCGCCCGCGGCCGAGGGAGGGGGGCCGTCTAGGGAGACGGAGCAGGCGAGGCAGCCGGTAGCAGTGGCGGCTCACAAATACCCCCGTGGTAGGCGTTCCAGGGGCCCCAGAGTTTCACCCACGCCCCAGGCTTACCCCTCGCCACATACACCACCTTTTCACGAAACATACACCAATCCACATGCTCTTTCCAGGCCGACACCGCAGGGGGCCTCTGGGATCCCCACAATTGAGCAATATCACGCTTAGCTATCATGTATCCCAGAGTCACCCACCGCGTCTGCGGGACCGAATAGTCATTTGGTTCCCATACATTCAGCAAGCATCTCCTCGCTTCAGGCAGCAGCGCGACACGCGTAACCACTCGCAGAACCTCATGCACCCCACGCCAGAATCGCTCCACCTTCGGGCACTCCCACAGTATATGCATGAAAGTCGCCAACGCACCACAGCCACGCTTACACATTCCGTCGCCAGCAAAACCCATACGCAGAAGCCTTGGCCCCGTCACGTAAACCCGGTCAAGGATCTTGAGCTGGACGAAACGAAGGCGAGCCGGGATGGCCACCTCTTTCGGAGAGGCCACCGCGGAAATCCAATCCTCGTCGTCCAGCTCCAGCCCGTCGGCAACCCAAGCCTCGCGGAGACTAGTCAGCAGGCACGATCTGTCGTTGATCAGTTTTTTGTATATGAGGGAGATCGTGCTGTCCGGGACATGGCCATCTAGCACTCTGTCCTCCAGGGGGGAAGACTCCGGAATGGATGCGACATCCGGGAAGACGGAGCCCAGCGCATGGCGGACTTGTAGGTACCGAAAGTACTCACTGCCCTGCAGCTGAAACTCCGCCTGCAGCGTCTCAAAAGTTTTGAATCCCCCCCTCGTCCAGAGATCTCCCACCGTGCTGATTCCGATCGTGTCCCACTTCTCGAAGCCCTTCGACGTCCACAGGGAGCCCAACCTCTCAGACGCGTACAGCGGTGACGCCCGGGTCAAACGGTCCTTCCACCCCATAGCTGCATTAGCCGCGTGCCAGACACGCACCATGACACGCGTCGGTCCCGTCAAACGGGAGTCGGGCGCGCCAGAGTAGAGCGCTCGATTGTAATCGCCACCGGGCAGGAGCATCTTGTCCATCTCAAATGCCGGGTTCAAGGCGGGCCCGTAAAGGCCATGATTAATTGCAGCTAGTTGGGAGGCCCAGTAATACCGTTTAATGTCCGGGAGGGCGACCCCCCCATCGTACCACGGGAGCGTCAATTTAGCCAGAGCAATACGCGGCCTCCCATCCCAGAACAGGCGCCGCTGAAGGCCCTCCACCTCACAGAAGTAGCGTGCCGGGACCAAGTCCATAGTATTCTGGAGGGCGTAGAGGAAGCGCGGCAGGGACATCATTTTAAACAAGGCCGCTCGACCGAGCGGCGAAAGCGGCAGATGCCGCCAGCGCACCACGTCCTCCTTCAAACGCTGGAGGGGGGGCAGCAAATTCCGCTCATAGCGGGCCTCCGGGTCAAGAGTGATATATATACCCAGGTACCGAAAACCTTGGGAGGCAATCTGGATCGGACAGTCCCGTGGTAGGACCGGAGCCTCCCCGGAAAGCACATAGACACAGGATTTCGCCCAGTTGATGACCAGGCCTGAGTTGCGACCGAAGGAGCGCAAAACATCAACCAGGACGATCAGTGATTTACGCGGGGAGGCGAGATACAGAAGGATATCGTCAGCATAGAGGGACACACGGTCCTCATGCTCGGGGGTCCAGCGGAGACCACGGATAGAAGGGTGCCACCGCAGCCACTCCGCCAGGGGCTCCAGGGCCAGTGCAAACAGGAGAGGCGACAGGGGGCAACCCTGTCGCGTGCCCCGCCCCAGCGCGAATGGGGCCGAGACTCGCCCATTCACCACCACCTGCGCCAATGGGCCCGAATATAGCAATTTGACCCAGCTAATAAAACCCGGGCCAAACCCAAACTTCGCCAGCATCGCCCAGATGTATGGCCATTCAAGCGTATCAAACGCCATGGTGGCGTCCAAGGACGCCAAGATGGCCGGCTCCCGCACAAATGGGACACGCGCGAGCACCCCGTGTAAGCGCCGCAGATTGAGCGCCGTGTTGCGGTGTGGTATAAAGCCCGATTGGTCTTGGTGGACTAAATCGCCCACCACGCCAACCAACCGGTTGGCCAACACCTTGGCGAGGATTTTGGGCTCCGCGTTCAAGAGCGAAATCGGCCTATAGGATGTGACCCGTTCACGGGGCTTCCCCTCCTTGTGGATCACCACAATTGTGGCCAGACGCTGGTCCGGCGGGAGGGAACCCTGCGAGTGGGCCGCCAGGAACATCGCGCGCAGGTGGGGCGCCAACACATCCGGGCGTAGCTTGTATAGCTCAATGGGAATACCATTGGGGCCCATGGCCTTGCCGGATGCAACCGAGCGAATAGCCAAGGCAATTTCGTCCGAGGTGGGAGGGGCGTCCAGCGAATCCCTGTCCTCCACCGTAAGGGAGGGCAGTGCGATGTCCCGAAGCAAGGCATGGGAATCTTCCTCCGAGCAGGGAGAAACCGGGGAGTAGACTTCGCAGAAATAATCCGCGAAGCAGGAGACAATGGCTTCCGGCTCAGTGACACACGCACCATCCACACTCTCAATCAAAGGCACCACGCGGCTCGCTCTCTCCCTCTTATCCAACCACGCAATCAATTTGCCAGCCTTGTCACCCACATCATACAATCGCCCCTGCTGCTCTCTACTGAGGCCCCTGGCCGCCTCCGTGACGAGGGCCCGATAGGCCACCTGCTTTAGGTGTAGAACATGCAACTTGGCGTCGGTTACCCCGCTCCCCAGGTCACCCTCCAGTTCTGCAATCTCGGCCTCTACCCGGGTCACCTCCTCCCGCTCGCGCCGCCGGGCATTGGAAATAAAGGAGAGGGCCTCCCCTCTAAGAACTACCTTAAAAGCCTCCCACAGGGAGATGGCCGACGGGACCGACCCCACATTCTCATCGAAATATCGCTGTAAGGATTTGATCAAATCGGCACGAATGGTGGGGTCGCGCAAATACCATGCATTGATCGGGGCCACCCTGCCATCCCCCCTCGGGAAGACATCGAAATGCAACAACAATGGGGAGTGGTCTGAGATACCCCGCGCCAGATGGCGCACCTCCCCCACCCTCCCTGCATGGGCCGCCGGGACAAGGATGTAATCAAGCCGCGAGAGGCTACCATGGGCACCCGAGTGGAAGGTGTACTGTTGCAATACGGGATGCTTTAATCGCCAGCAATCCACCAGGCCCAGCGTGTCCAAAAGGCCGGGCAGCCACGCCTGTGCCCGGGGGAGGTCCCTAGGGGGATGGCGATCCATAGACCCAGAGGCTACCGCATTAAAGTCCCCTCCAACCACCAGCAGGCCACTCGGAAGGTCCAGAAGGAGGCGCCCCAAGTCCGCAAATGTGGTGGCTTGTAACCCAGGCGGGACGTACACTGATATAAAGATAAACACTCTACCCTCCATTCGTCCCACCAGTACAGTGTAGCGTCCCCTCTCATCATGGCGCACCTCGTCAATCTCTAACGGGAGCGAGTTCTTGATCATAATACCCACCCCCCGCGAGCCCGAAGTGAAGCCGGAATGGGCCGCCAAACGATATCCCCGCCGATTCATTGCATGAAAGGTGTTACCTATAAGGTGCGTCTCCTGCAGGAAGACAACATCTGGTGAAATACGTTTTAAGTATTGCAGGACCACACCACGCTTAATCCTATCCCCCAGGCCGTTGACATTCCATGACAACACAGTCAAATCCCTACCCCCCATCATACGTCGAAACAATCGGTCGTCCCCCACCGAGCATCTTAAAAACAACAACACAGTAGCGGGTTTGCCTTGCGGTGCTAACAAACAACACACCCCCCCCACCCCCCGGTCCCAACAGAACTCCCCCCTCCCTGCACCCCTGCATGAGCCCAGACAGCCCCCCCAAAGTGCAGTGTGCCTGTCGCCCCATAGCTAAGTACTAACTAGTCCCCCAGAGGAGGAGGGAAGCCCCCAGCAGACCCCGCACGACCTCCATGGGAGGGGAACATACGCAATCAATATACGGTAAAGGAACAACATTCAGAGCAAGGCCTATTCAGTCACCCCTCAATTCTGATCCGGCGGGCCCTCCTCGCCAGCCGCGCCCCCCCCGCCCCCCCGGCCCCGACCTCCAGGCAGAGTGTCCAACCAGTCCCCAGCCGCCTCGGGCCGGTCGAAGAAGTGCGTACGACCATCCACCTCCACCCGCAGCTTAGCCGGAAAGAGCATTGAGTACTTGAGGTTTAGGTCCCTTAGGCGACGTTTAACACCAAGAAAGCTCTGTCGCTGCTTCTGGACCGCCGGAGTAAAGTCTGGGTAGAAATGTACATCCATGTTGTCCAGCTTGACCGGTCCCTGTTGCCTGGAGGTCTGGAGGACGGCATCTCTGTCCCGAAAATTAAAAATCCGGGCAATAAGAGGCCGCGGCGGGGCACCGGTCTTAGGGCGGCCCCCGGGGACCCGGTGGGCACGCTCCACCGCAAACAGCTTACTCAGCCCCCGGGGCTGGAGATGGGTCAGGATCAATTCTTCCACGAAGAGATCCGCCGCCTCCGCCTCTCGTCCCTCCGGCACACCAATAATACGGACATTATTCCTCCGGGCCCGACCCTCGGAATCCTCCAGTCGCCGGTCCATCAGGGCGCTCGCCTGGCCAAGCTGGCGCACCTCCTTCTGGAGGGCCACCACGTCCGTCGTGAGGCTCGTTGTGGTGTGGGCCAGGGAGTCGACTCGGTCGTTTGTTTTGGACAAGTCTGCCCTCACAAGGCTCACATCCACCAGGACCGAGTCAATTTTTTGCGCCAAGGTGTCGAAACGCTGGTCCACTGAGGCCTTCATCTCTGCGATGGCGCCCATGACGTCCCGGAGGGTCAGATCCACCGGATGAGCGGATGCCTCCGTCGGGCCCACCGGGGATGACCGCGATGTCTCTGGAGAACCCTTCTGGAGCGTGTAGCGGTCCATACTATTAGCCTGGTGCGCCGTGCCACGGCGGGTTGTCTTCACCTTCGCCCGGTCGCCATCTTGCTTGGTGGACATGCTGGCTCCTCTGCCGTCGTGCCAAGATCTCCAAACGGGCCGCTATACCAAATCACGGGTGTCAGGGGGGGGGCGGGGGCGACCACCGAGCCGCGGGTCAACCCACCGCCGGCGGGTCAGCCGGGCACCTGGACAAGGCCACACCACCGCACCCCGCTCCGCAGCCCGACCCCGCTTGAGAGCAAGGAGGGCGCAAAAGCGAAAGTGAAAGTGCGGGGTACGCGAGTCGCCCAGCCCCGCTCGCCGCTGTTATTCACTTTGTCCCCGGATCGCCCCACTACTCCAATCCGGGGGGCCGGCGAGGAGAAGGCCGCAACCTTCGATCGATGCTCCCACCGGTGTCCGGGGTCCGATTCGAGCCCAAAAAACGGGTGGCGCCTCAGCTCGGGTTCCCCGACACAGTCCCCTCAACAAGGACAGGATATCGCCAGGATTAATTCAGGAGGTCGCGGAGGTCCTCGGGAGCCTCGCACCTACGCGGCCATCTTGGTTGCGCGCTAGGCTCCTCCTTCTCAAAGGTTTTTTAAATGCTAATTTATGAATGTATTAATAAATTTTTTAAATATTTATTTTACAATAAGCTACCTATGTATATAGTTATAGATTGACTGTATCCTGTAATATGGAATGGCTCAGCTCTTTTTTTTTTTAATTTGAATAAAGTTGAACAGCATAGTTAATATCTTCTATAAACTTATAAACAGTTTTTAGGGTTTTTGTACCATGCGCGCACGGTGCGCGAACGGTGCGCGCACGGTGTGGGCATGCGTACGTGCTCCGTGTGCGCATGGGTACGTCGTGCGTGCTCCGTGCGCGTGTGCTCCATACACGCATGCACGCGTGCTCCGCGCGCGCGTGCTCCGTACGCGCATGCGCACGTGCTCCGGGCGCTCATGCGAGTGCTCCGTACGCGCATGCGCGCGTGCTTCGTGCGCGCACCGTGCGCGTACGGTGCGCACCACTCCCACAGCAAGTCATGTGATTACAAAACAACACTTTTCATTGGTTAATAGTAGTTCCAGTTCCAGAATCTTCTAACACCACTCCCAATGCAAGTCATGTGATTACAAAACAACACTTTTAATTGGTTAATAGTAGTTTCAGTTCCAGAATCTTCCAAAACCACTCCCAAGGCAAGTCATGTGATTACAAAACAACACTTTTCATTTGTTAATAGTAGTTTCAGTTCCATAATCTTCCAACACCACTCCCACTCCCCTCATTCTTTCTTCTAATTCCCTGGGTGAAGGAGCTGAGCAGCTTTTCTAGTACTCCAGTACTTAAGAATGGCAGAGCAGCAGTCTTCTTCTGGGAGTGAGCCGGAGACCCTTGTGCTACAGAGGCAGAGGAAACAGAAAGACTCTTTTATATGGCAATGTTTCACTTTTCCTCAGGGGCAGAAGAAGGTGAATGCTCCTAAAGTCACCTGCACTATTTGTGGAGTGATCTTATCAAGAGGAGATCCTAAAAAGAAATACTCTTTTAGTATTTTCTCTATGATCAGGCACGTTAAAGGACTACTTCCTATGGCTTTTGCTCGAGCTGCTAGCGACAACCCTCCAGCAGCTCAGCCGAGCACATCCGCAGCAGCTCAGCCGAGCACATCATCGGCAGGTCAGCTGAGCACTTCATCTGCGGATGCAGCTTCACCTACTTCTGTTCCTCTGGATGTGCGCCCTATCTTCAAGGGGGTTCATATACGGTGCAATCTGTGCTATGCTCTTCTCTCTTACGGTGACACCAGCATTAACCTGATAGAGAGCAAGATACAGCAGCACACATGCTCCACGCCATAATTTTTTCATTTTTGGTTTTTTTTGTTCCTCTGTTCCTCCATTAACACAACAGCTCTTTTTAGAACCACCTAATATCTAAACACTTACACTTGATTTTTAATTCTATTTTATTTATGATTTTTTTCTGCCGTGCGCGCACCGTGCGTGCACGGTTTGCGCACGGAGCGCGCACCCCGTGATTTTTTGAAAAAAATGTTTTTTTCACCCTTCGGGGTCCTTCAGGGACCCCCTGACAAAGGCTAGGGGGTCAGAAACTCTCTACCCTGCCCCCTTTTTACGTTCTTATATGTTATTTTTCTTTTTTTAAGGGTTTTTCACCGTGTGCACACCGCACCCCGCGATTTAAAAAAAATAAATAATGTTTTTTTCACCCTTCGGGCTCCTTCTGTGACCCCCTGAGAAAGGCTAGGGGGTCAGGAACTCCCTACCCTGCCCCCTTTTCACGTTCTCCACCTTTTTTTTTCATAGCGACACACAAAATGGCGTCCGACACTTCCTGATTTCTTCCGATTCGAATGTTGACTGACATCTAACAACCAATCAGATTTACGCTTGCGCACGGCACGGTGCGCGCACGGTGCGCGCACGTGCGCGCCTATAGATATTTATATGCTTTTAAATGCAATTTTCTCAGGAAATACTGAACAGATTGACACCAGATATGCAAAAGGCACTTCCCTGACCTGAGGACTACCTCTTTGCCAAATTTCAAGTCATTCTGTTCAGCCGCTCGGGCTGTACCTTCGACTAAAAGTCCCTATGGAAAAATGCATAGGGAAAACGTGTTTTGGGACCCCCATTTTTTCTCGGCCCCCGCTTGACGAATCACCCCGAGACTTTCAGGGTAGGAACTGAGCGGAGCGCCCCATTAGTTTTGAAAATTTTGCGAGGATTCGTCAACCGGCGCCAAAGTTATTCAAAATAGAATTTTCAGATTTCCTATGGAAACACGATCCTAACTATAACTATCTACTGGCGACCGCCAGTAGATAATATATATATATATATTCACTGAAAAAACCATAGGTTTCACACATGTTATAGTTAGCGGAAATTTTACTGATAAAAAACCAATGAAATTCCCCCGTTATAGTTAGTGCAGGCAACTATAACTCACGCGACCGCAATCCTCTGCTGATGCTAATACTGTATTTAGACACTTATTTGCCCATGTCTTCTTCCATACATTTTTAGCTATACATATATTACAAATATTTTGTTTTCATAAAGACACATATGTCATCAGCAGAAGATTGCGGTCGCGTGAGTTATAGTTGCCTGCACTAACTATAACGGGGGAATTTCATTGGTTTTTTATCAGTAAAATTTCCGCTAACTATAACATGTGTGAAACCTATGGTTTTTTCAGTGAATTTGCAAGGTTTTTTAAATGCTAATTCCTAACTATAACGTGTGTGAAACCTATGGTTTTTTCAGTGAATTTGTACGGTTTTTTAAATGCTAAGTTACTTTACGCCATTCGTGGCGTGCGCGACCACTTAACGCAGTTCGTTCCGTGCGCGCACGGTGCGCTTCGCGCACCGTGCGCACACAGTGAGCACGCGGTGCGCTTCGCGCACCGCGCGCCCACTTTACGCAGTTAGTGCCGTGCACGCACGGTGGGCACGCGGTGCGCTACGCACACCGCGTGCCCACGTTACGCTAGATGGGCCATGTACGCACGATGCGCTTCGCGCACCGTGCGCACATGGAGGACATATTATGCGCTTCCTTGTGATAGGTAATCTGTTGAAATTTTTGGGGGAAATGCTGTAGTCTTATAAGCCATGCACAAATGGTGGCCTTCGACCACCATTTGCACACGGGGTGGAGAGAGTGTGGATTTTTTTTTTTATAATTTTTTACCGTACGCGTACGGTAAGCGTACGGTAAGCGTAATCGGCGAAATTTTCGCAAAAATTAAAAATTACCGTTTTTTGCCTTGGGGGATTTTTGAAGACTCAACTAACAGGTTATGTGCATGGGCGCTGTCTAAACAGCCCCTTTATTTGTTTTTGGCATTTGTTTATCAGCTCCCCCCTCTGAGTGCGAGAGAGAAAATGGCGGCCGCCGCTTCCTGGTTTCGACCGATTCGAATGTTTACTAAGATCTAAGGGCCAATCAGAATCGCGCTCGCGCACGCCACCGTACGCGTACGGTAAGCGTACCGTAAGCGCACCGTAAGCTGGCTCAGATATATATATTGATTTAAAGGCTATTTTCTCAGAATCTACTGAACAGATTTACACCAAACCTACAAAAGGCACTTCCTTGACCTGAGGACTACCTCTCTGCCAAATTTCTAGTAATTCTGTTCAGCCGTTCGGGCTGTAGCCCTGTCTAAAGGTCCTATGGAAAAATGCATGGGAAAAACGCGTTTTGGGACCCCCCTTTTATCTCAGCCCCCGCTTGACGAATCCCCCCGAGACTTTCAGGGTAGGAGCGGAGCGTAGCGCCCCACCTATTTTGAGAAATTCGCGACGATTCGTCGACCGGCGCCAAAGTTATCCAAAATAGAATGTTGAGGTTTTCCTATGGAAACGTGGTCCTAACTATAACTACCTACTGGCGACCGCCAGTAGGTAATATATATATATAGATATATATATATATATATATATTGTTTTTTAGGTGTGACCTAAGTTATCTACTGGTGCAAGACAGACTTCCCTCGCCCTGATTGGCCTGATTTTCAGATTTCCTGCAATTTTTTCCAAACCATTGTAATTCCCTCCAGTCATATCCATTTAGAAACATATCCATGTCGCGGCTTCTCCCACATTTGTGTTCCCATAGTTTTCTTGTTGTTGCAGTTATCAGATATGAGTAAGCTTCAAAGGATTTGGGCGCCCATAATAAATAAACTGTGAGTGGTGCATTCAGGAAAATTTGAAAGCAACTGAATGTGAAATGCCAGTTTAGGGTACCTGTCTTTTGGTTCCAGGTATCACCCGTGGCAGTTTATAAACCTAATGCAACCAAATATTTTCAACATTTACACATCCTAAGATTTCTATTGCCAAGTGTGATATCTCACTTGTCTTGACTGGCTGGCCTGGAGACCAGGCTAAACATCCTATTTGTCAGCCATAAACAAGGAAGATATCAGTGAGATCCTATCGGTACCACCACTACTACAAAATACGGAACTGACACAAACACTGGCTCAAACAGATGACTGGGAAGAATTATCTGAAACTAAAAGAGAACAAGTCAGAACAGCCATACATGGCTTAATTATGACGGAATATCTTTGTGCCAACGCTGCCCCAAGGGACCTATGGGTACATAATGCTCCCCGTATCTTCCTACACGATCTTACTTTCCGGAAAGATTGGTCCTCAATTTCCTGGAAATGCACACAGGATTATTTGGTCTTGATTATAAAAACGGCTACCAGATTATCTGAGGCTTTGACCATAAAAATCCAAATAAGTGAGGCAAAACTGAAAACAACTGTGCATATCTCGGCATATAAGAAGAGGTTGGAAGAAATAAACTGTGAGATAAATGAAACAAGAGACTATATCACCCAGAACAAGATACAAAAACTGGGAAAAGATCTAAAACGCTTCTCTCAAGAAAAGATGCATCCGTACTCAAAAGATCATTATGGCATTCCATATCAATCGACGGTTAACGATTCAACAGGAGGAAACTCCACTGACAGCTCAGATTGGAGTGAAGAAGATTGCTTCCAGCGTAGAGGACGAAAAAAATTCAGAAATCAGCAATGCCAGAGAAGAGCTAACAGATGACACAGACCGAATTATGATGATCAACAATTTCCTTTCTTTCAACCATACTTACTTAACTACCACGGTTGGATGAATACATACCAACAAGGAATAGCTCCAATGATGGGACCACAGAACATGCAACAACCGCCTTTTTTAGGAAGAGGCCAGACCCCCAAAGAGGAAGATGGAAAGCAGTGACTTGGACCATACAACAACAACGCCAAGTAGAGACAAGCAGCATGTCCAAAGACAAACCAGGACCGAGCTCGGAGAATCGCTGATAGTTATTCTCACAAATACTGTCCTTACTGAACTTCCTTCCACCTCAGATCAGGGCAACTAGAACCCACAGACACCCATTTCCTCCATCACTACGCAGCGGCTATTCTCCCAATCTAGTCTCACGGCTCTCATATTAGTGAGAGCCCCCATGCGCATGTCAGCCGCACGTCGTGTCCAGCTTCCCCCAGATGACATTCCCTGACCAAGGTAGATGCCCCACCTTATCAGAAGCACGGCCCCCTCTTCAAAGAAACACAACAATGTCACTGGGCACTCCAATTTCCATCAACCCCTCCATGCCGGCCCACCTGAAACCGCACAGTGTGAACTCCTTCGCTATTAGCTTCCCCCCTAACCTCTCTCCAAAAGCGAAAAGAAACTTCAAACATAGATTGATCAGACAGCATCCAGAAACACTATTGGCGGACACATACCACTGCACCTCCAAAGGGCAGATAAAGATGGATCTCATCTTGCACACTACAGACCTGATAACTGAAACACTACATTAAGAATGCAACTTCACATCTATAAAACAACGACCACCACACATAGTTGTAAACTGACTACCTCTCTCCCTAACCAGTCGACTAGGAGTGGGAACACATCTGTGACCATTTATTCAAATGGCACAGTTTTGATACAGGCAAACAATGAGAACCTAGAGGCCTTCGACTCCCTCTTCCTGGCACTTCGATCCACCCACTTACACTCGCTTTGACCTTCCCCGCAACATCTCCCTTCCCTGCTCAACCTGCCCCATCAGGCGAAGCAAACATCAATTCCCACACCCCTTGCGAGAACCTTCAGCCTCCCCTCTCGAGTCTCTACCCACACCTCCGCCCCCTCGAATCACGACCTCCAACTCTCCAAGGAACATCAGACCCCACCGCCCCTCCAGAGTAACCATCTTCAACATCACAACCCCACCCTGCGGGCATTGTCCACTGACCTCTATTCCACTCCCGCAGAAACCAGGAGGAAGAACTCACGAGTCGACCCTTTGCACCCCCTACCGAGGGTCACAAACAGAGGCAGCATGGCCTCCACAAATAGCAATAGACTTCACAACACGGTCTTGCCCCCCACCCCACGAGACGGCCCTAGCCAAGACTTCATACCCCCAGCCCCGGAAAGCATGGCACACCGTCTGGCCCTATTAGAAAGTCAGTTAGAAATAATATTCTTGGGCCTTAATGAAATCCTAACCAACCCTGACAAGACCCGAAAGCCCCGGCAATCCCGGCCTAGGGCTTCCACACCAACCAACTCCAACCTTCTAAAACAACCTATCGGGTCCTCATCCTCCTACGCGACCTGGCTACAGAGGCCCATTACAATTGACGCAGAGATCCTGTCACAGAGTCACATAAGAACCATAGACCCCGCGTCCGAGGCACAGAGTTTCCTAAGTAAGGATGCTGAGATCCAGACACAAAGACCTTCCAGAACCAAAGCAGCAATGTCTGCAGAAGCAGCAGTGGATCTAGCCTCCACACACGACTCTCCTCCCACAGCCTCTCCTAAATCCAAAATTCAAGTGATCATGGGCTTCCAAAGAGATTACCCCCCACTAAAACCACAAGACCCTCGCCCTTCCTCTCCACTATACCTAGTGCCCCATCTGGAAAGTATCTCAGCAAAAAAGGGCTCTTCACTAACTGCATGCTCATTAACTGCAGATCAGCCCCTAGCATGCAACGGAATTAGCAGAATCCATCCTCTCTCAGGACATAGACATTACGTTCATCACGGAGACGTGGCTAAATTAGATCTCCCCACCATGCTTGGATATGCTTGTGCCCCCAGGTTTTACCATCATCAACAAAGATCGAAAAGATCAACAAGGTGGAGGTGTAGCTATCATCCACAAGGACGACATCAACATCATTGAAATGGACACTTGCAAGTATAGCTCCTTTGAATGTCTTACTGTCAACATCAAGACTAAGGATAATAGTCCATTACTCTGTCACCTTCTCTATCACCCACCAGGCAACACCCTCACATTCAGGGAACACTTATCCGACCTGATTGCTCATTGCCCACTCGGAGACGCTAACAACCTAATCCTTGGTGACCTTAACCTACGCTGGAATGAAGCCAACAACATGCTAATTCAAACTCTAAACAATCTTCTCTGTGACAATAATCTATCCCAACACTGTTCAGAGGAAACTCACAATAAAGGAGCAGCCTTGGATGTCATCATCGCCCATCGAGACGTAATTACGATCGACAACATTCTACCAGTGGACTGGTCGGATCACCACATGATCTTATTCCACATCAACCAAAGAGTGCTATCCCTGTCACCCGTACAAGACCCACCCAAATGGTCCAGAAATCTCACCCAGATTCCCCTTGGCGTCATGGAAGAAAGGCTAAATTCGCTCCTCCCCAGCGGCAATGACCACCTCTCCACAACGGATCTCACCTTGCTCTATAACTCGAATATGGTAGCCTTGCTTGATCAACTAGCACCCCTGAAATAAAAAAAAAGCCAAGCTATTCTGTCCAGATCATGGTTTGACTCAGACATCAACGAGAAAAGGAGACAATTAAGAGCCACAGAAAGACGCTGGAGGAACAATCCTACTACGATTCACCGCAATCAACTCAGAACAGTCCGGAAGAAGTACAACAGTCACATCAAGAACAAAAAATCCACGTTTTCTGCTCCGCACTGGATAGCGCAAAAAACAGACCCAAGGAGCTCTTTAACATCATCAGACAACAAACCTCCAAACCCGCTACGTCCCTAGGGCAGGAATCCAAAGAACTTTGCGCCAACATCGCCTACTTCTTCAATGACAAGATTTCTAAGATCGAGTGCTCACTGGACATCAATAACGCCCCCCTTTCCAATAGCAGCCCGTCGGGGGTGTTTGGTAGCGCTCCCTTACCCCACACTAAACCCTGGTCACTCTTCCATCCCATCCCAGAAGAAGAGATAGTCAAATTGATCTCCACCTCCAAGCCCTCATGTCACGTCCTAGACCCTCTACCACGCAACTAACCAAAAAGCTGAAACTCTCCTTAGCCCACTCTGGTGCACGATTATAAACAGCTCCCTAAAAAGCGGAATCGTTCCAGACTGCCTCAAAATAGGACAAGTCACACCACTGCTGAAAAAACCTGGCCTGGATATAAACGATTTGAATAACTTCAGACCCGTCTCCAACCTTCCTCTTCTATCCAAAATCCTAGAAAGATGTGTACTCCAACAATTAACTCAACACTTGGACAGTATCAACCTCCTCGACTCCTATCAGTCGGGAATTTAGGAAAGGCTGCAGCACAGAAACCGCGATCCTCAACATCATCGATGATATCCACAAATCACTTGACTCAGACCAATGTTGCCTCCTCATTCTCCTAGACCTATCGGCAGCATTCGACACAGTAGATCACAAACTTCTCATCAAGGCTCTTGAAGAAAGGGCCGGACTTGACGAGGTGGTCCTCAAATGGTTCTCCTCATTCCTAAACAATCGCTCCCAAAGAATCAAAATCAAAAGCTTTGAGTCCGACCTTCACCCAGTCAATAGGGGAGTTCCTCAAGGGTCAGTGCTCTCCCCTCAACTCTTCAACATTTACATGGAACCCCTCACCACCCTACTCAAAAAAGCTAACATTCCCTTCCACCTATATGCCGATGATACTCTAATTTACTTGGAAATCTCCTCTGCTAAAGACATTCAAAGAAGTGCAACTTTGGCTGTCAAGTAACCACTTAGAACTGAATCCGGACAAAACCAAATTACTCCTCTTATCGAACAAAGAAGAGAACCCACAAATGGTCGATTGGTTAAAATCTATCGATGCGCTCAATGGGAACCTCACCCTGGCCGACTCTGTTAAATCATTAGGCATCCTGCTAGACCCAAAACTGGACATGAGCAAACACATTAAGAACTCGGCGCCTTCCTCAACCTGAAGCTACTGAACAAAATAAAACCTTTCATCCCGCCCAAAGATCTCAAACAAGCCACCCAATCATTGGTGCTGTCAAGATTAGACTATGGAAATGCAGTCCTCTCGGGAATAGCTAAATCACATCTTGCTCCTCTGAAAACAACTCTCAACGCGGCTGCCAGAATGGTCACCGGAATCAAGAAATTTGATCACATCTCACCTGCACTCAGAAAGCTCAAGTGGCTACCGGTAGAAATGCGGGCGAGCTTCAGAACAGCCTGCCTCACACACAGAGCCCTACACACCGGCAAACCCGAATATCTGGCTGCCAAACTCAAAAAAGCAGGTCAGACCAGGAACATCAGGAGCTCTAACACCCTACTACTCAACCCGCTGAAATCACGAAAACAAAAAAACGCGGCCAGGTGCTTCGCCGGAAATGCGTCCAAAATCTGGAACTCTATTCCACCTCACATCAGAACTATTCCCTCCTTCGCTAAATTCAAAAGTCAGCTAAAAATCCTGTTCCTCTATCGATCCCTAGCAAACCGGTAGGAGCAGTCGGAGTGCTGAGGTAGACACCTCACTCCTCTCCGACGCTGTGTCAACAAGACCCCGAACTGGAACTCTTCATCATTGACATTATTAATACTTTTATTCGGATTTTCCCGCTTTATTGTATTATGTTTTGCTCTGTTTTGTTCTGTTCTGTAACTGATGTAAAGCGCTCCCATACCCTCCGGTCAGGTCAGCGCTATATAAAACTTCAAAAAAAAAAAAAAAAAAAAAAATAAAGTACAGATCCTGAATAAAGGCTTAGGTTTCGTCCCAACTCCAACATTGGACATATTTAAACTAAGATGTGAGTTGGCTGAATTTTGTAGGAAGTTAAAACTGAAAGCCTATTTCGCTCGAAAGGAAGACTCTACACCGGAAAGCAACACAAATTTAAGTAAAAAATCAACCTTCTGCCCTCCAAATCATATGGTACCAATTGAAATACAAGCTTTTGAACAAGCTATTATGAAAGAGGCAGAGGAAGTCCAGAAAACCATCAAAAACCCTTCTTCAACATCACCAAACACGAACAACAAGCCTTGGACCAGCTCAAACCCGCTGACAAGGGGGGAGGAATTGTCCTATTGGACAAGGAAGGATATAACCAACAGTGCCTACTTCTCCTCTCTGATGAAAAGTTTTACACAAAAATCACGAGTGATCCTACAATCAGGTTGCAGCACACTATAAAAATGGTGGTGAAAGAAGCTGAAATAAACTCCTGGATCACAAAACATGAAGCAGATTTTTTGATTGCACGGAACCCAAAGACACCATATTTCTATTCATTACCAAAAACACATAAAAACAGATTCCCACCCCCAGGTCGTACAATCGTTTCTGGGATAGGTTCAGTACTAGAACCATTGTCCCAATTCGCTGATCAGTTCGTTAAACCTCTGGTCCAAAAAACACCTATGTATCTAAAAGATAGCCGGGACCTCCTGAACCAACTCATAGGCCTACTGTTTGACGAAAATTAGATGTACTTAGTAGGCTTGGACGTAGAGAGTCTCTACACGAGCCTCCCGCAACAAAATACTCTGGAGACTCTAGAGACCATTTTATTCTCTGAACAATGCCAATACAAAACACCGAGGAATTTCGTCCTAGAATGCTGTAGACTAGCCCTAACAGAATTGTTTTGGGGAGTATGATGGATCAATGTATGTACACTGCCACGGACATCCATGGGCAGCGCTTTTGCGCCATCGGTAGCAGGCCTGTATGTGAGCAGTTTTGAGAACCTACACATACTGAATGATCAAAATCCATTTTTTCCCAAGATATTGTTCTGGAAACGATATATAGATGATATTATCGTTATCTGGAACGATACCAGTGACAATCTCCAGAGCTTTATACATTGGATCAACACCAGAGACGAATGCCTAAGATTCACTTATACAGCTGACAAAAGCAGATTGGATTTTCTGGATATTACTCTCTACATAGAGAATAACAGCATTGAAACAAAAACCTATTATAAACCCACTGCAAAGAACAGCTTGTTATCTTACAAAAGTTTCCACCCTAGGCCTTTAAGGGACAACCTTCCTTACAGGCAATTTTTACGTCTTAGACGTAATTGTAGTAAATTGTAGGACTACAAACAACAAGCCGATGATTTAATACAAAAACTGGTGAAAAGAGACTATCCAATGAAAACCGTACGCAAATGCCAAAAAGAGCCAGACACCAACCGAGAGAATGTCTCCTGAATACTATACCAAAGGAATCAAAAGATGATCTAATCACTTGTGTAACATCTTATAACACAGCTTGTTGGAGGGAGGACCACCGGGGGGGTCAGGGGGACCACTCCGGGGCACCTTCCTACCGCAAAGTTCTAGCCGAGCGCCGCTGAGAAGCCTCCTAGGGGAGGTCTTTCTCCTAAGATCGTACTAGGCCCAGTAACACCACCACACAGGACTCCGTGTCAGTTGCTTTATCTAGGTATTTTATCAACAGTAGCACATTCAAGATATTTACAGGGGGATCGAGAGATCCAGAAAGAGTCTCAATGTCTTTGTAGGGACAGGGTAGCGGGAAAGTCTTAGTACCAGCCTGGTACGGGGAATGCTCTGCGCCAGACCTTGCATTAGGCCGAAGGAGGCTCCGGGACCGGAGCGGCAGGTGCAGGTCTCAAAGCAGCTCGGACGTGGAGAGCCGCGACGGTGTCTGTGGGGCTCGGGTGGTAGTTCCGCTTGGGTCGAGCCGCGACACAGTCAGCAGGGCTCCGGTGGTAGGTCCGCTTCGGTCGAGCCGCGACGAGGTCAGCTGGGCTCTGATGGCAAGTTCAACAAGGTCGGGCCGTGACAGCGTCAGCAGGGCCCCAAAGGTTCGTGAAGGTCTTTAAGCACGGTGGAGCCGCGACGTAGTCAGCAGGGCTCAGAGCGTGGTTCCGGGATGAGTCTTTCTCCGTAGGGTCAGCCGCGATCCGATCAGCAGGGCTCTTGACTCCGGGATACAACTGCCGTCTTGTTGCAGGGTCGCCCCAGATATAGGTTTGGAGCCCTTTGATGTCCGGACCCTTGCGCCCGGGGGGGCGGAGAGGCCGGGTCGGGAGCGGCCAGACGCCCAGCAGGAGAGGCGCCAGTCCCAAGAGAGCTGTGGGGCGATCGCACCTAGGTGTGGAAGGACGGTTGGGGGTCCCATCGATACTGCCCTCCGCCGGGAGTGGGGAGGTGTTCACGTGGTATCCCCCGGGCCAGGGGTTGGCGCCCTGATGTCGGGCCTCGCCGGGACCGAGGCCGGGTGGAGCGGGGTCACGTAGGCGGTGACGTAGAGTCACGTACAATCCAAAATGGAGGAGCCCCGAGGTGCATGGGACCTCGTGCGGTTTAGTGAGGGGGAACAGGACCACGCCACGAGGCCGGCTCCAACACGCGTCCCCCCCAGCTGAAGGCAGGGAGAGTCACCCATCTCCTTGGGGGTTCTCCTCGCCGAGGCGGAAGAATCTGGACAGGCCGTCGGCATTGGCGTGGTCGTTGCCGAGCCGGTGTTCCACGGTGAAGTCCATCCCTTGCAGCGAGATGGACCATCGCAACAACTTGGGGTTCTCGCCCCGCATTTGCATTAGCCACCGCAAGGGCCGGTGGTCAGTTTGGACTCTGAAGTGGGTGCCGAAAAGGTAGGGCCGGAGCTTCTTGAGAGCCCATACCACGGCGAAGGCTTCCCACTCGATGGTGCTCCACCTCTGTTCTCGTGGCAGCAGTCGGTGGCTGATGAAGGCCACCAGTCGGTCGTGGCCCTCGGTGTCCATCTGGGAGAGGACCGCCCCGACCCCGTACTCCGAGGCATCGGTCTGGACCACAAATTCCTTACTGTAGTCAGGGGCCTGTAGCACAGGGGCAGCACACATAGCCGCCTTGAGGGCTTCAAAAGCGGTCTGACAGCGGGGCGTCCAGTGCACCACCTTGGGCTGTTTCTTGGAAGTGAGCTCTGTGAGGGGCCCCACAATACTGCCATAATCCTTAATAAATCGACGGTAGTAGCCTGTGAGGCCTAAGAAGGCCCGGACAGCGGTTTGGGTTGCGGGGGGCTCCCACGCCTGGATGGCATCGACCTTTAACTGGAGGGGCGCCACCTGGCCACTCCCCACCTGGTGGCCCAGATAGGTCACAGATCCTTGACCGATCTGGCACTTGCTGGCCTTAATCGTGAGCCCGGCCCTTTGGAGAGCGACCAGGACTTCTCGGAGGTGGCCTAGGTGCGCGGCCCAGTGGTTGCTGAAGACGGCAATGTCGTCGAGGTAGGCCGCGCTGAAAGCTTCTAGCCCGGCCAGGACCTTGTTCACCAGCCTCTGGAAGGTTGCTGGGGCGTTCTTCATACCGAAGGGCATCACCCAAAAGTGGTAGTGCCCATCGGGGGTGGAAAAAGCGTATCGTTCCTGGGCGCCGGGGGTGAGCTTGATCTGCCAGTACCCAGCGGTGAGATCAAAGGTGCTTAGGTAGCGGGCGGCCCCTAAGCGATCGATCAGTTCGTCTGCCCGTGGCAGGGGGTGGGCATCGGTCTTGGTGACTGCGTTCAGGCCCCGGTAGTCTACACAAAATCTGAGTTCCGGGGGGTGCCTGGGGCGGCGGCCTTCGGCACCAAGACCACAGGGCTGGCCCACGGGCTGTCGGATGGCTCGATGACTCCGAGGGGGTCACCCCGGGCGTGAGAGAGAAGAGGGCAGCGAAGGGTTGCAGCAGCTTTCGGCAGTCATGGCGCTGTTCGGGTGTCAGGGTGGTGGAGAGGTGGACGCCCTCCAAGGAGCCGTCTTGGCCCGAGGACCCCAGGAGGTCTGGTAGGGGCTCGGAGTTGCTTTCGCCCCCATCATCGGTAGCCAGCAGCAGGCTTAGTTCAGTTCGGGCAAAGTGGAGCTTGAGCCGGTTGGCGTGTAGGACCCGGAGGGGGTTCCTCGGGGACTCCATGTCGACCAGGTAGGTGACGGGGCTCTTCTTCTCGACCACCTTGAAGGGCCCGGCCCACTTGTCCTGCAGGGCGCAGGGGTCCACGGGCGACATGACCCAGACTTGCTGGCCCGGCTCGAACTCGATGGTCAAGGCATTTTCGTCATACCAGCGTTTCATGTCTTCTTGGCTGGCCTCGAGGTTGGCTTCTGCCAGGGCCCGGAACTTCCGAGTCTGGTTCCGCAGGGTCAGGAGGTACCGGTAGACGTCGGGTGGGGGGCATCTTGGACGTTCGCCTCCCAGCCCTCCTTGACCAGGCTGAGGGGCCCTCGGACGTGGTGCCCATACAATAGTTCGAAGGGGCTGAAGCCCAGGGATTTCTGTGGTACCTCTCGATAGGCGAACAGGAGGCAGGGCAGCAGCACGTCCCATCTCCTCCTCAGGGGCTCCTCCAGGCCCTTGATCATCCCTTTCAAGGTTCTGTTGAACCGCTCGACCAGTCCGTTCCCCTGGGGGTGGTAAGGGGTGGTGAATTTGTAGGTGACCCCACATTGTTGCCAGAGGGATCTCATGTACTTTGAAATAAAGTTCGTACCCCTGTCGCTCACCACTTCTCGGGGGAACCCCACCCTGGAGAAGATGCCCATCAGGGCCCGGCCCACCACTGGAGCTGTCACAGTGCGGAGTGGGATGGCCTCGGGGTTTCAGGTGGCGTGGTCGACCAGTACCAGGATGAAGCGGTGTCCCAGGGCGGTTCGGGGGTCGAGGGGCCCCACGATATTGATCCCTACTCGTTCGAACGGGGTGTGGACGGCTGGAAACGGTTGGAGGGGGGCCTTGACTCGACCCCCAGTCTTTCCGCTAGCTTGGCAGGTCGGGCAGGACCGGCAGTGGTGGTCCACATCTCTCCGCATTCGGGGCCAATAAAAATGGGTCACTAGGCGGCTGTAAGTTTTGTCTCGCCTGAGGTGTCCGGCGAGGGGCACGTCATGCACCAGGTTCAGGAGGAACTCTCGGAATCGGAGGGGAACCACCAACACACGGCCGGCTCCCAGTTCGGCGACTTTCTGCTCGCTATACAACAAGTCATTGTCCCAATAGATCCAGTGGGTTCCCGTGGGGTCCCCCGAGGCCTGGGCGGCCGCTTGCTGTCGGGCCCCCTCGAGGGACGGGCAGGCCTTCTGCTCTTGCTGGAATTGTTCGCGGGTGGGGCCCCGTCGTGGCGCCACTGGGCCAGCTCGGGGATCTCGCTGAGGGAGGCGGCCTCGTCGGGGAAAAGTTCGGGGGGTCCGGCCTCATCGTCAGGTTTCTCCGTGCCGGATGAGGGTGGCAGTTCTTGGCCCGTGGGCTCGTCGGGGGCCGGGTGGTGGCGCAGGCCCACTCGGGCAGCCCTAGCATCCCCAGATGCTCTCGGCGCTCCACCTGGGCCCAGGGGGAGCTCTCTAGGTCGTTCCCCAGGAGGCAGTCCACCGGGGCGTCGTCGCGGACAGTTACTTTTAGAGTGCCTGACACTCCTCCCCACTCGAAGGGGATCCTGGCCATCCGGCACATGCTTTCGGTGTTGTCCGCGGTCCGGACAGGGCATAGGACATGCGGCAGGATTTGTTCGGGGGTCACCAGGTGGCAGCGAACAGCGGTCACACTGGCCCCAGTGTCCCGGAGGGCTTCGGCCCGTTGTCCATTAATGGTGACCCACTGCTGGTACTTCTGGGTGTTGCTTGGGATGGCAGCTCGGGGCACCATTTCTCGGGGTCCCAGGCATACGAGGGACATGGCAGCTGGTTCCCACTCGGGGGTCCCGTCCTCACGGCTTTCCTCCTCTTCCTCTCCTTCCCCCAGGGCTGCGGCGGCTATTTGTCGGGGAGGGGGCCCAGTGGTCCCGTTCCGTCGGTTCACGGGGCAGGCTGGGTCGCTCGCATAGTGACCTGTCTGTTGGCAGCCGAAGCAGGTCACTGTTGGTCGGGGTCCAGGCCTGGCGATGGGGGTCCCTCTCCGGACCATGGTCGGGGACATGTGGTTGGTGGCTTGGCCTCGTGGCGGGGTTCTGGGCGGCCCGGCTGGGAATTCTCGACTGCGGTGGGACCCCCCTCCCCCGCCCCGCTGGCGAGAAGGTCCCGTGGTACTCCATTGGTAGTCCCCCACGGGGTTCCGGGGGACCCGGGTGTTGACCCATCGGTCGGCTTCGGCGGCGAGCTTCCGGGGCTCGGTCAGCTTACTGTCCAGGAGGTGTTGCCTTAGTTCCACAAAGCAGTTGTTGGCGAGGTGCTCCCAGACAATGAGGTCGAACAGTTCGTTGTACGAGGTGACCTTGCTCCCTTTTATCCACCCTTCAAAGGCCCGGCTGAAGAAGTCCACGTATTCGACCCATGTGGTACCGGGGAGCTTCCTGCAGTCCCGGAAGCGCTGCCGGTACATCTCGGCTGATAGTCCGTAGCGTGTGAGTAGGGCTTCTTTCATGTGGTCGTATGATGTCATCACGGCGTCGGGGAGTTGCAGCAGGGTATCCCGGCCCTCGCTGAGGAACCTCCCCCATAGGCCGGCACCCCAATCCTTCCGGGGTACCCGATGGGAGGTCATGGCTACCTCGTAGGCTCGGAACCACTGCTGGATGTCGTCGTTTTTGAAGTATTCCTTGACGACATCCTTGGGGATATGAACCTTTGGTTCGGTTGGTGGCAGAGCGTCCCGTGCCCCGGGGGTGCTGGTCTCCCCCGTTTTGGATTTTAGTTCGAGTTCCTTGAGGCCCCTCTCGTGCTCGAGGGTTAGCCGTTTCTCTTCTAGTTCTCGATGCCGTTTCTTTTCTTCGATTTCCTCCTGCAGCCGTAGTTGTTCCAAGGCTAGTTTCTTCTCCGCTAGCAGGAGTTCACCGTCCAGCCGGAGTCGTGTGAGGTCCATTTCGTGTGTCCGGGCCCTCTCCCGTTCTTGCATTTCTTCGGGAGATAGGCCGGCTTCCGGGATGCTTCGCCCTCCATCTGTCGGGGTCATGGTCGGTGGCAGGTTTCCGTCCCGGGCCGAGGTCCCTTCGGCTCGGGGTGGAGTGGTCTCGGATTCTGCCCAGGCTTTCAGGGCTTTCTGCATTTCTTCCTTGGTGCCCAATCCTGTGGTTGGGATCCCTTTGTCCTTGCAGAATTTTTTCAATTCTTTGTGGGTGTATTCTTCCAACCTTTCTTGCTGGAAGGTTGCGGCCACGGTTGTTTCTTGGCTGCTCATGGTTCTCTTTCTTTTTCCGTCTGGTTAGGCAGCGGGTGCGTTACTCGCCTGTACGATTGCGTCTGGCTCGAATCCCGTCGCTGGCCACCAAATGTTGGAGGGAGGACCACCGGGGGGGTCAGGGGGACCACTCCGGGGCACCTTCCTACCGCAAAGTTCTAGCCGAGCGCCGCTGAGAAGCCTCCTAGGGGAGGTCTTTCTCCTAAGATCGTACTAGGCCCAGTAACACCACCACACAGGACTCCGTGTCAGTTGCTTTATCTAGGTATTTTATCAACAGTAGCACATTCAAGATATTTACAGGGGGATCGAGAGATCCAGAAAAAGTCTCAATGTCTTTGTAGGGACAGGGTAGCGGGAAAGTCTTAGTACCAGCCTGGTACGGGGAATGCTCTGCGCCAGACCTTGCGTTAGGCCGAAGGAGGCTCCGGGACCGGAGCGGCAGGTGCTGGTCTCATAGCAGCTCGGACGTGGAGAGCCGCGACGGTGTCTGTAGGGCTCGGATGGTAGTTCCGCTTGGGTCGAGCCGCGACACAGTCAGCAGGGCTCCGGTGGTAGGTCCGCTTCGGTGAGCCGCGACGAGGTCAGCTGGGCTCTGATGGCAAGTTCAACAAGGTCAGGCCGCGACAGCGTCAGCAGGGCCCCAAAGGTTCGTGAAGGTCTTTAAGCACGGTGGAGCTGCGACGTAGTCAGCAGGGCTCAGAGCGTGGTTCCGGGATGAGTCTTTCTCCGTAGGGTCAGCCGCAATCCGATCAGCAAGGCTCTTGACTCCGAGATACAACTGCCGTCTTGTTGCAGGGTCGCCCCAGATATAGGTCTGGAGCCTTTTGATGTCCGGACCCTTGCGCCCGGGAGGGGCAGAGAGGCCGTGTCGGGAGCGGCCAGACGCCCAGCAGGAGAGGCGCCAGTCCCAAGAGAGCTGTGGGGCGATCGCACCTAGGTGTGGAAGGACGGTTGGGGGTCCCATCGATACTGCCCTCCGCCGGGAGTGGGGAGGTGTTCACGTGGTATCCCCCGGGCCAGGGGTTGGCGCCCTGATGTCGGGCCTCGCTGGGACCGAGGCCGGGTGGAGCGGGGTCACGTAGGCAGTGACGTAGAGTCACGTACAATCCAAAATGGAGGAGCCCCGAGGTGCATGGGACCTCGTGCGGTTTAGTGAGGGGGAACAGGACCACGCCACGGGGCCGGCTCCAACACAGCTACAATCACAGTAAAAAAGATTATCAACACAAACTGGAGGATTGTCACCTCTGGCAGTCTGAAATGGCCAACACCAAGGTTTGCAAATAAAAGGACAAGAAACTAGAAGGGCCTTCTGGTACATACACGACCTGCACCCAAAGCTAAGATAGAAAGTATCACCACAGCCTGGAATATGAACCCGATTACAGGACATTATCCATGCGGATCCTGTGTAGTTTGTAAACCGACCACTGCAACAAGAACCTTGTCCCTCTCTCCGAGAACCTAGTATGGACACAACGACAACATACTAACTGTAATTCTACGCACGTGATCTATTTGATCACGTGCCCATGCGGTCTCAGATGCATTGGGATGACTTGTCGTAAAGTCAAGTTGCGGATTGGAGAACACAAGAGCAACATCAAGTGCAAAAGAGCTACAACAAAAATGAACAAACATTATATAGATTCAAATCACACAAATGACGAATTGAATTGGACCGTCATAGATATGTTAACTACCAGAAATAACAATGCTGAACGCATATTGTTCGAAAAAGAACAACGTTGGGTTCATCGTCTACAGACTAATGCCCAAGGATTAAACGATGACATACAATGGCACCAGTTGAATTGTCCTTTCAATCGCTTAATCTTCCCAGAAGATTCTCCAGGAGATCAGTCAAAATCAGAATTTGTACAGAATCATGGAACCAGTTGTAATGACCACCGAGTCACCCAACCAAAGATTCATTCTTAGACGAGCCAGAATGTGAACATGTACTGAGTATTTTGCCATATGAAATACTGATGACCAGTACATACATTTTCCACACTAACAATTTTTTCACAAACCGTTGGGTCACTACTACACTAAATATTTTTTGAGACTCATTATTTGATGTTAAAATTAAACCATGAATCCTACACTAAAACACTCAGGATACCGACACACAAAAATCTTTATTTTAAAACATGGTTATATTTGGAGCTTTATCCCATTCACGACTCTTTCACCTAAACAATTATCAAAAGCAACCGCCATGGAGTCTTTCTTCCGTGTCTATTACAGTGAAGAAACAAATGATGGCTCCAAACAGACCTGCATCACCGAGGGCAGAGCAAGCACAAGTGAAAAATCCCCGTAGCTGCAGGTGAGGGAGACATGCCGAAAGACCGCATTCACCCGAACTCAAGTAAGGCCTCTATTAAATATTGTTTTTCTCATCACAGCAACCCGGGATAATACTTGCCCGCCCCCGAGGACGCCCAAAAGTATGTTCTCACAGGTAATTGAGGACCTGCCTGGGGAATTTATCATCAAGTCCCAGCAGTAATGGCGGCTTAGACGAACAGATATGAATTACACTAATGTTTGTAGATAAGCACACCCGTTCTCACATCGTTATAATGGGTTCTAGGTGAGAAATAACAATACCCTGTTTTTTATCACAATTTCCCTGGCTAATACTCATGTACACAAAAATATTTGTGTGGTTCCATTACTTTACTCTAATATGTACCGTAACCAATGATAGAGAATCAAATTTTATACTTGACAATTTCCATTAGTACAGCGAGACCCCTTACGCCCCCTACATCCGATGCACAATAATTTCAAGAAATGCTATAATTTTTGCAGTGTTTAGTTCTGCGCAATACAGTCTTAACCTTATATGTTTTCAAATTGCTTATACAACATTTGACCAGCATCTAAAAAAAGTATTCACAAATATATCCTTTTTTCCTCTCTGTTCTTAAAATTACAGGTACTACTGAACAATTTTCCATAGTAGACAAATAGTAAACCACTTATTAGTGAGGCAGAAATAGTGCTTGCACATTCTCACTGGTCCTGAAAAATGCCCCCTGGGCAAGATGGGGCTGAAACATGTCGACCTCACGTATGAACTTTTTTAGTGCGTTAGATCCCGTAACATGATCTAAATATGCACACTCACTATTTTTTAACTTCTTTAACGCCCATTCACCAATAAATAATTGCACCCAAATGAGGATGTTTAAAGAATTTTAATTCACTTCACTGCGAGCACTCAATTTTTACAATTTGTTGGTCTTTGGACACTACTGCAATACCAGTGGTTCACCTCCAGGTGGAGGTCAGCATACAAAAAAAACCTATGATGATACAATCACGTTACGAATAGGCGGAGAACCAAGATATACCGCCTTTCCATCTACGTACGTGTATGAGGGTTTTTTTGAAGGTACCAATTATCAAAAAAACCCTGGTAACGTAGGTACAAGTGATGCATTCTTCCCCCCTCCCCCTATTGATCTTTGTATCTTACTTGGAAGCTGAATGGATCGCCACTTCCCTTCTTTCTCCCTCCCCCCTCATGATTTAAACATAAACATCCTATTTGTCAGATATTCTGCAATTTGTTCACTAAACATCATGATTCCTTCAATTCTTCTTCATTCAAAAAAATTAATGTACCAATGCTTGACCCACTTCTGTGTTTCCCTGAGTTTCCTGAATATTAGGGTATCAGACTAGTCTGGGTTTTCAATGGTTTTGGGTGCCCACAGGTGTTAAATAGAGAACTGTGCTTTCTGGAAATTTTGAAAGCAACTGAGAGCGAAATGCCGGTTTAGGGTACCTGTCTTTTGGTTACAGGTATCACACTTTAACCACTTTAACCACTTGGAAACCTATAACAACCACATATTTTCAACATCTATGCATCCTGAAGCATCAAACATGCATGTCACTCTTTCCTGGCCCTAATTAACTGGCTGAAAGGATGGCTGGAACATGTTGTCAGATTTTCAAGAATTGTTTCCTAAAACAGGATAATTTATTCCAGTCTTCAGGAGCATATCTATGCCCTTGGTTGACCCACATCTGTGTTTCAACTTTGGTGGTAGTAGAAATGAGTGGATTTTCAATGGGTTTGAGTAGGGAATTGGGTTTGTTAGGGGGGTACGGCGCCTGTCACAAACTGATTTGACTGTTAGATGTGGGGTGGACACTAGAATTACCATAGTACACTTCCCAACAAACACACAGCCCTCAGAGCCCAAGTTGAATGAGTCTGAAGACTTTCGCCATCTTGGATTTGCCCTTATACATTACATTTTGAGCCTGTTTGCATTACGGCAAACAAGAACTACTGCAAAGGTCAACAGGCCAGGGCCTGGGAACTTCTTTTACCTAATTGGTTAGCAGTGGAGTAACTAAACACTTTGCCGCCCGTAGCGGTCCCTGCATTTGCCGCCCCGCGGCAAACTCATGTACGAGCATGGGAGGGTGCTGGTGATTCCTGCATTTTCTGCCCCGCAGTAAACGCATTTAAGGGGGGGGAGGCCACCCCTAATACTTGTGCCGCTCGGGGCGGACCACCCCTCACCTCCCCCTTGCTACGCCACTATTGGTTAGGGAGGGGCCAGGAGTCACCCCTACCCACTAGCTTATGCCAGGCATAAATATGGCGTCTACACACTGAGGAGCTTTAGAGGGAAAAAGAACCTAGGCCGCCCTCCTCTCAATCAGTATCTATCAACAAAGACCTAGGACTTGGAAGGTAGAATCTTTTTTTCTCTTAGCTGTGGATTAAATCCTATTACTTTAGGTATATACCACTCCCCACTTTTTGGGAAAAAAAGATGGCACCTCACGTGCGCAACACCAATTGAGCCTGCTGATTGGTACTCATCAGCTCTGCCCACTTTTATCATCATTGGTTACCATCATGTTTCAAAGAAAAATTCGAAGAGTGTCCGAAAAAATATATTTGTGAAGGTACGTGGTGAGAGAATCACATACCAAAACGACTGAATAGTGAAGATAAAAGGTTGAGAAGGATACACCCTCAATAGGTTCAAACTTTATTACTCCTTTGATGTGCACCCAAATCAACAATTAAAAAGGTTGCTTAATGTGCATACCATAGTGCCAACATGTTTCATCGCCCAATCTTATTATGGCGATTTCGTCAGGGCTGCTCCAGTCGCTTGGCACAGACACAGGACACTGCTAGAGTTTTCTCTCTTGGGGACTGCCAAAGGTAAAAGGAAAATAAAAACACACACAACTTTCAACTCATTCCACTGCCCCTGTTACATACACAAATCTCTGATTTTCATTTGAATATATCTGTTACCCTTAGTGAGCCATGGCCTCGCGTACCGGCTCGCATCAATAGGTCCTGCACGGGCTCCACAAGTGAGTCCTCGCAGTGATTCCACACTCAGCTGTAATGCGGATCTACAATGTAAATATTTTTGATATATTCAAATCCCAATCTTGTATAGAATGTAGGAAACACCTACGCACTCATGTGTTCAATGTGGGAGCCAATATAACCCTTTATTTGCTGGTTCTTTTTAAGGCGACCCAACTGCCTGTTTATCCCTGATACAGTGTCGCTCTGGAGACAACATCCATGTTCTATATTTAGACTCACTAAATAACCTCCAATAGCGCATACCAGCACATACAAGACATCAGGGGACTTTGCTTTAGCGATGTCTGGGCTACTTGTAAATCACTCCTATATACATATAAATATATCACAATCGGTGCAACAACTGTTGCTTCTGTTACCCTCAATGCAATATTAGACTATTTACCCCCTTCACCTTCCTCTTATTCGTGAAAGGGAGGCCACTAGTACAAGCCCACACCTCGGAACACTGACGGCACTGGAAGTGCAACCTCGCGTCTATGTCCCCAAACCCTCTCAGTCACGCCTCCTTACCACCCAAAGCCTCACGGAGCTCCACTCGTGGCATCCTGCCCATGCTCCTTTTATACAGGAAGCATCTGTTCGTTTGCGCGTTATTAATGAGCTCCATCTTGGAATAGGAAGTGCTTTACTTTACTTTCGGTGTATTAGAAACTAATTACCAGAAATGCGTCTGCTCACGATTCTTTGTATCAATGCCGCCTGTTTGTGAAAATGATATGAAAGGCCCTCACAGGCGGAATCGTAGGTATCCCGATTCTATGCATATATCCCCACCATTATAGAGCGTATCTTTAGGCGCCATCTTGGGTAGGGTTCGAAAGGAAGTTCTTAAATATCGATCTCATGGTGGAAATTACAGAAAGATTGTCTATTCGTGCTTTGTTATTTCAATTGCGCCTATCTATGGGAGTGATATAAGAACTCACTGGTGGGATAATGAGTATCCTCTTTACATATCTACTATCCCTGCGTTTAGGAGCATAGCAATGGGCGCCATTTTAGATAGGGTTAGTATCCATTCTGGAAACTACTCTACATTTTGTTTGCTCCTTCAAGCATATTAATGGGGGTTCTTGTTTATCGATCTGATTGTAGCAGGTACCAAACCCAGCGTGTATTGATAATTAATTCTCTCAATGACGCCTGAATATTAAAATCATGAAGGACCTCACTAATGGAGTAATGGGTATCCTGTTTATATATATACAATCCCTGCATTGTGGAGCATAGCACTAGATGCCATCGTGGGTGGAGTTAATATTCATAATGCGATATACTCAAAATGGTACTATATCCTTCAAGAGTCCTTATATCTTTAATGTCTTAAAGGCACAGGTATAATTCATACTAGATATAGGTTCTCACAGGTTTCTATCCCAGTCTATTGTCACTATACGCATCATCTTCGTGTAGATATCCAAAGAATTTCCTTTCTTCATCTATGATCTAAGATGGAAAGCTATCCTAGCCTGTAAATATAGACTATGTTGCAAGCTACATCTGTACCTCTTGGCCAAATGGAAATGATATTCCTATGTTGCACCGGGTTCGTCAATAGGGCTGTATAGCAAGGTTATGTACGACCTTAAATAACTGTCCACGAGGGGCAAACCTTAAACCAAAGAGCCTCCATAATAGTAAGGGCCCCCAGTGTTCATCAATTACAGCAAAACTTTAGGATCTTGCCCTTCCCCACTCAATTTGGTCGTTCAGTCCCACTTGGTCAGTTTTCTCCTGGAAAATCCATTTGGTTTCCTTTGAGGCCAATATATCCTCAATGTTTTGGGATGCGTCCATTATTCTCTCAAGGACTACCCAAGTAAAGGCGTGTTTGGTTTCATGACAGTGTTGTACAAGCTTGGTCGTGAGTTTACCGGCTCTAATCGTGCTGAGATGCTCTTGCATTCTCACCTTTACTTTCCTTGTTGTGAGCCCTATGTATTGTAGGCTACATTGGCAGGTCAGTCTGTATACCACAAATGCGGTATTACAGTTACTGAAGTGTTTCAAATACCATGTTCTACCTGAGCTTAGAGTAACACTCTTTGCTCTCTTTGTCAAGCTACATACGGAACATGTTCCGCAAGGATAGTGTCCTGAGGGGATAGTTGACTCTGTCAACCTAGATGTCGTTTTAACACGGGTGTGGACTAGTTTATCTGCTAGGTTGCTCGATCTTCTAAACGCAAACCTAGGTGGGGGCATAGTAAAGTCTTTAGTGGACAACAATGTCCAGTGTTTACGTATTGCCTGGCGGATTTTAGTGGCCAGCGGGTCAAAGGTCATGACCACAGGTAAACAATCATCTCTTGTTTTTTCATTCTTCTGGAGTAGAGCACTACGGGGGGTGTTCATTGCTCTTTTTCTAGCATTCCTGATAATCTTACGTGGGTAGTTTCTCATCTCCAACTTGGCACATAGTTCCTCTGATTGGTCCAAGAAAGTAGCGGTGGATGAACAGTTCCTGCGATATCGAAGAAACTGTCCCACGGGTAGATTATCCCTGAGTGCTCTAGGATGGTATGAGTTGTAACACAAGAGTGAGTTCTTATCAGCTACTTTTTGATGCACTTTGGAGCACAATCTATCCCCTTCTTCGTAGATGTCCAAATCCAGGTACACCGCTGTTTGGCTGCTGTAGTTCCATGTGAACCTAAGGCTAGGGTCTTGGAGGTTAAGCCAGTTAAGGAATTCCAGTAGCTCCTCTTCTTGTCCGGACCAGATACAGAACACGTCCTCTATATACCTCTGCCAGAGACGGATACTCTTCTGGAAGGGGTTAGACTGATGGTATAGGATGTGTTCCTCGAACTGGCCCACATAGATGCAGGCCAGACTGGGCGCCATTGTAGCGCCCATCGATGTGCCCGTTGTTTGGAGGTACATTTTATCTTTATCGCAGAAATAGTTCCGGGTCAAAGCCAGCTCAATGCATTGTAGCACGAAGGACTGGGGGGTGTCATAACACCACTCTTGCTCCTCAAGAGCATGCGCTGCTGCCACCAACGCAGCATCTTGAGGTATACAAGTATACAGTGACTCTATGTCTATGGTCACCATAAATTCTTTACAAGGGTCGAAATGAAGCTCTTCCAAGATGTTCAGGATTTCCATGGTGTCTTTGACAAACGATTGTTGATTTATAACCGACTCCCTCAGAAAAAAGTCGGCGAATTGCGACAAGGGTTCTAGCACCGACTGAATCCCGGAGACGATCGGTCTACCAGGAGGGGGCCGCTGTGGTTTGTGGATTTTTGGCAGAATATAGAAGGCTGGGGTCCTAGACTTGTTGTTAACTAGGAACTCGGCCTCCTTCGCTGTAATCCACTTCTTTTCTTTTGCCACTCCTACCATCTTCTTAATAATTTCTAAAAGTTCATTGAGGGGGTCTCGTATAAGTGGACGGTAGTTGTGGTGGGCACCCAGTAATCTCATCACTTCGGTGTCGTAGTCGATGGTGTTCATAACGACTATAGCCCCACCTTTATCAGCATTTTTTATCGTTAGTGATTGGTTGTTCTGGAGGCTCTTGACTGCTTCCCAGTCATCCCTACTCATGTTCTTAAACCTTGGAGAAGTGTCCTGTTGTTCTAGTAGGGCAATGTCTTGTAATACTTTGTTCTCAAATACTATAACTTCAGGTCCTACCATTGTATTAGTCGGACAAAAGTTAGATGGCTTCTTCAGTGTGGTATTGAACAGATTCGGTGGTTCTTGTGGCTTGTTAGCAAAAAACTTTTTCAGTCTTATTCTCCTTAGAGTTTCATGGAGCTCGGCCCTGCACTTAAAGGGGTCATGGTTGGGGGTAGGCACAAACCCAAGTCCTTTATTAAGAACTCTCTCTTCATTAGTTGTAAGTGTGTGATCTGATAAGTTCACCACAATGTTGTTTTTAATTACAACTGGTTCCGTCCGCGACTCCGTGTTATCCTCGGGGAATAGGTTTGCCATTGTTGATTTTGGTTGCCCCTGCCTCGACCCCTGCCACGTGGGCCTCCCCCTCTGTTGCCCCTGCGGTCCTGTCCTAAAAAAGAGCGAAGGAGGGCGCCAAGGTCTTCATTGTTTTTCTCCTGTTCAGTGAATCTAACTCTAGGTGGATTGGACTGTGGGCCTAACTCTTCCTCTTCGCTCGAGGTGTTATCAAAGGTCCAGTTATTCGGTGTACGTTTGCTCTGTTGCCTCCCACCTCTGCCTCTAGCCATCCCTCCTCTCAGAGGTTGCTCAGCTACAGTATCGTAGTATTTATCTTCCACGTAGGGAAATGCCCATTCGTGTGAAAAGCGCTCAAGATTCTTCTTCAACCCTTTAATTTTCTGGTTGATCATATAATTTTTATAATCGCTTAAGTCTTCCTGTATCCTCAAAAGCTGTTCCTTAGTATCAACAAGAGTTGTGTCTCGCCTTATACTCTCCTCTAGATCCACAATTTCGTTAAGTAAATCCTCGCTCAGTCTTTTGGCAGTATTAATTATAAGGATGAGCCAGTCCCGCGTACATTTATTGGCTATATAGCTCCAATCTAGCCTAAATGTTTTATCTTCTAGGAAGATTCTTGGTTCAATCCTTACCAAAAGACTAGCCGGGGCTGCTCCTGCTCTTAAATATTCTGTCATTAACGCCCCATGGAGAGCTATCCTCACTTGTTTTTTCTTAGTCGTGCTGAGTCTCTCCCACTCTTCCCTAGCTGATGTGACATTCAAAAGTGGGGCATCGGGGAGAAGTGAGGGGCCGGATAGGATTGCTGCTATTTGTTCGTCTGTAAAGGCAAGACAGTTTCTGTCCATTTGAAGAATAAAAGACCAAAAGACACTACCCCAAAGAAAACTAACTTAGGTGGAATCCAATTGGGTACAAGGGAATGTTGGAGTGAATCGTCTCTAAGGAACAGTATCCTGACACTGTCCCAAAGAAGGTAAAACTAGGATGGAATCTAGTTAGGTACAAGGGAAAGTTTGGAGTGTGTGTGTCTCGAAACAATAATTACGTGACAATCTTTAAAAACGAGCGTGACAATCTTTAAGAAAAGGGCTCTCACGGCTGATCCGCCGTTCTAAACATATACACACTGAGGAGCTTTAGAGGGAAAAAGAACCTAGGCCTCCCTCCTCTCAATCAGTATCTATCAACAAAGACCTAGGACTTGGAAGGTAGAATCTTTTTTTCTCTTAGCTGTGGGTTAAATCCTATTACTTTAGGTATATACCACTCCCCACTTTTTTGGAAAAAGGGTAGTCATCCACTACGCTAGCCACCTTCAATTGTAAAATAGGATTTTTACCTGTGGCAATCCCCCAGACAAACCTCAAGGTGCATGAATACATATAAACTACACCAAGTGTTATTTCAAATACAAATAGTAAAAGAAATAAGAAAAAAGAAAAAATGTGAGAAAAACAAGATGGCACCTCACGTGCGCAACACCAATTGAGCCTGCTGATTGGTACTCATCAGCTCTGCCCACTTTTATCATCATTGGTTACCATCATGTTTCAAAGAAAAATTCGAAGAGTGTCCGAAAAAATATATTTGTGAAGGTACGTGGTGAGAGAATCACATACCAAAACGACTGAATAGTGAAGATAAAAGGTTGAGAAGGATACACCCTCAATAGGTTCAAACTTTATTACTCCTTTGATGTGCACCCAAATCAACAATTAAAAAGGTTGCTTAATGTGCATACCATAGTGCCAACATGTTTCATCGCCCAATCTTATTATGGCGATTTCGTCAGGGCTGCTCCAGTCGCTTGGCACAGACACAGGACACTGCTAGAGTTTTCTCTCTTGGGGACTGCCAAAGGTAAAAGGAAAATAAAAACACACACAACTTTCAACTCATTCTACTGCCCCTGTTACATACACAAATCTCTGATTTTCATTTGAATATATCTGTTACCCTTAGTGAGCCATGGCCTCGCGTACCGGCTCGCATCAATAGGTCCTGCACGGGCTCCTCAAGTGAGTCCTCGCAGTGATTCCACACTCAGCTGTAATTCGGATCTACAATGTAAATATATTTGATATATTCAAATCCCAATCTTGTATAGAATGTAGGAAACACCTACGCACTCATGTGTTCAATGTGGGAGCCAATATAACCCTTTATTTGCTGGTTCTTTTTAAGGCGACCCAACTGCCTGTTTATCCCTGATACAGTGTCGCTCTGGAGACAACATCCATGTTCTATATTTAGACTCACTAAATAACCTCCAATAGCGCATACCAGCACATACAAGACATCAGGGGACTTTGCTTTAGCGATGTCTGGGCTACTTGTAAATCACTCCTATATACATATAAATATATCACAATCGGTGCAACAACTGTTGCTTCTGTTACCCTCAATGCAATATTAGACTATTTACCCCCTTCACCTTCCTCTTATTCGTGAAAGGGAGGCCACTAGTACAAGCCCACACCTCGGAACACTGACTGCACTGGAAGTGCAACCTCGCGTCTATGTCCCCAAACCCTCTCAGTCACGCCTCCTTACCACCCAAAGCCTCACGGAGCTCCTTCTCTCCGCCGGTCACTCGTGGCATCCTGCCCATGCTCCTTTTATACAGGAAGCATCTGTTCGTTTGCGCGTTATTAATGAGCGCCATTTTGGAATAGGAAGTGCTTTACTTTCCGTGTATTAGTAACTAATTACCAGAAATGCGTCTGCTCACGATTCTTTGTATCAATGCCGCCTGTTTGTGAAAATGATATGAAAGGCCCTCACAGGCGGAATCGTAGGTATCCCGATTCTATGCATATATCCCCACCATTATAGAGCGTATCTTTAGGCGCCATCTTGGGTAGGGTTCGAAAGGAAGTTCTTAAATATCGATCTCATGGTGGAAATTACAGAAAGATTGTCTATTCGTGCTTTGTTATTTCAATTGCGCCTATCTATGGGAGTGATATAAGAACTCACTGGTGGGATAATGAGTATCCTCTTTACATATCTACTATCCCTGCGTTTAGGAGCATAGCAATGGGCGCCATTTTAGATAGGGTTAGTATCCATTCTGGAAACTACTCTACATTTTGTTTGCTCCTTCAATCATATTAATGGGGGTTCTTGTTTATTGATCTGATTGTAGCAGGTACCAAACCCAGCGTGTATTGATAATTAATTCTCTCAATGACGCCTGAATATTAAAATCATGAAGGACCTCACTAATGGAGTAATGGGTATCCTGTTTATATATATACAATCCCTCCATTGTGGAGCATAGCACTAGATGCCATCGTGGGTGGAGTTCATATTCATAATGCGATATACTCAAAATGGTACTATATCCTTCAAGAGTCCTTATATCTTTAATGTCTTAAAGGCACAGGTATAATTCATACTAGATATAGGTTCTCACAGGTTTCTATCCCAGTCTATTGTCACTATACGCATCATCTTCGTGTAGATATCCAAAGAATTTCCTTTCTTCATCTATGATCTAAGATGGAAAGCTATCCTAGCCTGTAAATATAGACTATGTTGCAAGCTACATCTGTACCTCTTGGCCAAATGGAAATGATATTCCTATGTTGCACCGGGTTCGTCAATAGGGCTGTATAGCAAGGTTATGTACGACCTTAAATAACTGTCCACGAGGGGCAAACCTTAAACCAAAGAGCCTCCATAATAGTAAGGGCCCCCAGTGTTCATCAATTACAGCAAAACTTTAGGATCTTGCCCTTCCCCACTCAATTTGGTCGTTCAGTCCCACTTGGTCAGTTTTCTCCTGGAAAATCCATTTGGTTTCCTTTGAGGCCAATATATCCTCAATGTTTTGGGATGCGTCCATTATTCTCTCAAGGACTACCCAAGTAAAGGCGTGTTTGGTTTCATGACAGTGTTGTACAAGCTTGGTCGTGAGTTTACCGGCTCTAATCGTGCTGAGATGCTCTTGCATTCTCACCTTTACTTTCCTTGTTGTGAGCCCTATGTATTGTAGGCTACATTGGCAGGTCAGTCTGCATACCACAAATGCGGTATTACAGTTACTGAAGTGTTTCAAATACCATGTTCTACCTGAGCTTAGAGTAACACTCTTTGCTCTCTTTGTCAAGCTACATACGGAACATGTTCCGCAAGGATAGTGTCCTGAGGGGATAGTTGACTCTGTCAACCTAGATGTCGTTTTAACACGGGTGTGGACTAGTTTATCTGCTAGGTTGCTCGATCTTCTAAACGCAAACCTAGGTGGGGGCATAGTAAAGTCTTTAGTGGACAACAATGTCCAGTGTTTACGTATTGCCTGGCGGATTTTAGTGGCCAGCGGGTCAAAGGTCATGACCACAGGTAAACAATCATCTCTTGTTTTTTCATTCTTCTGGAGTAGAGCACTACGGGAGGTGTTCATTGCTCTTTTTCTAGCATTCCTGATAATCTTACGTGGGTAGTTTCTCATCTCCAACTTGGCACATAGTTCCTCTGATTGGTCCAAGAAAGTAGCGGTGGATGAACAGTTCCTGCGATATCGAAGAAACTGTCCCACGGGTAGATTATCCCTGAGTGCTCTAGGATGGTATGAGTTGTAACACAAGAGTGAGTTCTTATCAGTTACTTTTTGATGCACTTTGGAGCACAATCTATCCCCTTCTTCGTAGATGTCCAAATCCAGGTACACCGCTGTTTGGCTGCTGTAGTTCCATGTGAACCTAAGGCTAGGGTCTTGGAGGTTAAGCCAGTTAAGGAATTCCAGTAGCTCCTCTTCTTGTCCGGACCAGATACAGAACACGTCGTCTATATACCTCTTCCAGAGACGGATACTCTTCTGGAAGGGGTTAGACTGATGGTATAGGATGTGTTCCTCGAACTGGCCCACATAGATGCAGGCCAGACTGGGCGCCATTGTAGCGCCCATTGATGTGCCCGTTGTTTGGAGGTACATTTTATCTTTATAGCAGAAATAGTTCCGGGTCAAAGCCAGCTCAATGCATTGTAGCACGAAGGACTGGGGGGCGTCATAACACCACTCTTGCTCCTCAAGAGCATGCGCTGCTGCCACCAACGCAGCATCTTGAGGTATACAAGTATACAGTGACTCTATGTCTATGGTCACCATAAATTCTTTACAAGGGTCGAAATTAAGCTCTTCCAAGATGTTCAGGATTTCCATGGTGTCTTTGACAAACGATTGTTGATTTATAACCGACTCCCTCAGAAAAAAGTCGGCGAATTGCGACAAGGGTTCTAGCACCGACTGAATCCCGGAGACGATCGGTCTACCAGGAGGGGGCCGCTGTGGTTTGTGGATTTTTGGCAGAATATAGTATATAGAAGTGGATTACAGCGAAGGAGGCCGAGTTCCTAGTTAACAACAAGTCTAGGACCCCGGCCTTCTATATTCTGCCAAAAATCCACAATCCACAGCGACTTTTTTCTGAGGGAGTCGGTTATAAATCAACAATCGTTTGTCAAAGACACCATGGAAATCCTGAACATCTTGGAAGAGCTTCATTTCGACCCTTGTAAAGAATTTAAGGTGACCATAGACATAGAGTCACTGTATACTTGTATACCTCAAGATGTTGCGTTGGTGGCAGCAGCGCATGCTCTTGAGGAGCAAGAGTGGTGTTATGACGCCCCCCAGTCCTTCGTGCTACAATGCATTGAGCTGGCTTTGACCCGGAACTATTTCTGCTATAAAGATAAAATGTACCTCCAAACAACGGGCACATCGATGGGCGCTACAATGGCGCCCAGTCTGGCCTGCATCTATGTGGGCCACTTCGAGGAACACATCCTATACCATCAGTCTAACCCCTTCCAGAAGAGTATCCGTCTCTGGAAGAGGTATATAGACGACGTGTTCTGTATCTGGTCCGGACAAGAAGAGGAGCTACTGGAATTCCTTAACTGGCTTAACCTCCAAGACCCTAGCCTTAGGTTCACATGGAACTACAGCAGCCAAACAGCGGTGTACCTGGATTTGGACATCTACGAAGAAGGGGATAGATTGTGCTCCAAAGTGCATCAAAAAGTAACTGATAAGAACTCACTCTTGTGTTACAACTCATACCATCCTAGAGCACTCAGGGATAATCTACCCGTGGGACAGTTTCTTCGATATCGCAGGAACTGTTCATCCACCGCTACTTTCTTGGACCAATCAGAGGAACTATGTGCCAAGTTGGAGATGAGAAACTACCCACCTAAGATTATCAGGAATGCTAGAAAAAGAGCAATGAACACCCCCCGTAGTGCTCTACTCCAGAACAATGAAAAAACAAGAGATGATTGTTTACCTGTGGTCATGACCTTTGACCCGCTGGCCACTAAAATCCGCCAGGCAATACGTAAACACTGGACATTGTTGTCCACTAAAGACTTTACTATGCCCCCACCTAGGTTTGCGTTTAGAAGATCGAGCAACCTAGCAGATAAACTAGTCCACACCCGTGTTAAAACGACATCTAGGTTGACAGAGTCAACTATCCCCTCAGGACACTATCCTTGCGGAACATGTTCCGTATGTAGCTTGACAAAGAGAGCAAAGAGTGTTACTCTAAGCTCAGGTAGAACATGGTATTTGAAACACTTCAGTAACTGTAATACCGCATTTGTGGTATACAGACTGACCTGCCAATGTAGCCTACAATACATAGGGCTCACAACAAGGAAAGTAAAGGTGAGAATGCAAGAGCATCTCAGCACGATTAGAGCCGGTAAACTCACGACCAAGCTTGTACAACACTGTCATGAAACCAAACACGCCTTTACTTGGGTAGTCCTTGAGAGAATAATGGACGCATCCCAAAACATTGAGGATATATTGGCCTCAAAGGAAACCAAATGGATTTTCCAGGAGAAAACTGACCAAGTGGGACTGAACGACCAAATTGAGTGGGGAAGGGCAAGACCCTAAAGTTTTGCTGTAATTGATGAACACTGGGGGCCCTTACTATTATGGAGGCTCTTTGGTTTAAGGTTTGCCCCTCGTGGACAGTTATTTAAGGTCGTACATAACCTTGCTATACAGCCCTATTGACGAACCCGGTGCAACATAGGAATATCATTTCCATTTGGCCAAGAGGTACAGATGTAGCTTGCAACATAGTCTATATTTACAGGCTAGGATAGCTTTCCATCTTAGATCATAGATGAAGAAAGGAAATTCTTTGGATATCTACACGAAGATGATGCATATAGTGACAATAGACTGGGATAGAAACCTGTGAGAACCTATATCTAGTATGAATTATACCTGTGCCTTTAAGACATTAAAGATATAAGGACTCTTGAAGGATATAGTACCATTTTGAGTATATTGCATTATGAATATTAACTCCACCCACGATGGCATCTAGTGCTATGCTCCACAATGCAGGGATTGTATATATATAAACAGGATACCCATTACTCCATTAGTGAGGTCCTTCATGATTTTAATATTCAGGCGTCATTGAGAGAATTAATTATCAATACACGCTGGGTTTGGTACCTGCTACAATCAGATCGATAAACAAGAACCCCCATTAATATGCTTGAAGGAGCAAACAAAATGTAGAGTAGTTTCCAGAATGGATACTAACCCTATCTAAAATGGCGCCCATTGCTATGCTCCTAAATGCAGGGATAGTAGATATGTAAAGAGGATACTCATTATCCCACCAGTGAGTTCTTATATCACTCCCATAGATAGGCGCAATTGAAATACCAAAGCACGAATAGACAATCTTTCTGTAATTTCCACCATGAGATCGATATTTAAGAACTTCCTTTCGAACCCTACCCAAGATGGCGCCTAAAGATACGCTCTATAATAGTGGGGATATATGCATAGAATCGGGATACCTACGATTCCGCCTGTGAGGGCCTTTCATATCATTTTCACAAACAGGCGGCATTGATACAAAGAATCGTGAGCAGACGCATTTCTGGTAATTAGTTACTAATACACCGAAAGTAAAGTAAAGCACTTCCTATTCCAAGATGGAGCTCATTAATAACGCGCAAACGAACAGATGCTTCCTGTATAAAAGGAGCATGGGTAGGATGCCACGAGTGGAGCTCCGTGAGGCTTTGGGTGGTAAGGAGGCGTGACTGAGAGGGTTTGGGGACATAGACGCGAGGTTGCACTTCCAGTGCCGTCAGTGTTCCGAGGTGTGGGCTTGTACTAGTGGCCTCCCTTTCACGAATAAGAGGAAGGTGAAGGGGGTAAATAGTCTAATATTGTATTGAGGGTAACAGAAGCAACAGTTGTTGCACCGATTGTGATATATTTATATGTATATAGGAGTGATTTACAAGTAGCCCAGACATCGCTAAAGTAAAGTCCCCTGATGTCTTGTATGTGCTGGTATGCGCTATTGGAGGTTATTTAGTGAGTCTAAATATAGAACATGGATGTTGTCTCCAGAGCGACACTGTATCAGGGATAAACAGGCAGTTGGGTCGCCTTAAAAAGAACCAGCAAATAAAGGGTTATATTGGCTCCCACATTGAACACATGAGTGCGTAGGTGTTTCCTACATTCTATACAAGATTGGGATTTGAATATATCAAAAATATTTACATTGTAGATCCGCATTACAGCTGAGTGTGGAATCACTGCGAGGACTCACTTGAGGAGCCCGTGCAGGACCTATTGATGCGAGCCGGTACGCGAGGCCATGGCTCACTAAGTGTAACAGATATATTCAAATGAAAATCAGAGATTTGTGTATGTAACAGGGGCAGTGGAATGAGTTGAAAGTTGTGTGTGTTTTTATTTTCCTTTTACCTTTGGCAGTCCCCAAGAGAGAAAACTCTAGCAGTGTCCTGTGTCTGTGCCAAGCGACTGGAGCAGCCCTGACGAAATCGCCATAATAAGATTGGGCGATGAAACATGTTGGCACTATGGTATGCACATTAAGCAACCTTTTTAATTGTTGATTTGGGTGCACATCAAAGGAGTAATAAAGTTTGAACCTATTGAGGGTGTATCCTTCTCAACCTTTTATCTTCACTATTCAGTCGTTTTGGTATGTGATTCTCTCACCACGTACCTTCACAAATATATTTTTTCGGACACTCTTCGAATTTTTCTTTGAAACATGATGGTAACCAATGATGATAAAAGTGGGCAGAGCTGATGAGTACCAATCAGCAGGCTCAATTGGTGTTGCGCACGTGAGGTGCCATCTTGTTTATCTCACATTTTTTCTTTTTTCTTATTTCTTTTACTATTTGTATTTGAAATAACACTTGGTGTAGTTTATATGTATTCATGCACCTTGAGGTTTGTCTGGGGGATTGCCACAGGTAAAAATCCTATTTTACAATTGAAGGTGGCTAGCGTAGTGGATGACTACCCTTTTTCCAAAAAAGTGGGGAGTGGTATATACCTAAAGTAATAGGATTTAATCCACAGCTAAGAGAAAAAAAGATTCTACCTTCCAAGTCCTAGGTCTTTGTTGATAGATACTGATTGAGAGGAGGGCGGCCTAGGTTCTTTTTCCCTCTAAAGCTCCTCAGTGTGTATATGTTTAGAACGGCGGATCAGCCGTGAGAGCCCTTTTCTTAAAGATTGTCACGCTCGTTTTTAAAGATTGTCACGTAATTATTGTTTCGAGACACACACACTCCAAACTTTCACTTGTACCTAACTAGATTCCATCCTAGTTTTACCTTCTTTGGGACAGTGTCAGGATACTGTTCCTTTGAGACAGATTCACTCCAACATTCCCTTGTACCCAATTGGATTCCACCTAAGTTAGTTTTCTTTGGGGTAGTGTCTTTTGGTCTTTTATTCTTCAAATGGACAGAAACTGTCTTGCCTTTACAGACGAACAAATAGCAGCAATCCTATCCGGCCCCTCACTTCTCCCCGATGCCCCACTTTTGAATGTCACATCAGCTAGGGAAGAGTGGGAGAGACTCAGCACGACTAAGAAAAAACAAGTGAGGATAGCTCTCCATGGGGCGTTAATGACAGAATATTTAAGAGCAGGAGCAGCCCCGGCTAGTCTTTTGGTAAGGATTGAACCAAGAATCTTCCTAGAAGATAAAACATTTAGGCTAGATTGGAGCTATATAGCCAATAAATGTACGCGGGACTGGCTCATCCTTATAATTAATACTGCCAAAAGACTGAGCGAGGATTTACTTAAAGAAATTGTGGATCTAGAGGAGAGTATAAGGTGAGACACAACTCTTGTTGATACTAAGGAACAGCTTTTGAGGATACAGGAAGACTTAAGCGATTATGAAAATTATATGATCAACCAGAAAATTAAAGGGTTGAAGAAGAATCTTGAACGCTTTTCACACGAATGGGCATTTCCCTACGTGGAAGATAAATACTACGATACTGTAGCTGAGCAACTTCTGAGAGGAGGGATAGCTAGAGGCAGAGGGGGGAGGCAACAGAGCAAACGTACACCGAATAACTGGACCTTTGATAACACCTCGAGCGAAGAGGAAGAGTTAGGCCCACAGTCCAATCCACCTAGAGTTAGATTCACTGAACAGGAGAAAAACAATGAAGACCTTGGCGCCCTCCTTCGCTCTTTTTTAGGACTGGACCGCAGGGGCAACAGAGGGGGAGGCCCACGTGGCAGGGGTCGAGGCAGGGGCAACCAAAATCAACAATGGCAAACCTATTCCCCGAGGATAACACGGAGTCGCGGACGGAACCAGTTGTAATTAAAAACAACATTGTGGTGAACTTATCAGATCACACACTTACAACTAATGAAGAGAGAGTTCTTAATAAAGGACTTGGGTTTGTGCCTACCCCCAACCATGACCCCTTTAAGTGCAGGGCCGAGCTCCATGAAACTCTAAGGAGAATAAGACTGAAAAAGTTTTTTGCTAACAAGCCACAAGAACCACCGAATCTGTTCAATACCACACTGAAGAAGCCATCTAACTTTTGTCCGACTAATACAATGGTAGGACCTGAAGTTATAGTATTTGAGAACAAAGTATTACAAGACATTGCCCTACTAGAACAACAGGACACTTCTCCAAGGTTTAAGAACATGAGTAGGGATGACTGGGAAGCAGTCAAGAGCCTCCAGAACAACCAATCACTAACGATAAAAAATGCTGATAAAGGTGGGGCTATAGTCGTTATGAACACCATCGACTACGACACCGAAGTGATGAGATTACTGGGTGCCCACCACAACTACCGTCCACTTATACGAGACCCCCTCAATGAACTTTTAGAAATTATTAAGAAGATGGTAGGAGTGGCAAAAGAAAAGAAGTGGATTACAGCGAAGGAGGCCGAGTTCCTAGTTAACAACAAGTCTAGGACCCCGGCCTTCTATATTCTGCCAAAAATCCACAAACCACAGCGGCCCCCTCCTGGTAGACCGATCGTCTCCGGGATTCAGTCGGTGCTAGAACCCTTGTCGCAATTCGCCGACTTTTTTCTGAGGGAGTCGGTTATAAATCAACAATCGTTTGTCAAAGACACCATGGAAATTCTGAACATCTTGGAAGAGCTTCATTTCGACCCTTGTAAAGAATTTATGGTGACCATAGACATAGAGTCACTGTATACTTGTATACCTCAAGATGCTGCGTTGGTGGCAGCAGCGCATGCTCTTGAGGAGCAAGAGTGGTGTTATGACGCCCCCCAGTCCTTCGTGCTACAATGCATTGAGCTGGCTTTGACCCGGAACTATTTCTGCTATAAAGATAAAATGTACCTCCAAACAACGGGCACATCGATGGGCGCTACAATGGCGCCCAGTCTGGCCTGCATCTATGTGGGCCAGTTCGAGGAACACATCCTATACCATCAGTCTAACCCCTTCCAGAAGAGTATCCGTCTCTGGAAGAGGTATATAGACGACGTGTTCTGTATCTGGTCCGGACAAGAAGAGGAGCTACAGGAATTCCTTAACTGGCTTAACCTCCAAGACCCTAGCCTTAGGTTCACATGGAACTACAGCAGCCAAACAGCGGTGTACCTGGACTTGAACATCTACGAAGAAGGGGATAGATTGTGCTCCAAAGTGCATCAAAAAGTAACTGATAAGAACTCACTCTTGTGTTACAACTCATACCATCCTAGAGCACTCAGGGATAATCTACCCGTGGGACAGTTTCTTCGATATCGCAGGAACTGTTCATCCACCGCTACTTTCTTGGACCAATCAGAGGAACTATGTGCCAAGTTGGAGATGAGAAACTACCCACGTAAGATTATCAGGAATGCTAGAAAAAGAGCAATGAACACCCCCCGTAGTGCTCTACTCCAGAAGAATGAAAAAACAAGAGATGATAGTTTACCTGTGGTCATGACCTTTGACCCACTGGCCACTAAAATCCGCCAGGCAATACGTAAACACTGGACATTGTTGTCCACTAAAGACTTTACTATGCCCCCACCTAGGTTTGCGTTTAGAAGATCGAGCAACCTAGCAGATAAACTAGTCCACACCCGTGTTAAAACGACATCTAGGTTGACAGAGTCAACTATCCCCTCAGGACACTATCCTTGCGGAACATGTTCCGTATGTAGCTTGACAAAGAGAGCAAAGAGTGTTACTCTAAGCTCAGGTAGAACATTGTATTTGAAACACTTCAGTAACTGTAATACCGCATTTGTGGTATACAGACTGACCTGCCAATGTAGCCTACAATACATAGGGCTCACAACAAGGAAAGTAAAGGTGAGAATGCAAGAGCATCTCAGCACGATTAGAGCCGGTAAACTCACGACCAAGCTTGTACAACACTGTCATGAAACCAAACACGCCTTTACTTGGGTAGTCCTTGAGAGAATAATGGACGCATCCCAAAACATTGAGGATATATTGGCCTCAAAGGAAACCAAATGGATTTTCCAGGAGAAAACTGACCAAGTGGGACTGAACGACCAAATTGAGTGGGGAAGGGAAAGATCCTAAAGTTTTGCTGTAATTGATGAACACTGGGGGCCCTTACTATTATGGAGGCTCTTTGGTTTAAGGTTTGCCCCTCGTGGACAGTTATTTAAGGTCGTACATAACCTTGCTATACAGCCCTATTGACGAACCCGGTGCAACATAGGAATATCATTTCCATTTGGCCAAGAGGTACAGATGTAGCTTGCAACATAGTCTATATTGACAGGCTAGGATAGCTTTCCATCTTATATCATAGATGAAAGGAAATTCTTTGGATATCTACACGAAGATGATGCGTATAGTGACAATAGACTGGGATAGAAACCTGTGAGAACCTATATCTAGTATGAATTATACCTGTGCCTTTAAGACATTAAAGATATAAGGACTCTTGAAGGATATAGTACCATTTTGAGTATATCGCATTATGAATATTAACTCCACCCACGATGGCATCTAGTGCTATGCTCCACAATGCAGGGATTGTATATATATAAACAGGATACCCATTACTCCATTAGTGAGGTCCTTCATGATTTTAATATTCAGGCGTCATTGAGAGAATTAATTATCAATACACGCTGGGTTTGGTACCTGCTACAATCAGATCGATAAACAAGAACCCCCATTAATATGCTTGAAGGAGCAAACAAAATGTAGAGTAGTTTCCAGAATGGATACTAACCCTATCTAAAATGGCGCCCATTGCTATGCTCCTAAACGCAGGGATAGTAGATATGTAAAGAGGATACTCATTATCCCACCAGTGAGTTCTTATATCACTCCCATAGATAGGCGCAATTGAAATAACAAAGCACGAATAGACAATCTTTCTGTAATTTCCACCATGAGATCGATATTTAAGAACTTCCTTTCGAACCCTACCCAAGATGGCGCCTAAAGATACGCTCTATAATGGTGGGGATATATGCATAGAATCGGGATACCTACGATTCCGCCTGTGAGGGCCTTTCATATCATTTTCACAAACAGGCGGCATTGATACAAAGAATCGTGAGCAGACGGATTTCTGGTAATTAGTTACTAATACACCGAAAGTAAAGCACTTCCTATTCCAAGATGGCGCTCATTAATAACGCGCAAACGAACAGATGCTTCCTGTATAAAAGGAGCATGGGCAGGATGCCACGAGTGACCGGCGGAGAGAAGGAGCTCCGTGAGGCTTTGGGTGGTAAGGAGGCGTGACTGAGAGGGTTTGGGGACATAGACGCGAGGTTGCACTTCCAGTGCCGTCAGTGTTCCGAGGCGTGGGCTTGTACTACTGGCCTCCCTTTCACGAATAAGAGGAAGGTGAAGGGGGTAAATAGTCTAATATTGCATTGAGGGTAACAGAAGCAACAGTTGTTGCACCGATTGTGATATATTTATATGTATATAGGAGTGATTTACAAGTAGCCCAGACATCGCTAAAGCAAAGTCCCCTGATGTCTTGTATGTGCTGGTATGCGCTATTGGAGGTTATTTAGTGAGTCTAAATATAGAACATGGATGTTGTCTCCAGAGCGACACTGTATCAGGGATAAACAGGCAGTTGGGTCGCCTTAAAAAGAACCAGCAAATAAAGGGTTATATTGGCTCCCACATTGAACACATGAGTGCGTAGGTGTTTCCTACATTCTATACAAGATTGGGATTTGAATATATCAAAAATATTTACATTGTAGATCCGCATTACAGCTGAGTGTGGAATCACTGCGAGGACTCACTTGAGGAGCCCGTGCAGGACCTATTGATGCGAGCCGGTACGCGAGGCCATGGCTCACTAAGGGTAACAGATATATTCAAATGAAAATCAGAGATTTGTGTATGTAACAGGGGCAGTGGAATGAGTTGAAAGTTGTGTGTGTTTTTATTTTCCTTTTACCTTTGGCAGTCCCCAAGAGAGAAAACTCTAGCAGTGTCCTGTGTCTGTGCCAAGCGACTGGAGCAGCCCTGACGAAATCGCCATAATAAGATTGGGCGATGAAACATGTTGGGACTATGGTATGCACATTAAGCAACCTTTTTAATTGTTGATTTGGGTGCACATCAAAGGAGTAATAAAGTTTGAACCTATTGAGGGTGTATCCTTCTCAACCTTTTATCTTCACTATTCAGTCGTTTTGGTATGTGATTCTCTCACCACGTACCTTCACAAATATATTTTTTCGGACACTCTTCGAATTTTTCTTTGAAACATGATGGTAACCAATGATGATAAAAGTGGGCAGAGCTGATGAGTACCAATCAGCAGGCTCAATTGGTGTTGCGCACGTGAGGTGCCATCTTGTTTTTCTCACATTTTTTCTTTTTTCTTATTTCTTTTACTATTTGTATTTGAAATAACACTTGGTGTAGTTTATATGTATTCATGCACCTTGAGGTTTGTCTGGGGGATTGCCACAGGTAAAAATCCTATTTTACAATTGAAGGTGGCTAGCGTAGTGGATGACTACCCTTTTTCCAAAAAAGTGGGGAGTGGTATATACCTAAAGTAATAGGATTTAATCCACAGCTAAGAGAAAAAAAGATTCTACCTTCCAAGTCCTATGTCTTTGTTGATAGATAAATATGGCGTCGCCAGGCACTCACTTCGGAACACTTTCTAGACCTGTGGAAGATATGGAGAAGACAGGACCTGGATCTGTTGCCTGAGACCTGAGAGGTGCCCTGAAGGACTGGACCTGCTCCCTCTTTTACTTAGGATAAAGAAGTGGACTCCAAGAGCTGTAAGCCTGACCTCCTGTTAAAGCTACAGGGATACAACAAGCTGCAAAAGGTATTTCCTGCAACTGCTCAACTGACCAAGGCAAACTGGACCTGGACTGGACTCCCCTCCCAATAAACACAATTTGGGATGGATAAGAGTACTCATGTCATGGGTAGAAATGAGTGCCAAATGTTTTGTGCAGCTTATAGGCAACAAAACGTCAATTTTACACTCTCCTCAGGAGGCCCAATCACAGTAAAAGAAGTCATTTGAAGAAACAGTGGTCCACATTGCTAATCAGCAATCTAATTAGTAGCCATTCTGGCTAGGCAAAAAAATGTGCACTGAGAAGTTGACATATCATCATGGCACGGTCTGCAGTTTTCCGCCCCTTTTGCAACGTCCGTTACCCTGTGCCTAATTAGTGTTGAGGTTTCAGGTGTTACGCACTGGCACTTGCTTTTGGGGACCAGGACTTATTTATCATTGTCAGGCTTTGAGGAAGAGAAAGAGAGAAAAAGGCAGATTATGGAGAAAGAGGGATGGTAATATAGGAGCACAGGGACAATTAGAAAGCAGGGAGGAAAAAGAACATGCAAGACTAAGATGAAGAGACAAGAAGGGCAGGGTGGCTGAAGAAAGAGTTCTGCGGTGGAAACAAGATTAGACAGCATTGGTATTTGGCCACCCTGCCATTCGGCAGTGAACTCCTAAGAAACACTTTTGGGCCCCTGCAGATACGTTTCGACAAATTAAGCTCTGACTATGCTCTGCAACCTCTCGCCATTGTGAATATCAACGCAGCCCCTTAGAGCGTGTTCTAGATGTGGCCGAGGTTATGAACAATTATTCGCCTTAAATCTGTCTACATCCCTCAACCTCACCCCTCACAGGTCCATTGTTGGCTTGGTGGTTCAGAAGAAAGAGACGTTGACATCAACAAAAGCAAAGAGAAGCAAATATTTGCAAGACCAGAATAAATCAATAACGGGTTGTATTCCTATAGTACAGAATGCAGTGTCCAAGGTTGAGATCCTTTTTCATGAGCAGTGAGTGAAAAGGACTGGGGCAGATCCCCAGGATAAGAGTATTAGAAGGGGGTGCGGGAATGTATAGATTGCAGCAGCATTCCCCAGGCTGGGGAGTAGGCAACAAGGACAAGGAGGCATCAGTTCCCACTGCACAAACATGGCGGCACAAAGCAGACCTGGCGTGGTCACTTCCTGCTACCATTTGTAAGCTTTTAAACTTGATGGGGCAAGGGCAGGGCTTTAAGTGGGATAAAAAAAAGAGGGTAGGCGTCTCTACAGTGATGTGGCCACAGAAGCCTAACTAGGAATCCTTACCGAGAGGCATGGCCTAGTTGAATAAGGGCTAGGCTTAAAACGGGTGAACTGAACACCGCGCCTCACACAGTGTACGCCTGGCAGTACTTGGGCGCCTCTCTATGAGTTTTCTGTTATTTTATCCATGCATATATCATAACAGTGACTGAGGGTGAGTGTCTGAAAAGTTTCAGCACTCCGTCCATCATCTCCTTGTGTATGCTTTATTACATAACAGTGAACATATATATAAAAAACCGAGGGATGTCTACCTTTCTAAAGCTTGTTAGCAGGATCAGATAAATGAGTAATATTGATGATTTGTTGTGAATAGTCAAAATTGTCAAATGTTTCAAGTCTGAAACTAGGAGACTGTGAATTAACCAATACTGAGGTCTGCGGAAAGGACATTGGTCTTCAGAGTAACTCAATCCCTCCTGTTTTCCCGGCACTTTCCTCTGCAGTATCACACTATGGGGCATATTATCAAGAAAGGGCGTCAAAATGATCGCCGCTTTAGCAGCAGAAAACTGCCGCTAAAGCGGCGAATATGGGCTTGATAATACGCCCTTGAGAATTCCAATAGAAGCCCATGTTCTGGTGTCAACATGGGCTTCTATTGGAATTCTCTGCGGCATATTATCAAGCCCATTATCGCCGTTTTAGCGGCAGTTTTCTGCCGCTAAAGCGGCGATACTTTTAACGCTGTCCTTGATAATATGCCCCAACGTTGGACATGAATGCCATTTTCTCGCCTCAATTTTTGGAAGTCAGCCTTCTGGATCTCTCACTCATCGTCTCCTTCCTCTTCATCGCTGTCTTTTCTCACTTCTTCTGCATGGATTTCCTTGTGTCACTTCCTCTTTACCATTCTCTCTCCCTGAAACAGACACACTCTCTCCTGAAAACACAGAATTGTTCTCACTGATCTCATTGTTTCAGGCTGACTCCAGCTCACCGCGTTCATATGGCATGTGATCTGGGCAATCAGCAGCAAACACAGCTGACTGGCAGGTCTCTGAGCCAATCAGAGGAAAGTCTTAGGCGCAGAAAATGCGCCGTATGCGTCTGCAGGTAGCGAGCTGATCACGTTTTAGATACACTCCGTGGATACACTCCTAGGTTTGAACAATGATTGTCCTCAGGTTTCTGCAAAAACTAAAGAACGCGCTTCTAGTAGTGGACATTAACTGTGGTAACGTGTCTGTTAATGCAAATCTCTCGAATCAGCACAGGAGCAAAGAAACGGAACCCAAGATTCAAAGGTGAAAACTCTTTATTGATGTCACAACGTGGACTAATAATTCCTGGTGAAATCTCTGTCTCTCCTGCTGGAAAATACAGACAGGTATCACAAGCCCCCCTCCTATACACAGCTCAGAGTCCAGAGTCTGCTCTCCACAGACCATCTGAAGAATGACACTCCAGACCACCAGCGAACAACATTCCATCAACTTGCGCTGCCAAAGACTGCCATCCAGGGACAGCCGCCACACACCGCTGCCTGAAGTCAGTCCATGCAGAGGGTGCCCTCTAGTGGTAGTGCTTGGCCAGAGCAGCGCAGGACACTGCCAGGAACTTCTCCCATGCCGCGTGCACCTCAGGGGTGAAGGCGGCTCCCAGCTTGCGGGCCAAGACGATCACCAGGCAGTTTCCAAGGAGCTGAAAAGGGGAAATAAAAAGGATTACTAGTGAGTTGTCACGGGCATAGAAAGACCAAAAACCACAGCATTGGTCCCTGTCAGCACTATAAATGGAAATATAGAGGTGCTCGTACTCCCTATGCAGAATACTTATTTTCTCCTGAGAGTGCTGGTACTTTCCCAATTAAATTTATTGTAGCAGAGCTGAAAAGTGGAGGTACAATCCCTTTCAAATGAAAGAACTGCAGGTACTCGGGTACTGTACAGTACCTGCCTATTTAAAACACTGCTCCCTGTACTTTAGAACGAGCGCCACATCGAAAGTGACGCACCTAGGCCAAGAATCTGAAGAGCACTATTAGACTGCCTTTCCACTCAGAGGAGTGCTCCCTATATTCTCTCCCCCCCCCTTCACGGTGCCACTGCACCGCTTTCCACCTCTCTTAGCATTTTTCTTCCTCACGCTTTCTCTCTATATATATTTTGCTCCTACCCACTCCATCGCCTACACTCTCTTCCTCCAGAAACTCCTTTCCTTTCTGTTGTCCAAGCCTCTTTTTCCGTTCATTTCTGTCTCTCTCCCACAGACACTCACTTCGTGGATCAGGTTAGCTTTCTCGTCTCTGCTTCTCTATTTCTCTTCATTTTGCTCTCTTTCTCTGCCTCTTTATATATAGCGCAAACTTTGTTTAAGGTAGGGGGGTTAGATCCCTTTACATGCACCAGATTATATTTTTCACTAGGCTATTTTCTTTTCTTTTTAAGGCGCAGGTGGCGATGAAAAGATTTTCCCAGAATTAGAAGATGTTGAGCCGATGTTGAGACTGGAACCTTACTTCCAAAGTGGGCACCTCTGGTCGTTAGGCCATATCTCCTCCTCATGTTTACCCCCCTGCTCTACGCTCTCCTCACTTAGGCCTACCTCTACTCCCTTGCTGTCCCAGCTTTTCACCCTACCGTTGTCCTTCGCCCATCACTCTCTCCTCAGCATCTGTTACAGTCTTTTTCTCTATCTTTGTCCAGAAAGGTGCCTTCTCTTTCCTTTCCTCTCTTCTTCTTTCAGCCAATAAATATGTTTACACTAACCTCTACATATCTCCACATTGATAAAACACAATGGGACAGATTTACAAGCCCATTGCGCCACTTCTGCGTCCCTTTTCTCATGTTAAAAGTGACGCAAAAGTGGCGCAAGGAGCCTGCAAATCTGCCCCAATATATAAAATGCAGTTTCTTAATTAATCTTTGATATCAGAAAAATAATTTAGGAATCACATCCTCTCAAACAGTTAAATATCACACACCAAAAGTGGTGGCTGCATATTCGATAGGCTAAAAACACTTAGGGGCATATTATCAAGAAACAGCATTAAAAATTCTCGCTAAAGCGGCGATAATGGGCTTGATAATATGCCCTTGAGAATTCCTATAGAAGCCCATGTTCTGGTGTCAGCATGGGCTTCTATTGGAATTCTCTGCGGCATATTATCAAGCCCATTATCGCCGCTTTAGCGGCAGTTTTCGGCCGCTAAAGCGGCGATAATTTTAACACCGTGCTTGATAATATTCCCCTTATATCGAGGAAAATGTGAACGGCGCCATCATAATTCATGCTGCAATCTCTCTCTATCTTGCCCAAATCAGGCGACTGCCATAGACCACATATTACAATTCTAAAAGAACCAATGTAACCAGCGCCTACCATTGAAAAAGAAGAGATGCAAGCGCTAGGAAAAGTGATTGCGAGGTGGTGTGATCGCCCACTGACAACTGGGGGGGGGCATATTATCAAGACAGGCGATAAAAAAAGCGGCGATAATGGGCTTGATAATATGCTCTATGGAATCCCAATTGAAGCCCATGTCGCCTGTCTTGATATTATGCCCCTCATTTCTTTAGTGGGCCCACTGAATGCAATTGGCGGTATGGAACCTGACACTGAAGGGAACGCTCCTCATCAACCACGCACCCAGAGAATTTCGAAGATGACCTCACTCTGTGTGGGCAGTCCCCAAAAGTTGAGTCAGATTACGTTTTTCGGTTGGTCCAGCGGCCATTAGACGGTGAATTCAAAACCCCCCTCCCCATCAGTCTCAGAGTCCACTCCTCCTAGGGCCCCTCTCCACCCTGCAAAGTGGTTTTCTCCTCACCTGGAAGTTCTGGGGGTCCACGTGCAGTGTGTCCGCGTGCAGCTCGCTCAGTGACGCCAACGTGCTCTTGATTTTGTTAAGGTCTTTGACAGCCGCTCCCAGGGCGGACAGGACCTTCTTGCCGTGGGCGGCAACCTTGGCATTACCAGAAATGGCGGCCGCGCTGGATAGCGCCCCGAAGCTGCTGAAGTACCTCTGTGTCCATGGATAGACGACCAGCACCCTAAGAGAGCCGAGACAAGAATGGGGTAAGAGGCCATATCAGAATACACTTTTATTGAACCATTATACCTATCTGGCAAAATTATATGACCAGAAAAGACTGGCTAAAACATCCAAGGAGACCCATGATCCATTAAACTAGAGTAAATCGAACGTGACTGCCTCACATAGTGGGAGGAGCCTCCCCAACCAATGTAGAGAAGTGTGTGCCACTGTCAGAGAGGTGGGCCTCGCAATGCCTTACAATGGTAGGATGATATTACAGCCGGACATCAAATGTTTGTTTACTTAAATGAGAAAATCCAGCCCCTGTTAGCAGCCAAATGGGAAGATGGCGCCTTTGGAAATGAAATGAGCATGAGAAAACTTCAGGTACACGATTGAAAGGCTACACCAATGAGAATACACACGGGTGGGGAAGTAGCGGTGGTACTGGACGATTTTAGTGTAACACCTGTTGCATGAAACTGCTCCAAGCACAGACAAAAATAAATAGGAAAAGGACAGAGAAAAGGACTGAGAAACAAAATCGTAGGTAATGAAAAACCAAACTAATTTGAAAAAAGGAAAGGTGAGCAAAATGTCATATTTATAGTAATGTGAAGAGAGAGTCAGAGAAAAGCAAAATGAGTAAAAACTGGAGCGTTATGTGAATTCGCTGTAAATACCTGGCCAGAGTTTCTTGCCCATCAGCCGCCGCGTCCACCTGTGCCCACACAGAGGTGATGGCGGCCTTCTCTTCTGCTGTCCACTGGACCATCTTTGCTGGCGGTGCTGGGGGGTTTGTTGAGTCAGAGTCTGCTGCTGGAAGCTGCTACTGCTGCTGAAGCCTTCTGAGACCCCAGAGATTTATATGGCCGGCGGCCAAGACCCACACCGAGTCTTGATTCTGCTGAGTCACGCCGGACCCTCTTATCGGCGCTGCCAGACCCCGTCACCCTTTCCAAGTCTTCTTTCAAACTGAAACTTTTTATGTTTTATCATCAACACACAGCAGATCCACCGCGCCTTGACACTCCTACAACCCGCATTACCAGATGGACCTTCTGGCATGTGGAGACGAGTTAAAAAATCCCAAACAATAGCGGGCACCTAAAGGACAATGAAACCCCGTGTGTTCCCCTGTTGTCTGGTGCCAGCCGAAATTGATATTTTGCAGTGGAAGTTCCTCTCTGTGGCACTGTGGGAGAGAGCCTTCCTTCTACCAGGTATCCCAAAACGTGCATCATTTGCCAGTGGAACGTCAGTTATAGGAAACTTAAACCGCATCTGCCCTTCATGCGTGATTCTGCGTTAGCACTGAGCTCTGAATCTGGAGGGCGCCTCCTGGTGGAATAACCGGAGGCCGGGACCCCTGCCAGGGAAGGTTGACACACGGGGGAGCAGATTTACGTTTCCTGGCGCATCCCTGCAACTCAGCAGGGATGCGCCAGGAAACTTGCGACACGCATCTCAATCCTTGCGCCACCACGGATGCGCCGCATTTACAATGCGGCGCATCATGGCGCAAGGAAATGCAGATGCGTGTCGCATCTGCTGCAGTAAGGTTGGCGCAGTGCTGGAGTTGTGTCGCGGGCGTGACGCAACTTCAGCACTGTGCCAACCCTGCCTATGTCTAACATGGTGCGTCAAGCCTTGCGCCTGCTTCAAGCAGGCGCAAGGTTTTGACGCAGGGGGGGTCGGAAAAGTGACTGAGTGAAATCTTGTAGATTTCACTCAGCCACTTTTCCGAGGCGTTCCTGTGCCGGAATGCCCCCCCTGCACCAAAACGGCTACATGAAACCTGACGCAGGTTTCATGTGGTGCAGGGCTTTACAACGTGACGCATCTCTCTAGATGCGTCTCGTTGTAAATCCCCCGCAGCATGGCGCTGGCTTTACGCCGCTGCTGCGTCACAGAAGTGATGCAACGGTGGCGCAAAAGTGGCGTACGGTGCTTGTAAATCTGCCCCTGGGGGTAACACCACGAATATTATGAGCCACGTGGGAATATTATTCACCTGCCACAAATAACACACTCATCTCTTAAAGCTTGGAAGGGGCCACTGGCATTGTGCGTTTTTGTGCTCATTTCCGCATAGTTATGGATTTACCACACTTGCCATTCTGAGGCAGTTTTGAAGAACAAAATTATTGCTCAAACACCTGAAATTTATGCAAAAAATTTGCTCCACACATAGTGCTGTCCAGTGGGAGATCCTTTGCAATGAATGTCAGGTCACAGTTCAACTGCTGATTGGCGCATTCAAGTGTTACACTGGTCCTTTAATGTGTGTGAAAGTAACAACATAGTAAAATAATGCTGACCATATGTTTTATGACTGTCCAGAGCTGAAGCAATTGAAACATAAAATGGAAACCTTCCTGGCAGAGGTGACAGGGGAACAGATTGTGATTACCCCGAAGGTAATGATGTTGGGGTTATTGGATGATTCATTGATGGAGCAAGGGGTATATCAATATAGTTATTTTATTTTTTATCTCTGTAGCAGTAGTCAGATTATGTATTGCTTCATTATGGAGGGAGAAAGAGCCACCATCTTTTGAAATGTGGAGGGGCAGACTTTATGCAATATACAATTTAGAATTTAGTTTGTATGCCTTAAAAGGGCCCCATAAGCGTAGGTTAGGTTTAAAAATATGGGGGACATTTTCAGATTATTTAAAATAATTATATACAAATTAGCTCGCCTCTTAAGTATTGGTTGCAAGATTTGGCCGGCCTTAAGGTTTGGCGACTAGATAAGTGTATTATAATGGATTTTTTCTTTGAATGAAGTTCAGTTGCTTTGAGGCAGATTGATTTTACAATGCTTTTTATGTTTTCTGTTTCCTTTCTTTTTTCTTTTCTTTATGTATTGTAAAGACATCTATATTGTGATCCCTCCTAATTTGCTTTTTTGGTTTGTTTTGTTTTTATGTGTGAACAAAGCTTCTTGTAAAGGTTTATTGAATGACTATGGCTTACTAAAAAAAAAAAAAAAAAATAAAGTAAAATAATGCTGACCAAGAATGTGCCACATTGTGACGCATAATTTGCCTTTTTTGTTGCACAGTTTAGTAAATTCTGCAGCCTAATTTGGTTCTTCACTGCTGCATGATCCCATTGGCACTGTATTTACGGACCCTGTACACATAACACATCAGGGAACTGCAATCCATGCACTGTATCCTAAACACAGTGGTGCCGATTACGATCCTGTAAAAACCGGGTACGAACCGTTGGACGGAGCATATTCTCCGTCCGACGCGTACCCGGTCGGAACAATATACAAACATGGAAGTACGATTCGCACGGAAATACCACTTCCGTACGATTCGTACAAAACACCGACCGACGAAAATATACATACAAATGTGATCCGGGAAAGCGCCGACGTGATGTCGGGACGCATGCAGCCTGCGTTTCACGAACCAGGAAGTACGAATCAAACCCACAGCAGTCCGGACGGCAATATTTTTACGGCACCCAAAAAGTGCCGGAAAAGCGAAGTACGCCGCGAAACGACCAGATTAGGGGGCCCGGTACGCGCTGTACCCCCCCAGCCCCCGTAAGTACGCGCCGTACCCCCCCCAGCCCCCGCATGTATGGGCCGTACCCCCCCCAGCCCCCGCATGTATGCGCCGTACCCCCACCTGTGTATGTACACCAGTGTACGTACGAGTCGTACCCCCACCTGTGTATGTACACCAGTGTACGTATGCACTGTACCCCCACCCGTGTATGTATGGCGCGAACCCCCAGCGCGCTGGGGGTTCGCGCCGTACATACACGGGTGGGGGTACGGTGCGTACATGCGGGGGCTGAGGGGGGTACGGCGCGTATGTGGGCACATGTCTCCATGGTTGCTATGGGAGTTCGGTGCGGACGGTGTTTTTTCCATACGGTTGTAACATCGGACGCACGGGATGGATCGTACTTGCGCGGTCGGACTTCACTTGTGGGGAATTATTCCCAATGCGATTCGTATGGACTTTTTCCCATGCGAATCGTACTTGGCAGTTTGTACGGCACTTGTACGATTCGTACGGTAAAAAGACCGGATACGAGTCGTACGGGGAATTTTTTTCCAGGATCGTAATCGGCACCAGTGTCTTTTGAATCAACATATGACATTTTATAACAAGCATTGGCATAGCCAATAGGTCTCGCCTTTGGGACCTTATATGTGTTTAGCCATGCAACAGTTGCATAACTAAACACTTATAAGGTCCCAAAATCGAGACCTATTGGCTATGCCAATGCTTGTTTTAACTGCTGCAATCTATTGAAGCCTCACGAAGAACATCAAAGCGGCCCTGCGGCCGCGAATGTGATCGCGATCAAACATCAAAGCGGCCGTGCGGTCGCGAAAGTGAAAGTAATAGCGGTAAAGTGTGACGCGCGCACGCGTGCACATGCACTGTAGGTCTAGGCTGGCCTGGTAGCACTTTTTGGAGCCCTCACAAAATGTCTCGCCAGACCAGCGCATGCGCTGGGTCAGGCGAGACCTAAAAACTCTCGTACCCGTCTCTAAACCTTACTTACAGAATATCTTGCACAGGAACTAACCAACATAAATCAGCAGTATTCTTCTTCACCACACCTGCTCAACCCCAATACACACGTGTCTTGCACAGACACCCAACGGATGACATGTTCTTAAGGTGAGCCAAGGCATCACAAGGTGGGGGCAGAAATGGCTCCCGGCTGCAGCCGAGACCTGCGAATGTTGCTTTTTCATCTGAAAGGTGGAGAGGTAGGTCTACTTTGCACACTACAGGCACCCCCACTCCCTTCCAACCACACGTCGCAATCGAAGCTGATAATGTGACGCCTTCTTCATTCATCTATAGGACAGCCTGGAATGGAAATGAACATGGTGGGATGCACTGTCTGCGCTTGGAGCTGTTTTAAAAAACAAGCAAAACTAGATGACTATTTGCAGGTTAGAACCGCCCCCCCCCCTCCCCCCCCCAATGGCAAGTTGGCACTGCTGCTCACTGCAGACTGGGGCGCATGTCTTCGAATGAGCTCACTGAGGTTGATCACTCTTATACATCTATACCCAGAGGGCAAATTCATCATGGTACAATCCATATGGGAATATCCCTATTGTACACCCTTAGACGCTTTTATGTATCATTGTCTCTGACTTCTTAGAAAAGAGAGGGACCCTTTGGAACCCAAAGGACTAGGATTTAAGCAGAAACTCAAAAAGTAATGTCCTCTGGGAGTAATTTTGAACCAAACTTCACCACAATATACCATACATAAAGTCCTATTTCAAACAGCAAACAAAAAGGAAAAGAAAATCCCTTTTCCCTCAACAAACAACAAAATCAATCACAATACCACAAATATTAAAAACAACACGAGAGTTAATGAAGACCTTAAACTTTGTCATCAGGTGCCATAACCATAAGCTATTGTGTTTAGTATTTATTGTTCTAATATATGTATTTGTGTTGTAGATGTTTTAAATCAACGAGAGTACAGCTTCACAGTAGTCTTGAAAAAGAAGGTTCAACCATTTTATACCTTCGAAACGCGTCAACGCCTGTTTGCCATAAAACCACCGCTCTTAATTTACCCCAAATGTGGATGAGTTTTGATATATTTCAGGGTGATTTTGTATAGCTTATGGTATTGGTTATGGCACCTGATGACAAAGTTTAATGTCTTCATTAACTCTCGTGTTGTTTTTTAAAATTTGTAGTATAGTGATTGATGTTGTGTTTTTGAAGGAAAGGGAATTTTCTTTTCCTTTTTGTATGAAATGTTTTTTAATCATGTATTATATTTTTAATGAACTGACTATATCAATGTATAATTTGTAGGTTTTTGTGCTAATACATTTACAACTGATTTTAACAGTGATCCCTCTGGTTGAATGAAGAATGTTTGTTGTTTGAAATAGGACTTTATGTATGGTATATTAAGGTGAAGTTTGGTTCAAAATTACTCCCAGAGGACATTCCTTTTTGAGTCATTGTTTCTGAGCCACAAGCAGAGCAATGCATATTACTTTTCCTGCCGCCCCGCACTGTTGCATGCACTTGACGTGATTTTGGAGTACCCCTCCTCGAGGAGGCTAATTACCCGTTTATACACAACCATACAAAACAAAGCCCTTGTCTGGACACCTATAGCGAGATCCATGTGGCTATTGGATCTAGACCCTTATCCCTCGGAGGAACTGCTGCACCCACACCAACTGCTGCTGCTCAACTATAGACTACATATATGACATAACAAATTCCTCCTTAGGATGTATCATACCTATGTCTCAGTATTTAGAATGAGCATGCTGCAGCACCCTCGATGCCAGCTGAATGCACCTGGCATGGGGATGCCCATGGGTGGCTAGATTCTGGTCTCCAGTGATTGGCATCATTGACCAAACCACTGACTTTAGAGCACAGAGAACTCCACTAATCACATTATTACTGTTGGAAGCTGGCTCTTTATATAGTGCGCTAAAATGAAATAATCTGTGCAAAATGTCCAGGCTGGCCCAGTTTGGTTTACAGAGGCAAAAGTAGATAATACTAAGGTTCTGTTTGTGGTTGTGTGGGCGAGCAGTTAGGCTCATCAGAGGGTAGTTCTAAGCATTTGCTGTGCTCACATAGTCAATAAATGGTACACACACTCAAGAATAAATCCGAGACCAATTTGCAAAACTAACATTGATTTTTATGTAAATTTTCAGGCCAAGAACTTAATTCTACAGTAAGTACTTTTCAAGATATGAATTTTTCAAGTTCACAAAATAAATCACTCGTGTGTGCAATTATGCACCATTGAAGTCAATGGGAGAAAATAGAAAAATGCATATAAAATCACACAGTTGGATTTCAAGATTCACATTCTGGTTTTAGGTAAGTAGCAAGGCCAGGTCCAATGTTCCACCCGCAAATTCTCTGGAGCGTCCCTGATTTGGCTGTGAGCAGGGTGCTGAGGTCGTTGGTAGCTGGTTCGCTACGAAGAAGGGGGCCACCTGAGTACACAATGCACAAGGGGACTAAAAGGTAAGTCCAAGGGGTCCCTCTCCAGGGAGCAGGTCACAAGGGCCTCATTGATCATGGGAGCAAAGCTGGTTAGTCGGTAACCAGGCCTGGCAGGCTGGGTGCAAAGCAGGTAGGTCACCCAGGTTGCGTGTGTCAAGATGTATTCGTGGTCAGGGGCAGGCAGGCTGCAGGGACGATTCCAGAACAGCTGGACCACTCACAAAGTGGCTCCCAGGGTCTTGATGTCCCTCGATGGGTGCTTGCTTTGTGGGCAATTGGAGTCTGGAATGGAATCTTCGTCTCGGTGTAGGTTGCAGGGGGTGAGGTACCCCGGGTATTGGTGCGGCACTGCTACGGTAGGTCCTGGTGTCTTCACACTTGGTGGGCAGACAGATCAGACCCACCGGAGTGGATGCACCTTGTTTTGCTGGGATACTGCGTCGGAGTCACCGGGGGGGCAGCAAATCTGTAAACCGGACTCTGCTGGATCGGTGCCTGTGGAGCGCAGAGGAGTAGTTCCTCTAAGCCCAGGGGAGTTTTCTTGTGATTAGCTAAGGCCTGGGCATGCTCCTGGGTTCCTTTAGTCCCCACAGCAGGAAGATGAGATAGCACACTACGATTGTCGAGTTCTGGAAGCAGCAGGCAGGGTTTCGTGCCCAAAAATTCAGCAACAGTACTTTTGTTTTTGGGTCAGCAGCTCTTCTTCGTCCGTATCTTCTTTGTGTCCATCAAGTCTAAAGTTCAGGGTCCAGGGATGCCGCCTAATACTACATTTAGGGGTGTTAAAGGAGGCAACAGGTAGTAGCCAATAGGCTGTCTCTACCTCTAGGGTGTCTACATCCTCTAAGTGAGCCCTGATAGGCTAATTACTGGCATCCCAAGATGGAGGAATGGGAAAATTAATGCTCACATCACCTGCCTCACCCTATGGGTGGTGCTGGCTTAATGGTTGCACACCTCCTAATATAACTAATTTTCCCGCCTGCCAAATGTGGAGCAGGACAGGAGAGTTGGAATTCCCCATTAGCTGGAGATGCCACGGTTGCATTTCAAAGCCAGCATCACCTTTGAAGCTTCCCTCCCTGGAAGGCCATCCTGGTCTCGGGAGGTGTGAAGCATCTCCACCCAGAACATGCTTTGTTCCTGGCCTCTGAGAGCGCTGGCACTCAACCCATGAGGTCAGAAACACGTCTGGTGGTGGCAGGATGTCTAAGACTAGTTAGAGACCACACCAGTGCTTGGTAGGTTTTCAGGGGACCCTCTACGGTGTCTCCTGGGTGCATATATTAATAAATCCAACACTGGCATCAGTGAGGATTTATAAAGACAAGATGTTTGGCACCAAACATTTTAGTGTTCAGTGAAGCCATCATGGAGCTAGAAAACTCCTGATGACAAGTATCCAGCACATGTACTCTCTATTTCTTGCCTGTTCACTTACAATATCGAAGAATGGACTAAGATATTATAAGGTGATATCTCATCATGCAGATATGTCCACATATGGGACATAGTGCAACCTGCCTTAGGGCTGTAAGGCCTGCAGTAGGGGTGACTTAACTATCCCTCATGCAGTGTATGGGGGCATGGTGTGCCATGTCAACCCTTCAGTTTTTTCTACACCAAGACACGAATCCGGCAATGGCAGTTTGCATAGTCTTGGTGAGGGGTCCCTTGGGTGGAACAAGTTGTGCTGCAGCCTTTATGGACCCTCTTCAGTCCAAATGCCCTAGGTACCAGGTATTCCATTTTCTAGGGACATACATGGGTTGCTGAAGGTGTGCCAATCATTGTACAGTTTTAGGAAAGAGCTCTGGCACTGGGAACCTGGTTAGCAGGGACCCAGTGCACTTTTAATTCAAACTCACACCATGCAGCACAAAAAACATTGGGTGCTAACCATGCCAAAGAGGCACCTTCCTACAATTAGGATATGTTAAGAATACCCTAGTAGGAGTTGGACGAGACACACCAATACTGCTCATGCTGGCTAAATGAAGGGTGGCGATGCACGGGAGATAGGGGATTTCTCCTAAAGTAAGAGCTGGTTACAGGATATTGTGTATGAAAAGAACAGCTTGAAAAGTACTGGGAACATATGCCTACTAAGTCCCGTTCTAAAGATATGTGGGGACCATTCATCATGTATCTGGATTTAAGAACACAGCAAAACTCCCTGAGATATGTAGAGGACTTTGGTTAGAGGGACCTCATACATATTCCCGATTAGATGAACATGACACCTTCAGATTTTGACTGTCGGATTTCATCATGCCCATTGAATAAGATCGATCCACACACATTGCACATTGTGGTAGAAGGTGATATCTTTTTGGATACTACTACACTGCAAAACTGCGACTGAAGGTGCTTCTCCTCTGCAAACTATAACTGTGATATTGATTGATATACCTGTGTATGTAATATGCCTCAACTGATATCAAACTGAAATGATGTGAACTGGTGTACAATTATCACTCTGTAAACTGGGCATTGATATTAAGCCTGGGCAAAGCACTACACTACGCTCGCGTAGTTTGCGAAGTTCGCTCTACTTCGCACTACGCGAACTGCACGTAGCACAGTGCGAACACGCGTAGCGTAGTGTTGCGTAGTGCTGCGGTCATTTTTTGCTTGTTCGCGGTCCTCAACGTCAAGTTGGCGACCGCGAGCAAGCAAAATGACATCCCGGCGAGACTTTTTCCTTGTTCGCGATCAGCAACATCAAGTTGGCGATCGCGAGCATGGAAAATAAACCTCCCGGCGAGATTCCCAACGCGTGGAGGTCAGGTTTCTCATTGCGAGTGGTCGCGTATGCTCGCGACCGCTCGCGATGAGAAACTACCAGTTTGCGTTGAGAAAGCTGCCGCTCGAGTAAAAATCTACTCGAGCAGCAGAAAACTACAGCTCGCACTGTGCAAGATGCCATTTTCAATGACTGCACAGTGCCGGTCGCTTGTCCGCACTGTGCAATCATTGAAAACGACATCTGGCACAGTGCGAACAAGGTACTACGCAGTTCGCAAAGTGCTACGCGTAGCTCGCGTAGTGCGAACTGCACTTTGCGTAGCTTCGCGAAGTGCTACTTCGCGAACTACGCCCAGGGTTAATTGATATGCCACCAGTATCATTTTTGAAAATCCCAAACAAATGGAGGAGAGACTCACAGGCTGCATCTCTTCATGGAGAACAGATCCACAGGCTAAATGTAACTTTATATGGAATGGAGATCCACAGGCTAAATGTATCTTTACATAGAGAGGAGATCCACAGGCTTAATGTATCTTTACATGGAGGGGAGATCCACAGGCTAAATGCATCTTTACATAGAGGGGAGATCCACAAGCTAAATGCATATTTACACGGAGGGGAGATCTACAGGCTAAATGTATCTTTACATGGAGGGGAGATCCACAGGCTAAATGTATTTTTACGTTGAGTGAAGATCCACAGGCTAAATGTATCTTTTCATGGAAGCGAGATTCACAGGCTTAATACATCTTTACATGGAGGGGAGATCCACAGGATAAATGCATCTCTACATGGAAGGGAAATCTACAGGCTAAATGGATCTTTACATGAAGGGGAGATCCGCAGGCAGGCTAAACATATCTTTACATGGAAGGGAGATCAACAGGCTAAATGCATCTTTACACGAAGGGAACGTCCACTGCCTAAATGCATCTTTACATGGAAGGGAGAGCTACAGGCTAAATGCACCTTTACACGGAGAGGAGATCTGCAGGCTATATTTTTACACAGAGGGTCGATCCACAGGCTAAATGTATCTTAACATGGAAGGGGAGATCCACAGGCTAAATGCATCTTTACACAAGGGGGAGAACCATAGGCTGCAGCTCCACATGGATGGGAGATCCAGAGGCTAAATACATCTTTGCACGAAGGGGAGATCCACAGCCTAAATGCATCTTTACACAAAGGGGAGAACCACAGGCTGCAGCTTTACATGGAGTGGAGATCCAGAGGCTAAATGTATCTTTCCACGAAGGGGAGATCCACAGGCTAAATGTATCTTTACACGAAGGGGAGACCCACAGGCTAAATGCATATTTACCTGGAAGGCAGATCCACAGGCTAAATGTATCTTGATATGGAAGGGAGATTCACAGGCAAAATTTATCTTTACATGGAGAGGAGATCCACCGGCTTAATGCATCTTTACAAAAAAAGGGAGATCCACAGGCTGCAGGTTTGCATGAAGGGGAGGTCCCCAGGCTACAGCTTTACATGGAGGGGTAGTCCACAGGCTAAATGTATCTTTACATGGAGGGGAGATCCACAGGCTAAATGCATCTTTACATTGAGGGGAGATCCACAGGCTAAATGCATATTTACATGGAGGGGAGGTCCAGAGGCTAAACGTATCTTTACATGGTGGGGAGATCCATAGGCTAAATGCATATTTACATGGAGGGGAGATCCACAAGCTAAAAGCATATTTATATTAAGGTGAGATCGACAGGCTAAATGTATATTTACATGGAGGGGAGATCAACAGGCTAAAAGCATATCTACATGTAGGGTAGATCAACAGGCTAAATGTATCTTTACATGGAAGGGAGATCCACAGGCTGAATGCATCTTTATGCGAAAGGGAGATCCACTGGCTAAATGCATCTTTACACAAAGGGAATAACCACAGGCTGCAGCTTTACATGGAGGGGAGATTCACAGGCTAACTGCATCTTCACATGGAAGGGAGATCCACAGGCTAAATGCATCTTTACACAAAGGGAAGAACCACAGGCTGCAGCTTTACATGGAGGGGAGATTCACAGGCTAAATGCATCTTTACATGAAGGGGAGTTCCACCGGCTAAATGCATCTTTACACAAAGGGGAGAACCACAGGCTGCAGCTTTACATGGGGGGGAGATCCACATACTAAATGCATATTTACATGGAAGGGAGATCCACAGGCTAAATGTATCTTTACGCAAACGGGAGATCCACAGGCTAAATGCATATTTACCTGGAAGGCAGATCCACAGGTGTGAGAAAGTGGCTCTGTATATACTGTTCCTTAATAGGTACAGGGTGTACAGAGTCCACAGACCCCAAGGGTTTAACAGAGGTTAAAGTTAGAAATAACCTTACTCTCCAAAGTGGTAGCCTGGTCGAGCAGTAAGGCAGTATCAGAGGATGTGTAAAGCATTTGTTGTACACACTCAGTCAGCAAATAGTTCCACACACTCAATAACTGAACTCTAAGCCAATGGTTTGTATATAGTAAATATATGCTTGTTTTATTTTAGAACCAACACTTGGAATTAAAATATACTTTCTTGACAGGAGATGGTTCATAAAAATACTTTTGTATATGCAATTGACTTTTTAGTAAACTGTTACAAATAGTTGCAGTAGGCAACTCTATTTCTACACACAATACATTGAGCTCAATGATAAATTCAGATTATATGCAACAGATTACTTTGTAGATTACTTTTGTAATTCCAGGCTTGGATCCTAGATCCAGTCCTGGGTCAGTTCTCAGAATCAGCTGTTAAAAGTCGACTTTGGTACTGTAATGATTTTTAACTAATATTTAGCTATTTCAAAAGTGAGCACTTAGAAAATATTTCAGATCAAACAATCAATGATTCCCTATGGAAAGAAATGTAGGTTACAGGTACAGTAGGTTATCGTTACTTTTGTAATCCAGTACTGGGTGTCTAGATTCAGTACTGGGACATTTATCCAAAACAGGTAAGTAATTACGTTTTCAGATGTTATACGATTTTTGAGGAATATTTAGAAATTGCAGAAATCAACACTTAGAAGAAATTTCACAGAAAAGCAGTCAATGGTTTCCTATGGAAGAAAAATGAGTTAAAGGTAAGTATAGTTGTGGGTACTTTTCAGAGTCAGTGCTGGGCACCAAGATCCAGCACTGGGAGCTCACCTAAGAGCAGGTGAGTAAATTCGTTTTTGTCACTCGGCTGATTTTTGGTGATTATTTGAAGTTTTGAAAAGTCCACACTTAAAAGAATTTTCAAGCAAAAGCCAGTCAATGTTACCCTATGAGGAAAATGAAGTTAGCGGTTTAAGGGTAAGTACTCGACTGGCAGAGTTGAAGTTCTGGGCATAGACTCAGGGGTCCCCCAGTGTCAGGTAGGTACAGTTAGTTCACCCTCAGCGGTTTCAGGACGGCCGGGTGCAGAGAGTTAGGCCCAATGTTATCCTATGAGGGATAGGGGGGCCTTGGTTGGTGGCTGCTGTCTGGCAAGCCACGTGGCTGTGGGAGCTGGGCTCCTGGTCACTTACTCAGGGCAAGTGGGGAAGTAGGTTAGAGTAGAGTTTTCACTGCCAGGGCCACTCGGGCAGCTGGCTGCAGGGTGCTTTTGAGCCGCCGGGCGCTCAATTGATTTCTATGGGAAATCTCCGGTTTGGAAAAAGACTGCAGGCTCGGGGACGAGGACTCTTCGGGTGCCACCACCACTTCGAGGGGTAAGTTGGGTAGTTGAAGGATAGGTAGGTACCCCGGGATTGGGCACAGAGGGCCGTGGGGCACCGGGTGCAGGGGTGCCTTTTGATGTCGGAAATCTTACCCTCTTGTTGATCGCGGTTGGGGTGGCACTCGGTTCTGAGGCTGCAAGCTTCTTCAGGATAGTCGAGGGGGGTCCTTGGGTGCCGGACTCGGGGTCACAGTCGCCGTGGGGTCGTCCTCGTGGGTTTAGTTCACTCCGGTACCGGCCAGGCTTGGCGGGTGCAGAGTGGGCTGGGATCGCGGTTCCGGGCTGCTGCCAGGGGTGAAAGGTAGGTTCTGAGTAGAGCCTCTACTCATGGGAGTCCCAGGGAATCAGAGTTCAAAGGTAGCCAGGTCCTCCGGGGTTTCTGAGGTTGCTGGCCACAAGAGTTGCCGCGCTGGAGCAGGAGCAGGTTCGAGGGTCGACAGGCCGGTAGGGCTGGGGCCAAAGCAGTTGGTGTCTTCCTCTTTTCAGCAGCTGCAGGGCAGGTCTTTGTTCTTCTGGCTCTTCTTGTAGTTTCGAATCTGGGATCTGGGGAAGGAAGGTTCAGGGTGCCCCTAAATACTAGATTTAGGGGCGTTACAGGTAGGTGAAGGTCAGGGACCAATGGGTCCCTGTCCTGGGGTGGGTACACCCCCTATCCTGCCCCTCTCCTGTGGGAGGGGGGCAGTAGCCTAATCCTGATAGGGTAGGGCCTCCCATCTTCAAGATGGTGAGAGCCCGGAGATGTGCTTCACCTCGCCTTCCCCACCTGAGGGGTGGGGTGGGCAGGCTGGCACATCCACTGTCCTTGTATGGGGTTTCCGGCCAAGCTTCCCGCCAGAGTGGGGGGTTGCAGTGGCCTGGGGAAACTCCTAGAGGCGGCAGGCCTTTGAAGCTTCCCTTTGCTCATCCTGGGGGAGGAGATTTATCACCTCACCCAGGATGTGCATTGTTGCAGGCCCGGGAGAGCAGGGGCTCTCCCACCCAGGGGTCCAGCAACGTGTCTGCTGTGTGGCAGCCTGGGCAGCCTCAGAGCAGACGTGGATTGTAGGTTAGTTGTAAGGGGGCATCTCTAAGATGCCCTCTGGGGTGCTTGGTACATTAAATCTCACACTGGCATCAGTGTGGGTTTAATGTGCTGAGAAGTTTGATAGCAAACTTCCCAGTCTTTAGTGTTGCCATTATGGTGCTGTGGAGCTCGTGTTTGACGAGCTCTCAGCACAATGTACTCTTAAATGACAGCACTGCACTTACAGTGCCCGGGAAGGGACCTGGGTACTGTAGGGGCACAGGGCTCCTGCTCCTGTGCCCACGCCATGGGCATAAGGCACCCAGCCAGAGGGGTGACTGACATATGCCTTGGCAGTGTGGGTGTTGGGCATGGCACACAGAGATGTGTGCCATGTCGACACTTCATTTTGTCCTGCACCCAGACACTCAGCCTGCAAAGGCAGTGTGTGTGTGTAAGGGTACAGGGCCCCTAAGGGTGGCACAATGCGTGCTGCAGCCTTTAGGGGCCTTCCCTGGTCACAAGGCCCTGGGTACCTAGGGTACCATTTACTAGGGGCTGACATGTGGCCAGGGTTTGCCAATTCGGAGTTTGTGTGTTTTAAGGAAGGAACATAGGCCCTGGGCACCTGATTGGCAGGAGCCCAGGGTACACTCAGTCAAAGTGCATTCAGCAATTTAGCAAAAAGTGGGGGCATACTATGCAAGAAAGATGGCACTTTCTCACAACAGGCTAAATGTATCTTTATATGGAAGGGAGATTCGCAGGCAAAATGCATCTTTACAAAAAAAGGAGATCCACACGCTGGAGGTTTGCATGAAGGGGAGGTCCACAGGCTGCAGCTTTACATGGAGGAGAGGTCCACAGGCTAAATGTATGTTTACATGGAGGGGAGATCCACAGGCTAAATGCATCTTTACATGGAGGGGAGATCCACAGGCTAAATGCATATTTACATGGAGGGGAGATCCACAGGCTAAATGCATATTTATATAGATGGGAGCTCCACAGGCTAAATGTATCTTTACATGGAAGGGAGATCCACAGGCTAAATACATCTTTACGTGAAGGGGAGATCCCCTGGCTAAATGCATCTTTACATAGCAGGGGAATCTACAGGCTAAATGTATCTTTACACGAATGGTCGGTCCACAGGCTGCAGCTTTACATGGAGTGGAGATAGACAGGATACGTTCATCTTTATATGGAGAGTAGATGTACCGGATGCATCTTTATATGAAGGGGAAAGCCACAGGTTAAATGCATCTTTACAAAAAAGGGAGATCCACATGCTACAGGTTTGCATGAAGGGGAGGTCCATAGGCTGCAGCTTTACATGGAGGGGAGGTCCACAGGCTAAATGTATCTTTACATGGTGTCGAGATCCACAGGCTAAATGCATGTTTACGTGGAGTGGAGAGCCTCAGGCTAAATGCATATTTTCATGGAGGGGAGATATACAGGCTAAATGCATATTTACACAGAGGGGAGATCCACAGCCTAAATGTATCTTTACATGAAGGGGAGATCCACAGGCTGCAGGTTTGCATGAAGGGAGGGCCCATAGGCTGCAGCTTTACATGGAGGGGAGAGCCACACCTGCAGCTTTAAATGGAAGGGAGATCCATGGGCTGCATATTTACACAAAGGGGAGATCCATGGGCTGCAGGTTTAAAGATCGACAGTCTAAATGTATCTTTACATGGAGGGGGAGGCACCCATTGCATTTTTAAGTGAGGCACTGATAATCCTTTCGGAGTTCCTGCTCAACAGGATGCATTTCAACCACTCTCCATCCACAACTTGGGGTGCCTTGCACAACACAACATAGCAACCAACAACACTGCACCACAACACACCTGGTCATCTTATTTACCTTGCTCGGGGTAACCTTCCCAACCCATGGAAGTACCCGGTACGCATCATACATCAGAAATATCCAACAGCCTGGCCTACCTATATAGACGAAAAACCCACTCCAGAGCATTAGTGGTCACTTGAACTATGGTCAACATTTTAACAATGTTTATCAATGCAGCACAATGAACACAAACGGCCCGACCTCCACAGAGGTGTGCAACTTACACACCCAGGAATCTAAGACAAATAACCAGATCTGCATGTGTCCGGCTCAAATCACGGAAATTACTTTAGGAAATGTACATCTCTCCCTGTGAGTTTCAACATTAAGACACAGCCCCTGCTCCAAAAACAGTACACCTATCACTCTGGTACCGTAGTAGCCAGGGGCAATCTCCAAACCTGGAAGATTTGATAACTAGAGACTCCTCAAAAATTCACACTCTACACCTGTGGTGCATGAAAATTTTAAAAAGCATCCATGAACGGGACTCCTCTCCAATCTAGAGTGCCTTCTCTAGGAACCTGTCCTCTGCAGTCTTCACAGCACAAGCTTCCGTCATACTCAAGTACACATCAATATACTGTGACTTGCACACATACACACACAGCAAAAATGTATATGCACTGCCACACTGACATTGATGAACCAAATTCCACTTTACTTCCCGAGCTTCTGATGTGAAAATGAATAGCGCTTGAAAATTAGCCCCAACAAGCAAGAGAGACTTGAACAGCAAGCTTCTCCCACCCACTGTTACACAACGTGAGGCTATTCCTGCAGGCCTGCGCGGTAATAAACAAGCTTTGGAAATGCAACAGGTCTCGCATTTACTCGAGTTGCAGCTATTGCGAGGTAAATAAAAATGTCTTTTACCCACGTGTTTTGGTATGGGTGGGAGTGGATGTATGTGGTGTGCAGTGGAATTATGTGGGTTAAATTGGAATTGTTAGTTGTGGAATTGTGTGGTGGGAATTGTGTTGCATGGAACGGATTTGTGTGGTGGAATTATGTGGCATGGTGTGCTGTGGAAATAGGTGGATAGTAATTATGTGGTATTGAGTGTACTGGAATTATGTGAAGTGAGATTGTGTTATGGAGTAGAATTATGTGGAATGGTAATTTGTGTGGTGCAGTGGTATGTAGTGGAGTTTAAGTATGTGGTGTGCTGTTGAATTTTGTAGCATGATGTGGAAGTGTGTGGTGTGGATTGGTTGTATGTGGTGTATAATAGTGTTGTTGAGTTGTACTATGTGGTTTGTTGTCGAATTATGTGGTGTGAATTGGAAATGTGTGCAGTTGAATTGTGTGGCGCGGAACTGTGTGGATAGCTTTACCTTTTTGGTAATGAAAACACAAATAGGTATGAGCTGAGCTCCAGATCAGGATGTTTGGGTGTTAAAAAAAAACACAGTCTGCAGGCGATTGGTCCCATGAAGGATGTCGAGTGCTGGGGGGTCGGTGTCCAGATTGGAGTCCAACAAGCCTTGGCAACAGCAACCCATGCAGTGAGAGAAAACTGGCTTTGGTGTGGACCAGCAAGGTCCTGTGGACTCCCCAATCGATGGAGAGTCAGGGCACATCTGGAGCAACCAGGTAAGCCCGTTGAAAGTCAAAGTACCTTTCTCGGGGACCCACAAGTCGACACATAAGGTATCACAAAGGGACCTCGAGAGGAATAACTAGATACCAGTCCACGGGTCAATTCGAGGAGTGTAGGCCAGCAATCTTCAGTGGAATCACTGCTCGGGCTTTGGACTACAAGTAGCCCAAAGCACAGCCTCAGGGATTGCCAAGAAGCATATGCTGCTGCAAATGGTCGTAGTGTCCAGGGGTTCGGGTTGCATGGTCCCCACGAGGGCTTTGGAACTCAGGTTTGCTGAGAGCATGGATCTGCCTCGGGGAAGCTTGGAGACCCACTTCCTGTGTAGCAAAATTGTCGGTGTCCTTCGGGCGCAGCGTCGATGCAAACCGGACAGATGCATCTTTGGTGCCTGCCTTGCAGGGGAGTAACTCCTTTACTCTAAAGGAGATTCTTCGGTCATCCAACGTTGTGTTGATAGTAGAAGTTCTGGGATTCTGTAGCAGAGTTTTGTCCAGGTAAATCTAAAGTCCTGTAGCCAGGGTTTCCTACTTTATACCCAAGGAAGGGGTGGGACAAACTCTGGGGACCCACCTATGGGAGGGTCAGGACAGAGGGGTAGCTACAGCCATATCCTTTGTCCAGTTTCGTGCCAGAGCAGGGGCTGGTAGCCCCTGCAACCGGTTTGAGCTGGACTATGCACAGGGACACCAAATGTGCCCCCATTGCAGACATCAAAGCACTCCTGGAGTGCACCCACCCAGCCCCAATACACTAAACCCTGTATGGGAGGTGGTTACACCTCCCTGTGACAGGAAACCTATTGTCCAGGCCTCCCCTGCTGGAGTTTCACCCAGCAGCAGGAGGGCAGACTCATGTCTGTGGCTGGCAGCATCCATTTTGTGATGCCAGGGTCTGGGCAACTGGTACCGGGTGTACCGGTGAAGTCATGGTTCTCCCTCTAGTAGGGTGGAATCATACCTCCCCCGCCAGTTACTGGTGGGGAGGTATGATTCCAAGGTGTTTGACACCAAACACGACATGTTTCAATGCAGCCATTCCAAAGTTAGCATTTACCGCAAGGTTATAATGCACTTAAGAGTATATGGTTTGGCTGCATCACAAACAACCCCGGAATAAAGGTTCCGAAGGCTGCAGAGGGGCTCTGCTCATGCATGGGCACCCTCTCACATAAAACCCAACACCTTGTCATTTTGAATGGCTTCTCAGGGGTGGCATAATACATGCTGCAGCCCCTGGTAGGCCTCTGGGGTACCTATGCCCTGGGTACATAGTATACCATATACTAGGGATTTATAAGGGTACCCCAGAATCCAATCTGGAGTGTTCCTAAGGTACATGGAATCAATTTTAGGGAGAAAGCAGATAGGCTGGGGTCCTGAATAGCAGGATCCCAGCCGGACTAAGTCGAAAACCAGCAAAACACCAGTAAAAAAAGTGGGGGCAACCATGCAGTCAGATTCCACTTTCCCACAAAAAGGCCCCCGGGATTACCTTGGCTGAAGTTTTAAAAGCAATAAGCAAGCTTCCCTGCGGCAAAGCACTGGGTCTGGACTAGTTACCGGGGGATCTCTTTCGGGCAGAACCAAAAATATGTTGACTCTACCTATGCTCATTATTTAACGCTATTATGAAAGGTATGGTGATCCCCGAAACATGGGTCGGGCAGAAATGGTCCCAGTTTTAAAAAAGGGCTCACCACTTTTGCCTACATATTACAGGCCGATCAGTTTGATCGATGTCCCCCACAAATTGTTTGCACAGGTACTCCTTAATCGCCTTTACACGTGGATGGAGGAGCATGAAATCTTGAGTCCATATCAAGCCGGATTCAGAAAAAACACTTCCACCGTCGACCAAATGTTTAGACTCCAACTTTTATATTGGAAAACTGTGTCAATAGAGGGTTGCAGTCTCTATTTAATATTTGTAGATCTGAAGACGGCTTTCAATTTGGTCCCCAGAGTTAAACTGTGGGGTGTATTTAAAGACCTGGGGATCCCCCTTCCTCCTGAGTCTGCTTATGAGATTGCATGAAGGCAACTTTGCCCAAGTGAGATATGGGAAATGCTGCAAATTAACCTCCCGACTCCCAGTTAATAAAGGAGTAAGGCAGGGGTGCGTGCTCGCACGTACCCTGTTCTGCCTATTTATCAATACGCTGGTTGGCCAACTTACTGAAGTAAAGGATAATGATGCCCCTAAGTTAGCATGTAGAAAGGTGCAAGCAATGATGTATGTGGATGACACCTTGTTATTATCAAAATCACCCATGGGTATCCAGACGGCCCTTGATAGTTTTGCTACCTTTTGTAAAAATAGAGGGCTGGAGATTAACACGCAGAAGACCAAATTTATGGTCTTCAACCAAGCCAACACATCCCGTTCTAACCCCTGTCTAAATGGCATCATGCTAGAGAGGGTGTCGGTTTTGGAATACCTAGGTGTCACGCTGACAGAAAATCTGGAGTGGGGCCCGTAAATGGCTAAAGCAAGCCTTAAGCTTGCCCAGACAAATTAATTGGGCCCATAGCAGAGATTTATAAAGTACGAGTAAGGGGTGCAACAATGTATGGGTCTGAATTATGGGGTCATTGTTTCTCAGTAGTTTGAGTAAAATAGAGAACAATTTTATGAGGAAGATGTTAGGCCTACCCCACAGTACTCCCCTCAGCCCCCTACATCTGGATCTAGGAATCAGACCAATCGGGGATGAGATTGGACTTACGTCCCTAACCTTTTGGCGCAGATTGTGGGTGACTCCGGAACTGGCCGTTTATCAGTCAGAGTTAAAGGAGATATTGAGTCTCCCAGGTGTGGGTAAAATACCATGGTTTGTGTATATAAAGGACATGTGTCGTAGGCTGGGTAAACTAAGTTTATGGAATAATCCTGTGGAAATGTTTTCATCAATCTCACACCCAGAACTGGTAAGAATTTATAGGTCGCATAAACTAGCAGATATCCAGAAGAGTTGAGCCTTAGGTCACCTGACAGCAGAATTCTTGAAAATCAAAGACAAGTATCTAATTGAGTCTTTTCTGGATGATGTCCAAACAACTTTGGCTAGGAAATTATACATCCAGTTCAGATTTGGGACCCTGCCGCTCCATGCTTTTACTAACAAATGGTCAAAAATCACACCCCTTGGGTGCGCCACATGCAATTCAGAGGAAGAATCAGAGCTTCATGTTCTTTTTTTCTGTCCTGCCTATAAAACAGCTAGGCAGTGCTGGCATATTCAACTCTGCAGGAGCTTTGGGGTTATGCACTGTGAGGAGGCATTTAGAGTCCTGAAGTGTGATACTTGCACACCCATTGTTTTTGCTGTATTTCGATTTTTAACCTCAATGTGGCATATTCGGCGGATGTTTTTAAATTCGCCACCACCACCTTAAAAGTCTACATTGAATGCATACCTCTTCTCACTGTTTACTTATTTTTAATCCCTTTTAACGTTTTAACACAAAGCCTAATGATGAATTGAGATTCCATCCTGATAAAATTGTATGCGTACCTGTTTATGGCCCTTGTGGCTTTTACATAGGGAAACAGATATGGTAGCTGGATGAGGATCGGTTGAAGGTACGAATTCCCCGAATCTACCATTCTGTGATCCCAGTGAAGCACTTTACTGCTGCTAAATTTTTTATTTGTATAGTTATCCATGTGGACTGTTTTATGGTACGTGCTTTTTTGTGTGTAAACTTTTTTATGTATCCACTTTCATGGTCCAAATTGACCGAAATAAAGTTTGTTGGAATGGAATGGTAGGAGTGTACTGGAATTATGTGAAGTTGGATTGTGTGTTATGGAGTGTAATTATGTGGAATGGTATTTTGTGTTGTGGAGTGGTATGTAGTGGAGTTTAAATCTGTGGTGTGCTATTGAATTTTGTAGCATGATGTGGTAGTGTGTGGTGTGGATTGGTTGTATGTGGTGTATAATAGTGTTGTTGATTTGCACTATGTGGTTTGTTGTGGAATTATGTGGTGTGGATTGGAAATGTGTGCAGTTGAATTGTGTGGCACAGAACTGTGTGGATAGATTTACCTTTTTGGTAATAAAAAAACAAATAGGTAAGACCTGAGCTCCAGATCAGTATGTTTGGGTGTTAAAAAAAAGAAACAGAGTTAGAGCTATTAGCGCTGTAAATGTCTCTTATCTATGTGCTATGGAGTGGAGTGGATATATGGGGTGTGTATTGGAATTATGTGGTTTGGATTAGAATTGTTAGTTGTGGCATTGTGTGGTGTGAAATTGTGTGGTGTTGAGTGGATTTGTGTAGTGGAATCGTGTTACATAGTGTGCAGTGGTATTATGTGGATAGAAATGTTGTGTTTTTGAGTGTATTGGAATTATGTGGAGTGGGATTCTGTGTCATGGAGTGTAATTATGTGGAATGGTATTTTGTGTGATGGAGCGTTATGCAGTGGAGTTTAATTATGTGGTGTGCTGTTGAATTTTGTTGTATGATTTTGAATTATGTGTTGTGAATTGGATATATGTGATGTGCAGTGGGAATGTGTGTGGAATTATGCGGTTTGGTATGGAATTATGTGGTGTGGAATGGATTTGTGTGAAGTTGAATATGGTGGTATGGAACAGTGTGGCGTTGAGTGAAATTACGTTGAGTGGATCCATGTGGCATGGTGTGAAGTGTATTTATGTGGGTAGTTGTTATGTGGTATAGACTGAATTTATGTGGGGTGTATTTATGTGGTATTGAGTTGCAGAGTTGCAGGAGCTTTGCAATTGACAGCAATTCTGCATGGACGACTCCTTGTGTGAGCATTTTGTTTGTCTTTTTCTCCACGCCACTCCACTCTAATCTATTCCACTCTACTCCAATCCAATCCACTCTACTGTAATACAACCCACTCTGATCAAGTCCACAATGATCCACTCAACTCACTCCACTCTGATACACAACAGCTGTAGAAATACACAACGATGTTCTCGAAATGAGCTATGTAGCAGCTTTGCAGTGGGACAGAAAGTAGGCCCTTGTATCAAATTAACAGTGCTCACCATTTGCAAATCAGGACAGTTTCAAACTTGTGAAGACTTGCTGTTCTGCCATGGTTACAGGAGACTGTATGCATTTGTGTTTGCTGCCAGCAATGTTTGTGGTCAAATCAGAGAAATCAAAGGTAAAAACTGCCCACCAGACCAGGGGTGCTAAAAGTAGGGGTGTGGTGGCAAGGGACGGGACAAGGACGGGGGGAGGGGTGGATTGTTGAGCCTTTCTGCAATTGTTGTTGCTGCAAATTCCAATGGTTGTTCTGCTGAAGTAATGCTAGAAGGTGCTTCATTAAAAAAAACCTGGTGAAGTCCCAAGACCAACTTATGAGAATAAATTAATGGAAGCAACTTGCAGCAAATTCAGGAGCACTTTAGGAGGAAGGGAACATGATGTAAAATATTGTGTTGCTAGGACACACTGGTCTTTCTTCTGGTGTCCAAAGTATACATGCGCATCAGCCGCCAAGAAGTATAGCTTTCAGATATTTCAGTTTGAGGGCATTTTATTTTCCGAACGGGAAGCACGTCCACCTCTGAGAACAAGAGGCAAAATGTAAGCACATTGCAAATCTCATTGAAGGAAACGCCAACGTGCTTTTCAGAATGCAATGGAGTGTGCTGCTCAGAGCAAAAACTATATTATACTCTCTCAAGAATAGCATACGTTTTACACCACAGAGCCTGGGAAGCGTGTTGTACGCCTCAGAAAATTAGATACATTGTTAAGCTCAGATAACGGTAGCAATCTGTAGGCAACCCTTCAAACCCCATGCGCTACTCTTGTAAACTGTGGGGGTCACAGGGGCAGAGTCAAAGACAAAAACCAAAAAAAAGAAAGAAGCCACAGCGTTTGCCAAATGTATACATGCGCCTCAGCCACTAAGAAGTGTAGCTTTCAATATTTCAGATCGAGGGCATTTTATTTTTGAACTGGAGGCACGCTCACCTAGGAGAAAAAGACACAACATGTAAGCACATTGTAAATCGTATTGAAGGAAATGCTGACGCGCTTTTCAGAATGCAACGGAGTGTGTTATTCGTTGCACAAAATATATTATGGGGCATATTATCAAGGGCTAGCAATATTTTTATCGCCGCGTTTGCATCCGTTTTCGGACGAAATGCGATGATAAACATATCGCTTTATATACAAGAGCACGCTAACGCGTGTTTAATGGGATTAGCGCTGGCTTAAACATCGCATCGCCTTGCATCGCTAATGAAATGCAAGGGAGGCGTGTCCCGTGAAACAACATGGGATATTATCGCTAACCCAGCTTCTCTCTATTTACAAGTGTATCATTAACATGCATAGCGATATTAAAATCAGCGCTAACCGGGTATTTCGCCGGTTTGTAATGCCTACTATTTTTCTTACTAAGTCATATCTATAATGGAAGGTGGTTTGTTATGCTGAGTCCACGTCTCCCTATCTACAAGGTTTTGCCTAACGCGGTTTTCTATCGCTGGAATTCCGGCGATTTTGACTCTTTCCGCCGCTTTTGCCTGGATTTCTATCGCCTCAGCGATGCACGTTGGTAATAGTGCGCTAACTGGGCGATAGATTTCGGCGATAGATTTCGGCGATAGTCGGCATTAAAATTTTACACACTAATTGCGGCCAGCGATAAATATCGCTGCCGCTTGATGATATGCCACATTATAGTCTCTCAAGAATAGCATGTGTTTTATACCACAGAGCCTGGGAGAGGTGTTGCACACCTCAGAAAATGAGATACATTGTAAATCTCAGATAATGGTAAAAATCTGTAGGCAACGCTTCAACCCCATGCACTACTCTTGTAAACTATAGGGGTCACACGGGCAGAATCAAAAAGAGAAACCAAAAAAAAAAGACAAGCCACGACAGGCTCCGAAGCCCTGAATTGCTTAGCAAACATATCACATATGCATTCTATGCAGAAAATACGATAAGCATATTTGTGAATGCCTGTGTTTAAATACGTTCGCACATCGAGATTAAACCTTTTGGCAATACCAATGGCTGTTTTTGTCTCTCTTTAAATTATTTTGTACTTTATGCTTTTTACACAAGATGTAATGCTATTTTATGTTTTCTTGTATTTAGTGATGTCAGATCAGATTCAAAATTTAGTTTATTTATACCTTGGTCTACTAACATCAACAGGGTTACGTACATAATTACATCCTAAAACATTTTACATATAAAAATGGTTAAAAGCGCTTCATCTTGGACGCGCGAGCGCGCGAAACAAGATGGCCGCCGTGCAGAGAGCTCCGGCGCTTTTTTGCCTGTTTTTCGCTATTAAACGACGGAACCTGTCAGTTTTGCGGCGCAAATGAGGTCGCTTGACTTCTTAACAGGGACGCGAGAGCGCGCGAAACAAGATGGCCGCCGTGTAGAGAGCTCCGGCGCTTTTTCGCCCGTTTTTCGCTATTAAACGACGAATCCTGTCAGTTTTGCGGCGCAAATGAGGTCGCTTGACTTCTTAACATCCTACCTGTAGATTGCTGTGACTTTCTTGGGATTTGGACGGTGCTAGAGGCGTTTTTCGGTGTCCAGCCTCTGCCTCCAGCTCTGCCTTCAGGTATTCCCAGCTTTGTCTGTCAGGGGGCGGAGCAAGCCTTCAGGAAAGGGCCTGGCTTGGGCCTAGCCACTCCCATAGCCTGTTATAGCTGCTGCACCAGCTTTAATAAGGATTTTCTCACTGCTGCAGTATTTTTTCCTTCATTTTCTTGCTTTGTTGCTGTTATTTTCGCAATTTTGTTATTTTATTTTATTTTTATTATTATTATTCTACTTTCGATACTAAATCAACATGGATAATAAAAATATTCATCCTAAAAGGAAGCAGCAGGTTTCACCTCCGTCAATTAAATCAAAGGCGGTAGAGTCAGCAGAACCTTCATTATCCTTAATTTTAGAGGAAATTCAAGCGCTTCGTGTCAACACAGATTCTATTGCCTCAGAGATTAAAAATGTTCGAAAGGAAATGGCGAGTCTGTCAATGAAAATCTCTGATAATGCAATTAAAATACATGATAATAAGGCTAAGCTTGAGACTTTCACTCCACTTGTAGCTAAAATATCTCCTTTGTCTACCCGACTTCTTGAGATGGAAAATCGTAACAGACAATACAATTTACGCATTTTTTATTTACCAGAGGATGTGGAGGGTGGCAACTGTAGATTGTATTTGGAAAATTTGATTCCTGGGCTTCTACAAATTAAATTTCCAGAAAAATTTGAGATTGACAAGGCCCATAGAATTCCTTCACATCGCAATCCTCAACATACCAAACCTCGTCAAATGATTTTCAAAGTCCTTAGGCATCATCATTTGGCTTTGATTCGAAAGACAGCACAAGAGATTCATTCCTTGATGGTCAATGGGAACAAAATTTTTATTCATCAAGACTTTGCCAAGGAAACAGTCTCAATCCGCAAGGGATTTTCTGCTCTTCGGCCTCAACTGCGAAGTCTTGGGTTCAAATATGGTCTTTTTGACCCTTCAACAATGCGTATCTGGAAAGACAATCTTTCAAAATCTTTTCAGCGCCCTGATGACTTGCGTCAGTTTTTGGATCAACGTTCACAGCATTCCATGGATACTCATGACTCTAATACTTGATTATAGCTAATTTACGTATTTTCTGACAGGTTAATGTGTCATTAATATATTGGGCTGCAGCCGCTCGGTCATGCTTGTTAAGCGTATGTGCGTCTCATCTTTGATATTTTTGTACCCTGTTTGTCGTTCTCTCCTTTTAAAAAAATTTTCATCTCCCTTTACTTGTTCTGGAGCTACTATTTTCTCTTATTATTGTTCTCCTTTTCTTTTTCTCCTCTTCTTGATCTTTTTTTTATTCTTTCTCTCTTCATTATGGCTGATATCCACAATATTAAAGTTGTTTCACTAAATGTTAAAGGTTTACGTCATCCAGTTAAGCGTACAAAAATCTTAGATTATTTAGGTAGTTGTAAGGCAGACATCTGTTTTCTTCAAGAGACTCATATAGATGACAACATCTTAAATTATATGAAGAAGAAATGGGTAGATACTATTGTTTCATCACCTGCTGTTGGTAAAAAAAATGGGGTGGCTATTTTTGTTGCAAAAAAATTGCATTGCCAAGTCTTAAGCAAAATTTCGGATGCAGATGGACGATATATTATAGCTAAAATTAAAATTCATGATTCAGTCATATTTGTAATCAATGTTTATGGTCCTACTGCGGATGACCCTCTTTTTTGGTCTAATATCACCACTGAAGTTCTAAAGTTGGGTAAAGTTCCTTTAATTGTTGGAGGTGACTTTAATGTTATTACTGACCCATTATTGGATAGAATATCTAGTACTAAATTTCGCCCTCCTAAGGTTTTTCATGCTTTTAAATCATTTATTCATACCACCAAGTTAGTTGACATTTGGCGTTTACACTTTCCTACAGAAAAATGTTTCACACTTTTCTCTAATCCACATAATTCGCATTCTAGAATTGATTATTTTTTAATCTCCACACAACTAGTCCAATCTGTTAAGACTCCTAAGATTGGTAATATTAACATCTCAGATCATGCCTTGATTTCTTTTGTTCTAAACTTAACTTCAACTTTTACAAACCAAACTAGATGGCGTATGAATACTGGAATTGTTCTTAATGAACATAATAAGCCTAAAATCTTAAATGCCATTCAAGACTATTTTTTACTCAATCCTGAAGGATCCACTTCTATGGTTAATAGATGGGACGCCTTTAAAGCTTACATTAGGGGTGTAACTATTTCAATTATGGCCTATGAAAATAAAACATTTAATGCACGTATCAGATGTTTGGAAAAACAAATTGCGAAATTTGAAAGGCTTTTTATTTCATCAAATGATCCTCAATTTAAAGTCAAGCTACAAAAACTTCGATATGAATTTATCTCAATCCTTAGTACAAGAGCTGGCATCCAAATTTCTAATTCTAAGGCTAAATTCCGTTTTAATGCCAACAGATCTGGGAAACTTTTAGCTAATTACTTACGTATAAAAAAAGATAAAACGCAAATTACCTCAATTCATGGCCCTAATGGTAAAATTGCAATATCTCATAACGATATTGTTAAGGAATTTTTGGATTTTTACTCTACTTTATATAATAAGCCTGATCCTCATGATCCCTCCATACTGGACTCTTTTTAAAATACATGTGATTTGCCCAAAATTTCACACTCGGACAGGCTTGGGCTAGATTTACCCATTACTACAGATGAAATTTTAGCTGCTATTAAATCCATTAAAAAAAATAAATCCCCTGGCCCAGATGGTATCCCAGCTGAGTTTTATAAAGAGTTCCAGTCCCAACTTTTGCCTTATTTATTTCAACTTTTTACTTTTTTAGGTTCTTCAGGAACGATCTCAGGTTCTTTTACTGATGCTTTAATTATTGTACTTCCTAAGCCAGATAAAGACCCCACTCTTGTTTCAAATTACCGCCCTATTTCTTTAATTAATCAAGATTGTAAATTGTATGCTAAAATACTTGCTTCTAGACTGGCCCCTATATTGGATTCTATTATACATTTTGATCAATCTGGTTTTATGAAGAATAGATATTCTACAAATAACACAAGAACCTTATTACACATTATTGAACAGAGTTCCACTTTAAGTTCCCCCGCAGGAATTTTGGCTTTGAATGCAGAGAAAGCTTTCGACAAAATCCATTGGCAATTTTTATTTCAAACCTCATTATCATTTAATTTTGGTACTTCGTTTATACGAATGATTTCTGCTCTGTACTATGCCCCTACTGCTCGTTTATTTATCAATGGCCAAGTATCTAGTCAGTTTTCTCTTTTTAGAGGCACAAGACAAGGTTGTCCCCTCTCTCCACTTTTGTTTCTCATTGGAATTGAACCTTTCCTTACTCATATAAGAAAATGTGTTAATATTAAAGGTATTAAGATTAAGGAGATTAACATGAAAACCTTAGCCTATGCTGATGACGTGCTGTTATTTATTAGTGATCCTATATCCTCAATGCCTGCCTTATTAGAAATTATTGCAAAATATTCCATGGTTTCTGGCTATAAACTTAATATCAATAAAACTGAATTCTTCCCTTTAAACATTTTTTGTACTCCTGATATGTTACCCATGGCTGATATTGTGTGGCAAAAAGATAAATTAAAATATCTTGGGATTCTATATGCGTCCTCCATAAAAGCAACATTAACATTAAATAGTAACTTTATTCTGAATTATATCAAAGATAAAACGTCTAAATGGTCTTCACTTCACCTCTCTTGGTGGGGTAGAATGGACTCCATTAAAATGACGATCGCTCCTAAAAATTTGTATACACTTGCCATGATTCCTATTCAATTTCCATTGCAATTCTATAAAGACATTGATGGACTGCTCTCCAAATTTCTCTGGAACAATAAATCAACTCGTATTGGATATAAAAAATTAAAAATACCCAAATGCAATGCTGGATTTGGCTTGCCTGACTTTTTTCTATATCACAAGGCATTTATACTGAAACAAAGTTCCATATGGTTTCCTCCTTCCTCTTTAAATAACCAACCTACATGGCTTCATATAGAGCAGTCTCTTGTGGATCCTTTTCCATTGACCACCTTGCTAACAATGTCTAATAGGTCAACATATGTGCAAAAATCGGTTATTATTAAATCCACTAAACTCATTTTTAATGACCTGGATTCAATTTTTTTGACCCCTATGATTCATACTGAAGATATGTCATTGTGGCATAGTAATGTAATTAAATTGAATAGAAATGTTAATTTTTGGAAAGCTTGGATTAAAGCTGGTATCTTTTATCTTAAAGATATCTATTTCGACAATGTTTTTATTTCTTTTGAAGCTTTACAAATGAAATTTAGTTTACCTCAATCTGATTTTATTAAATATGAGTCTTTATGTAATTCAATTTTAGACTCTTTCCCTCATGGTATTCCGTTTAATGTTAAAGCAGATTTAGCACTATATATTCGAACTATCTCTACGTCATCACATACTGTCTCTATTTTATATAAAAAATTATCTAATTCTATAGGAAACAATTTAAATATTATTTCAACATTTTGGAATGCTGAGCTTTCACTTTCTTTGTCCAACGATACCTGGACGACTGTTTGGCTTAATAGTATTTCAGGCTGGATGCCTGTTTCACTTTACCAAACCAATTCTTATATTTTATTTAATTGTTTATGGACCCCAGTACGGTTATTTCGTGCTAAACTGATGCAAGACGACATATGTTGGCATTGTAAATTACTTCCTGGATCATTACGACATATGTTTTTTGAATGTCCATTAATTTTTAAATTTTGGTCTGATGTTTGGGATATTATTCAACAAATATTTCATATTCATGAGGTTATTTCTTACAAAATATTAATATGTAAATCTGTTGGTCTTTTGCATAACTTAACTGAGTTAGAAGGTAAACTGTTTAATTTCCTACTGTCAGCTGCTTTAAAGTCCATTACATTTTGCTGGAAGGAAATTTCGTCTTTATCGGTTCATGCTTGGTGGTCATGGGTCATTTTTACAAGAAGAGGTGCTCAATTATCCCTGAAAGGGATCAATCATAACTCTAATTTGTTTCACTCTTTTTGGTTACCTATAGATGTATACTTATCTTTATAATTGTATATTTATACTTGATCCACCGTTTTACAGTCATTCTACTTAAAGCCTTATATGATGAACGTAGCTCTTTTTTTTATAATAAGTTGACATTGCAATTTTTCATGGCTCCCTCCCTTCCCTTCTTTTTAGTTTATCTCCCCTCCTTTAATTGATTATTTATACTTCTTTACCTAATGTAATTTAGAGTTGCTTTTGGAATTTTCTTATTTTATATAGGTATTTTCGCTTATGATAAATTTTTTATGTATTGTCTGTATTTGTTCACTATTGAGAAAAATGTAATAAAACATTTTGAACTCTAAAAGCGCTTCATCAATGTGCATACAAATTTAACGACAAATCAATTGATAAAAAGTGTCATGGAATCCCCCTAGTCCTTTGCATTTTATATGGTCCCCCTTTTAGGGACTCCACTATTGGATATAAAAATATCCCTATTGCACATAGAACATTTAAGCAACTCAAGTTTATCAATAGGCTGATGGCTTGATCCTGATTAATAATCCCATTGGTGATAAAAACTGGCTTCAAAAACTCTCTCAGTTTGTCTAAAATCCACGAACAGTCTATTAAAATATGTTTGCTACTGCATTTTAGTTTCAGTCCACATATGCACAAGCCCAGCTCATCTCTCATTATTGCTTTTGTTTTAATTTCAACATAACACGGCTTTAGCCCAACTCAAAATCTTAACACAGCATTTCTTAGCCTGGGGCTTGGCAGGCCCTTGATATAAGGGAACACATCGTCATTGCTCCAGCCTTTAACCAAAAACTGGGTAGATGGTTTCCCCCCCAAGTAAAGCAGGTCCTCCTCTCTCGCGCTATTCTTTATAATGGCGCATAATTCCTGCTTGGGTATCAACTGCCCTTCCTTTCACCAATCTGGTGATAATGACAATTTAAAGCAGAGCTTTCCTAGCATGCGTTTAACTTGAAGGGCCCCGTACAGTTCACTTTTCTCTATCTCTTTTATACAGAGGCATGATTTTTTTGATTACTCTCCTGATTCAATCTCTGCCAAACATTTAACATAGATTGCAGCCCCTGATTGCTCATGGCTGTAAGTTGGCATTCTACCCTTATGGCCTGTATCCTGGTTGATGCGGGAGACCAAGGAGCCTTTTTATAAATTTGCCCTCCTCAGAATTCTAATCCAGTTCACCACCTAGGGTTAGCACTTCCACCCCATACTGTAATAGTGGGCGAACCATTGCATTAAAAGCCAACAGAATGGGGCAAAAGGATGGCCCTCGCATTTCCAACTAAACTGATTGATGCCCCAGTCCGTGGATAATGCTGTTGATTTTAATGCTCCTATGTGGTCTCTCCAGTTTAACTTGGTATCAAACCACATACCCAGATATTTGTTTTTATCAACCACATCCACTTTGTCTCCACCCTTGTGCCAATTAAAAGCCCTATTTCCTTTCCCAAGACCAATATTTTGTTTTCTCCAAGTTGACCTTAAGTTTTTTCCTTAAGCAATATCTCATGGAAGATATCTAGTTTCCTTTGGTGCCCCGACTCTATCATATACGCTATCATCAGCTCGTCGGCCAATAATAGGCAAGAGATATGGGGCCCGTCCATTTTTCGGCATAAGCCACCAACTTTGCTTAGTGTGTGTGGTAGGTCAGACAAGAAAAGGGAGAACAATAAAAGAGCCAGAACACAGGTCTGCCGTATGCCATTCCTTATCTGGATTCTCTTTGATAAGGTCCCACAGGTATTTAAGATCACTTGAGCCCAGCTCAGGCTTTGCAGTTCTTCTTGACACCGAGCCACCCTAGCACATCCCATGGTAGTTCATGATCCACCAGATCAAAGGCGGCCTGGAAATCAACAAAGCAACAAAATTATTCTGCCTCGTAACTCGATTGCTTTTTTTGCCATTGCCCATAAACTAAGGCAGTGAGCTATTGTTGAATGGGCTTCCTTGAAGCCTCCTTGCTCCACTGGACTTGAATAGATTTGGTCTATTGAAGACTTTATTAAGTTTAATAATACTTTAGAAAATACTTTCTCCTCCGCATCCAGCAAGCTAATTGGGCGACAATTCTTTGGCTGTGTGATGTCATCCTTCTTTTATATTGGCCTAACTATTGCCCCTTTCTAACTCTTGGGATAGCACCCAAAGTCCAAAAGTGTTTGGAAGGTGACATAAAAGAGGCTTGCCCACCAGTCCACATTATGTGATGTGATATTGTAGGTTTATTATAAAGCTCACAGGCATCACTTGTAATAGCACTGATTCTCTTATTGTGGGCATAAACAGAGAGACTACAGATCCGCTGGTATGGTGAGGTGGGTAGTATTATACCAGGTCATCACATTTATGTCATAAACAGCCTACATTCTTTGAAGTTCAATTGACACACCAATAGATAGAGTTGAAGCTTCACATATGAATTATGTGGTTTTGTGAAGAAGAGGCATCAGTGTCAAACGTCAGCTTATTGCATAATGCTTTGCCTCCTAAGCTCTTAACTTTACTCTCTGCTACAAATCACACTGTTTTCATCATCCTCACAACTTTATCTCCTCTTGCTGTTTGTTCCCCTTCATTCCAATTTAACCAGATCAGCCAATAAGCTACTTCAGTAGTGCCAGAACCAAAGGCGTATGTTGCAGTTTAGATACATACATATAATGTAACATAACAATAAGCATTACATCTGCCAATCGTAGTTGCCTCCTGACCACATACCTCTAAATTAAGAGGCGAGCTTGCATTATAAAAGGGTCAGTGAGCCACATCTAGAGCTTTGCACTTGACCTGCTTCTCAACCGGCAGCCAATGTAGGAACCACCTCACACAGGAGATGTGAGTGATTTGTGTTGGGTTTAACAGCGCATAATATTATCAGAGTGCCTGTTTCTGAGTGAAAGAACATGTAAACTTGTACAGTGTTCACAGTATGATACATATGTTAATTAAAAACTGGAAAGTCTGAGGGGCATAGATGAATGGTTTCACATACAGCAGCAAAAACTGAATCTCTACTGTGGTGAATAATCAGTACATGCCCCAGCACATTACCACTGCTTGTTTGCATTGAAGGAGTGGGAAATAATCTTCCTTATTTTTGAATGTCCAAGGTATGCAGCCCTCAGTGGCACTCCAAACAGTGCATGCTTCAGGTCTCTCAGTAAAGTAACACTTGGTAGAAAATCACTTGTTCCTAGGTGGAAGAAGTTTTGAGAGTGTTCAAACAGCATACAAAGAATCACCAGTTTGCAGGGTCGGACTGGGACAGAAAATAGACCCAGGCACCAAAATAAAAGTGGCTCATTAGTGAATTAGATAGCTTAAAAGTGGCCATGTATGCAAATTGGGGCAGTTTTGAACTTGTGAAGACAAACTGTGTAAGTGTTTTTGCAGGGAATGGAAGACTGTATGGATTTGAGCTTGCTGCAGGCAATGTTTGTTTTATCATCAGGAAAATCAACACTAAAAGCCAGCCTACCAAATGATAAAACAGACCCACAAACAGTCAAACAACTGCCCACGCACTGACCCGTTAAAACAGCCTGACAGGCACTGCCTGATTGCCCTATAGTATACAAAACAGAGATGGATGAAATGCTTGAATTAATCTCAGCCACCGATAATCAATTGGGCTGCATACCAATCAATTGTTATTTTGCACACCATGCTCCCTCAGTTTGGACCCATCTATATGCAGTTCAGTCTTGACCTTACTCCAATAGGAACAGTCCAGCCCGAACCGCCGAGCAAGGTCCTTCCTGAACGAGAGCACAGCAATTCAGGACCAGTTTCGCCCTAGTTATGACCTCATCAGCCAGGCACAGCTTGGTTCTAGTGATACAGTGTGCAAGGGACCCATGTCTGGGCATACTTGTCCCACGTAGGGTGACACAATAATTATGCAAAACAGTGATAGATGGAATTCTTGAATTAATCTCGGACACTGGTAATCATCCCGGGCCGCATCACAATCCATCCTTACTTTACAAATCATGCCACCTTGGTTTGGACCTAGCTATATGCAAATCAGTCTTGACCTTCCTCCAGTAGGAACAGTCCAGCCCAAACTGCCAACTCAGGTCCTCCCTGAACTGGAACATAAGCAACCCAGGACAGGTTTCGCCCTAGTTATTGAAATACCGGTGTAAACCCCATCATCTAGCTAATCTGGCTTAAAGCACTGACAATTAGTGAGCTTCCAGCAATATGGCAATGTCTATATTATAGTGTTCAAAATATGCTAACATCCTTCTCGCTTTGACCCCATTTTTGAGGTCCCTGACATTCCAGAACAATAATTTCAGGTCTGATTTTCAGGGCGCATGAAACGGAGTTGGTGGTGTATAATGTGCTGCTATTAATACTGATGTTGTCATTCTCCTGGTGTACACTGCATGGATTCAAAATTAGTGCTTTCAAACTGCCCAAGCATGCTCACCCCCCACCCACACTGAGATCCCCAACCTTCAATGCCATAAAACCCACGACTCAAAAGCCAAGCACTTTCGGGTTGCACACCTAGGGCCTGACCTTACAGAAACCTCCTCTGTTCTGTAACAAGGATATTGGGATGGTGTACGTGGTGAACCAAACAAAATATTAAATACTTCAACAAGGCAGCACCGTAGTTTGGAAATTAAGGTCAAAGAATGGCTAGTAAAAAATCAATGAAACAGATAGACATGACAGACTAATAGCCTAGGTTTCACTGTCAAATAGGGAATTCAATATAGTGCCCATTCTCCACATCATTCAGTAGCATGGGTGGGGTACGCACCCCAGTTCCCTCCGCTGCACGATCAGAGTCTGATGTAGTCCCACGTGAGTTGAAGAACTTCCTGCATGCCTGTGTTGCCTCTGCTGCCGTCCAGAAAATCTGTGTTCTTACCTCCCAGTTCTACACACAGTCCAGCTGGGTATAACATAGCATATTTTATGCCTTGAATCCAATGATCGATGGGCTCTCTCAACCAAGAAGGCATTGGAAGTTTCCACAAATATATCTGGGCGCCCCATGTTCATGGATTCAGGTACCCCTGTCATTCGGATGCTGATGCGCTTAGAGTGGACCTCTAAATCCTCATTCTTCCCTGCTATCATCTGCATTTGTTTTTCTAGCTGGGAGACCTTCTCCGCAGTGGCAGTGGAGTAATCTTCTACCTCCGAGATCCTCCTCTCTGCACCATCAAGACGAAAGCTTTGTCTATCTAGGTTAAACTGTTGGGTCTTTCCTTCTACCGAAGCCATACCTGCTTTAAGATCAAATAGCCGAGCCTCAGAGGAGACCCCATGGCCAGGTGCCTTCCCCCCGGCGCTTTAACATTAGCCTCATCAACAGCAGATGAGTACCCACAGACGCTGCGACTTACGAATGTGAGGCTGCTCTGTTTCTTCTGCTTGGCCTTGCCCATTGCCACAGACAGGGTAGGGTGTGGAGGGCCACTAAGAGTACCTAGAGGTACCTGTATGCCCGTGTAGTATCACAAACAAGGAGATACAAAGAGGCCTTCATGCATATGCTCAATTGACTCCACAATGCATTCCCCTGGCAGCCCCATCACCGCACCCCTCCTGAGGAGAGCCCAGATCTGCCTCTCTCCATCACTATGAGGTACAATCAGGACCTGGAGGGTCTCAAGGACTCAGCCTCTGAGGGATTTCTCAAAGCAAGGTCGTTGAGATATTCCAGGCACTACCAACAGAGTCTAATTTGCTGCTAACAGTCTCAATTCAGAAAGCGCCTCTCACTGTGTGCCAAAGGCATAAAGCCACACTCCCTATTAGTACTGCAGTGATGTATAAAATTCTGTCTGCTGGTTGGTGATCCAAATGTTATCATGAAGCATGGCTCCAGTACAGTGATAGGTCCAGATTCCCCACTGCTGATGGGTAGACCTCTTGCTTCCCCTGCTCTCATTCACGCATTTGTCTCCCTCGGTGGTGTAGCTACCCTCACCAAAGGCCCAGAGGAGAGATCCGGGAGCAGATGAAGTTGATGCCTAAGTACATCACCTTCACATGGTCCTCCATGGCTGTCCGACTTGTAAAGAGGTATGCGCAGCATCCTCAGGCTCACCAGCTACCCTTGCTCAGCCGGGACTCTGAGGCCTACTCGTGTGCTGCAATCGGAGCCCGTATTGAGGCCTGTGCTGACAATCCGGGACCTTTGGGAGCCCGAAGCAGAATCACTGACAGCAGGGTAACCTTAGGCCACCATTGGTGGGTTGGATCCATGGAACACCGCTGGCGTAGGTGTCTTTTCACCGAGCGGATAGTGGTGCTCAGAAGAGTGTGGCCATCTTGTTTACACCCCCCCTCCCCCAACTGAATGTTAATCATCGTTGGTCTTGCAGTCATTGGTCTCGTACATACAAACATGGATTTGATATTTGTCTCTTTTAAAAAGGATTTATATATATATTACTGTGATCAAGAAATGCTGTATTATATGGTTTTGAAATGGAAGTATTTACCCCTTACTTTTGTCAGTTAGGAATAAAATTATTTCTCACGGAGTAAAAAAGAAATTCTCTCTCTGAGGAGAGTAAGTGAGACAGGTAAAAAAATAACAGCTGCATTTTTTAATGTTTGTAAGTTTTAATTAATTCACTTAGGCACAAAAACCAGATAAGATCACAGACAAAAGAGACAAAAGGAAGCTGGTCAATTTAAACATTGTTTGCTTTCTTTGCAACTATAAATTCACATACATGACATTTTTTAATTTTCAACTGAACGTTCATATTCAGTTAAGGCAGCAACAAAATTATGTTATGTTCAGGTCACTGCTGATGTGACTGATATGAACAATTGACAAGCCAGTGGGTGGAACCATGGGTGTGGTTCTGTGCATCCATTGATCCCTATTTTTGGTTTGGGAGAATGTATCTACTTATAGGGATTATTGGGAAACAGGCGGGCTGGGCTATCTTGTGCTTCGTACAGTGCATTATCCCAATAAACACAATTTGTCAATGAGAAGCGTCGTTGGTAGAAGTTATCAATACTTTGTGGTGCTTCCAAGCAAAGGGAAACCAAGTTTACAACCAGCAAAGGGGGTCCAATCTCAGTGGAAGAAGTAATGTGAAGAAACAGTGGTCCAATTGAGGCATAATCTAATAGTCTAGACAAAAAAGTTAGGACTGAGCAGTCAACAAATCATTATGGCAATGTCCTTTACTCAGCCTTAATTTGTCCAGGTGTTGAAGGCTTTAGGCACAAGCACTCATTTTTGGGGACCAGGATTCTTTTTTCATTGTCAGACTTTGAGCAAGAGAGAGAAGGATAATGGAGAACGATTGAGGATCAGAAACATTGGAAAACAGTGGCACAAACAGAAAGTTGGGATGAAAAAGAATATGGAAGAGTAGAATAAGGAGGCAGGAAGTGGATGGTGGTGTAAGAAAGAGGTATGAGATGGAAGGGAGATTAGAGACCCTTGGTGTTCGGCAGCACTAGCATTCTTTAGCACTGTCAGCAGGCTCATAAAAAAGACTTTGGGCCCTGCACTAATATTTTTACAAATTAAGCACTTCCTTTACCTATTCACTGCAAAAACTCGTTATGTGAATATCAACACAGTCGCATGGAACGTGTTTGACTAATGAACTAGTGTGTCATTTTTGCACTCAATCCATGTGCATCCCTCAGCCTCACCCCTCGCACTCCCATTTGTTGACTTGGTGGTCTTGATGAAAGATATGTTTACATCAATTAAAGCACATCGAGGCGAACATTGGAAAGACCGGATGAGAACAGTAATGTGTTGTATTCATACAGCAGGAGAATGAACAGCGTTTAGGCATTTCTGTCAAGCCTGAGACAGCTTGTCGTGAGTAGTGAGTAAAAGTGATCAGGGCAGATCCCTAGAATGAGAGTAAAAGTAGAGGGACCTGGAGAATGTTTACATTTCAGAGGCCACATGGTCCAACGGGGCATTGGGCCTAGCTGCACAAACATGGCAGGCCTAAATTAGGTCTTCCTCGTTCAGTCCATTTGAAATCTTGCACATTTCTAGGGTGCAAGGAACGTGCTTTCAATGGGATCAAGAAGATGGGGTCTCTAAAAGGCAGGCACCCTTTATAACTAGGAATCCTGTCCAAGTCGCATGGCTACGTAATTAGGAATATAGCTTAAAACATGTGAACTAAAACCCAGTGACCCAGTGATTTGCGCTCTGGGGCCCTAATATGTATAGGGCTCACTTTCCCTGATTGCGCCCTGGTGCACCTTAATGCAGGTGTGCCGGGCGCAAACAGAGAAAGGGCACCTTATTACATAACATTCTCCCCAAACTCGTGCTTCCCTGGGGGCAGCGCATTCAAGTGAAATATTGAGCGGCTTTGAAGCAGCCACGCTGTGTTTCACTGTGCAGGCAGCAACCCGCCTGCACTCTTAAAGGGGCTTAGAGATCCCCTTGAAGGTGGGTGCAGTGAGGGACTGCACCCACCTGCAAGGGGACGTCTGGGGGTCACATGCAAATGAGGGAATGCCCACTTGAGAAAGCGCTGGTGCTTTATGTGCGCCACAGCTTTCAGTGTTCGGTGGAGAGGTGTGGTGCAGCGGCCAGGGTAGCTGACTTCGGAGCACAGGGTTCACGGATCCATCCCTGGCTCCAGCGGCAGCTCAGCTCAGCACCATGTGACTCTGGGCAATAGCTCACTTAATTTCCTGGGGCAATGATTGTTCTCGCGCTTCTGGAAGAACTAAACAACTTGTTTATTGTGCATTATTTGCGGTAACTTGCCTGTTAAATATCTGGCACAAGCGCAGGAGCAAAGAAACGGAACACAAGTTTAAAAGGCGCAAACTCTTTATTGATGTTACAACATGAACTCCTGACGAAACCTCTACTACTACTGGCCTTTACAGACAGGTATACAAAGCCCCCCTTTACACAGCTTGGAGTCCAGAGTCTGCTCTCCACAGACCCCAGGCCACCGACCACCATCCAAAGAATGACACCCAAGACAACCAGGAACAGCATTCCATCAACTTGTGCTGCCAATGACCGCCATCCAGGGACAGCCGCCACACACCGCTGCCTGAAGTCAGTCTATGCAGAGAGTGCCCTCTAGTGGTAGTGCTTGGCCAGAGCCGCGCAGGACACTGCCAGGAACTTCTCCCAGGCCGCGTGCACCTCAGGGGTGAAGGCGGCTCCCAGCTTGCGGGCCAAGACGATCACCAGGCAGTTTCCAAGGAGCTGAGGAGAGAAATAAAAGGGTCTGTTAGTGAGTTGTCACGATCACATAAACCCACAAAGACAGCACTGATGTGATAATGCTTCCTGCTTGTAGAATGAGACATGCCGGGCAGCATTGACCGTCGTGATCCTAGGCCAAGAATCTAAAGAAGATTATGAGACTCCCTCCACCCTGAGGAATGTTCCCTATCTCTCTCGTTCTTTCTTTTTCCTCTATCCCTGTTTCACCTCTCTTTACCTATCTCCTTCTCATACTCACTCGCCCTCCCTTTCTATTTCTCCCTTACCCCCCTCTCTTCTTCTACTATTCTGCTCTTGCCGGAACTCTTCTCCTTTCTGCTATCCAAGGCTCCCCCTCCTTCCATTTCCGTTTCTTTTTTTGCTTCTCCCTCACAGACACTCGCTTACTGAGGGAACTTCACGGATCAGGTTAGCGCTCACATCCCTGGTTCTCCATTGTATTCAATTTGTGCTTTTTTATCTGCCCCTCTTTTTGTCTTTTATCTCCTCTCTCTTTTCTTCACTCTCTCCACTTCTCTTTACCTTTCTTTCCTTGTCCGATTTGCAACTTATTGTTGCCCTAAGCCCATCACACTCTGTCTCCTCAGCCTCTGTTCCTGTCTTTCTCTCTCTCTGTGTCTCTGTCACTCCAGAGAGGTCTCCCTCATTCTCTTTTTCATTGCTCAGCCAGTTATTATGTTTACACTGACCATTAAACACTGTCCTATTAATTCCAACTATCACAAAGAAGCTGGAGTGAGTGCATGGAAGGTTTTCTTGAGCACACAACAAGACTGACCCCCATAGCCAATAATAACATTAGCGCTGGATTACCCATGAATCTTGGGTTCCAGAGCAGCTGCTGTCAGGGGTAAAGCATGTCAACGCTTCCACACGAGTAGGAAGCATTATATTAATGCAACTGCAATACAATATGAAACGCACATCATTCATTAATCTTTTCTATTAAAAATCATTTGTGATATAACGTCACCTAATGCAGTAAAATATTATCTGCCATCGTGCCCTTGGCCGTTGATTGCAACAGAGCACAGAGTACAATTTAAAATAATTTAAAATGAACCAATGTATCCAGCGCCCACCATTCAAAGAAAAGAGGTGCAAGCACCAGGACAAGTGATTGTGAAATAACGTAATCCCAGTCAGAGCCCTTACACACTCATAACACATTTGTTTAGAGCGCACACTCGGGCCCAATGAGCGATGTAGAAGCCTACACTGACGGGAAAGGCTTATGATTAGACAATCGCCTCCAGGATCTCGAGAGGGGCCTCCCTCCACGTGCCCAGTCCCTGCATGTTGAGTGCGTCAGACAATTTACTTACTCCGTGGTCAGACTACAAACCATTCGTCAAATTAAGGTGAAGACCCGGCAACAATACAATGTGGCTTTTATATATCAAACTGTAACAATCTTTCCAAAAAGGGAGCAGGGGAAGAGGAAAGGGCTTTGATGAGGAGATGTTCTCACCCTTAGATCAGGCCTCTGAGGGGTAAATTCTCTTTGATCTTGCGGTGAGTCTAACGGGGCAGGTTGTATCCCTGTTCTGTGGGTCAGTCAGTTCCTGAGGGGTGTTCTCTCTATCCTCGAGTCCTTGGGGACCTATGATATTTCTTTGGAATCTGTCGTCAGACTGACGCCCCCTCCCCATGTGTCTGAGGTCAAGCCTTATAGTTTCCCTGCCCACCCGACAGTGACCATATTATGGGGTTTTCTCCTCACCTGGAAGTTCTGAGGATCCACGTGCAGTGTCTCCGCGTGCAGCTCGCTCAGTTTGGCCAATGTGTTCTTGATGTTGTTGAGGTCTTTGACAGCCGCTCCCAGGGCGGTCAGGACCTTCGTGCCGTGGGCGCGGACCTTTGCGTTACCAGAAATGGCAGCCGCGCTGGATAGCGCCCCGAAGCTGCTGAAGTACCTCTGGGTCCAGGGGAAGACGACCAGCACCCTAAGAGAGTGGGGCAAAAATAGAATGATAGGTAATTTCTGAATACCCTTTTTTTTATTGATGACGCCTGACTTGAAAAAAGCATGATCAGAAAATACTGTCTCAAAACATCAAACTGGATCCATAATAAATTAACTAAACAAGAGTGAAACGAACGTGACTGCGCCACCCACTGGCAGGAGCTTCCCCAGCCAGTGAAGAGAAGTGTGTCCCACTGTCAGAGGGGTGGACCTCGCAATAAACCAATATGGCGGAGATGGAGAGTGTTTAGGGACACACCCTCTGCATTACACTGCGCCAAACACAGACAAGGGAATGAAGCTGATCAGAGAAAGGAAAAGGGACAGAGAGAAAGGACCCAGGATGAAAATCTTAAGTAAGGAAAACAAACCAATTTTGGATAACAAAGGTGTACAATAGCCATATACATAGTTATGTGAAGGAAAAGTCCTAGCAAAGGAAGTCAATGAGTGGACCCTGGAGTGAGATACGATTTTTTGTTTTATTGCACAATTACTTAAAATCATGTGCAATATATCTTGCATCAGTAAAAAATGGTGTGAGATATAATTTGGCAAAAAAATACCTGGCCAGAGTTTCTTGTCCATCAGCCTCCACGTCCACCTGTGCCCACACAGAGGTGATGGCGGCCTTCTCTTCTGCTGTCCACTGGACCATCTTTGCTGGCGGTGCTGGGAGGTTTGTCGAGTCAGAGTCTGCTGCTGGAAGCTGCTGCTGCTGAAGACTGCTGAGACCCCAGAGATTTATATGGCCGGCGGCCAAGACCCACCCAGGGTGTCCCATTCTGCTAAGTCACGCTGGACCCTCTTATCTGCGCTGCCAGACCCCGACACCCTTTCCAAGTCTTCTTTCAAACTGAAACTTTTTATGTTTTATCATCAACACCCAGCAGATCCCCAGCTATTCCACTCCTCAAGCCACATTAGTAGATGAACATTCTGGCATGGTTTAGAGGTGGTTCATGACAATCAGAGGCCAACTATTAGAACATGAAAGCCCATCTCTTCCGGGAGGGGACTCTGCTTTCCTAATGGAGTCTGAGTAGTACACAGACACTTTGCGAACTTAACCCACATTTATCCTATCCTTCGAATGGGATCCAGCCTGTGTACTGAGGTCGGAATCCAAAGAGCAACTGCTATTGGAATAAGCAGATGACAGGAGCCCTGCCAAGGATGGCTTAGAAATACCCTGGAGTAACACCATGAATATTCGGAACCGAAAAATATATCTCAAACATTTAAAAATGTTTAAAAATAGCTCCTCACATGGTGCTTTGCAATGGCTGATCATTTGCATGGGATATCGTATCACGTTTCGACTGCCGATTTCTGTACTAGGTGTTACACTTGTACTAATGAGGTGAAATGTTTGTGCAGACACTATTAATATATATTTAAATAACAAAATAGCTCAATTACTACTGGCAAAGAATGCGTTGCATTATGCTGCATAATTTGCATTTTCTGACAGCATAATTCAGTCAATTCTGTAGCATAATTTGATTCTTAATTGCTGCATAATTCCAGTGGTCCATTATATAAGGTGCATTGCACACAGAGCAGTCCAGGGTACTGTTATTTGCTGTATCCTAAAACAAACAGTGTATCCTGTATCAACATATCACGATTGAAAAAAAGACAAACCATCGCCAAACCTCACTCACAGAAAATCTTGCACGATAACTGATGGACGTGGTGCATTTCAAACACGCTCAACCCAGTACTTGGGATAATTCACACAGCACAACATAGCAACCAATAACACTTCACCCTAACACACCTGGTGAACCTATGTAAAGAACTAAAAAATGACAATAACATAAGCATCTTTGCTCAGATAGTGCACTGAGAGTGGAAACACATTTGGTGCCCAGACTGCTGCTTGTAACTAAAGCGAGAAGCAGACAAAGGGGTTCTGTTTCCATTCACAGGCCAGTTGCTACCTCACAGCAGTGACTCCCTCTGAACACAAACATTTGTGCTCCCCCTTAAGCCACCATAACTACCCACATCTAATGTCTTTAACCCTGGTGACAAGTTGGTGGTGGTTGTGGGCTGTGCACATGTGGGATGGCAGGGGCAGTGTGAACATATGGTGGCAGGGGGTGACAGGGAGATGGAGGGGAATTGTGGGAGTAAATTGATACTAAACACAGGGCCTGCAGCATGATAAAATCATTCAGGATTTGTAAAGCGCTGCTTATCACCTGTAAGTGTATCCTGGCGCTGAGGGGGGAGGGGTGCTGCTGCTGTGATCTGCTAGTTGAATACCCAGGTTTTTAAGCCTTTCCTGAACTCTTGCAGGGTGGGGGTGCTCTGAGGTATAGGGGAAGGCCGTTCCAGGTTTTTGCAGCCTGGTAGGAGAAGTTGCGTCCCCAGCTCCTGCTTCTGTGGCTGTGTGGTGTGTGGGCTAGGGAGAGGGAGGCGGAGAGCAGTTGTCTGGAGGGTTGGTGGAAGTTCACTCTGTGATTAAGATAGGCTGGTCCTTTGTTCTGCAGGGCCTTGTAGCCGTGGGTTAGCATTTTGAACTGTCACCATTTTTAACAGGGAGACTGTGTAGTGATTTGAGGTGATGGGAGATGTGGGTCCTCCTCGGTAAGTCGAGGTTGAGCCTCACTGCTGAGTTCTGTATGGTCTGGAGTCTGTTTAGTATTAGTGTGGTGATCCCGACGTAGAGGGTGTTGCTGTAGTCCATGGCCGGTGATGAGGGCCTGGGTGACCGTGCTTCTGGTGCTGGTGGGGAGCCACTTGAAGATTTTCTAGAGCATGCAGAGAGTGAGGAAGCAGGAAGACAATACAAAATGTATCTGATTTTTGATGGTGAGCTTGCTGTTGAGTATGATGCCGAGGTTTCTTGCGTAATCTGTGGATGTAGGCGGGGGTCCAATTCCGGTTGGCTACCAAGAGTTGTCCCAGGGGGATGTGCTACTCCAGAAGATGAGTGTCTCCGTTTTGTCAGTGTTGAGTTTGAGGCACCTGTTCTGAATTCACTTGGCGATGCTGGTCATGCACTTGTGGAAGATGGTTTTGGTGTTCATGGGGTATGCAATAGGGAGAGGATAAGCTGGGTGTCGTCAGCATATTACATGATACTCATTCCGTAGGATCTGACCAGTGTGGCCATGTATATGTCAATCAGGTTTGGGCTCAGTGAGGACCCTTGCAGAATGTTACAGATGATGTTCTGAGGGCCCGAGGTGAAGGGAGGATTGTGAATGCTCTGGGTTCTTCCGGTGAGGAAGGATGCTATCCACCGGAGGGCATTCCCTCGGATTTCCAACTGGTGGAGTCTGTGAAGTAGGGTATAGTGAGACGCAATGTAGAAGGCTGCAGAGAGATCGAGAAGGATCTGGCCAGCGTTCTCTCCTCTGTGTAGTAGGGTTCAGATGTCATCGGTGGCTACAATTAGTGGGGTCTCTGAGCTGTGGTTTGAGTGGAATCCGTATTGGGAGGGGTTTCAAAGTTTGTGGTTTTCAAGGTAGTTAGTGAGTTGGAGGTTTATAGCCTTCTCCTAGACTTTAGTAGGTAGAGGGAGCAGGGAAATTGGTCGGTATTCTTTGAGTTGTCTGAGGTCCGCAGTGGGTTTTTGGAGGAGCTGCTTGACTTCTGCATGTTTCCATCCCTCTGGGAAGGAGGCAGAGGTGATGGACATGTTGAGGATTGTGGTGAGTTTTTGCTGATGATTTTGTTCCCCAAGTTGATTATGTGACGGGGCCAGGGGTCTCTGGGAGCCCCCAAGGGAATGGAGCTCATGATGGTGGTGGTTGTTTGAGTGGAGAGAAGGTCCCATGTGGTTATCTTATTTGTGCTGGAGTCGCAAAGGTTGAAGAGCCTGTTGAAGTAGGTTACGGGTGTTTTGGGATGGAAGTGTAGTAGATGGTGCGATTTTGCTGGAGAAGAAGTCTGTGAGGGAGACACAGAGGTCCTGGGAGGTGGTGATGGTGTTCTCGGCAGTTATGGGGTTGGAGAACTCTTTGATGATGCTTGCTGTGGTTAGAGCTGGCTTCAAGGCAGTGGTCAGCGTGTTTTTCTTGACATTTTTCAGAAGTTGGTGGTACTTGTCGAGAGTTTGTTTGAATTTGGTTCGGCCAGTGGGTGCTTTGCTGGTGCGCCAGACTATTTCAAGTCACTTACAGTAGCGATTGGAGGATTTGAGTTCTGGCGTGAACCAGCTGGAGTGTTTGGAGGGTCTGTTTGGCTTAGAGGGTTAGAGCTGTGCGACAAGGTTGACTCATTCGGTGATCCAGGCATTGAAGTTTTTGATCGCCCCCTCCAGGTTGGAAGAGGTGTTTTGGGGGAGGCGCTGAGGGTGGTGGTCCAGAGGTTTCCTGATACCTTGCTCCGGCTCCTGGGGGGGGTGCTGGACTGGTTGGTGGGGACATCGAGGGTAGTTGTGATGTGAAAGAGAACAATAGAGCGATCAGCCCAAGTGATCTCGGAGATGTGGCTGCATCTGATTCTGTCACTGGCTGAAAATATAGGGTCCAGTATATGTCCGGCGGTGTACATGGGGTCGGTGACCAGTTTTGAAAGGCCGAGCATGGTCATGCTCTCGAGGAGGTTGGTTGTGATGGTGTCATTGGGGTCATCAAGATGAAAGTTGAGGTACCTGAGGCAGGTGAAGTCTTTCGAGATAATGGCTAGAGGGGCGAGAAAGTCAGAGGTGACCGCACAGTAGGCAGGGTGTGATACTGGGGGTCTCTAGGCAAAGTGCCTCTGATTGTCTTTATGCCGTTGGTATTGATGAAAGTTGAGATGTTCCATGATGGGGGTGGTGCTGTTGGTGGTGGCTGTACAATTGATGAATTCTTTGTGGATGATTGCCTTTCCACCTCTGTGTTTGTTGACGCGGTCACAGTGGATTTACTTGTATCTGTTGAGTGTGGTGGTGGCGATGTCGGGTGATGATGATGGGATGGAACGATGAAAAGAAAATATATTAAAATCAGTTTATGCATAGTCACTGGAGCCAGGTCAGAGGGTTGCTGCTGCATGCACAACCTTCATGCAGACAGGTAATCACACCCCTTTAAAGGTTGGCGCCCTGGGCCCTGTTCACCCATGCCAAAAGTCAACCCTGCCATGTACACAATTACACACCTGGGAGCCCAAACACATGACAACTAGCATGAGATGAAAGAGTAAAACTCCTCTGGAAATGTCTGGTTTAAGGCATGGAATTTACTTTAGGTAATGTACCATCTCTCGCTGCGTGATTCAACTGAAAAGCACCGGTCCTACTCCAGAAATGATACAGCATCACTGTGGCATCACAGTAGCTAGAGAGCAAACACAAAACCTGGAGAATTTTTTTTTTCGATTAATAGGGAGCCCCCAAAAATGCAGACTCTTTCTTCTGCAGTGGTGCCTGAAAAATTGAAAAAGCCTCCACGAACCGTGCTATTATCCATTCTGGCGCCCCCACTAAGTATATGCCATCTTGCACCTATAAAGTCCCACGCGCACACATACACAAAGTGTGTGGACTTCTAAGTTGAACCAAATTCCTCTTAACATCTCGAGCTTCGGGGGTGGCCTGAAAGTGACACTTGGAATTTATCCCCGACAAGGAGGAAGACATGGACTGCAAGCTTCGCCCATCCACTCCTACACAAACTGGGGCCGTTCCTGCAGGCACTAAAATACCACCCCAAAACGGCATCAAAGATACTTTCCTGCTAATTTGAGCCTTGAGAATACCGATGGAAAAGCTGGTAAAAGTCGAAGGAACGCCATCTTGCTCCGATGGGACAGCAACCATTGTTGTTGAGAACCTTTTAGAAGTAGGCGCACTCACATGCAAAGCCAACATTGTGAAAATAAAGCATGTTGCTGCAACAGGTATCTGCTTATTTCACTCATCAGCAGGCATCACACGTCAGTACGAACCCCGGGTGCTCACCTAACACATAGACAAGGAATGCCACAACCCAAAAGAAAGGCCAACCATACAGTTGTTTATTTGTGACTGCACACCACAGTGAATGCAGTAGTGGACGGTCTCAAATAAAAGGTAGTGGTCTTCCAAAGCCCCAATCAGAGCACCTACATCAGAGTAGACCTGCAACGTGCATGAAGGCTCTGACACAAAACACATTACTTGTGTTGAATTTTTGTTTTGTATACATTCACTTGCATCTATGCTGATGTATGCTTTGTTAAACTGTTGGCAATATTAAAAGCTCTTTGTTATTTTTCTGGGTGGGCTGAAACAGGACTAATATAAACTAATAAAGACTAATATAGAAGAACATTGGAATCTTGGAAGCTCTATTGAAAACAATGGAGTGCTCCGGGCTTATAAAGGCTGGTATAAGCCCGGAGCTCCAACATTCCAATGCTTCTTTGTTCACAGCTCTGGCTGTGAACAAAGGCTTCAGGGAACCCAAGGGGATTTCAATCCCCTCGCACTCTCTGAAGGCTTTGTTTTATTTGTTAGAACATTCTGCCCTCTAGTGGCAGAACGCTCTAATAGCCTTATAGCCTTTCGTAGCTTTGCCTTCGGCTCGGGCCTTTAACGCTGCAGCGGGCCTTTAATAGCCGGTATAGCCTGCTATGGCGGGCTGTAAGGTTATATTAATGAAAACTACATGAAAAAAATCCTGATTTAAGATTATACATTTAGATGTATGATCTATGGTGCACGGAGCTCTTTGGGGGATTATATACATCCATCAACAACACCGTATTTTGAGAGCAGGAGTAAAGGTGATTTTGTGACTCCTCTCCCTAATTGTTACACATGATATACTTTGTTGATAGAGGATAGTAGGGGTAATAGGTCCAGTTATTTGTCTCCTGTTGCAAATGAGGAAAAGTCCAGTATCACTTGTCCATTGAAATGGGAACCCCCTTTCCCATTCATTCAACAGTAAAAGAGGAGGTACCTGGACAAGTACTAGTTTTTATAAGAGATCAATTTTATTTGTAAGCACTAGACGAAATCAATCCAAGGTAGGTAAATAATACAGTTGAGAACTTTTTATTTCTCCAAGTTTTATTTGGAGTCTTTTTGTGCTTATTGGGACCTATTACCCCTACTAACCTCTATAAACCAATGTGAGTTGCAGTGCCTTGCCTCCTGAGAGGTATATGACTAAGAACCTCCATAAAATAACCCACGTTTTCTTTTCATCAGATGGCATTTTGTCAAGACAGATGTGCCCAGCACGCAATCAGATTAGATGAGATTTTCTCTGCCAATCCAGAGACATCTAGGAACCAAACAAACAGATCCAATCCAACGTCAGCACGCAGCACCTTTCAAAATTTAGAACGAGCAGTTAAAAAAGAAACCTCCAAGTGGTGGGAAGCGGCTCCCTCAAAAAATATCTTGAGGCAAATAGAATACCCAGAGGATTACATATTTTGATCTTCCCTCCAGGCGACACAACAAATCTAGAACACATTGAGAAGTGGGAAGGTAATCTAAAGGAGTTCTCAAATAATCTAATTCGACAATGTATTGATATTTCTGAGGAAGAATATAACAAGGCCAAATTAGAAGTGGATAATTTGACTAAACACATAAAAGACTCTAATTGGGGAGACTTAACTAAAAAGAATTACGACATTTTAAATAATCTAAATGATGAAATTGAGGAAGACCTAATTTAAAGAAAGAACAGGAAATTTTACCAAGACCAATTGGACAATTTGGTAGGGTGTACACATTTGCCAAAAGATACGATGCCCCACCAAAAACTGGTACCATTACAGATAATCTTAGCCAACAACCTGGCACTTCTTCAAGCTCTGACTTTGAATCCACAGCTAGTAACTTAGAAACGAATCCATCAACATGCAAAGATTATTGCTTTATTTGGACTTCATTACTGCATAAATCGATTTTGGATACCCGATCAACGCCATACTTATTGCATATACCTTTTAGAGTTCAAAGACAACACGCCTTGAAAATGCCGCCAACTTACGGGCCGCAGGGGGTGAAACAAGTGTTGGCTGTGCCTCACAACATTTTTGTTTCACAATAAGCACAAAAATAAATCAAATAAAACTTGGAGAAATAAAAAGTTCACAACTGTATTATTTACCTACTTTGGATTGATTTTGTCTAGTGCTTACAAATATAATTGATCTCTTCTAAAAAGTAGTACTTGTCCAGGTACTGCTTCTTCTAATGTTATACATTGTGTATGTTTCTATTTTAGGTCTGGCTTGCCAGCACAGCTGTCTGCAAGACATATTCTACCAACTTTTCAAAATATATAATAAATAATATTCATAGACTGTGCCTTTGTTCCACCCAAAGGAATACACTCTCACATCTCATGTTATTGGCTAGTTGGTGTATCATTCCGCCTTCCAGAGAGGGCCTCCATTGGAATGCATGAGGGACTATTTTCCATGTGAAAAGTACATTTAAACATATGCTGTTTGTGGCATTCAATTCTCTAAATGCTATATGCATTCTATTGAGAAATGTTGGATACAATTTTAGATAAATTCCCCTTTTGCTACTTCATCCCAGCATTGGCAAAGGCAGTAGGGCATGCTTTATTGTGATAAACATATTTGTGAGGCCTGTGTTTAAATACCTTGACACATTGAAATCAGACCAAATGGTAATACTAGTTTATTCTGACTTAAATTTAGCTGACAGACATCCCTTGTAAGAGCACTGATTCTCACATTGTGGGCATAAACAGAGAGAACGCCAAAGTTCAGTTGACACCCATATACATAGAGTTGAAGCGTGATGTACAAATGATGTGGTTTTGTGATGAAGAGGTACCAGTCTCAAAGATCAGCCTCTACACACTTTACCGCACACTACTTCAGCTCACAAGTCTTTCTAGATGTTCAAAGACAAGAACTTCAACATTCTGAGAAGGATCCTTCACCGATGCTGCGGCTAAGGCATGGAGCTCTCTTCCTCTATCTTTGCGTCAGGAATATTACTTACTGAACCTTCACAGAAAACGTGTGATCTGGCTATTTGTATAATGTCTGACATCCTAAGCTCTTAACTTTACTCTCTGCTACAAATCCCACAATTTCCATTGTCCTTACTATTGTTTCACCCTTATGTTTTTTGTTCTCCATTCCATTTGAACCGGTTCGGCCAATAAGCTACTTCAACAGCGTCAAGAAGTCCATGCGTACGTTGCACTTTATAAACAAGCATATAACATAAAATAACATAACAAGAAGAATAGAAACTGTCGAATGTAGTTGCCTTCTGGGCACGTATTTCTAAAATTAAAGAAGGCATTAAATTATTAAAGGCTCAGTGGGCCATACACAGAGCTTTGCACTTGACCTGCTTCTCAATGGGTAGCCAATGGAACCACAACACACGCACTGGGGCACAAAATAGGCCCGGGAACAAAAATAAAAGTAACCTCCATTAATGAATCAGATAGCTAAAAACGTGCCTTAAATTTGGAAATCAGGGCAGTTTTGAACTTATAAACACATGGCGTATAGGCGATTTGAGAGGTATTGTAGACCCCATGAATTTGTACTTGACCTGCAGGCAATGTTTATATAAAATTCAGCAGAAAAAACAGCCCACCAGACCATAAAACAGGCCAACAAGCAGCCAAGTAATCAGCCCACAAACTGTCTTGTCAGACCAGCCATTTGAGCATTGGCTGATTGCCCAATTGGCCAGTCAGACATTGCTCACTCTGGAGGAGTGTGCAGGTTGTAGATTGTTTTAACAGCACACAGTATTACCAGGGTGCTTATTTCTGAGTGAAATAACGTGTAAACTTGTACAGTGTTCAGAGTATGATATACATGTTAATTAAATAACTTAGTCGTATGATTGTATGTTCGAGTGTGTAGGTGTGTGTATGGTGTGGGGAAGGGCTTCCAAAAGGAAGGAGAAGGCATGAGGAGCATACATGGATGATTTCACATACAGAAGCAAAATGTAAGGTCTGGATCTCTACTGTGGTTAGTCATCAGTCCATGCCCAGCACACTACCACTGCCCATTTACACGGAAGGAGTGAGAAATAACCTTCCTTATTTTTGAATGTCAAAGCTATGTAGCCCTCAGTTGCACTACCAACAGTACCTGCTTCAGGTCTCTCGGTAAAGTAATGCATGCTACCCATACTGATTCACTTCTTTCCCAGTGGAAGTAGTGTTCAGAGTTCTCCCAACCACACATAGTATCAACACCTTGTAGAACAACCATCAGATCTGTGGTTGACGGCCATACCATTTCACCAGAAGAAGACAACATTTGTTATTCTATACCATGTGAGCTTGTGTTTCAAATTTAGATACATTGATTTTAAACCCTGAATCCTACCAATAGATTGCTACGTCTTTTATGAACACAGGGATGAGATATCGAGGGGGTGCCATCGTTTCCAGAACATCAGCAGCGTGTGCATATAAAGTCATCCCCTCCTATACTTATCTCTTTATTGTCTGAGTGCGCACACATTACTTGCACCAGTAGCTCCACTCTAATAGCAAATAAAAAGGGCAATAGAGGGAATCTGTCACAGTGAAAGTACCCACAACCTATGTGGCTGGTTCCTGTGCCCTTTTTTCCTTTGTTTCCTTTGTCCCCAATGTTCTCTATCTGAATTTTGATTTTGGCAACAGTTCCTCAATCCCTTAAGACATCTCCACATATCAGATTAGTGCTTGTGAGGTTGCATTTTAGATAAGCATGGAACTGAGAGACCCTTATTGGTCTCCTGATCCTTATACCTAAGAGGATAGTCCCACCTTATTCTCCTAGAGCAAATTTTAACCGGTGGCTGTTAAGTGATAGTGTTTGGGGGACCTAGGTTCACCCAGGGGAGTTGCCTGTTGACCTCCCAATATTATTAGAGGTTCAATGGTTGGGACTGAAAAAGGACCCTTTGTGTTCTATATATTTAAATTTATATTCTTAGGAAACATTATGTGGGTTCTAGCATTACCTATTGTAAACCCTATAATGAGTGAGATATAATAAAAGGACTGATTGACATTACAGGCACACCTCTTTGTCAGGATACCAATAACTGGCCAATTCCAGATGGAGTTTGACTGTTGCCCGCTAAAAATTACCCAAACCTTGACATCTTCATGTTCTTTCCTTCTGTTGCTTTTCTGGAGTCAATGGGTATGGTTCCCCCTCACAGGTGACCATAAAGGGTAGACCAGAGCCCCTTCACATAGGCAGAGGCCTCTGCTACCCAAGACTCCTCTGTGAGAAGGGAAATTCTGACACAATCTGAATGATTGGACCTTTCAATTGCACAAGACACTGATTGGCAGCGGTCATCTGCCCAAACACCCTGCGCTGCAACTGCTTCAGCTATGAACAGAGGACCTGTATGGCCCCTATGCCGATGCTGTGTACCCGAGTTTGTACCCACTATGCTGCCCACTTCCTTCTGGATATGACTAAGCCTGTGGACCGCCTGACGCTATACTGGCCATCTTTGGTGATAACTTTGTACTTCTTGGAGACTCCAGTCAACCCTAGGATCTCTACATTACTGAAAATTCATTAAGTCAGTTCGGCCCCTCACCACACAATGGAGGTGACTGTTGAAGATTCAGTTTGGATAGCATCAAATTTTCATGAGTATCCATTGAGCTCCTCGCACCTCAAACAAAGATGGGCAGCTTGAGTGATCTACTGCTACAATGCAGGAGACTAAGGGCCATATCAAGAACAAACAGCGATAATTATCGTTAAGCGCTATTAGCAAAAAAATTTTTTATCGCCGGCAAGGCCGGGTTTTATCGCCGTGGTAGCGACGTATCAACAACGTGCCGCTACCCGGTGATAGCTACCATTGCCATCGCTAATGGATGGCGATAAAACCTGAGCGACGGTGATAACAAAATACACGCTAAGCCGAATAAAGTCGCGATGGGCCAATTACCGCCAAAATCGGCCCGATAATTGGAACCAGGCCTGCATTTTACACGCTGCAAGCGGGAAAATGCACTATAAAAGGCCTCCAGGCAGAAAAAAAAAATGGGGCACACAGCAGATACCAGGAGAGACATGGAGGAAGCTGGGACAAGTGCTGAGTCAACAACCAACCCCCCAGCTAGCCAGGTGGAGCGGACAGAGACCCAGGAGAAGGCCAAGAGGAGGAGGAACCCCAGGTTCAGCCACCAGGAAAATCAGGTCCTGTATGCCCTGGTGGCTGAACATCAACAGGAGCTATTCATCAAACGCACAGTGCCAATGTCAAGGAAAAAAGAATTATGGGAGGACATTACGGCTAAGGTCAATGCAGTAGGACAGAGGAAGAGGAGGACAGTGGACAAGGTCAAAAAGGGCTGGAATGACAGCAAGAAAAAATACAAAGGAGAAAATAGCTGCCAACCGAAAGGCAGCAAATGCGACTGGAGGTGGGAGTCCAGTGCCCCTGCTGGAGCTGGATGAGCAGGAGGAAATGGCGGCCCAAGTCATCACAGAGGAAACGGTGGTCGGAGTGCCGGGTCGGGATACTGCTGAATGAGAGCAGACACAATCACAGGGTGAGTACCAACCATGGAGTGGGTTGACGGGGGTGGATGGGCACAATGGCACCCATGTACAATAAATAGCATTGCATACCCACAACTACTGTAGTTCAGGTCCCAGATAGCCCTGTGCATGTTGGCATGGACACATATCACCTGATCCAAACAAAACATTGCAAGACACTTATTCCCGGGCACACAGACATTGAAATGTGCACTGAAAAGTTAGTCAAATACAGTCCAGGTACAACATTAGACCACAAAATAAGGGCAACATCAAATGCAAAGTGCCACATCACCTAGAGATGCTGCAGGCTGGCAAAATACAGCCCTTGCACCATCACAACCCATATCCAACTCATCTGCACAAGGCCGCATCTCCCAGATGCCCAAAGGAGCATGCAGTGTGAATGTGGCACATCATGTGCACGAGTAAGCATGCCAATAACAAGCTCAGCACACCTGCGACATTGCACATGTGTCCGACTTGTGTGCAAGGTTGTGCGTGGCCATCAAGGGTGACTTTGCAGGGTGGCTCGAGTAGTGTCTGTGCAGATTTGTCCCGACTTGCCCAGATAATGGAGAGCAGGGAGCTGAGGGAAGAACAACAGATGGCTGCCACAGCTGCACATGAGCGCAATGTTGCTGGGATATACCAGGCCCTGCATCTGCTCGTCACATCAGTGCTGCCACATGGTCTGTCGCCAATTGTTGCTGCTGCAGGCACATCCACATCCTCAGCTCCCTGAAGTGTCCGTGCCTCACAGTGCTGCACCCATAATACCACCACCCACATGTGAGACACATGACACATCAGAGGACGTAGATGAGGATGACTGTGCCATACTGGTAAGGAGAAAGCAGAGCAAACATTGACGTCCAAAGGCATGTCTTACCCCAGCATTTTCCTTACTATCATTCCACTGAACTTCCTCGTCCATTGTCTTCCAACATCCCTCAACACTCACCTTGGACCCACCCATGGACTTCCATTACTGTTTCTTCCTTGACAATGACACTGTGCAAACTCCGCCTCTACCCTTGGATCTGTCACTCCCAAAGGACTCTGTCTGCCCCTCTAACGGGCATCCATGCAATGTTGGGTTGTATGGGCTAGTACTGTTCCAGCATACCCCTTGTACTGTAAATAAAATGGACTAATTCACACAGATGTGTGTTTACATGACCAAACAAGTATTGAACTAAGTTAATAACCAATGGGCTGTGAATCCACAAGAAGCACCACCAAGGGAAACACAATGAATGTACATGTGTAACCTTACACGGATAGGCAGTGAGATGACCGTGTATGTGCTAAATAGCTGTGCCCACATTGATCAGATAGCACAATCTAGCAATATACCAACTTTGACCCACGTCCATTGAGGAAATATGCATGGGTGATAACATGTACAAGTCTGTCGCAGGACACAAGTAGTGTCACCCTGTATGATAGCAAACCATAATCTCCTGGCATATCTACTTACACCTGACGTGGTGGACAAAGCTTGTTGTGATGTTGCGCATTGCATATCACATCCCTAGATGTTGCACACCAGATTCACATTGATGAGGAGACCTAAGGGCACATGTCTAACTTACATATATGGGACTACAAAGTCAGCCCACTGAAGTTGAGTTTACAATAGTGACTATAGCCAAAGTGCAAAGTGTCAGTCAGCCACTACCTGTGCACAAACAATGCCAAACAAATTTGGAGCCCTCTCATGCTGTGCCCATTGTGAGCATATTGGCCAATGTGTCCACGGATGTCTGTTGAACTGCACTTAGGATATAGTCTGATTCAGTGGCAACATTTCAAGTGTGTCATCACTATGAGCCAATGCAAAAAGTAACAGCTGGGACGACTGGCTATGACACAGTTGGTACAGGGAGCAATGCAACATGTCACCACTTGTGTGCAGCAGAACAGTGTGCCTGCAACAAAACGTCATCAGTGACAAAAGCATAACTTAACTAATTAAGGGCGTCACAAAAGGAAGATAGTAGAAGTGAAGTCAGTACACCTAACAGTGCAAATCCCAAATGACATCTGTGAATAACCGCAATTCCAAAGTCATAACTCAGTCTCACATTAATCATGTGATTCACAAACACTGTTGTGCCATTTGACGTTACCAATGGACACACAAGTAACCTACATCATGCATGTAATGGAGATTGATCGTCCATGCACAGGAACATGTAAGGCAAAACAAGCTGATGCACTGGCACCACGGATCAAGTGTGCCAAGGTCTGTGCAATGGAGATGGACCCAGAGCCTGGAGCATCTGATCTGCATCTGTTGGACGCTATATGTGGTAGCCGGGGCATTCATCCATCTCCATGATGGATAACTGTAGCAACTTTAATATGTAAATATCAACGGCCCTTGAGGGAGAACTTACCTTACAGTCAATTTTTACGCCTGAGACGTAACTGCAGTACCATTGGAGACTACAAAGACCAAGCTAAAGCTCTGGAAATAAAACTACACCAACGTGATTACCCCGACAGTATTATCAAAAAATGCCAAAAGAGAGCACGTAATCAAGCGAGGGAGAGTCTTCTTGAAGTAACACCTAAAACACCACCTGCAGACCTCCTAACATGTGTCACGACTTACAACACGTCAAGCAACACTGTGAAGAAAATAATAAATCGCAACTGGAGGATTCTAACCTCAAATACCCTCCAATGGCCCAAACCGAGGTTTGCCAACAAAAGGACACGTAACTTGAAAGATCAGTTGGTACATACCAGACCAGCCTCAGTCAAGAAAAAAGAGAATATAACATCACTCTGGAACATGAGTCCCATTACGGGCCATTACCCATGTGGGTCATGTGTTGTATGCAAGCTCACCACAGCTACAAAAAAACTTGACTTGTTACCTAACTTCACATGGACCCTTAGACATCATACGAACTGCAATACCAGCCACGTGATATACATGATCACCTGCCCATGCCAAAAGAGATACATTGGCATGACATGCCGTAAAGTCAAACTCCGCATAGGAGAACACAAGAGCAATGTGAACTGCAAGAGAGCAACGACGAAAATGAGTAAACACTACATAGAGCATAACCACAATTCAGAAGATCTCAAGTGGGTAGTACTAGAAACCCTGACAGCAACAACAAACAATGCTGAACGCATCCTTTTCGAAAAGGAACAGCGCTGGGTACATCGCCTTAAAACAGACATTGAAGGGTTAAATGATTTTATCCCATGGCATACACTGGCGTGACACTTTGGATGAGATGACACAATCAGATGCCAATCTGAAAGAAGACGACAGAAACTGTTCACGTTATCACCTTGAAAAGAAGAGTTTCCCCAAAAGAATAAGTATTGAAAAACATAATAATAGCGATCACATTAACATAACTCCTTTATACGCATCGCTAATTCTTAAATCATTTAATTAATTCTCTTTAACTTGACCATTGCCAACTTATATCTTGCACCTTAGTCTTCTTTCCTAACATCGAAGACCTTTGCCAACCGCTCTGCCAACCAGATGCAGGAATAAGAGTCTCTCCTCAGTTTCTAAACCCAAACAGGTAAAAACGACCGATACGCGGCCCCGCGTTAACCGGGACACGGCGATCAGAGTCAGCACAAGCAGTGCGTGATGAAGAACCGGTAAGCCCTTGCTACTCGCTACCACGAGGCAGAAGACTAACGCGGTAAGAGCATCTAACTAAATAACATTTAAGCTTACAGGAACAGGTTTCTTGATCTCTGAGGTCCCGAGGAAGCTCATACAAGACATTGGGCAAGGTAAAAGAGATAATTATTATACTTATACTAATCTGGGAAGATTGACCCTTAAGAATCGGCGTACATATTAATTGGTAGTTAGTTTGGTTCAGGGGTTAATTGTACGCGCTTCTTTACTCACGGAAAACATACACTACCGTTCTGAAAATTTAGACGCTTACGGACTGTCTAATGGTTTGTTAATTTTAATAGTCTAATATTCTATATGATCACACCAGAGCTATCATAATTAAAATACCCAGCTATTTTAATGACTTTCCTCTTCGTGTAGCCTACATGCCAATCTCTCCTTGACTGCTCAGTTGTTTTTAGCGCGTAATTTTCCTAGTTGAAGTGCTTAATTTGGAAGCACAATGATTATAAGACAATTACTGTTACGGCCCCATCAATTATATAAGACAAATGGTCACGGTATCATTGATGCTGCAAAGAGGGTAAAATAATTACAATGAAATCTTGTTTATATTACAGAGTCAATAACTCATTAAAGGAATTAATATAATTGTGATCGCCTGATCACATAATAAAAGGCGGCAGAACGGCCCCCTTTTCACTTTCTGGTCCTGACGAAAGCCTCAAGAATACACGAGAAGGCTGAAACATGTTGACCTCATTCACAATTCTTATTCACTGATGTAATAGACTATTAACTCTGTCTATCATAACATCACTCTTATTTTAATTTCTCACTTCACTCGTATTTTCATTAAATTTTTTTTGCATTTTTTAGAGTGAAGTAGTGAATTTTAACCTCACCACTTATGAGCACTTTGCACATCCCTCTCCATTTTTGATATCTGGACGCTACTGTAATATCAGTTGGTCTACCTCCAGGTGGAGGACAGCATACTAACAAAAAGAAACCCAATGAAGATGCTGTGACAGTACACGAAGGCGGAGAATCAAGATACACCGCCACCGACCTGTGTACTCATATGAGGGTTTTCTTACACAGACTCCCAAGATCTCAGACCCTGATAGCACAGGACAAGTGATCCATTCTCCCAAAACTTGATTTTTTGCAACTTTAATATACTCACAATGCTATGTCCCTACATTGACTTGTAAATGTGCAACAATGTGCAGTACAACTCTGTGCATCACACTTAAGATGTTGCACGTCACAAAACAACTGTCCCTAGACTAGGCCGTAAACCATACTTGCAAATCTGTCAGCCATGTAAGTTTACTGTGCTCACATCTAAGCGATCCGGACACAATCCATCCTGCTAACAGCTCATGACCATAGTGACACATACAAGGATTTGTCCAGTGATGGTATGAGTTGCATACAATGGAGCAAGCACCACTAACCCGCATCATCCCTGACATAAGTGCAAGCAGAAATGAAAAAACAAGATTTATTGAACAATATGTAAAGTTTGAATTCCCTCCACTACCGCTAATCACTTATCCTAACACTAAATCTATACTAACTACAAATATTTTCCATAACCTAACCTCTCTACCCTAACTAATCACAAACACACAACAACAAATCAGACATCAACCCCCCACCCAAAGCAAAATGAAACTTATCCCCAAATACTATTAAATTCTATAAAAAATACAGAGTAAAAATCTACCACTAACTATGCCTACGCTAAAACTACTCTACCTAAAACTGACAAAAAATCATTGACACCACATAACATGTAAACATGAACATTTTGGGAAGGGAGAAGAGAGACATGGGGGGCAACATGGGGAGGAATCACTGCAGTCCAAGGTGGGTACGAATGTCATGAATGTTCCTGTTTAGGTACAATAATTCACTCCTAAAGTCCCTGAGCAAAGAATTGTTTGCAGTGGCCATACGCAAGGCCTGGGCAATCAAAGGCTCCCCGTGATCCACAGGTGCAGGTGCTCGTGGTACTGACACCTGGGCGGGTGTGGTCAGAGGGGGATTCATAGGCTGTGACACCACACTGGCACCAGAGGTTGTGGTGATGGACTGGCTGCCGGGTCGGTCGCATTCCAGAAACGCCTTCCATGTCCCAGACTTCCTCTCGTTATGGTACCTCCTTGCCATCTGTCTATACCCTTTGGCAACCTTCTTCACGTGAAGGTTCCGGTCCTTAGCCACCTGGAAGGCATGTTGCTCTGCAGGTGTCATGTTGTCTGTAAAACATACTCAATGTCAATTTTCAGTCCATTACACAATGTCAAGGTACAACATGAAATCTGTATTCCAAGTTCAAAACAACATGGGAGGCAACACACCAGCGTAACCCTGTTAAGTCACAGACTGACCTGTTCAACCAAATGTCAAAGCATGAATCATTCTTTACATGGGGGCGCTAGGTGGCGCACACACGGAATGGCCACACTGTAGTGAGGCTCCCGCAGCCCGGTGAAATTATCCTTTAAAGATCCTGCTCAACTCTGCGGAGAAAGTATCTGCCCACATCAGGGGCACTACGGGACCTTCACGAAGACTCGCTGAAAGTTTGAAGTAAAATGCACCAGGGGAGCCGGTGCTGCGCGGCTGTGAAGTCCGACCGGGATGCTGCTACGGAGCGCTGGTGTGCGCTGCGAAGGCCGGTGGAGGTAACTGAGGCCGCGGCTGCACACGAGGGAGTAGGCCGCAAGACGCGGCCTGGCATTACGGCAGAAACAATCCCGATCGCTGAGGTAGGAGCGCCCGAAATAGCTGATACCCCAGCTGAGACTGACCTGTGGCGCATCTGGGGTTCTGGTGGTGCTGCGGCTCTGGTGGCTCTGCTGGAGCGGCGGTGAGTGAAGATCGGCGATGGTCTAGTATAGGGGTTGCTGCCGGTAGACTGCCTGAGAGCGGGGAGTGCGGAGCGGACGGGGACGCGTACCGGACGCATTGACCCCCCGCTGCTGTGCTATTAAGCGCGAATGTGGACGCAGGCTGGGACCCGATAGCACCACGCACGAAAGAAGTGCCTTGAGCAGGGGAACTACTGCGAGGCCTGCACCGCAGGTCTGCTGAGGCTTTGGCAGAGATCACAGACACCGCTCAACAGATGGGGTAGGAGCGCGATCAAGGGCTACTGTAGAGTGTGGCTGGAATGAAACCATAAGTGAAGGGACCTACTGGCTGTTAAGGTGCAGGAGAGCTGCTTTGAGTGGAGCATTATCCGAATTGAGCCTCCCCCATCTTCAGAGACAGAGATTTCAAGAAGGCGACGCGGCTTGCTTGCTGGGCCAGCGCTGTATTGCGGTGGTTGTTGGCCTACTTCACTGCCGAGGTGCGGTGTGGGTTGCTAACGTGGAGGGAGATCGGTGATAACAGCATGGGATTGGAGCGGTGAGCGGCCCCAAAGACGCAGTCTGTGTGACGGGTTGGCGCGGACACTGATTACTGGCGATAGAGGAGGCAGCGAGTGGCTGCAGAGTGAGACGGTCACTTGCGACACAGTACAGACGTGATCAAGAAGAAGGGGAGACCGAATCGACGACAAAGAGGGCCCTACCTGCAGCGGCATTATGGGCAAACCCGATGCTAAGCAACCGAAGCTGCATTTTGAAGCGGCGAGACGTGGGGCACAAATTCAGCAGGTGGGACAACCGCAGGAGGGGCGAAATGAGGCTCAAGATGGAGTCACAGTCACAACTGCGGACACCCAGAATATTCTCCAGGAGATTCGACAGGGTTTCGCCACTGTGGTTGAGAAGGTAGACCACATGTCGACCACAATGGACGCGATAGTCCACAAAATAGAAGGACATGAGGAGCGGATTCAGGAGGCAGAAAGGCGCATATCGGAAACGGAAGATACGACCTCCAGGCACAACACACAGCTTGCTCGGATGGACAACCTATTGCGGGTTATTGCTGCAAAGAATGAGGACTTGGAAACGCGCAGTAGGCGCAATAATATTCGCATTATGGGAATTCCGGAGTCCACTAATGTTGGGAGGCTGGAGGTATATGTGGAAAAGCTGCTGTTGTCCTCTATAGGTGCGGAGGAGTTCTCCAGCCAATTCATCGTGGAGCGTGCCCACAGATCTCTGGGTACCCGGCCACAACCTGGAGCTAATCCGTGCCCAATTATTGCAAGACTATTAAACTACAGGGACCGCGATGTGGCTCTGCGTGCCGCTAGAGGGAAATAGGCCATGGTGTATGACGGAAATACCTTTTTGATCTATCCTGACTTTACCCCTATGGTACAAGAGGAGAGGCGTAAATTTCTGGATGTAAAAGCTAAACTGCGCAAGGCGCAAATAGACTATGCGCTGCTCTATTCAGCGCGATTAAGAGTGACACATCAAGGTAAACAGCATTTCTTCACCGCACCGAATCAAGTGGAAGACTTCCTAAAACAAGTGAAAAAAGCAACTCGCAGCGGTGGAGGACGGCCGGCTTTGCAGCCCATAGAGACTAAGGACGCCGAGGAGAGCTCGAAATGAACTATCACCTGGGGGCCCTGATGCGCTTCCTTGGGTTCTAGGAATATGCTACTTCCACCAAGGCAGGACATGCGGCTAAGGATCAGTCCCGTGGCTGGCTGATGGGGGGAGGGGGAAAAAACACAAAAAAACAAGTTGAGCGAAATATTGTACTCACCGGGCACCCTCTGGCCCCCTAGAACTTAACTGTGCTGACGGGGGGAGACTAGTGGGGCGAGAGGAATCTGTGTGGCCACCTTGAAAAGGCCCCCAGTGGGTATTACGCCGGAGCAGGTCGCTACACACCCTGGTTGGGTGTTGTGGTACCTATACTGAATCAGTTGGGAAGGGAGGGGATGGGGAGGGAGTACATCGCTGGCAAGTTGGGGTTGCTTCAGTGGGAGGGGGTGGGGACTAATGGGCTGTTTGTTGGTTTGTATATGTCATTCTCCTGGCTGGATACTAATAGGAGCAAACCAGGGGTACGGTTGGGGAAGTTAGACATGAAGCATCTTAGACTGATTACTGTGCTAGGCTATTTTAAAGAACATTGGCTGATTTGCAACGTTTGGGTGGATGACACTCAGGGCTATGGCTGATTGTGACGTTGGCAAATTGAATATCATCACGTGGAATGTTCGAGGGCTGGGAGATGCGTGGAAAAAACGTCAACTGTTAGCCTATCTAGACAGGCACCTTACACACATTGCTATGCTACAAGAAACACATTTTTCTCCCCAGGGAAGCAACCGGTTTGCGAGCAACTGGGCGGACCGCAGGCTCTTCTCCTACTCCTCCTATGCGCGTGGGACGGCAATACTTATAAAGAGACAGGTCCCCTTCCATTTTGTGGGATCAACGGAGGATTCGCAAGGGCGATATTGTCTTATGTGGGGGCGGCTGGGCTCGGTGTCTGTTACATTGGCCTGTTGCTATGGGCCTTATGTTGATGATCCACATTATTTTTCCACACTGTGGGCCAAGATTATTGAAGTGGGCTCCCAACACAATATTTGGGGTGAGGATTTTAATGCTACATATAGCCCGAGCCGCGATAGATCACATCCTGCCCCGCATCACTATACAAAGGCAGCTGGAATACTTAGGGACACCATCGATACATATCATCTTGTAGATGCTTGGAGGCACATACACCCATCCTCCCAAGAGGGTACACACTTCACAGCGCAGGCGGCTTCCTGGGCGAGACTCGACTATTGGTTGGTGTCTAGGGGACTGGGGCCCGCGATAGTCCAGGTGCAGCATTTAGCCCGAACGTATTCGGATCATACCCCGGTGCAGCTTACGTTGTCGTCGCCGGACATCGATGTGCCGCGCGGCGGCTGGCGGTTGAGGGCTACCATGCTGCTAGATACAGTCTTCCAGGAGGAGTTGCGGGAGGAGGTACATGACTGCTTCGCTCGCAATAAGGGCTCGGTGGACAGTGTGGAAATTATATGGGAGGCCTTCAAAGTAACAATCCGGGGGTTTTGCATATCCAAGGGGTTCGGGGTACTTAGAGACATAGGCCACTCATTGCAAAAATTGGAAGGGGAGCCGAAAATGATAGAGGCCGAGCTGGCTCTAACTCCGTCCGCGGAAGCCCAGGTACAGTTTAGGGATAAGCTTATGGAATACATGAGCACAGCGGAGAGGGAAACACGCTTCCGGGGCAAATACTGGAAGGCCCGATGCTACGGGGAGGGTGAAAGACCAGGGAGGGTGTTGGCGACTCTAGTTCAAAAACCTCGATATGCAAACTATATTTTGGAAATTGAAGACCTAGAAGGAGTAGTTTATCAGGACACGGCTAATATACTTAGAAGATTCACAAGACATTACGAGCATTTGTACGCCACCAACAGAAGGGATGACTTGGACCTGGAAGAATTTTTGGGAGATGTAGCGCTAGGATGGCTCAGTGATGCGCAACAAGAGTTTTTATGAGCTCCATTTGAACTAGATGAGGTGCGAGAGGCAATCATGGGTATGCAGTCGGGGAAAGCCGCTGGGACAGATGGTATCCCCATAGAATTCTATAAAACATATATAGACATTATGGCCCCCGTTCTGCGCGAAGTGTACGAGGAGTCGCTGGAGGTTGGTTGCCTCCCAGCGTCGATGAGGGAAGCACTTATGATTTCTTTGTTGAAGCCGGGAAAATCGCCGCGGGCGTGTGAATTTTATAGGCCACTCTCCCTCCTGAACTGTGATGCCAAAATACTAGCTAAATTGATTGCTACTCGCCTGAGTCTACTGCTTGAAAATCTGATACTCCCCGACCAGTCGGGATTTGTGCCGGGTAGGGCAACATCTCACAATTTGCGGACGCTCTTTGCGGTGCTTAACAATGTCTCGCCTGATCTGCCTCTAGCTGCAGTTTTCTTAGACGTCACTAAGGTGTTTGATTCGGTAGAGTGGGACTATGTCTTCAGAGTAATGCTGCGAATGGGCTTCCCGCCTCTTTTCTTATCATGGATCAGGCTGTTATATACATTGCCTGAGGCTAAGATTCTAATAAATGGGCGCACGTCTACACCGTTGTCCATCACGAGAGGAACTCGGCAGGGGTGCCCACTTTCTCCGCTGCTCTTTGAAATAGCAATGGAGCCGCTGGCAGCGAAGCTGCGGCAGCATCATAGAGATAGAGCATTGCGGTGCAATATGCGGCGAATCCTGATATCCCTGTACGCGGATGATATCACACTGTACATCCGAAATCCGCAAGAAAATTTGAATCCGATCCTGAGAGAGTTTATAGTATTTGGGAAATTGTCCGGGATAAACATCAACTGGGGTAAGTCATGTATATTCCCACTGACAATGGCAACCAATAGATTCCAGCTAGACTACCCCCTAGAGTGGTGGGATGAGGAGGTGCGCTATTTGGGAGTTCGGGTGACGAGGGACAGAGACGAACTCATGCGCCTGAATTATGGTACTGTAATACTGCGAATTGGGGAGTACGTGACCCGATGGATTGCCCTGCCCCTGTCTATGGCAGGACGAGTGTCCTTGATTAAAATGGTGATCCTTCCTCAGTTGCTCTATTTATTCCTCAACATCCCATTTTACCCGGGTAAACACTTCTTTACGACACTCAGGTCGGAACTAACTCGATTGGTCTGGGGAGGCCAGCAGCCGCGGTTGCAATGGGACATACTCACTAGCCCATACTTGCGGGGAGGTTTTGGAGTGCCTGACTTTGAGTTGTATTACCTTAGTGCGCAGGCTCATTACGCTTGGTACTGGATTGTGCAGCCCAGATATATGCCACAAGTAGCGGCGGAGCACTGCCTGGCGCATCCGATACCAATAGATGGAGCACTATTTGAGCCGGTGACGCCTAGAGATAAGAGGCCGACGACAGTCACATGCACGATCAGCGCTTGGAATCGGATTGGAGACCTTCTGGGTGCTCCCATGCAGTATGCGTCCTCTTTGCCCCTTACATATCACCCGAATATGCCTCTGTTGCAAGAGAAGTTGTTTCACCAATTCAGAAAACGGACGCATGTTGAGACATGGGGGGATTTGTATCATGAGGGGCACTTCCGCACTGCAGAACAAATGTTACAGAGTCAGCAACATACGTCGCTTGATATTTTTCTGTATGTTAGACTAAGACAGGGGATACGTAAACTCACCCCGAATTTCCCAGAAGAGCCGCGGGCACTAGCCCCACTGCAGGTAATGCTTAAATGCAAAACAGCTACACGACTTGTATCACTAATTTATAGAACGGTACACACACAGAGGGAACTAGCTGACCCAACCTCCCGGGCGCGTTGGGATGAGGAGCTGGACATGACGCTTTCGGATGAGCAATGGGAATATTGTTGCTTACAGACTGAGAGGGTGGCGGCCAGCAGCAGACTCCGAATGATACATTATAAATACCTACATAGATTATACTATACGCCAGCTAAGATGTTTAGATTTCAATTGAGAGATACGGACAGATGTGCCCGGTGTGGAGCGCCTGGAGCGGATTTTTTGCATCTGGTGTGGGTGTGCCCGGGGGTGAATGACTACTGGCAACAGGTCTTTGAAGCACTCTCCCAAATGACGCATGCACATGTTGAACCCACACCGCTGATGGCACTACTGGGGTATGTCAACCCGATACAGGCGGCACATCGGAAATATGTTGCAATGGTGCTCCTAATGGCGAAGCGAAGGGTGGCCTGTAGGTGGGGTAGGGGGCGAGCCCCGAAGTTCAAGGACTGGATTGCTGATCTGGTGATGTGCCAGGAGCAGCTAGCTTTGTATTCGGAGCTGCTGCCCAGTGCTTCTAGGCCGCGAAATATTTGGGCCCCCTTGACCTGCTATTTGCTTGAGCATTCTCCGGAGGACTCACACCCGGAAAGCAAGAGGGCCACTCCTGGGTGGGATGAAGGAGCAGAAAATGGGACGGGGAATTACTAATAGCGTAAAATTGGAATCTTGCTGTGATTTGGATGTGTGTTGCTATGCAATGTCGTCAAGCAATTGAAATGTTTAGTTAATGTGATACTGGGAAATGGTAATAGACTGCTCCCGCGAGGGAGGTATGAAACGGGGGGGACTCACGAGCAAGTGGATGCCCTGGCCGGGCCTGGATGTCCTTTCGCTGACTAACTGCAAAGAAGGTATACGGTAGAATGTGATGAGGTGCACCGCTCAAAATGTAAATGCAGATATAACGCCAGTACAGTTTGTATATTATACGACACGCCTGATGATGCAATTGTTTGTATAAAACTAATAAAAAGATGTTTAAAAAAAAAGCAAAAAAACAAAAAAAATGAATCATTCTTTACATGCTGTGGAGACTGACATTACAGTGCATGGCGTGGGACCTGTACTGACACAACAAAATGTGAATGACACGGTCAAAACATGGCACCATTGGACATCCTGGCTGTGGGTGACATGTACAATTGATTTGAGTAGGGAGGCATCAGCCCTCCGTGCACAGCACCACCCTCATACTATCCTGTGACACACTGCTGCATCTTATGTACAATGTACATGTGCAGCCCCCCGTGTCCCCCAGCAACTGTGTGCAGTTCATCAAGTCTGCGCCAAGACATGCACTCTTGCACAAGAGTGCAAGGGTGTCTGTGTGCAAGTGTGCTTGTCAATCTATTGTAAGCTCACTCTACATGCTCAGGAACAAGACTGAGACAGCCCTACTCACACTTCAAACATGCTGCATCATGTGGCACACATGGGAACACGTTTGGTGTCTGAACGCTGACTTATGCATGAAGCTCTGTTACTCACTCCACCATTACTATACAATAGGTGATGTTTTGCGACTGAGAGGGGGGACATCATTTCACTGTAAGAATGGATTCCACATTGTAATGGCACCCTGGGGTCAAGAGGGTTTTGTAATTGTCATGGCTAATGCTTACTCACAGATTGTGTCTTAGAGCCCTGCATTGTTAAATCTATGGGACAGCAAATGATGCAGACCCAAAGCAGGCATTGATAATGCGTGTCGAGTAATGTCACCAATTGTGACAGAGGTGTTTGTACACATGATCCTGAGTCAAGCATGGAATGTCACCACGGACACAGCCTGACAACACCATTGCAGTGCACAAAGATGCAATTGCAAATAATATACACATCTTTTGAATTTGTCTGTGTAACATGCCATTGATATGTTTGGCTCTAAGCTACACACTGCCACTTCTGTGAAGCTGCTATGCAGCATACCTTAGAAATCACTGTGCCAACATGTCTGTGAGCTTGCATGGCCTGAAAAGCACTGCCTCCTTGTGCACAACACAACACCCACTGCACGCCTCTTGGACCATAAACACAGCATGAAAGTGTGCCTTATTGACTAGGCAGCGCTACTCAACAGGGTCGAAAAGCCGAGGACCCTGTTGCTAACACAACTTCAGTGAAATAGACGCGTTGGTGGCATTAGCTGCTTGAAATTATGCACATAAATAGACATTTCTATCAATGACTGTTGGTGGGCAAAGTCACTACTGTGAATCAGATGCATTGCACCACCTTCACCTACCAATTTGTACACAAATCTGAATTAGAAAATACATCGTCACATACTGCTAATCGACAACGTGTAGCATTTGGCACAGACATTCATGACACCGCAACATGCCAATATTTAATATGCATACTCACCAGTGGCGTTTGGGTCCCGGAATCTGTCAATGTCCCCCTGTGTAATAGATCGACATCCATCTGTGAGAGGACAAATGAAAATATGTGTTGTTAACAGACGTAAACAAACGTGACATATTCATAATGAAAAACATTACAGTCACTGAAAATGCAACATCACTGTGGTGTTGCCTTACATGTTGGCCCCATGACTGTGTCTACTTTGACTGCCATTCACACACGACCTGTGAATGCAGAGGCGGCCCACACAAAACATCACTGCTGGCAGACATGCACATATGAGTTGTGTCACGCAATCTCAAGGCACCATTTCTACATAGGCATGAGAAAAAACTTGTTCTGTGTATGATGGCATCCCTGCAGTTTAGAAAAGGCAGTTACACAGAGCTTTGTGGCGTATGAAACTCAGGAGCGGTCCTATTTTCTTTGTGTCTTTTGACCTCCCAAATTCATTACCACACATAAACTATGTACAGGGGCAGTGTAGTTGCGTTAAAAAAAATATGGAGGCTTGCTATTTTAACTCTAGATTCTGGCCAGCACATAGCTCATGCACACAATGGCTTGGATCGTACATGTACAGTCACCCTTACTGTACACAAATATAAGTCATCCTGCACACAGTTTTTGCACAATTGTGCAAGCTTTGGCACCACATTCGTAAGTGTTGATCCAGCGCTGCGGGGCAACCAAAATAGCCACCTATAATTGTCAACATGATGCAGCATTGTGTGTCTGATGTGACCACATCATGCTTAGACACATAGCACCTCACACCTCACTCTGCGAATCTTTAGCAATCGGACCCCTACTTAATGACGTCTGCTGTGGGGACAGACGAGCAAGACCACTGACTATTTGTTAGTGAAATTGCTCTCCCCCCCTTGCAGCTACACCATTGAATGTGGCCTCCCACAAGACCCTGCACTCTCTAGTGTGAGTGTTTGAAGGCCTCCTCCAGCCACAGGTTCACCTGTGCCTCATCCCTGGTGTTCCAGTGGACCTCTGTCTCCTGCTTTCCGCTCCATTTTTCACTTGTTACAAATTGTTACTTCACATCTTTTCACCCTAATACATAAACTATTTTTTATTCAGTTCCCGCCCTTCTGCTACTCACTCTTCCTTTCCTTACAAACTTATTTTCCTCCTTTCACGCATGTTTCTCGGCCAATGCTGCTGCCCCCGCGGGCCTCTTGCCAACTCCATCACCGACATCATCTCCCCGCATGCCATAGCGTCAACCAACTACAACCCACTGGGAAACCTCAACTTCCACCTTGACAAACAACTGTACACCAGCACCACAATCCTCATGGACAACCTACACAACATTGTACTCTGCCCGATCGTGACTAATCACACGCACACATCGGGACCCACCCTTGAGCCACTCTTCACAACAGGATACTCAATCAGCTTCAGCCACGCCACCACAATTCCATGGACTGACCATCGATGTGTCCACTTCACCTTCCAAACAGTCAACATCCACAGGAACGAGCACCTACTCCCACGAAGAAACTGCACCAGAATCACCGCTCAACATCTAAACTCATCACTTTGCAACTCCACCCCAACCATTGTGGAAAACTAGTAGCACTACACCGCATCACAAAACATGCACAGATGCATCTCCAACAACGCCAACACCATAGACTCCCCCCTTTCCTCTCGGACCCTACACCAACCACCTGCGAAGTCCACCAGGGATCCTCACTCAGCCCTACACTCTTCAACATCTACATGGCTCCGCCCGCCCCAATCGTCATGACCTATGGACTCAACATTGTATCATACGCAGACGAAAAACAACTCCTCCACTACACATCCAACTAAGACAACACCGCCATACTGAACTATTGAGAATGCATGGAAGCCCTCCCAAAATGGATGCCAAACAGCTGCCTACAACTAAACAACAACTAAACGTAAGTACCCATCAGGCCCCAAAACACCTACGCATGGATTTACACCTGGTGCCTCCACGCCCTTGGAAACCCACCCGCCACCACGGACAATGCACGCGACCTGGGAACCATCATGGACTCAGATCTCAAACCAACCGCGAGATCTACCCCGTCTCCTCCTACTGCTTCCACACCCTCTGCCGCCTATGTCAGACCATCAAATGAATCCCACTACAACACAGATAGACAGTCACTCATGCTCAGGGCAACAGCTCACCCAACTACGGCACCACACACCATGCCAGATTAAACATAAACGACATCTGCAAGCTACAGGACATCCAAAATGCCACCGCAAGACTGATCCTCACACTGCCAGGACACTGACACATCTCCCACCAACTGCGCACACTCCACTTTCTCCCCATCGAAGATAGAGTCACCTTCAAGATGTTCACCTACTCTCACACAGCCCTCCACAACACTGGGCCAGCATACCTTAAAGTCCGAATCACTTTCCACACACATCAAAGGACCCTACGATCCGACCAGCTATCCTGCACTGGGTTCCCCTGCACCAGAGAGACCCGATCGTGAGTTTGCTCCTTTTCCTACCTTGCACACATAGCCTGTAATGGCCTTCTGCTCCACCTCCGATAAACAACGTTGCTCACCATCTTCATACAAAAAATCTGAACATGGCTCTTCGAGAGACACGCCACTTGATGTACTTCAACATGCAACTCCCCCCGCGCCTGCGACCCTTACTGCTGAGTAGGCGCTCACAATAAGCATGTGATAGATTGGATGGGTCACACGGGAGACCTCCGTTTAAATGTGGTCTTTACAGCGGAAGACTTTTTCTACGCGGTCATTACAATGCAACTCGTCACTACAACTAGCACTGGATGGCGCTCTACAATAAGGGTTATCAGGATTGACTACTCCAACACCTTTGCTACTGTTGCACACACTGTAGTGTGAAGACTAAGTCATACAAATCCAAAGTCCAGTGCATCAGGCGCAAGTGTTTTTGCCAACTTGCATTGTATTAACCACATTGTAACAGTGTCACGGTGTTGAGACAGCATTATGACGTTATACTTTCTTGTCCCACAAGTCACTTATTTATGTACGTAACATTAGTCATGGAAAAAAAAGGCTTTGTACTCACCACCCTGTTTGCCAGGCATGACTCTGGTGAAACCCAGGATGACGGCCTCACGTGCCAGCATGTCCTGCCAGTGGTGCTTCCACTGGTGCACGGTACGGTCAACGCCAAAGCACCGGAGCATCTGCGCACACTCACGCTCCCACTGCAGCTTACGCACTGTGACGTTGTACCCTTTCAGGATACGTCCTCCCCTCTCCAACATCAAAGGCAGGTGAAACTTTACAATCCAAAGGAAGCCCCCCACTGCCCCCTCTGACATCCTTCCTGACCTGCCCACACCCGGCATCTCCCTGCACCCCTGTAACCACTCAAGCCAAACAAATGATAACCCTCTAAAAACAATAAAGTTAAATACCCCAACATAAACACAACAAGACTGAGGACAGTACACAGTCAAACAATTTAAAACAATTAAAACTAAATTAACCTCTTCTGTGCCCATGACGAGATAGTCTCGTCATGGAGCACGGTCGCGCTGTGCCCATGACGAGACTATCTCGTCATGAACCCCACCCACCTATGCAACGCCCGGCACAGGAGGGGGAAAGGGCGTGGCACTGAAGGGGTTAACAGACACTTTTTACAGGACACAGCAACACTCTCAAAATCTCAGGCCAACACCACAAAACACCACACACCTCCTTCACTCAATCACCAGCAATGTGTTCAGAAGAGAAAGTGAAAGTTAAAACCACTCATCTGGGAGACAGAAAGCATGCATACATCACTTCCTGTGTGTTTGTGGCCCGTTTCTGTATATGCGATCAAAATCTGCACGCATATAGGCCGAAAATGTCTTTAGGCTGATACTGTTGTGTATCCGGCCCGTTTTTTTGAAAGCGACAAAAATCTGCACGCAAATATTCCACTAATGTCCGTAGGCTGATACTGTATTGTACAGTGAGTGTGTCCAGCGATGTTTTTTTCCATAGCGCGGACTAACTAAAGATCGTGTTGGCGTGAAGATTTCACGCAAAGACCAATTTCAAAGACAGACGGACAGTCAGAGCTAATTTCTTCTCCAAGTACAATTATACAATGGAAAGATTGTTTAGCACAATGAAGACAGCCTACATTTTATATTTGAAGACAGTTGACAGCCTAAATTGCATGTAACATGACTCATCACCACCTCAATAGCAATTTTCTTGGACATTCTTTCCAAAATTGATGTGAATTGTAAGGGCACTACTCACCTGTGGTGGTCTGTAGGTGATGACTATGTGCACTGATCAATCAGACAATAAGGGGGGGCATGATGTGCGCTACTCACCCGTTAGGCTCACAAGGCGCTGGGGGGGAGTGAGAGTGCAGCTCCCTCTCAGGCAAATGGCTATGTCTTGTGGTTCTGCCTGTAAGCGTGCTGGGTGGGAGAGCGTTTGATGTTGACTGTCATCTCGTTCACGGCTTTGCCAATTACGTAGGTGAATGCTCTTCCTTCCGCTCATGATTTGCGGATCCAGGGAGAGTCTGCGAGGGCAAGGTTGGCGGAGCAGCAGTTCCTCTTGGGGATGTTGAGGGTGACTCTCTCGTTGATGTATTTGTGTCCGATGATGTGGAGTGATTTTTAGGCGTGTGTGAGTAGTTTTACGGCTACTTTCTTCTTGACGGTGAGCCAGTGGAGGTTTTGTATGTGTTGGCTCATGTGTTTGTGACATGGGGTTCGGAGGACGGGTCTGTCTGCAGCCCTCTGGATGTTTTTGAGCTTGTGTAGTTGCGTTTTGTTGATCCCCGCGTTGAGGGCGTTGCCATAGTCCAGTCTGCTGGTGATGAGTGCGTTGTTAAAATTTTGGATGCATTCGGGGGTTAGCCATTTGAATGTATTGCGTTGGATCAGTAGGCAGTTGTAGCTGGTGAAGGCAATGGTGTTTCTCTGGAAGGTCATGATGATGGAGGATTCGAGGATGATGCCGAGGTTGCGAGCGTGGTCTGTCAGTGAGGGCAGGCTCACAAGGGCAGAGAGCCATCAGGGGTTGTCCCATGCGGATGTTGATGGCCCGAGGATGAGGAGGTCAGTCTTCTCGGAGTTTAGCTATAGGCTGATGTTTGGCATCCAATCTGCAAGTTCTGACATTCATTCCTGAGAGAAGGGTTTTGTGTCTTCAGCGTTCTTCGTGAGGGAGAGGATGAGCTGTGTGTCGTCTGCATGGGATGATATGCTAAGCCCGTGCTGTCTGACAATGGCGTTGAGGGGGGCCATGTAGATGTAGGAAAGCGTGGGGCTTAGTGACGTTCCTTGGGGTACTCCGCAGTTGGTGTCTGTGGGTTCGGAGATGGAGGGAGGGAGTCTGATACTTTTTAGTTGTTGCGGAGAGGAAGGAGTGGATCCAGGAGAGGGCGGTTCCTCGTATCCCAGGGTAGTGGAGTCTGGCGGCTGGGGTGCGGTGTGAGACTGTGTTGAAGGCTGCGTAGAGGTGTAGTAGGATGTGGGCTGCAATGTGAACCTGGACAAGTGGCATGCGTATGTCGTTGGCGGCAAGGTGGGTGGTCTTGGTGCTGTGCTTGGTGAAAAACCCAGACTGGGAGTGGTCCATGATGGAGTTCTCTTCAATGGAGGCAGTCAGCTGGGTGTAATGAGTCTCTCGGTGACTTTGTCTGCCCCGGGGAGGAGGGAGATGGTCGGATAGTTCTTCTGGTCTGTTGGGTCATACTGCCGATACGCAGATTTCTTCAAAGAAGAGACAGGTCTTGACAGGCTTCATGAAGGGGTTCAGGGATGGTGTACATGTGAGCTCTGCCGGTGGCTCATTCAAAGTCTTGGCTGCAAGCTGAGACATATTTTCATAATTGACCCCCATTTCACCCCCAGTCTTGATATATGACCCTCATTTCACACCCAGTTTTTATATATGATCCCCATTTCACCCCCAGTCTTCATATATGACCCCCATTTCACACCCAGTCTTCAGGTTTGACCCACATTTCACACCCAGTTTTCATTTATGACCCCCATTTCACACCCAGTCTTCATATATGACCCCCATTTCACCCCCAGTCTTCATATATGCCACCCATTTCACACCCAGATTTCATATATGACCCCCATTTCACCCCAGTCTTCAAATATGACCCCCATTTCACACCCAGTTTTCATATAAAACCCACATTTCACCCCCAGTCTTCATATATGACCCCGATTTCACACCCAGTCTTCATATATGACCCCCATTTCATACCCAGTCTTCAGGTTTGACCCACATTTCACACACAGTTTTCATATATGACCCCCATTTCACACCCAGTTTTCATATATGACCCCCATTTCACACCCAGTCTTCATATATGACCCCCATTTCACCCCAGTCTTCATATATGCCACCCATTTCACACCCAGATTTCATATATGACCCCCATTTCACCCACAGTCTTCATATATGACCCCCATTTCACCCCCAGTTTTCATATATGACCCCCATTTCACACCCAGTCTTCATATATGACCCCCATTTCACACCCAGTCTTCATATATGACCCCCATTTCATACCCAATCTTCAGGTTTGACCCACATTTCACACCCAGTTTTCATATATGACCCCCATTTCACACCCAGTTTTCATATATGACCCCCCATTTCACACCCAGTCTTCATATATGACCCTCATTTCACCCCCAGTCTTCATATATGACCCCCATTTCACACCCATTTTACATATATGACCCCCATTTTACCCCCAGTCTTCATATATGACCCCCATTTCACAAGCAGTCTTCATATATGACCACCATTTCACCCCCATTCTTCAGGTTTGACCCACATTTCACACCCAGTTTTCATATATGACCCCCATTTCACCCCCAGTCTTCATATATGACCCCCATTTCACACCCCATCTTCATATATGACCACCATTTCACACCCAGTCTTCAGGTTTGACCCACATTGCACGACCTGGACAGTTACATTTCACACAGAATAAACATTCAAAGTCATTATTTTCCACTTACAACCCCATACATTTGCGGTTTTTAAACCAAGTACACCCTGTAAATTGTGGTTTACATACAATTTCACACACTGATGGAGCAATTGGGTGCCACATTTGACTCCTTGGAAAGTCAAGTTGTGCACGATTGACACACTATACCATCTCTGTCATGAGGAGACATACACACCATGAATTTACTTTTGTGATCTTACTTGCAATTATTGTGCAATAGTAACATTTCATAGTGACATACTTATGCAGGAGAGTAACTTGGAGACAGGGTATGTGTGTTGAGTTTGTTTATTGTCACAAACAGTTGTTGTGGCAATTTTCCACATACATGTCTTTGTTTTTGTCAGTCACAATGTGATGTGCTCAAGTGAAGTAATTGTTTATTATCCTGTCCCTTTGAGCAATTCCAGCAGCAGTGGCTGTGGGGTGTGGTCCACCTCGCTGATCTTCCTCATCATCCTGGTCATCGCCCGGTGCTGCAGGCACTTGGATCCAGGGGGCATTTGTGCGCACACAAATGTTGTGCAATACACAACATGATAGTATGATTTTATTTACCATTTCTGGGCTGTACAGCAGGCTGCCACCTGTGATATCCAAACAACGGAAACGTGACTTAAGCACGCAAAATGTGCGCTCCACGATGCAACGTGTGCGTCTATGGGTAGCATTGTACTGCCTCTGTGCCTGGGTGGTGGGGTTATGTACGGGTGTCATCATCCACAGGCAGAGTGCATATCCTTGATCACCTGTAACATGTAATAGGGAGATGTGTCCATGATTCATTATCCATGCTGTATTGGCAGTGTTGACAGTTTTGTGTATTGTGAATTTTTGATATTTTTAGATTTAGGTTAGACATGGGTTGCTTCTGGCTATTTAGCAGCATCAATGCTGAGTACATTGCCTCAATGTTGATCCTCCACACAGCCATTTTGCTAGTTTGTGCTGCGCAGTTGCATCAGTGTCAATACCACTGTCCAAAATGTGTATGAGACCTGCACAAATGACACAGACACCAGCAGGCACACTGGCTCTCCTCACATCTAGCGATGGCACTGATCCGCACTCCTCACAGTCAACGCCATGTAAATGTTCAAATGACATAGGACATGCCTGACACAGCTCACATTCAGATCTGCATCTCATGCTCACGGCAGACCTGTGACACCACACAACCCATGCAATTGAATATCCAGAGCTAAAACATAGCAACAGACAGCAGCCCCCTCACCTGCAGGGACCACTGAGGGCAGTGACGGTTTGCACACACCATTAACAACATCACATGACACGATGTAAACTTCTGTACTGCGTCCTTAGTCACAAGCATGGCTTCTAAATCACATACCACGCCTACTCAAAATCTATTACACTCTGTGGATTATTTGACAGGATCAGACTGTCCACACACTTCGCCACACTGATACACATGACAGGGCACACATTTGCACACTTCTTGGCATTTGTAATTGATTTTCACTTGACACATCAAATTCAACACACATGTAGTGTCCAAATACACATCCACTTACTCATCGGGCAACCACATAACACACCATATCACAGATGGGACAATGACAAATATGTGTAGGTGAGTCAGAGGGGAGATGCTGCACACCACCATCAACAGCAGCACCCACAACACTGCAGTCAACACCAATGGCGCTAGATAGTGATTTCAGGACAGATGTTTCTATCTGCGAATACACATTTGCCACACAATGCAACTCCGAAATTCAACGTGCATTGTTACAACCTTGGTCACAACAAAGCTCTGACTTAATACACTGATTGAACATGTTCGAGTACTTATGCGACATTGAGTCAACCATTAAAGGTCACCAGCAACAAGGACAGCAACATTATCATCTTCCTCGACAATACGACCACACACTGGACTGGGATACCAGTAAGGATGACTTTAATTTGCAACATAGATGTTCAGAAGCTGGGGGTTACTGTATGCAGTGGGACCTGTAGACCTCATCCTTGTACACATTACATCAGCATGTGACACCATGTGATGTGTCCATGCCTTTTGCTGCCCCCCCTTATCGGTGCCTAGGCAACGTATTTGCATCTTCCCTCATGATGGACATGATTGTGGGTTTTGTGAATGTGGTGTGTTCAGTTGGTACTTACCGACAAGCAATGAATTTCCATATGTGCGATTCTGGAAGCACTGGTTTATGAGGCAGTGTCGGAAGATGAATGCATCATGCACATGGCAATGACATTTGTGAACAGTCCACGGTGGTCCACTATTGCCTGCAAATTCATTGAATGCGTGGGCTTCCTGTTGCGGTATATGTGTGCACTGTCCAGGGGGGGCACACATTTTACATGTGTGCAGTCAATTGCACCCAACACCTGCGGGAAGCCAGCGATGGCATAGAATCCTTGCTTGATGGCAATCTGCTCCTGCACAGTGTTGGGGAAGTGAAGGTGCTGGGGTATCAGGCTGTGTATGCCATCCAAGACAGTGGGGAGGAAGACTGAGAAGGCTGCCTGTGATACTCCACCAACTCTGTATGTTGTTGGTTGAAATGTCCCAGAGGCCAAAAAGTGCACCACAGCAAGCAGTTTTGTCTGCGGAGGGATGTTGGTTCTCCGCTGTGTTGGTGGCGTCAGCCTGTGAGCAATCAGGGTCAAAATATGCTGGATGGATGTCCTTTTGAGCCTGTAGTGGGCTATGACTTCCTGTGGCGTTAAGTTAGCGAGGCTGACACGTCTGCGCAGTGCCCGCTGTCTTCTTTGTCGCTGCATCAGTGGTGGTGGTCCTGGGGGGGGCATTGGCGGTGGGTGTTGTTGCCTTGGTGGGACTCCAATCTGCATGATGACTACCTCCATGGCTTCTGCAGCTGTTCTGAGGGGGCTATGGCCTAGTCTCCCTTATATACACCCACTTATCTCCAATGTAAGTTAGGTTTGTATCAGGTGGTAATAACTGGAGTTAACAGGAGTTACCCTGACTTTTTTTGTAGCTAAGCGGGTCAGCGATATCATTGATGATAGTGCGAAGCTGTGTTAGCGACTTTTTTCGTGATCTTTTAGTCAGGAACGCCTACTTTGCATATCATTGGCGATGAATCTCGCTGACATGCACGGCGATAAAAATTCCGGTTACTATTGCCGGGAAACTGGCGCTAAAGGGGGTTAGCGACGCCTTATTGATAGGGCGATAAAATTATCGCCGCTTTATCGCCAAAAAGTGACGCTAACGCGGCGATAACACCCTTGATGATAAGCCCCTTAGGGCCTTATTATGTGTCTGGTGGTTCACAGACCCCCAGACTCACGGTGGCAGTCTCCCGACTGCCCTATTACGACTAGGGCGGTCGAGCTGCCCTGGGTTCACAACAACTGCCGCAACCGCTGTTGCCTGGCAGTTGCGCATCGGCCTTGAGGCTGCAATATTGTTGGCGGGACTGCCACGGTCCCACCAAGCATATTACGAGTTTCCTCGCTGCCATGGTTTTCATGGCGGTAAGCCCACCATGAAAACTGTTGCAGAGAGAAAACAAACATGCGACCCCCTGTGTGCATGCACCCCAGTATCTGCATGGCATGGACTACAGCAGTCCATGCCATGCAGGTACTGCCTTTGACGTTCCCATTGCAGTGACTATTTCATAGGAACCGCCCTGGGAGCGCCAAAGGACTCCCCGCGATGCCAGGAGAAAACTCCTGATCTGGCAGGCGTTCCTACACGGGTTTGGCAGTGCGGGAGCGGGGTGGTCCCACTCCTGCACCGCTAAACTCATAATAAGGCCCTAAAGCTGGAGGCACAAATTTCTTCGTGCCATTCTTTCTTATTTTGATCTGTTTCGTATCTACCTTTATTTGACTCGCCATGCGTGGCGGTCCAACACCCCAATCAACAGGAAGCTAGAGCCAGATCCAGTGACCTTTGGTGTCAATTGTAAACTCCTGCCTTCCAGACTCAAGAGCCCTTTGTTCTTCAACACCACTGTGTCTGCGGGCTAAACTTGTGTCTCGCACACCTTATAAGAACCTGAGACAGTTTTCCCTTCCTTTGGAGGTACCACAAACACTGTATTCTGAATTACCTTTGTATTTTTTTAGTGGTGTTTTATTTTGTGTGTTCTCAAACCTCTTATTTCATAAATCTAAACAATTTTATTGGTACAAACTAAACTCTGTGTAGATAAGAAAATTGTAATCATCCATTGTCGATGCAGTATCTGTTTTCGTTAGTCTTTTGTGAACATTTCTTTAACAGACTGCCAGTTCCATGCTTCACTGCAAGAACTATGTGTTCTTGCATTCTATGTGCCTTTAAACCTTCATACACACTTGCTATCATGAACACAATATAGCAGCTGTTCATTACCCTTTGACTTTTGTAGCCCCGCATTGAATCAGGACTGGATACGATTTGAACCTCAAAAAAACCCACAAATCTATGGAAACAAATAAACATCAAACAAATACACAAATTATGAAATATTTTTTTTAATTCACAAACAAGCATACTGAAATCAACATTTTTATTTTAATGGAAATGTTGGCTTTATTTCTACAGGACAAAACAATTTGCTAAATTCCTGTCTTATTTGCTCCTAATGGAGCCTATCTTTTTGCTCTGCTTCCTGCTTCTCAGCTCTCACTGTGGCTGCTACCTGTAAGCTACGCTGCTGACTCCAGTCCCTGCCACTGCAGCAGGGATGTCTCATATAATGCTGTGCTCAGTGGCGTAGCAAAGGGGTACGGTCTGCCCCGGGTGGCAGGAGTTTTGGAGGCGGTGGCCTCCCCCCGCTCTTATCTGCAGCGACCACCCCTCCCCCGCTCTTACATAAGGTCGCCGCGGGGCGGCCGCCGCAGGGACCACCGCGGACTGCAAAGGGTCTAGCAACGCCACTGGTTGTGCTGCCATTATGCATTTGGTGAAAGCATCATGCCCCTGGTCGTTGGGCATGTTGTTGGCTCCAGTAGCACCATGCAAAGTGGATCCACATTCAAGATCACCAGAAGTGTTTACAAGAGCAAACACACTGGATGCAAAAAGGACACGGAGGCCGATACTGCAGTGCACCTACCTAGAAAGAAAGAACTGTGATGGATCAGGGCGCACATCTGAAGCCAGGGAATCTGCCCTCACTGGATTGGGAGGAACGCACTGCATTACACAATGTTTTAATCCCTGACACATTGCACTGACCATGACAGCAGCAGAACTGAGTCCACCCTTTTCAGTGAGCTTTGAAGACATCCTGACAATTTTGTCCAGACTGGATTATGGCAGTTCATTGTATCTCAGGGCCAATAGGTCTTGCGTTCAGCGTCTGCAGAGGATCCAGAATGCTGCGGCACGCATTCTGGTGACACTGCCGAGATCTGCTTCTGGCTCACATGTCCTGCCCAAGTTACATTGGTTGCCTGTTGAGAAACAAATCCAATTTAAAACTCATGGTGTTTCACATAAGATCCTTACTCAACAGGCTCCCCTGGGTCTGTCCAAGTTGCTTCAGCTTTATGTGCCTCGGCGGCCTCTTAGATCGGCCAATCAGGCCTTAGTAAGTGTTCCTCGTGTTGTGAGAGTGAGAGCGAGAGCTGGGGGTCGCTCGTTCCGTTGACTTGCAGCGCAACTCTGGAATCTGCTTCCTGTTTCGATCAGAGAGATCCAGAGTCATCTGATTTTCCGAAAATCTATCAAGACCTGGCTTTTCCCCACTGTTGCATAACTGCCCTCTCGCCAGCCACCCTCATTGTCTTTGGTCGCGCTGGGACGCCCCATCGCTGGGGCAGCTATGCGCTATACAAGTCCAACAAATAATAAAATAATAAATTAAACCCCTCTAATATCTTTATGACTACAGGGAACTAGTATTACAGGAGTACTCTTTTAAGTACTCTCAAAAGCCTTAGTGAATCAGCATTGACATGTCTTGTAAATGTATAGGTATTTATATAGCGCCGATCACCACTACGGGTATCTCAGCGCTGTACTCATACCGCTGAAGGAACCCTTCCTGGCTTTTCGTGTGAAGTGTCTACTCCTGGGCACCCCCATGGTGAGGCCAGGCATCCTAGCGCTGTTGGGGCCGTTGTGGAGATTAAGCAAGCTATTGCCCAGAGTTGCAGCGTGGGACCCATGATTAGAATAGGCACTGTGGCGAGAATAGCCGGTCCGAGGAATTTATAGCCCGAGACCCTGCCGCGGCAGGAATCGAACCCTAGTCCCAGACCAGTGCTCTGCATCAAGGTCTGCTGCTCTAACCATTGAGCCACACTTCTCCACTTCTCCACTGTCTTACACCTTATTAGTAAAACTGCAAAGAAGGCACAGCCGTTTTCTATATGTATTAGTATTCCCTGAACATTCACATTATTTTATTCCCACCTTAGATGCATTGGGGCCAATTCAAAAGCTGGAAAAGAGTTTATAACATGGTATTACTGGAGTAGACTGGTATCCTGCCACTAAGATGAAAGTTGTATTGGAAGAGAAGAAAAAAAAACAGGGAGATATATATACTAGTAAAGTAAATTTTTATTTTGGGAACAATCAGGTTTTCAATGCTTTTAAAAATTTCAGCAGGTCTGTATGTGTTCTCAAAGTAGGCAGAAGCTTACTTCAAAACTGAACAGCTTTGAATGAAGAGGCTCATGCACCTTGTTGCACCTTTCGAAACCTATGTTCCTGAATGAGATTAGTGGTGGTGGAACAACGCAGTGGCCTCATTGGAGCATATCTTTTCAGTCTACGTTGCAGAGACACAGGACCCATATTCTGTAGGGCCCTGAACACAATGCACATAGCCTTGAACAGGATCCTCTCTTCCACGGGGAGCCAGTGGAGTTCCCTTAGAGCATTAGACCCCGAGGATCTTCAGCATCTATTAGTGTCAATTTAGCAGCGGTTGTATGGACTCTTTAGAGTCTCTTGACCAAGTAGTCAGGAGCTCCAAGGAGAAGAGCATTACAATATTCGAGTCGACTATGTGTAAGACTCCATGAGATTAAAGATTTAGCATGTAAATGTAGCACTAGAAACAGTTTTCTGAGGCCACGGAGCACAGCAAAGCATACCACCAGCCAATTTGTCAACATGCTTCTCAAGTGAAAGGTGTTCATCAAAGGTGAGTCTAGGTTCTAAACAACCTCCAAGGCCCGAAGCTCAGTCTCAGTGCATAGAGGTCAAGCATTTGAGAGTAAGGACATTTGGAGCTTATTAGCCGAACACCAGAGGGAATTCTGTTTTATTGCCATTTAATTTAAGGGTTTACATTTATCCACTTTACATTGTCAATTAAACAGGTCTGAAAAGTTTTTACCGTATTCCGCTGGCTATAATTTAGAGACAGGATCAACTGCGTATCATCAGCATAATTAATTAAAGTAACATTATGCTTTTTATTACGGAAATTAGTGGCTTTATGTAGATGTTAAACAATACCGGACTGAGGGCCGAACCCTGTGGCACTCCATGTTGAGCACGTTTCAAATCCGAACGCTCGGTTGGGAGAGCCACCACCTGACAGCGATCCTGTAAATAAGGTTTCATCCATTTTAATACGGTGTCAACAACCCCCAAAGACGCTAGTCTAGCTGGCAGGGTGTGGTGGTCAACCGTATCAAAGGCCTCCGACAAATCAAGCAGAATTAACACTGTAGACTGACCGTTGTCTACCCTCATGCGCATCTTATCCATAGCACTCAGTATGGATGTTTCTGTGCCATGACCAGGTCTAAAACTAAGGGGCTTATTTATGAGCCCCTTGCGCCAGTTTTGCGCTGCCGTTGCGTCACTTTTAGTGTCTAGCCCCCCACACGCCCCGGGGACTGCCACCTCCCCGGGGCTCTAAATATGTACAATGGGGGGTCCGTGGATCACCATCACCTGGGGCTTTGAAAGAGGTGGGAGGGGGGCCGCGCAGCCCCCCTCCTGGAGCCCTTGATGTCCCTGGGGACCGCTACCCCCAGGGCCGGCTCCTGCAGTGTCCCGGGGTGCCCACCCTGGGACACTGCTGTTTGCAATGACAGGGCGGGAGCCTCGTGGCTCCCACCCTGATTGCAAACTGATTTGCTATTTGGAAGAGAGAGCAGGAAACCTGCTCTCTCTTCCAAATAGCAAAGCTGATTGCTTTTCCACATGGGGAGCAGCATGTTAGCTGCTCCCAATGTGGAAAAGCAATGCCGGCTCCCGCAGGAAGCGGGGAGCCGGCTGGGACCGTGGGGGGATTGGGACCATAAGTGGACACAGGAGGGGGGGCTACACAGCCCGCCTCCCTAAAAATATGTTCCTTTTTAAAAAAAAAAAAAAAAAGTCCCATGTCCCGGGGGATGGGGTCCCCGGGGCAGATTAAGGCCTCGGGAGGGGGCCACGCGGCCCCCCTCAACAGTATAAAAAATAAATAAATTAGGGGGCAGGCCCTGGGGGATGGGGTCCCCAGGGCCAAAAAATAAGAAAAAAGAAGGGGGGCTACACAGCCACCCTTCTTAAAAAGAATTACATTTTTTTTAAACGGGATAGGGGAGGAGGCCACGCCCCCTCCTTTCATCACTCTGCAAACGCGCCCCCTGGCGCGTTTGCAGAGGGGAAACAAAATCCCCTTCAATACTGGGGGTCCCTGGGGGCCAACTAGCCCACCAGGAACCTCCAGTATGCACCAGGGGGCTGCGTTGCAGAGAGGTATTCTGAGGCCACGCCCCTTTTTCACACCTCTCTGCAACACAGCTCTGTGGCGCTTAATGGAGGTACCTGGTGGGCTAGTTGGTGGGCTAGTTGGACCCCAGGGGACCTCAGGATTCAAGGGTACTTAATCTCCCAACTTAAAACGCGCCACAGAGCGCGTTTGCACAGTGGTGAAGGTAGGGGGCAGGGCCTGAGGTGATACTGTGCAAACATGCCCTGTGGCGCGTTTTTAGTTGGGGAATTCATTCCTCTTCAATCCAGAGGTCCCCTAGGGGACAACTAGCCCACCAGGTACCCCCACTAAGCGCCACGGAGCTGCGATGCAGAGTGTTGTAAAAAGGGGTGTGGCCTCTTAACACCTCTCTGCAACGCAGCTCCCTGGTGCATACTGGAGGTACCTTGTGGGCTAGTTGACCGCCAGGGAAGCTCAGGATTCAAGGAGACTTAATCCCCCAATTTAAAACACCCCACGGGGCGCGTTTGCACAGTGGTGAAGGTAGGGGGCGGGGCCTGAGGTGATGTGTGTGCAAACACGCCCTGTGGCACGTTTTAAGTAGGGGAATTAATTCCTCTTCAATCCTGAGGGTCCCTGGGGACCAACTAGCCCACCCGTTACCTCTAGTAAGCGCCACGGAGCTGCGTTGCAGAGTGTTGTAAAAAGGGGCGTGGCTTCTGAACACCTCTCTGCAATGCAGCTCCCTGGCGCATACTGGAGGTACCTGGTGGGCTAGTTGGCCCCCAGGGGACCTCAGGATTGAAGAGGAATTAATTCCCCAACTTAAAACGCGCCACAGGGCGTGTTTGCACACGTCACCTCAGGCCCCACCCCCTTCCTTCACCATTGTACAAATATTCCTCTAAAATCAGCCGAACTACGAATTCCGATTTACTCACCTGTTATCAGGAGAGGACCCAGGGCTGCATCTTTTAGCCCAGCACTGACTCTGAAAAGTAATTCTAAGCGTACTTACCAGAAACTTGTATTTCCTTCCATAGGAATTCATTGTGTGGTTTTCAGCAGAAAAGTTTCTAAGTGGCCATTTTTGAAACGTACAAATATTCCTCTAAAATCCGCCGAACTACGAATTCAGATTTACTCACCTGTAATCAGGAGAGGACCCAGTGCTGCATCTTTTAGCCCAGCATTTACCCTGAAAAGTAATTCTAAGCGTACTTACCAGTAACTTGTACTTCCTTTCATAGGAATCCAATGTGTGGTTTTCAGCAGAAAAGTTTCTAAGTGTCCATTTTTGAAACGTACAAATATTCCTCTAAAATCAGCTGAACTACGAATTCCGATTTACTCACCTGTTATCAGGAGAGAACCCAGGGCTGCATCTTTTAGCCCAGCACTGACCCTGAAAAGTAATTCTAAGCGTACTTACCAGTAACTTCTATTTCCTTCCATAGGAATCCATTGTGTGGTTTTCACCAGAAAAGTTTGTAAGTGTCTATTTTCACAAACTAAAAATATTCCTAATAAATCGTCTGTATGACTTAAACACATTCTTTCAACTGTTTACAGGAAGTTGGCCAGTGCTGGATCCAGGATCCACCAATGAGTAAGAAAAAGTAACGATAACACTACTTAGCTGCTAAGTGAATTTTCTGCCATAGGATAACACTGGTGATTCTATGGGAAAAGGTTTCTAAGTGTCAACTTTTAAAATACAATAATATTCCTTAAAAATTACTACCGTAACCAAAGCGCTTTTACTCAACTGTTTACAGGAGATGTCCAAGGACTGAATCTAGGGTCCAGTCCTGTGGTTAGAAAAGTAATCCATAAAGTAACAAATTGCATTTAACTAGAAATTCACATTGAGCTCAATGTTGCTTTGTGTTTGAAATTGTGTTGCCCATTGCAACGACTGTAACTACTGTACTTAAAAGTCTGTTGCCTATTTGGCAAGTATTTCAACTAAAGTAATTCATTCTGAGAAAGTATATTTTGTATTGTAATGTATAATGTAATTATAATGTAATAAAAAAATATATCTAAAATTAAATAGTTTTAACAGTATAACAATTAATACATTAAAAATTGTTATTTACAAAAACTTTGAAATTCACTGAAAAAACCATAGGTTTCAGGCCTGATATAGTTAGGAATTAGCATTTAAAAAACCTTTGAAATTCACTGAAAAAACCATAGGTTTCAGGGGCGTTATAGTTAGGAATTGGCATTTAAAAAACCTTAGCAATTCACCGAAAAAACCATAGGTTTCAGGGGCATTATAGTTAGCTGGACATTACCCTCGTACAAAACCAGAGAAATTCCCCCGTTATAGTTAATTCAGCTAACTATAACTTGCGCCCCCACAATGCACTGCTGATGACATCACATATTACATCACTCATGACATGGTCAGTGACATCACTGATGACATCACTGATGACGTCTCAAATGACATCACTGATGACGTCATCCAGTGAGTCTGTGTTTCTGTAAAGTTTTAATATGTTTAATATATATAGGGAAAGGCCTGTTGAAGAATGAGTGGGTGTATAAGTGTGTGAATGGATGATTTTTTAGGTGCGTAACTGACTCTATAAGTGAGTCATTAAATGTATCTTACTGCAGACTAGTGACTAAACTGTGTGAATGTCTGTATGTGTCTGTATGTTGGTGTATAAGTGGCTGCATGGTTTTGTGAATAGCTATATGAGTGTCTGTATGGGTTATTGATTGGTTGTCTGAGTATCTGTATGGGTGCCTGAGTGTTTGTGTGGGTAGGGTGTGTGTGACTCTGTGCATAGATGAGTGAGTGAGTGATTCTATGGGTGCATGGTTTTAACCCCGCCAGTGCCACGCCCTTTCCCCCTCCTGTGCCGGGCGTTGCACTAGTGGGTGGGGTTCATGACGAGATAGTCTCGTCATGGGCACAGCGCGACCGTGCTCCATGACGAGACTATCTCGTCATGGGCACTGAAGAGGTTAAGAGTGCAACTGTGATGGACTGTATGGTTGGGTGAGTGTATGTATGGGTGTGTTAGTGATTGAATGTATATCTCAGTTGTACATGTGTCAGTAACTACATATGTGAAACGCAGTGTATATATGTGTAAAAGAATATAACTATCTATATGTGAGAGTGTGATTGCAGGAGTGGCTGTATGGATGAGTGTGTGCTTGTATCATTAATTGTATAAGAGCATCAGAATTTGTTAGTATTTTTATGAGTAAGTGAACTTGAGTGTGTTTAACTGTATAGGTGAGTATATTGGACTGTGATTAATTATTTGCATGACTGACTAGGTGTGTCAGTACCTCAATGGATGATTGGCGGTGTGTGAGTGTCTATATAGGTGTATAAATGCATATGATAGTCCTGTACGGAGTGACTGTAAGTATGAGTGACTGTACAGGTGAGTGAGTGGAGATGTATGTAGACCTAAGAGTCAATGAGTGGGTATGTAGTTATTGGTATTGGAGTATTTATGGTTTTCAAAATGGCGGTCTGAAATTTTGAGTCGGTGTATCAAAGGTTATATTAGGGTGTGAGAAGATGCACTAATTTATCACATGGATGACGTCATCAATGATGTCATCAGTGATGTCATTTGAGATGTCATCAGTGATGTCCTCAGTGATGTCACTGACCATGTCATGAGTGATGTAATATGTGACGTCATCAGCAGTGCATTGCGGGAGCGCAAGTTATAGTTAGATGAACTAAATATAACGGGGGAATTTCTAGGGTTTTGTATGAGGGAGATGTCCAGCTAACTATAACGCCCCTGAAACCTATGTTTTTTTCTGTGAATTTCTAAGGTTTTATAAATGCCAATTCCTAATTATAACGCCCCTGAAACCTATGGTTTTTTCAGTGAATATATATATATATATATTACCTACTGCCGGCCGTCAGTAGGTAGTTATAGTTAGGACCTAGTATCCATAGGAAACTCTGGTTTTTTTTCCCAATAACTTTGGCGCCGGTTGACGAATCTTCGCAAAACTTTCAAAATTTATGGCCTGCTCCGTTCAGCTCCTATCTGGAAAGTTTTGGGGTGTTTTGCCAAGCGGGGGCCGAGAAAAAAGGGGGGTCCCAAAACGTGTTTTCTCCATGTTATTTCCAACAGGAAACTTTAGACACGGCTACAGCCCGAACTGCTGAACGGAATTACACCAAATTTGGCAAGAAGATAGTGCTTGGTTCAGAAAGCGCCCTTCTTTTAAATGGTGTAAAGCCATTCAGTAGTTGCTGAGAAAATCAAAAAATAGAGGTAAAAAAATGCATTTCCCATAGGAAACTTTAGACACGTCTACAGCTGGAACTACTGAACGGAATTACCAAAAATTCGGTAAAAAGGTAGTGCTTGCATCAGAAAGCGACCTTTTTTTAAATGGTGTAAATCCGTTCAGTAGTTGCTGAGAAATTAGAAAAATAAAAGTTTTGATGTCTGGGCGGAACCTAAGTCCCGAGCTTCACTGTGATTGGCTGTCAACACTCCAAACCAGGAAGTGTTGGCAGCCATCTTGTGCCTCGGTAACCGAGGCAGAAGAAAACAGAAAAAGAAACACAAAAAACAAGAAAAGGGGGCAGGGTAGAAACACCCTGACCCCCTAGGCCAGCTCAGGGCCCCAAAAAGTATGGGTGCGCAAATCGGTCTGAGAAAATACAAAAAAAACGAAGCGCAGGCTCCCACGCTTCATTATATTGAAGCCCCCCGGGTGGGCCAGGTCCTGGGGCAGTGAAAAAAAAGTGTGGGAGGCCCAAATCCCCCCCACACTGCCCCGGGGACCGCCACCTCCCCAGGGCTTCTATTTTAATCTGTGGGGGGGCCTGTAAGGACCCCCGAGCCCCAGGGACTGCCAACCCCGGGGCTTTCATTTCAGGTGTGATATTAGGAGATTTGTCATAAGAAGAAGCACTCCCTGAGCTGTGAATACGTAGTGCTTTCACCTGATATTGTCCGATTACATTACAATAGTCCACACCCGTTTGCCTGTCCCGCATAATTATAGCGCAAACTTGAACCAAGGGCATTATAGCGCTTCACACGGAAATCAGCTCCCTCTACACAACAGTTTTTAAGCACAGTGTAACAAACTCAGCGCCACCACAGCATCACTCAGCACTACCACAGCCTCACTCAGCACCACCACAGCATCACTCAGCACCACCACAGCATCACTCAGCACCACATCAGTATCACTCAGCATCGCCTTTGCACTAGCACACCACCACATCATCATCACTCAGGAAGACCTGCATATCATTCAGTATCACATCAGCATCGTCTCCGCACCAGTCACCACCACCACTACCACCTCAGCATCCCTCAGCACCACCTCAGCCTGCTCTCGGAATCTGGCATCTGTTGATCCTCCCCTAGCGTCTGGCCACTGCTAGTGTTATAATACACGTGCTAGTTCCCAACCTTCACCCTCCGATTGTTTATGCCCCCTCAAAAGAAAGCTTTAACAAACAACCATTGGAATAGGCAGAAACAAGTTGCCAGCATTGCAAGAACAAAAGAAAACTGAGGAAATTTTTTATTGTAATATGGTCGTTCAGTTGTACATAATGATCTCTTGGTCATATATAAGGCAACAAAAATGCTTTCAACACTTTTTTATTAAGACGTTTTAGCAAGCTGCAGAGCAGCCACACTTCTCTACAGCACAGCTTAAAGACATTGGCAAAGTCAATAGCTCTGGCTAAACACTTATAAGGCCCCAAAGGTGAGACCTATTGGCTATGCCAATGCTTGTTAATCTGTGGGGGGCCTCTGAGGCCCCTCCAAGTCCCCGGGGGCTTTCATTCATTATTTGCGGCGTGCACATAGCCCACCCGCAGCCATGGGGACCGCCACCCCCAAGGCTTGTTTTTTTAATAAAACTTATACCTGTGTGTTGGGGGCTCGAGCTCCCCACACGCCCCGGGGCACTAAAATGTTAATATGGGGGTCCTTTATGGACCCCCGAGCCCAGGGGGCCACCACCTCCCCAGGGCTTTGCAATTCCCTTTTGGAGCCCATTATGGCCCTGGGGACCTCCAACCCCAGGGCCGCCTCCTGCAGTGTTCCGGGGTGCCCGCCCCCGGGACACTGCTGTTTGCAATGACAGGGCGGGAGCCGTGCAGAATTTTCCTCTTAAATTTGACACCTCTCCGCAATGCAACTCTGTGGCACTTATTGGAGGTACCTGGTGGGCTAGTTGGAGCTCAGGGACCCTCAGGATTGAAAGGGACTTAATCCCCCAACTTAAAACGCGCCACAGGGCACGTTTGCACAGTGGTGAAGGGAGGGGCGGGGCCTGAGGCGACATGTGTGCAAACAAGCCCTGTGGCACGTTTTAAGTTGGGGAATTCATTCCCCTTCAATCCTGAGGGCCCCTGGGGGCCAACTAGCCCACCAGGTACCTCCAGTAAGTGCCACAGGCCTGCGTTGCAGAGAGGTGGTCCAGGCCACGGCCCTTTTTACACCTCTCTGCAACGCAGCTCTGTGGTGCTTACTGGAGGTACCTGGTGGGCTAGTTGGCCCCCAGGGACCCACAGGAGTCAAGGGGACTAAATCCCCCAACTTAAAACGCGCCAGGGGGCATGTTTGTAGAGTGGTGGAGAAAGGGGGCATGGCCTTTGTCTACCTCTCACCAATCCCAATGCGTGGGGCTTACTGGAGATAAAAGGTAGGCTTGTTGGCCCCTAAAGGACCCCCAGCAGTGAAGGGGACGTCAATCCCCATCCAAGAGCGTGCCAGGGAGCGCGTTTGTAGAGTGGTGGGCGAAGTGGGCGTGGCCTGGTACGAGTACGTACCAGTGCTGCTGTGTGGGACTGACTGGAGGTAATAGTTTGGGAAGTTGGTCCCCAAGGATGTCCTTGGGGGCCAACTACCCCTCTTGTTACCTCCAGTAAGTCCCACACAGTGGGATAGCTAAGACGTCTTCGGAGGCCATGGCCCCCTTTCTCTACCACTCTGCAAACGTGCCTCGTGGCAGACTACGGGATGGGGGATGAAGTCCAATTTAGTCCTGAGGGAGTTTGGGGCCAAGAATCCCTCCTGGTACCTCCTGTAAGTCCTACGCAGCGGAATTCCCGAGCATTGGTTGGACGCCCAGCACCCTTTCTCCACCACTCTGCAAACGCGACTACTAGGTAAAGTAGCATATTTCTGCACCTCTGACTTAGTGGTAGTTTTAATCCCCCTGCCACAATATGTACTAGGGCCTTACAGAGGAGGTCATGCTAATCACAGGTGTACCCCAACGCATAGTGTTCCCTAGTGTATGTAGGTGTTTTCACTGTATTTTAAGTGTCTTTTAGCATAGCACTGGCTCTCGGCCTGGTTAGTCAGAGTCAGTTACCACCAGTACCTGAAAAAGTTGTGGGCACAGGATGATTTTGCAACAAGGCATCTTTCTGCTCCTCTGTTGGTTCTTTCTGCACATGTCTTGCTTCTTCCTGCACTTTTCTTCGTCTTTGCGGACTTCTGTTGCTTCTTTCTGTATTTCTTTTGCCTCCTTCTGTGCGTTTTTTTCTACCTTCACATGTCCTACCTCTGTAGGCATAGTTAGAAACTAGCATTTAAAAAACCCTTGAAATTCACTTAAAAAACCATAGGTTTCAGGCACGTTATAGTTAGAAATTAGCATTTAAAAAACCTTAGAAATTCCTGAAAAAAACATAGGTTTTAGGGAAAGTTATAGTTAGTTGGATATTTCACTCGTACAAAACCAGAGAAATTACCCCGTTATAGTTAGTTCAGCTAACTATAATTTGCGCCCCCACCATGCACTGCTGATGACGTCATATATTACATCACTCATGACATGGTCAGTGATATCACTGATGACATCACTGATGACATCTCAAATGACATCACTGATGACATCACTGATGACATCATCCATGTGATAATTTGATGCATCTTCTCACACCCTAATATATAACCTTTGATACACCAACTCTAAATTACAGACTGCCATTCTCAAAACCATAGACACTCCAACACCAATAACTACATATCCACTCACTGATGCTTAGGTCTACACACCCATCCACTCACTCACTTGTAGAGTCACTCATACTTATGGTCACTCAGTACAGGATTATCATATGCACTCATACACCTATATAGACACTCACACACCGCCCCTCATCCATAGAGGTACTCACACACCTACTCAGTCATGCAAATAATTAATCACACTGCCATTTACACACCTATACAGTTATACACACCCCCAGCTCAATTACTCATACAAATACAAGCACATTCTTACGCTCTTATACAATCACTGATACAAGCACACACTCATCCATACAGCCACTCTCACAATCACACACTCTCACTTATAGCCATTTATAAACTCCAGCACACATATATATTGCCTTTCACATATGTAGTTACTCACACATGTCCACTGAAATATACATTCACTCACTAACACACCCCTACACACACTCACCTACCCATACAGTCCATCACAGATGCACTCTTAAAACCATGCACCCAGTGAATCACCCACTCACACATCTATGCACAGTCACACACACCCCACCCACACAAACACTCAGGCACCCATACAGATACTCAGACAACCAATCTATAACCCATATAGACACTCATGTAGCTATTCGCAAACCCATGCAGCCGCTTACACACCAACCGACAGACGGATACAGACATTCACACAGTTTAGTCACTAACCCATGCATTCAGTAAGATATGTTTAATCACTCACTTATAGAGTCAGTCACGCACCTACTAAATCATCCATTCAGACACTTATACACCCACTCATTCTTCAATACGCCTTTCCCTATAGATATAAAACATATTTAAACTTTGCAGAAACACACAGTCACTGGATGACATCATCAGTGATGTCATCAGTGATGTCATTTGAGATGTCATCAGTGATGTCAGCAGTGATGTCACTGACCATGTCATGAGTGATGTAATATGTGATGTCATCAGCAGTGCATTGCGGGGGCGCGAGTTATAGTTAGCTGAACTAACTATAACGGGGGAATTTCTCTGGTTTTGTACGAGTGAAATGTCCAACTAACTATAACTTTCCCTAAAACCTATGGTATTTTCAGTGAATTTCTAAGGTTTTTTAAATGCTAATTTCTAACTATAACGTGCCTGAAACCTATGTTTTTTTTCAGTGAATATATATATATATATATATATATATATATATATATATATATATATATATATATATATATATATATATATATATATATAATACCTTCAAGCTGCTCAAGCTAACCTTTTGTACACTGGTCATCACATGAGAAACACCAGCCCACATATATCAAGCATGCAACCCATAGTTCTTGTGAGATGCATAGGTGCTATGGTGCAAAAAACTACACAACTTCCCCAGCTCCTAGTTTCCACATAAAGATAGTTAGAAGGAATATTGGTGTGAGGGGAAGGGGAATTCGTTCTTACAATAGCAATTTATTAACCAGCATTGGCGATGCCAATGTGTCTGGCTTTGGCAGTGATTTTTGTGCCTTGCACACACGTACAATACTTCAAATAACTTGACAAAAAATATAATAAAAACATGCATAAATACAGTAGTCACTTAGAAACCAAGGCACAACAGCCCTGGCGGGAATGTGCACCCCTTTTCATGAAGCAATGCAATGTGATTAGGTAAACTCCTGTCACTTATGGTGCAGTACAGTGCTGGATGTAGTTGCCAGACCCATTACCCCAAGCTTTTTGCTTTGATGGGCGGAAGCAAAATGTGAATTACATCTGAACAGACAAGTAGATGAAATGGGATTATTGAAAACCCTTGTATGTATGCTATTTGGCAACTCTGGCATTCGGTAACAATTGGTGGCAGGCTCCTAAGAAATTCTCTGGGCCTGGCCCTAATTTGTTTAACAAATTAGGCACTTATGGGAGACGGAATATATTTTACCATGAAGGTTAGTGCTTAACTGTTCCAAAAAGATTGTGGGGAGGTGCTTGGTAAAAATAATCATAAGCTAACTTCAATTACTTACATGTCTCCCCCGCATGTGTTGGTGGACTTCAAATGCACACGCACACTACTCTAATTAAGAACTTAAAATGAATTGAGCCTTAGTGTCTTAGTTAGTAGGGCCCTGTACGTAGCTTATGGACCTGCAGAATCACCTGGAAGTGCACTGTGGAGAAGGGGTCCTGGTAGAATGCATCCAGGCTTATAGAGTTTCTGTAAGGTGAAAATGCATCCAATCAGATGCCACCAAGCACAAGCATTCAAATAAGCGGTGAGAGGACAGTAATCATACATCATTCTGTTGTGGTGGACACTTTAGGTGTAACTTTGACCAAGATAGTCTAGTAATTTGCAGGTGGATCAACAAAAACACAAATGGAGTTTCCTATTGTGGGTTGTCGAATGATGCTAATGGCGCGTAAAACAGATGTGGGATCAAAATACACAAAATGGGGGCAGTATGCCAAACAAGAGAATCCAGGAAAGGAGTGTAGTACTGATACCTTACAGAAGTGCATCACCAGTGAGGGGAAAGCCCTAAAATTGGAATTATAAGAGTCCATAAGTTCAGAAAATGTATTATATGTATTAATTTAATAGTAGCACAAGAGAAGCAGAAATTGAGGGATCTAAAAATTATCCAGTAGGCACATATTTTTGTTGTCAGTTGGGAGCTTCATTGGCTCCCAGTAAAAAAGAGAGTAGCCTTTAAAGCATTGTGTACAGTGCACACAGCTCTCCATGGCACTGGCCCTGAGTAGCTAAAGAAAGCATTCTTATGGTATACCCCTAATAGATATCTGTGCTCCGCAGCTTCCAAAAAAGTGACTGTCCCAAAAACTAACAAAGTATCTTGAGGTGGGAGGAGCTTTGTCCACTCCACTTGCCTATTTTGGAATTGGTTGCCTCGGCATCCGAGATGTCAGTCCAATTTGAGCATTTTCAGGAAGCATCTCAAATACTGGCTCTTCATATTCCCTCTTTAGCTTCTATTAAAATTTTTACAACAGTACAGTTCCTTACAGAAGTCAGTGCCAAGACACCCTTGGGCATTTGTTGCGCTTTACGAATATAAATCCATATTAATATCAGTAACAGTTCACAACCATGTGTTCTTAATATTAGGATGTTGCATGTTTGTGACAAAATAAACATCCTAAAATGGGAACTGATAGAAAGAAGAAGGGCTCCAGATTCTAGTAATACATCTACCTTCAAGGCATGTGGACCCATTCCATATTTAAGTCTTGAACCTAGGCAAACTACTTGTACTTAGGCACATAACTAGAAAGACTAATCTTCATCTGATTGCAGAAACTGGTTGATTGAAAAGTTTTGTTTAATTTCTTCCAAACAGAATTTACACCAGGCCACAGTAACAATATAGTTGCGCCACCAGTATTAGATGACAGACGCAGACTGGAGGAAGGTGGTGGTGTTGATGCTTTGTACCTCTTAGAGCATTTCAGGACATCAGCACCATCAACCATACCCTTCTAATCAAATATCTCAAAGAGATGGCGTAGCCAAGTACTAAATTGATTAAATTGTTTATGACAGACAAGGTACATCTGTCTCACGTTCCCATTTTACATCAACACTTAAGGCGGGGTTAGAAATTGGGTTGCTGGTTGGCTAGGGTATGAGTCAGGAAGCAACCACAATCCTAGTCAGGGTAAGAGGCAGGCAAACCCTAACTTAACCTGTGCTCACCCACTGGCACCTTCGCACAGAGCAGTCAGGCTTAACTTAGAAGCAATGTGTAAAGTATTTGATTGAACACTTCAAACATTAAAACAGTCTAAGCAACACACAAAAATACTCTGCACCATGTTGGGAAATTACTGATTGGTTTAATAATTAAAACAAGACTAACGCGACGAAAATCTAATAAGTAGAATTTGAGATATACATTTGTAAAGCATAAACTGTAAAATAGGGCTTGTAAGCAATAAGCGCTTACTTAGGATATCTGGTTGCGCAATGTCAAAAGCTCAGGACAACCACGATGGAGCACGGGCTGGATACAGGGCCCCAGGGAGGCCTTCTGAACAAAAGTACCTTGATCCTAGCTGCATCAACGTCTAAGATGCGGGGTGTAGCCGAAGCGATATGTCCGTGTTTATCCATGCAGGGATGGCGATGAGTCGGTCCTGATCCACGAAGTAGTGGTGATGCGTCGGTTCTGATGAGCGAAGGGCTGTTATGCGGAGATTTGTTTTCGAGTTTACTGTCGACGGGGATGCAAAGACCTTGGACCAAGAAGAGCGCTCCGCAGTGGTGGTTCTGAAGGCAATGCCTCAGGGTCGGTCCATGAAGCAGAGGCGATGCGCTGGTTCTGGCCCACACAACAGGGGTGATGTGCTGGTTGTGATCCACACTGTGGCAGCGATGCACAGGTTTATCAGAGGATGCATGGGTTTTGCTATAGCAAGCATCTTAGGCCAACTTCCAAGTGTCCAGGACTGGGGCGGCACCACTTGGCAGGGCAGATTCACACATGGCAGAGTTCAGGCGCAGGAGCAGGGGGGTTGGAAGTCTTTTATGTCCCTGAGACTACAGATCAGGAGGCCAGCCAGCTAGTCCTTGGAGTCACTTTGGGTTTAACGAAGCAGGTCCAGTCCTCTCACACAGGTAGGGGGACGGCAGGCAGCAGGGCAGCAAAGCAAGGAAGAAGTCCAGCAAAGCAGCAGTCCAGCAGAGAGGCAGCCCTTCAGCAGCACAGAAGTCCTTCTTCCTGGCAGAGTCTTCACAGGTCTAGAAGTGTACTGAAGTGGTGGTGTCAGAGTTCCAATATTTATACCCAGTTGTGACTTTGAAGTGGGGGAGACTTCAAAGATGGATCTTTGAAGTGCACAAAGGTACTCCCTTCCTGCCCTGGCCACATATTCACTATAGGGGGTATGCATTCCTTTGTGTGGGGACAGGACACTGCCTGCTCAGGTGTAAGCGAGGCTGGGTCCATCTCCTCACTCCCATCCTGCCAGGATGACCCATAAAGCCACACCTAAGCTCCCATTGTGTGTGGCTGTCTAGGAGGAATACATAAAGCCCTGCTGTCACCCTCCCCAGATGTGTATCAGAGGCAGCCAGCAGCCACTAAATGGCTAAAGTAAGAGAATGCCAACTTTTTAAAAGTCAAATACCAAAACAGTTGGTGGTTGTATTTCTTTCTGTTTTTTTACTAACATAACTTTGCTCAATATTTAAGAACAGAGAGTGATAACAAAAAGAATCGCAAACCTATGCAAACCTTTTCCATATCCCAAAACAAATCACACATTAATAAACAAGATGACACATATAGTGCACTTTACTAGGGTGTTATAGGTAAATTGAATATGCCAGTTGGGATGAGCCAATATTTTAGGGGAGAGAGCACACACACTTTAGAACTGGTTTGCAGTGGTAAAGTGCACAGAGTCCTAAAGCCAGCAGAAACGAGGTCAGAAAATGGAGTAGGTAGGCAAGCATTTAGGGGCAGACCCCCTTAAGGCTGTCAGGTCCAACAGGCAGCTATTAATCTGCAGGATTTCTAAGGGTTTTGGAATCTATTCCTTGTTGGTCAATCTGTGCATGTGTCCCCTTGCAAAATGACTCCATCAGCAGGGGGCATGATATTATATATACACTGATTACACACAAATGTTCTTTAGAATCTCTTGTTCCAAAAAATCCTTGTGATTCTGCCACATTCAAGAAAAGTACATTTACTGTTTGCTGATCACACAGTGGTGGATGTTTGCCAATTTTTGTTGTTCACTCCATCTTAAACATTGCACTCACACCCTCAGGACCTCACTAATGGAACAAAATCTATTGGCCTGGAGTTATGAATATGCATCTCAACCCTACAATTGCTGTCAGGAATTTAGATACCTTTCTTTATTTCTCACTCTCTCTGGACTTCAGGACACTCAAGAAGCCAACAGTTGCTTATTCCAATTTTAGGTCCTCAAATAATGTTTCCTTTTTTGAACTCTCATCTCCATTTACCTGTTGTAAACATTAATCTAGTCAAGATTTGACTTCTCAAAGTCGATTTACTTAGCTTATTAGTCTAAGCTGGTCCAGCATCTCAAGTTGCAGCAAAACTGAGCAGAATGTTGGGTCTCAGGCTGTTCAAGTCATGAATGCATAATACCAACCCGAGGTCAATTTATTGGCTACCAATGCAAAAGTGATACCTTTAAACCTATGGCCATATTGTTCAAAGCCATTAATCGGAAAACATCCAGATTTATAGTTTTCTGGTTCTTCTGGTATCTTCCCACTGGAAGCATGCATTCCGCCAACTAGTTTCTGTTAGGAGTCCATAAGCCTACGTAGGTTTCTTATGGTGACTGACCACGTGTGTTCCATTGTGGCATCCATGCACTAGAATTTTCTCCCTTTTTACCTACATTCTAGAATCTGCCTATCTTCTTTTAAAAGAATGTTAAACATTTACCTGTCTTTTGATCAGTAATTTCAGGGACTAGTTGTTCATAATGTAGCTGATTAGGTTATGTGATCCTATATACAAAGGAGCTGCTATGTATATATGCTAAATAAATGGTTGTAATGCAACATAACGTAACTTCTTTCTGCCCGCATTAAGTTATAAAGGCTTCAGTCTACCCTTTCCATACATTCACATTGCAACATTGTTCTACACGCATCAGACCTCTTTAAACCACATCAGATAATCTCCCTGTTTTGCTTCATGCACCTATATATCTTTTTTTACCTTATTTAGCCATGATTTAATGATTTCCACTGTATTCTTGTGGGAAATTCAATTGATCACTGTTTTTGTTATCTTTTCTGTCTTGGCAGAGCCCCTAATGAGGTCATGAGGTTCTTCTTCCCTCATACAAGGCCTGCCATTCTGCCCCCCTCTTTAATTGTGAATCAAGATGTGTTAAGATGGACTCTTGCTGGTGATCCTAAGATGGACGCTTGCTAGTGAGCCTAAGATAGACTCTTGCTAGTGAGACTAAGATGGACGCTTACTAGTTAGCCTGAGATGGACGTTTGCCAGTGAGCCTCAGATTGACGCTTGCTATTGAACCTAAGATGGACTTTTGCTAGTGAGCCTAAGATAGATGCTTAGTAGTGAGCCTAAGATGGACTCTTGCTAGTGACCCTAAGATGGACTCTTGTTAGTGAGCCTAAGATGCACTCTTGCTAGTGAGCCTAAGATGGACTCTTGCTAGCGAGCCTAAGATGGACTCTTGCTAGTGAGCCTAAGATGTATGCTTGCTATTAAACCTAAGATGGACTCTTGCTAGTGGGCCTAAGATAGACGCTTAGTAGTTAGCCTAAGATGGACTCTTGCTAGTTAGCCTAAGATTGTCTCTTGCTATTGAACTTAAGATGGACTCTTGCTAGTGAGCCTAAGATAGATGCTTAGTAGTGAGCTTAAGATGGACTCTTGCTAGTGAGCCTAAGATGGACTCTTGCTAGTGAGCCTGAGATGGACTCTTGCTAGTGAGCCTGAGATGGACTCTTGCTAGTGAGCCTAAGATGGACTCTTGCTAGTGAGCCTAAGATGGACTATTGCTAGTGAGCCTAAGATAGACTCTTGCTAGTGAGCCTGATATGGACTCTTGCTAGTGAGCCTACGATTGTCTCTTGCTATTGAACTTAAGATGGACTCTTGCTAGTGAGCCTAAGATAGATGCTTAGTAGTGAGCTTAAGATGGACTCTTGCTAGTGAGCCTAAGATGGACTCTTGCTAGTGAGGCTGAGATGGACTCTTGCTAGTAAGCCTGGGATGGACTCTTGCTAGTGAGCCTAAGATGGACTCTTGCTAGTGAGCCTAAGATGGACACTTGCTAGTGAGCCTGTCCCGTGGTTGCTGTTGTCCCTTCGTATGGACCATTTTCAGCTGTTAGGGGATCTGCCAGGGGCACGCCCTTCTAGGAAAGTTAAGTGTACTGTTGAGGAACATTTCAGTGTGCCCTCTTATTCTCTAGAGGTCCTACGGAGAGTTATCATTTATAGTGCTAACCTGTGGTGGGAGAAGCCCAGGTCTCATTTTGGTGCTGTTTGAAGAGCCGGAAATGATAACAAGCATTGGCAAAACTAACTGGTCCCGCTTTGCAAATGCTAATATTGGCTTTGCCCATGTTTGTGCAGTGCAAGCATCAGAGAAGCCAATACCTTATACTGGCCATCTCGACTTCTAACTTATTTATTTGTTTATTATAATTATACTGTTCCAAGGTTGTTGCAACACTGCATGTTTGTTTACTTTATTACAGTTATTTAAAAAAAAAAACGGGGAAACATTGGGAAAAATATCATGCTTTTTAGTAGGGGATCGTGATGAAGGGGGTTATTGACGGTGCATAGCACTTCAGACCCTACAGTACAGGTGGGGCCCAAGCCCTCTGGGGGCCTGGTTCAGCACAAGACAGTTGTGTATTTGTCACACAAACAGCCTACGTGAAATGTTGTGCCCCATAAATATATTTTACATGGCTAGGCATCATTTTCTGGTAGTTGGAATGACCTCCAACATATTATTAAGCCCTCTAACCGCTCGCCAATGTGCAGAATAAAGTACCCCACATGCCAATGTCCCCTAGCAAATGTACTCCTGTGCAGACAGAAGGCCAGCCCATGCTTCTGTGCAGAACGATGGAAACCCCACGTCACCGAGCACTCTGCCCTTTTGCTCCTGTTCAGAATGAGGTATCTCTAGTTCATTGACCTCACCGCCCCTTTTGAGAAGGGAGGGGAAGCTGTCCAGGGTGGTGACCACTGATGAAGCGTTAACACCATCTTTACTGCGCCCCTGCCCAGGACCCAGACATGTGGCACAGATAAGGAAGGTCACGAAGACCCCTCTCCTGTCACTGCCCAAAGGAGTGTGGGGGTGGGAGAGTGAACCGCCATCAGGACTCCTGAGCCCAGGACATTCTACAAAACAAGGACAATCGACAATATTAATGCAAAACATGTTCTTGCCACCTGCTGTTCAGGACAATTGTGAGAAACACTCACTTAAACGAATAATGGCAATCCGAGAGTCTGTTTTTGTTAACCTTCCTAAATTGTATATTTGGAAGCCTCCTCTCGCCTGACCCGTAAAAAGGCTCTGTCAGAAACAATTTACACTGCGGATCGAACCTTCTCTCCCTTTTCTCTTTTTCCTTTTTAACTTTGTCTCTTATTACTCTAAAAAAGAAAACGAGAGAATTGCGTATTGTTCCTTTTACCATTTGTTATTATTGCAAAATAACGTTTGTTTCTTCCGAACTTGTAAGTTTAGGTCAGACATTTAATTCATCTCTCCTGCAGGGTATTATTATTTTTTTTAAATTGGAAAGCAGGCATATTTATATAAACAATATATACAGCTATTACATTGGTTTACCAACAACAATAATGGCCACAGTAAAGCTTTCCCATTTCTAGCATTTGATATTCACATATTAACAATTTACAAGTATTTATATATTAATAATTCACTGCTACTTACAGTCGACGGTGGTGATGTCCCTGCCTTAATAGTAAACACTGCTAAAATACATATTGCTTCTTATTAACAATTATATATATTTAACCAACGCCTTGCCTAGCATAATTTCCCATCCATGATGTTAAGGGTTCCCAAATACTCAAGCCTTTTCTCACGGTCTTTAAGCCTTTGCACTTATATAGAGAGATTTCCTGTCGGCCAATATATACTAGCCTATATAACCATTGATGGGATGTAGGGGGCTCCCGGTCCTTCCATGCTGTGGCAATCAGCAGGCGTGTGACTGCTAATGTTAAAACCACAAAATCCCTCTGTGATATATATAGCTGCGCCCGGTTGTCATATCCCAGTAACATCATAGTTGAAGTAATTGCTATCTTTATATTCAATGACTGAAACCAAAAAGTCTCTATCCCCTCTTTTAACATGTCCAGCTTTCCGCAAGAATAAAACATGTGTATACTGTCTGCGGGACCAGCCTGACATCTTGGACATTCGTCCGTCTGTCTCTTTTCCCACCCAAAGAGTTTAGCTGGTGTATAGTAAAGATTATATAAGGTTTTATATTGTTGAGCTTTAAGATTAGCTGACATAAAAACTTTAACCCAGATCTCCAATATCGTATCGATATCCACCTCCCCATTACCGAGCTGATCCTTCCATTTGGATTCTATTTTATCTATATCGTCTGGTACAATCTTCAACAGTTCTTGATACACATCCTTAATTTTATTTTCTGAGCTGCTCATAATCCGCAAAATTGGAATCGGCTCCATATTGATAAGGTCCTTAGGGACTCCTCTTATACAATTCCGTACTTGCAAATATTTAATGCAAGAGTCACCTCATAAGCCAAACCTTTGACCTAGTTCTACAAAAGCCACCAGTTCCTGGTTGAAAAATAAATCTGCCACTGAGACAATCCCCACCTACTCCCATTTCTTAGCCATAACATCGTATACTGTTGGTGGCAAGAAGTCCGATTGCCAAAGTAAGGTATACTTATTATATCTACTAATTTTACAACATTTCTCCACCCTTTTCCAAACCTTCAGCGCGCTCTCAATGCATTTATAACCTGTTTTTTTATAATAGTTCAAATCTCTCTGTCGTTGAAGTAGTCCTACTGCAGCTTCCCCTATAGCCAACTGATAGATAGTAGGTAACAGAGGGCTACCCGCCCTTCCATAATCAAAAAAATAGAGGATATCTAGCTGTTATGGAGCAGTAGCCCAATAGAATAACTGTAAGTTGGGGGCGTCCCACCCCCCACGCTCCTTTGACAAGGTCAAGTATTTATATGCTCGACGTATCTTCTGGTAACCCCAGATAAATTTAGAAAGCATAATATCAATTTTATTTATTTTACTGGCAGCTAATTCCAAAGGTATGGCACAAAATAGATACAGCACCTTTGGGAATATCTTCATTTTAACTACATTGATCCTACCGATTATTGTGAGATGCAAACGATCTATTTGCCTCAATTCATTGTTTATTGATCCCACTACTGGATCGATATTTACCGCCCAGAGATTACCTGTTTTAGCAGTTAGATTAACCCCTAAGTACGTTGCTACCTCAGTTACACAAGGGTCTTGTAGCGGACATTGGGAGGAACAGATGATTTGAGTTTTAGTTTTATTTAAGAGATATCCAGATTTCCTCCCAAATTTTTCTGCCATCTTCTCTATTTCCATCATTGCCTCCCGGGGTGCTGATGTTACTATCACAATATCATCTGCATAGGCGAGGATCTTCGTCTCATATCCTTGTGTTACAACCGGTTTAATTAATTGATTATTTAAGACTTAAACAATCAATGGATCTAAATAAAATGCAAACAAGATAGGAGAACAGAGACAGCCTTTACGTGTACCCCTTGCGATCTCAACCCTCCTGGACGTATAACCCATTATTTGTATCTGTGCGTGTGGTTGATAATACACGGCTTGAACTGCCCTCAGGAACCAAGGGCCAAATCCTCTCTCGATCAAGTTTAGCCCACAAATATTGCCAGGTCACCCGATCGAAGGCCTTTTCTGCATCCAGGAGGACCACAGCCACCTCTCTAGCCTCTACCTTTGCGATGTCCAGTATTGAGATAACTCGTCTTGTGTGGTCTGTGGTACCCCTACCAGGGACAAAGCCATGTTGCCAAGGTGAAATAAATGTAACTACAGTCCTTTGCATTCGGGTGGCCATAATTTTGGAATACAGTTTCACATCCGCATTCATGAGCGAAATTGGGCGGTACGAAGATGGCAATTCTGGAAGTTTTCCTTTCTTTAGGAAGACCACCACATCCGTAGCCTTCCACGAGGCTGGTGGTATCCCTCTATATTCTATACCCATAAATAGATCTTGCAAGATAGGAAGTATTTGTGCGGAAAGCATTTTATAAACTTTCACCGGGATTTTATCCGGCCTGCAGCTTTCTACGATGAAAGGGATCCCATCGCCTCCTGCACTTCTTCTATAGTAATTTCCTGTTCTAAATCCTGAGATATTTCGCTATCCAGTCTAGGTAGCAAATGATTGCCGTCCTCTGTATCTGGTTGATCTAATTGATCCCCCACCAAAGCATCCAGTTGATATAGCCTACTATAAAATTCCTCAAATACCTCAATAATTTTCTCTGTGCCTGATACTAAGCATTCATTTTTGTCCTTCATTTTTAATATATTATTCCTCACGCTTTTTTGCCTAGTTCTAAGAGCCAATAGCCTCCCCGTTGCCTCCCCTTATTCATAAAATTCCCCCGATAGGCTTGAAACGTTTGAGCCACCTTCTCCTGAAAAAAGCAATAAATCTCAGACTCAGCCAGAGCAAGTTTAATCATATGCTCTCTCAGTGTGTTCCCCGGGTCTCCTTTATTTATTATTTGGACATGCTCTACCTCTAATTCTGAGAGATTGCTAATCAGTCGATCAATCTGTATCATTCTGTATCTTTCGCTGTTTCAGTACCTGAGCCACAAACCCAATCACTTCTTCCCTCAAGGTGGCCTTAAAAGTATCCCACACCACCCCACGGGAGGCACTGTATCTGTTGCAGTCAAAGAATTCCAGAGCCCATTGCTTGATATGAGTACAGAATTCTACATCCAGTATGGCAAAGGTGACGTCCGCGGGACGGACGTGTGAGCGATGAGCCCCTCAGCGTGTTTCCCCTTTCCTCAGGAAAACCTGTCTGAAATGACCGGCAAGGTCTAAATTCATTGGGATATGAAAGCTGACAAAGCAGTATTCTAAATGTAAGCAAAAAAACTGAAAATTGAACATTGTATACTGGAGGCATTTGGAAGCATTTCGCTAACTCCCCGGTGCTGGCGGGGTGCTCGTGGTGTCGGGCTGTTCTCTGGAAGGCGTGCCTGTCAAACCGCGCACCTGGGCTGACTGCAGACGCCGTAGCGGGGTTGGAACCTGCTTTCGTAGCAGGTTGCTTTAGAGCTGGAGTCGGAACTCAGTATCACTGCTTTAATCCGAGAGTGCATCATATTGAGAGTTGGCTATTTTCAAACCCTGGAGCCAATCGGCAGGGTAAAAAAGCGGCGGTACTAGTTAATGGAGTCTTTTTGCTGGGTGTGAAGCCGCTATTGAGGAAAGAGGTAATCAGGGAAAACTGGTGTACTGGAGACCTGTTCGGCAGCGGTAATAAACAATACGCCAGTCTGCCCCACAAGTCTGCTCGTGGAGGCAAGAGCAGGGGGATTTTCGGACATCCCGGTCAGAAGCAGAACACTGGATACACCGAAGGTAGGAAGTAGTATGAGAGCGGCTTTGGAGGGAGTAGTAGGGGAACTGGACTGCTCTACGCAGGTGGCTGAGCACATGATAGATGTTAAAATGAGGAAAGTTCCCCAAATGTTTGCATCATTAAGAAAAGAAAAAGATAAATTAACATCTACAAACAGTGTTAAAGGGAAAGCTGCACAGCTGGGGGTAGCAGCAGCCGATAATGGGAATGCTGGTGAATCTGCTAACATCTTGAGTCAGCAAAAAACCCCAACGTGAAGCAACAAGCCAAATAGTTAATATACAACCAGGGGAAGAAGGCTTGGACCTGGGTCAGTTAGAGACACTGGTACAACAGAATACGACCGCTCCAGAAAGACAGGATGTAGCTTTAAAATGTTTAAACGCTTCCGACGTCCTTGTTCTTGATTTCCCCACTGGCCAGGTCTTGGAGCAAGGAGAGGATGCAGGGAACGAAATAAAAGCCAGCAGGGAGAGTGATTAGGGTGAATACTTGTATTCGCTCTCAGAACCATCAGATGCATCAGATGAAGATCAAGACGAAGGGCTAAAAAGTGGTTCTCTGGAGGGTTCACTTATGAGCCTCGGAAGTGAACACAATGTTTCAATTCTGGAAGAACGAAGCTTGGATGTCACCATGGTGTGTAAGAAAGCCGAAACAAAGGAGAAGGAGAAGGAAACTCAGCCTGGGTTATGTAAGAGTTTGACGTGGGAAATATCTCTCTCCCCTCAAACCACGCCTGTTGCAGTTGAAGCCGAGGATCAAGTTTTGGGAGCTGCAGCTATCAATCCGGATGGAGTATCTTTGGTTTCAATCCATCAATCTATATGAGACCATAGAGCGGAAACCCATACGGAAAATCTTAAGACACATAATGCTTGCCGTAAGCTCCAAAATACGGTTAGAAGAATAGCAAAAACCTGCAATGAATTTACGGAGCGAATGAATGTGGTGGAAAGGGGAATATCTGTTCTAGAAGATGAAATGGTGGTACAAAGAGCAGCTATGGATACAATAACTTCTCATAGAGACGATATGCAGCTTAAACTTGTTGATTTAGAGAACCGACTACGGCAGAATAATCTCAGAATCTTAGGTGTACCAGAAGGGATAGGGGGCTCAGACGCTCGTAACTTCGTGAAGGAACTATTCATTGAAGCTTTCCCTGAACTAACAATGTGGAACTGGGCTAGTGAGATTCAGAGAGCCCATAGGTTTCCGTTCAAACAACCAGCTAGTAAAAATGGACAATCAGAAAGCAGGGCAAGGGCAATTTTGATTTGTTTAAATAATTTTATGGCTCACCAGGCCCTGTATGATTTACCGCGTTCAGATAGGAAGTGGCAGGGAAAACGGGTTCAATTCTTTGTAAGGCCTGATTTCTGCCACCATACAGTGGAGAAAAGGTGGCAGCTGAGACAACTTATAGCTCCCTTTCAGACAAGGGTTCACAAGCCTTTTTGTTAAATCCTGCAACACTGAAAGTACTGAATAAGGGTTAAACTCACTTTTTTATATCCGAAATACAGGCCAAAGAATATTTGGCTACTATCTGAACAGACAGTAGTTGTATTGGTCAACAAGCTGGTTAAGAAGATGAGATTAGAATGTGTAATATATCTACACATATAGAGATATGTGAATACTTCTAGAGTCAAATAACGGTCAAGTTTAATTTGTGTATCTATGATGGCTAATAGATAGACATATGGTGAAATTGTTTTGCTATTCAATTATGAATATGAGGAAAGGGGATACAGGGGTGCAAGTCTCTCCCCATCACAAGGGCCATTGGCCCTTTTGCCAGTGTAGTGGGAGAAGGGTGGGGGTGGGGGTGGTTGGTGGAGGTGGGCACAGGGGTTGAAGGGGGTTCTGGGGACACGGGGGGTGTGTGGGGGGGGTACTGTGGGGGGGTGGTTAAGGTGGTGGGGTTGGTGGATAAGAAAAAAAATGGAAGTCAGGTAAATGTATATACAATGGAAGGAACTGGAATGTGAACCAATCTCAGCAAGTTCGGCAATGGCCAGGCAAGGGGCAAACACCGCAAAGTTATGGATAAATTCAGGCTGTGCTCATCCAATGTTGGTGGTTTAAATGATAAAAAAAAAAGAGAAAGGGTTTTTGAGATAATCAGAATGTTGAACCCAGATGTGATTTGTTTACCAGAAGCACATATTCCCTGGTGTCATAAAGCTTTTCTTGAGATTAGGGGGTATAGCTTAGTGATATGCTCTTCCCTAACAACCATAAACAGAGGGGTGGCTATTTATATCAGGCAACGGAGTGGGATGGCTGTGCGCGCAGTAGCTGATAAGTGGGGTCGTTGGGCAATAGCAGAGCTATCCATGGGATTGACGGTGGTGAGTGTGTATGGATCTAACCTAGATAATCCAAGTATCTGGGAAGAATTGAAAATTGAGTTAGCTAATTGGCCTCGATCACTGATAGTATGTGGTTATTTTAATATACATTTGGATGGAATTAGCCCTCTAAGCCCGATCTATGTAGGGAGGAAGCCCAAAGTGTATAGGGCATTGAGCGCTCTTAAAGCTAGTTATGGACTGGCTGATGTCTGGGCAGAAAAACAGCAAAAAGATCCAGGTTTTACGTATTTTTCTCATCCACATAGGAAAATTGTGCGCCTAGATTATTTTTTAGCCCCTAGTCAAATGCTTGATAACCTGGATATTAAAATACTCCCGTAATTGTACTCGGATCATAACCCGATAGTTTTGGAAGTGAAGGGGATGCTGGGTATCAATAAACAGACCTCCTGGACTTTTGATAAAAAGTTACTACTGGATGTAGAATCCTGCAGGGTATTATTCAATGTTATTTTCCTAATGCATAGTGACAGATTCCTGTGTTAACAAATTATATTTCCAATAAAGTTTTTTAAATAAAAAAAACATGAACTGCCTGTCCCTCACACTTTTTCGTCATTCCATTGCTAAGCGATACGTCCCATAACACGATAACCGCACCTCGGTGGTCATCATGCACTACACAGAAACACCTCCCACATGGGATCACAAACAAAGACAACAACCTTCCAACCACACACCCTACACACATGTAGGCAAGCGCTTCAGCGCCCCACAGAGGAGTAGTAAGTGCTATATACATATATTCCAATAGGATACAATATCCTTGCTTTCTTCCTCCTCCCCTCACACACACACACTCAGCAGCTCACTCAGCAGCCATAGCATACAAGGGTGCAATGTTCTTGAATGAAGGTGAGGATGGGTAACGTTCAATAACAAACCCAAATGATGAAGTGGAATAAAAGCATTATCAAACAGCATACTGGACTTGGTGTAAACTAACTTAATAGTCCAAAGATGGCAGCTCACACCCTTTAGTGTGTGCCAGTGCTATGAGTGGCACACCAAGGCTGCCATGGTCCCTGATGCAAGCAAGGAAAATGCCCCCCTACCCTCTGGTGCAGTAAAACCCATTATTAGGAAGTAGTCGGGCCCCTTGGCCCATGGGTCACTGTGATGTTGCACAATTGATTACTACATGCCTGAACGGAATACTTTATTTTGTATAATACACGAGCCATAAAGCAGCAGGCGTTCATCGAAGAACAGGTGCATGAGATATAAAGGGCAAATAACGTTTATTAAAATACCTAGCGTCTACTTGTAAAACTTGCCAGCAGATCAGGTGCCATCTTGCAATCATGTAAATAACAGGTGATGTCCCAATTTGAAGCTTTGGTATTTAAATTTGACCCCAAAAAGGATAAGAATCGCAGTCACCCCACACGGATGAGAATCTATAAACTTTAGTTGACATTACAATGTCTGCAGCAGATAGATTAATTTCTTGAGATATTTTGCTAATTTATCTAAAGAAAGATAGTGCATGCAAAACCACGGAAACAGCATGGGATACCACAGTCAATTCCAAAGTAACTCTAAGAGCATCCCAGAATCTACAACTTCTAAGTTGGTCACTGCAGAAGGAGTATAACCATGCAGCTCCCAGAGTGGTGAAAACTGTACGCGTGTCACCATGCGGCTTTCAGGCGGGTGAATGCTGCAGGGGAATGACCATGGAAGTCTTGGGTGGTAAATGCTGTAGAGGTATAGCCATTCAGCTCTTAGGGAGTGAATGCTACAAAAGTACGGTCTTGGAGCAATCCATTATCTCCACAGAGAAGACATTGGCTGAATGTGAATGGAGACTGGCATGTACATGTTTCCCTGGGTTCCAGAAAATTCTTATCTGCATTCTGATTCAAAGAGTTAATACCAAGGAGCAATGAAGGTGTCCAGTAAACAGTAATATCTCTAAAGGACTGGATAGCTCTTAACCCCTTCACTGCTAGGCCTCCCCCCCCCCGTGCTAAGCCTTTTCTTGGCTATTTGGGGTAGTTCGCGCTTAGGCCCCTGTAACTTTTTGACCACATAAGGTATCCACGCCAAGTTTGCGTCCTTTTCTTCCAACACCATGGGGATTCTACAGGTACCTAGGGTTTGGGGAATCCCCTGGAGGGGACCCAGAAATTAGCCAAAATACAGCTTAATTTGTTTTTTGGGGGGGGGGGAATTGGAAAAAAGGGCTGCAAATGAAAGCGTCTGTTTTGTTCCCTGCAAATGGTATCAACAAAGGGTTTGTGGGGCTGAAATCACACTTTTTCCAGCTTTTAGGGACTGACAGACTTTTGTCAGAAAACCAACATTTTTTACACAGTTTTGGGCTTTACTGGGACATAGTCTTTTTTTGCTATTTTTTGTGCTTTCAACCTTCTTCCAGTTAATGGTATAAATGGGTATGAAAGCAATAATGGATCCTGGAAAGCTACACATTTTGGAAAAGTAGACAACATTTTTAATTTAGCAAGGGGTCATTTGTGTAGATCATTTAAGGTTATTTTTTATAGTAAATAATAGTTGAAAATAGGAAAAATTTAAAAATACATTGAAAAAAACAGCCATTTGTGCCAACGTTTTCATCTGTAACTGCTTCTAATTATGACAGATGTTTAAAAGAAATATACCGTTACATCTGCTGGACCTTTCTGGTTGTGGAAATATATAGGACTTGTAGGTTCACCAAGAACCCGACATACCCAGAGCCAATTACTGAGCAGTGTGTTTGCAATGTTTTTTTTTATTATGTACTGCGTACATAGCAATTCATTTGGGAAAATATATGCAGTGAAAAATTGGGAAATGGAAGACACCTATGTATTTCTGAAATTGGAAAATAGAGAGTTTAGAAACAGTAGATATTTACAAATTTCCAAAATTGTGAGTACCCATACTAGCATGAGAATTATAGGACTTCTTTTTTACACATTGTCTTTTATTTGGAAGGCAGAAATGCATCGAAAGTAAATAGTTAATGACAGTTGCTCTACAATTCTGTGTTACCCTAAGTCTCCCGATAAAAATGGTACCCCACTAGTGTGGGTAGGCCTAGTGCCCGCAACAGGAAACGGACCAACACGCAACTTGGACACACTTCATTTTTACAGTGAAAACTAGCAAACCTATACATTTTTCAAAAGTAGACACCCAGGGGAATCCAGGATGGGGTGACTTGTCTGGCTTTCACCAGGTTCTGTTACCCAGAATCCTTTGAAACCTCAAACTTTGTAAAAAATAACACATTTCCTCACATTTCTGTGGTGGAAAGTTCTAGAATCTGCGTGGATCCACAAAAGTCCACCCACCCCTCGTTCCCCAAAGTCTTCCAAGAAAAATGGTACCTCACTTGTGTGGGTAGGCCTAGTGCCCATGACAGGAAACAGGCCAAAACGCAACATGGACACACCACATTTTCACAGTGAAAACTGACCCTTTTTTGCAAAGTGCCTAGCTGTAGATTTTGAACCCTAGCTCTGCCGGCACCGAGAGAAACCTAGCAAACCTATACATTTTTGAAAACTAGAGAACCTGGGGAATCCAGGATGGGGTGACTTGACTGGCTCTCACCAGGTTCAATTACCCAGAATCCCTTGCAAACCTCAAACTTTGTCCAAAAAACCCACATTTTCCTCACATTTCTGTAGTGGAAAGTTCTGGAATCTGCGTGGATCCACATAATTCCACCCACCCTGCATCCCCAAAAGTCTTCAGAGAAAAATGGTACCTCACTTGTGTGGGTAGGCCTAGTGGCCGCGATAGGAAAAGGCCCAGAACGCTGTGTGGACACACCACATTTTCACAGTGAAAACGGACCCTTTTTTTGCAAAGTGCCTAGTTGTAGATTTTGAACCCTGGCAATGCCGGCACGAAGGGAAACCTAGCAAACCTATACATTTTTTAAAACAAGACACACAGGGGAATTCAGGATGGGGTGACTTGACTGGCTCTCACCAGGTTCTGTTACCCAGAATCCCTTGCATACCTCAAATTTTGTAAAAAAAAAACAAACACATTTTCCTCACATTTCTGTGGTGGAAAGTTCCACCACAGAAAGCTTTGCACTAGAATAAAAAGGAGGAGTAAAACATTACAATCACATATGCAAATAATGCACTAGTCCGCACACTATCCACCAGCCAAGCAAAGGTGGGCCTAAAAGCATAAGGTTGATCTGCCCCCATGGGTAGCAGAAACAGTGAACAAATTCACCCTCATAAATGGGGAGCGACCCTTGCCCAAGTGGTCACTCCCCAACACCAACATTTAAAAAGCCCTAATGTCTAGTGGCTTGTGCCCCCCTAGGGGACAAATGGGCCTGAAAATATATGGCTGATAGAAACGGCCACAATAACCACCCCATAAAGGGGAGCGACCCTTGCCCAAGGGGATGCTCCTAACAACACTAAAACAATTTGGTGGCCTAGTGGGCATACAATACAATAAATTGTTTACTTGGGCCGATCTGCTCAACCAGGGGGGAAGAAACGGCCCAAATAAAAGCTCCCCAAAGGGGCGCGGCAATGCCTAAGGGGCTGCTCCCCAATAACATATTGCTCCCCTAAGGGGAGCGATCCTTGCCCAAGGAGCCGCTCCCCAACAACACTAAAACCCATCCCTGGTGTCTAATGGCTTCTGCCCCCCTTGCGGGCAGATGGCCCTAGAATAACAAGGCCGATCTGCCCCGAGGGGCAGAAACGGCCAAAAGAAATGATTCCCAAAGGGGAGAGGCCCTTGCCTAAGGAGCCGCTCCCCAAAAACATATTGCACCAACAAGGAGTGCGATCCTTGCCCAAGGGGCTTCTCCCCAACAACATAAACAATCCCTGGTGTCTAATAGCTTCTGCTCCCTTGGAGGCAGATGGGCCTAGAATAACAAGACCGATCTGCCCCCAAGGGGGGCAGAAACGGCCAAAATAAATGATTCCCCCAAGGGTAATGACCCTTGCCCAAGGGGCCGCTCCCCAACAACACAAACAATCCCTGGTGTCTAATGGCTTCTGCCCCCCTTGGGGGCAGATGGGCCTAGAACAGCACTGCCGCTCTGCCCCCAAGGGGGGAAGAAACGACCAAAATAAATCATTCCGAAAGGGGAGCAGCCCTTGCCTAACGGGCCGCTCCCCAAAAACATATTTCAAAAAACAAAATGATCCGTGGCGGCCTAGTGGGTTCACAGTGACTTTTTTAAAATTATTTTATAAATGGGATCTACTCCACCCCACGAGGGGGACAGACCCATCCCAAAAAATTGCTCCCCCATGGCGAGCGACCCTTGCCCAAGGAGCCGCTCCCCGACACAAAGGCCATTTAAAAAAGAAACCCTGGTGGCCTAGTGGGCTCATAGTGACTTTTTTTCTTTTAATACGATCTGCCCCTCTCAAGGGGGGCAGACCCATCCAAAAAAATAGCTTTAAAAAAAAAACCCGGGCATTCCTGCTGCACAATTGTGCCCCATGCATGATCGTGCAGCAGGAATGCTTAAGAAGACATCGGAAGAAAGGAAAACCCTTTCCTTTCCTCCGATGCCTTTTTAAACTCCCCCCCACCCTCCCCAAGGAGAAACTTACCTCCTATCTGCCGGACGCACTGGAAGCAAATGGCTTCCAGCACGTCCTGTATCATGTAATTGTCCTGTATCATGTAATGACATCAGCGCGCGAGGTGCGCTAATGTCATTAGATGAAGTAGTGGGGGGGGGGCGAGGTGGGCAGGCGGAAGTGCTTCCCCTGCCATCCCCGGTGGAGGCAGCTTTAAGGGCAGCCCACGGTGGGAGCGCCAGCGCTTCCCCCATGGGTGGGTGCTAGGACGGCCGTGAGCCGTCTAACGCAAACGCCCACCATGACGTCAGACGGCTCCCGGCCATCCGACGCATGGAACGGGTTAAAAGGTTCAGAGCAGGGGGTGTGGTTTGGCCGCGAGGAGAGATGGCTGCTTGAATCCGGGTCTCTGTGCTGTGAGGACCCCCGGACGGCGGCTTGGCGGCTCTTTGATGCTGGCCCTGACTTGAGACCCACGGTCTGTTCTGGCTGAAGCGGCTGGGATTACAATGATGCTGGGCTTGTTCTCCATAACTTCCTTTGAGCACTTTTATTGATGAGGGAAGTGCGGGGATTTTTCTTTAAAGAAAATGGCGGCCTGCCGCCATTACGAATTATTTTGTGGAATGTTCATGGACTTACAAATTTCATTAAACATACAAAAATACTAGCATATCTAAAAACGAAAAAAATGGATATAGCTCTTCTGCAAGAGACACATTTGGACGCTTTAGAATCTTCTAAATTATGGCGAGATTGGGTGGGAAAAGTAATTCATTGTGACTTGAAGACACAATCTCTTCGTAATGGGAGTCAACCTTGGAAATGTGGAGTGGCTATTCTATTACACACATCTTTACCCATTACTATTATCAAGTCTTGGGTTGATCCTGATGGAAGATATGTGTTTGCAAAGTTGAAAATAAATGATAAGATCTTTTGTGTTGGCTCAGTATATTCTCCAACAGGAGCTAAACACTCTTTTTTTCTCCATTTAAATCGATTATTGGTTGAGATTGGGGCATCCAGCTATATAATCGGTGGTGACTGGAATCTCGACCGTGATGCAGGGACTGACAGAACAGGTCCCTTGAACAGATGCAATGAAGGAGATAGAGCCTTATTGGGAGACATTACATCTGACCATGGGCTAGTGGATCATTGGCGCCTAGGTCACCCTTCAGATCTGGAGTATACCTTCCTCTCTTCTACTCATGGTACTCAATCCAGAATAGTTTACTTTCTCATATCTCATTCAGCTGTTGCAATCACTACTGCAACTACTACTCTGGAAGCTGCTTTATCGGATCATTCACCTTTTCTTATTACCTTAGAAATAGGTTTAACCTCTCCAGGCCGTAAACCATGGCGTGTGAATATTCAAAGATATTGTTCACCCAAGGGTAAAACCCTACTACGTTTTCATCTTTCCGATTATTTACTTATCAACAAATTATCAGTTACCTCCTGCAGAACTGTCTGGGCAGCTGTACAAGCAGCTATTCATGGTCAATTGATGAGAGATGCAGCTGAGGCCAATAAGTCGGCATCCCTTCGCCATATCGAACTAGAAACTCAAATTGTTTCTCTCACTCATATATACTCGTCCCACCCCACAATACCTAATCGCTGTAAATTAGAACTAGCCAAATTGGCACTTAATAACTTATATACTTCCAAAGCTGAATATGCTCTCCAACGGGTTAAAGGCAGACATTATGAGCAAGGGGAGAAAGCAGGCCGGCTACTAGCAGCACAGCTGAAACAGCATGAGGCAGCTATGGCGATTCCTGCAATACGAGCAGAAATGGGTGCACTTCTTACTAAACCTCAGGAAATTGTCAATACTTTTGCATCTTTTTACAAACAGCTATATACTCCGGAAACCTCAGTAACTGAGGATCAATTAGCCACATATCTTACAGATATTGACCTTCCTTGCCTCCCTAATGAAGGTAGGGTTTTTCTTGAAGGTGACATCAGCAAAGACGAAATTACTGCAGCCATTGCAAAATTATCCTGTCACAAATCTCCAGGAGAAGATGGTTTTCCTGCAGAGTTTTACAAATGGTCAGGTACGGAAGTAGTTGATACTTTACCTTCTGCTGTTCATGAAGCTATACAAACAAATTCACTTGGCCCTATTTCGAATAGAGCATTGATTGCGGTATTTCCCAATCCTGGCAAGGAATCGCTTGCATGTGGCAGCTACCGTCCCATCTCTCTAATTAATAGCGATGTCAAAATTGTAGCGAGTATTTTGCCGGCACGACTTAATAAAGTCATCTTATACATCACTCGCAAGTTGGTTTTGTCCCAGGTCGTTCATCTAGGAACCACCTTCGTACATTGGCTCATACCTTATGGTCTGCTAAAGCATTGGCAGAAAAGGTGTTTGACCGTATTGATTGGGGATATCTCTTTGCTACTATGAAACGCTTTGGTTTAGGTGAACAATTCATCTCTAAAGTTCGCCTTCTCTATGACAATCCAGTAGCTCAGGTCAACTGTCAAGGATATATCTCAGATCCTTTTCCAATTCGAAGGGGTACCCGCCAAGGTTGTCCCCTCTACCCCCTTCTATTGTTTTTAGCGATAGAACCCCTTGCCTCACTTATCCGCCACTCATCACAAATTAAAGGTATTCCTATAGCAACAGGTGAGTCTAAACTATACTTATAGGCTGATGATATCATCTTAACCTTAAAAGACCTTCCACACTCCTTACCAGCTTAACTTGAGATCATTGAAGGCTTTGCAGTCCATTCCAGTTATAAAGTGAACTGGGATAAAAGTGAGGCTCTCCCGCTTCCCTCCGGTACCACAAAAGCATCAATTGATGGATATCCCTTTTGTTGGAAATCATCGCAATTGAAGCATTTAGGAATATTAGTTAACAAAGGTTTGGTAAGTATGGTTTCAGATAACCTTTAACCCCTTACAACACAAATGGAAACTGTTTTTGCTAAATGGTCTCTCTTAGGATTTTCTATGTGGGGAAGAGTGCAGGCCGTAAGGATGGTTACTTTACCTCGCTTTACTTATGTACTTGGCATGCTTCCGATTATTGTTCCTTCATCTATATTGCGTAGGATTGATTGTCGTATTTGATCTTTTGTTTGGGGATTCATGCGTCCTCGTTTGGCTGCTGCCAAACTAATAGCTCGCCGTTCCCATGGTGGCCTGGGGTTACCATCTCTCGAACATTATTCTTTAGCTCTACACCTCTCACAATTAACTTATCTACTTTCAAGTACGACTGACCCTCCACAATGGGTTGTTACAGAACATAGCCTTTTTAATTGAACAGATGGCCTCAACTTTTTGTACGGAATTCGTTATCCACGGTTCTCTCCTCTACATCCAGTGTTACAAGTTACATTTCAAGCATGGCAACAAACACATCGCCTTTTACAGGTTAACCATCGGTTATACTCTAAAGCTCCAATTTGGGGAAATTAGAGTATTCAAATAAATGGTTGGGCACTTCACTGGTCTAGTTGGAAATCAAAGGGAATTCAGACACTTGACCAAATTTTCCTAAACGGAGAATTAAAATCTTTTGATTTACTATGTTAGGAGTTTGATCTCCCTTTACACAAGACCTCACGTCATTCGCAGCTGCAGCACTGTTTAAGGCGATGTCTGAGCCCTCTTCCCTGGACATTAGAACCCTCACCCATACTGAATTACCTCCTACTTTGGGGTCAACACAAAGGAGTAATGTCAGGGTTATATGGAGTTTTAATACTTCACAGCCACTTCTCAAAACCCTCATTGAGAAATGGAAGGAACTTCTGGCCGGACATATTAGAAGAGCTCGATAAAGGTACCCAAGAAGCACGTCTGAAATTCTCTCTTTTCAAAACTTTACACGATTGGTCCTGGACTCCTTTAAAATGACAAAAAACAGGGTTCCTGCCACTTTCCAAATGTTGGAGACGCTCTAGAGTTAATTGTGACCTTCTCCATATACTCTGTGAATGTCCTCATGTGCACTGTTATTGGAATTATATATGAACACTCTGAAGGAAACATTTCCTTCCCTTAGTCTTCCACTTACACCCCTAATTATCTTATTACATGATCTTGGGAATCTAACTACCATTACACGTCACAACGTCGTCTTTTACACACTGCACTCTCTACTGCCAACATTTGTATCCTAAGACATTGGCAATCACCCCCCCCCCCCTCCAACAGGAAGACTGGATGGTTGCAATGTTTCAGACTGCATCCAATGAATGTATAATATATCGATTACAGGACCATGAGGAAACAAGTATGGGCTCCTTTTTTCAAGAATCTTGAATATTTTTTCCTCCTCTATTGTGTTCTATTCATGTTTTCTTCTTCTCTTCTTTCTTTACTCTCTCACCTTCTCCTTCTTACGTTTGCTTTTATCTCTCTGTTATACGGGTAAGGAGCTTACATCTATTCCCTCTTGCACATTTATGTGTATATATATATGTATGTATATATGTGCATATATATATATATATATATATATATATATATATATATATATATATATATATATATATATATATTCACTGAAAAAAACATAGGTTTCACACACGTTATAGTTAGGAATTAGCATTTAAAAAACCTTGAAAATTCACTTAAAAAACCATAGGTTTCCCACATGTTATAGTTAGGTGGAAATTTCACTCGTAAAAAAACAATGAAATTCCCACGTTATAGTTAGTTCAGATAACTATAACTCGCGCGCCCGCAATCCTCTGCTCATGACGTCACATATTATATCACTCATGACATGGTCAGTGGCATCACTCTTGACATCACTGATGACATCATCCTTGTGATAGGGTGGCGGTCGCGCGAGTTATAGTTATAGCGTGCCCACGTTATGCTGGATGGGCCATGTACGCACGGTGCGCTTCGCGCACCGTGCGCGCATGGAGGACATATTATGCGCTTCGTTGTGAAAGGTATTGTTTGATTTTTTGTTGTGCTATGGTGATCTGCTATGCCATGCACAAATGGTGCACTTCGGGCACCATTTGCACACGGGATGTGGAGAATATGGATATTTTTTTTTTTTTAAGTTTATTCACCGTACGCGTACGGTAAGCGTAATCGGCGATTTTTCGAAAAAAATTAAAATTGCATTTTTGCACCTTGGGGTTTTTTTGAGAACACATCCATCAAGGCTAGGTGGTTGGGAGCAGTCTAAACAGCCCCTTTATATGTTTTTTGCCTTTGTTTTTCTTCCACCCCCTCAGAGTGCGAGATAGAAAATGGCGGCCACCGCTTCCTGGTTTTGACCGATTCGCATGCTTACTAAGATCTAACAGCCAATCAGAATCGCGCTCGCGCACGTCACCGTACGCGTACGGTAAGCGCACGGTAAGCGCACGGTAAGCTGGCTCAGATATATATATTGATTTAAAGGCTATTTTCTCAGAATCTACTGAACAGATTTACACCAAACCTAAAAAAGGCACTTCCTTGACCTGTAGACTACCTCTCTGCCGAATTTCAAGGAACTCTGTTCAGCCGTTCGGGCTGTAGCTGTGTCTAAAGGTCCTATGGAAAAATGCATGGGAAAAACGCGTTTTGGGACCCCCCTTTTATCTCAGCCCCCGCTTGACGAATCCCCCCGAGACTTTCAGGGTAGGAGCGGAGCGCCCCATTAGTTTTGAAAATTTCGCGAGGATTCGTCGACCGGCGCCAAAGTTATTCAAAATAAAATGTTGCGGTTTTCCTATGGAAACAGGGTCCTAACTATAACTACCTACTGGCGACCGCCAGTAGGTAATATACACTGAAAAAACCATAGGTTTCACACAAGTTATAGTTAGCTGTACATTTCACTCGTGAAAAACCAATGAAATTCCACGTTATAGTTAGATCAGGTAACTATAACTCGCGCGCCAACAATAAACTGCTGATGACGTCACATATTACATCACTCATGACATGGTCAGTGACATCACTCTTCACATCAATGATGACATCTGAAATGACACATTGTGGATTGCGGTTGCGCAAGTTATAGTTACCTGATCTAACTATAACGTGGAATTTCATTGGTTTTTTACGAGTGAAATGTACAGCTAACTATAACTTGTGTGAAACCTATGGTTTTTTCAGTGAATTTGCAAGGTTTTTTAAATGCTAATTCCTAACTATAACGTGTGTGAAACCTATGGTTTTTTCAGTGAATTTGTACGTTTTTTTAAATGCTAAGTTATGTATTTATTTTGAATTTTTGCGCGCACGGTGCGCTTAGCGCACCGTGTGCGCGCTGTGGGCACTCGGTGCACTTCGCGCACCGAGCGCCCACGTGGCGCATTTCATACCGTGCACGCCTCACCATTTTTTACAAAATATCAATTGTTTTTTTCTCTCTTGGGGGTCCTTAGATTTATATATTAAATGTGATTGTTAATTCTTTTTAAAAATTTTTTACCGTACGCGTACGGTAAGCTTACCGTACGCGCACCCCGCGATATAAAAAAAAAATTTAATTAATTTTTCATACTTTTTGGTCCTTCGTGAACCCCCTGACAAACGCTAGGGGGTCTGCAACTCTCTTTATTGCCCCCTTTTCATGTTATCAACCTTTTTTTTTCAGTGCAAGAGACAGAAAATGGCGGCCGATACTTCCTGGTTTCGACCGATTCGAATGTTTACTTTGATCTAACAACCAATCAGAAACGCGCTCGCGCACGGCACCGTACGCGTACGGTAAGCTTACCGTAAGCGCACGGTAAACTGCCACAGATATATATATTGATTTAAATGCTATTTTCTCAGGAACTACTGAACAGATTTACACCAGACCTACAAAAGGCACTTCCTTGACCTTATGGCTACCTCTCTGCCAAATTACAAGTAATTCTGTTCAGCCGTTCGGGCTGTAGCTGTGTCTAAAGGTCCTATGGAAAAATGCATGGGGAAAACGCGTTTTGGGACCCCCCTTTTTTCTCAGCCCCCGCTTGACGAATCACCCCGAGACTTTCAGAGTAGGAGCGGAGCGTAGCGCCCCATTAGTTTTGAAAATTTCGCGAGGATTCGTCAACCGGTGCCAAACTTATTCAAAATAGAATTTTCAGATTTCCTATGGAAACATGGTCCTAACTATAACTATCTACTGGCGACCGCCAGTAGATAATATATATATATATATATATATATATATATATATATATATATATATATATATATATATATATATATATATATATATATATATATATATATATATATATATATATATATATATATATCAAAAACAATTTTCCTCCGTTCCGAGCAAAAACAAGGGACAGCAGCAGGGCTCCAAAACTGACTTTTATTCGAAGAAAAGGGCATAACGCGTTTCAGCGACAGCCTTCATCAGATGCCTTCTTCCTATAACAAGTCTCTTTAATCAGTCTCTTAAATAAGCGCCTCCTTCCATGTGGTGAGGCGCGCACCTGGACCACGTTGAAAGACGGTAGTTTGAATGAAGAAAACTACTTCCCCCACAATGCAGTATATCAGTAGCACAGTGCTTCCAAGATGTTAATTTCACCAGTGATACCAGGGACACGACTTGGTAAGTAGTCACAACAAAAGTCTTTATGTCCCCGACTTTCAGCTCACCTATTTCTCCAGTTGTCAGGGGCTGAAGACGCCTGTTCAGTGACTGCGTCTTTCCATCCAGTGACGGACCCGCTGATGCTGGCAGTCTCCTAACGTCCAGAGTCACGGTGGCGGGCCACAACAGTCCGATACCTCGGCTAAAACCTCCAAGCTTTCCAGCAATTGCCGTGGCCTCTTTGCGAAAGGGTCCCTTGTGCGTGATACTGGAAAACACACTAAACTTCAAAAACAATTTTCCTCCGTTCCGAGCAAAAACAAGGGACAGCAGCAGGGCTCCAAAACTGACTTTTATTCGAAGAAAAGGGCATAACGCGTTTCAGCGACAGCCTTCATCAGATGCCTTCTTCCTATAACAAGTCTCTTTAATCAGTCTCTTAAATAAGCGCCTCCTTCCATGTGGTGAGGCGCGCACCTGGACCACGTTGAAAGACGGTAGTTTGGATGAAGAAAACTACTTCCCCCACAATGCAGTATATCAGTAGCACAGTGCTTCCAAGATGTTAATTTCACCAGTGATACCAGGGACACGACTTGGTAAGTAGTCACAACAAAAGTCTTTATGTCCCCGACTTTCAGCTCACCTATTTCTCCAGTTGTCAGGGGCTGAAGACGCCTGTTCAGTGACTGCGTCTTTCCATCCAGTGACGGACCCGCTGATGCTGGCAGTCTCTTAACGTCCAGAGTCACAGTGGCGGGCCACAGCAGTCCGATACCTCGGCTAAAACCTCCAAGCTTTCCAGCAATTGCCGTGGCCTCTTTGCGAAAGGGTCCCTTGTGTGTGATACTGGAAAACACACTAAACTTCAAAAACAATTTTCCTCGGTTCCGAGCAAAAACAAGGGACAGCAGCAGGGCTCCAAAACTGACTTTTATTCGAAGAAAAGGGCATAACGCGTTTCAGCGACAGCCTTCATCAGATGCCTTCTTCCTTGACGAATCACCCCGAGACTTTCAGGGTAGGAGCGGAGCGTAGCGCCCCATTAGTTTTGAAAATTTCGCGAGGATTCGTCAACCGGTGCCAAAGTTATTCAAAATAGAATTTTCAGATTTCCTATGGAAACAATGTCCTAACTATAACTATCCACTGGCGACCGCCAGTAGATAATATATATATATATATTCACTGAATATATATATATATATATATATATATATATATATATATATATATATATATATATATATATATATTACCTACTGGCGGTCACCAGTAGGTAGTTATAGTTAGGACCCCTTTTCCATAGGAAAACCTCAACATTTTATTTTGAATAACTTTGGCGCCGGTCGATGAATCCTCGCGAATTTCTCAAAATAGGTGGGGCGCTACGCTCCGCTCCTACCCTGAAAGTCTCGGGGGGATTCGTCAAGCGGGGGCTGAGATAAAAGGGGGGTCCCAAAACGCGTTTTTCCCATGCATTTTTCCATAGGACCTTTAGAACGAGCTACAGCCCGAACGGCTGAACAGAATTACTAGAAATTTGGCAGAGAGGTAGTCCCTAGGTCAAGGAAGTGCCTTTTGTAGGTTTGGTGTAAATCTGTTCAGTAGATTCTGAGAAAATAGCCTTTAAATCAATATATATATCTGAGCCCGCTTACGGTACGCTTACCGTACGCTTACCGTAAGCGTACGGTGGCGTGCGCGAGCGCGATTCTGATTGGCTCTTAGATCTTAGTAAACATTCGAATCGGCCGAAACCAGGAAGCGGCGTCCGCCATTTTGTCTCTCGCACTGAGTGTTGTTTATCAAACATGATGGCCAAAAACATGTTACGGGGCTGTGTTGACAACTCCCTCCCACATAGTCATGTTGAGGGAGTCCCCAAACATCCCGCAAGAGCAAAAACGGTTTTATTTTTTTTTCGGCAATTTCGCCGAGTACGCTTACCGTACGCTTACCGTAAGCGTACGGTAAAAAAATAAAAATAAAAAAAACACTATCCACACTTACCCCCCCCCCCCCTTGTGCTTTTGGTGGCCGTAGGCCACCAAATGTACAGGGCTTATTAATAGGTAAAAAAAACTAAATTTTGGCAACATGAAATTATAAAATCGAAATAAAAAAAACACTATCCACACTTACCCCACCCCCTGTGCTTTTGGTGGCCGTAGGCCACCAAATGTACAGGGCTTATTAATAGGTAAAAAAACTAAATTTTGGCAACATGAAATTATAAAATCGAAATAAAAAAAACACTATCCACATTGACCCCACCCCCTGTGCTTTTGGTGGCCGAAGGCCACTAAATGTACAGGGCTTATTAAAGTTGATAAAAACCGTGCACGGAACGAACTGCGTTAAGTGGGCGCGCACGCCTCGAATGGCGTAAAGTAACTTAGCATTTAAAAAAACGTACAAATTCACTGAAAAAACCATAGGTTTCACACACGTTATAGTTAGGAATTAGCATTTAAAAAACCTTGCAAATTCACTGAAAAAACCATAGGTTTCACACATGTTATAGTTAGCGGAAATTTTACTGATAAAAAACCTGTGAAATTGCCCCGTTATAGTTAGTGCTGGCAACTATAACTCACGCGACCGCAATCTTCTGCTGATGACATATGTGTCTTTATGAAAAAAAAATATTTGTAATATATGTATAGCTAAAAATGTATGGAAGAAGACATGGGCAAATAAGTGTCTAAATACAGTATTAGCATCAGCAGAGGATTGCGGTCGCGTGAGTTATAGTTGCCAGCACTAACTATAACGGGGCAATTTCACAGGTTTTTTATCAGTAAAATTTCCGCTAACTATAACATGTGTGAAACCTATGGTTTTTTCAGTGAATATATATATATATATATATATATATATATATATATATATATATATATATATATATATATATATATATATATATATATATATATATATATATATATATATATATATATATATATATATATATATATATATATATATATATATATGGGACACAACATCCAGCCCCCTCAGACACATGCACGGACTCGAGGCAGTCAGGATACGGCATCATTTTAATTGATCAAGTCACCCTCAATCCCTGAGGTAACAGAGAGACGCGTTTCAGCTTTCTGGAAGCCTTTATCAATCCAGTTGGCGTGACAATACACACAGTATATATATATAGCCATTCCCACCAAGGCCATTAGTGGACATTGAAAACATACGAACAGGTAAGCATCCACCATGTACATTTAAAACCACATGTAAAAAAACGAAATGTTGTCTTCAGCTGAAAGTCAGCGAAATATGAGGTAAAACATATATAGACCGCATCATGCATAACATTTGTTGTAAATTGCAAGGGCAAGATGGATTCACATACACCTTAAATGTAAAGTGCCAGCCTTAATGGGAATATTCTGGGTATAGAGAGTGCGTCGCCAAACTTCTCATCCTTTAATACTAAAAATGTAAGCTATAAAATGAATTAGCTATGGTTAAAAACAATATGCTGCTGAGCGAGTAAGGATTGCCTAGTGAAAACAGTCTACGTCCCGGAAAATCTTTTGCTCCTTGCTGTAACACACCCACCGGTATGTGACCTCTGACCTCAGCTGCGAGATCAGAGTAACTTCTGCCGTAATAATTATATCACAGTCTCAAACGCAATAAATCAAAAGTCATTGGAACAGAAAAGTAGCTACTGGGTCCTGGGGTCAAAATGTATGTAAAATGTGAACTCTCGACATTAATGTCAGTCCCCAAACACATGATTCAGACCTCACGGGACTACCAATCCCATAATGCTGCTCGATGGTAAAGTGCATTGACGGAAGTGTTCAATTGAAAAATATATATATTTATCTATTTATTTATCCTTTTTATTTTTGTATTTGCTTATTTTCTATGTAATTTTGAATGTCCCTATTTTCACGACCCCTTAATAGGATACATCATCATCATCAATGCTTACCTCATTTGATGCTCCTTATAATTTCAATGCTTTATAGAAAAAATGATATTACCCTCTTTATATTTATATTTAAATTCACATTCCACTTTGTTACAATGATATTATGACTATATATAAAAGGAGTTAAGAATTAACATAAATACCATGCACTATTTCTTTCTCTTCCATCATTTATTTGCTTTTCCTTACGTGACCCCTTTTTTTTACTCTTATTTTTGATTATCCTACATAATTCTTCCCCCTTTTGAGAAAGTGACATTTTTGTTGATGGTGACCTTCTATCAATCCAGAATGCCACGTAGTTTATTTGCTTATTCATGTATGTATGTATTGATGTACTTTTTTATTTAGGTATTTATTTATCTTAAAATATTTCAATAAAAAACTTATGAAGCAAAAACAAATAAGGGTTCGGATGCTATTTGCTGTGACGGGTACTCCTCAAGAGACTTGGGGCCCCCTGAAGAATGACAGAAACACTTTTGGAAGTGACAGTATTGTGTGGTATTGTAATTGCATTTATATAGCGCTTACTACCCCTGACGAGGCGTTGATGTGCTTTTGCGGTGAGTAGCACGCTACTTTGTAACCCATACAGGATTAGTGTTGAATTAGTATGGTGAAATATGAAATTAATTTGAGTGGTGGATAGGTTAGTCAGTTATTTGGGTTCAGAAGGATAGAAGAGTGAAAAAAGGTTTATATTTATATAGCGCTTGTTACCCCTGATGGGGTGTTGCAGCGCTTTTTCGGCGAGTAGCACGCTACTCCGGAACCCATAAAGGATTAGTGTTGAAAATTATTATAGTAATTAAACGTGGAAATGTGAAAAGAACGAAACAAAATAAATTTCTCTACACATTTTTCCACCTATTAAGGGGGGGAGGTGAGCATTAAGGTGACACAAAGGCCCTCACTAGGGGTGGTGCAATAATTCTACAGCAGCGAAATAACTGGATTTTTTACCAGCTACTGATAATGAGCATCAAAGTAATTTTTTTTAAACAAAGTGGATATACTTGGTTGGTACACTTGAAGAGATGAGCTTTTAATAAGTAAAACAAGTGCTTTAAGTGTATTTGTTTAACAGTAATAGTGTTAGCACTCCGATAAGAGTTTTTAATGGCTTCCAATTAGGTGTCTCTCCTGCCTACTTTAGATATGCTAATCCCCAACACCACTTCAACTTTTTTTTCTTGAAAGCATCCAGTGCATGGCAAGAGTCCATGTAGCAGCAGTGGCGTAGCGCCGGGTGGTATGAGTTTTGGGGGTGCGCCCCCCCCACCCCACCCACTCTTTCCTATAGCCGCGCGGGGTGGCAAAGGCTGGAATTGATCGTCAGCGACCGCCCCTTACGGCTGCTGTGGGGTGGCAAAGGCTGGGACCACCACGGGCGGCAAAACACCTAGCTACGTCACAGTGTAGCCGGAAGGTGAAAGCATTTCCGTTATTCTTCCAGTGACGTGTACAGGTCAAGTCATACTTAATGAGAGCACAGAAATAAGTTATTGCTGGGGCTTAGACCCCATAGACGACCATGACCTCCCACCTCTGCTCATGGTCATTACATTGTCTTTGAGGAGTGGGGGACCGGGAGTCTCTGAGGTATTGGAAGTGGCGTGGCAGTAGTTGTGTAAGACGTTAGTGGAAAGCCGTGGAAAGTGAGAGCAGCCTATGCTACTACGAATCAGGGAAGATGCAGTCGAAAGTAATATCTGGGTGGCCTCACAATGTACAAAGGGGTAATTGGGGTGCTCTCAAAAGACTGGTGGTCCTCTCAAAAGTGCCTATTTGTGAAGGCCGTCGAGCCCCGGAGACTGAGTGCAGCTCTGAGGAGTGGGCTGGGCTGATCCGCAACATGAGTGGGTGCTCTCAGAAGTGCCTCGTGTTCAAGAGTAACCAGGGGGCTCCCCATTTATGTGGATGCTTTTGGGAGTGCTTCTAGTGTTTTCTGGGGTAAGGAAGTGTGGCGTGCTCAAAAGTGACAGAATGTGCCCTGCAGAGGGAGGTGCAGATTTGGAAAAGGGTACTGCTTGGTTAAACCCTTACAGTATTCGTCACTTGAGAGTTATATGTTTATATATTACAGCATTCATCACCCTGAGAGATGCATTCAGCACTGTGGGAGTTGTATACATATGTCATCACACGAAGACCTATGGAATCATACCCTTACAGCATTCACCACCTACCGCTGCATTGTAATACCCCTACCACATTCTTCATCAGAACGTGCCTTTGATATACCCCCAGAATTAGCCACCTGTGAGCTACATAGTTGTACCACTATGGCTTACATCACTATAGGAGCTGTATTTATTCTCCTACAAGATTCAACACCTTGAGAATTGCATGTGTGTGACCTACAATATTCACCACCTGACGGTTGCATATTTATACCCCCACCACACTACACAACCGGTTTATTTGTAAAGCTGCATGGTAATACCCTTACAGTATTCACAACCTCTGAGGTGAAAGGTTACTCACCCCTACAACATACACTACCTGACAGATACATGGTCTTACCCCGAAATTACTCATCACCTTGACATCTGCATGATCATAACCTTGTAAAATTCCCCATCAGGAAGTTGGCATGGTTATATCCTGACACATTCACCACCTGAGAGCTGCATCGTTATACCCTGCAGCATTCACCATGTGAGCGCCGCATGACTATACCCTTCCAAGATTCACCACCTGAGAGCTGCTTGGTTATACCCCTCCAGCATTCATCACCTGAGAGCTGCATGGTTATACCCCACAGCACTCACCACCTGAGATCTGCATGGCTATACCCTTCCAGCATTCATCACCTGAGAGCTGCATGTTATACCTCACAGCATTCACCACCTGAGAGCTGCATGGTTATACCCCTCCAGCATTCACCACCTGAGAGTTGCATGGTTATAACTCACAGCATTCGCCACCTGAGAGTTGCATGGTTATAACTCACAGCATTCGCCACCTGAGAGCTGCATGGTTATACCCCTCCAGCATTCACCACATGAGAGCTGCATGGCTATACCCCTGCAGCATTCATCACCCGCGAGCTGCATGGTTATAACCCTCCAGAATTCACCATGTGAGCGCTGCATGGCTATACCCCTGCAGCATTTACCATCTGAGAACAGTATGGTTATCCCCTCCAGCATTCGCCACCTGAGAACTGCAAGGCTGTACCCCTGCAGAATTCACCACCTGAGAGCTGCATGGTTATACCACGCAACATTCACCACCGGAGAGCTGCATGGTTATACCCTGACAGCCTACCCCACAATTATAGGTGCATGATTATACACCCCGTAATGTCCGAATAACAGCCCAAATGGGCTCTCAAAGTAAGTCTGAAAATAGTGAGGAATTTTTCACATTGAGACCTCTGTGGTTTCTCCCTCTAACTCGTATGCAGAATCAAGGTAGGTCTGTTGGGGGGTGACCCAGCAGTGCAAATGTCTCCTGTCACACTCACAATGACAGAAAGCATTCTACTCAGGCATTCCCAATAGATTTAAACACAGTGAATTACCCAGAGAGGAGATTTCAATAAGGGATACTTAGAATGTCACTCATCCTAGCATTCTCTACAGAGACAGTGCACGCACTAAGATGTGCTCTCCTTGTTCCCATTCCTAAAGGGCAACAAAATACATTCTGGGGTGGGGAATAAGCCATGTTCATTCATGTGTTGCCCTCTCTTTGGCTATAAACGGCTAAACATGAGAACATGCTATCCAGACCCTGTACTAATATGTGCTTTGCAACGTGTGTGATGCTCTCTGCGGAGCGACCAGAGCAGTTCCACATAAGCTGCACATTGCAGGAAACATTGTTCTTTTCATGAGTAATTCCGAGACATTCTCAAAAAGTAAACTTGCACAGAAAAAAATCTGAAAATATTTGGTATTATGCACTGAAAAGCTGCACAAACGGAAAACTCGCAGAGAAATATGCTGCATACAAGTTATAACTTGGATGAATTTGATTTGAGTCGAAACTAACTTTGTATGACCGAAGCGAAGGTAAACCGGGAAGCTCTGTGATAAAGGCTTGTAAAGGGTAAACGTCGGATATTTCCACAAAATGATGCTGGACGAAAAACACACACCTGTGTCCTTGCCAACACTTGAATCTGTAGAAATAACATACAAATATTGTTATTGTGTGTTAGAATTGTGGCGTGAAGCAAAATCATAGAAGACGTCATACGAGTTTGCGTGGTGGGTGTAGGGAAGGCTGGCATGAAAGATAAGAGGGTCCAGCGTGACTCAGCAGAATGGGACACCCTGGGTGGGTCTTGGCCGCCGGCCATATAAATCTCTGGGGTCTCAGCAGTCTTCAGCAGCAGCATCTTCCAGCAGCAGACTCTGACTCAACAAACCTCCCAGCACCGCCAGCAAAGATGGTCCAGTGGACAGCAGAAGAGAAGGCCGCCATCACCTCTGTGTGGGCACAGGTGGACGCGGCGGCTGATGGGCAAGAAACTCTGGCCAGGTATTTACAGCCAAATGATATCCCACTCCATTCCCCGCTTATGTGTTTCTTCTCTTTCTACTCTTTTACTCGCTTCACATTCCTAAAGTATCCTTCATGTGTTGTTGTGCGACAAAGCGCCTCGTCGTGGTGAGGGTCGGATTTTGTAAAATTGATTGGATCTCAATGTAGATCCTAAGGATGGGGTTTATGCTAATTTACGGAGGTTTTATAAAATGAGAACATACTTTCTTGACTCTGCTGCGGTCTGTGAGTTCATCCCATGGACCCCTGATGGTGCAGATCGACTCATGCAAGATCTTGTAACACAAAGGTTTCGGGTTCTTTCACAATGAGAGCTGGCCTTCCTCATGTCTTAAGAGTGAAATGCTGTCCCATAGCTGGCACCAGATGCTGTTCTCATGTACAGAATTCGGGTCTGCCTCTGACGCCGCAGAATTAGTCACATATATAACCTGTATCCTCAAATGGAACCTCATTTATAGTAAGAGGGTGCAGTGCTATACCTACATACGTCCCAAGGGGTATACGCGGTACCCTCAGACTGACTTACATGTACATAAAGAAAGACAACATTGGTAGGTGGATATGTTCAACGCGGTACACGATGCTGTAGTCTCGGAATGATTCTCATGGACATCATAAAAAGGAAAGTGGTGTTATGTTAGATGGAGTGCCAAGCACATCATGAAAGCAGCAGAGTGCAGATCAATTGGTTCTCACATACACACTGAGAATGGGGCGCTGTTAGTGTTGGTGGGCTGCAATCACATGAGTCCATGCATTGCAGACTTTCCAGTCCACCATGGGAGTTGGGGCCTTTACTATCTCATGCTGGGGTTGGGTATTTTAGCTTCACATGGTACCCTTAGATAGTGGGGGGCTGCAGCTGCTCATAGAGCCTCGTGTGTACTATCAGGGTTGGCCATTGTAGCCAGAGATGGGGTCAGATGCACACCATGATGGTGGCATGCCGCAGCGTCTCTTGGAACCTCTGATCCGCTTTTGGGGTTAGTTTTTGTAGCGGAGCATGGGGTCCCATGCACACCATGATAGTGGCGTGCCGCAGCGTCTCTTGGAACCTCTGATACGCTTTTGGGGTTAGTTTTTGTAGCGGAGCATGGGGTCCCATGCACACCATGATAGTGGCGTGCCGCAGCGTCTCTTGGAACCTCTGATACGCTTTTGGGGTTAGTTTTTGTAGCGTAGCATGGGGTCCCATGCACACCATGATAGTGGCATGTAGCTTCTCACGGAACCTCATGAATACTGTCAGGGTTGGTTGCTGTAGAAGAACATGGGGTCCCATGCACACCATGATAGCGGCGTGCCGCAGCTTCTCACGGAACCTCATCAATACTGTCAGGGTTGGTTGCTGTAGAAGAACATGGGGTCCCATGCACACCATGATAGTGGCGTGCCGCAGCTTCTCACGGAACCTCATGAATACTGTCAGGGTTGGTTGCTGTAGAAGAACATGGGGTCCCATGCACACCATGATAGTGGCGTGCCGCAGCATCTCATGGAACCTCATGAATACTGTCAGGGTTGGTTGCTGTAGAAGAACATGGGGTCCCATGCACACCATGATAGTGGCGTGCCGCAGCATCTCATGGAACCTCATGAATACTGTCAGGGTTGGTTGCTGTAGAAGAACATGGGGTAACATGCACACCATGATAGTGGCGTGCCGCAGCTTCTCACGGAACCTCATGAATACTGTCAGGGTCGGTTGTTGTAGCTGAACATGGGGTAACATGCACACCATGACAGTAGCATGCTGTAGCTCGTCTTGGAACCTGTCATACGCTAATTGAGTAGGTTGTTGTGACGTAACATGAGGTCACATGTACACCATGATTGTAGAGTGCTGCAGCTTCTCATGGAAACTCTCGTACACTAAAGGGTGGGTTGTTGCATCCAAACATAGCGTCTCACACCTTGGCGTGGTAGGTTGTGTATTGAAAGCAAGTTTGAAGAAGCTTGAAGAAGCAGGTGTTTAGTGGTTTAGATGGGTGATGGGAGTGAGGTCTGCTGACGAGAGTACGTGGCTCTAGAAGATCTGCTGTCAAGTGGATTTTCTTGTATTTTTGGGTAGATCTAGTATTTCTAGTCATGTTTTTCTTGATGCTCCTTTTATTCTTTGATTATCTTCAGGATCGCTAGGTGTTTTCAACAGTGTTTTTGATAATGAGCGATAACACAAGAGTCAAACATGAATAAGAGACGTATGCAGAAATGATCCATCTATTCCACCCCTTCCTGTCTCCGCTCTCTTAGGGTGCTGGTCGTCTTCCCCTGGACCCAGAGGTACTTCAGCACCTTCGGGGATCTTTCCACCCCAGCAGCCATTGCTTGCAATGCCAAGGTTGCCGCCCACGGCAAGAAGGTCCTCACCGCCCTGGGAGGAGCCGTCCACCACCTCGATCACATCAAGCACACCTTGGCCAAACTGAGCGAGCTGCACGCGGAAACACTGCACGTGGACCCTCAGAACTTCCAGGTGAGGAGAAAACTGTGTCTAATCTAAAATCTGAGGCATCAGGGAGAGAGAACCCCTCTCATGAGACATCCGAGAGAGTGAGACCACCACTATGAAAGAGAGAGGGTGTGAGAGAGAGCAGGAGGGGGAGAGACTGAGATAGAGGTAGTCCTCTTAAAATCTTAACTGTTTTGTATACAACCTTTGGCTCAAACTAGACTTGAAAAATTCTAAATTAAGGCTTCTCTAAGCCGGAATGTTATACTAGCCACAACTGTGGCCCGAAGCAACAAACAGACAGACCCAAAATGGATCAAGTGTCCCCCCTGACCCCACAGATTAACCCAAAGGCACAACTAGAGCCAAATTTCGGGGGGGGGGGGGTAATAAAAATTTCGTGGTGGGGCTAATTCTTCCAGCAATAGGCAGAGTGGAGATGCAGGGGTTCTAAGGAGGGGTGAAAAACAGCAAAGCCTCATTAACAAGTAAATGCTCTTTAAAGACCTGTGAAGTATTCTGGTGCGGCTGCAATAGGACGGACGCCAGACCAGCCAGCCCACAGCAGCTCAAAAGCTGTCTGTGTGTGTGCCTGGAAAGCTGTCACACACGACGGAGGAGGGGTGGGGCTGAAGCCCTTTAAATCCTATGGGCGTTGTGCGCCTGGATTAGCCCAAACTCAGATTGCTTGTATTGAGCCTGTAAAGTTGACAACCTTGAACCAAGATGAAAGCATGTCACCTCGTCACCTGGAGACTGTGGGGCATATTATTAAGACAGATGATAAAATTATCACCGCTTTAGCGGCAGAAAACTGCCGCTAAAACGGCGATAATGGGCTTGATAATATGCTCTATGGAATTCCAATTGAAGCCCATGTTAGATGTGAAGGACGTCTAACCTGAGCTTCAATTGCGGCGATAATTTTATCGCCTGTCTTGATAATATGCCCCTCTGTGCTTTGACTATTTTCTCGTGGTGTGGCGGCTACTTGCTTTCCTCTACCCCCGGTGCGTTCATCTTAAAGGCCTGGCTTTCCGTTCTCTCGGGTGGATGTTGTGTGACTGTGCCTCCTTCTATACATACCGGTCGGGTTCGTCTCTGGGTCGCTGTGGTGTTTGTCCTGCCATTAGCCGTAGTTTCGTTCTAGCTCCTAGAAAGAGTAGCTACTCTCTGCAGTGAGTGCTGTTCCGTCTCTTGTGAACATTGGTTGCCTCTTGCTGTAGTGTGGCAAGGACGCCCTGTGTCCCGTGGGAGAGTAAATGCAGCCATCACAGGGGCCCACTGAGCCTCTAACAGCCCTGGGCCCCTGCTTGCAAGAATAGATAGCAACACAGCTTGGCCTCACCCCCCAAATCACTGCTTCCTCGCTGATGTATGAAATGAGAGACTGCTTTTACGCCTCTGAGCAAGGAATGGAAGGATGAAATAGGAAACTTTCCGTTAATGTTGAAGGTCGCCTGCCTTTCCTCTCATGCAGCTCCCTGCCTACGGTGCCTTTCCACCTCAGCGCTGATTCTTCCATTTTCTCTGCCGATTTCCCTCCGACTAACTACCATTTTATTTCTCTCCTCAGCTCCTTGGAAACTGCCTGGTGATCGTCTTGGCACGCAAGCTGGGAGCCGCCTTCACCCCTGAGGTGCACGCGGCCTGGGAGAAGTTCCTGGCAGTGTCCTGCGCTGCTCTGGCCAAGCACTACCACTAGAGGGCACTCTCTGCATAGAGTTCAAGCACAAGTGTGTGGCTGCGGTCTGTGGATGCTGGTCCGCAGAAGGTTGTAGCACCGACCAAGCTTTCATCCGAGAAAATGCCTGAATTTGTATGATACCAATAAAGAGATCTGATGATTTTTCTAACAATCTGTAGCCTGTGCGGTTTGGTTTTATAATGAAGAATACATATTTTTTTCGTGAAATTCGCATTACAAAGTTGGTAAAATCACGTGCCATCCATAAAGAGAACGTTTATGCTTGACGGCAAGCGCCGTATTTAGAGTAGGCCTGGGCGGTAAATTCTGTTCCGCTCGCGGAATTTGCGGAATTTGCGGAATTTCGCGTTCCGCGGAGAACGCGAAATTGCTCAAAAGTCTGCTTTCCGCGATTTCGCAAAATTTTTGCTTGTTCGCGTTCTCAAAATGCGTGTTCGCGAGATATTTCTCCCCGAGCACGCAAACAGCAATTGTGAACAGGAAAAAAGCATCGCGAACAAGCAATTCTGCGTGTTCGCGGAATTTCTGCATGTTCGCGGAGATTTTTTACCGTTTCGCGGAGATTTGCGTACCGCAATTACGCAAATTCCGCCCACCCCTAATTTAGAGGAGAGTTTGAGGTTAGCCACTAGCGGAAGACAATTTGCAGCCTTCCCTGCCCTTTTAGACCGGTCCCAGGCTCTCAGAGCCTAAAACCATGGAAATTGAGAGCCAGTCCTGCGACTTTTGGCCTTTTATACATTTAGAGCTGGAAGACAAGCAGTAAAGGGTAAAATAACGCCAACCGACCCTTTGTGCAAGAGTCAAACATTGAACATGTGGGTATTTTATAACATGCGCTACGTCATCACTTCACTTCAAAGGAAAGGACCCATTCACAGCTGCTGGAATTATCCTCTAAACAACTGGTGTGAAAAACGGGTTCTGTGGCCTCGTATCATTCTTGGATGAGCCTGCATGACGTGGATAAAAGGCTAGTCCTCTCAACCGCCCTATAGCATTTCATGCTTTATGATGCCATTAAAAGTTGAGATGTAATTTACGCGGAGAGTCCAGCTGATCAGAGAAACACCTGTAACTTCTTCTTGTGGGTTCAAAGTTAAAAGCTGGCCTTTATCCCCCACACGGGCATCGGTAACTCCTGGGGGTAGGGCTATGGGATAATATATGAGACTTTAAAAAAAAACGAGTATGTAATAGGGTCTGAGGGAACACAATACCTTCCCGGACTAAGTCCCGCTACTAACAATATGAATACACAGAAGCCCAGGGGTAAGAAAACAAAATGTAATAAACCTGCATGAAGGAGACACTAGAACCTAGTAAGTATTCTAGGTTCTAGTGTCTCCTTCATGCAGGTTTATTACATTTAGGTCAATTTTGTTTTTCTTGTTGTCTGGTTTTTCTTACCCCTGGGCTTCTGTGTATTCATAATATATGAGACCCCAAGATCCCCTTAGAAATGAGTAAGTCCCTGGCGAATCACAAATTGCGCTCTCAGAAACTCGTACTTTTAACTCAGTAACTCCCAGTGCTAGAAATGTAAAAATCGAAGTGCAGATGCTCTGTACCAGAGTACCTGCTTGTTTCTGAGAAGTGCCAGTACTCTCCAATTAAATGTATAGCATTTCTCTTGAGAAGTGCCAGTACTATCCCTCTAAAAATAAAAATCTGCCGGTACTCTGTACCGGACAGTGCCGGCCCATTTAAAGCACTGGACTAACTCCCCCTGAACAGGGCTCATTGTTTTTTAAACACCACTTATCACATTATACACCATGCACCACAGAAAGACAGGGAGCCAATATTTATAAGCAAAAATATATTTATTCCCTACATATAGCAAAGTAAGTTAGAGTGGATAAACACAGTAGGTACATGTTCACAGTGGGGTCCAATAAGAAAAGCAAAGTTTGTAGGATTGGCGCTCAATACTTTGGAAAAAGGCAGAAAGGAAAGGTTTCTGCAAAGACCTCTGGTGATAGTGAAGCGGCCTGGACCCTAGCCCGGTGAGAGAGGTCTTCGTACAGTCTGGGAGAGCAGTCAGAGGCTAGCTGGCAACCCCAAGTTTAATAATCAGGGATTTGGAAAGGAGCCCTACAGCGGGAGGTAATATGCACCTGAAGGGCGATACAGCACAACAGCCAGAAACAATATTCGCCCTCCAAATAGTGTTTTTAGGGTGAAAAAACACACAATGGAACAATCTCAGTGGTGTATAGCAGTGCTTAATTTGAGCCGATGGTTTCCGTGCTCGGCACCAGCACCTGGGCTTATGACAGTCTTCCAGATGGTGGCGCTGTCTGGCTAATTTAGGTATGAGCACGACAACAGCTGCTGATTAGTTCAGTTTACATTTATAATTACTAATACCTGCCTCCCAGTCGATTCTTATAGCTTTGGGGGCGTGGATTAGTATGAATTGCCACACTTGTAAGAGTGTGATGGTTAGTAGCCTTGTTCGTACTGTCATTGGCAGCATGGCAGGGGCAAAGTGTGGTGTAAGCTGCAGTGCCTCCCAACCAGAGCCCCAGCACTTATTGTTTTACAAATTAAGCACTGGTAGTACAGATGATCTTTTCTCCTGGGGTTGAGGTGTCTCTAGGCCCTCTTGGGTTATGCAAAAGCACATCGGAAAGCTGTCATAGGGCCATATGTACGAAATTACCATTTTGAATTTCCTCAATATCGAATCCTAAGAAATCACTATTTAGGAAATGCAAAATGGAATATACAAAAATTGCGATTTTCTAATAGCGATTTCTATGCAGTTGCAATAGCTATTAGGAATCACAACTTAGGAAATGCAAAACAATTGGTACCTATGGTCCTTAGCCCCTCCTTAAATAACAACCAAATAAAAGTGGTACTTGTGTGAAGCGCTCCAATGCCCTTTGGGCATGTGCGTGCTCAATGGCACTTTAAACTGACTAGTCAGACCATCACCTCATCCTCTTCTCGATCACCAAACGATGCCTCACCCCCCATCAAAACCATTAAACACAGGAAACTGACTAGAAACCTTCACCTTATTACCCCGGCTGAATTGGAGTCCAAAGTCAAAGCACAACTGCAGCTCATCCCCTTCTCCCAAAATGCAAATGACCTCACTGAGCATTTTAACAAATCCCTCATTGAGGACCTTGACCAAATTGCCCCAGAAAAACTAAAAACACAAAAAACAACTCCTCCAAATCTTGGTTCAATGCTGACCTCAACAGGGACAGACGTTCTCTTAGAATGATAGAACGCACTTGGAGACAACACCCGTCCCCCACAAATCTGACCCTCCTAAGATCTGCTAGGTCCAAGTATAAAAAACACATTCTCAACGAAAAGGCCTCCTTCTTCCGTTCAAAAATAGACCCAGAGAACTGTTCAGCATTGTTAAAAACCGAACAGCTTCTGCTCCCCCCAAGTTACTGGCCTCAACCGAGAATTGTGAAGAAATTGCTAACTTCTTCACAGAAAAAATCAACAAAATGGATCAATCCTTCATCTTAACCCCCTCCCCCTCAATACCTTACCCCCTTTGACATTTCCCCCAAAGATTTCCCCGTTTCTTCTATTCCTCCTGACGCCTCTCTTCTCCCCCGTGTCATTCCCCCACCTGAACTCTACCCCACCTACCCCCTGCTAAAAAATAATGCTTCCTGGCATAATTTCCACCCTGTTACCGAACGTGATGTCCTTAACATCATTACTAGACTCAAACCTTCCTCTCACACCAAAGACCCGCTCCCTGCTAACCTTGTCCAAGATTCAAAACACATCATTGCTCCCTATTGGACCACTATCTTCTTCAAAAAGCTTTATTCGGTTGGAAAAGTACAACCAAATAAGCACACAAACACATAAAACAAATTTTAAAATTTTGCATGTTATATAAGAGAACCTGTTACATAAAATACACTATATTTTATACATAAGTATAAACAAATTTTCATAAGAAAAATAGAGGGACCTTCAAAAAAGTGCAAATGCGCATAGAGTAGCAAAGTGCCGTGCATAAATATTGCAAAAGCGGTAAGGACCTAAAGTGCAAATGCAGCTCATACAGAGCTCAAACTATTATAATGCATAGAGAATTACAAACAGTACTAAACAGAAGTGCAAAATACGCAGAACAACGAGAATTATACTGGAATGATTATAGACTTTCTTATAGAAACACATTTTATCATATAAGTTGCGGTAAAAAAACAAATATCAGGGCTATCCAGAGTAGTTAATAATTTCAATGCAGATTTGGTGGACCGAACATTATATTTTAAAAAGATGGGTTTTAGATAAAATCTCCTAAAATGGCTATAAAATTTACAAAACAATAAAAAATGACAGCAACTTTGTTTTGAGACATTGTCGCAAGGACACATATTATCAGATCTAATTTTCATATGGGGAAAAGAGACTGAATGATGGGCTATCCCCAATCTTAAACGCGTTAGCACAAAACGGTGGGAAGTGCGTGTGACATAGGAGAGGTAGACCTGGAAGCCTTTACTTAGGTTCAGATCATTATACTGTACAATAGTTGTTAGATTTCTAGATTGCTTCTCTCTGGCTGCATTCTTGTGTGAGAGAAACTTCAATTTTAGGTCTTTCTTAGATATCAATCCTGAAGCCTCAGGGTTCAGGCGGACATTACATTTGAATAAAAGGTCGAACCAATAACAGATGTAATTCAGCCAGGGTATACATAATGAGTTATCAAGCCTCAAACAATCTTTGATAATTGATTGTGTAAAGATCGTTTCTGTTTTAGACCAAATAGATCGCCAGAGTAATAATGGGCGTAAAGAGGCTAGATCCGCAACATAATCTATACCTACTTCCTTGTGAATCAACAGGGTGGAAGCTGATGGGGGAACACATAATAGTTTTTAAAAAAACCTGTTTTCATCATTCTGTAGTGCATTTACACTATGGTATCCCCACACGCCCGCCCCATATAATGCAGCAGAAATACATCTGGCATTATAAATTGTCATCATTTCTTTTATTCTCCTTTGACCCAATTTAGCAGCAAATCTAAAAATACTATTAGTATTTCTGATCATCTTGGATCTAACATTTTCATCTTCTTGAATCCATTTCCCATCTCCTGAAAATGTTATTCCTAGGTAACAGAACCATTTGACAGTTTCAATCTTGGCTTTATCTATATAAAAAGTGGTGGTAGTTGATTTAGCTTTCCTCCCACATGCCATTGCAAATGTCTTGGTCTTGTTGACTACCAATTTTCTATCTTTAATAAATGTCACAAATCTGTCCATAAGACGTTGTAGCCCAACCTGTGTTCTTGACAAAAGTACGGCATCATCAGCGTACAATAAAATTGGGGTTGCATTCCCATTGATAATAGGAGCATCCGAGGGTAGTTTACATAAAATTGAATCGATCTGATTAATAAAAAGTGAAAATAAAAACGGTGCTAAAACACAACCCTGGCGGATGCCTCTTGCGACTTTAAAAAAAGGTGTGCATTCACCCTGGGGGCCATAACAAACCTTACAGGATAACTGTGAATAGAGCCGCGCCAGGAAATAGACGCACTCCTTTGGAGCATTAAGTTCTAGTAAAACGTCCCATAAAATTTCATGATCCACAAGATCAAAAGCGCTGCTCAAATCAGCAAAACAAAGAAATAGGTTACCTTCCTTGGCAACAGTGTATTTATTGATCAAAAGATCAAGATTTACACACTGCTCCAAGGTACCCAGGCCTTTCCTGAAACCATATTGTGCCTTTGATAAGATTGAATTATCTGTGGCCCAATTTTCGAGTCTGTTTAACAAAATTCTACTCAGAATTTTAATGGAGGAGTCTAATAAAGAAATAGGACGGTAATTACTTGCCTCCGACTTAGAGCCTTTTTTAAAAAGGGGAATTATTAAAGACTGGCCCCATGATGTGGGTAGTTGACCCTCTGCGGTTGCGTTAAAAAATCTGGTTAAAAGAGGGGCCCACAAATTCTTTTCGGTTTTGTAGAGGTCCAGCGGGACCCCATCTGGGCCAGGGGCTTTTCCGCCCTTACTATTATTTAATCCTTCAAAGACCTCATCAAGAGTTATGTTCAGTGGTAACCTAGGCCAGGAAAGGTCCTTATCCACTAAAAAATCTAAAACAATCCCATCTGGATTAAAAATGTTTAAAAAGTGTTCCATCCATGAATTACAATTAACATATGAAGTTAACTCTGGGGCGCTGTCATTCTTTAAAAAGGTGCTATTAATGGTCTCCCAGTATAATTTGCTATTTTTTGTGTCTGCAGCCAGACTGAGATTATCCCAGGCCTCCTCTTGAAGTTCTTTTTTCCTATTGGCGAGGGATTGTTTATACTTAATTCTACAGTTCTTGATAATAGTGGGGTTTCGTGGTTGAGTGCTCAGAGCTACTTTTAGCTCATGTAAAGCGCGAGTACAATTATTGTCAAACCAACCTGAATTCATTGCCTTTACCCTCTTGAATTTCCTGGTCAATAAGCTGTCTATTGTTTCATTAATCATAAGAACACTATTTAGTATAATAGAAGGTAAAATGTCCTCGCCAAGGCAGTACTCTATTTCCTTGCTGCGTTTGGCCAACAATTCCTTTAATAATTCGTGTGGGATAATCCTTGACCATCTTATCCTCATTCCATTTGGTCTTACAGCTTCAACAGAGTTGATACAGTTACTAGCATTTCTCAATTTATCACCCCAACAATGCAATGAAATGGAAATGCTATTATGATCACTCAAAGCTTGTTCGTTAACCCATAAATTAGAGTAAACAATATTGTTTGAAAGTAAGAAATGGTCAATAAAAGTATTGGCATCTCTACCAGTAAAAGTAGGGCAGCTAACGTTATCTCTGTTTTTAGTACAACTTAACAGATCCAAATCATATTTTGCTAACATCTTGTTTAAGACCGTACCATACGTACAGTGTGAGAAATGTAAATAATCGGCATCCTGTGTGTTTCCGCTCTCCCTGCGTAACCCACATAGATCATTCATAGCAAACATACACGGGCTAATATTAAAATCACCCGCCCATAGAATGACCGATTGATTACCCGGAAGTTCCAATACCCTCTCTAATTCCGTGTCCAAAGGCGTCAGAATCTTATCTCTCTCTTTGGAAAATATGTTGTTATAATAGTTAATCAAAACTAGGTTTTTTCCTTCCTCAAACTCAAGACATAATACCTGAGAGTGGACACCCACTGACACACAGCTTCTGATTTTACAAGAATTAAGTTTGGTTGATATCAACACAAGAAGGCCTCCCTTTGCTCTGCCAGTGAAGGAACTTACTGCATTCAAACAATATGCACAATAACCCTCAATGAAAATAGGCTCCTCTCTCCAAGTCTCTTGAAGTCATATTATGTCAAATCCTGTGTTAATAAAGTCTTTCCAAAAAGGAGTGTCCAATTTCTTATTTAGGCCAGCTATATTCCAGGTAATTATTCTAAGGCCTCCATCCAAATTAGGTTCGGCAGTTAAAATGCCATCAACTGTTTCATCATCAATTGCCAGGTTAGAGGAGATAACATCCGTATTACCATGCCTGTTAGTCCAGAAAGTTCCTTTATCATCTTCTACCGAGGTTAATTCGGAGGTGGTGGGTAGCTGTACGGCTTCTACAGTTATGGATTTATAGGAAATGACCTGATTAACCTTCTCTCCTCTTACAGTTTTAAGAACTTCATTCATTATGGGAGTGGAGGAATTGCTGTCATATACAGGGCCCTTACCAGAATTATGTCAATCAATGTCCCCCATGGATTCGAATACTTTAAATCTGTTATATGTGGGGACAGGGGTCTAGTAGCATGATCTCAACATATCTACGTAGCGGGAATTCGTTGGGTGATGAGACTTTATTGGGAAACTGGGTTCCAATAAGTGTCTATAGAAATAGCCTAGTGGTAGTAAAGTGGTGTTATATTCCCATGCTGAGGGAGCGGGGGCATGTTTAAGAGTATTTTTGGCCCAAGAGCAGGTCTTAAAATTTATTACAATGCAATCTCCTTCAAAATCTTTTCTAAGGGGACCTATCCAGCTTACTCTTTGTGCTAATATAATCTGGTTAGCCCCTATCATAGGAAAATTGCAATTGTTGGCCAACCAGTGGAGTGTTTCATTGCTCTCCTCTTGGCCATTTCTTAGCTTGGGAATATTCACAAGTACAGCAACATATGGACTGCATTCTGGGGGCAAATTAATGCAAGGTGATGTTTTTCCATCCTTATTAGAAGCCATATAGACTTCTTTCTCCGATCTTGCTTGTTCCATAGGTACAGTTTTACTATTTAGTTGTCCTTTCTCAGTAACTATTTCTGTTAGTTTCTCGCCCACGGCTGTAGTGGAAGGATTACTTAATTCTCTGCGTGGCTGGTTTATGGGGGTCTTTTCTTTAATACAATTTGGAGCCTCTATATTCCTTTCAGCCACACCCGTAGTTGTAGTTGAAACTTCTATACCTATCTTCTGTGGGCCCCGTAACCTGACTTTATCAATATCTCCTCTTAATTTGTTCACCTCCCTGACTAAGTTATCCACTTTTTCGTATAGCGGTCTAATCAGTTCAGCGAGTTTGTCACAAAGCGTCTCCGGGTTAAATGTTTCCGAAGTGCATAGGTTAGCCCTGGAGCGTGTGACAGCCTTGCTGTCTGCAGAAATAGGTTGTTCCCTCTTTTCTTGGGCCCATTAAGTAACCCCGGTGTTTTTCTACGAGCCCCTATTTTGTTTCCCAATGGAGATGTAACTAAAACAGGACTGACATCAGTGGCAAACAGTCTAGGGGAGTTAGAAATATTAGAGGGGGTACTAATATTAGTGGCATCTCCTTCGGTGGGAATTAGCGCTATAGATACCTCACTATTGCTAGGGGAATTTTGATTTCCTTGGTTAATTGGGTGTAGTGCGTTTGAGCCCATAGACAGTCTTTTTTCTGTGCGATCTATTTCCTGGGTGAGTGCACTAACTGCTTTTACCAAGTAGGTATCGATGGTGTTACAGGCAGAGTCTGCTGAAGCTTTAGCTCCTCGTTTCACCATGACTGATGATTAAGCGTGCCTGCTTCCTATTCCCAATATCACACTGCGAGTGCAGCGTACTTGTTAGCTTCACAATATATACAGTGGGGCCACAATACTAATAGTTCATACAGGATAATGACTTGCCGTGACAAATGGGGGTGGCCCGGCCCGTCCTCCTTCGTCCTCCGACGGCCTCAGACGGCCCGCCCTCAGCCCGGGCTCAGCCCGGCGTCGCCCGCGCGCGTCCGCGAGGCGGAGGGGGCTGTCCTCTTTTCAGCTCCTCCGGCGCGGGAAACAGTCAATGGGCGGAGTCACTGGGCAGGCTGGGGATTGTAGTCCGCACCACTCCGCGGCCGCGCGATGTCAGGGCACGGCGGCGGGTGCGACCACAAAGGCAGGATTCTCGGGCTGCTCCGCTTCAGTTTTACCAGGTGGGCGAGCAGGCTAAATATCAGCGTGACCTCCTACGATTCCACTGCGACTCAGTAATGATGCTCCCCCGCTCTCCAGTGGGCGCTGTCCTCTTTTCAGCTCCCCCGGCGCGGGAAACAGTCAATGGGCGGAGTCACTGGGCAGGCTGGGGATTGTAGTCCGCACCACTCCGCGGCCGCGCGATGTCAGGGCACGGCGGCGGGTGCGACCACAACGGCAGGATTCTCGGGCTGCTCCGCTTCAGTTTTACCAGGTGGGCGAGCAGGCTAAATATCAGCGTGACCTCCTACGATTCCACTGCGACTCAGTAATGATGCTCCCCCCACTATCATTAACTCTTCATTGGCTACGGTTTGTGTCTCTGTCTCCCTCCAACTTTGGACAAATTACCCCCATCCTCAAAAATCCTCAAGCAGATCCAAACAACCTTAACAATCTCTGTCCTATCTCTAACCTCCCACTTCTCTCTAAAGCCCTCGAAAAATGTTACCTGCTTCAATTGGACAAACACATTTTCACTTTTAATCTGTTGGACCCACTACAATCAGGCTTTAGAAAGGGGTGCAGCACTGAAACAGCCATGATTAACGTAATTGATGACATGCATCAATCCCTTGACAAGGGCAAGTCCTCTCTTCTCATCCTCCTTGACCTCTCTGCTGCGTTCGATACTGTCAACCACTCTGCCCTTCTTAGTACTCTCAAAGACCGTTTTGGCCTTAATGGCTCAGTCCTCAAGTGGTTTTCTTCCTTCTTCCAACACAGAACCCAACAAATTAAAATTATCGATTGCCTCTCTAAACCTAGGCCTATCTCCCTTGGTGTCTCCAAGGGATCTATACTCTCTCCCTCTCTTTTCAACCTCTTCATGGAACCTCTAACCCTCATTCTTAAGCAATCGGGAATCAATTACCACCTTTACGCTGATGACACTCTAATCTACTGCAAGATTAAATAAAGTTCTGATATCTTACACCTCAATGACACCCTGATTAAGATACAATCCATTGCAACCACCTCAAACTCAACCCTAAAAAAATCGAAATCATCCTCTTCTCACCAAAAAACAACCTGCTTCCCATCGAGGCCTGGATCTCGGAGCTTAATGCTCTCAACTGTTCTCTCACCTTTTCCAGCACAGTTAAATCCCTCGGGATCAACATTGACCAGAACCTTAGTCCTATTTCTCACATAAAAAATGCAGCAAAGGGTGCTCTCTTCACGCTATATCACCTCAAGAAAATCAAACCCTTCATTGCTGCTGAGGACTTTAAATCTGTTCTCCAATCACTGGTCCTGTCTAAAATCGACTATGGTGACGCCATCCTCACTGGAACACCTAAAACCCACTTAGCCCCAATCAAATCTGTTCTCAACCGTGCTGCTAGGCTTATCACAGATTGCAAACGGTTCGATCACATCTCTCCTGCCCTCAAATCCCTCAAATGGCTATCAGTTGAAGGCAGATCCACCTATAAAACTGCATGCATCATGCATAAAGCCCTTCATCAAAACACCCCTCAGTACCTATCGGAGAAACTCCACAAAGCCGGCAGCTCCAGAGAGTTGATGTGCACCGACACGCTCGCTCTCATTCCCCCTCTGTTAAACAAGAAATCCACACAATCACGCTCCTTCTCTGGAAATGTGCCAACCATCTGGAATTCACTCCCCATAGAATTACGCTGCAACCCCTCCTACTACAGCTCCAAAAAAGCCCTGAAATTGCACCTTCTCAACTACTACTGGGGTCCTTAATCCCTACACTGGACACATGTCCCAATCCAGCATCTCACTGTTTTGTTTCACACTCATCGATCCTCTGACATCCTCCTCCCCCCTTTCTCATAATCTACCCTATCTGACTTCCTTGCCCTCCTATATCACTAAGTCCTCTTATTGTCTCAGCCCACGTCTCTCTGTTCAGGGCTCTTCTTACTGATCACCTGACTTCCTCGTCCCCCCTCTTCCTAAAGCCACCCCATTTAACTACCTTCCCCGCTTATTTAACTTTAATCCCCTTTTAGCCCCAGCCCTCACTGACCCAGTGCTTCCTCACCCTTCCCCCTTTTAATGTCTCCCCCCATCCATGCTTCTCCCCTCCCTCTTCAGCCTGCCCAACCACACTTGCTGTTTTTACTCATGACTCGCTATATTCTAATGTAAATCCGGATGTCATTAGTCTTGGTAATCATTTCTGTCTGTTTTTTATTGATCTTAGTGGTCTGTATTTTTTACCTTTATACAAATGTTACTAAACCATTCTTGCATTACTACTCATGACTCGCTGTATCCTAATGCTAATCTTGATGTAACCATGTAAAGCGCTCTGATACCCTAGAGTCCAGCCAGCGCTATATAAAACCTTATAAATAAATAAATAAATAAATAAAATAAATAAATGAATCAAAAGCCACCTTTTACAAAGGACACCCTCCGGTCAGCACTCTAGTCGCTGCCGCTTCTCTCCCCCTCCCTTCTCTGCCATATAAGCCAGGACTCAGCGGCGACGCGCAGCTTAAACCTGGCTACGGAAGGTTAGACACCACACTTCCTTCCACACAGCACGCCTTGACAATACTTTTTAACATTTTATACTCTTGTATATTGTACTCGGCAAATCTATTTTTATCTTTTATCTTTGTTTTTTAATTTTTTTACTTTGTGTATTACTGTTACTCACGAGCCGCCCTCAGCTCTATCTGCTCCTTCTCCTCCATTTCGTTGTGCTGTCCCCGTTCTGCCACAGCATGTGACGTTTGAGCAGAGGGACGTTGCACATCGTAGCCATTTCTTCTTCCACACCCACCAGATCTGACATACACGCTCCGGTCAGCGCTCTAGTCGCTGCCGCTTCTCTCCCCCTCCCTTCTCCAACATATAAGCCAGGAGTCAGCGCGGACGCCTTGTCGTATGTTGATGACACGTAATTACTGATCACTCTTGGCCCTGACATTACGGACACCAAACTCCGCTTTATGTACTGCATGACTGACATCAACATCAGGATGCAAAATAATCACCTGCAACTTAATGCCAATAAAACGGAGATTATTATTTTTGGGAGAGCACAGACTCTATGGTCTAATGACTGGTGGCCCCCCAATCTCGGCCATTGTCCATCTCTCAAATCAGTTGCCATTACCTAGGGGTGCTGATTGATAACAACCTCTCCATGGCAGACCATGTTAATCATGTGACGGACGTCTACTATGGACTCATGCGTAGCCTTCGCAAGATCTTCCAGTAGATCCCAGTTGAAACCAGGATGACACTGGTCCAGGGACTCATCATTAGTCGGCTTGATTATGGAAACGCCCTGATGGCCTCTATCAATAAGAACTGTTCACTAAACTCCAGGTGCTACAAAATACAGCCGCTAGGCTTGTACTAAAGCTACCTTCTCGGACCCTGTCGGCACCAAGTTTGTGAGCTCTCCATTGGTTGCCCATCAGGAGACGCATCCACTTCAAGATTATTTGCCTGGTCCATAAGACTATCCATGGGAACAGACCTTGTTACATTGCTAAAAAACTCATCTGGTACTAACTGGCCAGAACACTAAGGTCCTCTAGCAACTACCTTCTCATCCCTCTTAAGATCCGTACCGCCAGGACCGGAGGCATATCTTTCTCATATCTTGCCGCCTTTATGTGGAACTCTCTTCCACTACAGTTATGTATGGAAACTAATCATAGGCCATTTTGTAAAGCTCTAAAAACCTGGCTGCTCTAATTTGTTCTATTCTTTTCTTTCCCTTTACTGGCACTCTTTTCGTCTTTCTTACCCTTCACGGGTCTCAGGATTTAGGCAAGCGCTTTGAGACCCTCGGGTGATATATGCGCTCAACAAAATCCAATGACACAAGCCAATAAAAAATATGGACGGAGAGTGGGTGGACCTTCAAGTCCATACTCTAATACAGCATGGCTCGTAGAGCAGCACATCCGTTGCCCAGGCTCGACCTAAAAAGCTTAGTTTGATGTGTTAGGCCTTTAGTGTGCATCATAGTGTCCACCTATCCAGGCAGTTTTGGGTTACAAAACAGCAGTACATCTGTACTCCTGCTACAGGTAAAGACCACACATCCCAACATGCGAGCGTGAAACACTACTGCTGGGCCTTGCTTGGCCATAAATCCAGGTTCAGCTGCAAACCAGCTCCAGGCCTGGGTTCACAGCGCAGGTGCACGCTAGAATTGTTACTTAAAATATGCATAGAGGGGACTTTGGGTCATTCGCCTTCATTCATCAGCTTATTTAAATCAGCCTCTGTCAGTCATAGCCATTACACTGATATTGCTAATTCCACCTTAGATAGGGCCTACAAAGTATTTATCTCACCTGTAGCTATTGGCTATTTGTTGCTCCATTCCACCTCATGAGGAGTGCTTGCATACAATTTGTGAGGACTATTTTACATCTAAAAAGTACATCAGCCAACATGCTTTGTGGCACATTTAATTATTTAGCTCATACATGCTCGGTACTCAGGAAACAGCCCTTTGTGTTACAGTAGCAAGCACTAACAATGCCACCACCACAACACCACTATCACAAATACCGCACCATTACCAACAATACCGCCACTGATATCACCACCACTAAACCACTTACAGCAGTGCAACTACCAGTATCGCAATCAATATCACCATCGGTAACACCAGTATTACCAATACCACATCAATACCACTTCCACCACTAGCCAACAAAAGCACTAGTACCTCTACCAGTACCACTAATACAATCACCAATACCACAACACCGCCAATACTACCAGCACTAATATAAATACCAATACCACCATCACAATACAATCACTACTAACACGAATACCACCACTAGCATCAATGCCACCTCCAATACACCACTAATACCAACAGCACCTATACCACTAATACTACCAACACCACTATGACCACCCTCACCAATAGTACCACACAACACCAGTATCACCTAGACCAATACAGCCACAAACACCAAAATCTCACAAAAACAGCTACCAATACCACCACCATCACCAATACCATAATCAATACCACCAACAGAAACTCTCATTCCACACCACCAATACTGATCCCACAACCACAACCAATTCCAATCCCACCACAGCACCAACTCCAACAATATCACCTACACAAACATATCAACCAATATCACCCCACCACTGCAATTACGAACAATACCACCAGAATACCACCAGACCATCAACACCACTACTACCACCATCACTACCAAGCCTTGGGAAAGCAAATGGAACTGGCTTTAATATAACATTGTACAGAAATATTATTTCTGTATGCCTGCATTTGCAAGTGTTATTACAATCCATTCAGACTTATTGGCTTCACCACTGTTTGTTTATCTTGGATCGAGGATTGTTGCACAGCAGTTTACCAAAACATTTCAGATTAAATGCAAATAGTCAGACACTCTGCAGGAAGATGGATCCTAAGATTATAACAACCAGTTATGAATTATGAGCTAGGTTTTATTCAGTGGTCGCTGGTGGATTTTAAAATTGGGTGGGCGGAAATGTTGCACCCATGTATATTTCACGAGCAAGCACAGCAAGTGAGCTCAAACTTAAAAAGGTGTTTAGTGACGGAGTGGGTAGGGTGCTGGATTCAGTGATGGAGGCACGGAAACCCAAATAGGTATCACATGAGAGCAGGTGAGGCAGACACCCAAAAGAAAATCTGAATGGATGGTAAAAATGGACCTCACAGACAACTACAGTAGGTTCCAATCCCTTGATTTTTTTTTGTATTTATTATTTTTTTGTTAGAGAGTTTTATATGGCGCGAATTAGACCCGAATCGGGTATCAGAGCGCTTTACATACGCACCAGTTTCCTTACAGGACACATTCATTTTTGTTAGGCACGGGGAGATTACGTGATTTGCCCTGAATCACAGGATGTTGAGCGTCGTTGCCCAGACTCGAACCAGCTTCGAGGTCAACAGCTCTAGCCCTAAGGCTACATCCTCTCCCCAATACTTCCCACTTGTGATATACGCAAGCCCTCCTTCTCTCTTTGAACCCTGCAAAGAATCCTGGGTCCCACGTGTTCCATACACCTCTACTACCCATGTGCCATCAAAACACTCTCTTTTTGTGCATGTACCACATGCACACAAACTTCAACTTTGCCCCTGCACTATTTCTTCCTAGGAGGCATGTGCTCTTTTGCCACACGTGTCATGAGCACACACTCTTGCCACACACCTGTCCATCAACCTCACACTTCTGACACTTGGTTGCCTTACACTGTTGCTTTCTAGAGGCCATACACATGCACTTCTGCTATGCAGGAGCCATGAAAACATTCTCTTGCCAACCATGTGCTATCCTCACACTCTTATGACACCTTATACGCTACACTCTTTTTTCTTAGGAGCCATGTTTATACACTTTTGCTTCTCGTCTCTTCTCGCTGGTCAGAGGCCTGCATCCACGACCCTCTGCAGCTGCAGAGTAAGGCAGGCGGAAGAGTAGTGTGTGGACCTGTTGATTAAGGCCTATGTCTATATAGGATGTATAATACCTGGAAATGGGGGAAAAGGATTCACTTGCAGATTAGGAAGGATTGAACAAGAGGTGCACACTGCACAGACACTCACAGAAGGATCATTTGAGAGGCACAGGCTTCCTCACACTTTGCTCCTTCTGCCTCCTCTGCCTGCCTCTCCATCTCCAGTATATGCATAGGTGTATTTACCTGTATGTCAAGCTCATGTACTCCGATAAGTGTGTCATGTTGGAGTTCTGTTGGAGTCCTCTGTTGCCATAATAGGCTTGTCCTGCCTCCTGTAGGAAGGGTGTGGCTAGAGCTGCCAATATCACTGCAGCACTGATGTCCACAAGACGCTGCAGGGCAAGAGAGCAAGGTGTCAATGGCGACCCTGGTGGCTGCAGTTTACTTAGATCAGGCGTCCAAATGCAGCTTGACAGTAGAGGTGTAACCAGTGTGTCACAGGCCCTAGTGTAAGTTTGGAAATGGCCCCCCCTGACTGCTGTTTCAGCTCAAAAACACAGCAATAATCAGGGATCAGTAGGCTCTTCAGGCTTCTGAGATCCGGTGCCACTAGACCTGCTGCACTAATGGAAGATACTCCCATGCCTGCCTGTGTATTGCTTCTTTGCTCTACTGGAGGTGCCTTAAGCTGCTATTCTTTAGGTTGAGCATAGGCAGTGCATGCGCCTCTCTGCGAGGCATGCTGTATAGGAGTATGTACTTGTAGTCCCGCTCACTCTCCGCCCATATTTTCCATTGGCTTGTGTCATTGTCCTTCATAAAAGGTAGCTTCTGATTCGTTAATAGGCTTGTTAGTCCCTTCTTGGTACCGCCTTGTCTTAATTTGTAATCTCCCATGGTGACTGGCCCTTTTACTTCTGTTGCGACACGGTATGTCTTGTGTAGTCTGTAAGCACTATTTTCTTTAATAAGTTCCTCCTACTGCAGTCACAACGTGCTTTCCTTACATTCAGCGCGCCATGCTCGCTTTCACTTTCAAGCAGCCCCGGACAGTAGCGGCTGCTTCTTTGATGTGAAATAGGGCTTGCATTTACAAAAGTTGGAGCTATTGTCATTGTAAATGACAATAGCTTAAACTCTCGTAAATGCGAGACCTATTGTATAGCAAATGCTTGTTTTCAGGCTGGCGAGGAGGAACTGTTCCGTTGATTTTGCTGCTGACCTGAGTGCTGACAGCTGGAATGATGTTCTGGCCATGGGCACATTAAGCAAGTGGGACGTAAAACGATCAGTGTGTGTCAGCCTGTCTACTGTTCTTTTCCACAGTGGATTTAAATTCCTCCGGTCTCGTGGGCCCAGTCTTCTGCCTTCCAGTAGCCTAGGGCTAACAAAAAGAGAGAGTTACAGGGGCACTGTGAAGAATAACTCTTTCATTGCAAAAGATGTGAAAACACGTGTGATGGTACTGGAGCTTACTTGAAGAGCAGCTCGACTCCTCCTACAGCCCGCCCTCTCCTGATGACGAGATAACTATTGCCACCCACTTGTATTATTGTTCCATTCGGCCGGCCCCACCTCCAGCCACTTAAATGAATGAACATCAGTAAACGCCTACCGGGGCCATTATATAAGGGCCCGAAAGTAACCCTATGTGTTTGCCTTTTGTAAGTCATACACATCCTCCACAATGACATCACTGCTCAAGATTCTGCATTCAAGGTGAAGAAGACCTTGTCCTACCCTGCACCTGAGCAACACGCCACTCCTACATTCTGAACCCTTGCAGCCAATAAAAACACAGATTCTGAGCCCATTTTGCCACTGAGCAACAAGTAGCCGTTTAGTCATTTCTTTCAGCTGCTCTGTATTTTTTTTTCTTCTTGTTGCTTCTCACCTCAGGTTAGTAGGGTGACGCCCACTTTGCCCATTAACAGCAGCCAACCCTGGTTTCATTTACACTACTCTTAAGCCCTCATTTACTAAAGTTCTGCATGAGCATTTACACAAAGCAGTAGGAAGTAACATAGAGTGTCAATTACTTAGAGCTTTTTAAGGTCTGTGTAGGAAAGTAGGATCTGCTTCTTATGGTTACACCCACTTTTTGCTGAATGCACCACTTTTTTGACTAGTCTGGCGGGGATCCTGCTAATCAGGACCCCAGCCTATCTGCTATCTCCTTTAAACTGTTATGATATGTACTGGGTACACTCCAGATTGGATACTGGGGTGCCCTTGTCAGTCCCTAGTATATGGTACACATGTACCCAGGGCATAGGTACCCCAGAGGTCTCCCATGGGCTGCAGCATGTATTATGCCACCCATGGGCTGCAGCATGTATTATGCCACCCATGAGAGACCATGCAAAATGGAACTACAGGGCTGCTATTGCAGCCTGTGTAAGTTGGTGCTTGCACCACTTACGAGAAATATAGGTTTACTATATCTATAGGTCACTACACTTAAAACCTATCAGTCACCCCTATAGCAGGACTTGACAATCATGAAGGCAGGGTGCTGGGTTTTACGTGAAAGGGTGCCCCTACATGAGCAGAGCCCCTCTGCAGCCTTCGGAGACCATTCTTCAGGGTTGTGTGTGACGCAGCCAGACATATAGGTAGAGGTGCATTGTATGCTTGCGTAAAATGCTATCTTGAAAACGGCTGCAACAAAACATGTTGTGTTTGGTATCAAACACCTTGGAATCATACCTCCACACTGGTAACCGGTGTGGGAGGTATGATTTCACCCTTCTGAAGCAAGTTTTGTGGGGTCCCTGGTCTTCCCGGTACCAGCCTTCTCGACCCGGATAGCACTAAATGGTTGCTGCCAACCAGAGACACATTTCTGCCCTCCTGCTGTTGAGCCAAGCTCAAGCAGGGGATGGCAGAACAAAAGGCAACCTGTCACAGGGAGGTGTGACCACCTTCCAGACAAGATTTGGGTGCCGATCACGATCCGGTAAAAAATATCCCCGTGCGACTCGTATCGGGTCTTTTTACCGTACGAATCGTACAAGTGCCGTACGAACTGGCAATCACGATTCGCATGGGAAAAAGTCCATACGAACCGCACTGGGAATCAGTCCCCACACGTCCTCGGGTCGGAAAATGTGTCCGACACGTCCTCGGACGATTTACCTTACAAACGTGAAAAGCCAAGTCCGACCGAGGAATCACGATCCATCCCGTGCGTCCGAGCGTACAACCGTATGGAAAAAAACACCGTCCGCACCGAACATCCATAGCAACCATGGAGACATGTGCCCGCATACGCGCCCAACACTCCCCCCAGCCCCCGTACGTACGACACGTACCCCCGTGTATGTATACCCCCACCCGTCTAGGTACACCCCAGTACGTTCCAGTCGTACCCCCACCCCAGTACGTGTCGTACCACCGTCAATGTACACCCCCCCACCCCTGTACGTGTCGTACCACCGTCTATGTACACCCCAGTACGTTCCACTCGCACCCCCACCCCTGTACGTGTCGTACCACCGTGTACCCACACCCCAGTACGTTCCAGACGTACCCCCACCCCAGTACGTGTCGGACCACCGTGTACCCACACCCCAGTACGTTCCAGACGTACCCCCACCCCAGTACGTGTCGTACCCCCGTGTACCCCCACCCCAGTACGTACGAGCCCCACCCCCACCCCAGTACGTGTCGTACCACCATCAATGTACACCCCCCCACCCCAGTACGTGTCGTACCCCCGTGTACCTACACCCCAGTACGTTCCAGTCGTACCCCCACCCCAGTACGTGTCATACCCCCGTGTACCCACACCCCAGTACGTTCCAGACGTACCCCCACCCCAGTACGTGTCGTACCCCCGTGTACCTACACCCCAGTACGTTCCAGTCGTACCCCCACCCCAGTACGTGTCGGACCACCGTCAATGTACACCCCCCCACCCCAGTACGTGTCGTACCCCCGTGTACCTACACCCCAGTACGTTCCAGTCGTACCCCCACCCCAGTACGTGTCATACCCCCGTGTACCCACACCCCAGTACGTTCCAGACGTACCCCCACCCCAGTACGTGTCGTACCCCCGTGTACCTACACCCCAGTACGTTCCAGTCGTACCCCCACCCCAGTACGTGTCGGACCACCGTCAATGTACACCCCCCCACCCCAGTACGTGTCGTACCCCCGTGTACCTACACCCCAGTACGTTCCAGTCGTACCCCCACCCCAGTACGTGTCGTACCACCGTGTACCCACACCCCAGTACGTTCCATTCGTACCCCCACCCCAGTACGTGTCGTACCACCCGTGTACCTACACCCCAGTACGTTCCAGTCGTACCCCCACCCCAGTACGTGTCGTACCACCGTGTACCCACACCCCAGTACGTTCCAGACGTACCCCCACCCCAGTACGTGTCGTACCCCCGTGTACCCCCACCCCAGTACGTACGAGCCCCACCCCCACCCCAGTACGTGTCGGACCACCGTCAATGTACACCCCCCCACCCCAGTACGTGTCGTACCCCCGTGTACCTACACCCCAGTACGTTCCAGTCGTACCCCCACCCCAGTACGTGTCGTACCACCGTGAACCCACACCCCAGTATGTTCCATTCGTACCCCCACCCCAGTACGTGTCGTACCACCCGTGTACCTACACCCCAGTACGTTCCAGTCGTACCCCCACCCCAGTACGTGTCGTACCACCGTGTACCCACACCCCAGTACGTTCCAGACGTACCCCCACCCCAGTACGTGTCGTACCCCCGTGTACCCCCACCCCAGTACGTACGAGCCCCACCCCCACCCCAGTACGTGTCGTACCCCCGTGTACCTACACCCCAGTACGTTCCAGCCGTACCCCCACCCCAGTACGTGTCGGACCACCCGTGTACCTACACCCCAGTAGTTCCAGGCACACCCCCAACACAACCACCTAAGTACGGAGCGCACCCCATGCCCCAACATCACAACCGCATGTACGAGTCGTACAAAGCCACACACAAGGACATCATCGTACAACCAAATGGCCCATGTACACACCGTACACACGCTCAAAACGCACGTACACAACCAGGACAAAACAAAACAACACAAGAATACACCATTCGAAAGGCACAAAGCCACTAAACATGGCCAACAACCACTAAAAAAACACATTCACTGACCTGCAACTGCCAAAAACAAACAGAGGCCCAATACACCACCACTCCTTATAACACACCCACCCAAACTTCAAACACTGCCACACCCACCCAAGGACCAATAAAAAGGGCCCACACACACAAACCATGAGCCTTTGCAACAGACTCACTGCTGCCAGACACCACAGAACCAGACTACAAGCTACACCACACCTTACACTTGCACACCTTCACACGACCACCCTCACAAACACCCTCTCATCACATTCACACACACACACAACCATCCACACCCCCCCCAACATCCACACACCCCCCACACCCACACTATCCCCACCCACACCCCTCACCATGCCCACTACCAAGAATCCAAAGTTCAGTCCCCGAGAGTTGGAGGTCCTTGTTGATCAAATCCTCAGAGTCGAGCCACAGATCTTTGGAACATTGGTCAGAAGCACCAGCCTGGCAGCCAAAACAGCCATGTGGCAGACCATCGTCGATGCTGTGAATGCTGTTGCGGACACCAGGAGGACCAAGCAGGATTGCCAGAACAGGTGGTACGACCTGCGGAGGAGGGTCAGAGCCAAGAGGCAGGAGGAACACGACCAGGCCAACGCCACCGGAGGAGGGCCCTCCCGCAGACCCGTACAGTACCATCCCTGGGAGGAGAGGGTGATGGCCATACTGCCGGTGGAGGCAGTCGAAGGATTAGAAGGACTCCGAGACCCGGGTGAGTACACAAACAACGCACCTCACATGGGGGGAACTGCAACCACAACCAAAATTACCAACAGGCACGCAACCACCACAAGCCATCGCATGACTCAACCACACTCCATGAGCAGGCACATGCCACTGCTGCCACCATGCCCCATGCACCCAGCTGGACAATGTCAAGTCACAGGCCACAGAAGACAACAACACATGACACGGTAACCCGGATGGCGGGAGGCTGGGCACCAAAAATCACATAGTGCGACTCCAAAGCAGACAACAATGCCCTCTGCCCATATGGCCTAGGTCACAGCCAGACAAACAGTGTGTCCCAAAACAGGAATGACTTGCCAGCAAATGGCGGACGCCTTGCATTAAAACATGGGGGTGAAGGCACTGGTTTGCACATGACGGCAGCTAATGATCAGCCAACATTGTGAAAGAGTGGCAGCACACACCACCACAGCAGCAGCGCAGACACAGACACTACACCCAATGGGTGCCTGGAGATCAGAAACAAACTCACATCAACAAGCCAAGGGCCATTCAAAGATCTGCTAACAGTCTGTGCCCAGGAAGCTGGGCCGAGGTGACAGAGGGGGACACACAGAGGGAGGGAGAGGGGGACAGAGAGGGAGGGAGAGGGGGACAGAGAGGGAGGGAGACGGACAGAGGGAGGAGGCTGACACACAGAGGGAGGGAGAGGGGGACAGAGAGGGAGGGAGAGGGGGACAGAGAGGGAGGGAGAGGGGGACAGAGAAGGAGGGAGACACAGGGAGAGCAAATCAGTCCTTTGGTGTGTGGGAATGTCTGCTCGTCAGCAGCTGGACTGCGTGCATGTAGACAAGGGTGGCCAGTGCCAGAACCCCCCCTCTTCAACATGGCAAAATGCAGGGCCATGTCACAACCTGTACACGAGCACAAGGACAGCTACCTGCATCATATAAGTGTGTGGATCCACTCCATGTGCACATGTACAGTGCTACAAGGAAGGCGCAAATGCATGGCTCGCCACACCTGCACACTCCACTGCTGACTGCAGTCACACGTGACGCAGCAAGTAAGACTGTGCCACACATAGTTAAAGGTGCCAAATTGGTGCCCAAGGGACACACCCATGCACAAGTGCACTGTGAGTGGAATGCAAGACAGATCCTAATTCCACGAGGAAATGTGCCAAGTGTGAAACGGATGAAACATGGATGTTGCATGGACCAAAATTAACATTGTCTCTCTCACACACAGGTCAACGTCGTGCTGCACCCCCCAACACTGGGGGGGAACACTCACAGGACCCGGATCTGCAGGAGACCGATCCCACCGGCAGCGACCACTCTCACCACTCTGCGGACGACCCCGACCAACCTGGCCCCTCTGGTGTCCAACCACCTGCAGCACCTGCGTCAGGTACAACTGTGCCAACCACCACCCCCACTCCTGCCACATCCCAGGAGACACCCAGGATCCCTGCCCCAACACCACAATGCAGCCAGCCTCGCCAGGAGGGACACGGTGTCCCGGGCACCCAGGAGGAGGCAGGCGACAACGCCAATGCCACCCCTCAGGGGTCCCGGAGACCCCATGTGCCCACAAGGGCAGTCCAGGCGCAAGTGGGCAGGGGTGGTGGGAGTGGAGGACGGCGGAGGCACGAGCCTGACCAGTTGGCTGGGGATCCCGCATTGTCCCATGTCCGTAACATCCTGGACACATACCGGGAGGACACCACGGGCATGGCCCAGGTTGTGTCCACCCTCAATGAGATCAAGGGGAGCCTCGATGAGATAAAGACCCAGCAGGCCCAGCAACATGCCTGTCAACTGCAACACCAACGGAGGATGGAGGACAGACAGGCTGAGCAAGTGACGGCATTCCAGGGGATTCACGCTACACTCCGTCGGATGGCCGACACCATGGCCGACCCTCCCTGTGCCAGAAGGCGGAGAACATCACCACCCACAGGGAGGGATCAGGAGGAGGAGGAGGAAACATCCGACGGAGCATCCCAGACGTCGTCACGGCCTGCTGGTGAGGTTCCCCGCAGGAGGCCGGGTCGTCCACGGAAAGGACCGTGAGGGTGGCTGCTACATCACCATCTCCCAGGACACCTGGCCTGGCACCTGGCCCACTGGAGCAACAGCATCACAGCATCAAGAGACATTCTCTACCACATGGCCCTGCTGGTCACTGGCTGACCAATGTTGACAAAGACTGTGGCATGGACTCTGAGGATTTCCAATGCCAAGGCCCCCAACTCCCCTACTGAACTTTGGATTCATACATCCCGGATAGACCCTTACTTGCCCCCCCCCACCCCCACCAATAAATCACACTATGATGAGTAGATGCATGCTGGTAGCATTATTACCTAACATGTGTCTTGTAAAGTCTAAACATGCCTGAGTTATCTGTTCTCTTCAACCATCCACACCCTGGGGCCTGAGTCTGCCACAGGACACATGGGTCACAGTTTATTAGGCAAGACAGACATGGAGCACCATACACACCCGTGATGGGCACAACCAGCTGAGGGGGTGGCCGAACAACCGTGCTGACAGACACATTTAGTACAGCAACAGTCATGCGCAGAGGTCAGGGATCCTGTCCAGTGTCCTGGGGGGCACCCAGGTATGTGTAGACAGGTGGCAGAACCATGTCCTGCAAGCTTGAGTCCGGTGGATGCAGAGAATGGGGGCCTGTCCAACGTTGGATGCATGGGGATGGCACATGTCACAATACCCACGCAGTCATGGACATCATGCCCAATACACAGTGTCAGCCCACACACACAGCTTGCATCTCGCCACTCGACACATTGACACATAGCCACAATCAGGGAATACCATGCCAGACATGCAGGATGCACCGTGCCAACACACCAGCATTGACTGAGAAGGGGCACCTTGGAGGCATAGGGACACCTTTATTAGTCATGTTTTTGGGATAGCAGAGGCAACTTGAAGTACACATGAACACTTCATGTGGAGTAACATGTGGGTCCAACACTGGCACCCCCCTTCTGCAGCACAAATGCGTGATAGCCATGGTACTGGCACACAAGCGTCGGCTAACAGCTAAATACCCACAGCTGCACACGGAGAGCCTGCCATACACCATAGATCCGCTGATGTGGAAGTCCCACGCCATGTCAAGCCAATGTCAACCGTATGTGTCCGAGGGCAGTGTCACACACATTGATGCCATCATCACAATCCACCATCCCATCACTGATGACTGACAACCAGGCAGCCCATCTATTCTGGTGTACACAGCTGCATGTCGTGTCCCATGGGGATGCCACATGACTGCAGAGGAACCAAACCCCGACCTGGGCAGTGTGCACACATCGTGAACAACTGCCACACCCAATACACCCCAGATGCATCCCTTACCCCATGGAGACTTCCAAACGTGTCCGTGCCTGTAACGCTGAGTCAGCCCACGATGCCATGTCCATGAGGAATAGCAGTGCCACAACAATGCAACCAGCAGATGGCATGCGCAGGTACCTGGGGAAGAGAGACACACAAGAAGTCAGCCACAAAAAGCACAGCCACTTGCATGTGCATTGACTTGACACATGTATGGATGACCACATGCTAGGTCACAATTATGACTGGGGAAATACTACCATCACTGCCACCATCACTCCAGTGACACACCCACACACACCTCTGACTCACGTGCCATACATGCAGGTGGAGACACACATCACAACACATGCCACACGGGGACCAAGGCGTGCACACTCAGACACTGGTACTCACCACTAAGCAAAGAAGTCTCGTATGAGCCGAGTCCGGATGTCCTCTTGCGGCTCCACATCCTCCACATCACTAGCCCCATTGCCAAGCCCTTCGTCCTCCACGGGTGGATGGTCCTCGTCATGTTGATTCAGGATGAGTGGCACAGCTCTTTCAACTGCCATGTTGTGCAGCATGCAGCAGACCATGAAGATCTTGCAAACCTTCGCCGGGGCATATGGGAGTGCGCCGCCGGTCTTGTGGAGGCACCGGAATCGGCTCTTCAGCATGCCAAACGTCCTCTCTATCACACGCCTTGTCCGTCCATGGGCGGTGTTGTAGCGGAGCTGGGCCGGCGTGATGGGGTTGCGGAGAGGTGTGAGCAGCCAAGGCATGTTGGGATAGCCAGCGTCCCCTACATGGAAAGCACATGGATATCGTTAGAACTGGCGAAGCGGTCGTGCTGCTCGGCTATACAGAATACAGGACAGACAGACTGTACCCACCAACAACACATGCCCGTTCGTTGCGCAGCTGCATCATCATATCAGGCATCCCGCTACGCCTCATGATGTAGGCATCGTGTGCTGATCCTGGGAAACGAGCACAGACATGTGAAATCACCATGTTGGACTGACACACCACAAGGGCATTGATGGAGTGGTAGTGCTTCCGATTGCGGTACGCCACCTCCCGTGCGTGTGGTGGTACCAAAGCTACATGTGTCCCATCTATGGACTCAATGACATGGGGCATCCCTCCCAGGGCATAGAATCCACGCTTGACCTCTGTCATCTGTTCAGGGGTTGGGAACTTGATGAAGTCATCCAGGTGAATCAACATGGCCTCCAAGAAATCATGCAGCACACCGCTGAACATGCTCTGGGACATGCCACCAACATGAGCTATGGTATTTTGGAAGGTACCCGTGGCAAGGAAATGTAGGGCAGCCATTACCTTCAGCTGGGGTGTCAGTGCCGTAGGATACCTGTGCTGCGGTTGCAGGTGTGGTGCCAGTCTCGCCGTCAGCTCCAGAATCAACGGTTGGGTGAAGCGGTAGAGCCGGATCCTGTCATTCTCCTGCATGGCAGCCAAGTCTGGAATAATCCGGGCAAGAGGCGGTGCTCTGCAGTAATGAGGAAGTGACAAGGAAGAGTGAGTGCACTACGACAACAACTCATGTCTACTGAGCACATGTAAATCTGGCAATACACACATGCCACATAGGGAGTCAGATATGTGCTACATGCCCAGGACACGTATGGATGCAAGGTGACACTCCTTCCAAGACCCAGCTACACACGGAGATTGAGAACCTCCCCATGCCACGCCATGGGAATAGCTGTGTCCCAGTGCAAGTGAACAGCCAGACGCAACACAGGAGTGACATACACCCACACATCAGCAGAAGTAGGATGCCGATTGCAGAGACTGGTAGCGGAACACCGGAGCCACAGGTCACATGACATTACACTATGCCTGCCCACACACCTTGCCATGAAGGTGCACATGTCATGACTCACCACACATTCCTTGTGAGGATGCTGACATGGCCTTGTCACGCTACTCCGTGTCCCATGCATACATGTGCACCTCACATACGATAACACATGTGGCATGGTGTGCGGAACAGTGTGCAATGACAATCTACACACAGACACATGTTGGTTGCTGCAACGGCTGCAGCTTTTGAGGGTGCTACTACATCAACCTGATGTAAATCCCGGACACATATATGACATGGTCACATTGTGCACTGTGGGTAGTGACAAGTCATGTGTCATGACCCCTGTACCGGGCATCATGGGACACTTCCGTGTGTTGGTGTCCGTGCCATGCCAGTGACGCTCACCCCAAGTGCGCAGTACGACATGCACACATGTCATAGGAGTCAGGGGCATGCCTGGCACACATTGCACCCTCACACAGTACACCTGTACACATCTCATCATACATCTGGTGCCTCCTCCACTCAGGTGGCATGTTCCACATCACAGCCTGTGACACCTGTGCCCCACACATGTAGTAATGCACAGACGATGCCTTGATGTCCATTCCTGGACAAGTATGTCCATCCATGGACATGTATGTGCGCCCTATTCCTACCTGTGTGTCGCCTATCACCACAGTGATGTGTACAAACCGCCGTACTGCTGCTAAGAGGGCCTGTGTATGTTTCCAAATCACTGTGGGAGTGCTGACGTATGTGTACCCATCGTGATGGCGAGCGTACAGGCATTTGTACGGTCCGTACCACTACGAGTACGCATACGCGTGCTGAACCATAGTGAGAGGGCCGTACACTCGCATGTACGCTCACTATCACTATGGGTCTGCACGCGTATGCGTACACGTAGTGGTAGGGACCGTACACACGCATGTACGCTCACTATCACTATGGGTCTGCACGCGTATGCGTACACGTAGTGGTAGGGACCGTACACACGCATGTATGCTCAACATCACTATGGGTCTGCACGCGTATGCGTACACGTAGTGGTAGGGACCGTACACACGCATGTACGCTCACTATCACTATGGGTCTGCACGCGTATGCGTACACGTAGTGGTAGGGACCGTACACACGCATGTACGCTCACTATCACTATGGGTCTGCACGCGTATGCGTACACGTAGTGATGTTGAGCGTACATGCGTGTGTACGGTCCCTACCACTACGTGTACGCATACGCGTGCAGACCCATAGTGATAGTGAGCGTACATGCGTGTGTACGGTCCCTACCACTACGTGTACGCATACGCGTGCAGACCCATAGTGATAGTGAACGTAGGCATGCATGTACGGGCCGTTGCCATGCATTTTGGGTGCCCTAGGGCCCCGAAACGCACCGTACCTGTGTGTGATTCTCCAAATTACATGGGGGACAAGTATTAAGGCCTACATGCATGCTGGTTGTCATGGAGACCAGGTTCAAATTTCGAAATTGTTCTGGAAGGTGCACAGCAGAAGTCAGTTGGAATTGTTCTACTTTGTTGCAATGTGTTTGTGGGGCTGACATCATGCAGGAGAATGAAACTGATAGAGAACCCACAGACTGCTAGGTTTGAAGGGATTGGTGGAAACATAGGATGCAAATGTGAGTGACCAATCACTCTGTACTCCTGTGCATGAGACTGGGCAGAAGGGCACATATAAGGCAGCCAGGTCCCATGAGGGAGTACTTGCCTGCACATCTTTGCATTTGTCGACCAAGCTGCTGCTACTGATTCCCTGGAACCATGTCAAGGGCTGTGGAGAGGTCACAGCCATTCACCCTGGAGGAGAACATGGCTCTGCTGGATGTGATCCTCCCACAGTACCCCATGCTGTATGGGCGACCAGGGTATCAGGTGAGTGCATAGGCCACAGCCACAGACTGTCCCTATGTTCTGACTGTGACTTCCGGCATTGTGTCCTGGTGTGACACACATGCCATGTACTGTCGGGGGGGTACCGGGGGGGGGGGGTGCCTGATTCCTCCCAGCAGTGCCCTGAGACAGGAGGGGTGTGTGCAGATTCCTCCCAGCAGTGCCCTGAGACAGGAGGGGTGGGTGCGGAGTCCTCCCAGCAGTGCCCTGAGACAGGAGGGGTGGGTGTGATGCTCAGTGTGAGCCTTGATCATTGATTGTGACATAGCCATCATTCCACCTGTGTGCCCACTATGGCACGTACTGGCTTTACCCTCACCAGAGGATGATGTCCCTATGACAGAGGTGCAATGCGTTGGCTGCATGACATGCCTTGTTGTAACCAGCTAATTTGTTCTCATTTGTCTCTATGTGACATGTGGCTGGTGTATTGATGTGGTGTCACTTGTTATTCCTCACAGGTAGGCGCCACTGCCAAGGAGCAGATCTGGCTGACCGCCGTCAGTGCCGTGAGGCGTGTGGATGGTCGGAGGCGGAGCCTGTCCCAGGTGAGGAAACGCTGGCAGGATATCCGGTGCTGGACGCGGAGGATTGCACGGCTCCTGCTGGGGGACTCACCTGAGAGCCACAAGAACCGCAGCCGCCGCCGTCTGACCCACCTCCACAGGCGTGTGCTGCCGGTGGTCTTTCCAGACCTGGAGAGGCGCTTACAGGCGATGCAGCAGGCGGAAGGGGGTAGGTACATGTGCGTTTGTTGTGTGTCACCGGCATTTGTAAGGGCACAGTGGCATTAATTCACTGGCAGGGTTTAAAGGTGCTGTGCAGATCCAGTTTGCCCCAGTGTAGCGCTGCGCCCCTGCCACCCTTCCCCTCCTTGCAATGTGTTCCCTGGTCTGTGTGTAGTCACTCCTTCACAAGGTAATGTAGGCTGGCGCTTTGTCCACGAGAACAATGACTGTAGCATCATGTGTGGTGGTGGTGTGTAACAGGTTGTGGGACCTTGCCTGTGAACTGTCAAGTTCACTGCATGTGGGTTCCATGTCAGTTGGCACTGATGCTGGCTCCAGACATGGGAGTTGGTCTCTCATGTGTCATGCCTTACAGCGCACATGTCCTATGTAGTGGCCTGTGACATGATGTGCATGAGTGTGCGATACGCATAGTGCAGGGATGGTGACGTGTGTAGCAGTCATTACCATTCAGTAGCATGTAGTTGCGTGCCCACTACTGTCCCCTGGGGCACCTTATCCTCAGTGTTGTTTGTGTCATCATCAACGTGGACACTCTCACTATCTACAGCGTAGGTTGTGCTCTGTGCCATTGTCCCCTGTCACCATGTATATAGACGTGCTATTATGTACAGGTGTCCACTGTGCAGCCTGACCTGATTGTCCTTCTTCATACTCACAGTTGCCAGTGCCTGTGTGTCTTGTTATACTCATCTGAGGATGGGCACTGGTACCTCATTATTTGTACAGGCGCACCTTGGCTGTTTTGCGTCCAATCTTGCATTTTGCCTGCCACTGTGTTTATCACCCAGACTATGAGATGTTGGTGCCACCTGTGTCTCAACAATTAGCATCGTGTGGGGGTTGCTTGGGGCGGGCAATGCCTATGTGTCAAATCCTGATTCCTACTTGCTGTGTCTGGCCAGTGTGTGATGTTACTGGACACACACGCAAGGTGCAGTGACCGAGTTATGTTGGGCATGTTTGCAGCATTACCTATGCAGCATGTGTCTCAAGTTCATGGTTATTGTCCCTGGTCATCGGTATTTTCACCAACGCTGTGTGGTGCAGATGCAGTGCAGGATTGTCCCCAGGGCCTGGGTGCTATGTCAGACTCCGTTTCCTGTCTTCAGCTATTGTCTCATGCTCTCCATGGTATTTCAGTGGCATGGTGGCTCAACCAACTGTGTGTTTCATGCCCTACATCGGTACCTTGTTTTGCAGATGTTAGGGATCTTCCTCTTCAGGCTATGCAATGTTGACTATGTAGATTGGACTCATGTGACAGATGTGTACAGGTGTCTGATTAATTTCTGTCTCTCCACCCTGCCCACAGCATCGTCGGGGGACACAGAGGGAGACATGGACACAGACCAGGCGGAGGGACCGAGCACCAATGCCAGCCGTGACATCGGGGCTGGCACATCGAGTGGGACAGAGGCGGAGAATAGTGTGGCCGAGGACCTGTCGACTGGCACATCAGACTACGAAGCTGACAGGTCCGAGGAGGATGTCTCCGAGTTGGCGGAGGCTGCACCAGCAGCTGACAGTGGAACAACACCTGGCACCGCCCCCTCAGTTCCCATCAGCCGCCTCCCACTTGCTCGTGTCCCTTCCCAGCGTGCCCGGTCACCGCATGTCTCCTTCCTGCCAGGCACCGCACCCCCTGCCCCTGTCTCCACTGCTGCCGCCAATGCTGAGTCTATGGACATCCAGCGGCAAATGCAGGTTGGTCAGGCTGCGATCCTTAATGTCCTCCATTCCCACGGGAAAACCCTCACCAACATCGAGGCATTCTTGGAGGGCATTCATTCTTCGCAGGCTGACCAACGCAACTTGCTGAGGTCCATAGACTCCACACTGACTGCAGCAGTGGGTCTCCTGCAGCGCGACCTCCCCCCACCTACCCCTGCCCCATCCACACTTCCCACTTCCATGCCTGTCCCACGTACACCCAGACGTCGGCATGCACCCACCACAACAGACACAGGCACCACACCAGCAGGGAAGGTCCACCGCACTCCTCCTGACACGCACACACAGGGTGAGATAGGCACACCCACTGGGTCGGGGGGCAAACGTGTGACACGCAGCCAGAGTGGGAGTCCGCATTCCACACAATCCACTCCCTCCAAATCCCCTCCCCTCAGCTCTCCTGGCCACATCTCCCCCAAGGACTCCTTCATGGCCGCTCTGTCCCTGAGCCCCACAGTTCCGCCACCACGCAAGCGGTCAAGGAAGTCCTCGGTCAGGGTGGTTGAGTCTCCCCCCCTGTCTCCACCCTCCCCCGGTGGCGCTGCAACCCATCCCTCTGACCCCCCCCCCCTCCTTGGGGCCTGAGGTCACTTCGGGTGCAGGGGACTCCCTGGAGGACCTTGCTAAGGTGTGTAGTGCCATCCTGGCCTCCGCCTTTGGCCATGACACACCCCCTGTGGTTGAGTCCTCCATCCCTGCACCCACAACGCCGCCCCTTTGCCCTGATGTCCCTGCGGTGCCTGTTGCTTCCCCCCCCCCCTGATGCCCTCACCAGTATGGAAGACAATGGCATTTGACTGTGCAGGCAAGGTAGGGGACACACATCCCACTGTGTCCCCCATCCAGCTGGGAATCATTGACTGCCCTATGGCCTATGTTGAATTTGATCTGCTTGCGATCCACGGACATTGTGCTCATGCTGAATAAAGCTTATTTTTGTTATCATTATCACACTCCTGCTATGGTGGTATTGGTGTTGGTGGGGCTGCTACATTGTTTTGGGTGGTGTTTAAGGCTTTGGGTGTGTGGGATTTGTAGTTGTGTTCTGCTCTTTGGGGCGACCCTGGGATCTGTGTGCCATCACAAGGTGTTGGCTAACTTCCTTAGGTCATGTCAGCAGTTACTGCATGGTTCAATTGTCCCAGGGTGTATTCCTTCCTCTGTGTACCCAGTTTCTTCCCTGCAGGGTCTTCACAATGTTTAGCGCAGAGCTGTGTCTACATGAGCTGTGTGTGTGACGGAGCCCTTCTACTTTGGCCATGCATGCATGGCCATGTCTCCACCTGCAACAATCGTGGCATCCTTGGTGATCACTGTACTTGTGTGTGGAGTCAGTTGACATGAGTTCATGGGGACATGTTCCCTTGTAGGCAGTATGGATGTGGGTAATTCTGGCATCACACACATGTGTTACACCCCTCCTGTGTCTGGGCACTGCTGGGAGGACTCTGCACCCACCCCTCCTGGGTCTGGACACTGCTGGGAGGACTCTGCACCCAACCCTCCTGTGTCTGGACACTGGTGGGAGGACTCTGCACACACCCCTCCTGGGTCTGGACACTGCTGGGTGGACTCTGCACACACCCCTCCTGGGTCTGGACACTGCTGGGAGGACTCTGCACACACCCCTCCTGTCTCAGGGCACTGCTGGGAGGACTCTGCACACACTCCTCCTGTCTCAGGGCACTGCTGGGAGGACTCTGCACACACCCCTCCTGTGTCTGGACACTGCTGGGAGGACTCTGCACCCACCCCTCCTGGCTCTGGACACTGCTGGGAGGACTCTGCACCCACCCCTCCTGGGTCTGGACACTGCTGGGAGGACTCTGCACACACCCCTCCTGTCTCAGGGCACTGGTGGGAGGACTCTGCACCCACCCCTCCTGTGTCTGGACACTGCTGGGAGGACTCTGCACCCACCCCTCCTGGGTCTGGACACTGCTGGGAGGACTCTGCACCCACCCCTCCTGGGTCTGGACACTGCTGGGAGAACTCTGCACACACCCCTCCTGTCTCAGGGCACTGGTGGGAGGACTCTGCACCCACCCCTCCTGGGTCTGGACACTGCTGGGTGGACTCTGCACACACCCCTCCTGGGTCTGGACACTGCTGGGAGGACTCTGCACACACCCCTCCTGTCTCAGGGCACTGCTGGGAGGACTCTGCACACACCCCTCCTGTCTCAGGGCACTGCTGGGAGGACTCTGCACACACCCCTCCTGTCTCAGGGCACTGCTGGGAGGACTCTGCACACACCCCTCCTGTGTCTGGACACTGCTGGGAGGACTCTGCACCCACCCCTCCTGGCTCTGGACACTGCTGGGAGGACTCTGCACCCACCCCTCCTGGGTCTGGACACTGCTGGGAGGACTCTGCACCCACCCCTCCTGGGTCTGGACACTGCTGGGAGGACTCTGCACCCAACCCTCCTGTGTCTGGACACTGCTGGGAGGACTCTGCACCCACCCCTCCTGGGTCTGGACACTGCTGGGAGGACTCTGCACCCACCCCTCCTGGGTCTGGACACTGCTGGGAGGACTCTGCACACACCCCTCCTGGGTCTGGACACTGCTGGGAGGACTCTGCACACACCCCTCCTGGGTCTGGACACTGCTGGGAGGACTCTGCACACACCCCTCCTGTCTCAGGGCACTGCTGGGAGGACTCTGCACACACACCTCCAATTTCTGGATATGTACGCTTGGGACATACACGGTGTGGGTGCGCTCCATGCATTGGAGGTGAGGGTTCGAGTCGTACTTACACTGGTGTGGTGGGGGTACGGTCCGTGAGTCCAGGAGTCGTACTTACACTGGTGGGGGTGGGGGTACGGTCCGTACGTCCGCGGGTGAGGGTTCGAGTCGTACTTACACTGTTGGCATGGGGGGTACGCTCCATGCATACGCGGGTGGGGGTACGGGTCGTACTTACACTGTTGGGGTGGGGGTACGCTCCATGCATACGCGGGTGGGGGTACGGGTCGTACTTACACTGTTGGGGTGGGGGTACGCTCCATGCATACGCGGGTGGGGGTACGGGTCGTACTTACACTGTTGGGGTGGGGGTACGCTCCTTGCATACGCGGGTGATGGTACGGGTCGTACTTACACTGTTGGGGTGGGGGTACGCTCCTTGCATACGCGGGTGATGGTACGGGTCGTACTTACACTGTTGGGGTGGGGGTACGCTCCTTGCATACGCGGGTGAGGGTTCGAGTCGTACTTACACTGTTGGGGTGGGGGGTGCGCTCCTTGCATACGCGGGTGAGCGTTCGAGTCGTACTTACACTGGTGTGGTGGTGGTACGGTCCGTGAGTCCAGGAGTCGTACTTACACTGGTGGGGGTGGGGGTACGGTCCGTACGTCCGCGGGTGAGGGTTCGAGTCGTACTTACACTGTTGGCATGGGGGGTACGCTCCATGCATACGCGGGTGGGGGTACAAGTCGTACTTACACTGTTGGGGTGGGGGTACGCTCCTTGCATACGCGGGTGATGGTACGGGTCGTACTTACACTGTTGGGGTGGGGGTACGCTCCGTGCATGCGCGGGTGGGGGTACGGGTCGTATTTACACTGTTGGGGTGGGGGTACGCTCCATGCATACGCGGGTGAGGGTACGGGTCGTACTTACACTGTTGGCATGGGGGGTACGCTCCATGCATACGGGGTGGGGGTAGGGTCCGTACATATCCGTCCCCACGCTATGTGATGCTTGTGCGGGCCATGCCCAGGCCTTTGCCACGTGGGTACGATCCGTCCCGCCATTGTTGGGGTGACGTGTGTGTGGGCGTGGTACGACTCGTACCCACGCTCTTCAGGCGTGGGTACGGGACGTACCTGTCTGGTTGTGTTGCCGGTTCGCGTGGTGACGGACTTCCGTTGTGGCGGTAGCTGGCTTATCAGGACACGCCCCCACCCCCTCGTGGTGACCAGGGCATGGGAGTCAGGTATGTCCAGGCCATGTGTGACTTATGTGGTTGTTTTGTGGCCTGCCCTGGTCGTGCCACCCCCACCCCACCCCACTTTCCCCCCTCCCTTAGTTATTCTTACCTTCTGCGGCGTCTGCGTCGGTGCCTGTAGAGCAGGTGGACTGCTATGAGGGCAGGGATGACTCGTAGGTTCGGGTCCATGTCTGTCCGTCGCGTACTGGTACTCCTTGCTCGCGTCGTCCTGTCGCGTACGGGTCCTCCTTGATCGCGTCGTCCTGTCGGGTACGGGTCCTCCTTGGTCGCGTCGTCCTGTGTGTCCGTCGCGTACTGGTCCTCCTTGTTCGCGTCGTCGTCTGTCCGTCGCGTACTGGTGGTCCTTGTTCGCGTCGTACTGATTTCCCGGCAGTTTTTGGCTGCCGCAGAATCTTCACCGTGCGGGGTGACGTCGGTGCGAATCGTGATTCCTGGTTCGTGAATGGCTGGCTGCGAGCGTCCCGACGTCAGGTCGGCGCTTTCCCGGATCACATTGGTAGGTGTTTTTTTGTTCGGTCGGGCTTTTTTACGATTCGTACGGTAATGGTGTACCCGTGCGAATCGTAATTCCTTGTTTGTATAAATTGACGAGCGGGTACGCGTCGGACGGAGATTATGCTCCGTCCGACGGTTCGTACCCGGTTTTTACCGGATCGTGATCGGCACCTTAGTGTATTGGGGCTGGGTCGGGGCACTTCCAAAGTGCCTGAAAGTCTGCACGAGGGGCACACTTGGTTTCCTTGTGCATAGTCCAGCTCAAACCAGTTCTGAGACCCGTTGGCTCCTGCTCTGGCACAAAACTGGACAAAGGACATGGGAGTATCCTCCCCACTGTCCAAACCCTCCCCTGGGAGGGTCCCCTGAATCTGTCCAACCCTCTCCCGTAGGTACTTAAGGGCTTACCTGGCTATAGGACCCTAGATTTAATGTGGACAAGATTTTGAACAAGAAACCACTGACTTTTGACCATCTGGATACTCTGGACTTCACTGGATTTTGACTGGGCCCGAGTTCGTCTCCCTCTCCATCCAAAGCATCGTCTGTGCCCTTACACCATACAGGCTCTGTGCAGGACCTGTGGGGCATCAAGGACAACTGAAGAATCTCCCTTGGGGTGAAGGAGTCACTCCCCTGCATTTGCAGGCACCGTAATGCAACTCACCAGTCTGATGATCCTAAGCTCCTGCAAACTTTGAAGGCTTCAGCAACACAGGAGGTGGTTTCCTATGTTTCTTGAGGTTGAGCTGCCATCTCACCAAGTTTGAGGCCAGTATGTTATGTGGGAACCCATAACCTGAACCCCTGTGCACTGCATACTTTTGCAAGTGCATATGCTTGTTGGCATTTCCCACCTAAGTGCATTGGGCTATTGATAGCCCCAATCTCTGTGCACATTCCATACAAAGGACTTTAGCCTCCTCACACCGAGTGCCCTGAAGCTGCTACTTTATGAAACTGCTTGAGGTCCCCTCATGACTCCTGTGTCTCCGGCCTGTGGGTCCACTTGAGGGTCAACACTGCTTTCCTGGTGCTCCACTGGTTGATCCAGGCCTGCCCTGACACCCCTTGCTGTGGTGAGTCCCCCAGTCCTTGCCAGGCCAAACCGTAACCTTCCTTGACCTTCTTCATGGGTTGTTGCTGCCAAAGCTTGTTAGTGTTCCCGCCGGACACCGACCCCTCCGCACTCGACATCCTTTGTGGGACAGCTTGTATTTGGCTCCTGGTCATCCTTGACGTCTCTGGTCCCTGTGGCTGCAGAGTCAAGGTTTCCATCATCACACCTGAAGCACCCGACATCAGTGGGCATTCGTCTACCGAGCCCCTGGTCACTCCTGAGTGACCCAGACTCTGTCCCCTCTGCTTTCACGTTCCTTCCATCAAGATTCCACCTTTGGGTTCCACTGGACGTTCTTCTTCTTTCCAGCAGTGGCATTTCTTTGAAGTCTCCCATTGAAATCGATGACGGTTTCTGACAACATTTCAGCCCTATGCACCCGGCTTACCTGAGATAGGTAACTCTGGTTCTTCGGTATCCATGGGTGGGGTGGCTCTACAACCTTCTTTGATCCAAAGGGTTTCTTCGTAATCCACTGGTAAGGGTCAGTAAACATTAAAACTTCAACCGCGACTTTCCCATAGAGTTGTACGGAGCACGCAGTCGTGTTCTCACACTGCACCCGTCCTCCGTGGGGTCCCTACTTTCTCACCATGGGTGGTTCCTTGGGGTCCCAGCGATTCTACGTATCCCAGACACTGTCTTGATGTTGTGGTACTTATACCTCTATTTTAGTATATGGTTTGATCCCCCCTGGGGCTCTCTGTGTATTATTGCTATTTGCTGTAGATTCTGTGCTATAGTATTGTGTATTGTGTATTATCTCCGTGTAGGAGATACTGCGTCGTACTAGCGAGTGTTATATTAATAAATACATATTTTTATAACTACTGTGTTGTTATCCTTTCATTTAACCAATACTATAAGGTTGCATTCTGGTAAAACATGCTGCTTAACATTCCTTCAAGACTAAGCCTGAAGGTTGCTCTCCACAGCTACCAATAGGATAGATTTCTAAAGGTTATCTTTGACCTCTTAATCATCATAAGGGTTGTTTGGATTGATGCAAGGTGCCCACTTTAATTAGTGGACATCATATACCAGGCCAACTTTTCACAGTCTTTGTGTGTAATGCTAAATTGCATTAGGATGTAAAGTCCCTGGCTGGAACGTTCGGAAATTGAGCCCCCCCCCTCCCAAAGTGGTCAAACCACTAGGAGTGCAGTTCATATAGGAGGCTTGCATCAGGACTGGTTGTGGCTGTTTTTGATATACGGGTGCACAGTTGATGCTAATCTATTGGGTAGGGGCAGTGTACCAGATGTTTATCACTGGTATCACCCTACCACTACATTACCACCCTTGTATCGACCTCCACTATATTGTCCTGGTAACTATCAAGCCTCTAATGTCATCATTTGCTGTGTTCCAACCCTAATACTTTCCTCACAATGTAATGTTAGGACGATAAATAGAAGGTCGATATAGCCCTTTTTGCAGGTTTATCCCCCAAACTTTTTGCCTTTTACCTCCTATTGTTCCGGCCCATTTTGTTGGCTATTGGACTCTGAGTTCTTTACCACTGCTGATCAGTGCTAAAGGGCATATGCTCTCTGTGTAAATTGTGCTTATGATTAGTTATTCATGATTGGCATATTTGATTTACTGGTGAGTCCCTAGTAAACTGCACTGAGTATGCCATGGTTTGTAAATCAAATGCTATTAGTGGGCTTGTAAAACTGGTTGTGCCACCCAGATGAGTAGCGCTGTAAATGTGTCTCAGACCTGCTACAGCAGTGACTGCGCAAGCAGTTTTTAAACTGCCATGTCAACCTGGCAAGTGCACCCACTTGCCAGGCCCAACCCTTCTCTGGTTTTACTTGTAAGGCACCCCTCAGGTAGACCCAAGGTACCCCAATGGGGAGGGTGCAGCGTACCTGAAAGGTAGGACATGTACTGGTGTGTGTGCATTTCCTTTTTCAGTATTGAAAGGCTGTCTGTCCCATAGGTTAACATCGGAGCTGTCTTGTAACATGTTTACAAGTGTAACTTCCTATTGCGACAAGATAGAGAAATAGAGTTTAGGCTCTCTGAACTCAGAATTTAATGCACGCCTTTTACTAGAGGTGGTTTTTAAATTGTGTGTTTGAAAATGCCACTTTTAGAAAGTGAGCATTTTTTTGCTTTACCATTCTATGTGCCTCTGCCTGTTTGTGTATTTACCGTCTGGTTTTGAAGTGACAGGAGCTGGGGATGTGCATTTACTCTAGACAGTTACAAGGGGTTTTGAGGTGTGTCCTGCCTTCCCTGTGTCACTCATAGCCTGGCTGAATAGACCGTTCTGCATTTGGAGTGGGGGGAGGAGTTTCTACTAGCAGCTGAATAAGCTGTGTCTCCTTTGCACAATGCTGTCTCCACCCTCTGTGGTCAAGTTTGACCAGGGAGGACAGAACTTGTTTATACTAAGCTCAGAGACACTGAAACAAAGACTACAATGAGAAAATGGGGTATAAGTATGAGACCTTAAATCCCAGGTCTTTAGATCGCTTCTGGAAACAAGAGGACCCTGCTGAGAAGAAGAGCTGAAGTGCTGTGTGAGGTGCGCTACCATTTCTGTTGGGTGGGATGGACTGCAGTTGCTGCTTCTATCTGTGGGCTGAGGAAAATGACTGACTTTCTTTGCCCTGCTGTATCGTGCTTGTGAAGGACTGCTTGTAGCTTGTTGACTGCTTCCTGTTGAAAATTTCAGGGAAATCAAAGACTTCAAGAAAGATCCTTGCTGGGTATAAAGGGAACCTGGCTGGAAGAAGAGCTGGATGAGATGTGGAGCGCTGCCCCTGATGTGTGCGTGGGGGCGGGGGGTTGGCCTGCAGTTGCTGCTCCTTTCTGGAGCACGAGAAGGACTGGACTGTTCTTATACTTTTTTTAAATTGTGTGGAGAGTACTTAGTCTTTCACGAAGAGCACTCTAGTCCAGTGCGTGGTTAGCGCTGGAACGGATCTGCCTGTCGACAGAGCCAGCACATGGTGAGCACTGTGGGCTCTGACACTTTTCCTAGAGAAGCCCACCCCCAGGGAGGATCTGACATAAAAGGAGAAGCACCGTGCTGCGGCAGCATTCCCCTGCTCTTTATTTTGTGTAGTTGAGAACCCTCGCAGCAAAGCCCCCTCTGCTGCAAGATAAGCGGGGAGCAGGGCTCGCTGTCCAATCACTGAAGGGGAGTCTCTGCTGCTGCTGATTGTCCGAGGAGCTGCCTCCACAAGAGAAGTTGTTGCCTCTGGTTTCCTGGCGTGGAACCAGGCGTGTGTCCTGCTCAGCCAGAGGGCCCCCGCTGCAATGAAAGGTACTTGGAGTGGATCAGCGGTCTGAAGCTGTCATCCCCGTGGCACTGTCTCCTGTGCCGGTGGGAGTCCGGAATTCGTCCCTCCCTTTCTTGGGAGGAGGGGCGCCCTGACCACGGCATTCCTGAGGTCATTAGCCTACCCCCAATTCAGCCGACATCCCAGCAAGTTTAGCTGCTGAGCCATGCGTTTGAGGGCCACTGCCTTGTTTGTGCCCCCTCCCCGTGTGTGCACATAACTGGGGTGGTGTTTTACTGGTGTCATGTGACGAGAAGAAGCCTTGACAGAGCCCCCACTGCTACATGTGTTTCTCTTCCTAACCTAACTGCTGCATTTTCATGCCCTGTAATTATGGTGTATGTCGATCCATGCCTTGCAGTGATAGGATAATTTCAGGACCTGCATAATCTGTACAGTGTTGGAGTAGGGTGCTATTTTCATGACGTGTGCAACCCATAAATATTTACTTTATTGCACTACCTTTGATGTCATAACAATTGCCTAGTTTGCAAAGTGATAAATGGTTTATGTGATTGTGGTCTATGTGTTATCTACAATATATGAGATATTTTTTATATACTACTATGCGGAGTCTCTTTTGTCCTGTTTTTATCGTGCAACTGGTGTGTGTGTGTGTGCGTGTTGCGCAAATGCTTTATACATTGCCTCTGGGATAAGCCTGACTGATCTACCAAGCTATCAAGTGAACAGGGATTATCTTGGGTGTGTAACTCCCTTACCCTGACTAGAGTGGTGTGTTCTGCCTGGCTTAGGTGCACACCCTAGCCAACCAGAAACCCCATACCTAACAGTGGCTTGGGTAGGCCTTTTGATAACACGCACCATAGAGAAGCGCAGGGTAGCACCCCAACCCATCTTTCTTTATCTCACTATGCCACCACAGTTTGGACCCAGCCATATGCAAATCAGTCTTTACCCTGTTCATCATGGGAACAGTCCAGACAGAACTGTCAAGCCAGGTCATCCCTGAACTGGAAAACAAGCAACCAAGGACCGGTTTCGTACTAGCTATGTGCTCATCGGCTGGGTAAAGCTTGGTTCCAGCAACACAGTGAGCATGGGACTCATGTGTGAGCATACCCATGCTACTTAGGGCGGTACATGAAACACATATAAGGAGACAAGACGCTGTTTAGAATATGTCTATTCACTGGCAATTGCTCGGGATAGCATTCCAACCCATAGTTCTTTTGCTCACCATGTCATCTCAGTTTGAACCCAGTCATATGAAAATCAGTGTTGACCCTGTTCATCTTGGGAACAGTCCAGCCCTTCCTGCCAAGTTGTTTTATAACGCCACACTTTTTATGTAATAGCTGAAAGAAAACTGATGGCACTAGCCCAAACAGTGTAGATTATGAGAACTTGGATGACATCTGAACAGGACATGCATATCTTACATTATGTATACCTACAGTGCACCCAACAGGGTTCAAGTAAGAGGCAAGGTCTATTGGCACACCTTATAAATGTCATAAAACCATTAATCTTTTTTTTAATTTTTTTTTTTTTTAAATATTTTATTGAGATCAGGACAGGAGACCGGGACAACATATAATAATTAGAGTTACAAACAATAAAACAATTTAGTCAAATCAAGCAGACAAATCAAAGAAGGGCATGTAAATACAAATCGGCAATCCTACCAGCTTTGTCCGAATCAACTCAATTACATAGAGATATGTGTACATCAGTCTTCACATAGAGTTGAGGCGCCCCAAATTCTGTTAGTTTTTTGAAGAAATTTGTGACCTCTGATCTTAGCTAAAGAGGTTTCCATGATATGGATTTCTTTGACAAGAAGCCACCACTCCATCACGTGTGGAGGGTTACATGAGATCCATGTCCTAGCAATAGTGAGTCTGGCACAACCGATTAAAATATTGATAAGGTCAGTTTGTAAAGCTAAAGATGAGTGATTCAGCAAAGGAATGCCGAGCAGTACATTAGTCAAGCTTATTGTAATTGGTTGTGAGAGAATCTGCGTGATACCCTGGCTAATTTTAGACCAGAATTCAGTAAGTCGGGGACACGTGAACATCATATGTTCGAGATTGACGGCTAGCAGGTCGCATTTGGGACACCTTGTCCGTTCGCTGCTGGGACGATTACTGGACCATTTTGAGATTTTTTCCGGAGTATAATATAACTGAAATATCGTTTTATATTGTTGTAAGCGCAAGCTGGAAGACTGAACCGAGCGGTTGAAGCTACTTAACGAAGATGATATCTGATTAGCTGTAATATTCAAACCCAAGCGGGAACTCCATTTATTCGCAATATTCCCACAGTCGTCCAGTTTAAGCGAGGTAAAAACTTTATAGCCAAGACTAATGAGTGATCTGACCTTAATAGGATAGAAGCAGTTCCATATATTTGAGTCTTCAATTTTTAGTAACTTTATTTTACGTATTAAGTAGTCATGTATCTGAATATATTTAAACTGTGCAGCTGAAGGTAGTTTAAAGATTGTTCTTAGTGTCTCGAAGGCCAATAGTCCATCATTACCGTAAAGGTCCCCAAGTGTTTCGATTCCGGCGACTTTCCACTTATAAAATATACCATCATGAAATATCTCCGGAAGACCGGGGTTAGCCCATAAAGGTAATTGAGGATGGTACAAGGACGTATTGCATTTGGCCATGATAAGTTGCCATATTTTGACAGTGTCTCTAATAGTCTTGAATTTTACCCGTTTAAAATAGTTTGGGTCATTAGTTTTGGCTAAAAACATATTGGAATCCTCGCCTAAAGCAAGTTGATAGCAATAAAGCGCTTGCGTGTCGCGAATGAGCAGGCCTCGAAGACGACTCAGGAAAGCGGAGAAGTAGTATAATCTGAAGTCGGGGAAGGTCAAACCGCCTTGATTGAGAGGTAGTTTGAGAAGATTAATTGACCTGCGAGCCTTCTTATATCCCCAGATATAGCTGCTAAAAATCCCATCGAGCCGTTTGAAGTATGTGTTATTAACGAGAAGAGGTATGGACCTGAATAGATATAAAAATTTAGGTTATATATTCATTTTGATTAGATTGATCCTACCGACCATACTTAAGGGAACCTTGTGCCACTTTTTTAGAATTGTAGCAGTTTCTTTGAGAAGAGTCTCATAATTAAGTTTAATTATCTCGTTAGTATCAGAAGAAATTTTAATACCAAGGTAAGTGTGGCTGTTCTACAGGTACCTGGTATTTGAGTCGATGGTTTATGATTCAAAATAACTTGTGTTTTATGTGAGTTGAGTTTATAACCGGAAACTGAGCCGAATTTGTTAGCCTCCTCAGTGATTCCCAGTATAGCTGACGGTATATTGGTTGAATAAACCGCGATATCATCGGCATACGCCGTTATTTTTAGCCGTTTCTGACCGTGTGTGAAAGGAGTAATATTGGGATTAGCTTGTAGGGCAACGAGAAAAGGTTCAAGCGATAACGCAAATAACAAGGGTGATAATGGACACCCTTGCCGGGTGCCACGAGAGATTGAGAAGCTGGCGGAAGTTAGTCCGGCATAGCAAAGCCTAGCTGTAGGGTGATCATATAGAGCCTGGAGCCATTTGAGAAATTGACCGTGAAAACCTATAGTGGTCATTGTTGACCAGAGAAATTCCCACCCCACTCGATCGAAAGCCTTTTCAGCGTCCAAGAGAATCATACCGAGTGGGGTGGGTCCGAGCCTGGCAACGTCGAATGCAGTAATAGCCATATTGATATGAGCAGTAGTATCTCTTTCCATGACAAAGCCGTGTTGGTGAGGGGATACCAAATGAGGAATAAGTGGAGCTAGTCGAGTAGCAAGTACCTTGGCAAAAATGTTAGCATCTGTGTTGATAAGTGAAATGGTTCGATAAGACCCACATTGATCCGCCGGTTTACCCTTTTTTAGAAAAAAAACAATCCTGGTAGTGTTCCAGGATTTAGGAGCCTCCCCATTTATCCCAACATTACTGATCACATCAGTAAGTAATGGCAGAATTTCCTCCGAGCATTTTTTGTAGATGTCTAATGGGATAGTATCTTCTCCAGCGGCTTTACCTAAGGGTAGTGTAGCAATTGCTTTTCTAATCTCTTGCTCAGTAATATTTTCAGAGAGCAAGTCCATGTTTCCAATCTGTTTGCCTTTAATTATATTAGTATCCAGATATTCTTGAATCTTATTCAAATCAGGCTGCTCATCTGGAGTATATAATGCACTATAAAAGGCTACGAATTGCTGGAGAATCTGTTCGGGTTGAGTGTAGACCATGTTGTTTGGGCCCTTAATTTCTTTTATAAATGTTTTAGATTCATCATCAGCGATTTTATATGCTAAAATTTTGCCAATCTTATCCCCACTCTCATATTGAGATAAATGGAATTTTTGTAAACTATTCAAATTTTTCTCCATAAGTCTAGTTTTAATGTTGAGCTTAGAACAGGCTAGCTTTTGGCATATGTCGGATACATTTGGTACGCCCTGTATCAGAGCCTGTGACAGCTGTTTTTCAAGCATAGTTATGGTGTTACTCATAGCAGCCCAGCCACGTCTATATAGGGAATTCTGATTAAGAACGAACTGCTGTGTGTACCCGCGTATGCTGGCTTTGACCGTGTCCCAAACTATACTTGGAGAAGCTGAATTTATATTTATAGCAGTGAATTCACGTAAGTGTGCTTTCAGTTGTGTTATATAATCTGTGTTGGACAGTAAGTGTCTGGGAAATGTAAATGTCCTGGGTTTCCGGTTAGTCTGTGGTAGACTAAATGATAATATAATTGGGTTGTGATCCGAAGCCACTCTTGGGCACAGCTCCATGGAGCTATTCTTTATAGTATTGTCTGATGCCCAAGCCATATCAATTCTTGAGCAGAGTTGATGGGGTGCAGAGTAATATGTAAAGCCGGCAGTGGAAGGATATATTGTTCGCCAGACATCTTTTAGATTGTGGATACGTTCGAGTTCTATAAGTGCGGCTCGGGAGCGGCGCATCCTCTGAAATGCTCGGTGTCGAGTAGTATCAATATTGTAATCCATAATGAGGTTAAAATCCCCCATTATAATAAGTTCTCCACTGCTATCCAAAAGTTCAATATTTAACCTATCTATAATAGACGGGTCATCAATATTCGAGCCATAAAATACACAGAAAGTAAAAATATTGTCATCCCAGAGTATTTGAGCAATAGCCCAACGGCCAGCTTTATCCACCTTAGTTTTAGTTAATTCTATATTTAGTCTTTTCTGTGTCAGAATAGCGACACCTCTAGTTGGAATACTGCATTCTGAACGCACAATCACGTCGTATCCTAACTGCCCCAGAAGTTTACGGTCTTTATAGGTGATATGTGTTTCAGTAAGCAAGGCTATCTGGGGCTTATACAGATTAAGCTCTTCAGAGACAAGCCGTCTCTTATTCCTGCCATTGAGTCCCGCAACATTCCAAGCCAGACATCTGATTCTGTGTATCATTTCGATATGTTGAGACTCTTTGCCCGTTTTTGATTTTGATTTTTCATACTGTATTGCAACAAAAAGTTATAATAACAAAATACCTTCCCCTCCAACCTGATCATTTTAACATTTTTATCCCCCCCAAACCCACCCCAAAAGAACCACCCTCGGAGGTTCAGAATGAACCCCCAATCCCGAAGAGGAGGAAAACCTCTTATACCCAGCTGCCGGTGGCTGGGCAGAGCGAAAGAGAAGCAACAGAGGTGGTCAGCCTGCTGTGCAAATATTGGATCTTTCTTTTTATATAATTCAATTACAGTTAGTATAATTTGGTTGTGTAAATGTATGAGTGTGTGAGTGCCCCTATCCCCCGTTTTTTTTCCCCGCTTTTTTTTTTTTTTTATAGCCCCGCCTTTAATTTACTTTCAGCCTATCCACTTTTCCCCGCTTTTTCCCCTCTCCCCTCTACCCTCTTTCCCCTTCCTTCTCTTTTCCTTTCTTCTGTCCCTCCCTTCCCTTTTATCCCCCTTCCCTTCCCTTTCCCATTATCCCTGTGTAGGTGTGAAGGTGATGTTTTAGGCCAGCGCTTGATGTTAGAAGTCAGGTGCTTTTTTCCCCTGACTACAAGTTGAGATATTGAAGTATAGATCTCACTCTACTCTAAAGTGTTAGTTTGGATAGAAACTGTTCTGCCTCCTTCTCGTCTGTGAATGTATATGTCCGCCCACCATGGATGACTTTTAGACGAGCTGGTTCCTGCAAGAAGGCCTGGCCACCCAAAGCCTTAAATGGATCAATGAGCTGGCGTAACCTCCAGCGTCTATCCATAGTGTTTTTGCTAAGATCTGATCTTACGAAAAAGGTGATAGAATCAATCGTAACGGGTGAGTTAGGCCTAGCTTTAAGTGAGACAGCCTGCCTAAGGAGAAAATTCCCCCAAAAAATCAAAAAGGGACGAGGAAATCTGTTCGCCTTATTTACTGTAAAGGGGGGAAGTCTATGAACTCTCTGGAGCTGGGAGTCCCAATCCCAGTCGGAAAGGTCCGTGAAAGCTTTCTGGAAAAGTGATACCATATATGCCCTAGGGTCAGCCCCTTCTGATCCTTCGGGTATACCAAAAAGTCTGAGATTGAGGCGTCTTTGTCTATTTTCCATGTCTTCCATCTTGTCCTGCAGCTTTCCGATCTGTTCCTGATATTTGTTAACCACACTCTGATTACAGGCAGCTGTCTCTTCCACATTCGAAACCCTTTGCTGTAAGGATTCTATGTCCTGAACGACCCCTCCCACTTTATTATTCAGGTCCTGAATGGAATGCTGTATCTTGATGTTATCCTCTCTTAGTTGGAGAAACTGTGATTGTGTTTCCTTATGTTGGTCGGAGAGAGTCTGCAAAATGATATTGAGGGGAGAACTATGTTTTCCCGTTCTGTCAAGATCAAAATCGGGGGAAAGCGAGAGGTTTATATGATCAGAGGAAGGGAGATCTGGAGCAATAAGAGGCAAAGTTTGCTTAGGAGTTGTGATAATGTTTGTTGACCTTTTCTCCTGAGTGTATATAGTAGTCAAGCTGCTTGGGTCATTTGAAGAATTAGAGACAGGTAGACATGGATCACTGGGTACAGGAACAGGAGCAGGGGGAGAAAAGGAGGATGCTGATAGGTCCACTTGTACTAAAGATTGAGCCAGGGACGTTTCTTTTGTTTGGTCTCCCAACAAGGAGCTAGCACCGGACAAGCGTAAAGCCATCTTCCTGACATTTCCATTGGCTTGGATCCATTTGCGGAGAGGGCTATTCTCAGCTATGGGCTTTCCTTGTGGTGGTAGAGTGGTAGTGACGGCTTTCAAGGCAGCTGAGGATTTACCTACTTTTAGCTTATTTTTGGCCTTGAACCTCCCCTTTTTCCGTGTGGGTTTTCTTGTAGAGTTGGCCAGAGAGTTGAGGGAAGATTCAGATTCTTCATCGGACTCTGCATCGTTGTCATGGCTAAAGTCTAAGTTTCCCGGGTCATGGGGAGTCTCTTCTTGTCCTCCCAGCCTTCCACCCGGGGCAGCAGGAGTGAGCAGAGGAAGCTTCGGAGGTTCGTTAATCGGAGGTGAGACTACCAAAGTGATCGAAGAGGGGAGAGCTGTGTTTGCACCCTCTTCAGCATCTCCAGGATTCATAACCTCACTAGTGATCCTAGCTTGGAGAGATGAAGGCTCAACGTTTTGCAAGACACCAGTAAGGCACACCAGCAGGGGAGAAGGTGGAGAGGGCAGGAGCGTACCCCCGGGGGCAACAGATAGATGCCCTAGATCCAAATTTTCCCCCGGAGAACCGCTATTGCAGAGGGGAGGCAGTCCTAGCCCCTCTTCACCACAGGGAGAGACGATAGGAGCGGCCAAGAGGGAAGGGCGGATCAAGGGCTTACCCGTGTTAGATGTGTTAGATGTATCCGTCAGGGGTCGGTCTAGGCCGCTGCCTGTGTCAGTCTCACCCCCGAGCCCATCTACAGAAGGAGTATGACTCGCTCGCAAGATAGGGACCGGTGCTCGCCCAGCCTGGTGAGACATATTTCGCCCAGTGCGGGCGCCTCGCGCCACCGACTTAGGGGCCATGGAGGAGCAATATATGTGCTTGTCCGCGTAGTCGCCCCCCGGATAATGAGGGAAGAGCGCCGGAAAGATAGGCAGCAAGAGTCTGGAGCTGTGGAGAAGGCAGGCGTCCGGTAGCCTGAGCACAGTGGGGAGAGCGAGACGAGCTGCCCCCAACAGACGCCGGAGTGCCTTGTAGATTAGAAGCATCAATTCGCAGTTCAGCAGTTCGACGTGTACCCGCCAAATGGATACACAATCCGATTACAACCAGAATGCAGGGCTATTAGAGTAAAAACCCCCAGGCTCGAGAAGCGACCCACCTCTCATATCACTGGACGCTCCCTCTGGTCAATGGCCGCGATCGGGGAGCAGTTCTCCTCCGTATGTTGTACCAATCAGGCGAGGAGCGCGAGTCGAGGATCCCGACTAGAGCTCCCGCTCCGTCTGGGTCTGGGTCTTCCGGATGTCCCTCTGGTGCTGTGCGACCCCCCCTGAGTGTGATTGTAAGCCCACACAGAGGGAGGATCAGGCTCCGATGTGTGCTCGCACAAACCTCCGCCTCGGAACCCAAGGACTCTACCTGGGAGGAGCCGTTAGACCGCAGCTGTTGTGAGAGAACCGGAGCCGCGAACGGGCTCGTTACTGTTGTTCGTTGCTTCGCTATGCTCACTGTGTTCTTTGCCCCCGATTCAGCAGGTACGTCGTGTCCTGACCTCGAAGCTTGTCAGACGCCAAAGTTAGGACGAGTAGGTGCAGGGAGCACTGTCGTTGCAGCTACATTCAAGTATCAGTCTTCTTTTAAATTTTTAAAGTTTCCAGCATTCGGGTTTTTCAGCGTAGATCCACATTTTCCGAAGAGGTATTAGCAGAGACCTCCGCTGCAGCAACTCCGTGGCGAGTCAGCCCGCCATCTTGACTCCTCCCCCTTCATAAAACCATTAATCACATAAAATACATTACAATATGATATTTGATCACAGATGAATATTAATAGTGTAAAGAAAAATAGAACTCATATCTTTACACACAACAATATGCTACTATTTTCCTTCCGCAAGCCCAGGACCTCTAAACATATAGTGCCAAACTGTGTTCAACAATCTTAGGCAAGCTCTGTTTACAATATGTGCAAGTGTTTCTTCTGCTGTTCTGGTTGGCCCCAAATCTACAAAAGACCAATTTGCCCTACTTTTCCTGTTGGCAATAAGGGCACCTAGGTTGGCGCTTCCGTACCAGCCTTGATTCGGTTTAAAGCCACAATGTCCTGTTATCTTTCTTTGAAATCCTACATTGGCCCTGATTCGAACTCACCTGGCACTTGCAGGTTACCATCAAACAGCTATTCCTGTGATCTCTCTTGTTCCCTATCATGGTTTGTCTATCCTGCATCAGTTTCTCAACATTATTCCTTCTCCGGAGCTTCAATGCAGCATGGTGCCGGTCCTAAGAAAGCAAGCTCACTAGGAGCATCATGGGATATTGGCATTAAGTTGTTGGCATTCCTTGTAAGAGACAAAGGGGCAGATATTCTACCTCTGGTAATCTTCCATTGGTGCCATGGTCTCTAGCCAATAGATTAAGATGATCACTGCAAGGAGTCAAAATCACTGCAGATGTACCAAGAGCCAATTGTGAGGTCACTTGGTGCCCCGCCATTAGTCTAATTTGCTCTGGAAGTTTTTAAGTGGAGCATGCTCTTAGAATCAGTAATCTGAGATATGTACTATGTCTCTTTACTGTAGTAAAACGACCACTGATATGATACATAAGTAACAACTTCAAGGTGACAATAGCTCAAGAGCAGCAGTGATCAGTACAAGCACTAAGCAAATGAGACCTTGTAGCGACAAGGTATCAATTTGAGCACAGAGGGATGTATACCTGGAAGGGATATTGATGAAGGTTCTGGTATTTGTGCAGGTAGAGGAAGGCGATGGATGTGATTAACATTACATTGTCCAAAGGAAATTTGAGATGGTTCCCAAGTCAACCCCTGGTGAGCCTGACAAAAGCTGCTTGATATGCTTGGGGATTCCAGCCCTCCCTCCTTTGGCTTGTGTTGGGAATTCCCAGATTCTGTGACCTCCAGTCAGGGCCTGGACCCTCTACACATGCAAACCTCACACTTTACATGGAAATGGAAGGAATAATTGATCCTTATTGTTGCAGAAATATTTCACCTCTCCCAGGATTTCTCGCGATCTGAGAACTGCGATGTCCATACATGGCAAGTTGAAACTGGCCAGGCCCCTTTTCTCAGAGTCCCTTGCTTCCTCCCAGATGGAATCATCCATTTGATGTTTACACTTAAGATGCACTCCTTTGGATCACCCTGTTTAAATTTGGAACCCTCACCCTCTTAACTAATAAACTATGTCGTGAGAAGGAAACCCCGAGTTCTCCTGCATGCCAGCTGGGAGCTCTAACTTCTCAGAGCCTGTCTTCACCCCGGTGTCAGCTTTTTCAGCAGAAGTGGTGACCCCCTGCTCCAGAAAGTGCCCAGCCTCCGTCCCCGCATCTCTTACCCCAAGAGTTGCAAAAGGAAGTCCAAGTTGAGATCCCTGAGTACTCGCCAAGACCCTTTTAGTTAGCACAGGGATTCCAAACACAATCTTACGGTGGGGCTACTAAGTCCCGAAAAAGTAACAACCTCTTCAGGTGCCTGTACTCCCACTGCTTCTTAGCACAGCTGGAGTTTTATATGTTCAGCAAAAGGTAAGGAGCCAGACTCGAGCCTCTTCGTGGCAATTCTGCCTTGGTGTTAACGCCCAGAAATCCACCTGCAGCACTTAAACACTGATTGCTTTAAATGGACATGTACTGTCAGGTCCGAAAACCCTGTACTTTAATCTACCTGCACTTCTCAGTTGACATTCAATATTTTTAATGGAAAAGCACCAGCACAACTCTACAGCAAGCAGAAACTCTCGGCTAGTGAGTATCCGCACTTCTATATTTATATTTCTAGGAACTGAGTTAGTCCTTTCTGAGAAGATTGCCATCAGGCCTGAGTTTCTCCTTCACAGACGTGCCATACCTGACTGTCCCTGCAACCTTATGGAATTTCCTATCTAGCTCCTCCATGACCTAGTATACAGATGGGCACTAGGAATTTCTAGATAGTCAGTTGTTTTGGGACGTTTGTGGTACCCTGGGCTGCACAGTCTCAACCATGTGAAGTTAGGCCTGTAGGTCAGTGATCCAAGAATAAAGTGATGATTCTGTGCCTGAATGCCCCCTCGGGCCTTAGAACTTTAAGCCCCTTTTGCTTTAAAATTCACAACACGAAAATGTAAACAAAAGCAGGAGGAACAGGCCACTCGTAGAAAAGGCAACACCACGCAACTTTGAGTCAATCTGTATGTGCAAATGCCACCACCGTTGACCAAACCCCACCGGCCACCTGAAGCCGTGCAGCCAGCCCCCCTGCAGGGCCTGAACTTAGCAACTAGTCCCCTCTAGAAATTAAATGTTCACCGAGCGCATCATTAACTGTGCCCCCATTTATTAGGTCTCGCCTAGCGAATGCAGCGCATGCGCTGCTTCGCCTTGGCGAGACTATTGTTGTGGGTTTTGCTAGCGAAGGAAGACAAACCATGTGCGCGCACGGACAGGCGATGTGCACGCGCATGGCGTCTCCTCTCTAGCGATATTAGCTTTCAGACGCTCCCACCGCGCTCTCACTTTCGCGCGCTTCATTTAGCTTTCAGTGTCACTGCAACTATACAAGGCAGCTTCAGAGCTGTGCCTGGCGCCGGACAGCAGATGTGCACACGCACAGCATCTTGCACGGCTCGCGGGCATCAGAGCTGTGCCCGGCACCGGACAGCAGATGTGCACAAGCACGGCGTCTCGTTTTGATAATGGGGCAGGCTGCGAGGGTGAACATGCTACGGAATGTGAGTATGTTGCTGTTGTTAGACAAGCAAGTGCTGAACATGTCTGTGAATTGCTGAGGATGTAATTTTGAGTGGGTGGGCACTGACCTGCTTTGTGGGTGCTATTGAGTTCTGTTTTTTTGTCCCGTGAAACTCACCTCAAAAGTACCTTCCTTCGACTATCCGTCTTGGAAGCTGGATTCTGAAGTCCGCGTTGCAGGAAACAAAAGCGACTCTTATGAAACCGAAACTTTCATAAATACTTACGGTTTCTATATGACTGCTCGTCCAACAAAGTTCAATTATGTTTTTAAAGCTCTAAAGACAGAAGTAATCTCATAGCAAAGTTGGACTACTGTAACACGTACCACAAGCCAGTTGTTTTTTTAGTTTTGTTTTTTAACTGGATTAATCTGGTACTTTCCATTGAAATGCCTCGAATTAAACATTGTTTTTCAGGGCCACATCAAGGATTAGTACCGGTAATTAACGGCGGAGATAAATTAAAGCGACAGATCCTCACAGCTCCAACAGTGAGACTCGCTCCCTTATCATTATAGCAAGCACACCTCGACTGAACAAGTGTTGTGTGTAATCCGCCACTGCACCGTAGTGCTGCGTGGTAGTTTTTGAAAGTTTCCCTGCGTAGCTTTGGAGGACATGATCACGCTGACGATCGTTTCAAGTAACAAGCATTTGCAATGCAATCGGTCTCGCATTTACGCGAGTTTAAGCTATTGGCATTGTAAATGACAATGCCTTTTATTTACGTTTTAAAAACAAAAACAAAAATAAAAGGCATTGGTATTTGTAATGTGAACAGCTCAAACTTGTGTAAATGCGAGTCCTATTGCATTGCAAATGCTTGTTCCTAATATGTGCATTAGAGACTTATATTGCAACTATCATTTTTGCTAGGCTATACCTCTGTGTTTTGCAATGAAAGCAAACATTGGCAAAGCCAGTAGGTTTTGTGTATGCTCTCGTCTATGGTCTTAGCACTGTTGTAAACCAGTGGGGCTACTGTTCAGCATGGCTGAAAGTTAGCGGTGTGGAAGGGGATGCAATAGGGTAGAATGGGGTGGACTGGTGTTGATTGGAGTGGGGTAGATTGGGGTAGCGTGGGTTAATGTTGGGTAGATTGGGTTAGACTGTAGTAGGGGAGATTAGGGTAGATTGTAGTGCACTAGAGTGGGGTATATTGAAGTGGGGTAGATTAAAGTGGAGAAGAGTGGGGTAGATTGGAGTAGCGTGGGGTGGAGTGAAGTGGGGTAGATTGGAGTGGAGTGGGGTAGGTTGGAGTGGAGTGGGGTTGATTGGAGTGGAGTGGGACAGACTGGGGTGTATTGGAGTGGGGTAGAGTATGGTAGATTAGAGTGTTGTAGATTTGGGTAGATTGTAGTGGATTGGGGTAGAATGGAGTGGAGTGGGATAGATTGGGGTGAGGTAGATTGGGGTGAAGTTGGGGAGATTGTAGTGGAGTCGGGTAGACTGGAGCGGAGTTGGGTAGACTGGAGTGGTGTTGGGTAGATTGGAGTCGGGGAGACTGGGGTAGATTGGGAGTGGAGTAGGGTAGATTGGGGCAGAGTAGAATATGGTAGATTGGGGTGGAGTGGGCTAGAGTGGGGTGGAGTGGGGTAGACTGAGTGGAGTGGGGTAGACTAGGGTGGAGTGGGGTAGACTGGGGTGGAGTGAAGTGGGGTAGTTTGGGGTAGCCTGGAGTGGAGTGGGGTACAGTGGAGGACAATAGAGTGGAATGCCTGGTTACTCACTGGTAATCTTCTTTACTCCAAGTCCTGGTCTTCCCGTTCCATTCCTTGCACATAAGCAGTTTGCCTGCTCCACAAACACTATTACCTAGCTGAGGTGAAAATATGCCCCCAATATGGCGCTGCCTACTCAGCATGCATAAAGGGGAAATCACGTCACTAGGACAGGAAAAACAAAGAAACAATCACCATAAACAGAAACCAGGGATGGAGGGATGGTCCCAGGTTTGGAACAGGAAGACCAGTACTCGGGGTAATGGAGATTAACGGTGAGTAACAGGGTATTACCTCCTAGTCCGTCTTCCAATCCCATTATTTACGCATGAGCCCATACCAAAGCACATGGTGGTTGATCCAGTAACCAAGGATGATGCAACATTCATGAAAGGCTATGCAAAAAATAGCACAAACCCCAGATCATGTACAGGCAACAAAATGTGAGCGCCAAACCCTGTGAACACAGTCATCCCCAACTGAAGACGGTAGTGGGAAACAAAAGAGTAGGGATAAGCCCCCGAAGGAGCAGTACAAATGGCATGCAGTGACGCACCATGTAATAGTGCCAAGGATGAGGAAAGCAACACCCATTGAGTCAGAAGAGACAGAGAAGGCACAAGACCCTACCCAGAGAGACCACAAGTATAAGGCATATGGAAGCCACCATCCAAATTCACAGGAAATTCTGGCAGGTGTGAAAGGCCTACAACACATCCAGAGAACGGAGAACCATAATCTCCTGAAAAGATGTGGCAGGAGAAAACACTGGAAGGACAAAATACTCAAGACCAAGGGAAACCAGAGTTGCAAACTAGGACCATGCAACGCAGAAGCTCCAACGAAAGACCCTGGGCGGGGACCGCAGAGCAGGGGACAGGACTCAGAAGCGAAAAAACTCCACAAAAAGCAAGCCACCAGAGGTGAGAAAGAAGACAGAACAGAGCCCCTGAAGGACAGAATGGAGACCCACCAGGCATGGAGAGGGTAGTTCAGCAGACCCAACAGAAATCCTCACAGGAAACAGACCTGTCCCCATACACCAAGAGCCAAAGCTCCAACAATGACGACTGCAAGACGTCGAGGCTGAAGGTCCGTGAGAGAACCAGATTGGCTGAGTCATTGCAAGCAAAGAACCCCGAGCCAACAGGGACAACCTCACAAGCGTCAAACTTGCAGCTGGAGGCAAAAAAGAGAGGACAGGCTGACATGAGGCACAAGCAGCAGAGATGGGTGTACGAGAACCCACAAATGCAGACAAGCAATCAAACCCTCAAGAAGGGTATACCACTGCCTCAAGACCAATACGGAACAATCAGAAGAAACACCATCAGAACCACCCAAATTCCCTGAGCACCCAAGAAAGCAAGGGCCATGGGACAAAGAAAGCATTGAATGCTCAGGCCCAACCATGAGGGAATCAGGCAGCAAACAGAAGAAGAAGGGCCAACTCCGCTGAGCCAAACAGACCCAGCCACGGCAGGCCGAACTAGGAGACAAATGGAGGAAAGAGAAGGGGCACACCCAGTCCTAAAGAAACCGCAGGCCCCTTCACCGGAAAAAAGACCACCAAGAGAGAGAGGAGACTCACTAAGGCCCACAAATCGGCCAATCCCCCGGAGAAAAGAGAATACAGAGACCGGCACATCCTCCCTGCTGAGGCACGAAAGACCTGGATGGCAGTCAGAACACAGATGGCACGGGCCAAAGGAGTGGAGTGAAACAAAAACAGTGCCTGACACCATATGACCAAAACCCACCAGTACGAAGACTGGAGAGCCCAGAAAGGGAGCATCAGCCAAGGGCACAGGAATACCCTGACAGCACCTTGCCCCCTGGTGCACACCTGTCCGCAAGACCACCGAGGGGAAAGGAAGGAGGCCCTGAGGAAGCGAGAGGCAACAACCATCACCGGACAAACCCCCAACATCTGGGGGCCCAGGAATGAAAGCCACTGATCCATGAGAAGCAGAAAACTAGGGAACAAATTTAGACAGGTCCCGGAGAGCATGGGCAGTGCGGAGGCCATCCCTCCCAGACTCTGCAGTCAGAGACAGGCAGACACCCAAGGTTGGGAAAGAACCCAGGATATATGGTGGAACAGATGAAAGAGAGCCCCAATGAACATCAGAGAAGTGGGGCCAAGAGGGGCGGAAAAACCCATGGCATCAACAAAAAGTTGAAAAAGAAGCACCTGGAAAAGGCAGGAGCGTGAGCCCAAAGAAAAACAAAGAACCATCAGACCAGCCAGATTGATAGGAATACACAGGAATGCTTCCACCAGGACGGGGATGGGAGGAAGCACTCCACAGGAGCTGTGAATACAGTGTGAAGTGAGCTGCCCCACAGGCCCATGATCCATATCTGGGATAGAACAAAAAGGAAGGCAACCAATATCCTCCCCTTGACAACACACATAAGAACCTTGGCGCCTGGGCGTCCGTCTGAATACACACCTCTTGATCCCTTACAGATGGGAGGAAATGAAAGCATGTACTGGAGACAATGCCTACTAGACTGAAAAAGTAGAGACATGACCCTGCACCAAACCCCTCGTAGGGGGGACAGACCCAACTGAGGACCCTTGGGGAGGGCATCTGGGTACAGCCACCACTCCACATCATGCCTACCCTGGCAATCGAGTGGACCAAATGTCGGAGACATCACTGATGGAAATACAGCTGCAAATATGTCCACAGGAGAGTACAGTGACAAAAATCAAGGGAAAAAGGAATTGTCCACCACCTACTATACATGTGACAGCACCCGTAAAACATAACATGTGGAAGTGCAAAGTGCATATACACCCAGAAGGGCACCGTGGCATGAAACAACAGAAGTGTATCGCAACCCAACTCAATGGGACTCAAAAATTGACCACAGAACAATGAAAGGCTGAGGGGACCCACCCGGATATGAACCTGTGACCCTGAGGCCAAATACAGGCCCCTACAGGGGTCGCATATGTCCAGCCACCCACCAGACACGCCCCAAACAGCTGAATGGAAGGGCACACACTCAGGCACAATCTGACCAAAATGAGGCAACAATGAGTGAGAGAGGCGCAGGAAGGACTACTAATGGGGAGACCCAGAAGATGACAGTCCTCACACTACTCCTCCACAAACAGAAAGAAGGAAACAGCCAAGCAATAAGGCAAGGGGTCGATAAGCAAGATGAGGGGAGACCAGAGGCCACCTTAGAAGCCTCAGTATTACTGCCAGAGCAGAACCATGAACATAAGAACCCCTGCTGGCCACCGCCCCATGACCCCCATCAGGCCAAACACATCCTGCTAGGGGACCCAAAGTGGTGGAATCCCAAGCCTAAATAGTCACCACCTCCGCAGCCATAATCATGGTCCAAAGAAAGTGCACATTCATCCCTCGGAGCAAGTCGGCAGGTATCGACAAGTGTTTATGGTGACATAGAACAAAGGACCACTATATCAAACCCCAGAAGAATGAAACACGAAGTGGGCTTGCTGACAGTTCAGAAGAATGAAACACGAAGTGGGCTTGCTGACAGTTGACCTGTGGCCATGAAGTGAAACAGTAGCCACTGGAGTGGATGCATCAGGCCACAGAATCACCAGACCCAGCCTTGGATGGGTCTGGTGATTCTGTCAATAACACGTACTGACTCAAATGCGTCAGTACGTCTTATTGTAAAGAGGTCCGGATGGGCACATCAATAGCATGAGAAACCTGGAAAATTGCCATTACACCGCACCTGTGGATTAAACGGGAGTTATGAGAGAAGATTGTGCAAGCGAGTGAATACACGTTTTAAAAAAATACGATTAATTGGTTCTCACATTAATAAAGGATTAAAGGACTAGAGTGCTGTGCCTTTGGAGTGGGGCGTATGTCGCCCCAAAACGTTGGTTCCATCGTAGCAACAGCCACAAACCAACAACCCCACGACCCGAAGTGACTAGCCAAAACACAAGGTAGCAAATGCTACCTCCTGCGCTACACCATAATATGTCATGCCGAGAGGTCAGATGGGGGGAGGAGCCAATCTAATGGAACACCCAAACAGGGCCGGACTGGGAACAGGAACCGGCCTTGGCAAACTGCTCAGCTGCCCCCCCCCCTCCCCCCCCACCCCCCATGAGGAGGAGTGCAGCCGAGCAGTTTGTGAGAACTGGTTTCAGACGATTTTGTTACAGGGGTCGATATTGCCGACCCCAGGTAACAAAAACGGCACAGGGGACCCAAAACCGGCCCCCACCCTAGCGGCTTACCGGGGAAACGCCCAGTGCCCGCTATGGCCAGTCCGGACCTGCACCCAAACGACATACAAAGGGGAAACAAAAAATCAGGTGACAGCAAACCCAGCCCCTCGCCACAAAGACCGCTATGCGAGTCCCGGCGAGAGGGAAACAAGCAACATGCCCACGGCAGCAGAGCAAACAGTACGAGACTCCCTCAAGCCCCGCCTACTAAGTGCATCGGGCGAGGGACTACAATGTCCTAAACCCAGAGTCCCCAGGTCTTGCTCGCTAAAGCAGAGCAATGTGGGCCGGGGACACCGAAAACAGTGCAACAACACTGTGCAAGAATGCACGGGTGCCAGCCCATCCCACCGAAGCAGGAGGCCGCTAGCAGGAGTGAGTAGGCAGAAGTATTGTGCAAAAAGTGCATGCCCACAGCGAACTCAACCAACAAAGCTCAGCCTGCTATAGCAGGGCAAAGGGTATAACAGAGCTAATGCTCCTGCAGAGAGGCATGCCACTCCTGTGGAGCCCAAAAATGTCCACCAAATCCCGACTGTGACAACATCATAAAACAAATTTAACTGCCCACCTGTGGGGAACGAGAATGGGACAAAAGTATGCTCAGCATCGCATCACAGAGACACGGACCAGCGCCCACTATGCACGGCAGCCGGGTCCCCGAAAAACAGACCTCTAATGCAAGTCACATGAGAAAAAAAAACATGTAAACAAAAACCATGAACAACTTACCTGACCTCGCCAGGCAATATGTCTGCAGTGTAGAAAGGAAAGAACAAGATGTCCTAGTGATATGCTTCCTCCTTTATGAATGCTTAGAAGGAAGTGCCAAGTTGGGGGAATAATTTTGACCGCAGCTAGGTAATAGTTTCTGTGGAACGGGCAAACTGCCCAAGTGTAAGAAATGGAATGGGAAGGCAGAAGAGGAGGGAATAGAGTGTAGTGGTGTAGAGTGACGTGGAATAGTGTGGGATATGCATGACATGGTAGTACACTGCCATTACAGACAACAGATTTTCAATTGAAATAACCATTACATTTACACAGACATACAGTTTTACTGATTAAAGTATTCAGCGCACTAACAATAATGTGTGGAAATGTCATCACCTAGTGTATTGATTTGTTTTTATCGCATTAAAATATTTGTTCCTACCACACTCCAGAATTACAAAAATAATTGCTTAATTTGTACTTTCCTAATTCTTATCTATCCTGAAATATCTGCACAGGTAATTTGTGTTGTGTGCTTGAAAAAAGCCTTTCCTTTCACAACAAGAGTGTCACATATATTCTCTCGTTTTGATATTAGATAAAGAAACGTAAACACCAACCAGCCTCAGAAGACAGAGCCTGACAAATGCACAGCAAATGTGACAAGATAAGAACAAGAGTTAAAGGTCTGTTTACAGAGAGTGAGGTTTGTGGAAGGATACAGTAAACAGTAAATGCTCCATGGAGAGACAAACTGAAGCTGTGCAGTGTAAAACAGATAAAGCCAACAAATAGAAAGCAAGCAACTGTGTGTTACAAACCATCAAGCCATCGGTAATCAATGGGTGGAATGCATTCCCATTGAAGCTTTCAGAATGCCCACAAGAAGTCAGTAGAAAACAAAAACAAGGCCTAAAACACAGCAACATCGTTACTCTGTTTTTATAAAATGTTTACTATGCAATTATTGCAAACCTTTTGTTAGCAGTATTGAACAACCTCTTTTCTAGCTGGGATGGTGTTTTCCCCTGCCACTGGCACCATAAATATTGATCACCAAGTAGTTTTACAACTGAACTTAAAATCAGCGAAAACAAGAATATGTGCCTGGATCACACAGGCCGTGTTGCTAAAATGAGGTGCAAAAAGTTGGTTATACATTTACCAGCTGTGCCAAGCGCCTGCTGGGTTTTTGCACTTGAGTTAGAGTTGGGCGCAAAAATAGTGCATTATTTGCACACACCGTTTTACTCTAATTTTGCATGATTTATTCCTATATTTTTAACCTTTGCACTCACTGCTGCCAACAGCTGACCCGAGTGCACTTGTATCGAGTAGGAGTGAACCCGTGCATTTTACCACTATCACCAAGGTCTTTCCTTAGGCCCTAAATACGTTTTTGTCATAAAATAACAGCGTCCAATGGCTGCCTTCGGTAGAATGTCTGTTCTGAGTGGTGGAGAGGAAACCCTGCATAACCCATAGATAGGCCCCGAAATTGCACCAATCTGCAGCATTTTTGCATAATTATGGGTTTCTGTATCTGCCAAATAATCCATCATCTGCTGCATATTTTGCAGATTCTAACAAAGAGAAGCTTTGTCTCTTGTGCAAACGGATCAAAGGTTACTAAACAAAATCAGCAGAAAGTGTTACTGCTAAGTGTAAGACCTTTAACGAAGGCTGTCTGATCACTTGTAAGTTGTTTATTGCTGTATTTTGGTGTTAACCTGTCACTGATCAGGGGAATCGTTTGCCCAGACAAGTATGCAAAGCAATACCGTCAGAAAATGCGCCCATTATGTTGCATAGTTTGCCTATTTCTACCTCATAATTTAATCAACCCTGCCACATAATTTGGTCCTCTCCTGCTGCATAAATCCAATGGCCCTGCCCTTAGTTTGCTCTTGTGTTTTTGCCCCGTGCAAATCTTATGAATCTTCATCTTACAGGTGGTTACTATTATTTTAAGAACATCCTAACGTATTGAGCCTTAAATGTTCTAGTAGCTGATTTGTGTACTTTATTCGTGTGAATAATTAAGTTTGTACTGGACATTTTTATTTACTGTGAAACTGTACTGTACATTTTTACACTTTATTTCAACCCAGGTTGCTAGTTCCTGCAGAGAGTCCGTCTTTTGTTCCATCTTTTTACCGACGGTAAATCAAGGGAGTTTATGAGCTTTGCTGGGTGCTACGGTTACCATAAAACAGACCACTGGAATCATCGCTGCCTTCTGAAAAAAAAACCTTCCCTCTCACTCTCCCCACTGACCTCTACTGTGATCTTCAGCTCTTAAGCCTTAAATCTAGCAAGACCAACTTAGCTGTCTATTGTTTCGAATTCAGGAAATCGAGGACTATTTAGCTGGGTGAAAATAATGCTAGTTATTCTCATACAAAAGAAACAGAAGCACATTTAATTTTGCAGTCCCCTGAAACCCCAGGTCATTGACCTCTCCTGCTCATTACAGCTGTCAATGCCCCTCCCACCCGCGTCATGATGGGCGGTGTTTGTGTCCACTAGCACGCGTGCTGCTCTACCGCCCTCAGCAAGGGTCACTTATGCTTGAGATAAGATGGGCGAAGAAGCTTCACGCCCCTACCCTCCGCCTTCTCGATGCACTCTTTGGGGGATGTTTATCGTTAGTCAGGCTTACTGAGGGGCATATTTACAAGGGCTTTATCTATGCTTTTTTGGCTTACAAAGCCAAAAAAGCAGAGATAAAACCAGGGCCCTATCTACAAGAGGGTGCTAACATGCATAATCGCAAGTTAGCACCCTTTTTCCCAACGCCTTACTTTGCATCTCCTATAAGATGCAAAGTGGGCGTTACTGGGCGTACCCAAGATGGACTACCTTGCAAATAGCGCTGATGTTTACATCGCGATATTTACAAGGCAGCCCACATGATTTTAGCACACATTAGATTTTTGGCGAAAATGGTGAACGTCTGCTAAAATCCTGACTTAGCCATCCCTAGCATAGGGGGTGGATTATGCTGATACGACCCTACGGGTCGTATCAGCAAGGTTATCGCCCTTTTGCAGGGAACATCGCTGGAAAACCAGCGATGTTCCCTGCAAAAGGGCGATAACCTCGCCATCTCTGGAATTTTTATCGCCCTGGAGTAACGCGTTGTTAATAACGCACTACCAGGGCGATAAATACCAGAGATAGCCTGCGATAATATTATTATCGCTAAGCATGGCCAGCGATAATAATCGCTGGCCGTTGTTAATATGCCCCTGAGTTTGAGCGAGGCGCAGTGCCAAACAGACGCATTTTTACGTAGATAGGGAAAGGCGGGACTATCGTCACAAAAATACTTCCAGCTCCTTTTCTGTCTTCAGGAAAATAGTACCAGGAACAAATACCATCACAGATGGCCCTGGGGTTACACAGGCCCGGCTCTAGGATTCGTGATCCAGGCAGCTCGTAAAACGTTTGGGTCGAGTGCACAAAACCAATAAAGGGTCTGGGAGACGTGATACCGAGACACTGACAATATCTATCCATTATAGACACCTCTAAAAAGTGAAAGTCACATTTCTTAGATCCAATGAACGACTGTTGACCCACACCCAGTACGCATTTTACGGTTCTGGACTCTTAACTGTCATCTTATGGGAGCTTGTGTGTTTTGTCTTCAGCTGCAGGGCCAGGGGGAGTGTCATAGGATACTCTACTTCAATTGGGGATGGTTTATGGTTAGCAGATAGATGTAACAACACCAGCTTTTATCCTTGCTGGACTGCAATCTGTTCACACATTGAATTAGTTTCACTGGTCAAGAACTGAAAGTATTTAAAGAAATTTTAAAAGGAGTTCGGATTTCTCCTTTGGGGTTCTTTGGGTAAAATAAATTACAAATTACAAATGGTGCTTTCTTTGTCTTCAACAACTGCTAAATAAAATACACTAAAAGCATAACATGACAAGAGCCTCATGTTCTTGAGAACACTCAGCAACATGGCGCCTCAGTATATTGTCTGAAGGCGTACGGCTGTTGATAGTTACTTCAAAATGAAATTCGGTATGGAATTTACCCAATTCGAACCCCTCCTCAGTCAACAACTTTGGCCTCTATTGCACCAGAATGAGAGGACAAACATGGCAGAGGGTGGAAGGGATGTAAAGACAGACAAAAGGTGCATTGTACAATCCCCTCAATAAGCAAACCAACGAAAAACCACGTAGTCCATCATCCACCCAACATTCTGGCCAGCCCTGCATCCAACCCCTTGCAGACAAAACCCCCACATGACCTTTGGCCATTGTGCGGTGTGGGGCCGGCCACAGGTCTGGCCCTGCTCCTGACTCTTGCTAGTGCTCAAACACACCCTCTGCACCTAAGCCATGGCAAGCGGGGGATGGGCGCAAGGCCTGGGTGTAATTTTAAAGTAAGGCAGACCAACTGACTTTGTCAAAGGTTCAGAACACCAACCTATAAAAAGTGGTCCAATTGGCTTTATGAAGTCAGGATATTGTTGTTGTTTGAGTCAGGATATCAACATATATAAAGTATATGTATTGTCTTTAATAGAAAATTACCAAAAGGTTTGATGAAATGTACATTTCAATAATTCATACAGTGTAATGTTTAATAAAAGTGCCGGTCATAAAACACGTAATAAAGCCTAATTCAAAACAGCATCAGCATGTCTTTGAACCTTTCCAACATGTTTCAAGCTAAAAAGTGCAGCCATGGAACCCATTACAAGGGGGCGCTGCACTCCAGCTGGAGAGCATAGAGCTCCAGCTAGGGTTGCTTTAAAACATTATGGGAAGCTCTCCTGCGGTCATGGTTTTCATGATCCAGGAGACTTACTGTTTTTTTTTTTTAATGTTGCTGGCAGCCTGCTTCACACCCTGAATGCTGCCACAACATTAAAATAAATGCTTGGTGGTGTCACAGCCTCTTCTAGGGACACCTCCTAACTCCCCCAAAAAGTTTGAAGAGCCCTTCCAGGGTATTATGGGGTGCTCTGTGTAAGGAACAGTTGAGCGGCTTCTGCCACTCTCTTATTATTCATTTTTTTAATATCTTTTTTCGGGTGTCCCTGTGCCCACTCAAGACATCTACATATTAAATATTTGTTCGGGACTGCAGGGATCCCACGGGCCCTTGCGGCACTGTCGGCTGAATGCAAGCTGCCCCATGCGCCGCGTAGGAGCCAGCAATATTTGGTCTTTTAAAAAAAAAAAAAACATATTGGAGTGTCCTGGTGCCATTCGGGACACCCACAGCATTATGATTCTCTTTGGGGCCGCAGGGGATTCCCAATATCCAAACAGCCCCACCGAATCCTTGCAAGCGGACTTGTGGACCGCACAAAAGCTGACAATATTTCCTTACATTAAAAAAAAACAGTGGGGTACCCTGGTGCTCACCCGGGCCACCCCACAACATGTCACACATTAAGGGCTTTGGGGTAATTCCATGGCCCACTGCCCCACTGCAAGTGCAGTTTTCTTTTGCTCTCCCTCGGTGGGAACAATTCTTAAGTTTCCCTGCTTGCCAAAGCACGGCCACAGAGAAACTAAGCTTTCTGCTTCTGTCATGTGGGAGCACATTTGTTTTCCCTGCCCACATGCTCACCGGCAGAGAATCTAAGGTGTTCTTGAGATGTGGATTCCTTGGACACTACAACTGAGCCAGCCCTGGGGGCTAAGGTCCTTGGGGCCATAGAATGATTCAGGAAGGTGGGCTGTATGCCCCTCTCCCCTTCAATATAAATGTTGGCGTCTTTCCCTCATGCAATTTCCATAGGAATATTAAACAGCGATACCCAAAAGCAGCTGAAGCGAATTCCACCAAATTTTGCAGAAAGCTATATCTTAACACAGAAAGTGTACTTTGTGTGATTTGGTGTAAATCAGTTCATTAGTTGTTGAGAAATTAATGTTCAAAATGTATGTATTTTCCAGTTAACTATAACTTGTAAATTACAGTGGTTTTTAGAGTTTAAAATGTAAAATTTCAATTGACATTTCCACCTAACTATAACGTCACCTTAATCTTTGTTTTTTTCAGTGAATCTAGATTTATATCTATATAGCTAGCTATACATATAGATATATAGCTTCACTTAATTTCACAAAGTAGTAAAATGGTTAGGATTGTTGCCCCTGCAGAATTTTTTAGGTGCTAGACTTGGGTCCATTGCTCGCTGCTGTGCCACTGGATTCAAGCTAGCCTGGCTGATTAGGGGTGATACCCCGAAACGGGTCTCAGGATGCTTGTTTCCAGTCCAGGGAGGACCTGGCCTGGCAGTTCGGGCTGGACTGTTCCCATGAGGACCAGGGTCAAGACTGATTTGCATATGGCTCGGTCCAAACTGGGATGGAATGGTGAGCAAAGGAAAGATGGATTTCACCCAGATCTCTTGACTGGAGGTAAATGTTTGATTTGTTCAGCATTCCGTCCATCACTTGTTTGCACAGCAGTATCCTATAAGAGGGCAGAACTTTTTGGACACTGTCACACAGAAAGGAGATTCCACTATGAAGAGCTCCGTGCGTGCTAATATTCTGAAAGAGGGCAGAACCTGCTGCCTGCAGTCACCCAGGCAGGGCATTCCACTAAGAAGAGCTCTGAGCATGCTAACATCCTGTGGGAGTGCAGAAAATGCTGTACTTTGTCACAAACAGAGGGCGCTAAAGTGAGAACAGCTCGGTGCATGGTAATATCCTGTAAGAGGGTAGGACCTGCTGCAAGCTGCCACAAAGAGAAGACATTCTAAGAGGGAAGAGCTGAGCTCAAGCTAATATTCTGTAAGAGGGCAGAAACTGCTGCACATTCTCACATAGAGAAGACACTCCAATATGACGAGCTCCATGCATGCGAATATCCTACAAAAGGGCAGAACCTGTTGGACCGTCACGCAGAAAGGAGATTCCACTATTTGATTTTGATTTGATTAGGTACTTATAAAGCGCATCTGTCATTCTGCGAGGAGTATCCTGGTGCTGAATTGGTTTGGAGGTGAGAGAGGACTATCAAGGTACTAGATGAGAGCTAGGCATGCTTCGTCTGGGGCACTAAAAACCCAAGTCTTCAGGGCCTTCCTGAAAAGAGTTTCTGAATTAAATAGCCTTAGATGAGATAAAAGTAAATTCCAGGCTTTGGCCCCGAGGAAGGCCACTGTCTGCCCTCCTTTCAATTTATATCTAAAAGTGGGGGGTTTGAGCCGGTTTGCTTAGGATGACCTGAGAGATCTTGTTGTGGTGTAAGGAGCAAATCGTGCTGCAAGATACTTGGGTCCCAAGTTGAGCCTGGCTCTATAGGTGATCAGGAGAATTTTGAAGCGAATTCTCTTGTGCACTGGGAGCCAATGAAGACTATTTAAAGCTGCGGAGGCTGAGGATCTTCGTGGGAGTTTAAGCACTAACCGCGCTGTCGCGTGTTGAACTACCTGTAACTTCTTTAAAATAGCTTTATTAACTCCCGCGAGAAGACTATTACAATAATCCAAGCGCGAGAGAATCAAAGCCACTGCCACTGATTTCCTTGCATCCAGTGGGAGAAAGTTAAAAAGAAATGTTTGGGACTTGATGAGGCTGAAGCATGTCTCTGCTACCGCTGTGGCATGTGGCAAGAAAGAGAGTGCTGCATCAAATTGTACCCCCAAATTCTTGGCCACCTTCACCACATCTGGCGGAGGAGTAGCTCCCTCAGGCCACCATTTAGATGGCTGGAAAAGGACATCTTTCCCTATCGGGAGTATTTCTGTTTTGTCCGCGTTGCATCTGAGATGGCTATTCCTCATCCACTGGAGAACAGCAGATAGGCAACTTCTAAAATTGGACTCAGCATCTGTGGTGGTATTATCTATTGAAAGGATCATCTGGGTATCTTCTGCATATGAAGTGACTTCTATCCCAAATGATCCAATCAGGGAGATGAGCGGGGTCATATTTATATATTAAACAATAATGGGCTCAATGAAGATCCCTGCGGGACCCCTGCTGTTAAGTTGCGTTCTGCTGAAAGGAACGTACCCAGGGTAACCGCTTTTCTGAGGTTAGAGAGAAATGATTTGATCCTTTCCAACACAATGCCCGATATGCCGCTGCATTCGAGATGCTTCAAAATAATTTTGTGTGAAATGGTATCGAACGCAGCCGACAAGAAGAGGTCAGTGCATGCTAATATTCTGTAAGAGGGTAGAAGCTGCTGCACACTGTCACCCAGAAAGAGGACATAGTGGGAAGAGTTCCAAGGATGCAAATATTCTGTAAGAGGGCAGGGCCTGCTGCACATTCTCACAAAGAGAAAACATTCCACTATCAAGAGGTCTGTGCATGTGAATATCCTGTAAGCAGACAGAACCTGCCGCAAGCTGCCACAGAGAAAGGACGTTCTTGTTGGAAGAGCTATGCACATGCTAATATCCTATACGAGGGCAGAAACTGTTGGACACTGTGACGCAGAAAGGAGATTCCACTATGAAGAGCTCCATGCATGTTAATATCCTGTAACAGGTCAGAACCTGCTGCACATTCTCAAATAGAGAAGACATTCCACTATGAAAAGCTCATGCATGTGAATATCCTGTAAGAGGACAGAACCTGATGCACACTGTCACTTGAAGAGAGGTCATTCTAGTTGGAAGAGCTCCTTGCATGCTAATATCCTATAAGAGGGCAGAACATGCTTCACACTGTCACTCAGAGAGAGGAAACGTCAGTGGGAAGAGTTCCTGTGATGCTAGTATTCTCTAAGAGGACAGAACCTGCTGTGTCACCCAGAGACAGGACATTCCAGTGGGAAGAGTTCCTTGCATGCTAATATCCTGTAAGAGGGCAGAGCCTGCTTCACACTGTCATCCAGAGACAAGTCATTCCGATGGGAAGAGCGTAAGGCTAACTATTTCTAAGATGATTGCAAACACCTCCTCGCACAGGGACACAGAGAAAGACATACATTGAATGCAGTGCTTTATTTGAACCGGTGGTTTCCGGTGCTCAGCACATGCACTTAATTATCAACAATGGCGCTTGTAACAGTCCGCCACAAGGTGGCATTGTCTGGCTGATTAAGAGATGACCACAGCAACTATTCGTTATTAATTCAATACACATTAAAATGGCTAATCCTGGCTGCCTGAGCTATTATGGCTTTGTGGGCCTGAAATAGTCCGAATTGCCACACTTGTAGGATTGTGATGGTTAGTAGTTGTGTTGTTATTAGCATTGGCAGCATTGCATGTGTGGTGCAAGCTGCATGGGCCTCCTGACGAGAGCCTGGCTCTTATTTTTTTTTTTTTACAATTTAACCACCGCTGGAATGTAATACCCCAAAAAGAACATACACTTCCAGCTACACCAATTCATTGCCATAGAGAGAACCTATCTCAACACTAACTCTTACATCGATATCAGTCCTTCAACTGATCACCACCGAGCATTCACTTCAGACCCAGCAGCGCCAGCAGTCTTTTGGCCCGGTCTGAGTGCAGGAATCTGGCAACGTGATGAATGAAGCGTAAAACCTGCTTCAAGATGGCGTCAAAAAAGGGTTGAGTGGGAAGGGTGGCGAGTCTGGCTGAGGAGATAAGAGGGCCCAGCGGACTCAGCGGAATGAAAACTTGGCTGCTTGCCCTATAAATCTCAGAGGGCCTGGCAGGCCGTCAGCAGCAGCAGCTTCCAGCAGCAGACTCAGGCTCAGCCAATCTCCAGACACCGCCAGCAAAGATGGTCCAGTGGACAGCAGAAGAGAAGGCCGCCATCGCCGCTGTGTGGGCACAGGGGGACGTGGCAGCTGATGGGCAAGAAACCCTGTCCAGGTATTTACTGCCATCTGTTGTGTCACTCCATGCCCATCCATCCTTAACTTCAATATTCGCTGATCTTACTCACTCTCTTAATTCATAAAATCTCTTGATTTTCAAGCCTTATCTCTGTCCACTCAGATTACCTTTCTATTTATCATCTCTCCTCTAGACTCTCTATGGCTTTTTGTTTGCCCCCAGGCCTATTTTGGGCTAAAATGGCGTGCTTTCCAACTGTGATGGTGGTGGCTGCAAAGTTCGGTGCCTTGGCTCGGGCATGCTATGTTTACAGAGCCAGTGTGCCACGAGGTTGGTTTGTTGTTGCAACCTCAAGTGAATTCGAGTGCACGCGATGGCTCTGGTGTAGCCCAGATGATCTTAGCTGGATGCTTGAAACAGAATGTGGACATTAACAGCTGTTATCCGCCCTCCCGCGGATTTGGCCCAAACCACAGGCAAGGGCCCATAATGAAGGCAGGGTAATTAAAGTCGTTTTGCCCTGCAGTTAAACCCATGGGGATTCCTAGCAAATGGCCACTATCGGACTATTACCACTGCCTTCTAGCGGTGTTGAGGGGGCTACGCTCTTGTTCTCCACCAAACATAATGCTCCCTTTGTGGCTATAACATAGGTGTTACCCTACCTCCGCTGGTCTGCAACTTGGGTCCATTTCTACAGGGAGGGTAATTAACAGTAGTTATTGCCTACGGGCTCAAGAACACTTAAATATTGAAAAACATTAGATCAATATACCACTATAATACTGAAGAACTGTAGGTTTGGCTAGTGAGTCTATCGGCCATCGCAAACTAACATGCCTACCATGCACCAGCCATTTAACATTCGAAATAGGCTGCATCCAGTAACGGTCTATTTTTGTAATTTGGAAAATGCTCCTGATGGACAGAACAAAATCATCTTGACTCTTTCAGCAGAGTTCTAGTGTTTCCCAGCTCCATGCGTGAGTAGCTCATCCAGTCCAAGTTTTATCCTTGATTTTTAGGTCTCGCCTTGCTATCGCGTAAGCGATTGCAAAGCGAGACTATAGAATACGGGTTTCAAAAGTGCTCCCAAAAAGCGGATTGCATGGCTAGCACGCGCACAATCACGCGCATCGTGCCGCCATGCAATCCGCCTTTTGGGAGCACTTCAAAGGGTCCGCTCCGCCGGGCTTGTTTTTCTTTTTTTTTTAAACTTCAAGCGCGAGGCGCGCGTGCGGCCAATGCTTGTTTTCTCAGATCTTGATTAGTGCTTCACTTTCACGTCTGCGCCCCTCTGGTGGAGGGGTGTGACAGCATCCCGCTGCCACGCTCTGGCCTCTCACTGATGCTCAGCATCCACACACACAAATGAAAACAGACAGGCGCAACTGTGTGTTGTCAGGTGCGGTGATAATAGAGAGATTCCTGCCTGGGCCGCGCGCTTATTTCCTTGAGGCAACGTATATCAGGGCAGAAGCAGAAAACCTGTTCCTTTCAGACACTCCAAATAACACAATCATAGCTCCACCCAAGGGGTCTTGCACGCTCCGAGCCAGTGTTAACTCTGTGAGCTTAGAAGCCCCCTCGCTAGGCATGCTGTAGTAGCTGTAAACCCTGAGAGCACTCGCACGCACGTGCACTAACCGTTGATGCACACTGCCTGCACCTGAAACGGCCGGTCACACCGATTGCCCACACACGATAACTATTGCAGGCGAGTCCGCTCCTGCAACCTGCCGTTAATAAAGTGAGTGCAGGTGTGAAGCAACAAGCTCGCAGTGCCCTGGCCAAATGCGTTCCTCCAATCATAGATTAAAACCACATCCCTTTAAAATAAATAAGTTATAGACAATGTCACTATGTGTATTTTATAAACGCTTAATGCTGGACAACCTGTCTCTGAGCCAAGGCAAAAAGGAGGTAATGGCCCATAGGGAGATTAAGCTATTTGACCAGGGTCACACGTTATTGACTGAGACGCCAGGATTAGCTCAAATGTATGATGCACAATCTAGTAGTTTCTGAAGCACGTCTCATCCACACCTCCACTTGCTTACAAACTGCTCTCACGGCTCAGCGCCACGACGCTGTGACGGCAGACCGCTAGGCGCTGAGCAGCTGCCTCGGTGCCCGCAGCACCCCCGCGACCGCCCGAGTCCAGGAGTCTCGTGAAGACCGGCAGCAGCAAAAGTACACAATCCGCGGTCTGGAAATAAAACGGCTTTAAAATGAAAAAAAAAAGAGCTTGACACCTACCTTTTCCCGCAGGAAGTCGGACCTGGGAGCTCTGCACCGTGCCCTGCCCGCCGATGCCAACGTCTGCGGCTCTCTGCCCACCAAGCCAGCGAGGAGGTGGAGAGGGCTGGTGGCTGGGGAAGAGGGAAGCGATCAGAGTGTCATCAGAGACGCGGTCTCGCACTCACGGAGGACGGCTGAGGCTTCCCCGGCGCAGCGCGCTCCAGAAAGCTCCCAGTTATTTTATACGCTGAATCGAAACCACTGCGCATTGGCAGCACACAGGGCTACCGGCTGCAACCTCAGTACTGCTGCGTACCGAGAGGGTGGCAGGACCGAGAATCCCATTACCAGCTGCGCGCATTCAAATGTAGCGCGTATGGTGGGCAAAACTGCTCCAGGCACATAATGCCAGTCATAAATACTATGGAATCTCAACTAAATGGCACCCGTTAACGATCTGAAAATGTTGAAAGGCGGAGCGGGGTGCGCTGGCATTTGAACCTGTGCCACGGCGAGGACTGTTGCGTGTTGAGTAGCTCGGCTTTCTGTAGCTGAAAACGGATGTAAGAAAATAAACGTAAGAGAGGGCTCTGCTTTGTCGCATGACTATTTACTGAGCGCATGATAAGAAGCAGAGCACTATCTCGAAATGCGCTGCCTCGCTAAGCCACTGTTTTTGCATAATACGATTTATGTACCGCATGCAGCGGCGCGTGCTATTGTAAATACACGGTTTTATGATTAAGCCGAGCAAATGGCGCTTATGTTATCTATCGCCTTTAGAAGGCTTGAGATTATTGTGCTAGTAGTAAAACAGTCGTAATTTAAAGAGGAGCGCGTGCAAACAGTGGCAGCTCTAGTACTGCCTGCACAAAAGCAGCATATTTTGTTACATAGTGCAGAACCGTGTGACGTGTGCAGAGATATCAGACGCCAGACTGACAGGCACTGCAAACCATCGGCCCCACGTGCACAGAGGCGATTACCTGCCTCAAGTACACTGAGACACTAGTGCTCACCGGATAGCCGTACTGCTGCTTGCAACATGTGCACGCGGCAGTCCTATTGTACCTGCTCCGGGGACACAGAAGCGGCAGGACTGCCTGGAAAAGGCAACCCAAGGCAGCGTGACTCCCCGGACAGCAGTGCTATGAGCTGCACCGCGTGCACAAAGCACTGCAAGGCTACCAGGACAAAGCAGCTGTACCTGCGCCACTTTGTAAACAAGGTTCACCTGACACAATAGACCTCTCTGTACAGAGGTGCACCAGGACTACCAGTACCATATGTACAGCCAGTGCGCGACTATCCGCATCATGTGTACACACACAGCAGCACTGCTTGCACCCGTTCCAAAGCGGCATGCAGGCTTCCAGTACCATGGCCACAGGCACTGGAAGGCATTGTACTACCCCCAAAAGATGAACTGATACAAAAAAAGAATCCCTTCACAGCAGTTGTACCATGTGCACAGGCACTGGAGACAAACTGCAACCGGTGCAAAAGCACAGCGCCTCACCTACACCAGTTCCACAGAGGCATAGGCGCTTCGTGTACTGTAATACATTGGAGTATTATTTTAGGAGGTTGGGAACCCACCTCAAACAAAAAATCACAATCCTCGTCAGGGTGAACCACTAAAGTCACTTCTGTTAGCTTGGATCAAGGTAACTAGGCTTAGCTTTCAGGCAATGTGTAAAGTATTTATGGTACGGTCAAAAAGTTATAATGTGAAAAAAACAACACAAAAACAATCCCAAACCAATGTGGGAAATTTGAAAATCTTTTTATAAATAAAATGACATAAAAAGAACAAAAAATCTGAGCTGAAGATATGAATTTGTAAGGTTTGTTTTCAAAATAGCGCATAAACGCACAAAGTGCCAACCACTGGGGCCAGGGTTGTCCAGTGGAAAGTTTATCTTCTGACTTAGAAACATTTGTGGAGAAAAAGTAGTAGTCGACAATTCATCGGCGGGGCAAGCTGTAAGTTAGATCCAAAGTGGGCCGATACCAGCAGGTTGCCGAAGAACGGGGTAACGGTGGGTTGTTGATGAAAGTGAGAAAGTTCTAAGCAGGCGAAGTCTAAAGTCCATGCCCAGGAAGACCTAGACGTCGATCAAACGGTCCTCGGTGTCGGTACCGATGAGGCCATCTACGCTCGGACTTAAAAACCTTTCTGGAAGTCGGATCTCCTTCAACCACGCAATCTCTCATGTTGGGTCCAATCAGCAAATCAAAGGCTGCAACTTCGACTGCGATCCTAGTCTCTATCGGTTCTCCAGGCACAAAGCTGGAAAAAAGTTTTAAAGTCCCACTTCTTGCAGTTTAGAGACATAACGAGTAACTTGGGGAGCACTACTAGGGAGTAAGGATTCACTCGAACACGGGCCAGCAGTACAGTTCATAGCAGGCCAAGCTGAACTGGTCATCTGGGCAGTTGCAGGAAAAGAGGCCCTTGGAAGCTTGTTGTGTCCCCGTAGCTCAAACAGGAGGTCAGCCATCTGACCCTTGGAGTCACTTCAATGCCACGAGGTCCAGTCTTCCTTCTCGTTTTCAGACAAGAGGCAAGTTCTTCTTCTAATATTCACAGGTACAGGAGTGTACCAGGGGGTACTGGGGATGCCACATTTTGACCAGTGCAAACCTGTGGATGGAGAAAACTCCTGGCCACTCCCTATCCAATGGGGTAAAAGTTCCCAGGAGTGGCTTTGCCCATGTTTCCAGCACTTCCTATGTGTGTTACTGTAAGTTATCCCACTGTACCCCTCTTTTCCTAAATCCATTGTGGCACAACCTTTCTCCCCTTGGTCAGCGCTCTCTGTGCCCACCCAGAGGTGTGGCTATGATAGCAGCAAACCCTTTCTTGGGGTCACTCCAAACTAGTTCAGGGGCAAACCCCCTCCCACAGGGTTTGGGGCCAGGTTTTCTAAGACAAACAAGCATTTGCAATGCAATAGGTCTCGCATTTACATGAGTTTAAGCTATTGGCATTGTAAATGACAATGCCTTTTATTTTATGCTTTAAAAACCAAAACATAAATATAAGGCATTGTCATTTACAATGCCAATAGCTCAAACTCACGTAAATGCGAGACCTATTGCATTGCAAATGCTTGTTAGGGCATGTGGCCTCGTTCATCCCATTATAAAATTAGGACTACAAGTCCCAGAATGCAAGGGCAACATGTGAACTAGATGAGCCACTCATGCTTGGACCTGGGAAACTTGAGAGCTATGGATCCAATGCCTAATCAGGGTTCAAAACACTTTTCCTGGATAATTGGACAGAAGCTAACCAGTAATTTATCTGCCTAAAAGCAGCACGTGCTCCCTTCAGAACAGTCCTGTTAGAGCTCCGAAGCACCAGCAGTGGCATTTTGTACATTCAGGGCTCTATGAGTGGCACAGAACCCTGCAGTGGAGGTTCCCTCCAGCCGAGTGCTCTCCAGGGCTGGACTGGCTGTAGCCGGGCACCGGGCGTTTTCAATGTGGGCCGGAAGGGTGTGAGACAGTTTTGGACCGGTAGGGGCCATTTTTGGTACAGGGGGTCGGTTTTGCATCAGTGCTGCAATATCTGCCCCATCCACTAAAAGCAGCAGCAGTGTATCCCACCACCCCACGCCCACCCCCCCTGGTGCTTTCCTTTGAGCAGTGTCTTGCCACCTGACAGGCTCCAGCACCAAAGGGCCGCAGCTACGTTAGTGTTCTAGGCCTCTCACAGCGTGGGGCCCCAACAGCAGCGCCCTCTGAGTGCCCTGTGAGTTTTAGAACACCCAGTGGTGTGTCGCCTCGAGCAGCAGTGTGCCAGAGTTCAGGATCCAGCAGCGTGAGCACCCTGCAGTTTTGTCTCCTGCTTCAAAGTCCTACCAGTTCTCCCAGCAGTGTGGTCTGTAACCCCACAGAGTATGCTTCCCCCCGCAGAGCCAGCTATCTCTTGCAGCATGTCCTGCCTCAAGCACCATGGCCTCCCTCCAGCAGGGGGCGCTCCTCTTTGGAAGTGCATGTTTCCTCCAGAGCAGGGGTTTCCAACCTTTCGTGTGATAATAGCTACTTATGTTCAAATGAAATCATTGCGAGCTATTAATATTTATAGTGTTGTAAAAATGGCCATTTCAGACAAGATTACAAAAGTGGCCAGCCTATACAAGGTCACCAGAAGTGATAGCCTCAGTGCATCAGCCAGGGTTGCCAGCAGTAATTTTAAAAAGGCTCTGTCTGTTTGGAATGCTTCTACGTAGGAAATACATGCCAGTCACAGCGTAGGGCCCCTGGCACAGAAGTGATATCAGTAATAATTCTCCTCACACGATTTCTCACTCAAAAATCAGCTTTAAATATATTTTGGCAATTCAGCCATTTTCTTCGAACATCAGCTTATGAGTTCTGAAAATAATTTTTTTGTCTTGAATATTCGATTTTGCCATACATACAGTAATTCAAAGCAAAAGGCTCCAATTCAGTAGCCTGGGATGTACAGAGGAGAGCTACTTACAGGTAGTTGGAGAGCTCCCAGTAGCTTATGAGCTACTCTTGGAAGAAGCCTGCTCCCGAGTGTTCCTTAACTCCAGCACTGTGCACTCCCTGAAGGATGTGTCCTCCCTGCAACCATGTACGCCCCAGAGTGTTTGTTCCCCACAGCAGTTTGCATTCCTTTCAGCAGTGTGACCATCACCCAACGGGACCCTTACACCAGCACTGCACCCCTTCATTTGTGAGCGTTCCCTCCAGTACTGTAACCCCAGTCTAGCATTCATCAGTGCTTAATTTTTACTGGTGTTTGTCGGGGCTCAGCACTTGCTCTTGTGTTTTTTTTTTTAACTCAGGCACATTTTTATGACATCCCACCACATGGTGGCACTGTACATCTATAATTAAACAGAGAACATTAGCTGCATATTTAATCATTCAATGTATATTAAAAAAATAAAATACCAGTATGTCCAGGCCATTCTTACAGCTTTGGGTGACCCAGAGTATTCCAAATTGTCAGATTTGCCAGAGTGTGATGGTCAGCAGGTAGCTTTGGTATTGTCATTTGCCACCACTAACAGTCGCAGTGAATATGTAGTGGCATCCTGAGGTATATATTGGCCATGGCACTTATTAGTATTATTATTATTATTTTTACAAATTAAGCATGAGTAGTCTGACCTGCCTCCGGCAGTGATGACATTTAAACATGAGACATGCTACTTAACAAGAATGTTAATGTCCCGAAAGGCCCCCTGTAGGCCGATATAAGCATTTCTGCAATGGGCATTGTGTTGGGTAGGTGGAAGCCATGAGGTCTGCCTGAAGGGAGAATTTAGATCCCGTGGGAGAGTTGGATAGTAGAGATGGGGTACGCTGTTGGCCAACCATGGTATGCGACCCTGGAAGGTCACTTCTTGGGGTGGTCCCAGTGCAGGGACACGCTCAAGGACTGCGAAGAGCTTGAATAGTGGAGGGCACTAGACTTCCCTGAACAAGTGATGCACGTCTCTGGTGGAAATCAGCTTGCACCACTCTTCAATGGAGTAGAATGACCATGGGATCTGTGAGGTAACATAGCACGTGGCACCCAAGAAGAAGAACAGCAGGCAGGCAACAGACATAAGGCACAATATAAAGACAGGACTCCTACAGCTGGATTAGTACATTAAAGCAGCCCTTCTGCCATACTATTGGTCCTTAGAGACAAGTTACCCGATGGATCTGGTTCATGGGGATTTCTAGCAAAGGACCAACCTTGGAGTGTTGTATGGGAGTATCTATTGTTATGAGTGGATGAGTGCTTTATTTGTAGCAATCAAACAAACAAACAAATAAACAAACAAACAAACAAATAAATAAATAAATAAATAAGTAAATAGAGTAAATAAGTAGGTGCAGGCGTCCAGAGTTCTTAGAAGCATGCAGCCAGCTCTACCAAATGCCAGGTTGCGGAATAATCAAGATGGTTCTTCCTTAGTTGCTTGTTCCTCGTTCTTTCACCACCCTGCATTTCCTGTCTCCTTCTCCCTTTCTTGGAGATTCTTCTCTCTTCTTCCTTCCACTGTCACTGTCTCCGTATGTTTCGCTACCTCCTTTCTCCCTTTTCAGCCTTTCTCTCTCTTACTCTGGGCCAAAATGTGATGATAAAGAATCCGTCCTGGGCCACACAAATGAAAGCAGGTGACCGCCACCTGCAACCACCGGTGCAAATGAAGCACAAGATCCCCTTAGGTAACCTGTAGACCCACACAATGCACGCATATTAGCTTCTACCAGTCTCGTGGGTGGCCAGGAGAAAGTGGGCACTCCTTAGGGTCACGTGGAATGGGCCTAAAGACAGCATTGCAATGTGCAGTGTTTCATTTGCCACTGTAGGTGAAATGCATGCTGGTCCCAGAGACCTTCCAGATTTCCTTCTAAGACGTCATTAGAGGGTGGGGTGGTCACCAGGGTGGATTCTATCCTACAGAGAAGGCGAGAAGTGCCTCGAGGCATCGCCCTCACACCACACTGCGGCACTCAACACATCAGGCAACGAAAGGTCACTCCTGCTTACAGCACGTGTTGCATCATTCCTGCCCGTGCCTCCTGGGATGGGAGCACCGAAGTATTATATCTGGGCCCATATATTTATAAACAAAGTCCTATATTTTATTTTACCGGAAAAATGCCACCCCATGAATGTTCCATCCAGCACAGTGAGATCTTCCATGGTTTTTGCTGAAGGTTCCCAGGTTTCATCACACTTGTACAGGAAGCGGCTGATTCTCTGTCTTGCATTCTTGCTTTTGGAACAGTATCCATTCCTCTCTGTTCTATGCTTGACTGGCTTACATTTAGTGACCATTTAAAGTCCTTGCTTTCCCTTCTTCACGAGAAAAAAAGACTAAGAGAGTGTGTGATAGCAAGGAAAAGAGTGATGCAGACGGTGAGAGAAGAATCATAAAGAGAATTCTTGAGTATGAAAAAAAGTTGAATGTGTGAGCGAGATAAGAGATTCAGAATGTGTGTGAAGGAGGCACTGCACAACTCAGGCCCCACCTACATGAACAGTCGCATCACCTTCCATCAACCACAACAACACTTCTGCCTCACAGGACTCCTATTTGCACACATCCCAAGCATACACAGAACCAGATCGGGATGACGAGCGCTCTCTTACATCACTCCTAAAGCATGGAATGACCTCCCACTCCGTATTTGAGCCTCCCCCTCTCTTCTTGAATTCTGCAAGAACCTGAAGATTTGGCTTTTCATTGAACCAACCTACCATTGGCAGGGCTAGGCCCACACACTTGCTCAGCGTCAGGATACCCTTGCAGGTGAGTGTGCTTTATAAATAAATAACATAACATAACAAGAGAGCAATAGACGGAGACAGAGAGACAGTGTGTGTGTGTTTGAGAGAGAGAGAGAGAGAGAGAGAGAGAGAGAGAGAGAAAGGGGATCTAGCACTCCTATGAGGACCATCCCTAGGAACAAAGATCATCTTTTATCATTTTTGTGGCTCTTGGATTGGACAGATGTCTAGCTTTCGGTTTTGTCTTTAATGGTGAAAAAACAATGGCTTTCTCTGTAATGAAGTCTCTTGTTTTCTGCTTTTCGTGTTTCTCTGCCTGTGACACCATCATTAACAGTCCCTTTTGTTTTTCCTCCTCAGCTCCTTGGAAACTGCCTGGTGATCGTCTTGGCCTGCAAGCTGGGAGCCGCCTTCACCCCTGAGGTGCACGCGGCCTGGGAGAAGTTCCTGACAGTGTCCTGCGCTGCTCTGTCCAGGCACTACCACTAGAGGACACTCTGTGCATACACTTTAGACACCAGTCTGTGGGTGGTGGTCTGTTAAGGTAGTCTGTGGACAGCACACCGTGTGTTGCTTACCGCATGCGTTTGGGGTTGCATCTGGAAATGTGTGAACATCAATAAAGAGAATTGGTTTCCCTGCAGCCACCTGTATCTTACTTATTTTGCTCCTTTAAAACAAAATAGATTATTTGTGACTTTTGCTTATTACTTCCACATAATGCACAATCTCAGATAAACAGTTCCGCTTCACAACACTGTTACCCCGGCAACAGCTTAAAGGTCCCTGTGCACTTAAAGATATCAGTGTAGAATCAGTAGGTTTCTTTCTCTCAGTCTTTAACCTAGCTGCTATCTGAAATCAGACCTGCTACACTGCATGTCAGTCCATCATGACCACCAGTAGCTTCACGGCTGCATCGCCGATCCTAATTCCAAAGCACTTAAGAACTGCATATTGCTTTATGGCCCATTTCAAGTAGCATTGAGCATATAGACAGCAAATGTTAAACTGATGTTTCACCATTCCCCTATCAGCTCATTGCAAAAAGTGTGGACCATTGGAACATGAAGAATTCTAGTCTTACCACTCAGGTGCCCCAATATCAAGATGATAGTAAACAGTTTAGTATTGCCAACAAGAGTTATCGTCAATAAAGAGGGGCATCAGTAACTTTGAGGGGACTGAGCGCAGGATCGCGAGTTAATACCTGAAGGTCCTCTGAAAATTAGGAATTCCTTGGGATTCAGGAATACCACACCCGTTTCCTGTGGAATTTTCCCATTTTCCCCAGAACTTTGCCCAAACATTTCAGCTGATTTAGTAGTTAAAATGTCTGAATTAAAACACAACAGAACCACCATGTTTCCACAGATCTCATAACTCTGATGAGGCCACGGTCGCGAGTTGATCCCTAAAGGTCCTCTGAAAATTAGGAATTCCCAGGGAATCAGGAATACCACACCTGGTTCCTGTGGTCATTCCCTGTTTCCCCCAGAGTTTCGCAGGAACATTTCAGATGATTCTAGTAGTCAAAATGTCTGAGTCGAACACAACAGATCCACCATGTTCCAGCAGATCTCATAACTCTGATGAGGCCAGTAACTCCTGCTAATTGTGGGAGGGTGCCGTACAGTAGACAATTCACATGCCAGAGATTGGTCCAATCCAATGGAACATAATGGGAAAGGATATGAACAAGAATGGGTTGAAATTAGACAAGAAAACATATCATACGGAAATATGTAGATAAGTAGGTCAGTTATCAAAAAAATATGTATGCTGTCAGGTCCAAACAAATAAATATATGATTTGATCAGATTAAATAAACAGTCTTTAAACTTAGATCAACTTGTAAAAACAGCTTGGTTTGCACTATAAAGTCAGCCAAGACCACGTCTTGGCAATACATTGACAAAGAATACGCTACATGAACACGAGAGGACGCAGAAATTTAAAATATCTTTTGCTTTGACTCATATTACTAATGGCACTGAATGAGTAAGTAGGACCCTGAGAATTCTTCCCCCTTCCATCCATCTGTTCAATCAACCATTCACCCATCCTTTCATCGGTCCTTACATCCTTTCATTTTTCCATCCGTTCATGCTTTCATCTTTCCGCTTTCCTTCTTGCCCTTTCCTTCAACTCTTCTTTTCACCTTTCTTCAATTCTTTCTTTTCTTCATTTACTGTTTCTTTCACACCGCCATACTTCACCCTCATATTTAACCTTCCTTGTTTCTTTTTTACCTTTCTCTTCCCACCAGACCCAGTGGCAACCACCACTCTAGCTGACAAAGTCGGAAGGTTCACTATTCTATTGTACATTAACTACTTTATAGAGTGTATGTCCTCCTAAATGCACCGTTGATGGACAGAAAATTAGGGTAATATTTTTCAAAATGTCACGCTGCTCAGCGCAACAAGTCACCTTGCTGTGGTGCATGACAGGGAAAGGGCAGGAATGCGCCATATTGAAAAGAATATGGCACCTTCCTGCCTTTGTCCCTGCGCTGGCGCCGTCATGGTGCAAAGGTACCTGCGTTGTAAGGAGGATTGTCTTTGTACAGGAAGGGGCATCTTCCTGCACATAAACAATCCCTTGAGGCATGTACCTCTTTCTTTGTATTCTGCAGAATGCGGAACACATAGTAAGAGGAAGCAACAGGGAGAAATAAAGATATTTTTTCTCGTTATGCCTCACCTGGGAAGGCGTACCATTTTGGCACATTCCCACGTCTACCACTTTTGGTAAATCAGGCATGCATCAAAATCCATGGGAGTTGCGTGGGATCACCCATGAATTGCCCATGGAACGCCTTCCTAGAGCGATTTGCACTGCCTTGCTTTACACTGGTTTTATGAAGCTGGTCAGGGGCATGCAAGGTGACCTTCCGTGGCTTCAAAAATCACATTTTGGGCTTGTGCTGTGCATGCATCATGTTGCGTGGTTCAAGCACGACACAGCCCCAGCCATAAATATGCCCAGGGCCGGCTTTAGGGTGGTGCGACCGGTGCCACCACACCGGGTGCTGGCCTCCTGGGAGCGCCGTGTTTGCAAGTTTATTATGTTTCGAAAGCGCCTGCTGCAGTGTTTCTTTCCTTAGCAATTACCAGGCCTCACAAAACTGTCAAGATAACTTCTGTGATTAATGTCCTTCTAGGAGAGAGATCTGAGTTTTGTAAAGTTGAGGTTTTGACTTATGTGAAGTTAGTGCAGAGGGTTAATATGCCTGCTGCAAAGAACCTGTACCAAGTAGATTACAGAGTGCATATAATGTAAACAGATCAGCAGGTGATCTATTAACTTTTATCATAAAACTTCATACACACTACGAAGTATACATTAAAACATTGATTAATGTTGCAAAAAGCGTAAATTTGGCTTAAAATAGATTCTTATTATTAGAGAAAACTCCCAACTGTGCTGTTTCTTTTTCGACTCCGAGTTTGTGCTTCTCCTGACCAAGCACTCTCAAAATATACTGCCTACCAGTATGGATGGCATGTGACTCCTACACTTTTAGGGGCACATGCATCAACGAATACAGCGATCGCAAACGGGCAGATTCGCAGAATCTGCCCCTTTGCGACCAGTATTTTTGCATTTGGGATGCATCAACCCAAATGCAAATTCGCAATTTAAGTAATCGCAAAATTTGTGATTACTTAAATTGCGAATACATTTAGGGAATCGCAAATTGCGATTCCCTAAATGCAATGCATGATGCAATTCTAAGTTGCGAATTCTCAATTAGGGATTGCAAATTACCATCAATTTGAACATGATGGTAATTTGCAAAAACTTTGAAAAATACACTAAAGTGAATTTTGCAAAGTTTCATGTTACACACACACGTGCCCTTGGGGCATGTATGTGCGCAACATGTGGTAACATCTCAATTTCAGGGGTGCAACAGGGTGTCCTTTTGGCACCCTTGCACCCTTAAATTGCATGCGCAATTTGCGAGTACCTATTTGGTACTCGCAAAATTGCGCATGCAATTAGGCCCATAGGAATGAATGAGTAGCTATTCCTTAATTGCGACTCGCAATTTGCGAGTCGCAATTAAAGAATATGTAGGAATCGCAATGTTTTTTGCAATTCCTACATGCATAGGGATTTGCAAGTCCTAAATAGCGATTTCTTAAAATTCGCTATTTAGGATTTGCAAATCCTGAGTTTGATGCATGTGGTCCTTAGTCCTTTGGCTTATGTAACATTTCCGATACACTAATTTACACATGTATGATTGATTATCTCTGTGCAATGTGTGTGATGCAAAGTGTTCTGACACCCTACACTGGTATGAGTGGCGCTATATAACTAATGCATCTGATAGTGAGTGGTTTGGAGACTTGGTCACTGTTAAAGGGTGCTAGTGAGAGAGTCTGTGGTGGAGGTGGTCTTTGCGGGGGCGCCAACAAACATTGTCGCACAGGGCGCCACCAGCGCTAAAGCCGGCCCTGAATATGCCCCTGTTGGACTTGGCCCCTAAAGACCTCTTTGCTGGGAGCTTTTTGCTCCATTTCTTTGTGTCTCCAGGACTTTACAGAGACTTCATGCAGCCGTTTTTGCGCCCTGGGAGCACTATGGTGCTTTATTTCTTTGAGGAGCGCTGGATCGTGGCAGCACTGGGCTGCACGTCACCTTAGAGGGAGGGAATCCCCAGAGTAGGGATTCCCCCGCATTTGCCTTGTCGAGCGGGAGCCCACACCGCTTCATCTTGTTTCTAAATTGCGGGTGCCCACCCCGCGATTGTGCTTGAATTTGGAGAGAGCCTACCCCTCTTACAGAAGAAAATCACCGCCGCGGCCCGAGCTGCATTTAAAAATCATCACCCAGCCCGCGGCCCGCCTGGTTGTGGGCGGGGCCGCGGGACGGAAGCAGAAGTGCCGCCATTTTGACAGGAGGAAGTCCCGGAGCCTCGCAGGCTCCACCAGAGAAGTCCCGGTTCCGAGATGGGGGACCGGGCGAAGACCGGCGCATCGAGGGACGGGGCTCTCATGAGGTGAGAGAGCCCCACCATGACCGCAAGTGCAGGAAGTCCCAGTCCCAGGAGAGGGACCGGGCGAAGAGAGAGCCGGTGAGTGGTGCTGCCTGTGGGGAAGAGGGGACCTAGGCACCAATACCGGCGCCTACTGCCTGAGCGGCCCCACATGGCAGTGGGCCGCTCCAACGGTTGGGGCAGTATTTGTTTCTAGAGTGCTACTGCGCTCCAGCTTCGGGGGCATTTCCTTGGTGTTCGGTGCGAGGCACCGAGTCAGAGCGGCCCCGTGTGTGCAGTGGGCCGCTCCAACGCTTGGACCCGATTGTTTCTGAGCCGGCGTGGCTCCAACGAGACGGGCAAAATTGTTTATAGAGCCTAGAGGGCTCCGACGTCCCCCGCATTGTTTGTTTTAAGAGTGCTAGTGCGCTCCTAAGTGACTAAGGCAAATTAATTGTTTCTAGAGCCAGGAGAGGCTCCAACTTGGTCGATGTGTATGTTTTCAGAGCCCTGAGTGGCTCCAGCACGTGTGCCAGTTTGTTCTTTGAGCCTAGATGGCTCCAACGGTTGGCGCATATAACTTTCAGGAGCCAGTGTGCTCCAGGGGACATGGTGGGTGTAGAGCCTGGGTGGCTCCAACATTCTTGGATACTATTTGCCTTCCACAGCTGCGCAGCACTTAGTGCCAGCTGCAGCGTTTAGGCCCTGTTCTTGTCCCCAGCTGCCCAGCAAGTAGTGGGCAGCTGCTACGTTTAGGTTTTGGCGCAACCTGGACTCTGATGTGATTTTGGTGCTAGGAAATGTACTGTGTAGTATGTTTTGCGCACCCTGTGTTCATGCTTATGGGGTTAGGAAATGTACTGTGTATAGTATGTTTTGCGCACCCTGTATTTCATACCTCTAGATAGGATTTCTGCCTAGGAGGTTGTTTTACCTGTTTAGGTTGATGTTAGGGAGAATGTACTTCCCTGTGCAATGTGCGCCCCTAGAGTAGATGTACTTAGGTGGTTAGGTCTAATACGTTAGACTGATGAGAAATTGCATAAATGTGTTTATGCCCCTGTGATGGATGCAGGATAGGTTTTATATCTGATGCTAGTGTGATGACGCTGAGGTCATTATTGCGCCAGTAGTTACTGGTTGTGCTCTACAGTATACTTTGTGTTTCCATTGGTATATGTTCTACATTTACTATTGGTGATTGGTGCTAATTCCTGACAGTGGTCCATGTGGCCCTGTCCCCTGTACATATAATCCCTTGTAAAATTCTGCCTGTGCCAGTTGGCACAGTGTAAATTGTGTGAATATTATCTAATGTGTTTGGTATAATACAAAGGCTATTTTTATATAATACCTTATGTGGAGTTTTCTTTGTGGTGGGCCTTGGGTGTTGTTGCTGGTTGCGCGCGTAAATGCTTTACACATTGCCTCCGGGATAAGCCTGACTGCTCGTGCCAAGCTACCAAGGGGGTGAGCAGGGGTTATCTTTGGCGTGTAACTCCCCAGCCCTGACTAGAGTGGTGGTTTCTGCCTGGCTTTGGCGCAAGCCTTAGCCAACCAGAAATCCCATTTCTAACATTGGGGATCAGCGGTGGGATTTGGACTTGCGTTTGCGCTGTACCACAGCAGCAACTGGCCGCACTACAAAACTCTGCATTTAGATAGTCACATGGTATAGGGATTATTGTTCTTAAGTGTCATTTCTGTGGAAATGTGTTTCTTGTGCACTGTGAGTTAGGTGTCCCTAGCTCTGGAGGGTAGATCATCCCCCTAAGTGCAGTGTGTTTTCTGGATTCACCAGTAAGGGTGGGTTCCAGTGGTGGCAGCAGATGTGTGTCCAGTGCATGTATTCCCATTCCCAGTTCCCGGGGTAGTGGTACCTATGTCACGTGGTGGTCAGGTTGAGAAATCAGGGGCAGTAGAAACTGTCTTACCAGTCTTGGGAGGGGTTTGGGGATGAATGTGTAATGCGCTGGATGAATGTGAATGTCCCATTCCCAGTTCCCGCAGTAATAGTACCTGTGTCACGTGGTAGTCAGGTTGAGAAATCAGGGGCGGTAGAAACTGTCTTACTAGTCTGGGGGGTGTGTGTGTGGATGAATGGTGTGAGTTCTCTGAAATAAGGAGCTTGCTGGTTGATTGGGTGTGAGTTCTCTGGGATAGGGAGCTTGCATTGGGGAGTGATTCCAAAAGGAGTAAATTGGGGTACTGGAGCAACCGAATTTTGCAAATGGTGTCCTGGCCATAAGGAGACTGAGGGCCACCTTTTATTTGCCTATCCCATGTATAAAGACCCACGTAGAAAATGGATAAAACCTCTGTTCCAACGCCTTACTTGCAGTAGTTCTGTGGAGGCCATTCGGGCATTGAAGACGAATACCTCAGAGTTGTTTGTGGTGAGCACAGCGAAATTCCTTGGCTGGGTTTGGATTATTAGAGCTAACAAACAGATAGAAATGATTGCTCATCCGAATTGTATTTAAAACTTTCATTCCAAAGATGGACATTGTATAGTATTTTAAGATGGTTTTTATCGACTGATTTTATGCTTTTAAAAATTTATATAGATGGATTGTCTAAATACAAATGGGATGTTTAACAAGGGTTTTTTAAATGTATAGCTTTTATTGTGTGTAAAAAATATTTGTAAACTGGACAGTATATGGTGATTGAAATGCATGGTTCAAACTGTATGCGTTAATTTTGCTGTCTTTTATGATTTTATTATCAAAATAAAGACATTAAACCTGGAACCTGGAACCTGGAGTGGCTGAGGTGTCTTCCAGCCCAGCGGGGTGGAAGAGGTTCAGAGTAGCCCAGCTAGGTCTCGGTGTAGGGGCTCACGGCCTGTCTCTGCGGAGAAGGAGTGGGTGGGACTGCGTGTCTCCAGGTGCCCGAAACCCAGTCTCAGGGCCTGGATGGTTTCTTTAGGGAACATCAGGTCGGGGGCCTAGGCTGTACCAATAGGTCATTTGAGGAGGATCTCCCAGTGTCTAGAGGACGTGGAGTGTCTGTAATCAGAGCTCCAGTAGTCCTGGTGTCTGGCGGTACCACTCCAGTTGGGAGGGTGCGGAAGTCCAGAGGGAGGGGTGAGAGGGGGAGGGATTCCCAGTGGGAACCAGTAGGTCAGGGACCAGCCGGGAGGGCTGAGTCGCCACTGAGTGACCGTGGTGTCGCCACTTCTGTCCTGGGGGGTCTGCATGCACTGTCAGATGAACAGGAGGTTGTGAGATCAGCGCCAGGCAGACTGTCACATGACCCATTAGGTATGTGTCACCCTCGTTAAGTCCTGGTTCGCCAGGAATCTGACCAAAGGGTACGTCCCTCGGTTGGGGAGCCAGTAGTCAGTGTTTCCGGATCTGGACGTAAGGGCAGCTGTAGTCCTGAGGGAAGGTGGGGCTCATCTTAGATGAAGAGACCCTGCTCTACAGTGGAAGGGGGTGCAGAGGGAGGGAGTCCTCGCCTCTGACCCCTTGGATTCCAGGTGGTAGACCAGTTGGTGGAGAGAGGTCCTGAACTGGTGGGAGAGTTGTGTTCTGGTGGGTGCTTCCCTGGGAGGGTGCGGAACCCCAGAAGTAGAGGTAGGGTGGGGCATTCTTGCCCGTGACCTCTGGTCAGCCTGAGGGTACGGACTCTAGGTTGAAGGATCAGTGGTAGTTGGGAACTACACTGAGAGGGAGAGTGGAGGATGGCTTGTATGCCAGGGGTTACTACCCCCCACTCTTGGTTTGGCAAGGACCAGTGGTATCTGGGTGGCCTAGGGCCTGGTCCTGGCCGTGGACAACTAGGTAGTACCAGTGGGGTAGCCTAGTTGGGCCTGAGTTTTTTTCGGTTGTTTTTTTTTTTTTCTTTCAGATGGAACCACGTTGATTGAGAATGGCGTAAAACCGGAGAGTGTCCCTGCCGTTGCGGGCCTGCGTCCGTGTTTTATCGCCCCAAGCAGGGAAGACCATCACGGTGGTGATTGGTCTACCCTGCGTTTTGGCTGGAAGGGGGTTGTGTTGGACTTGGCCCTTCTGGCAGGGTCACCCCTGAACTTTTTGCTTTTTATTGTGACCTGGTGTTAGTGGTTTTAGGCCTCTAGGCGCTTTCACACTGTGTCCCAGTGGAAAGCGCGTGAGCTCTGAGTGCATGTAGTGAGACTGACCTGCCCTCCCATAGGAATGCATGGGGGAATGTATGTGTCCCTGGTAGTTTCTGATGCGTGGGGAGTGCAGGTGCGAGTTTGGTATGTACGGACTCATATGATAAAATGCTGCGCGATGATGTGTGCGGCGTGCATGTATCTAGTGTGGAAGTGCCACTTCTAGAAGTGGGCACTTCTGTGTGCAGTGTGAAATGAGTGCCTTGTCTGGTGATTGGCTGGCTGAGGTCAGGTGACGGGCTAGGGAATCCCCAGAGTCAGGAGGAGTCACCCAGTGGTGAATAGGGAGATCAGCAGCTAGATGGGTGGGAGGAGTACACCTGGGTCCTGAATAGGGCTGGGCTTTCCCCACACAATGCTGGCTCCGCCCCCTGTGGTGCGACTGATGACCCTGGCCTGTGCTGTGAATAGGGAGAGGGGCTGAGCAAAACAAAGTGCTCAGGAACCAGTTGTATCTGGTTCGCCCCTTCCCTGCACCCTTGAGACAAAGGGATTTGGTGTATAAAAGAGGGGCTGTGACCCCATGAAAATGTTCTTGTTCTGACTCGAATCTACCAGGGGCGTGCTGCTGCTGGGGCCCAGGGGAAGGCTTGCCTCCCTGGGCCCTGCCCAGCCCCTGGATACCTGGAGGACTTTCCCTTGCTGGGAGCTGCTTTGCTCCACCTTCTGATGCCCAGGACTGCTTAGAACTTTTCCCTTTGCCAAGGCTTGTTACAGCCTGTCAAGCGCCCTGGGAGCGCATGGGCCTCGCAGCACGGCGCTGCACGACAAGCAAGAGAGAGGGAATCCCCAGTGTAGGGATTCCCCCATGATGCGTGCTTTCGCGGGTGCCCACCCCGCTTATTTTGCATTTCAACGGCGGGTGCCCACCCCGCATTCTGGTGAGCTCGCGGGTGCCCACCCCGCTCTATATTTTATTTTAATTACCGCCGAGATCTCTGCTGCCGTCCGCGGCCCGCCTGGTTGTGGGCGGGGCCGCAGGACGGAAGCGGAAGTGCCGCCATTTTGACAGGAGGAAGTCCCGGAGCCTCGCAGGCTCCACCAGAGAAGTCCCGGTCCCGAGATGGGGGACCGGGCGAAGACCGGCGCATCGAGGGACGGGGCTCTCATGAGGTGAGAGAGCCCCGCCATGACCGCAAGTGCAGGAAGTCCCGGTCCCAGGAGAGGGACCGGGCGAAGAGAGAGCCGGTGAGTGGTGCTGCCTGTGGGGAAGAGGGGACCTAGGCACCAATACCGCGCCTACTGCCTGAGCGGCCCCACATGGCAGTGGGCCGCTCCAACGGTTGGGGCAGTATTTGTTTCTAGAGCGCTACTGCGCTCCAGCTTCGGGGGCATTTCCTTGGTGTTCGGTGCGAGGCACCGAGTCAGAGCGGCCCCGTGTGTGCAGTGGGCCGCTCCAACGCTTGGACCCGATTGTTTCTGAGCCGGCGTGGCTCCAACGAGACGGGCAAAATTGTTTATAGAGCCTAGAGGGCTCCGACGTCCCCCGCATTGTTTGTTTTAAGAGTGCTAGTGCACTCCTAAGTGACTAAGGCAAATTAATTGTTTCTAGAGCCAGGAGAGGCTCCAACTTGGTTGATGTGTATGTTTTCAGAGCCCTGAGTGGCTCCAGCACGTGTGCCAGTTTGTTCTCTGAGCCTAGATGGCTCCAACGGTTGGCGCATATAACTTTCAGGAGCCAGTGTGCTCCAGGGGACATGGTGGGTGTAGAGCCTGGGTGGCTCCAACATTCTTGGATACTATTTGCCTTCCACAGCTGTGCAGCACTTAGTGCCAGCTGCAGCGTTTATGCCCTGTTCTTGTCCCCAGCTGCCCAGCAAGTAGTGGGCATCTGCTACGTTTAGGTTTTGGCGCAACCTGGACTCTAATGTGACTTTGGTGCTAGGAAATGTACTGTGTAGTATGTTTTGCGCACCCTGTGTTCATGCTTATGGGGTTAGGAAATGTACTGTGTATAGTATGTTTTGCGCACCCTGTATTTCATACCTCTAGATAGGATTTCTGCCTAGGAGGTTGTTTTACCTGTTTAGGTTGATGTTAGGGAGATTTTACTTCCCTGTGCAATGTGCGCCCCTAGAGTAGTTATACTTAGGTGGTTAGGTCTAATACGTTAGACTGATGAGAAATTGCATAAATGTGTTTATGCCCCTGTGATGGATGCAGGATAGGTTTTATACCTGATGCTAGTGTGATGACGCTGAGGTCATTATTGCGCCAGTAGTTACTGGTTGTGCTCTACAGTATACTTTGTGTTTCCATTGGTATATGTTCTACATTTACTATTGGTGATTGGTGCTAATTCCTGACAGTGGTCCATGTGGCCCTGTCCCCTGTACATATCATCCCTTGTAAAATTCTGCCCGTGCCAGTTGGCACAGTGTAAATTGTGTGAATATTATCTAATGTGTTTGGTATAATACAAAGGCTATTTTTATATAATACCTTGTGTGGAGTTTCCTTTGTGGTGGGCCTTGGGTGTTGTTGCTGGGTGCGCACGCAAACGCTTTACACATTGCCTCCGGGATAAGCCTGACTGCTCGTGCCAAGCTACCAAGGGGGTGAGCAGGGGTTATCTTTGGCGTGTAACTCCCCAGCCCTGACTAGAATGGTGGTTTCTGCCTAGCTTTGGCGCAAGCCTTAGCCAACCAGAAATCCCATTTCTAACAGCCCCCTAGTGTCCACCCAAGTGAATTGTAAAGATGGTTCCACCTCCTTTAACAAATGTGCCCCCTTTCCTATAAATGAACTGAAGCTCTTTCATAAGTGCAACTATCCCATCAATCTACCATTAAATCATGCATTTCGGTGGAAGGTGGCTTCCTTGACAAGACTGTTTTGCCCCTTGTCTGGAAGGTATATTCTATACGTTTTCATCACAGGGAATCCCCCCAGTCCCACTAAAGCAAGCTGTCACTACACTCCTCCCTAAAAAACCCCAATTTCGGCCCAGAAAAGCCAGGCAACTATGGACCACCAGCAGGTCCGATATTGACCAATTACTGAAGAAACCAGTTATTGTATAACTTCAGTGGCACCTAGATAAATCCAATGCTCTAAATATGCATCTCCCAGGTTCCAGCCCACACTTTGGACCATAGACATAGTGAACAACATTTCAAGGACTATGGGCATGGCAGGCTAGCGCTGGTCCTACTCAGTTTCTTTCCAGCCTTTGACGCTGTTGATCATGGCCTTCTACTGGAAAGCCTTGGGGAGGTGCAGTCGCTTAAAAAGGCACCCTACAGCCTCCGCTCCAGGGGGCGCCATCAGCACAGCCCCCTGGCCTGAGAGCTCCTGAGTGAGTCCAGGGGGGGCCCTCTCCATGTACTTTGCAGGGGGCCCCCTCAAGTTTCATTATGCCACTCGGGAGGCTGCCTGCTTCCGTGGCCACTGCTGCCATGGTTTGCCTCTTTCTTGAAGGATTATTCCACCATGGTCCATTTGGGATGTTCTGCTCCTCCCATTTCAAGATGGAATGTGGGGTGCCGCAAGGGTCACATCTTTCACCCCCCTATTTAAGATTTACATCCAAGCCTGGCTATTCTTTTATATTTCGGGTTTAGCGAAAGAGGACGTCATGAGCTTGACAAAATCCATCTGCTTTTCAATCCATTGGTACTAGAAACGGGAATTTGATGCAGAACTGTGTCTGTACTTCTTTATTAAAAGATAAATAAATAAAAAATATATAAATCCTACACAGTTGACACGACCTTACAAATATAAGTGGATGGAACTCCTAATCAATACGAAACTTTGAAACACAGTAAAAAATACAAACCTCGATTGATGAAACTCGGGCACAATAAAAGTATCTTTGACCACGTGGCTTATTATGAGCCCAGAGCCCCTCGATGACTGTACATTGCCATCTTACGTGGTTAACCAGTATGTAACATATCCTCTGCTTGTTTATATATGTATGCCTTCCTGTAAAAAAGTGACCCATTAGCACTTCATTTATTGCAAGTGTACTAATAAATGCACCTCCACACAGTGCAAGGTCAAATGAATTGTTATCACAGTTAATGCAGGAGTTATAGGGAAGGAACGGAGCACACTGGCACCAGTGGAGGAACACAGGGACTGCAGTGGGATGGGGCCACAAAGAGGCGGAGGCACACGGAGGGCTGCAAGTAGATAGACAGAGGCAAAAGGAGGCGCTGTTTTAGCAGTAAGAGCACGTACAGCACAGGGAACCTGCAAAACGCAGGGGAAAACCCACCATAATATATGCAACCAAATAACATCATATGCCACCATACTCACCATCATACTTCAAACCCATACACCTCCATACACCAACAAAATAATTGTCACACATCAACACCATAACTGTCCTATGTCTAAACATACACCATCGTACATCAACACTAGGGGCCCGATTCACAGAACAAACTTAAGACTAAATCCTAAACTTACTACCATTCTGGTATTCACACAATGCACCTACTACTTCTGGTATTCACAGAATGAACTTACTACTTTTGCTATTCACAGAATGAACTTAGAACTTTTGCTATTCACAGAATGCATTTACGACCACTAAACTTACGTCCGCACTCGGGCCGGAATTTCCGCCGCCGGAGCGGCATTTCTGCCACCGGAGCGGAATGTCCGCACCCGGAGCGGAAAGTCCGCTTTCGGGCCGGAAAGTCCGCTTACGGGCCGGAAAGTCCGCATGCGGGCCGGAGAGTCCGCATACGGGCCGAAAATTCCGCTCTCGGACTGGAACTTCCGATTTGGGCAAGACTACATTAACTGTGGCCATTGATCATTTGAGCCAAGGGTAAACACCTGTCCAAGTCCCTACCATCCCCCATCGTGCATCAGCTGACACACTCCAGCCAATCCTAGGTCGGCAGCACGTATAACTGCAGAGCAGACACACACACAAACCCTTACAACATGTCACTGAATGTGTTTGTTGCACTGCCCCTTGCCATGTGGCAAAACCACTTGAGGAGGAGGAGGAGAGCAGAGAGGATCTTCAGGCAGAGGATCAACCTATTTGGAATTTCCAGCAAGGATGTAAGGGCCAGGTACCGTTTCCCTCCAGAAGTCATCTTGGATATGGTATGTGAGTGGGAGCAGGAACTTGACTCTGTGACCTGCTGCTCTCATGCAATCCCAGCATATCTCAAGATCCTCTCTGCACTCCATTTCTTTGCCACTGGCTCTTTCCAAAGGGTCTCCAGTGACCATGTGGGCATATCCCAGACGAGCCAGTCGCGGTGCCTGCATCAGGTACTGAGATGCATCACTGCAAGATCCCACAACCAAATACAAATGCCACGTACACTGGCCCTGAGACAAAGGGCAGCACGAGATTTCTATCTCATTGCACAATTCCCACGTGTGCTGGGTGCAATTGATTGTACCCATGTGGCCCTTCAGCCACCCCGCCACATTGCACACATCTTCTGCAACAGACACCGATGGCATTCCATCAACGTGCAAGCTGTCTGTGATGCCAGGGGGAGGTTCATTAATGTGCATGCGGTGTGCCCAGGCAGTACCCATGACAGCTTTATATTCCGCATGTCACCTCTTGCCCGGCGGATGGCTGCGGGAGAATTTGACAACATGTGGCTACTGGGTAAGTACCAAGCGTTAGAAATTAGGGAAATGTGTTTTGCAAATGTATGAATGCCCCCCAACATTAACCATTGTACAATAAGAATCATAAAGCTACATACATGGCCCAACATATACTGCATGTAATACAGTACAGATCATGTCCTGTGCAAGTCAAAGAGGGAAATGTAACCAACTGCCCTTTCCCCTCTCCTCAGGTGACGCTGGGTATGCACTCACCCCACATCTCCTCACCCCTTACAGGCGTGCAAACAATGTACCACAGCGTAGGTACAATCGGGCACACATATGGACTCGAGCCATCATAGAGCACACTTTTGGTCTGTTGAAGTCGCGATTCAGATGTCTCGACCGTACAGGGGGGTGCTGCAGTACTCCCCAGAAGTCATGTGCAAGATCATATTAGCCTGTTGTGTCTTGCACAACATTGCCTTAACGCATGGCTTACACATACCGCTGGAACCTCGGCTAGCTCTGAATCTGGGAAACCGGGCCATGGCACATAACCGAGGTCAGGGCATGCAAGTCCGTGAGCAGCTTGTGGCCACATTTTTCACATGAGCAACCTGTAGTGGAATGGACTAAATGTGGATTGCTGTCTGTTGCCAATGATGAAACTTGGATATACACGACTGTGTAAATAAATTCCTTCCTGAGACAACTTTGCAAGCCACACTAACTGCATGTTCATCACAGCTGGTGACAGTAGTCAAAAGGTTGAGCGTGCTGCAGCTCATGTGCCCATGTCAGTGATCAGTGTAGTGGATGTCCCGAAAGAATCTATTGACGCTGATGGAAAATGATACATGTACTGAGAGACACAGCCGGACCTCATGAGGATGGGTCACTGAATCAGAAAAGGCCATAACCATAGCATTGGCGGGCCAGTGCCATCAACAGATGTGACTCACCCACAAAAGATGCGCCTACAACGTGAGTGATGTCATGGGTGAATCAGACACCATGGGGCAGATGAATATGCCCCGTGCACCACTTTTGCGCCCCCGTTGCGTCACTTTAGTGACGCAGCAGCGGCGCCGACCCAGCGCCATGCTGCATGCTATTTACAACGTGACGCATCTAGGGAGATGCGTCACGTTGTCAAGCTTGCGCCACATGTGGGCGTACCTGCACAGGGGTGGGGTGTTCTGGCACAGGAATGCCTCCGAAAAGTGGCTGATTGAAATCCACAAGATTTCACTCAGACACTTTTCAGGCCATGCTGCGTCTAAGCCCTGCGCCTGCTTGAAGCAGGCTTAAGGAATGACGCAGCATGTCAGGGATAGGGGCACCCCGAGCCGTGCTGGAGCTGTGTGGCGGTTGTGACGCAACTCCAGCAATGCGCCAACCTTACGCCGGCCAGATGCGTCACGCATCTGCTTGTCCTTGCGCCACGATGCACGGCATTGTGAATGCGGCACTTCTGCGGTGGTGCAAGGGCAAACTTGCGTGACGCATCTCCCATGGCGCATCCCTGCTGATCTGCAGGGATGTGCCAGGGAACATAAATCTGCCCCCATGTGTCTGTGATATATCCACACTTCTCCACCCCAATGTTACGTAATACATCACACAACTCTGCTACTGAGCACCCAATATGGACTACATGTACCATGATGCAAAGCATGAGAAAGTGAAACAGGGGTTTCATGTTGTGTCAGCCCCCCCGCCCATCAGTGCAGAAATGTCTTTAAATGGTCTCTTCCCCCTCTTGTTACATTTTAATAATTCACACATGCACTGTCTTTTCTTTTTTATCCACAACAGAACAGCAGGATGGCAGTAGATTACATTCATGATTGTGGATGGATCTGGATGAATACAAAATGGCTGCCAACTATTTCCTGTGATGTATTTCCTGCCTCCCACTCCCTGTCAAACATATCCTGTATATAAAAATCTGTTCCGGGTCATTTTCGGAGTTTACGGCACAAAAGCGGAAGTCCCGATTACGGAGCGTACGGCGCGTATGCGGACCCTCCGCTCCGGAACCGGAAACTGCGCTCGGGGGCAGTAAACTCCGAAAATGACCCGGAACACATTATTTCATTCAGGAAATGTTTTACAGGAAGTTGGAGGCAGGAAATACTTCACAGGAAATAGTTGGCAGCCATTTTGTGTTCATTCTGAGTCATCCTCACTCACAGATCAGATCCTCTGACAGCCTGATGCCCTCATCATACTTATTATCCCCATAATGGCTGAGGGTTATGAAGAGAAGGCACCCCCTTTCACTGAAAGTGAGTTAGACATCTTGGCTGAGGGGGTGCTGGGCAAATATCCTCAGCTATATGGGGACCCTGAACACCACCTGAGCAATGCAGCCCAGGCCAGGCTGTGGGCCAACATCGGGGAGGGCTGCAGTGCAGTGGGAGTCCACACCAGGAGTGCAAGGGCATGCCGCAAGCGCTGGGAGGACCTGAAACGGTGGTCCCGGCACAAGGCTGAGGAGATGGTGGGCCAGTCCTCCCAGCACCATGTGCATCGTCCTCGCCTAACCCCACTGTACAGGAGGGTCCTGCGAGCAGCTTGGCCGACCCTCCATGCTCAGCTGGAGGAGCATGAGCAGCAGGGACATGGTAAGTGCATCATATGCTAAATGTGTCTGGGAGTATGATGTGAGTGAAACAGTGCTGTACCATTGTGTGTCCGATGCTTCCATTCACTGATTCTGTGTCCATGCAGCAGTCACCAAGCATAAAAAGGCACACTGTGGCATATGGACTGTACAGGGCAGAGTGCATTTTGGGAGTTGTAGTTTCGTCATGACAACTGGCTAAATGAATCTGATAGCTAGGGGTATACCCAACTATTACACCATCCATTACCTGGGTAAAGTGAACACAATATATGAAGAAACGTGGTATGGAGGAAAAGATATAACTATATTTGTGAACAAGAACACATTTCATGATCCTTTCACATGTGATTAAATTCACTTCTCATTTTCTTTGTATTTGTGCTGAGCATATACAAAAACATATATTTACAAAACATAACCTCTGCACATATAACACAAGTACGCTACTGTCCTAAACATTAATTTTCAATTGTGGGTCCCCCCTTCAATAGTGTGGACAACCCCAGAGGGCATATACATTGCATGAGAAGTATCAATGTCCCCATAAATTCTAAGGCAATGCAATGCTAAGGCTAAGCGAGTTTGTTCAGGAGAGCACTATCTGCAGCATACGCTGCAGATAGTGCTCTCCTGAACAAACTCGAGTAGCGAGAGTTAGCACCGATAGATGCGGAAGAACTATCAAGGAGAGGCTAGAGAAGCAAGCGTGTAATCATGACGGAAGAAATCTTGACTTTAGAACACGAACAGGGGGCCCAGCTGACTTTTCAATAAAGAGATGGAATAGGGCGTGGATCCCCTACGTCCCACTCCTGGCTATTGTACAGTACTTACGCTTGGTATCCTGAGTAGAGGGACCAGCCTAAGATTGCTGCGGTTTTCCTTGTCCTGAAGAGGCCAAAAGGAATTGATTGGCTGAAACGCGACCGCGTCGACATTTTGGTTTTACAGAGGGACCCAAAAGAATTTGATTGTGTTGGGATTCAACAACCTTGCATTGCCTTAGAATTTATGGGGACATTGATACTTCTCATGCAATGTATATGCCCTCTGGGGTTGTCCACACTATTGAAGGGTGGACCCACAATTGAAAATTAATGTTTAGGACAGTAGCGTAGTTTTGTTATATGTACAGAGGTTTTGTTTTGTAAATATATGTTTTTGTATATGCTCAGCACAAATACTAAGAAAATGAAAAGTGAATTTAATCACATGTGAATGGATAATTAAAAGTGTCCTTGTTCGAATATATTTGTATATCCTTTCCTCCATACCACGTATCTTTATAAACTGGCAAAATGAGCCATAATAGTGCATTAATACTGAAATCTGCTCCTCACGCACCACTACAATTGGCACTAGGAAATCATGTGTGCATTGGATGAGCAATGGTACAGACACTGTCCAGTGTGAGCATGGCAGGCCAAAGGACATTGGATGCTATGACTTGCATTGAATTTGTAGAGTTTGGGTTCCAATTGTGACAAATCGTCATGTGCCATGGAGTCAAGACAGACTTTGACATCCTTGCATCACTCCTAAGCTCTTCTAAATTTGCAAGGGGTGTCCACTGACAGACGTCTCACCCTCAGTGGGCTGTTTGACATTTCACATGTACAGGTAGCTGTCACAACAATCCCCCACTGTTCAGCGGTGTACTGCATTACCATATCAGTCACCAAAGCCAATATGTGCCACTGGATAGTCAGATCATGTGTGGGGACAGCCCAAGGCTAGACTCACAATGTAGCTACACAAATAGCCCAGAGCCTCAGTGGATGTGTGACCCCCATTTGCCACTTGTCTTGTCCCATACAATGACACAAAGCAGATGACACTTGTCCAGACCTTAAATAGCTGCGACTCCCTATGAATGGCCAAAATCCGAGAAATCAGGACTCTTCATGTTCTCCATTGGTGGACTGCTTTTGGAATCTGCACATGTAGCAGTGGCAGGACACACAGATCACCAGAATGCCAGGTTGAGGGTTGGCCAATACAGTTGTGTAAGCCACAAACATCCACGTGAGATGGCCATGTCAGACTAAATCCAGTAAATGACAGTGAACATACACGTAATGTCAGCTCATAGACGCTGACAACTATAGAGTGTGATCAGAGGAAAATAAGTCTGAGCTTGGCTCCTCTATGTATGTGTCTCGTCCTGCATGACACAACCATAACATTAGGATTTTGCTTACATTTCTGCAGGCACAGCTAGCGAAACGGAGGGGCAGCAGGACCAGGTCCGGAGCAAGAGGCCACCAGTGCGGCGGCGGCTACACCCTCTTTCCACCAGCGAGGAAGAGGAGGATGAGGAGGGACCCTCAACATCAAGAGGCAAGGGGATTGCGCCCACCCGGACTGACAAGGGACACCCTGATGCTGGTGCTACATCCCGGGTGGAGGCTGAAGACATTGAAGGGGGGGGTGAACCCAACACCTCGGACCATGATGTGTTGGAGAGCTACTCTCCCCATGACTCTTCACCTGTGGGCCCTGAAGAGGTGTCCTCGGGGCAGGCCAACACACAACCTGGGCCTGCCATCAGCCCCTCCCTACCTCTAGAGTCCCCCATGCCATCGGGGGCTCCAGCTGAATCCCCTGCAACAAGTCCCCCTCATTGTCGCCGCCAGCCCCACAACATCATTGCCTCCGGACCTCAGGCACCACATCCCTCCTGTCCCCCCCAGGCCCCTCCCGGTGTTGTTCCTCCTGTGGCTGTGCCAGTGGACTTGATGTGGATGTGTGAGGGTCAGCCAGACATGTCCGCTCGCATCATGCTACAAGTGTGTATGGAGGTACGCATGATGCGAGAGGACATGCTCCGATCTATGGCCACCCTCGCCACCAGCATCAATTCACTGACCACAGCCATGTCGTCTGTTGTCTCCCCAATCCCTTCCCATACCACCGTCAATGTCTCCCCCTGTCCGTTGCCCCACACTGTTTCCCCCCGTACTCCTCGTGTGTCACAAACACATGTGGTGCCTGTTACTGCACCTGCCAGACGTGTGCCTGCATCGGACTCAGAGGATCTGGACATTGTGGTCCTAGAGGATGACCAGAAGGACACTTGACTTTTGACGGAGACATTGACGTGAACAATTATTTCAGTTTCCCCTTGTAAATAGACTTTTTTCCCTGACGCTCCCTGACGTGTTATATTTTTGTTGCCCCACCCCAATCCAGGTTCCCTTCTCCCTCTGCATCAAGACCATCCTTTGTTTTCCTTCCTCCCTTCCAAACGGACGGTTGTTCTGTTCATACCTAAATATATTTGAGGAATTCTAATTACATCTACTTGATTGACTTCATTTAGAATGTCGGGTTCTGAATCAGGACACATATTTGGTGAGTCATCTGCTATGCACATAATGGCTTGTTGCAATGAAGGGTTACACTTGTAACTGTGTCACACACACACATACCTTCTCACATCTCGAGGCCACCTACATCGTTACACAGGACATGAGACACAACAGAGTTCTTTTTTTTGAGGTCTTTATTTGGTGAACACACAATCACGTGGTTACATTGTCCTGGGTTCCTGTCACCGGGGATCGAGCTTGCGACGTCGCAATTTGGGGGGGGGAGGACCGCTCGGAGTGCTCAGCTCTGACTCGCCGCCTACGTGGAGGTGGGTACTGTCCAAGGGACTGTCCAGGGTCATCTACATGTGCTGGTGCAGATGGTGTGTGCACACTTGATGGTTGTGCCTGGACAAGGGCCGGTTGTGCAAGTGGTGGGAGTGCCTGTACAGGGGGTGATGGTGGTTGTGTAGGTGGTGGGAGTGCCTGTACAGGGGGTGGTGGTGGTTGTGCAGGTGGTGGGAGTGCCTGTACAGGGGTTGATGGTGGTTGTGCAGGTGGCGGGAGTGCCTGTACAGGTGTTGATGGTGGTTGTGCAGGTGGTGGGAGTGCCTGTACAGGGGTTGGTGGTGGTTGTGCAGGTGGCGGGAGTGCCTGTACAGGGGTTGGTGGTGGTTGTGCAGGTGGTGGGAGTGCCTGTACAGGGGTTGGTGGTGGTTGTGCAGGTGGCGGGAGTGCCTGTACAGGGGTTGGTGGTGGTTGTGCAGGTAGCGGGAGTGCCTGTACAGGGGTTGGTGTTGGGAGTGCCAGTTCAGGCCGCTGGTGTGGATGTCTCCCTTTGCTCTGTTGCTGTGCAGTTGGTACAGGTGTGGGGATGTGCTGTCCTGTGGGCAGTTATGATGGCTCCCCTCCCTGCGTTGACCGTGAAGGAAAAGTTTGGCTCACTTTCAATATGCCAAGGCATGGTGCCTTGCACCCTCTTCCCTTTGGATGGATAGCATGTCTCGCATATTTCTGGACATGTCCTGCCAAGTCCTATCCATGCTATCCAACACTTGGCTCAGCCTCTCCACCACCTGAGGGAAGTGGACCATGTCCTGCAGGGAGTCCGACATGTCGGACAGGGTAGCCCCTATGGCACTAATGTCCTGCCTCACATCGCTCTGCTGTTGGTAGAAGTCCTGCTCCCACTGGCCATCACAGCCAGGTGCAGGCCCTCTCTGCAGCTGTCTGCCATGGATGGGACGAGCAGGTCCTACAGCAGGGGGGGGGGGGGTGGCAGGTGGGAGCCTGTGGGCAGGTGAATGGTGCCCAGGGGATTCCGGCAGCACAACAGGGCTGGTACTACCCCCAGATGGTGGAGAGGATGGCAGGGATACACTGTCTAGGGAAGAGCGGGTAGGGGAACCACCATGTTGGTCCTGAACGTGAGGACTGTGGGGGAGTGATGTCTGTGTTGTGATGCGTGGGTGCTGTGGCTGGTTTGCTCGAGTCTGGGGACAGGCCATGCTATGCTTGGGAGGAGGCTGACGAACGTTGCTTGGCAGAGGATGTGATGCCCTGACCGATTTAGCCAATCTGGCACGATAGCGCGCATTGGCATCTTCATCGTCATCAGACATGTAGTCCTCTTCATCCACCAAGTAGACGTCCTCAGGAAATTCATCCTCCTCCTCTTGAGCAGTGCTTGCAGCCGACATCACAGCTTGGAGGATCAGGGGATTCTCCCCTCTGATTCCCCGTCGGCCCGCACTGGTCATAGGCCTGTCATCCTCGTCCTCAGCATCCCCTGGAACAGAGGTTGCAACCGTATTAGGGATTGACCTGGTATAACATGTGGTGCAACACAAGGGTTTGTATTAACTGTACTTTGCATCAACAGATGAGGATCATGTGACCTGTGTAGGGTACCACCACAAATGACAGCTCACACCATAGCACTGAGGTGTTACACAGATACAGGCAAACTCACCAGCTCCAGCCACAACTCTCTGTCTCTTGGTGTTCCCCCCTAGTGTCACCTGCTGGACCTGTCTCCTCATGGCTTTTGTAGGCCTAGCTGTCCCTGAACCAGCAGCTGTAGAGGGAAGTGACAACATTCTCAATTATCTGCATCACCAATTGTCAGACAGGCACATGACACTCCTGATTTGTATTTCACTTTGTACACAACAACTGCTGATTACATGCAGAGGGGAATCAGGATCTCTGTCATGGCTTTGGAGTCGAAGCCAGTGACACACCTCATGCCAGAATTACCTTAAGGACAGGTGCGCGATGGTTTCAACGCTGCAGCCAGGCTGTCATGCAGTCCCCGGGATGGTGCACACTGCTGTGGTCTCATCCAGTCAGCAGCTGTGATAAGACATATAGGTCTATATTTTTCAACCACAGATGGTAGCTCTGAGCCAACATGTCATTCTCAATGACCATTTGTGGGTAATCCAGAACAATGTGCAGCATGTTTAGCTCCTGAACTTTACATTTGGGCACCTGCTCACATGCAGCAGTTGCCAGCCGTTTTCTCAACACAGCAGTGACATCAATAAGATGACACATCAACAGACACACCTCATGCTAGAATTACCTGAAGGACGGGTGCGCGAGGGTTGAACTGCTGCAGCCAGTATGTCATGCAGTCCCCGGGACGGTGTCCGCTGCTGTGGTGTCATCCTGTCAGCAGCTGTGATGAGACATACAGGTCTATATTTTGCAACCACAGATGGTAGCTCTGAGCCAACATGTCATTCTCAATGACCATTTGTGGGTAATCCAGAACAATGTGCAGCATGTTTAGCTCCTGAACTTTACATTTGGGCACCTGCTCACATGCAGCATTTGCCAGCCGTTTCCTCCACACAGCACTGACATCAATAAGATGACACATCAACAGACACACCTCATGCTAGAATTACCTGAAGGACGGGTGCGCGGGGGTTGAACTGCTGCAGCCAGGATGTCATGCAGTCCCCGGGGCGGTGTCCGCTGCTGTGGTGTCATCCTGTCAGCATCTGTGATGAGACATACAGGTCTATATTTTGCAGCCACAGATGGTAGCTCTGAGCCAACATGTCATTCTCAATGACCATTTGTGGGTAATCCAGAACAATGTGCAGCATGTTTAGCTCCTGAACTTTACATTTGGGCACCTGCTCACATGCAGCAGTTGCCAGCCGTTTCCTCCACACAGTACTGACATCAATAAGATGACACATCAACAGACACACATGTATGAGAAGATTACTGATAGGAAGGGATAAATGACCCGGAATCCTCCCCATTACACTGCTTTCACCTTTGCCATTCAGACTTACATATTTCCAGAGTCTTATGTTGTTTGTTGTCAAGTCAGAAAGGGTTTCATGTGTGAGATTTGCAATATCAAACAAATGGAGGGAAGAGAGGGCTTAAAGTAATAACAATGAATTTTATTGTTATCAAGGTCCAGCATACATGCCCATGAATAAGTGAAAACAGAAGGTATGCAGTTCCTGACGTGAATGCAAGGTGTGACAGAATAACTAAGGGGTACCAAGGTGGTAACAGGGAACTGAAGTGAAAAGCAGGAGTGAAAGTAACTCCTTATTTGGAAAAGAAGACCCTCACACACCCAACAAGCGGGTGTCTTGCTTCATCACCGGGTCTTTGCTCCTTATCGGGCAGGCGGGTGCAATGCCCGATCAGGCACCTAATAGGGCCTTCCTAGCGGAGATCTTTTATTCCAACGCCGGTGAGTGATGTGTGTGTGGGGGAGAAACAATTTTAAGACATAAGTGAGTGTAGGTGCATATGAGGTTAAAGTGAAGAGATTAAAACAGGGGTAGGTGATCCACTAAATAATTTTAATAAAGTGTGGTCACCATCCTGGTTAAAAAATGTATAATCCGCACATATAACACCAGTAGTTATGTGAGTGTATGTGCTAACGTGATCAATAGGTCAACATGTTTCTTGCCTTTGCATATAATAAATGGCAATTCATCAGGACCGGGGAATTATTGTGGCTACCTACACCTCTTTGGTGGTGCCCAACGTCTATAAGAGAATAAGTGGTGGGCACGCATACAGCACCCTAAAAAAGTGTGGTACCGTAGCTAAAAAGCACACCTGCAGAGAAGGAAAATAACAACAAGTAAAAAAAAAAAAAAAAAAAAAACAATTTCGTAAAAAAACATGTAAAACAACATTTGCATTGCAACGACAGTTAATTCAGGACAATTGGTGGTGTCAAGACAACCGTGGCATGCAAAGCTATTGAGCAATGTATGGAGGACTTGTAAAGAACTAAAAGCAAATGCAGAGAGGAGGCACAATATCCAGTAAATGATACCAGAACCCATCGGATTACAAGAGATAAGGCATCCAACAAACTCACCCTCCTGGGCTGTGCTGCATACAGGGCCGGGGGGAGTAAACACTAAATTTTAGTGTCCTGTGATGAGGGAAACAAAGAGGATACCGAACAATTACAAATTGTTAAACAAATGCATCCATCATGGTTGAATGCAGTCCGGAGAGCGGATTTGAAAGCGCCTCTACTGTATAGCTTCTCGCAGGACGAGCGGTAAATAACTCTGTGTCGACCGCCACGACACAATGCAGGGATGACTATGGTAATGCGGCTCCAAATAAGCATGAGGCAAGCGATGAGAAATGACCAAATATGAATGTCGCCACCAGTACGGGAGCTACAAAGGTCAACCTCCCAAGCGCTGGGGGGAAGGACAAGGGAAAGGTAGTACAGCCGTTGCAGACCGCGCGGTCCACGAACGCATAGTGGGACCAGCGCGGTGCAATAATTAAAGACACTGCGTGAATATAAAAAAAGGGGTAACGGCAGTGAAAACGCTACCAGTATCGTGTTCCTGTACTCACGGTTCCGTGACTACGGAGACGCCGTCCACCTAGTAACTCGCCAGCCGCTGTAGACTGGTGTGAGTGTGTACGAGCCAGTCCTGTATAACGCCACCCACCGGCGTGCTCACGCGAGAGGCGGGTGAAGCCGGAAGTGAGCGTGCTGACGTCGAGAATGCTAGAGCGCTAACAGTCCAAACGTCAGGAGCAGCGCGTCATGCTCGTTGTCATGGTAGTAAGATTTGCAATAGTCAGGGACATGATGTTGCTCATTTGTGCTTCCCCACGCATGAAGTCACTCATATTTGTATGAGAGAACACAGATGTCTTATGTCCATCCTTTGAGTGTCCTCTCTTTGCGTACTCTATTTCCCAGATCATGGTACTACTTAGCTGACGACGATTGGTGTCTTGTACAGCAGACATCCAAACCTCATATGTCAAACACTCACCTATACATGTGAATACAGTAGAAGAGGAGGCAAGCAGAATGTAACATTTGGTTTATACTCACACATTGCGGATAGGCTGAGAGGCTTTGATGCCTTCTGTCTGCACTGGATTAGCGTGTTGCTCTTCAGCCTAGTCCTTTAGCAGGTTGTAACTGCATGAAGATTCACATTAGCAGCCCCTACATTCATCTCAAAGGTACACTACTGGCATCAGTGTTGGCCTCAGCCATGCTATTTTCATCATGGTGTTTCCTATCATTGAATTGCAAGCCGGTTGTGTTTTGGTCACTTCATATGACTCATGGTACTATTGAATGTCCATTCTGCACTCACTTGGCATACATTTTGTGTCATCCTTTCATTAGCCACCAGGGTCTGATCTTGCATGGGTTCAAATGCCATATGTGAGCATATTGTGATGCAGGACAACAGTGTTGTAATACACATACAACATACGGCGGACGTGAAAGGCACATTTCATGAGCAGTCAGCCTGATATATTCTTGGGTTCCCCTCCCTTGGCCCAGCACCGGAACAGTGTGTGGGCCCTGAACAGATGTCACAGCCAACCTTGTAGCAGAAGTCAGTGTGTGTCTTTGATTCTGGGAGGACCTCGTTGTACCTACAATGATAAGTGTGTTTTGCTACTTTACATTCCTGCAGCCACATGTGATGCACTAGATTTCTGGCACAAAGGATGAGCACAAGCAGTAGTGGGCACCAGCGTTGCTGAAGTGTGTTATACGTAATATCATGATTGCTCCCACATAACTTCGAATGGGCCCACTACCTGGATGCAACCAATATCACAATGACATGTCTAAGGATCCTGATGTGAGGTCCACTATCGTGTTTTGTTGATGGGCAACACAAAAGCCAGACAATGTAAGTGGTACATGACCAGCTGTGTGGACTGGGAATTTGATCTATATTGGAAACATTCAAAGTTGGACAGTGTATGCATTGTCAATACTAATGACCCTGGGATCTCACTTGTTCATCATTGCCATATTTTTGTCAATTAGATTGATTGATTACGTCTACCGACACCATTACAACATAGTGGGGACACCCTTTTGAGTAGTTGTGGCACTCGATAACAGGATTGGATTGCCAGGTCTGGGGCTGTTGCTGAAAAACATGTCATGTTCCGCAATTACGAAGGTTTGATGAGCCAAGACATGTAATATATTGTCTTCAGCTGTTCACAATTATAATTAGCTAAACGTGGATGTCCATTGACAACTCCAATAGTAATGCAGCTATTTGTTCATCTCTGGTTGACTTTCATATGTGGGCACTATATGTCCCTCGGTCACTCCTGACAATTTATGCATTTTGACCATCTCCTGGCCACTTTGACTTACCAGTCGGTGAGGGTGGTATGCCTATCACTGTACGGTGGCAATTCCTCCCAGTCGATGCAGGGACCTCTGCTGCGGCAGTTGTCTGTGCTCTGGCTGAATGTGTCAGTGGGTGAGAAGAGAGAAAACTAAACATATGGAATATGTGCTTGTGGAACATTTCTGTGATTTCCCCATTTCTTCTGCATGCTAACAGTGTTATGCAGTACTGCCGCAGACTGGGCAGGGAGGAGCAGTGGTGCATTGGGGACGTAATGGCGTGGCAGGGTGGGAAATGTACAACAGAATAGGTGTATGACTTTTTAGATCTGATGAATCTCTCACCTTCTGCTTTGTGCTTTAAGCTTGCACAGGGTGATTTACTTCTTTGATATTTTGTGGCATGTTTACACGGCCCTTGTAATACATTTACACCGCAGTTGCGTCACTTCTGTGACACAGCGGTGGGGTAATACAGGTGACACATTTAGACTTATTCACAATGTTATGCATCTATGGGGATGCCTCACGTTGTGCGGTCCTGCGCAACATTAAACATGCATCAGCTGTGATGTTGGCAGGGTGTGTGTTTATTTGGTTATGCCTCGTACAAGTGATGCATTGTAATCGACGGCATTTCACGTAGTCACTTTTCATAGGGTGGTGCCATGCAAACTTACACCAGCTTGAGGCACATGTAATGAGTGGCCCAGAACGTTAGGTGTAGGCGGTCCATGGACATTGTTGGAGTTGTGTCACACTTGCGACACTACTCCAGCAGAGCACCCCCCTAATGTCATCAGTTGCGACACCCATCTGTCTATCCCAGCGCCACAGTGCACCGCATTGTAAATGTGACGCATACGCGGTTGCACAAGAGTTGGATTGCGTGTGTCATTGTTACTGGCGCATCTCTGCTGATATTTGTCAATTGCTACTTAGCGGGCTGGTGTATTACTGCAACTGGACAGTGCCCATGTTTTCTGAAGTGGGGGAGGGATTTGCCATTTCCATCGCTAAGGATTGTGGGACTTGTAGTGCTACATACAGAGGGTGACACAGGAGTCTCTGACTGACGGATTTTTTTATACACTTTGGACTACTTCCTTATTCACACTGACAGTGCAACACAGACATTCTTTTCATGCACTTTTTCTTTTCATCCCACTTACCTGGTACCACGTAGCGGACGTCACTGACAGGCAGCCCATGGACCAAGTGGGGGTGTATCGTTGTCAGGATATCCTCCTCCAGTGGGGTGAGGCGGATGCGTGGTCCAGAGTATGTGGCTGGGAGGATCCGTTGTAATTCAATCCGGGAGTATTTCTCCTTTACCCTCAGCCGCTCATCCTGCCATTTTTTTTGAGGTCCTGGACTGTGCGCCTCTCCTCCCCCAATGCTGTGACAGCAGTGGATAATTGCTGCCACAGGGCCCCCTTCTGTGTCCCACTGGTGCAGTAGGGTGGGAGTCCATAGAGGCGTTTGTGGTGCCTGACAATGAACTCCACAAGCATGGTGGTCTCCTCTGCTGGGAAATTCCTCTTCCTTTTCAGGAGGTCCATTTTTCTCAGCCGGTGTCAGCTTGCAAAGACAAACTCTGTGTGGCCAAACCTGTTCCTTCACTGTGTGCTGCTTTTAAATGTTTTTTGCTGCTGGTCAATCAGTGTTAATTGGCTTCAGCTGGATCATGGTGGGGGATGGTAGGCACTAGCAACATGATGGCTAACTGGAGCTGTTGGCTGGGATTGGCTGGAGTGCGTCAGCTGATGCATGGTGGGGGATGGTAGGGACTTGGACAGGTGTTTACCCTTGGCTCAAATGATCAATGGCCACAGTTCAGTTCAGTTCAGTTCATTTATTTGTTTCGAAGGTTAAAAACCATCATGAAAATACATAATAATCATAATATGTAATCACAAAAAGAACATTCTGAGCAACATCACAATTGTTAAGAAGTAGACAAAGAGAAAGTTTATCCCAATAAAAAAAAAAAGTTAGGTTTTTGTAAAAGATAAAAACCTGTGAGCAACAGTGATACGAGACCCCGTATTATAATAATATTTCCCGTACCTCCCTAACCCACCCTTCATCATTCCCTAGTGTTTCTCAATTTAAAAGCAATTTTGAGGAAACTTATAACAGCGAATAAGGTTCGCGTTTCAGCGGCTCTTTGCAAGAACAATAAGGCAGGTTTAGCATGGATAATATTTGAGACCTTTAAAACATCTACTAAAAATCTTTGGCGCGGTGTTTTATAAAAAGGACACAATAATACAAAATGAAGGGTGTCCTGCGGAGACCTATTGTCGCAGCCGCAGGCACCCTTCTGCTCAATTGTTTGAGTGAAACCTGATGGATAAGCTAAAATATGATGCAACAAATTGAGCCTAAAACGAGTCATTAAAAACCTCTCGTGGTGACTGTACAATAAGAAGAGGTATGGTTCCATGCCAGCTTGATTAGAGACAAGGGAGTGGGCAATTGCCGAGGATTTAGTTAAATCCAACTCCTTCCTCCTGCCATTAAATTTGTCCAACAATGAGCTTTGAACATAGTGTCTGGAGTATATGTCCACCTTGGATGGGTCCAGGAATAGCATTTGTTCATCAATATCCCCCAGAGTGTCTTTAACATATTTCAGCCATGGGATTTGAAGACATTTCTCTTTCGACAAACAATCCTGGATGATCTGTCTGGATAGTCCTGCATTTGGATTTGTCCAAATTTTGAGCCAGGCCAGTATAGGTCTCAGTCTGATGATGTCAGCAATATATGTGATTCCCAGCTCTTCATGAGTAATTGCTGCATTGATGCTCGGCGGAAGTTTTAACAGTTTTTTTAAAAATTTGTCTTCCTCACTTTGAATTAGTTGTGCCTCTCTGCAGCCCCACACTTCTGCTCCATAGATGGTCTTGGAAATACTAACTGATCTATACAAAGTCATCACCTGTTCTGGTGACCAACGACCCATTCGACGTGCAAAGCTCAGTATAGCCCCATTAGCTGACACTAGTCTCCTTGCCCTCTCCTCAATCAGCGGGACAAAGTTTAACTTATCGTCAAATAGAAGGCCCAGGTATGGGAATGTTTTAACAGTGTCCAGGACCTGATCCCCCAGTTTGAATACAAATTTCTTTCGAGGTTTCTTCCCCGCTATCATAATGAATGATTTTTTCATGTTGACGGAGAGATCCAAATTCCTCATGAAATCCGCGAAACCCTTGATTAAAAGTTGCAGACCAACAGCTGTTCGGGCTAGGAGCACTGCGTCATCGGCATACAAAAGCACTGGCAGATGACGCGTGCCCACCTTAGGGCAGTCAGTTCCCAGTGCAACGAGGTCATTCTCCAGGCCATTTATGTAGAGGGAGAACAAGAATGGCGCCAGGATACACCCCTGTCTCACCCCGCCCGAGCACGGGAAGGGATCAGTGCTCACCCCCCCCACACTGTAGCGGACCTTGGCAGTGGTGTTCCAATGTAGCTCCCTTAAAATGTTAATGAGATCCGGGTCAATGCCTAGATTAGACATAAGTATCCAGAGTTTGGCTCTGTTGACATTGTCAAAAGCTGCTGCTAAGTCCATAAACCCCATATACATGGTGCCTTCAGACGTCTTGGTATACTTAGCAGTGATCAGGTATAAGTTAAGGCATTGGTCGGTGGTTGACCTGCCTGTTCTGAACCCATACTGGGTGTCCACCAGGGTGTTGTTGGTGTCAGTCCAATCTATTAGTCGATTGAGGAGTGCCCTTCCTAATACCTTGGCGGAGACGTCAATGAGCGAGATTGGTCGATAACACTGCGGGCTGTCCCTACAGCCTTTTTTGTAAATAGGGACAATCACCGCAGTGGACCATGATCTCGGCAGACCCGTTTTAATTGCTGCATTCAAAACTCTTGTTACCATTGGAACCCATAGCTCAGGGTTGCTAAGAAAAAGATCCGGGGGGGTCCCGTCCGGGCCCGGGGCTTGGTTGCGTGTTAGGCCTAAAATTGCTTTGCAAACTTCATCCAAAGATAGTTCAAATTTATCTGCCCTTGGTCCCCTCCATATTCCATCACCAGTGTCCATCTCCTGTTGATTATACAGGGATTTGAAATGAGCAATCCATTGTTCTGGTAAGATGTTAGAGCTGATGACTGGAGAGTTTGAGTCGTGGAAGCAAGGTCTATTTATAATTTTCCAGAACTGGACATAGTCTTTGTTCTCACCAGCCTCCCTAAGGTCTGCCCATACTTCTTTTTGAAGGGTCCCTTTCCTGATCTTTAATTGATCTTTGTAGTTTTTTCTGCAGCGAGCAATTTCTACCTTGTCCCTTGGGGTTTTTTTCAGGCTTAGTTTTAGATCTCTTAGCGCTTTGGAACAGATAGAATCAAACCATCTTGGCGAGGATGACTGCATTGCGGGCTTCTTGGTTGTTAGGAGTCTCTCGATTATTTTAGTCAAGTTCTCAAACGCCTCTACTACTCCTTTGTCCTCTGAGGTGTGTTCTAAACAGATCTCTATTTGGGCTTTCCCTTCATCCACTAATTTGACATAAAATTCCTGGGGGTTGATCACTGACCACCTTAAGCGTCTTCCTTGGTCTACTGGTTGAATTTCAGATTGATGAATCAACCCTGGGTCTTTTTTGGTTAAATCATTCCCTTTGAGTTCTATTATAATGGGATTATGATCACTGTGGGGGCTCCACTCTGTCCAGGTATTTAAGATCTGATCTCTTGCGCTAGTTGAGATCATTATGTAATCTATTATAGACCCCCCCCCTCTGCCCTTAAATGTTGGTGTTAGGGATTCGCCTACATTGAGAGCAGCTAAGTCCATGACATGACTGAGGGCAAAGTCTTCTAATAACTTCATCAGAGTTGTTCCCTCTTTGCAATGAGAAAAGTGGGGGCCCTTTTCTAATGGGCAAGCTGACCAGTCAGGAGTTGGAGGGAGTAATTTGGGGCATAAATGACAATTAAAATCACCCATTAACAGAACAGTTGGTTCTGGCCCCTTCGTCCTTTGCTCTAATTCCTCATTTAGTCTGCCTTCCAGCTCCACTAATATTGGAAATTTCCCTTCCACTGGGCCGGAGTTATAAAAGTTTACTAACAGTAGACTCTCCCCCTTGTGGAGAAGTCTAACTGTTTGTATATTGTCTGAGGAACAATCTGGGTAAGACCAGGTACCTTTCAGGTCTAAGTCCACATAGACTACTAGGCCTCCTTTTGCCCTACCCGAGTTTGTTCCTTGTGCGGGTCTGAAAAAACACTTGTAGCCCTCCAATTGACATGGGCCTGAATCCTTTGCCCAAGTTTCTTGGAGTGCTATGACATGGAAGGATTTTATAAATTCTACCCATTCCTTACTTTTAAATTTGACTTCCAACCCTGCAATATTCCAAGAAAGGATGGTCAAACCCTCCATCTTGTCCTTGCCTTTTGTTGTGGGAGTCAAAGTTAAACTGTCCTCCCCAGCTATCGGTAGATCGAAATTGGATGTATTGGTTCCCCTCTGCCTCCGTGGTAAGTCCAATCTCCCAGATTGGGTACTTTCCTCAATCCCACCTGTGCCCCATGAGTCTAGGCCAGAGCAACCACTGGTAGCCAGGCTTACTACGCTAGTGATTTCTGTGGGTGTGAGTCAATCTATATCTTCTAATGATTGAAATGGGGCAAATCTATTTGTCCATTGTGCGCGATCTCTGGGGGGATAAGGCTGTTCAGGGCGGCTTGCTAGTCTCGGTCTGTGTGGGCGCTGCGCTCTGACCCGCGTCCACCCTCCCTCGTCACCCCCATAATTATTATTATTATTCCTGGATCTAGGGTAAAAATACCCGAGTGGGAGTGCACAAATGGTACTTGTTTGGTTCCTATTGGAGTTCTTCAGAATGTACTCAGCCAGACTAGTGTCCGTGAAGTGTGCAACTATGCAATCACCTCTAATGTCTTTATTCCTTCCCCCAATCCAGCTTGCCCTTCTTACACTTGCTATCTCTCCTCTCTCCCCCATGCTTAAGGGTCTATGGATATTCAGCCACTTGGAAATTTTGGTGAGCAGTTGATAATGGGTTTCTCTCTCATTAGGCCTAATTTCCGGGACCCCTGCAAAAATAACTACAAAAGGACACTCCTCGGGGGGGAGATCTATGTGTGGAGCATTGTTGTTATAAAAGGGATCAGGGTCTGTATAACAGTTATTATAATTCCCTTCCCTCTGGGTACGATCGTCCTGTCTCCATTGCATTAAAGGTTGAGGGATCGGTTTCTCTCTTTGTGTATTACTTACACCTTGATTGTGTCTTCCTCTGGAGTTATCGTTGGTACCCCCTTTAGGGTTTTGGGCAATTTTGGGGGCCTCATAAACCTGGACTATTTCTTGGTGGGAGTGACTGACACAATTGTTGTTTTGTGCTCTCTTTGAGTCTGCCTTTTCATTTGTGGTTACCTCAGTTGAATGGGGTGGAGCAAGTGGAGTTTTTGTAAGTGTGTGCTCTAGGGCTTTCGATAGTTTGGTGAGCTCACACATTATTTTATCCACCTTACTTATAATAGGCTTTAATTGTGTCGTGATGAAAGATTCTAGCTGTATTTTCAAATCCAAAACTACCGTGTCAATCCACCCTGGTGGTGCGGATTCTACTTGAGAGTCATTTGCTGCTATTGTGTGCTCTTGGGTGCATGATAGAGAATTGTCTCTTGGTAGTTCTTTCCGCTGTCTCTGATGTCCCTTATTTCTCCCCAATCGCTTCCTTTTTTTCCTACTGGGCATGTCATTAAGCTCAGAGGTTTCTAAGCCTGCGGTTTGTGCACAGGGGACATCCTCTATATCATTGGTTGTTTGGGATACACTGCCCTGAGTATTTGGGCTATCTACTGTTAAGACATCTCTATAGGGTGTATGAATGATGGCGTTAAGGTTAGGAGAGGAGGATAAACTCCTTTCCATACGTTCAATTTCGCCAGTCACTTTCTTTAGCATTAAGTCGATTGCAGTTGGTTTCTTCCCATTAGCAAGGGCGCCCTCCTTCGTAGTTTCCCCCCGAGTTGGTTTAGGGGTGGGTTTTTTGTTTGATTTATTCCCAGCGGAGCGAGTGTTGGGATGAGTGGACATAATGCCCCTGATGTCAAGGGTAAAACTGCTGTTTTTCAAAGGGATTCAGTACCCTGTCCAACTTCCCTGCGCAAACAGGTAATACAATACCTGGGTCTATTCACTGATGCAAGCGCTGGGGCCAAGGGGGGTTGCCCGTCCCGTCCCTCGTCGTCCCCTGACGGCCACAGACGGCCCGCCCTCTGCGCGGGCTCGTCCCGTGACGCGGGGGGAACCTCTGCTGAAGTAGCGCCTCCGGGCGCGCTTTCCGGCGGATGTGGGCGGGTCACTGGAGGGCTGCTGGGGACTGTAGTCCTCCTCCACGGCGGCCTCGGTGTAATGGGAGGCGGCGAGGGAGACTACCTGCGACTCTCTGTCCCCCAGCCCAGGAGCCAGGAAAGAACTGTTGCGTGGCGCTGTGTTTGCTGCTCCGAATACGATCCCCCCGCTCCGCTGGGGGAACCTCTGCTGAAGTAGCGCCTCCGGGCGCGCTTTCCGGCGGATGTGGGCGGGTCACTGGAGGGCTGCTGGGGACTGTAGTCCTCCTCCACGGCGGCCTCGGTGTAATGGGAGGCGGCGAGGGAGACTACCTGCGACTCTCTGTCCCCCAGCCCAGGAGCCAGGAAAGAACTGTTGCGTGGCGCTGTGTTTGCTGCTCCGAATACGATCCCCGGTTCAAAGCCTCTAGTAGTATTCTGCTCTCCTCCCCGGTGATGCAGTCATGCAATTACCTCTAACTTCGTCGAAATTGTTGACCAGGGAAGCCCCCTGCACCACCCTCCACCTCTACCTCTCTATAAGCTTCAGCACGCACCCTCACCTGAGGATCTGTTTAGAAGCGCTGGGACCGGGTTCAAGGTCGATCCCCAGCCGCCCCGTATTGGCTTAGTCTCTCTGGAAAAAGCGGGTCCGGGTTCTTTAGATGGAGTCTCGCGTATGAACTGTACGTAAGGGTAATCCGGTTGTAGACCTGTTGCCCTGTTGTTCAATATCACGCTGATCCGATAGAGGGGATCGTTTCGCTCCTTCCCCCTGCTCTAATGACAACTCGGGGTCTCCCCCTCCGCCACACTCTGTGTCGGACCACAGGAGTCCGGTCCGGCGAGGGCGCGAGAGAAAGAGAGAGGACGGGAGCTCTCCCCCTACGCCGCGTTGTATCGTTGTATCGTGGTCCCCCTCGAACCTCTAACCTCTTTCCTCGAGCATCAAGCCTTGAACGAGTTAGCCGGAACACACTGTGCAGGGCAAAGCGAGGCGAGGTGAGGCAGCTCCGCTTCTCTCTTGCTCGAGCTCTGTCCTCCGTCAGATATACATACAATAACCAATTGGTAAAGTTTTTGTAAGATCTCCGATGTTTCTGGTCCTTAGCGTGTACCTGGAGGGTGCCTCACCTTCCTTAAGGGTCTGTCTCTCCATAAGCACGGGACTTCCTCCCTTCTCTCTAAGGCCTCACGGCCACAGTTAATGTAGTCTGGTCCCAAATCTGACTTTCCAGCCCGAGAGCGGAGTTTCCGGCCCGAGAGCGGAGTTTCCGGCCCGTATGCGGACTTTCCGGCCTGTAGGCGGACTATCCGGCCCACGAGCGGACTTTCCGCTCCGGAGGCGGAAATTCCGCTCCGGGGGCGGAAATTCTGGCCCGAGTGCGGACGTAAGTTTAGTGGTCGTAAATGGATTCTGTGAATAGCAAAAGTTCTAAGTTCATTCTGTGAATAGCAAAAGTAGTAAGTTCACTCTGTGAATACCAGTAGTAGTAGGTGCATTCTGTGAATACCAGAATGGTAGTAAGTTTAGGATTTAGTCTTAAGTTTGTTCTGTGAATCGGGCCCTACCAAAATTATACACCCATTCACCCACCTCATATAACCGTACAATCGTCCTTCACAGTCCAATAAACGCATCACCATGCACTCACAAAAATAACATAATTTGCAAACACACCAACCAATATAAGTGTACACAACCCAAGTCAAGTGCTAGCATATCCATCATCATACTCCAACACACTCACTGTCATACACCTATAAACCAATGTCATACATCAACACAAATAGTGTCACAAGGCTACACACCCAGGCCCACCAAGATACGTCCATAGAACCAACACCATAGACCAACACATCCACCATCATGTCAATCCAAGCAAAATTTAAAAAAAACATATAACCACCATCAAACGTCCATAGAACCATGATCATACACCAAGACAGCTACCACATTACTGCTACACAGCCAACATCATAGGACAAAACATCCACCATCATATTGTATTGTATTGTAATTGCATTTATATAGCGCTTAATACCCCTGACGAGGCGTCAAAGCGCTTTTTCGGTGAGTAGCACGTTACTCCAGAACTCATAAAGGATTAGAAGTGAATTAGTATAGTGAAAATATGAAAGTAATTTAAGTGGTGGATATGTTAGTCACTATGTTGGATTGAGAAGGATAGTGGAAGGATAGAAGAGGGAAAAAGGTTTGCATTTATATAGCACTTGCTACCTTTAATGGGGTGTTGAAGTGCTTTTTCGACTAGTAGCACGCTACTTCGAGACACATAAAGGATTAGTGGTAAATTAGTATAGTGAAAATATGAAAGTAATTTGAGTGGTGGATGTGTTAGTCAGTTATTTGGATTGAGAAGGATAATGGAGGGATAGAGAAGGTAAACAGTTTTGAATTTTTATAGCTCTTGCTACCCCTGATGGGGTGTTGAAGTGCTTTTTTGGTGAGTAGCACGCTACTCTGGAACCCATACAGTGTTAGTGGTTAATTAGTATAGTGAAATATGAAAGTAATTTGAGTGGTGGATATGTTAGTCAGTTATTTGGATTGTGAAGGATAGTGAAGGGGTAGAAGAGGTAAAAAGGTTTGCATTTATATAGCGCTTGCTACCCCGGATGAGGTATTGAAGTGCTTTTTCGGCGAGTAGCACACTACTCCAGAACTCATAAAAAATTTGTGGTGAATTAGTATAGTGAAATATGAAATTAATTTGAGTGGCGGACATGTTAGTCTGGTATTTGGATTGAAAAGGATAGTGGAGGGATAGAAGGGAAGGATTTAATTTTTTTTTGTTTTGTTTTGGAGCTCATAGCAGTAGGAGGAGGCTTGGGATGAGTAAAAGTGAGGGGGAAGAGTTAGAGGGAGGGTTAAGAAAGCTTGTTTTGGGGGATCGGAATACTAAAAAGAGGTATGTATGAGGTGATGCAAGGAGGGGTGGAGTAGGGAGGAGTCTCAACAGGGTTATTTTAGGAATCATAGTAGTGGTATGGGGATTGAGATGAATGAGAGAGTGGAGGTAATGGATATATTAATTGAGGTATAGGGTGAGAAATAGGGTAGTGCCCACCTTCCATCATGTGCCAATGCATCCATCTTCATACATGCTCATGCCTCATCATATGCCAACACATACACCATCATAAGTCCACACCACCCACTATGTGCCAGCACTTGCATCATTATTCACCAACACTTTTATCTTATGGAAACACAATCAACAACATATGCCAAAACATCAATCTTAATAGATCCATGGAACCAACATCATAAGTCTACTGCACCTACCATCATATCTACACAACCATACACAAACAAACCCACCATAATATGACAACATGCCCACCTTTATGTGTGGGGTCACCCATTATCTTATGGCTACACACCATCATATGGCCACCCACCAAAGAATATATGTTTGCACACCTACTAATATTTATCCAACTAACCACCAACATACAAATCACACAACCACTTGTATATGCCCTCAGCCACCAACATACTTCCATACACCTACCATCAAATGCCATGTGAACCACAATCACTGCACATATATACCCTTATACAAATGCAAATCCAACAGTATACAGCTACACAAGTCTTGTAAGACAGGTTAGACAACAATATAGCATCATTCATGAGTCATCACTTACCAACATATTTTGTTGCACCTAAACTTAAAAACCCATGCAGCCACCATCATAATCCCACACAGCCACTATCATATGCCAACACACCTAATATTGTACATTCAAATATCCACCATCATACATGCACCTATCCTTTAAATGTATGCACACAGCCATCATATGCCAAAACACTGACCATCATGCTCCCTCAGTCAGCGTTTACAAATGCACTACAATATTACTCCAAGAACTTAGTCATAACATCATGCATCATTTTACAATCTTAAAAACACAACCAATGGGTCTGCCAATTGCATTTAAATTTAACTTTTCTTAAGTAATTTCAGGGTCCGCAGTTAATGTTGACTTAGGACTGAAGGAGGTGACATGAGGTGAAGGTATTTGTTACTTTTTTTTTTTTTTACAAAATGTCATTTAAAAAGAAATTTGTTTAAAAAGCAAAGTTGAAAGGGAGTTAAGGGCGACCAATAGGTTGATGGCATCTATGCCATTAAATGTAAATATTTCAGAAATGCCGATTGTGAGATGCCTTTGTCTCCTTGTGCCCAAACTCCACCATTCTAAGTAAACACTATCTCTAGCCCCTAGCATACAGTATTTGGTACATCACACTTCTGTTCAAACAAAACTGAACACACTACACAATCCAAAACATCATTAAGTACCTCATATTCTAACACCACATCATCAAATATTTATTATCACAATCAACCTACCCTCCTTCATACTTGCATACTTCGCACATCCTATTTCAACGTTTCCACATAAAGCCATTCACCAAACATCATATGCACCTCTAAACGCAGAAAGACACTAGTATATGAAAAGCACTTTATCTATTGACAACCACACATCCACGTTCATATGCCACCACCCAACAACATATGTCGATATAACCATCATAAAATGGCCACACACACACACCACACTCTCACACACACACACACACACGCGCGCGCGCGCACGTGCACACACACACACGCACACACGCACACACACACACACACACACACACACACACACACACACACACTTATATATCAACACATCAACTGTCATATATCCAAACAAAATGGCACTTGGTCACAAAAACCATTATACAGAAGCATATACACATACACACCATCATATGAGGACAGTCACATACCCCAGAGCCTTCATTTAATGATGCTATACAGTTTGACTGCAATAATATAGTCTTGCAATCATACATCCTTTTACATAATGACAAACATAATACATTATTCACTCAAAGATCACATTGCAAGCTCACTGTCATAATAACAGAGTAACACAACAAAACTAGCATCATTCATCTAATCGTACACCATTGAACAAACACATACTTGCCAACATACATCCACACTACCACCATTGTTTAGCAATATGCCAACCATCTTACACCCTCAGGGCCACTATTTACCAATAGTCAATAGTTTCACCACAAAACTTTATCAAACCATCATAGACCCTTTGACACACTTAAAACACAATAAATGGGTCTCCAAAATAAATCTCATCACAAATATGATCTAGTAATAATAATGGCTGGAGGCATTTGTTTAACTTATATCTAATCTCTTTGATTCTGTCCTTAAAAGAAAGAAATGTGTGCACATTCAACAATGCAGATGATCTGCAACTAATATTTACCATCGACAACACATCAGACTTTAGGTCTGAATTCCAAGCTACCATGCTGCACATCCGCAATTGGATGAGATGCAATCATTTGAGGTTAAACCAAGACAAAACCGAGCTGGACCTGATATGAAGTGCTCGAAATCCTTGGAGCTGCCTTTTTTGTCCAGCCAAGCTGGACTCTCCCCCCGCCCCATCTTCCTCAGCTAAGAGCCTTGGAGTCACAATCAACTGCGACTTATCCATGAAGTCCTAGATTGGAACAGTAGTCTCTTCCTGTTTCTTCCAGTTACATAAGATATTAAAATTCAGCAGACTTCTTACTAGGGAAGCACTGGTGCAGGCAGTTCTTGCCCTAGTTATCTCTCACATAGACTACGCCAACTCACTGTATTTCGGTTTGCGACTCTATTTAGTCAAAAGACTACAACTTGTGCAGAACCAGGCTGCAAGACTGATTTTTCATCAGCCCAGATGGCAACATGCTTCTCCTCTGATGAGGAAGCTACATTGGCTCCCCATATCACAAGGCTGTGCCTTCAAAATCGGGTGCCTTTTAAGAACTAAGGGGGTTTACCCAATTAACCCTTTGGCATCTGGGTGATTAAACAAGTTATAACAGAAAATAATACCTCGGGATTGATCCACAATATTATTCAATAAAGAGGTAGATTAGTTATCTCTTTTTGTACAAGTTATTTTTATAGATAAATCTAAATATTTAAATCCTATGTCAAAAAAGGGGAGACCAGCACAAAAATATATACACTGTGACCAATAAGTGTCAGAAACAATCATTGCTATTTTATTTTTTGTAATATATATAACAAATTCTACATATATATATACACATATTTATATTTCAAATTTACATTTTAGACCATATCTTATTGCCCTACTAATTAATCTGGATGCTTTCAATACTTTGTCACAACAGCATTCCTTAATGATGAAGATCACTCTTTTAGAGAAACTCGAAGGTTTATCTGTTCAACCATATATTCATAGAGTATTCTTTGTATCTATATAATCATATTTGAATTCATCTGAGTGTCTTCCAATTATATGTCAAAATTGGGTGCCTCATTTTCAAATCCTTACATGGCACCTGCCCTCAATTTGTCTCCAATCTCATTCAGAGACACATACCCATCCGGAATTTGCGCTCAGCTCACATGAACCTTTTGGTCACCCCTCTCTACAAAACAAAGTGGTTAGGTGGCAGCAGATTTGCGGTGCTGGCCCCCGCTTCTGGAACACCTTACTCCATGATATTAGATCCTGTACAGACCGCCTGAGATTCCGAAGACTACTTAAGACATGACTGTTCACTCAGGCATATGAATAACTCATCAGGACTTAGGCTACTCCTATATATAGCACCAAGAACCCATCCAGTGTACGTGAACTCTACAAAATTGTTTTACTTAACATTTTAACATAACAGGTATTAGCATGTACAGTGATTGGAGACATTGGAAAAACTCTGCATTATAGTTGTCTAATAATTATGGTCCCATAACTGCCCACATGTATTGATGACTTTCACCTAAGACATTTGCTCACCTCTTCCTGATGAAGCATTGGCAAACATTTTTGAGAGGGGAATGAAGAATTACATTGTTCATATGATTATTGGATATATGGAACAATCAGTAAAAGAAATTGAAACTACAACTTTTAGGAGTGCAGCAATTTTTGTTTTCATACCATGGTCATAAATAAATACACACATGTCTATATATATGGCCACCAACTTTTACTTTGAAAAAGGCCCACTTTCCTTTGGTATGTTAACAATCATACATTTTATTGTGCCACATGCACAACCAACACATTTTCATCTGTAAGGTCATGATTAACAGTGATCAAGACCCTATGGGTCAAAATGCTTTGGTGATTAGTTGCTAGGCATGCCAATTCAACAGTTCAACAACCTGATAGGTTGGAAAAAGGTTTGAGTTCCTAAGACCAGTTAAGGAAGAACATGGTTACAAACTGGTAACCTGGCTCAAAAGGTCAATCACAAACCTTAAACCAACCTTCACTCATATGGTCCATTGACAGCCACTCTACCACATTGAAAAACCCTTTTCAATCATGGCTAGATTCATTGTTTATTTAAAGGTAAGGTATACCGGTCATTCAAAGCAGGGGTATTGAATAAACAAATCCCTCACTAAGTATATCCTCCATCACCTTGCCTCAAATATTAATAGGTGTTAGTTGACAAAGATCATATCTTAATATTATATTGCCCCCACGGATGTACGGGGCATGAGCTCAATTTTGCTCAAATTCATGTTATTATTCTGTGATTTTTCCCAGGTCTGATTACCCTTCACCTTTACGCTATAGGTGAGAACGGCCCATTGTTACCAGGGCTGACAGCCCTTTATCTTTACGCTGTAGGTGAAAAATACCCAGTGTAAGTACTTGTCAAAAAGGGGGAAAAAAAGCATTATAACCAGACCATAATGTCGCCCGTAAAAACATAATTCAACCCACTTCAAGTATTTTTTATTCCTGTGGGATTGAGTATGTCCCAACTCTAGTGGACCAGTTATATGAAATATAAAACGAAAATCATGTTAACATTATTGAATTATTAAATAATCCCCTTCACTCCGTATTATATCAGTGCCACATACCTATATAATCAATTCGTTATCCAACTATCTGGGCGTGGTAATGGAGACTAAAAAGCCCTCCAGTAGTTTTTCCTCTTCACAATGACATACACCACATATATAATACTTGCTTCAGATATGATGATTCTAGGAACCAAATATGATTGGATGCAATAAACTGCCTCTTTCTTTACTCATAGGTCTTCTTGTTGCCGTGCTGCTGGGGTACACTACTTGATCTTGCAAAATTTTTGCCTTGTTTTTTCAGAGATCAAAACAGCCTTTTTGTCTTCCAAACAAAGTGTTTCTAATTGCATTTTCAGCATATTCTTTAGTACACAAGAGTAATAAATCAGCCATGGACATATTGATTATAAGGTCAGTCAACAAATGTTTCACCCTCATGTAGCAGGGTATGCATGGAGCTTTCTCAAGGATGTAAGTTAATGTAAACATCTTAAGTAATATAGAGCATTGTGAAATTATTGAAGTAAATCCAGCACAGACGTTACACAGCAATTTAGTGACACGGCACAAAAAAACTGAATACACACATGAAAACTATTGTGACAGAGGAGTGTAACCCAATTCCGTATGACTGGGATCAAACAAGTTTTCATTCAGGGTTGGTATTACTCACATATTTTACTGAAATGTAATTACGTGAAATTACAGCACAATTATGTGACATTATGCAGAATTATACGATGCGCGTGGTCTAGCATTTAGCACAAAATGAACACTCGCATCCAAAATGGACCCAAAGATGAATTTTTCACTAAGAAAATAGGACTAAATGCAAGAGAACATGAAGAGCAGAAGCCAGAAGCTGCTCGCTAAGTTTGCTGTTCCTGTGCTCCTGCGGTAGCACCTGTATGATTGCAGCAGCGGTTGGTGCAGATAAGTGCAGTGGGGTGGGTTGGGAGGAGGAAGTCTGCAGTCAACGTAATAGGGAAAATTAAATAGATAAATAAATCCTATTTCGTTGTCTGGCGATATCCCACTGCCCTGCCCCACAGCCTCACCGCTCTTACCTGCACCGACCGCCGCTGCATGATTGCTTATATCTTGGTACCACTACCTACACCCTATCACTTTTACACTGACAATACCATAGGACCCTTACCTTTACTTACACACACCTCTATCCCTATCTCTTCACATACCATAGCTACAGTTTCCTTACTTTAGCCCAGTACTTCAACATCTACATATGCTATACTAATACCAGCAGCTATATCCCATTACCTCTACTTCCACTCCATGACCTCAGTTTCTACACTATTCCCTCTAGCCCTGTCTCATCAGTAGTGCCTCTAGTACTTCTACCATTGGCTTTTCTGTAGAATTGCTGACACTGCCTATACCGTAGTACCTCTAAGCCATGCTTATACCATTGTACTTCTTTCCATATGCTAATTAATTCAACACTTCCTATATCATAGCAGATCCATCCAAACATATACCTAAGTACCAGTACCTATACCCTTGTCTTTTTAACTCGTCCTGTACACTAGTACCTAAACCTTTGCACATACACCCATACCCTAGTACCACTATTCCATCCTATATCTGAAGGAGGGAAGGGGGAACATGGCGGCCGCTAGCTAGAGCGGTCGCAGACTCTCTCCACTCTTGACGGAAAAAGCAGTCTTACGATGTTTTGGATGTAGCCATATCGACACAGGGGCCAGTGCTGTGTGGTAGCTAGACAAAGGATCTCACCTCTGTTCCTGTTCTTGCTCCCCTCTCGTTCTCCCTTGCGTTCCTCATTCTGCCAGAGTAAGACCCCGAACGGGGACCCGCGGTGACAGCAGAAGCAGTCAGCCCGCCACAAGGCGGAAACTGGGCGGAGGCTGCGCTACGGATCCCCAGAGGCCGGCACGTAGCAGCGAGGATCGGGTTTCAGGGAGGCAGTAGCTCTTTCCTCGCTTCTGCAGCTTACGACCAGGAGAAGGAGCAGGGAGGCGACAGCGGTACAGCTTCAGGCACAGCTTCAGGTGATGCGAGGTCCCCCTCAATGACCTCGGTAAGGAGGAGGAGGAAGGGGGTGTGGGGACAAACACCAAAGGGGGCGAGAGCGACCTCTGAGAACTGCAGACCCCAGGGGGGTCAGGAGAGTCAGGAGAGTTGGGGGAATCAGGAAAAAACAGTAATCAGAACAGTAAATTGAATAGATATACATTAAGGAGCAGAGGTCTTTGGGAGCAGGACCTGTCTCCTACCAAGGTTCCACCTGAAGCGACTACCCTATTAACTCTGCAGCCCCACCTAAAACCTACAATATCTGGTTCCACATCGCAAAAGAAAAAGCTGCAAGCAGATAAACTACCACCCACAAAAGGGAAAAAAGTAATCAAAAGCAAACAAAGTAAACAAATTTGGCCAGTTCTCGGGTTACCCCTTCTTTGCGTACATATTTTAAGGTACAAGCACTGGCACAGGCTCAAGTTTCCACTGACTTCATTGCTCCTACTGCTCATACTTTTGAGAATAGCGCTAGCCTTACCCATAAGCTTCCAGAGAGTGTTGGTGACCCCATAAATACAAGAGTAATTGCAAGGGTAATGGAGGCAAGAAGCGACACCATCTCACTGGAAAATAGATTTTCCCCATTAGCAGAAACCGAGTCTACGCTAACTTCGGCACAAATGACAAATGTCCCAGAACAAGGCTCAACTCAACAAGGCTTAACTAGCCTCAGTCCTAGCCTTAGCCCAGATCCCAGGTGAATTCTCAGCTCGGACATCTTACGGAGTCAACCGCCCGAGCAGAGAGAGGGTCTGAGAGAGCAAGGTTTAGGTCCCAGCTCTTCGATGCACCCCTCCACTGAGACTTTGTTATCTACCCTGATATCAGAGATGAGAGAGAAATTTGCAGAATCGGAGAACAGTCAGCAAAAGATCCAATGGGTTTGCGAAACACTAGAACTAAAAATCAACAAAATAATGGGAAGAGTAGAAGTAGTGGAAGTAGCAGTAGAAGGCCTTTCAAAACAAGTAGAGAAAAACACATCGGAGATCCTGAGATTAAATCAGGCAGATAGAGTACTGACAGACAAGCTAGAAAGTTTAGAGAACAATGCCAGGAGGAAAAATATTAGGATTTTAAATATCCCAGAAAATCTTGAGGGAGGAGACATAAGGTCCTTTGTTATCAATCTTCTAAACGAGCTTCACCCTGAGATTGAGAAACAGTCCCTGGAAAACGATGTCCAAAGAGTTCATCGCGATCCCTTCACTAAAAAGCCTGGGAAAAAAATCCAAGAAAAATTCTAGTAAATTTCAAAACTTACTTAATCAAAGAAAAAATTCTCACAGCGGGTCTCAGAAAGGGAGTATACAACAAGGGGGACTGGTCTTTTCCGCATCAGGCCAGACATTTCACGTACCACACAGGACAGGCAGTGGGAGCTGGGAAGACATATACAAGAACTGAAGAGCCTGGGTGCCACTGCAAAACTCCAATTCCCCGCCTCCCTGAAGGTGATGTAGAAAAATAAAATGTATAACTTTAGGGATCACGACGAAGTTAGTTCCTGGATCGACCAGATGAAGAGCACATCCAATTGAGAAAGAATTACATTTCTTTGTCTATCTCGAGAGGGAGAGAGTCCGAAACGGAAGTTCTCCAGTATGCCTCCAGAGTTGAGGGAGGGTTCCCCAGGGTGGGAAAGGGTGTGGGGGTCTAGAAATAAAAACACAAAACAAAAAGCACAGGGGTTGTTTACAAGCACAGGGTGGGGAAGCATGTGGGAAAAAAATAAAAAAAATGTCCTCATTCATAAATAAAACCTTTGAAATTTTAACACAGTCACAGGAAGCACGCCTAGATAAATTACAGATTTGGGTAGACCACAAAACCTAAAAATCCTATCCTGGAACGTGAACAAGCTTAGGTTTCCCCCCAGAAGAAGAAAATTTTTAGAATATCTGCGCCTTGTAAATTATGATGTTTTGCTCATCCAGGAATCACACCTATGTAAAGAAGATTGGGTAGGGATACTTAAAAATCAAAAATGGATAGAGCATTGCATTTATACAACGCAGACTTCTCCCATGAAAGGAGTAGGTATTATCTTTAAAAAAAACCTCAAGCAATCCTTAGGAATGTCACTGTAGATTCACATGGTAGGTGGGTAATTGACAGGGTAAAGATCAACAACTCTAGGTTTACCTTTGTGGGCTACTATGGTCCTAACATGGATGACCCGACCCATATACAATCCCTGTTTTTTCACTTAGTAGACGTAAATGATCCTATTATAATGGGAGGGGATTTTAATGTAGTCCTGGATCCCACGCACGATTCTACGTCTAAAAGAGCCGTAGGGTTTACACAAAACACCCGAAAAGTTTTGAAACAATTAATGTCAGATATAGGACTTCTGGATATATGGGGAGCAAAGAGACACAACACTGGGACATTAAGGGGAAATTTTACTTTTCACAACAAAAAATGTGGTCATTGATCTAGGATTGATTTTTTCCTAGTAGATCGTACCACCAGTAAGGACACGATTAACGTTACTCATCTTCCAGAACATTTGTCCGATCACTCAGCTGTCCTCTTGGAAATTGTTTCAACAAAGAGTCCCCCCCGTGTAGATGGACATTAAGTGACACAATACTTCTCGAACCACTAGTTATTGATCGGCTAAAAAAAGACACAAATGAATTATTTTTATTCAATACAAATTCCGCACCCCCCACATAGTTTGGGATACATATAAAGCCTTTCTGAGAGGCTTATTAACCTCTCTCTCAATAGCTCAAAACAAGAAAGTGAGGGAGGAAATCAAAACGCTAGCAGCAATAATACTTTTAAAGCAAGCGGCATTAGAACATACGCCAAATGATTCAAACAATATACAAAAAGTATCCATATCTAAAAACGAGTTAGCGGATTACCTAGAAACAATAACTAAAAGGAAATGGGAAGCAAGTAGGCTGTCTCACCATGAGTATGGAGTGGGATGTGGCAAATTCCTCGCATGGAAAGCCAAAGCGGACCACGTCAGGAATATGGTGAAGAGTCTTAAGTGTCCAACCGCTGGTAGAACCATCTCCGAGGACACAGAGATTGAGGAGGCTTTTGCTTGTTTCTTCCTAAATCTCTATTCGGAAGACCTAATCCCGAGCGAAGAGCATACTGCATCTTTTCTCTCAGGCTTACAACTCCCTACATCACCAGACTCTGATAGAGATAACTTGAGTAACCCAATTACCTTAGAAGAAGTTTTACAGACTATTAAAACCCTAAAGAAAGGAAAAGCTGCGGGTCCTGACGCCATTCCGAACAAAATATATAATATTCTTAAAGAAGAATTAGCACCATTTATACTCCAACTATTTAATTCTGCTTTTACATCTGCTCTGGAGCTCCCCTCATCCTGGAATGAAGCCACTATTACCATCATTTTGAAACCAAATAAAAACTCACGAGTTTGTGAATCGTACAGGCCTATTTCCCTTCTGAACTGTGACCATAAAATATACAGCCAGATTCTAACTAAAAGGTTAGACAAAGTAGCAGGGTCTATAATACATCCTGATCAGAAGGGTTTCATGAAGGGGAGGCAACTACACAAATTAACCCATGACCTTATTGGAGCTATTGACCTGGCGAATTTATATGAGATCCCACTAGCGATTATGACCTTCGACGCTGCAAAAGCTTTCGATAGGGTCAGCTGGCCCTTTCTAATCAAAGTAATCCAGCGGTTTAACCTAGGAGAAAGTTACGTAGCAGCAGTGAGGGCCCTATATAAAAATCCATCTGCCAGGGTACTCGTTAATGGTATCCTAACAAAACAAATTAAAATCTCCAGAGGAACCCGAAAGGGCTGCCCCCTCTCGCCCCTCCTGTTCAATATATATATTGAACCACTAGCATATAAATTAAGGTCTTGCAAGGCCATCTTCCCCTTTAGTTGTAAAGGCAAGGAAGAAAAAAAATAGGTCTCTATGCCGATGACCTCATGATTTTGACGGGGAAATTAGAGCTCTCACTTCCCGAGATATGGGAGCATCTGGAGAACTTTGGGAAAGTGTCCGGGTACTTAATTAACCAGCAGAAAACAGAGCTAATGACATGGAATACCCCCTACAAGAGCGATCTCTTAAAACATCAAATAAGATACCTTGGGGTTCAATTAGTTGAAAACATAGACAAGATAGCTCAGGTGAATTTCGATAAAACAACCATCAGCGTGAGACAACAGCTACAGGCATGGGAGACCCTTCCACTTTATATCCTGGGTAGGTCTAACCTGATAAAAATGTCAATTTTACCTAAATTCACTTTTTTATTTGATTCTATTCCATTAGAATTCTCAAAAGTCTGGTTCAGAAATGTACAGGGGCTAATCTCCTCTTTTATCTGGGGCAGTAAAAACCCAAGAATCTCTCAGAAGAAGCTTAGGTGGAAAAAAGCCCATGGCGGCATAGCCACCCCGGACGTATACATATATCACTGTGCTTTCCACCTGAAAAATTCACGCCAACTATTAAAATACAGCTCGGCCTTCTCCCCACTTTTTAAGGCTTTAACAGCTATTCATAGGACTCAAGCAGATTTCTTCCTCTTAAAGTTTGGCCACCCTAAATTTTTTAGGAAGGTGAGGTTGAAGCTTCTCCTAGCCACAACTAGAGTTTGGTCTCAGGTGAGGGCATTACTGCGCATACCTTACTATAATGATGGAGTACCTATTTGGGACTCTCCAGGCACCCTGGTATGCCTACTGGATGCACTTGCACTTCCCCTACGTAAATCCGGGACACTTAAGTGGGGGCAGTTAATTGTGGACAATGAGCTGATTCCATGGCAGTGCCTCTGAACTATCAAACAACTCGGTTTCAAAATTCAAATATTATCAGATCTCGAGCTGGAAAAAATCGAGAGAGAAGGAGACAGTAGGGAACCGTGATCTGGTGAATGGGATCTGTATAAGATCTACAATATGGAAAGAGGTAGCAGCATGGTACTGGCTGATAATCGAGACCGGGGAGGAAAGGCTGAATCCAGAGAGCTGGAAGAAGGACCTGCCGGGTGTCTATCCTGTGGTCATATGTGAGAGCTGCACCTTTAAATAGAAACCATCTTTTCACTGTCCATAAGGCATACTGGACGCCACAGAAATTGTCAAAGATGGGAAACGGAGCGACAAAGAAGTGCCCGAAGTGTGATGAGAACAACGTGAACGAGGTCCACATGTTCTGGCAATGTCCCTCAATTCAGCTGTTCTGGAATCATGTGGGTAAGACCATCTCCGATATTATGGGTAGAGAGGTTGGGTTGTCTGGAACCTCAGTTATCTTTGGGGTGATCCCAAGTGGGGCGGAAAATTTAACGCTTTCTAAAAACCAGAAGGTGCTCTTTTTTGTATTGATACTTCTGGCACAAAGGGAGATATGTGTAAAATGGATTCTCCCCTCTCCCCCCACAAAAATGTAATGGATTGGCTCAGTACAGCGAATTTCACAACTTGATCGAGCAAATAAACGGGTTAAAAAACAAAATTTTGGGATCTCTGGGACACATGGTTTACAACATATGTTTTTAGTTTTTCTTAATAATAGAATGTGCACAATTTCCTTGTACAACTCATTTTGAGTGACATAATACATTGACTCTTCTCTGTTTTGTTTTCTTTTTTATTTAGGTTTTGTCTTTTCCGTTCCACCTATTGTAAGAAATACAATCTATGCACCTATCGGTCCAATGATTACGAACTTGCTCTTCAGGCCGTTATGATGGGAGTTCTGTTAAGCCTATTTACACTGGCCTGTAGAAGAATAGGGGCCATGGTCAGCCCAGGTAGGCCACTTTGACAATAGACCCCGGGGGTAAAATTTACCCATCCTTCGGTACGGAGTGACCGGGTGTCCTTTTTGCCTTTTCACTGGTCTGACTGGCCCTATCTTCTTGAATCCAGAGCATCCTTTCGAAGAATGAGGACTATAAAAGAAAAAAAATCTTATATCTTAGTGCCTTAAACCCATCTATACTTTAGTGCCTCAGCTCTGACCTACAACATATTTGTCCTACTTCCATCTCTTATCTTTACATCTACCCACCTCACCACTTCCCACACCCTAGTACCACTACCCCCAGCTATACCATAGTTTCTTTAGCTATACCCTAGTGTTAGACCCGGGATCCCTGGTTGGCTGAGGTAGGTACCTTAGGCCAAATAGGGACCCGCGTTTCCACGCCAGGGAAAGGAAGGTCACCTTCTCAGATAGCCCCCGCTCATCCCCTTGGTAGCTTGGCACGAGCAGCCAGGCTTATCTTCAAGGCAAATGTGTAAAGTATTTGCAACCACGCTCACAGCAACCCAATGATGACACCACAAATAGACTCCACACGAGTTTTATAAAAACAAGTATACATTTTATATAGAAAGATATACGATAAGATCACACAATATAAATCCAACATATGTAAATGTGTATTTACTTGTATAGCGCACTGCCACCCCCAACGGGGGTATCCTGGCACTTTTACTCATACCGCTGTGGAACCCTTCCTGGCCTTTTCCTGTGAAATGTCCACTCCTGGGCACTCCCATGGTGAAAGCAGGCATCCCAGCGCTGCTGGGGCCGTTGTGGAGATTAAGCAAGCTATTGCCCAGAGTTGCAGCGTGGGACCCATGATTAGAATAGGCACCGAGGCGAGAATTATCAGGTCCGAGGAAATTGAATCCAAGACCTGCCTAGGCGGGGGATTGAACTCTGGTCCCGGGCCAGAACTCTGCATCAGGGTCTGCCGCTCTAACCATTGAGCCACACTTCTCCAAATGAGTATGTATAATATTTCCCCTGGCTGGTTGTTAGGCCAGCCAGCCCTTGTAAGTTCTGATGATATTAATGAGCACTTCTAAACATTCCACTGTAATCCTAATACCATGTTATGCAGTTCGTAATGCTAGAATCAGGCACTTTTGCAATGTAACAATAATGCTATGCGTAACGCAACAATCAAGCACGTTTCAATGCATAAATAATGCAATTCTTAATACAACCAGCAGGCACTTTGCAATGTAAAGTAATGCAATGCGTAATACAACCATCAGGTACGTTGTAATGCAGGAATAAGGCAATGCGTAATACACTAATCAGGTAGTTTGTTACGCAGAAACAATGCAATGCGTCATATGACAATCAGGTACTTTGTTATTCAGAAATAAATCCATGCGCCATGTTACTAATCAGGTAGCTCGTTATGTAGGAATAATGCAATGCGTAATTCACTAATCAGGTACTCCGTTATGTAGAAAGGATGCAATGTGTAATATGACAATCAGGTACTCCGTTATGCAGAAATAAGATATTGCATAATACACTTCGGCACCGATCACGGTGCCTTAGGCAGTCTCTCCCCCACTCCTTCTGACTCGCAGTCAGCCTCTGTCAACAGTTGCCCCAACACGGGTATGGTGTAACAAAAAGTGCAGCTCCACAATCCAGCCCCGGTACTGCCACACCCTTGGAAATATGGGATGCGATATGAGCCGAAGCAGAGGTTTGCGCTGCCGGAATGAGAGAGAGGCCGAGATCTACTCTCTCCGAACCCACCCCAGGATTCGACGCACTTTACCTGGGGGGCGCAAACTCACTCTCCCCTCCTCGTCCAGCGACTTGGGCCTCGGATGCAATCTTTGTGAATTGGCAACGGCGGGCTCGGGCCGGCGGCTCAGCTCCTCCGGGGCTGCCGGTCCGGGCTGCTACTGCTACGAAGATCTCAGGCTGCCACAGGGCACACTCACACAGCGTCTCTGAGACTCCCTTGAGCTTCGCGTGCAGGATCACCGGGCACTCCACACGAAGGTCTCAGGCTGCACGAAGAACACGCCCACAGCATCACTGAGACTCACTTTAACTCCGGGTGCACGTTAACAAGGCAATCCTCCTGAAGGTCTCACAATGCACAAAGCACACAGCGTCGGTGAGACTCACTTGGACTCCGGGTACACGATAACAAGGCAATCCTCAAAAAGGTCTCACGCTGCACAAAGCACACGCACACAGGGTCGATGAGACTTAATGGATTCCGGTGCACATGATAACTTGACAATCCTCATCAAGGGTTCAGGCTGCAAAAAGCATACACACAGCATCGCTGATCCTCGCTTGGACTCCAGGTGCCCACGATCACAGGGCACTTCTTAAGAGGGTCTCAGGCTGCAACAAGCACATGCACACAGCACCGCTGAGACTCTCCTGGAAACTTTTGTGATCCTGACTTTCCACAACAGGGAGCCAGCTCACCTCTGGCCCTTGGGGATAAGTTACTTCAGGATAGAGCACAGCAAAGTCCTTTCAAGCAGGGGGACACAGCACGCAGCAAAGTCCCTTTTGCTTTTCTTGGTGAAAACAGCAAACTGCCGGCCAGCCCCAGAACACACAGCAAAGGTCAGTCCTTTTCCTTCAGTCTCCTCAGTTGTTTCTTCCTTGGCAAAGGTTCTTCTTGACCATGAAGTAGCTCCAGTCTTGTTCAATCTTGATCAAGCCATTCTCCAAAGTTCAGTGTCTTCAGTCTCATAGTTATACCCCTCAATGGCTTTGAAGTTTTTTGTGTTCAGGGGGCACTGACCCTTGTTCAAACCAGTTCTGGGTGCCTCCCTGCCAGTGACACCTTCTTCCTTTGATTAGTGGGGGCCTGGATTCTCAATCACTCAGTAGGAGATGGGACAATTGTTTTATAGCCGCAACCCAGGCCTCTTCACCTCTAGGGGCTACTCCTCCCCCTACACTCCAGATGCAGGTCAGCCTGTTGCTGTCTCACCTCCTCCCCTGGTTCAAGACATTCCCCAGATCCTATCACTTTCAAATCCAGACAGTCAATCCACAACCAAGCAGAAATGTTAGAGCACAAAAACCCAGCCACTTCTAAAAGAGTGGCTTCTGAACACACAGTGCAAAAATCACCTTCATAGAAAGATGTGTTATTGCATTGTGAGTTCAGGCATACTAAACTTCACCTCTCCATATTAAGCCTTTGGGAAGATAGGCTGGAAAACATATTACACAGCCTCTACATTCTGTCCTATGGGCAAGATGGCCTTTCAACAGTGAAAAACGAAATGGAGATTATTTCGCTGTCAGAACATGGTACACACCTTAGTACATGTCCTACCTTTCACATGCACTGCACCCTGTCCAGGGGGTACCTTGGACCTACCATAGGGGTGTCTGATGTGCATAGACAGGGAAGGGTAAGGTCTGGCAAGTGGGTGCACTTGTCAGAACAACATGGCAGTTTAACAAACTGCGTGCAGGCACTGTAATGGCACTTGTGTGGGTGGCACAGTTAGTGCTGCAGGCCCACTAGTACAATTTGCATTACCAGCCCTGGCACACATAGTGCACTTTACTAGGGACTTTACTAGTAAGGCAAACATACCAGTTATGGCCTACCAATTACCATTACACCTTACACAGGGAGCACTTGCATTTTGACACTGTTTAGCAGGGGCAAAGTGTCCAAAGTTGGCAACACCATGTCAGGAAATAGGTCTAGGGGAAAGTAAAAAGTTTAGGGAACTTTAGCCAAAAAGGGCCAAGTCCTACACCTAGTATGCCTACTCCAGCCTCGATACTAGTACCTAAACACTAGTACTTCTACCCCTACATATACCAAATTTCCTATATTTCAGACTATAACACTTCACCCGGGCCTATAGCATTTCTAGCCCTACCTAAACTCTAGTACCTATACTCCTATTGTCTCCATTTACTTCTGTCCCTTTTTTCTCCCAAGCTGTTTTTTTGTCCCAATTCCAGGTACTTTTGTTTGTGGAATTTCTCCAAATGTTTTGAGGAAAGAGGTTTCTTCCATCTTGGAAATTAATCAAAATGGAGTTCACCAGCCTGGGATCTTTAGGTTTTTGATCTCCATTTTGCATTTTCTTTAAAAGCGTACCTGCTTTTTACGTGGTCTTTCCTCATTTACTATAACGGCTAGACGCACAACTCCAAGCACATTTTCCAGACAAGAGGTTGACAGGTGTGGAAATGGGGTGGAGCCAAATTACATAGAGCAGAGTGCCCCACCTCTGAAGGTACCTCAGTCTAGCCTGTGTTTCCAATTGCATTGTGATCATTGCGATTCTGCATGTGTGACTAATAAAGCCAAGCTATAAAGTACTTGAGTAAAAAAAAAAACACAGAACTGGATTAAGAGACGAAAGCCCAGTAGACATTTTTTCCAACAATTAACACAAATAAGCAGTTTACCCTTTTAATAAAGAACACCTTATTATCTAATATAACACAGGTCAACAGCAGTATGTTTTGGGTCGCTTCAAGTTCAGTTTCTATGTTGCCACTTAAAAGTCACCCAGTGGTTCTTCAGAACTAACGAATCTCCCAATGCGGACGGTATTCTGACCCGCGCCTCTGGGAACTCAACGTTCCATATTATAGCTCCTACAAGAATACAAGTCTTCTAGCCGAGTGCCAAGAGCGGCCGTTATCAGGCTAGGCTGCACGGTGTTAGTTTCTTGTTGATCGCAGCAGATTCTTCAAAGGCCGAGCCCGGCTGAAAGTGAGCAGAACGTTTTTAATTTGAACACGAAGTGCGTCACCCAGTGTATGCAGCCAGAAGTACGGGGAGGAGCTCTTTGTAATGTGACCCATTACTATTTTTCGCATTGTCTGCAGCGACGACAGAGGTAGGAGAGACAGCACCTAATTCTTGATGAAAGTGGGAAGGCTCACGTGATTGGCTAAAAGGGTGTTTAGAGATGAGACTAATATAGTCCTTACCTGCCACATAGAGCCGTATGTGCTACATTTTCATTGTCTTAGCCTGCTTAGGTGTGACACTCGATTGCATTATGCATGACACTTTATTGCTAGCAAAACCAAGCAGTGAAATCCATGAAATGAGACAAATGCCAAAAAGCACCATCTTTTGTTCAAAGAGAAGCTCTGGAAGTTGCACTGAATCGGCTGCACCACCCTTGTAGTGCTTACGCACGGCCATGAGAGCAGCTCTTGGATCAAAACACGTTTGTATTGTGGGCCAAGCAAAAATTCATCATCATAGCAGGCATTTTCCAAAGGTGTGGGATGGCGACACAAAGTGGGCGAGGTCGAACCTCAGATGTGTGGCACTGGCACAAGGTGAGCTCAACTCTGAGGTGTGTGGTCTGCTTCACGCTCTGTGCACCTGCCATTCACTGCAGGACTGCCTCGATGAACGCAGTCGGCCCAGTGCTGCAAGAGTGCACTGCAAGCGTGAGCTAATGACTGAGGGCAATTTCGAAAATAAGACCAGGGTTATGAATTGGGAGGAGTCTGTCTGTAACAAGCCAAGTTGGAGGGTGGATAGAAAGAACCATGTGACTAGGCAGTGTAAATGGAGGCGCACAGAGGGAGGTGAGGGGGTGGTAGATAGATCGATAGGCAAAGCAGTAGAAAAGGAACATCTGTCTATCTATCTCTCTATCTCTCTATCTATCTGTCTCTCTGTCTATCTATCTCTCTCTCTCTATCTATCTATCTATCTATCTATCTATCTATCTATCTATCTATCTATCTATCTATCTATCTATCTATCTATCTATCTATCTATCTATCTATATTTAAAAAACCTACTGGTGACTGCATAGTTACAGCCTTGTTATAGTTAGAGCCTAGTTTTCATAGACTGAGCGTTTCTCTAATTTTGCTGGTAGCTTTGGCGCAGTTTGACGAATCTTCACAAAATTTTCAAAACTAGTTTGCCACTTACTTCAGCTGTTGTCTTGACAGTTTTGGATTGATTTGTCAGCAGGGCTGAGAAGAATGAAAGGTCCCAAAACGTGTTTTCCCCATGCAATTTCTTTAGGGATTTTAGACACAACTACAGCCCAAACCACTAAACGGAATTACACCAAATTTAACAGAAAGCTAGATTTAGGTCCAGAAAGAGCCTTTTTGTAAACTGGGGTAAATCTGTTCAGTCGTTTAGGAGTTATTGAAGAAAAAAGATTTACAGATGTCTGGCTACCTACACTGAAAATTTCCTATGTATGGTGTACTTATATTTCAACCTAATCAAGAGCTCCAGAGAAATTTCAGAAAGTAGACAGCAGCCAACCTCCAAAAATGAGATGAGATATATTTCTGAAATTCCTGTTGCAGAAGAAAAAAACCTTTAAAATGCCGTGCCCACTGGGTGATTCACAGTTTTATAAAACAAATGTTCTCATCAATAGGTAGCTAAACTGGGTTTGGTAAGTGTGCAAGAAAGCCCAGGATTGCTCTAGCTTCATTGTCCTGGACTACCTGCCGTTTTTTAAACAGGTGCATCGGGAGGCAAACATAGAGAGACTTACCTCAGCCTACATGCGATGTAATGCAAAAAGCAAAGGGCTACTGTTTGTTGAGCTTAGTTTTAAAGTAAATTCTGGTAAAAAAGAAAGTCAATATTTCTTATTGTGTCTGGGCACATATTAACAGGCCACCAGGAGATAGACATTGCCACCATCCACAAGAACATGTGTTATGCCTGCTTTCACCTGAAGCTCGTGATGTGTAGTTCAGTTTGCAGTTCCATCTTGGCATTCTAAATTTCTTCTGGACAAGCTGTATTCTGCATTCCAAATGCACAATACATTTTTTGCCATGATAATCAAAATGAACAGATCGAATGAGCATAGCCAAAGGGTTCTCGTAAACATTAAACAAAGCAAGGCTTAAAGAAAAGTCAGTTGATAAAGCACAAAGTATCTGTTTGGAGGAGGAATTGAAGGCTCCTAAAAAGGACATATTAAGGGCCTCATTTACAAGGCCCCGTGTGCTGCTGGAACGTCACTTGTATTGATGTTCTGGTGGCACACACTGCAGTGCCATATCTACAAGCCACTTAAAGCCAATCTGCGTGGCTTTCCATGGCCTTATATATATAGTGTGAGACAATGCAGCGCTAGTCGTTGCGTTGCCTCACATTGTGCTGGGGAGGTGTGCCACGGGCGTTCTGGTGGGTGTTTCCACATAACTCCCATGGCATTTGATACATTCTCAGATTTACAATGCTCTGCAAACCTGGGAATGTGTCAAAAGCCTACGCCGTCGGAAAGGCACAATGAGGGAAAAAAAACTTTCTTTTTCCTCATTTTTTCCTTTCCTCCTACTATATTTCTTTCATTCAGCAGCACACATAGAAGGAGGAAAAAGCCTCATTTGATTGTTTTTGTGTAGGAAGGTGCAGGGGGGCACAGCATGTTCCCCCCTGTATGAATGCACCCCAGTTTCTGCAAAGCATGGACTTTACAGTCCCTGCTGGGCAGCAACTGTTTTTGGCGTTCACATTGCGGTACCCATTTTCAGTCGACCGCTGTAGGAATGTAAAAAAATAAAGCCCGCCACATAGAGAAACGCTTGTAATCTGGCAATTGGCCCAACCACGGGTTTGGCGGTACGGACCCAGCACCACACCGCCAAACTTGTTATCAGGCCCTTAATCTCCCAGTGCCTAAAAAGACAGCAAAAAGGAATGCTTCATTGTATAATGTAATTGGTGCTTATGTAAAGCGTTCTAATACCTTCGGGTAGAGTTCACGCTATATAAAACTGCAAAAAAGCAGCAAAAGAAAGTCTGGCATATCTCTGTCCAAGGCTAAATAAGAAGTCATCATCATCAAAATATCTTTATTCGGATATTGAAACATCCAAGAAAAGAACAATGCATTTACACATTTCATAATACAATAATGTGAACAAATAATCTTAAAATAATTAAAATAAGTCATTTCTGCAGGGTCTGTCCGGGGCCTTAATAATAGGATTACACGGGTAAAAAGGCTGCGAATTCATAGAGTTTTAAAGTGCAGGGTGCTAACATCTATAAAGTACGAGATACCAACACAGTAAAATTATTTAAAATGCATGATCATAGCCAGTTTAAAACAATACTTTATAAAATAAGCTATAACATATTAAAACGTCCTAAAACATCCCAAATACACTGTACCATACAATTCATAATTTACATACATCCTCGGTAATGTCTACTGTTGTGTGCAGAATGTAAACAAAGTTTAAAAGGGAACTTTTAATCATAGAACCCAACCCTCTGTGTCCAACAAGCAAAGTTGCTTACGCCTCACGTCTAGACTTCCTTAATTTTGCAGCTAATCTTAAAAAGTTCACAAGGTAAGGGGTTCCGAGGAGAGTTTCAGGTATAGGAGTGCTACCCTAACTTGGCTAAATTTATTCACTCTTAGGATGGTTTTTAAGAAAACTGCCCGCGGGTATTCGTATAATGGACAAAAGAATATAAAATGGAGGGTATCCTGCGGAGATCCCAGATCGCAGCCGCATGGACCCTTTGATCCAATATCTCTTGTGAACCCTGCGGGGACAGCTAAGATGTGATGTAAAAGATCCAGTCTGAATCTGGTCATTAAAAATCTATCATTTTTATTATATATCTGCGCCAGGTAAGGTTCTAAACCTGCAACAGATTTCGTTAATATGTGCGATCGCACTGACCCTTTCAATAATTCACTGTCTTCCCGGGCGCAGGCTAGACGCCTGAGGTGTTCTGCTTTTATAACTATTTTTAGCTGGGGCGTCAAGGACGTGGGCTCATCAAAAGAACTAGCAAAGCCCAGCCACTTCAGCGTATCCTTCACATATTTGAGCCACGGTATCCTATGTCCTTTGTCCCTATTTATACAATCTTTGATTATTTTTCTACTTAGACTAGCCTCAGGGTTGGTCCAAATTTTAATCCAACACATTATTGGTTTAATGCTTAGTCTATCAGTAATGTAAGGGAGCCCTAGCTCCTCGTGAACAATGTGGGCCGGAATACTTTGAGGGACTTGCAGAATCCTTCTAAGAAACTTATTTTCCTCCAATTGTATCATGAATCCCCAAACCTCACTCCCATACATAATTTTGGAGCAACAGATTGCGTTATATAAATTCAATATTTCATTCAGTGACCAGCGGCCTAATCTCGTAGCTCGATTCATAATTGAGCCCATTATACTCGACTGTTGTTTACATTTTTCTGAGATTAGTGTGTTAAAATTGAGGTGTCTGTCGAAAATTATCCCTAGATAATTAAAGACCTCGACCTTTTCTAGTTTGTGGCCCCCAATTTTAAAAATAAAATTCCTCGTTGGTCTTTTTCCTGCTTCCATAACGTATGATTTTGTTAAATTGGGAGATAGGTCTAAATTTGCCATGAACCCACAGAAGCCATCAATAAGAGACTGCAGTCCCCTCCCTGTGCGTGACAGGAGTACTGCGTCGTCCGCGTATAAGAGGACAGGTATGCTTCTGTTGCCCACTCTAGGACAATCTACCCCCAGCTCTCCAAGTGCTTTGTCCAAACCATTTATATATAGCGTGAATAAAAAGGGCGCCAGGATGCAACCTTGTCTCACACCCCTAGTACATGAGAAATGGTCAGTGAGGTTCCCCTCATTACTGTATCTGACCTGGGCTGTTGTGTTCATATGTAATGATTTTAAAATGAATATCAGACCTGGATCGACCCCTAACAGCTCTAAAATCTCCCACAGCTTTTCCCGGTTAACCCGGTCAAAAGCTGCTGTCAGGTCCATGAAGGCTAGAAAGACTGTCCCCTCGCCTGCCACGGTGTACTTTGCCACCAAGTTGTATAGATTAAGGCATTGATCCGAGGTAGAACGGCCCATTCTAAAACCATACTGGGTATCGGTAATGATTTCATTCTCCTCTGCCCAGTCCATTAGGCGGTTTAGGATTACCTTCCCTAGAACCTTTGCTGACACGTCAATTAGTGAGATCGGGCGATAACATTGAGGGTCGCACTTGTTGCCCTTTTTAAATAGGGGAACAATGCTAGCAGTTGACCAAGACCTGGGCATTCCCATTTCAACTACCGTGTTAAAAACTCTCGTGAGTATAGGTGCCCACAGGTCGACCTGGGACAAAAATAGGTCGGGGGGGATCCCATCCGGCCCTGGGGCCTTATTCCGTGTCAGGGCGTGTATTCCATCTTTGATCTCACCCACTGTAAACTGCGACCAAGAGCTTGGTAAAATGCCCACATCTGTAATTTGTCGGGCAATGGTGCTGCCATGATTATACAGATTCTTAAAATGAGAGACCCATGCTTCAGGCAGGACATTGCAAGCCACCTTCTCATTATTCGGTGCTTGGAAACTGGGGTCATTAATCACCTTCCAAAATCTCGACATATCTCTCTTCTCAGCTCATCAAGAACCATGTATAGAAATGTTTGTGTCTCAAACTTAGGCCTAAAGACTGCTTGAAAAACATCTAAAACTCTAATGCTCTCTAAATAGTTGTATTGTTGTGTATTCACAAGGCAGTCTATGTATTCTATTGTTAAAGGAAGTAAAGCTGTAGGACACACAATTGTCAGTATGGTTGGATCAGCTCCTTTCTATTTCAGCCACTGGTAAACCTTTGCCTTTTTTCCAACCAAAGGAGATCTTACCCTCCCTCAGTGATTGACTTAAAAGCTAGTTAAACTAACACTGCCAATATGACAGGCCAATCTAATTGCATTTAACCTACCAAGGATATAATGGTAAGCCAGATTTACGTTTCTTTACCTCGTTCTCAAACATGATGGTTTAACTTGTTGAAAATGATTGAAGTAATTCACTTCTGACCCTATTATAGAAGTGGTAAAGCTGTGCTAGGTCTGCACAGACTTCAAAACATATATATAAGCTAATACCATTTCATTATTATCTAGTTAGAAATCAGATAGATTGTTGCAAAAATGTTGCATTAAAGGGACCATTTGAGTCTCACATTGTGGTATAGAGAGTCACTGATAGTCTGGTACTAAGAGTGAAGCTGTTTTATCTGTACTTCGGCTGATGGAGAGAACTGCAAGGATTGCTGTTTCAGTGAAGCAAAAGAAGGCCCTTGCATGTGCGTCAGGGAGTGAAATTGAAAACCTTGCCTCACATTAATACTAACTTATGCTTGTCCCTTGGCTCCAAAGCTACCAGGGTAATGTATGTAACTGGTAACTTATCATTGCAATGTGGGAAAGGATGCATGAGTGTTGTGTTGCCTTTTGCGACACCACCAACCTACATCTTACCGACAGCCTCGGAGAATTGTTCCAGGGGCTGTAAGACTCTTTAGATCTTCTGTGGTTTGACATCTTCCAAGGCCAATCACTTGCACCAGGAGGAGGTACACTTGCACCATAAGAAGGTAAGGGGAAAAAAACGGACGCATAATTGTACAGCACAGAGAATTACAAAACATCAATAACTGTAAAGCAGACCAGGGTCCCCTTTACAGATAGGGCGCCCTTTTCCTGTTTCCTCCATGGCGTACAAGGAAAGTGCACCCTATTAGGAAGAATGCACCTCCCTTTGTGCAGGTGACAGTCACCTGCACTTTTAAAAGGGATTAGAGATCCCCCTGCAGGCGAGTGCAGTGAGTGATGACACCACCAGCAAGAAAATGTCTGAGGGTCCATGGGACCCTTTTCAGTTCTTGAGAAGGCTGCCCTCTGGGGCACACTGACAGTGTGCCACCTTTTTGTTGCGCACATTCAGAAGACCTCCCAATGGCATGTATGTCTCTGCGTCGATATTGGCAGTATGGCTTGGGCGCAGATGCAAATTGATTCCCTAATTTGCATGGGGCCACACCCCCATGCAAATTAAGGAACGTTCTCTCTCTATAGCGCCAGCGTTACATGTGCGCTAGTGCTATCTGTATTACAGAAGGGGCTGCACAAGTGCATGCTGACCCTTCTGTAATACCAAAGTGCCCTGTGGTGCACAAAGCAGACCCACATGCCTGTTGCGCCCCTGGGGCACTTTGTGTAACACGGACTCAGGGGCCCATATTATAGGATCTCTTGTATATAGGGGTGGGCGGAACTTGCATAGTCGCGCTACGCAAAGCTCCGCGAAACGGTAAAAAATCTCTGCGAGCACGCAGAGTTCCACGATCATGCGGAATTTCTTGTTCCGCCCATTCACAATGCTTTTTTCCTGTTCGCGAACTCTGTTTGCGTGCTCGGGGGGAAATATCTCGTGAACATGCATTTTGAAAGCGCAAACAAGCAAAAAATTCCACAAAGCCGCGGATCGCGGAATTTTTGGCAATTCCGCGTTCTCCACGGAATGCAAAATTACCCAAATTCCACGAGCAGAACAGAATTTACCGCCCAGGCCTAATTTTGATACAAACGCCAAAGCATGCGGGTCTAATTTGGGACTGTCAGTCTCTTTGTTGTCTAAATTTGCCCTTTGTCATCCTACATGTTGCTTCTTTATACCTTCCCTGTCCACTGCATGCCATACATAGCTGTTTGAAGAGGAATTGGCTGCATCAGGTATTGGTACTCGGTCCTTAGTCCTAAGGTGAATCATATATTCTAACATGAAGTAAGAATCATTGACATTTCCTTTACCCGTGAAAGCTGCTTGTGGAGTACCCAGGAGCCACTGAACCTATAAGTCACGTGCCTTGTGTTTTTTCTTCTTTTGAATCAGGGGGGGTCCCATTGGGGTCAGGTTCTTATCTGCTCTCGATTCTATTGTGGTTTAACCAATCTCCGTCTTTGCCAACAGCATTGTCCTCAACTCTAGTTCCATTAAAAACTTCACTCTTCATATAAGTATCACAGTATTAATTTTGAAGTTTGGGGGTTTAGCCTGCCGTCATGTTCAGCATCCGAAAGATAGACATGACCATGGTTTGGGATGTCTTTCATTCCTTCAGACCATCAGCTTGCACCTTGCATGTCTCAGGGTTTGGCCAGTCATTCCTGAGAATGCCCCACTCCTTGTGCTGCATTCATGGTTCATGCTACATTGAGGGTAATGGAAAGGATGATGGTGAGACATCCCAAGCACCTCTTTAGCAAGCATCCGGCATGTCTGCCTGCATCAGGGAAATTCACATGGATTGTTCCATGCTCTGTATAATTGTATAAATATTAATTTATTATGCACAAAAAATCAATTTCACTCTACAAATTCGGGATGCCCTCTTGAAAAGGGGAGGAAGAAATACCTGGCTATTTGCACATCAGTGATTGTTGTCATCTGTAATGCTCACACTCATTGGTGTCATCTGTAATACTCACACTCACTGAATAAAGGAAATGTTTTTAATGCCTTTCTGAACCTTGATAAAGTGGGCTCAATTTAATTTCTTCTGGTATAAAATCACATATTTGTGACCCCGGAATTGAAAACCTTAGGTTCCATTTCCAGTGCAGCTCAGTCTGTGTGATATTTAATGAGATGAAGCTCTTCAATCGATGGTATTGGGAAATCTTGTCTCCTTGATATTTAGGGGTATATCACCTTGAGGCTTTTGAATACAAGCCATGCCAGTATGCATGTAATACCCCTACCCACTGAAAGCCAAAGAAGAGCAGTTAAGGCAGCTCTAATGCTCTTGGAGTTTTTCAACTTAAGGACTATTTGAGCTGCCATATTTGGTACTGTTTGAGTTACTTGATCTGGCCATTGGGTAGTCCTTCCAAAATCCTGTTGCTTTAGTCTAATCTGGCATTTATGAGGGAACTTCCTATTATCTTATGATGTGATTATTCAATACTGGGGGGCAGATTTTCAAGCCACTTGTGATGACTTTACACTGCCGTTGTGTCACTTCTGTGACGCAGCTGCGTCGTAAACAATGCGCCACATTGCGACATATTTCCAATGTGACGCGTCTAGGGAGATGCGTCAAGTTGTAAAGCCCTGTGCTACATTATACCTGCGTCAGGTATAATGTATGTAGGGCGGGCGTTCTGTCGAAAGGAAGCCTTGTAAAAGTGACGGAGCGAAATCTACAAGATTGCACTGAGTCACTTTTACGACGCCACTGCATCAGAATCTTACGCCTGTTTGAAGCAGGCGTAAGAAGTGACGCAGCATGTTAGGAATAGGCATTCCTAACCATTGCTGGAGTTGCTTCGTGCTTGCAACATGAATATAGATGCTGTTCTACAAACTCACTGGACTCAAGGTTACATTGTGTGCTTTATTGAGACCATAATGGTCTTTGGATTGTGCCCAGCATAGCTGATGAACACAACCTGCCACGTAAATGTGCTCCATTTAAATTAGTCCTTGCCAAACTAATTAAAACCATTCTTCACAGCAGGTGGTATTGAAGTCATGATATTCGAGACAAAATGTTTTCATGCGCAGCGTGCCGTTGTCACTCATGAGCCTCTCGAGCTGCACTGCTACACTGTGTCAAGCAGTTCACCGGTAACTGCTACATTTTTCATCCTACTAAATTTCACCATTTCTCTCAATGCTCTTACATTTCATTAAGTTACCAACAATGTGAAGAATGTTATAGCGAAAATAAGCAGCCCTAGACAAGCATGCTGTTTTCTTCCAAACAAGTGATTAGACTTCTAGTCCTTGCTTTGCTGGCTGATCCACGTTGTGTTAACCTGTGGGACCTGGGCTGTTCTGCATATATCATGGCTTCTCCACGCTTGTTGTGGGTTCCTTGTGATTTGCTTGGCGTACCACCAGATTCCCTCCCAAGTTCTGTGTTTTCAGGGAGCCCGCATCCGACCTCTGTTGTGGGCTGTATGTCCTTCCAGCTAGCGGCAGCACAGGCTCCTACTGTGGTCTGCTTTTTAGGTCTCGCCTAGCATTGCAGTGCGCATGCGTTGCTCGTTCTGCAAGGCATATTGTAGTAGGATAGGTTTTAGAAGTGGAGTGGAACCCGCGCCCCTTGTTTTCATTGGCTTGCATCATCGTCCATGGTAAACGCTGTTTTTTGATTGACAATGAGGCTTATTAGTCCCTCCTTGTTACCGTCCTGTCTCCTTTTGGGACAGCCCATCCGGACTGGATCTTTCACTTGCGGCGTTACACTGTCTCCTTTATTAGTGGGTAAGCACTCTTTTGTGTTCATTCTGCTTTAGCAAGGGCGCTTGCGCTTCACGGGCCGGCCGCCATGTACCGCGCTATAGCACAGCACTTGTTTTTTTATATTTTCTAATGCTTTTTTTATTTACTTTTTTTTCACTTTGGCGGCACATACGCTTTACCGTCAGCCATTTTAAGATAAAGCGTGGGCGCCGCGAGTGTTGAAAAAGTAAAGAAATAGATGTTTTTCTATTTGTTTACTTTTGCTACAATCGCGGCACCCGCGCTTTACTTTAATATGATTAAAGGTAAAGCGCGGGTGCCGCGATTGTTGAAAAAGTAAACAAATAGAAAAAAATGAATTTCTTTACTTTTACTACAATCGCGGCACCCGCGCTTTACTTTAACATGGTTAAAGGTAAAGCGTGGGTGCCGCGATTGCTGCAAAAGTAAAGAAATAGAAAAAAATATATATTTATTTACATTTTCAACAATCGCGGCACCCGCGCTTAACTAAAGTAAAACGCGGGTGCCACGATTTTTGAAAAAGTAAAGAAATAGATTTTTTTTCTATTTCTTTACTTTTGCAGCAATCGCTGCACCCGCGCTTTACCTTTTACCATGTTAAAGTAAAGCGCGGGTGCCGCGATTGTAGTAAAAGTAAACAAATAGAAAAAAAGAGTGGCCTGCCATTTTTTTTCCTATTTGTTTACTCTTGTCTACCATGCCATAGGTTACAAACTCGCAATTGCGTCACCTATAGCATTGTAAATACTTGTTATTTGTTGCTTCGGAGAAAATGCCCGCTGCCTTTCAAGTACAACATGTAAGCCTTAGTCCAGAACTAAAACCCAGCCAGTTTCGATGTTTTATTAAACATTATATAGCCCTGTTGGAAATTATTTGATCGGTCCCCCAATAAAGTAATGGAATGTAAATTGGCTGTAGTTCTGATTTTAAAGCCCCGATTGCCCGGTCTCAACATTTGCCTTTGTTCTGCAGCAGAGGGGAAAGTTTTGATCTTATTAAGTATTTCCAGGCCCACAGTAGATGGAGGGGGCAGTGCTCGCAGCTAGGTCTGGCCCGCGAGCGCAGAGCGCGCCCCTGCTGTAGGTCAGAGGTCACGCTATGAGCCCGCACTTGTAAACAGTTGATGGATTGCACCAGCAGCAATCCTCCTATCACCAGAGCTGGAGGGTTGTCTGCCTACAGACTGCCTTTATAGGCTGGAACAAAATGCTCACCCGACATATGGTTGAAAGCCCACCTTTATAACTATTGTGAGAAGTTGGCCTGGTATATGCTGTCCACTAGTTATAGTGGGCACCTTGCACCAGTCCAAACAACCCCTTTTTGTTTATAGGTTAAAGACAACCTTTATTGAAAGCTATCCTAGTGGTAGCTATGGAGAGCAGCCTTCAGGCTAAGTCTTGAAGGAATGTAAAGCAGCTTGTTTTACCAGTCTATAATCTCTTGAGTGCCTAAATGAAAAACAATCACACCAGGTATATATATAAAATATATGTATTTATTTCTAAACACACCCTCCTAGTCTCTTTATGAGGCTAGAGGTCAAAACTCATAAGTTACACTTCAAATATGACAGTAATAAGCACACATACACGTCAGGCCCTAGGGGCGACTTAACTAGACACAAGGCCTAGAGCCTGTAGAATCACTGGGACCCCAAGGAACCATCCAAGGTAGTGAAACAGGGGACCCACAGGGGCCGTGTGCAGTGTGAGAACACAGCAGCGAGCTCCTGTTAGCTTCTATGGGCAAAGTCGCGGTTACATTTTTAAAGATTAAGGACACTTCGGAACGAACTAGGACCAAACCCCTTGGGACTTAGGAATTTCTAGGGCCAACACCCATGGGAGCACCGGAGTACTCGTGTTACCTCTCCCAGGGAAGCCGGGTGCCTAGGTGTCAAATGGTGTCGGGTCGCGTCGTCGATTTCAATGGGAGCTGGCAAAGAAGTGCTGCTGCCGGGAAGATGCTAAGTGTCCGAAGAGATCCAAGCCTGGATCGAAGATGAGAAGAAACTGAAAGCAGAAGGGACAGATTCTGGGTCACTTGCCAGTGACCAGGAAGAGGATAGGCGGATGCCCACCGATGTCGGGTGTTTCAGGTGAAGAAGGGGAAGCTTGACTCTTCAGCCACGAGGACCAGAAGGAGTCCAGGACAACCAGGCACTGGATTCGAGCTGTCCCACAAAGGATGTCGAGTGCTGCTGCGTCGGTGCCGGGATTGGACACAACAAGCACTGGCAACAGCAACCCACGCAGAAAGGAGAAGATGCTTCGGTGCAGACCAGCAAGGTCTGAGGGACTCACCACTTGGTTGGGAGTCAGGGCACTTCTGGAGCAACCAGGGAAGCCCAAGGAAAATCAAAGTTACCTTCACAGGGACCCACCAGTCGACGGACCAGGGATCGCGAAGGGACCTCAAGAGGAAACTCAAAATGGCGGCCCATGGGTCACTCAGGGTGACTAGGCTGACAATCTTTGGTGGATTCTCTGCTCGAGGTGGGAGCTACAAGTAACCCCAAGCACGACTTCAAGAGACATCGAAAAGTCAATGCACTTGCAAAAGTGCACGGTGACCAGGAGTTCCGGTTCCACGCTACTCATGAGGGCTGCAGGTCTCAGCTTTGCTGGGGACTCGGGTTTGCCTCTGAGATGTATGTAAATCCTCTTCCTGGGCTGCAAACACTTCGGAGTCCGGTGGGAGCTTCGGAAATGCAGACCTGCAAAATGCTTCGTTGGTGCCTGCCAAGCAGGGGAGTCACTCCTTGACACCAAAGGAGATTTCTTCAGTCCTCTAGTCTTTAGTAGAGCGTCAAAGTTCCAGGATTCAGCTTCAGAGTTTTGTCCAGGGATATCTAAAGTTCTGTTTACAGAGGTTTCTTACTTACACCTAAGGGAGGGGTTGGACTAGCTCTAGGGACCCACCTATGGGAGAGTACACCCATTTCCTTTGACCAGTTTTGCGCCAGAGCAGGGGCTGGAAGCCCCTGAACCAGTGTGAGCTGGACTATGCACTGGGTCCCCAAATGTGCCCCCAGTGCATGACATCACAGCACTCTGAGAGTGCTCCCACCCAGCCCCAATACACATCAGCCTGTCTGGGAGGTGGTTACACCTCCCTGTGACAGGAAACCTATTGTCCATGCGTCCCCTGATGGCGTTTCGGTCAGCAGAGAGAGGCCACACTTGTGTCTGTGACTGCAGCATCCATTTTGTCATGCCAGGGCTCTGTTAGGTTTCTACCGAGTATACCAGTACTGCCATGTCTCTCCCTCTAGAAAGGTGGGATCATATCCTCATATCAAAAACTGATGTGGGGTATGATTCCAAGGTGTTTGACACCAAACACAACGTGTTTCCGTGCAGCCAGTCCAAAGTTAGCATTAACCGTTTAAGATATAATGCACTTAAAAGTATATGGTCAGGCTGCACCACTGACAACCCCAGTGGCTACAGAGGGGCTCAGCTCATGCCTGGGCACCCTCTCACATATAACCAAGCACTCTGCCTTCAGGATTGTTAAGGCCTGCCATAGGAGTGACTGATAGGTTTGTATGTGCAGTGATAGGTGAGGCATAGTGAACCTATACCCCAGTAAGGGGTGCATGCACCACCTTACCCAGGCTGCAGTAGCAGACCTGTGGTGTTATTTTGGGTGGCTTTCCAGGGGTGGCATAATACATGCTTCAGCCCCTGGTAGGCCTCTGGGGTACCTATGCCCTGGGTACATAGTATACCATATACTAGGGACTCACAAGGGTACCTCAGGATCCAATCTGTGGTGTACCTAAAGTACATGCAATCAATTTAGAGAGGAAGCAGCTAGGCTGGGGCCCTGAATAGCAGGGTCCCAGCCAGACTAAAGTCGAAAAACAGTGAAACACCAGCAAAAAGTGGGGGTAACCATAAGAGGCAGATCCTACTCTCCTTGAAATATGTTACAACGTGTTTATTGTGTTTTTAAATGATGTTTCAGCAGTTGACACCCTTGCACCTATTATTATTTCTGTTGAAGGTGGTATATTTCCTTTTTTTTGTTCAGAATTAGCTAATACATTACTTATGTTTTTAACACGCCGATTGTGGGTGGGGGCTGGCAGCGACCAAATGTGAATGAGGCGTCAAGGGCAGGTGAATTAACTGGGAACCGGAAGAGTCCGTCTCTGGCTGGTCAAGAGGCCCTGATCACTTCCTGATGTGACAGGGGTGGCCTCAGGCCAGATTTACATGAATTGTCAGTTTTTTAAGCCCTCGAGGTAACCCATCCTGTTCGGGGCCCTTTGAAGGCCCTCAGGCACCGGCTTCGAGGTGCGGACCCATGTCCCGTGCTTTTACTCTTTAAGCTGCTTGCTTTCAGCACTACTGTGCCACAAATATGAAAAAAAATGTGAAAGCATACACCACGGATGGAAGCTTATGAGCCACCGGCCTTATGGAACCGACCTTTTTGGCTTTTATCGAAATCTAGCACTTAATTATTTAAAAGGTTACCAATTCACTGATTCATTTATTTAATTCAATCTCTTACCGAAGTTGAGATAATTTTGATCGACCCCACTGAATCATCACTACCTGTTGATTTCTTTTGATGCATGAACTACACACAATTGTCTCCCTCCTCCCCAATTCATGTGGAAAGACCATTGTGGAGCTGGTGGTTTTTCATACTGCTCCTGGGGTTGATTATAGTTCCACTGCACAGAAAGTACTGCACTGGTCTCTCACAACCCAGCATGGTTATATATAGTGACTTCAGTTTAGTGATCATTGATGCTATAGCTATGAGTTGCTCCTCTTGCAACAATACCACTTGCACCTAATTTGGGAAAGGACAACATACCTAGCGTAGCAGTATCATTTCACCAATATATTGGAAGCATTTTTAGTCACTGTTCGCCAGCATGTCAAACATAGCAAGCCTTGCACAGGGCTTGCCTAACATCCTGAATCATTGAATCCCCAAAAAGAAGGGTGTGGCAGACTGATGTTAAAGCTATCCCTTGGAAACAAAAAGACAAGGGCAGTCAAGACCACGCCTTTGATAAACAAGCATTTGCAATGCAATAGGTCTCGCATTTACGCAATTTTAAGCTATTGGCATTGTAAATGACAATGACTTTTATTTAAGTTATAAAAACAAGAGCAAAAATAAAAGGCATTGTTATTTGTAATGTGAATAGCTCAAACTCGCGTAAATGCGAGACCTTTGCATTGCAAATGCTTGTTTCCTGAGGTTTGGGCTCTGGCCTTGGACTCAGATTTCAGCTCTGACCTGCCTCAGGACTCTGGGCTTAGAGGACATGGGAGTCTTTACCTGGGGACCCCAGGAATGGTACCTCAGTTTTCAGTGTCTCATTTTTTAACTTTGTTCTTCACATTCTGCAAGCATTCGCTGTGTTGTGTGATGGACTCGCCCACACCTGGGTCCCCTGGTTCCCTAGTAGGCCATTTGCTCAATTTTTCTGGAGCTGGTGTCAAGTTGTTTGCAGGGTTTGGGACAGTGATGCTTCCTGCTGGTGGGGTCTATTCTTGGTGTTTCTGTCTCCCTCCCTTCTCCTCGGTGTGACAGCAGATGCCTGTTGGTGGGACTGCACTAGCCCCAGTACTATTCATCACTTTCAGCAAAGTTTGACAAGGTTTTTCTGCACAATAACTTTGTGACTCAGGCCAGCCGCCAGACAATAAAAGGCATGCCCGGTGCTCCGAATCTGCACTGGAATTCCTTTGGCCCTGAGTACCCGTGCGCCGATCGGGAGCAGCGAGACGCGCTTCTTGCGCTCCCAATGTTATTTATGGCCTTTGCGTGCCCTCTAGTGGGGATATGTCAATAACCCGCTCACGCTGTCCCGACGCCTTTAAAGTATACACCTCGAATAGACTGCTGAAGTGCGTTCCCTCATGTGATAATCCAAAAAATAGGCAAACCTGTGGGCGCAACATGACCATAAAGCAATGACAGACGGATAAGCACAAATATGAACAGTACCTCAATGGGATAAGTTAACTAAGAGACTCATCTGTGCTCTACTGGGGCTAGAAAGAGGAGCATTGATGAGAGACAAGGACTATTATGGCACATTATGTCTTCTGATTGGTTTAAGTTGTGTTTGACTTCAATTCCTGGTGGTTCATGGGAAAGATAGTTTTTTGTTAAATGTTGAAGCTTCTGTAGTCAAAATAAAGGGAGAAAGATGAGCATAATCCTCGCCTCCAGTCCTGACTTAAGTTTGGGTGGGAGTTGTTATATACTGCTTTACATACATGGACAGCAACTGATATATATCAACTGATAAATATGATCGCAGACCATGGCTAGTATTAGGAGCCCTCAGTTACTGAAATGCATGATGTGGAATGTGCGATGCTTTAGAAACCCTGAGATGATCAGACAGGTTCTGACACACCTGGACAGGCACAGACATTACTCTCACTCCTCATGAGTAATCCAGTGCTAGACGGTAATGTCCCCTAATGATCGCAGGAAGTGATGACAGACTGTGTAAACAGCACGCGCATGACATCCTGGGAAAAGGAAGTCGAGAGCAGGAGATTCTGACCTTGTGCTCAGCAGCTCAAGAGCTGAGGAAATGGAGTGAGGCAGTTGTGAACGAAAGCATGAGTTTCATTCGTCCCACCACACATGCGAAGAGAAAGGATGGGAAGTACAGAGAGCTGAACAGGTTATTTTGGTCTCTTTCGGCCTGGCGTAGTAAAATCCGAGCCTTTAAAGATTATGTAGTTTGAGCTCATGCGTCTCTTCCACTTCATGACTCGTTCTTGAGGTGTATTCTATATCAGTAGGGAGTATTCCTGCCTTTGGTAAAGGACCTGGCTCCTGGTCATGTCATCAAGTCCAATTCCTGCCCATTTGGCATCACTATATTCATTTCACTGCATCTCTCTGCCTTGTGCATTTTCCCCTGGGGCACACAGGGCCTTCTCTAAATAAAACCTTTTTTTGCAGTTTAAACACGAACATTACCCAGTTGCTCCCTTTACTAGGTTGGTATTGTTTAGCAGCCCATGGGCCTCATTACAAGTGTCCGGTGTCAGATGTGATAATTCTCACATCCCAAAAAATCTGACCCGAGGTGGTCGGAATTTATCAAAGGTGCTAATTATCACCCATGCTAGTATGCTGACTTTTGAGGGAACATGCAAATGTTGGTGCTTGCTTACTGCACAAGCACCCACATGTCCCACAGTCCCATTAAACACCAGACCTTTTACTCTTGTAAACGATTGCCAATTCTAAAATAAAGGTGCTATATTTATTGCACCTGGTAACTTGTTCTTGTTCTTAGGTGTGATGTTTGGATTTTTCACAATCCTCCGACTTCAGTGATGTACCATTTAGGGCAGCACTAACACTCTGAAAATTGTCCAAGCGTCACTGGCCTGAATGCCTTTCTTAGACATGTTCATGCTTTCTTGCCTGGGTGCTTATGTGTGACATTTCCATGGTTTATGGCATGGTCACGTATGTGTGACATTTCCATGCTTTCTGGCCTGGGTGCTTGTGTCAGAACATCATTTACTGTGCTTTCAAAGTTAATACGGTTAAATATGTAATGAAAAATGTGTTGTGTACCATTTTGGTCTTTCTTTTTACAAATTTTTCTTGAGGGGAGAATCCCACCCAAACTCTTCTAGCAGTCATTAGGCTCGCTGCGATCACTACACACCGTTTGGGGGATGGTCTAACAAAACCTGCCTGGGTTCCCAGTCTGACACTGAGTGTCAATTAATTAATAATTGTTGTGAATCGCAGTGCCACCACACTCTGCTTTTGTAGTAACACTGGAAGCCAAAGCTTAAAAGTGAGCCAAACAGTAAAGACTTTGTGTGTCTTTCAAGTGAGCAGGGGTAAGATTTGGAAAAGGTGTGAATTTGGGTAGGCAAAGTAGGATCCATTTGGGTTGTACTTGTAATCAGTCATGGTAATAGATGTGCAGATGCAGAAATGCCTATGGTGCAAAGTTTGCAAATAAATATTGTGCTTGTTTAAAACTGTGCCTATTAGATGAATTGACATCACACTTTACACATGTCTAGCCAGCTTTCTTTCACTTTGCTTCCCTAGAATGTCACACACTGGGCAGAAGAAAACTTCAAGTTACTTCACAACATTTAAGCCCAAAGTTGATGAAGAGCCTGTGAGCAAACTTGCTAGAAAAGATCATATACTTACAATGGATAAAGGGAACAAGGAAGATGATGAAGTGCGAGAGAAAGCACTAGACAGTTACGCCACTACTAGCGGTATTGTTATCACCCTTACAGAAGGAAAGACACAAATAGTTTTCTTAGAGATGAGCAGCATCATGCTGTGGAGATTGAGACAGAGGAAACACCAAGCACTAGCAAACAGTTTGACACATTATCACTTAAGCCACATTCAGACAGAGTTTTTAGGAAAGGCATTCTTCCTAAAGGTTGGAAACATGACCAATAAATGTATGTCCAACGCAAGTATCCATGGTTAATTGTTAAATGCCCTAACCTTGGCTGTTCTGTGTGTTGCCAAGTCCGTGATCTTGGTGCTGAGAAATCCAGGGGAATGAAATTGTGTAAAGAATGGACTGAGTCTACTGTGTAGGCATCTGACACAAATATAGAACAACAGCAGACATCATTCAAGAAAAAGATTGCAGAATATTCATAAACCAAGGCTCATGTTGCAACTTTAAAAATCTTAGAGAATGCTAAAAAATATCCTTTATTGCAAGTAACTGCAAAAGCTTAATCTGTACAAATGTCAGCAACAGCCAGAATATTCAGTGTAGCTTAAATGGAAGCAAAGCTGAACAGGCCAGCCACCAGTTGAATGGACTGGATATTGGGCACATTTTTTACTCCAATGTAGCTTGCTCAAACATACAACACCATATATCCTCAGAAATGAAGAGAAAGATATTTGCCAAAATAATGGAACTTTCCCCAAAAGTAAGTCTTTTACGAGATGAAGCCACTGCGTTGAATCGGAAAAGTTCTTTAATTGTGTACATACGAATGCAGCTACCTGGCATGGACTCCCCAGCTAATATTTTTGTTGACCTCATTGAGCTGAGTGATTTGTCAGCTGACGGCATAGTAAACAGTCTACTATCGGCACTAAAAAAAGATCCAGTTAACATAAGTGAGGACTTTCTCTCCAAATGCCTGGTTTCAGTTGCCTGTGAAGGAGCTTCAGTGATGTTTGGCCACCACAGTGGTGTTGTAAAGAGGTTGCAAGAAAAAATCTGCCCCAGTATTGTAGCCTGGCACTGCTCAGCATTTTGTCTGGAACTTGCAGTTCATGATGTCATGAAAGATATTGGCGCTACCAATAATTTCAAAAACGTACTTGATAAGCTGTATTCTCTATTTGCTACATCTGTTAACAACCGTTTGGAGCTAAAAGAATTTGCAGAAATTTTTGACATTCAGCTTTAAAGAAAAGGTTGAGTATTAGATACTCGATGGGTTGCATCAAGCTTCAGAACAGTGGAGGCTATTTGGAATGCTTATCCTGCTCTCTACAAGCACTTTACTAGTGCAGCTGATGATGGTTCCAGTGACAGTTCAGCACGAAATATGTACATAGGCCTAGGAAGGCGGTTATGACCTATACAGTTTGTTGCTAATCATGGCCTCATGTATGAGGCTCTTCAGGAATTATCAGAGTTATCACTTGAGTTACAGACACGTGACTCTACAATCATTGATGCTCATAGAGCTATTTGTCTGCAAATAGCAGTGTTTGAAGTCATGGTAGACAGGCAAGGGAACCATTTTTCACAGTGTAAAAAAGGCCATAGAAGAAAATATATTCCAATGTGTGATGCTGCAGAAAGGAAAGACCACTGACAAAATAATTGAACAGGGAACATTTTTTTGCTGCCTTGCAGAAAATCTAGGACATTGTTTGTTGTGTACAGGGGGTACTAATTCTACTGACAAAAAGGCTGAGTATGATATCCTGATTAGTAAAATTAAAGTTTTATATAAACAGTACTGACCTGATGAACTACCTACTCTTTATGGTGAAAGTGATATTGAGTCTCTGTGTAAAAGTTTCAACATTGCCAGTCGAGAAACCATACGTGCTTACAGAGAGTATAAGGAATCTGGAGGGAAAGAACTTAAAAGGAAGTTCAAGGAGCTTTTGATGGCCTTACACACTATTTCTATTAGTACTGCAGAATGTGAGTGGGGCTCAAATGAATCTTATATGCACATCTACAAGAGCATCATAGCTGACTGAAACAACATCTTTAATGTTTGTAAATCTTGTTGGCCCACCATTTAAGAGATTCAACCCCATCCCCTATTTTCAGTCATGGCTTGCAAAAGGATGAAGAGCGATTGATGACACTAGGAGTAAAGCTAGGAAAGAGGAAGACTTGGAATGCCCAAGCAATTTATACTGTTTCTGGGCTTTTCTGGAAAAATAGATGCTAGCCCAGTCCAACTGACAGAACGTGCCTTTGCAATGTATTAAATAAGTTAAGAAGTTAGGCTTTACTGTCTTTGGATATCTGATTATTGTTCTAGTTTATATATGTTATTTATTTGCATTTATAATACTTTATTGACACTGGCAATGTATTTAACCCCTTCGCCGCGGCAGGAATTCCGCCGCGGCGCTGGGGGGGTTTGGGGGCAGTTGCGGTAGCGCTGTGCTCGTGACGGAACCACTCCGTCACGAGTCACGGGTGAGCTGTGCTCATGACGGAGTGGTTCCGTCACGTCTCCGCCCACTGCGCTAATCGCCCGCACAGGCGGGGAATTAGCGCCGCGTGGGCGGAGCGGCCGCCAACGGCCGCAGCATGACGGAACCACTCCGTCATGAGCACAGCGCACCCGTGGCTCATGACGGAGTGCTTCCGTCATGAGCACGGAAAGGGTTAATATTTTGTCATTTTTATGAGTCTTCCCTGTTTGGATGTTATATTTATGGTTCTATTTTATATTTTGTATTTATAAGACTTAATTAGCTTTTTCTTTTTTCACTTTAGAACATGTATTTATGTGCATTTATCTATATTTTATTTTTAGGTTTTTTGTCTTTATTTATTTATATTTTGTATGGCATTGTGGTCATTTTGCACTAATAGGCATGACTTGAGATATGGTCGAAGCCAAACTGCCCAACCACTACCTCTTCTTTTGGCCTCGGTTCTTCTAGGACTTTTTGGGGAGATGACATTATTCTTTGCTTTATGTTAAGATATGAACCTTTACTAAAAAGTAATATTTTGAACATATGCCTCTTATGTAATCTCTGTCTTGTCTGTGTGATACAGAGCTACATATGGAAACTCCAGTAAATCTCCATGTGTTTTTACTATTCTTAATGACTTATAAATGCACATTTATTGCTCCAGCTGGAGTAAGTTATAGTAACAAGCCCAATTGGTAATCATCTTTTTTTAATTGTTTCTCTAAAATGAATCGCTTTAACAGATTACTCTACTATTTATGAACCAAACTCCCTTCGGCCACTGGAAGTGACAAAGTGGCTCATTCAAGTGTATTGCATGAATTTATTCAATTTTTCTGTTTAGAGTATTTTCAGAACATTTTGGTTTATTTTGGCACATAAGATATGTAAAAGTTGTATCTGTGAACTCATGACACACAATTAAACTCTGTTAAAAATGACATACCCCAGTATTGTCCTTTCCCCAAATCAGCACATAGAGCACTGGAATGTTTTACGTGTACCTTTTCAATGCAGTAGTCATTTTAGCCAATTTATTCCAAATTTATTGTGCTTTAAATGAACTTTTGATTTAATCTTTTTCAAAATGTTCACAGGGCAGGGGAATCTTCTATCAAACCCTTACTTGGAGGAAGGCTTCCTTGCTGAAATTCAGATAGGGTATTACATCTGACTTTCAGCAGTGCCAGTTGAGGATGTGGGCGGAGCCAATAGAGTAATTGGGTGGAGCCAGTGGAGTGTGTGGGTGGAGCCAGGGCAGAAGTGGGTGTGGCCTCTGACAAATATATTTGCATCTGGACTTCATATTTTACAAATTAAGCAATGGGTCCAGGGCTCATAGATTTGTAGCCAGCGTGAGCTTCCCCACAGCAAACTCCCTAAAGGAGGACCATAGACCAAAGGGCAAAACAGCTAAGCGCTACTTGCAACTCCACATCCAGACCCAGAGGACAGAAGAAGTGCAGACAGGAACACAAACACAGTTAACATGAATACCAAAGATGGAAAAAGCAGAAAGACCAAGGCTAAAAACACATTAGCATGCACAGTCCAGGTGGGGGTAAGTTATCACAGCTGGAACATCAAATGGTGCAGAGCCTGAAGTAATTCCAGGTTGTCCCGGGGACCAGACCATTGCACACAGTGCTCCGCCTGGCCCCAGTGGCATGATTGCTCGGGCCTCTGACTCGGTTCAGGAGGTGACCGTCACCATGTGCAAAAAAAAGCAACGCTGTTTTTTTTTATTACTTACTGCTGTTGGTTACTGCTGGTGGCACTGCCTTTATTAAGAGGCCTGCTGTGCTGCTGCTTTAAAGTGCCTGCCTCCGCCTCGACGTCGTGCTAACTGGTCTGGTGTTACTCGTCCACTGCTGTGCGTGTGTGCAGGGACGTGGTCCACCGTCCGTGGAAGGAAAAAGGTTACTCACGGCACACACTGCCCACCGTAGCCCTCTACCCCCATAGAACGAAATGTGACCCAATCAGTTGCATGCCCACCTGCAACACTGAAACTCAAAGAGAATTGATTCGCATGATCGCACAATGGATATGGATTTATTATGGGGCTCACTGTGTTCTCTCAGCAGCACTGCAGAGTAACACTCTTCTTCACCGAAGCACTCTAGAGACTGTCTGAAACTGTAACAGAGTGTGAAGTGAGCAACACTGCAGTAAGGCAATTGTATTTAATTTACTTTGACACATGACGTACAGACTGCAGTGCAGTTGATGCAAGTTGGAAGTGTAGACCTGGCCCTAATAAAAAGGTGCCAGTGGTAAGCACCAGAAACCACAGCACCAATTAAGCACTGATTAATAGTCCATTTAAACACATGGGGTGATTTTTTATTATGTGCAGCGCCAGGTCGCCTTTTATTTTCAAACTGCAAGAAAATGCCGAACCGTCTCTGCTATTTCATACAACAAAAAATCTGAACATGAGTGGCACAGTCTCACACATGCTGAAGCTTAAATATCACCTAATCTGCCAGGAAGCACCACTTCTTATACTGTACATAATGCTGTGTTGCTGCGAAATCTTAGGGAGATACATAAATCCACAAGTCACAGAGTCAGGAATGACTGATCCCTCCAAAAGTATAAAAAGTCTCCAGTTCTCACTGCTCAGCAAGGTACCCAGTTCCACAGTTACGGTGGCAGCCTGAGTGAGGCCTCAGGCTTAAAGCAGAGTAGCAGAGCCCCTGCCAAGTGAGTTCTCCCATATATATACATTCGCAGAAAAAAACAAAGGTTAGAGGGACGTTATAGTTAGGTTCTGATTTTGCATGCACAAAACCATAGAAATTCAGCAGTTATAACTACCTGATGTTAGACCTTATACTCTTGAGGTAGGGTTTCCCTGAACTTTTAGCTTTTTCCTCTTGGGTTTTGCCGCTTATCTTTTTGTGGCCTTTGTAATCTGGACACTTTCCCACTGTAACGCAGTGTGAAAGTTCAGACGCCCTCCGTACACTTGTTAGGAAGTGGAGCTTAGCTGACGTTTTTAAACATGTCTCAAGACTGCCATTGCAGGTCTGTGGGTGTGCATTTGCCCTTATGCTCAAGTTGGCCTTTCAAAATCATTGGCCAATGCTGAGAGTGCCTTTCACTAACACTAGAGCACCTCTAGGGTGAGCCCTGGAGCGGGGAGAGGGGGGAAGGGAAAGGTGATAGGTTAAAAGCAGGGCAGATACACGTGTGTTCCTTTGCTCAGGTAGTGAAGAAACCTCGTGTGTTTTCACTACCTATGAGATTTGCTCTCCCATAGGTTAACATGGGGGAATGGCTGAGATTTCTGTAAGCTGCAGTGGTGGCTTACAGTGGGGCAGCTTCATGTCATTTGGGGCCATTTGTAGGTAAATTACATTTACCGATTCTTAAATACCGAATTTTACCGATTCGGTATTTATGAATCGGTAAATGTAATGTAGGTAAATAATTACCGATTCGGTATATGTCGGTATTTTAGAATCGGTATTTACCGATTCGGTAATGGCAACTGGCATCCCATTCATTCCTATGGGCCTGGAGGCCCATAGGAATGAATGGGAAGCCAGTTGCCATTACCGAATCGGTAAATACCGAATCGGTAATGGGGGAGGCATCATCATGGGTGGCAGGGTGTCACATTGACACCCTGTTGCACCCCTGATTCGTCCATGTGTGCACATGTGGTGCACATACATGCCCTAAGGGCATGTATGTCTGCCACATTGCACACTTCAAATGGAAAAAAAATGCTTTTTTACAGGTATTCGTCATTTACCATCAACTTTTAGTTGGTGGTAAATAACGAATCCCCACACCAACGACACACTCCCCCTACATATCATTTCAGGATTCGGTATTTACTGAATCGGTAAAATTACCGATTCGGTAAATTACCGAATCCTGAAATATGCCCCCTACATACCAAAAGCCTAAATACCGGTCGGTAACGGGATATTTACCGAAAATCGGCCGTTACCGACCGGTATTTGCCTTCCTACATATGGCCCTTGGTATAATTGGATTCACAATGACAAATCTTCCCTTGTGGTAAATGTGGCTTTGTTATTATTAGCTTAGAAATGCCACATCTAGAATGTGGGCATTTCTCTGCACTAAAACTGTTTTGTGTGCCTATTAGTTTGACTGCGGTTCACAATGGGTGCTGGGGGAAGCACATCTGTGCATTCCACAGAGACAGCCATAAACATTCGGCATGCAGCTGGAATAACAGACCTCTGCTATTTTAGGACTTGACTGGATAGATTGGGGGGAGAGGCTTTGACACTTGGCCTCTGGGAAGCCAGTTCATGGCCCCACTAAAGACTAAAATCTGCATTCCAAGGCCTCATGGAAGACAGGACTAACATTTAGGTGAGCCATCTGTGGTTCAAAGAGGAGCCCTCTGAACCACCCCCAACTTCAAAGGCACACTACAGTATAACTACTCATGCCATACTTCAGCAGGGCAGAGATTCACTTGTGGGGACGTGGGACCAGACACCCTGGAATGTGTGGTGCACACTGCCAGAGGAATCTATTGTGCACAAGGAGGAGACTGCCACTGAAAGGGACTGTGCACCCTGTCTAAATAGTGGCTTACCTCAGCTGACTACCTGCTGCTGTGTGGCACCCTAAAGTGTGCTCTACAAGGGCTTGTTGGCTTGCCCCCTGTTCTCTTTGGAGGTATCAGGGACATCAAAGACCTCCCCTGAGGGATCTACACCATCTACGTGTTTCACCTGGAGAGGTGTGCCTTCTCAAGCGCCTAGTTTGTCTGCTGGAGCCTAACTGCATGCGCGGTGTGATCGTGGGACTAAGTATTGTGTCTGGAGTGGATTCGCCGGTTGCGGGACTCAGCATGGCCCACTTTATTGTCTGTACCACATCTCTCTTCTGTAGCATGCCAACTGCATGCTCATTGCGTGCAGTGTTCAATCTACAGTTTGCGACCATCAGAGGGAGGGCACAACTATAGTAGTGTCTCATTCTACCTTGGGCAATACTACTGAACTTGCGACTGTTTGTGTGGGACCTGATTGCCTGGCACGACCCATACCATCGCTCACCAGACATTGTGCCTCATTCCAGGGTGGTACAGTGAATGCGGCTGTGGGATGATTGTAACCAGATTGTCTGGTGCAACTCATATCATTGTGCACCAGATGTTGTGCCTCATTTCAGGAAGGTATGTGGAACCCAACCATGGGTTGATTGTGACTGGATTGTCTTACGCGACTCGGATCCTCATGCACCAGACGTTGTGCCTCATTTCCAGGGAGGTACAGAGAACCCGACTCGTGATTCATTGTGACCGTATTGTCTGGTGGGACTCAGATCACCGCGCTTCAGATATTGTGTATCACTTTCTATGGGGTGTTGGATATAAATATATGTCAACCAATTCTATGCGCACAGCAAACTCCACTCTGCAACATAGGGACGGAGCACTCGTTGATTTCAAATTCCAAGTGCTTTATTCAGGTAACATGATTTTACAATGTAGTCCAGGCTAATGCCTCACGTCCACCAAATATATATATCTATATGGTGTTGAGAGTTCTCTATATTGGAGCTGCTTTTCACCTAAACTTGAGAACTAACCAGAGTTCTCTGCTTCTTTTTCTGCATAGTTTATGTGTCACTCTATGCCTGAAAGAGTTTTGTTTTGACTTATACTGGCTGCTCCCTTGTGTCTGGACGAAGCTATACCTCTCTGAAGAGCTCCAATGAGAGTGAAACACGTGTTAGGGGTTGCTTTTATTAATTTCAGGTTGGCTTGGATGGTATTTTACAGATCCAAAGCAGTAATACTGTGCCTGGAGTGGTAAAAGGCTTTGGCCATTTTACAGCTCGGCAAGGATAGCACTGTGCTAATCCTATGCTGAAAGACTTTGCTGTGGAAATGGCAAAAGACTTTGTCCCTTTCTATCTTGGCGTGGATTGCACTGTGTTAATTCTACGATTAAAGACTTTGATAGAAAAGCAGACATTTGAGGTGAGCAAATTTAGAGTGTCGCTGGTGTTGAGAGTGCTCTATATTTCAGCTGCTTTCCACCTAAACTTGAAAACTACCCAGAGTTCTCTGCTTCTTTTTTTGCATAAGTTATGTGTCACTCTATGCCTGAAAGGGTTTTGTTTTGACTTATAC